>NC_071631.1:15427500-16653333 GCF_014839835.1 Dryobates pubescens | reverse complement strand
GATGAGCAAATTGTGTGCAAGTAGGGAGCTGGGTTAGGCTGTTCTGTGTGATGAGGAGGAGAATATCTGCTTGAAACAGCTGAAAAAGGGTCTAAACCCAGCAACATTTCAGAGCCTGAGGGAGGGGGGGTTCTGAGCAAGGATTTAGATAGCATCCACCTCCCAGAGTTTCTTGGCTCTGAGACAGCTCACAGTCAGCCATATTCCTTTGTCTCCAAGGGGCAGGTTTCTGCTGTGCCCAGCATGAGGCAAAAATTGACAGCCCCTGAACAGAAAACCTCCTGTCTTTAACCCTTGCTCTGTGTGGTGTTGTTCTTTTCAGGAGTGAAGGAAAATCTTTATTCAAAGTGCTGTGGCTAGCAGTGTTCAATGCAACTTGATCCAGGAGGAAATGGTCCTGCAGCATCCTGGGCAGCTCAGAGACAGCTTTAGCCAGAGAGCAGCTGCTGAGTTGGGCTTCAAGCTGGTAAGGGAATGCCTCAGCACTACATGCTGCTGCCTGGTAATGTATTAATTATGTGTCAGCTCTGTAGGCAGCAGGACTCCTCTGCTGAGCAGAATGCCTGGTCTGGCAATGCTCACCAGGAAAAATCCTAGTGGTAGGAGGAACATGCTATCAGCATGTGGGTGCTGTGTGTGAGTTTGTAGAACCTGGGCACTTCTGTAGCCAAGGGCAGGAGGGAAGCTGAGCCTGTGATGTGCTGTTATCCCTGTCTGACACCTCTACTGTGAGGGAGAAACAATGTCTGCTGAGGCTCCTCTAGGTCCCCTGAGCATGTCTCCTACCCTCAGGTGACTCAAATGGCACCAGCTGGCCAAAAGCCACCACATCCCTCCCCTGTCTTGCTGGCCTCACAACATAGGCCTGCAGCATAGACACTGTCCCCTGCACACAGGCTGTGCAGCAGCCAGCTCTGGCCAGGCTCAGTGCAGGGACTGTAAACCCTGCTGGCTGTTGTCATAGCAGAGTTTAGATCTCAAAGAGCCTTGAAGTCTCCTATCCAAACAGTGAAGGGCAGTTCAGAAATGCAGCTTTATCTGGCTGGCTGTACAGTCACTGAGCACACAGGGTGGAAAAGCACTTTGTCTGGAGGGAGCTGACAGCTGCATTCTGCTAAATGATTTCATGCTTTATTTAACAGAATTTCTGTTTGTTTGCAGAAGATCAATAATGTTCCCTGACAGCCTGACCTGGCAGGCTTGACAGCAGTGGACTTCAGAAGTTAAGGTTAGTATGTGAAAGGGGAAGGAAGGGCACTGGAGCCAGTGGGCTGGTGGCTCTGTCAATACAGCTGTGGTCAAGTGGGACCAGCCCCTGGGAAGAGCACCTGGGGCTTTTGGCTTCCAGGGAATAAGGGAGGAGGTGGGAGGGGGAAAGTAAAGAGGCAGCTTGATAATAGGAAAAGTAAAGATACTGAGTGCTTTGATAAGAGGGAGGGACAGGAATAATTCCACAGGATCTCAGGGGTTGGAAGGGACCCAAAGAGACCATTGAGTCCAACCCCCCTGTCAGAGCAGGACCATACAACCTAGGCCAGGTCACAGAGGAACACATCCAGACAGGCCTTGGAAGTCTCCAGAGAAGGAGACTCCACAACCCCTCTGGGCAGCCTGCTCCAGTGCTCTGTGACCCTTACAGTAAAGAAGTTCCCCCTTGTGTTGAGGTGGAACCTCCTGTGCTGCAGCTTACATCCATGGCTCCTTGTCCCAGGGAGCAAGTGAGCAGAGCCTGTCCCCTCCTCCCTCCTGACCCCCAGCCCTCAGATATTTATAAGCATTTGTTAAATGCCCTCTCAGTCTTTTCCAGACTAAAAAGCCCCTGGTCCCTCATCCTCATAAGGCAGTGCTCCAGTCCCCTACTCCATCCTCCAGAGCAAGTGTTCCTAGGGTTACAGCAGTGCTCTGTGGTGTCTCCCAGCCCTAGATGCAGCAGGGGAAAGGCTGTTCTGCAATGGGTGTTGCCACTGGAAACCCTGTGTAAGGACCACCTGCACTGCACTTCTGACTCCACCATGCTCAGGGCCTCCTGCAACCACACCATGGGTGAGTTCCCAGGGAAGCCAAGGAGAATTTGGCTGCTAGTGGCAAGTTTCTGTCCCCTGAGACCTGTACTCAGTACTTCTCAGGAGTGTTTCAGCTGACAGTTGCTTTGCTCTTTTTTTCCACTAGGACCTGATCTACCTACAGCTGGCTGGAGGAAAGAGGGGGTCCAGGGTCCCTGCTGCCTTGTAACAGAATAAAATCAGCTATGGAACATCCTCAGAGTTGAAGCTGGGGTTTGGGGTGGGTTTCTTTGTAAAGATGATGTGTTTAAACAGAAATGGGTTAAAACTCTTCCTGAAATGGCAGCAGATGTCAGCTTACCCTGCACAGCAAAACCTGCTCCTTCCTCGTACCCAGAGACTCCAGCAGGTGCTGAAAGGTGAGGAGAAGGAATTCCTGGCACCTGTGACAAAGCTGCTGGTGGCTAAGCTCAGGCTGGGGACAGAAGTGTTTCTTGTGGTCTGCTTGAAAGCTTAGAGATAAGGGAGAAGGAGGGAGAGGCAGCAGCAGCTGCCCAGCCACCAGGTTCCTTGTCTGGTAAGGCCCTTGAAGTATTGTGTGATGAATTGCAGGGCCAGGCTACACCCTTCACTGGAAAACTTCCCTTTTAAGATGGGAAAAGAGGGTGGGTGAGTGGCTCCTGGTGTGCACAAACAGCTCTGCCCATGGGCTGGGTGGGATTCCTGGCAGGATGTGGCACTGAAACCTCTGCAGCCCTGATTGCTGTGGTCAAGGTCACCTGCAGGAGCCGTGGTGAGGCTTGGCCAGAGCTGGTTTGAGGAGGTTTTGGTGCTCTTGGTCAGGTGACGTGAGGACCAAGCTTGTTCTTGTCATGAGAGAGCCTTTTGCTGAATGCTTGTGAATAAAAAACAGGCCTGACAGGCTGCCTTGGTGCCATTGTGAGGTGGCTCTGATGTGAACAAAAGTTAATTTGAGACCTGGGAACACAAGATGGGCTTCAAGCTAGAGATTACATCTGAACAGGTTTACAGCCTAACCTGAAGTGCTTCTGTGAACTGAGTGAAAGCAGCCTGTTGGGAGCTGGAGGGGGGTTGGAGGCTGCCTGGCTCCTGGCCAGGATCTCTCTTGCCATCTGCAGTAAATTGTTCCTCCCCAGCTGGCACCCCAAGGGGGAAAAGGCTGTGCTTGAGCTGCTCCCAGGGATCCAGCATGGTCTCTATGGTTCTACCCCACTCCCCTCCCAGCCTCTGGGGCTGTTCCCCAGTCCACAGCACGCCTGCTGTGGGCCACTGAAGGTTCTCACCCACCACCCAGTTCATGAAAACAGAAACAGGCATAAAAGCAACCAACCTTTCAACATTTATGGTATGACACAAAGTGGGAAGGTGTCTCCTATTGCACTGCTTGCTTTCCCGTGCTGTACCAACCCTCAACACCATCACCAGCTGGAGGAGCTTCCCCAGGGGCTTGTCCTTGGCAGCACTGGCTTATGTGGGATAGTTGAAAGGTTCAGGACCTTCCCCTCCCTTGTATTTTTTGGTGATTATTACTTGGACTTACACAACAAGCAAGCAGGTCCCCCCCTTGCTGTCCTCTCAAAACACTTGGAGGCCACCACATGGTCCCTGGGCGAGAGAAACTCCACAAACCCATGACCAGACACCTGGGCTGCAGGCCAGCTCTCCTAGCTGGTGTGCTCCAAGGCCAGCTGCCTTTCTGATGTCCCAGCTGCCTTTCTGATGTCCCAGCTGAGCTGCAGTAACCCTACTAGCTGATGGCTTTCAAAAGCTTTCCTCCTTCCTTGGAAGGGGAAGAGGAGAGGACACACTGTGTGCCACAGCCACACCACTGTCTCTGCTCTTGCTGATGGAGAGAGGTGTTCTGGAGAGCAGTGTGAACCCAGAGCTGGCTGGAGTTCAGCCTTTCTGCAGTCTGGGAGGGAGGTGTTCTCCAAACACACCACCTTCCTCTTAGCTGATCTAGCCTGCAGTCCAAGACCATCATGCCTGTTGTCACCCCACCAAGGAGATGAGCATTTGAGCTGGAGTGTGCCGGCAAGGTGAAGGGCATTGCCCAGAGAGAGGCACCCACACGTCTCCAACATCCTCTTGCAGCCATCACCTTGCCCCTCCTGTGCTTCACAGGAGCTGCCCCACAGCTCATTCATGGAGCTGGGAGGTCACAGCCACGTGCCTTGGTGCTTCTTGGTGCCCCAAAGCTCATGTCCAGTCACACTGAGCCACGACACATCGCCGGATCTCCCTGAGGAAGTGCAACGCTTCTCTGCCAGCTTCAGCTTGCCCCTTACCATCACCCCACCACCAGCTGCAGCGGGGTGGGTCTGCTCCTTGGGCTAGCTGGGTGGATGAGGAGGGCCCTCAGGAGGAAAGTGGCCTTCAGGAAAGAGAAGAGCCAGAGGAGTCCTTGGCTTTGCCTCCATGGGTGGCTGCCCGGCCTCACCGCTGGTAGAGGGTCATGATCCCTGCCCGGTGCAGACTCCTCCACAGCGCTGCCTCCAGCATCATGTCATGGTTGGCATAAAACACCAGTGGCTTCTTCTCTGTCTCATAGTAGTGGTCTGAGAACTCCTCGTAGTTGGAGGTGATGAACCCATAGGCACTGACCTGTGGAGAGGGAGGTGGGACAGAAGGCAAAGGACAGGGTCAGGTCTCCACCTCGGGGGCTCCATGCACCACTCTCCAGGCACAGGGGTGGTACATGCAGGACAACCACCAGGACACGCCAGTCCTCCCAGGCAGCCTTACAGCAGCTAGTCACAAGTCCCAAGCAGCCAAAGCAGGGGCATGTCCCTGTCCCCAGGAGGGAGGTGGCCCTGTGGGCTCTCACCTGGTCGCAGGTGTGGAGGGCGGTGAGCAGCATGAGTGCGCCGGTGCTGGGCATGTAGAGAGAGCCATACTGCATGTCCAGCAGCTCTGACCGCAGGAACCTGCCAGCAGACACAGCTGCTTGGGGTGGGCTCACAGCTGGCAAGGGCACCCTAGCCCCCAGCACCACACCCAGCATCCAGCCTGCTCCCACCAGTGCTGCCAGTGCCCAGAGCTTGTGGATTCTCCGATGGCTGCCACGAAGGTTCATGGAGTCACGGAATGGCTTGGGTTAGAAGGACCTTAAAGATCATCTAGTTCCAACCTTCTTGCCGTGGACAGGGACACCTTCCACCAGACAGCTTGCTCAAGGCCTCAAGGTTCAGCTCATTTGCTGCAGGCTGCCAAAAGGCAGCTCTCTGCTGTTTGAAGTCATCCCACCCCAGGTGCCTGCTCCCGTCACCAGTAGGAAAAGCGAAGCCCTTTGGGCCCTAGCCCCCACCATGTCACACCAGGAGGGATTTGGGGAATGGGAGGCAGGGTGAGCACCATGAGGTGTGGGAGGGGAGTGAGCTGTGCTGCAGTGAACAGGAGTGGCAGAGGACAGGTGCCTCTGCCTTGCCTGCTCTGCAGGGAGCAGGGTACAGCAGTGCCTGGGGAAGGACTGGGACTGATGCTAGGCAGCCACTGGAGCCACTCGCTCCCTGTTGGAGAGACCAGCGATGGGAAGTAGGCAGTGTGAGCCCAGCCTGGAGCAGAGCAGGAGCTGTGATCCTCAGCATCCTCACCTTGTTGTCAGGTACTGCAAGAAATCTGGATGCAGCAGCTTGAACTTCTCTGCAGATGCCTCTGGTCCAAAATACTTCTGTGGCCTGCAGCGGGGTGAGGAGAAGGGCAGGATTTGCGTCATGGAAGTCCCACCTGGGCTTTGTCCCACCAGGGACAGCTGTGGGGTGAGGCCAGGCAAGTCATGCTCCCTCTGGAGCATCACTGAAGGTGCTGGAGGCATCCTGAGGTGTACTCACTTGTCACCCTTGTCCGAGCCCTCGGGGACCGCTCTGCCCTGGATGGCTGACTTCAGCATGAGGTAGTCACGGATATCCGAGGGGATGAAGATATACCTCAGGTCCTGCAGCAGGGACACAGGCATGGAACTTGGGGGGGCTTTGGGGCACCACCCAGGCCAGCAGGTGAGGGTCCTTGAGATGGTGAGAAGGTTTGGAGGGCAAACCTAGCCTCAAAGGACAGCCTGGGGACACCTGCTCAGCAAGCCCTGGGTGTCTCACCTTGCCCTGTGGCACCTGGGTGAAGCCATACTCCTCGTAGGCGATGAGGGAGTTCTTCATGGTGTTCACTGTGAAGCCATAGAAGGAGATCTTGGTCCCCACGTCCTCCTCGAAGCCCTTGATCACGGCGCCGTTGAGCCTGCAGAGACAGCAGGGGATGCACGCCTGAGTCCGGGAGCTCTCGGCTATGCCTTTAAAAACCTTCACAGGCCTTGAGCAGAAAAGCAGTAACACTGTGAATAAATCACTGCTGGGTGTGAAAAGGAGAACAAAGAGAATTCTAAACCATCCCACTGGGGAAGAGATCTACCATAAGGTTGGGTGTACCAAAACAGTTCTCTCTTCTCTTCTCCCTTCTCTGCTCTGGAGAGATGCTGACTTGCTTCTGCTTGACCCTTGGCTGCATTGGTTTGGTTAAGCCTAACAGCAACTTTTCTCTGCTCCTTTCTCCTCTCCCTTTTGTACAGGAGGGTAGGGGGGAGGCAGGGAAGGAGAAGCTAGTAGCTTCCCCTGGTCTTTGGCCAGGGGGTGTCCTTGTGCTCTTTGGTAACTGGAAACCCCTGTAAGTACTGTGCCTGCTGGGTGTTTGGTAGGTGCTCATGGCACTCCATTGTAGGCTGTGGGTTTGCCTGTAAATAACAGCTTTCATTTTGCTTCTGGCAAAGCTGATGTTGGGGGGGGAGAGGGGGGGAGGGAAATTTCAACCCACCACCCCTTGGCCTGCCTCTTCCCAGCACCCAGGGCCCCATCCTGCCCGGGAGACCCGCCCGCACCTGAAGACCAGGTCGTGCGCGTCGATGGCGCTGCCCTGCCGCGAGCCGTTCAGGATGCCGCCGTTGCCCACCACGGCGCAGCGCACGCAGCCCCCGGGGAAGCTGCCCCTGTCGAAGAGCTGCCTGTTGGCAGAGGCGTTGAGGAGCCGCAGGGTGCTGCCCACCGCTGCAAGAGAGCAGGGTGGGACCGGTCAGCGGGAGGACGCGCGGCCCCCTGGGCCCCAGGGTGCGGCAGCGCAGCCAGCAGCCGCCCAGGGGAAGGCTCACGCCCTCCTCATCCTCCAGGAGAGGCTCTACAGGTGGGTCCACAGCCAGCCCCTGCTCCCCCACATCTGCTGTCACCATAGAATGGTCCAGGCCAGAAGGGACCTCCAAAGCTCATCCAGTCCGACCGCCCCGCAGTCGGCAGGGGCATCCCCAACTAGATCAGGCTGCCCAGGACCTCATCAAGCCTCACCTGGGAAGGAGCCTCAACCACCTCCCAGGGCAACACTATGCAGCCCCTCCATCTTCCTAAGCCTCCAAACTGAGGCCACCTGAGGCACTGCAAGGCATGGAGACACATCCAGACAGCTCCAGCCTTGCAGTAGATTCTGGGTGTTTAATCCACAGGGCAGACAAAATTACCCTCTCCTAAACAGCTCTGGTGGGGAGTCTCTTTGGAGTCATTAAACTTCAGCTCTTCTTAAGAGATGTCATGGATGCCCCCTCCCTGGAGATGTTTAAGGCCAGGTTGGATGAGGCCTTGAGCAATCTGGGCTGCTGGGAGGCATGGCAAGGGGTTGGAATAAGATGATCTCGAAGGTCCCTCCCAACCCAAACCATTCTATGGATCTATAGATGCCGCTGCCGCTGCTGGCCGTGGCCCCTCCTGACAATGTCTCTTTGCAGCTGCCACTGGTTGGCTCGACCCTGCTGCTCCCAGCACCTCCCAGCCCAGGGACTGAAGCAGGCAGCTGCTGGGCAGAGCAGGGAGTGGGTTTGGGGTAGGAAGGGAAACAGTCTGCAACAATGGCCTGGGTTGTCCGAGCTCCTGCAGCCCCAGTTCATAACCACACACACACTGGAGCTTTTATTCAGGGGAAATGTCACAAGATGCAGCAAGTGACATTTGCAAATCCATCCCTTTCACCCTGGCAGGCTGAGTGGGAAGAGATCAAGGTCCCTGCAGGCTGCTCTGAAGGGCTTCTCTGCCCGCCCCATGTCTTCAATGCCTTCAGCTGGGCTCCCCAGACCCCTCGAGCTGCCCTGCTCCCTCCCATTGCCCCTCCTTGCCCCATCTGCTGCCACCCCCACCCTGGTCAGGTCCATACCTGCGTGGGACAAGCCCTGCCAGCCATAGGGGACGTGTCGTGTCTTCAGCCTGTCCCAGGTCTCTGGGGTGAAGTGCTGGTCCCACATCAGCACAGGAGTGTCGAAGCGGAAAATGTCCCCAAACTTGGGGTCTGCCTTTGCTCTGGCCATCACTGAGCTGAGGCAGGTGCTGGACTGGAGGGGAGAAAGACCTTGGCTCAGTCTCTAGCCAGAACCTACTTTCCCTCTGACATCTCTACCCCTCAGTAGGCACCAAGGAGATGAGAAACCCAAGGACAGAAATGCTCCTTGCCCATCACATGTTCTGCTGGGTCACCGAGGCAGGGTGCAGCCCCATGCCTTGGATTCCAGAACACCCTTTAGTATCCAGCTCCCTGGGGCTGGGAGCACCAGGGCTTAGAGTCACCTGAGAGCATGAACCCCATGAAAGATTGAGCACCAGGTGATGCTGGCTCCAACCCTCACACTGGGGAATTGCTCAGGGAGGTGCTGCAGCCACAGCAAGGGGGCCTGGGGAGACCCACGCTGTAGACAGAGGAGGGACAAAAAATCCCCTTCCAGACCACTCTGCTCTTCCTCAGCTTCTCCACACAGACCTTCAACCCACAAAAGCCAGCAGGGAGTGGCACTGGGGGCACTGACCACACTGTGCTAAGGGTTACCTGCTGTCTGCTGGGCTTGGGCTCCTCCAGCTCAGAGGAAGGCCTGAAGAACTTCCCCCTGGAAAGGGAGAAACATATAGCAAAGCTAAAAATCCATCACTTGGTGAACCCTGCAGTGGGCAGGGTGGGGAGGGGAATCCCAGCTCATGCCAGGACCACTGCACATCTTCCCCTCTTACCTCTCTAAGCCACCTCCAAGAGCCCACCTGCGGCTGCCAGCTCGGCGCCACGTCCCCGACGGAGCCAGCACCAGCGGCTCTGGCTGCAGCAGGCTGGGAGAAGAAGCCAGGGAGACATCAGCTGGGGAGGTGACATTGAGCCCCCACACTCTGACACCCCTCACCTGGGAGAGCCCTGGGGCAGGACCGTGTCACCTCCACCCACCTCCCTTCCACGTGCTGCTGCAGCTGGAGGCTTGCGCAGAAAGCAGCTGCTGGCTTCTGCTGGCTTCCACCTCCAGGACCCCCCCATGTGCCAGAAACTGCACCCAGCTCAGCCTGCCACCTTGGAGGGGTACCCTGCTGTGACCTCCTTGGCTTTGCCCACCACCCCACCTTTCCCAAGCCCGAGGGGAATGGGGCTGGGACAAGCTGGGCAGGTCAGCAGGACATGGGCAGTTTCCACACTGGAGAAGCAAAAGGTGACTGGGATCTGGGTGCTCTTGGGGTCTGCAGGACCTCCCCTCTGCCACGGGGCCAGCTGGGACATGGTCTGATCCTTTGCTCAGCAGCCGGGGACAGAGGTAGAGGTTTCCCATCTCAGGGTGCCCTGAGCCCCACGGGGCCAGATAGAGCAGACCCAGCCTGCCAGGGGGCTGTGTGGGACTGGGGGTGGGCAGGGTCGGAGCCTGGCAAGCAGGAGGTGGGAGCCCACCGGAGGGGAACAGGCTCCCATTCATCCCCGCACAGAAGGGCCCTTCAGAGCCCCCCGGCGCCGCCTCCAGCCCGGCCGGCAGGTGCCCAGGCCAGAAGGAGGGCATTGTGGAGGAGACAAGGGCCCCCTTGTTGTGGCCTCTCTGCCCGGGAGCCCGGCACAGGTAGAGGCAGGTGGGGAGCGGAGCTCTGCCTCCCCCCCGGCCCCCACCGGCGCGACCGGCATTAGGTTTCCATCCCTGCCCCGGCCCCTGCCGACACCAGCACTGCCCACAGCCCTGCCCAGGAGCTAATCCAGACCCATTTGCCACCCAAAACCATCTCCGTGCCACCTCGGGGTACAGCACGACACGGGGAGACAGCCCAGCGCTTTGCCCGGGGGCTGGAACATCTCCCCCAGGCGTGGATGGAGCCTCAGGACTAAGCAGGCTCTAGCCCCAGCTCCTTCCTCACACATCCCAGCACCGTGCAGGAGATGCCGGGGGTGAAGACGTCCCCCCTGCCAGGGCTGTCAGCACTGCTGGCACTGCCAGGCGGCTCTGTAAATCCAGACAGTGCATCTTGCCTCTGTGTCCCATGGTAGAACAGCTCTCCAGCAAGAGCTGCTGCCCTGAAGAGCCCCCACCATCCAAACCGGCCACACTCCAGCCCAGGGGCAGGGTCCCACTTTAGCCCTGCCCCATGGCCCCAGCCCGACCTCCAAACACGTGCAAGAGCCAACCCGTTGCATACAGAAGTGCTGACACCAGGGCTGGCCCCACAGCTGGGAGAGAGATTGGGTGCAGAGATGCTCCCACCTGTCCCTGCAACCACCAGCTCATCCCTCAGCTCACCCCAGGAGCACCCAAGCTGGAAGAAAGGAGAGAGGACAAAGCTCCAGGATGGTTCACCAAGGTGGAACTGATCCTAGGGAGGTGCTGGGACTGCAGCTTCCTGCAGGATCTTCCTGCTGTTATCACTGGGAACATCTGAATGAACCCAGCCTGAGCAAGCTGACCTGTTCCTGCAGCTCATGGCCAGGAGCAGAACTGCCCCAGCAGGGTCTGTGCACAGTGAGGCACTACCTGGGACAGGCCACCCAAAGGCTGTGCTGGTTATGGTGGTGGCTGCTCTGTCAGCCCAGCCCTGCCAGGCACGGGCAGCACAAGCTGGGCAGAGCAGAGCTGAGCCAGGGCCAGCCATGCCAGCGTCTGGCAGCAGCTACAAGCAGAGCTCTTCATGCTGAGCCTGCTTATCTGCAGGGAACTGCCTTGGGATCTCCACAGAGCTCACCTCAGCGAGCTGCCCCAGCCCTGTGTGCTTCCTCCCTCTCACAATGCAGGAGATCCACGGCCCACAAGCCTCAGCAGGAGGAGATTATCAGTGCTACCAGCACCCAAATCACAGCCCAGGCACTGCTGGACTCTTGACAGTTGGACTTGGTGATCTTAGAAGTCTTTTCCAACCTCAATGATTCTATGATCCCAAGAAACCTTCCTGCTCCAAACCCAGACCCAACTCCTGCAAAGCACTGAGCTTCCTGCAGCAGCAACCCATCCTGCACACAAAGCCCCCACCTTGGGCACTCACCTTTTGTCTGGCCAAACCCCAGAAGTCATCACCCTCACACAGGTCCATGCTGCCCAGGACCCACATACAAACAGCCTCTCTGAGCCCTGCTGCCTCCACAGCCCTTCCCCATCAGGCTCATGAGCCCCAGCTGCACGTCCCTACAAATCCCTGCCCACCCAGCCCCTCCCCAGCCATCCAAGCTGTTCCACTCCTGCTTCTTCATAGGATGGTTTTGGTAGGAAGAGACCTCTAAGATCATCAGGTTTTACTGTTAACCCAGCATGGCTAAGCCACCACTAAACTGTGTCCCACAGCACCATGTCTCAATGTCTTTTCAGTCCCTCCAGGGACTGGGACTCCACCACTGCTCTGGGCAGCCTGTTCCAGGACTTGACAACCCTTTTGGGGAAGGAGTTGTTCCTAATATCTTGGTACAAACCCTTCCCTTCCCCTTTCCTGGCTCATCCCAATGCCTGCAGGACGAGGCAGAGATCCAGGCATTGGCAGTGGGAGGTGCTATGCCACTTTCTGAGCTGCCAGGGCTGCTGTGGGAGCACCCAGGGCAGCGTGGTGCTCAGGGGGGGCTGCAGGGAGGTGGGCACAAGCAGCCCAGCAGGTTGGCTCCTGCTTATATTGAAGTGGAGCTGGGGCCCACTTCCACCCGTGGTCAGACATGGTGCACGGCACCTGCTCGTGGCTTCCTGCAGGACTTGTGCTGACCTGACAAACTCAACCCCAGAGTCAGCACCTCCCTGCACCCTTCCCAGCTGCAGGTACTGGAGTCAGCTCCCCAGCATCCCAGCAGCCATCCTGGCTGTGGCTGCTGCCCAAACCCTGCCGGGGAGGGTGTGGGGCAGCCAAGTCCCTCCACCGAGCAGCAGCTCAGCAGCCTGTTGGGAAGCCAAAGGCTTTGACGTCACCCGCCAGGATGTGGCGAAGCACCTCGTGATGCTTGGTTGACTCAGAAGATGACAACCTTCCCCAGGACCAGCCAATTCACAATGGGGCTCTGGGGAAGGAGTGGCTGGTGGCTGTCCTGGGCACTGGCCATGGCAGCTGAGCCAGCCCAGCCTGGGTGCGTGGCAGTCACAAATGTGACGTCCCTGGTCCTCCGCTTCCGGAAGATAACTCTGTGTGCCAGGCTTGTGAGCACACACTCCTCCTTATCTTCAGCAAACACTCCCAGGGCCCCGCACAGCCAGTTGATGGAGCTGAAGAAGCAACATGAAGTCACTCTGGGAAGGTGTTTGCTCCATCCCTTCCTGAAGGGCCGAGCTCCAGAGAGCTTCTTCCCCCGGCGCAGAGCCAGAGCGGCACGGCGAGGCTGGGCTGAGCTCCAGGGGCTGAGCTCCGTGGTCCCATCTGCCCTAATAATGAAGCCACGAGCAGTGCCAGGCCTTCAGAGAGATGCCTGGGCAAGGAATGGGATGGGGCTGTGCCCAGAAGAACCCCAGGGCCTCTGGGGTCACCACAGTTCCGTGGCCACGGGGCATTTCAGTTTTCTCCATAGGGCACTCACCACTGCCACCAGCTTTGTGCTGAACTGGAGGGGGAACTGACATTGCCCTCAGGTGAGGTGGTGTTGGCAGCAGCAGCCAGCATCATCTTGGGGGGTCAGCTTCCTCCTAGCCCACTTCATCCCCCCATATGTCATCATGGAGACACTGCTCATAGGAGCAGTGAGCATCCCTGGCCTTCCTTTCTGCACCAGTGCAGGCAGAGCAGGAAGCAGGCAGGCTCTTCAGCCCTGAGAGACAGCAGTGTCCCAGATTCACTCCTGGACCCATCCATGTGTCCTTTGGCCAGGCAGCAGCAGTTCCTCTGGGTGCAAGGTTCAGGCAGGAGAAGCAGCAACCATAGGGCAGAGTGTAAACACAGGGAGCTGGAGAAACCATGACTTGCTCTGCCTGGGGTCAAGCTTTAGTGACTGGAATAAAGCCAAGAGGAAAAGTCCAGAAGAGCTTTGGGGTCTGGTCACCTGGCCCTGGGCTCCAATCTGGGGCTGGATGAGCTGACTCTTGGGCCCATCCATCACAGTGCAGGAGCCTGGGCTGCTTCTGCAGTGGGCAACTGGCACTAGGGCAGGGCCAGGCAGTGGCTGAGCTGCCTGCAGCCTGTCATGAGTTGGGAGGAACCTGCTCCTGGCTCCCAGCTCCCATCACACAGGTCTCCTCTGCACCCTGCTCCCAGGGTGGACCATGAACCCTGTGCCACAGTGCATCTGGTTCCCATACCCAGCTCCAGTGTGGCCCTTGAGCATGTCCTGCTGCCCTCATGGGCCCCAGTTTCCCTTCTCACGGACATCAAACTCTTTGTGAAGAGCTGCTCCACACCCCAGCTATGACCTGTCCTGATTACCAAGTGGAATGGGCTGCTGCTGGCACCACTGACCACCCAGTGCAGCCTGGGTACAAACAGCCACCTCTGTTCAGGCTGCTGGGGACAATTCTGCTCCACAAGCCCAGCAGGAGAGGGCATCTCTGCCACGGGCAGGACAGAAGTGGGCAAGAGCCTCCAGCTCCCAGCTGAAGAAGAGAGAGTGGCTGGAGCCCAGGGCAGCCCAGCCAGCTGCAGCCCAGCAGCTCCCAGTGCAAATCTGGCTGCACTCAGCTCCTAGTGCAGAACCAGCTCTGGTCCCCACAACATCCTGCACTCCTGGGCAGCGCCCAGGCAGCTGGGCTCTGTCACACTGAAGGCACCCAGGAGCACCCAGAGTGGAGGAGATGGACACCCGCAGCACCTTCCTGCTGGTGTTCACAGGAGGCGATGGTGCTGGCCACGCAGGCCAAGGGCTGTGCAGGCTTCTTCACACCCTCTCACCCAGCCACACTCCCCGGGGCTCCCTGGGGGACCCCAGCACCCCCAGGCACCGGGGCACTCAGGAAGGGGCTTGGGGAGCGTGGAGGATGAGGGCAAGGCAGCAGGTCCTCTCTCCACAGCAACGGCGTGATGCAAATTGCTGGAGTTTGGGAAATGCTGCGGCTCCTGAGAGTTTGCAAGGGGTGGTGGGGAGCCCCAGGGATCTGAGCGGGCTGAGGGCAGTCATGGGGGGATCACGGCAGCTCCACGGGGGCCAAACCTCCCCCCACGACAATCAGCCAGCTCCGGTATTAAATCAACCCAACAGGGACCCAGGGGGCTGTCAGAGGGGCTGGCTGCCTCCCGCAGACGTTTGATCCTGCTGGGGCCAGAGCACCCTCAGCCCTCCCGAGCCCCTGCAACGGTTTCTGTGCAGTGTGATGGGCTGAACTCAAGCGGGACCCCCTGCAGCTCCCCACGGCGCCGGGGTCCTGCTCTGGGCACCCCTGGGCTCAGCTGGGCTCCGTGGGCAGGAGCCGGTGCCCAGGACACTTTGTGGGGCGGACAGAGCCTGCTGCCGGCACGTTTCTCAAGCCAGCCAACAACCGGGGGCACAGCTGAGGCAACCTGCATCACCGGCACCCCAATCCCCCCCTCCCTATCGGGGGGCATGTCACCTCACGCTGGGTTTGCACATCCCTGCCTCCCGCCGCCCTTCCCGTGGCCCCCTCACCTGGCTATGATCCTCTGGCTGGTGGGGGACTCCACCGTCGCGTAGTAGTGTCCGTAGAGGAGCAAGGAGGATGTGAGAGCCGCCAGGAGCAGAAGGCAGAGCCGTTTCCAGTGCGGGGACCCCATCCCGGGCACCTCAGCCAGCGGAGCAGCGCAGGCAAGCGGGAGCCCGCACTGCCTGCAAGGGACCCTGCGAACTTCCCAGCCCTTCTCCTCGCCCGGTCCGGTCCGGTGGGCACGGGCACCACTCTAGGCGGGCTCCGTCCTGCCCTGGGTGCCCAGCTGCACCTTGGAGCAGGCTGGGATATTCCTCCGGAGCGGTGGGAGGGAGGGTGTGAGCCGGAGGGAGGAGGCACCAGGCTGACTGGTTCAGACTTGCTGAGGGAAAAAAAAAAACAGGCACTTTTGAGCTGCTTTTTCTCCAAGCCGAGGATTAAACATTTACTCAGACCAGCAGGGAAATGTGCTTTTTTTGGCCTCCTTTTGCATGCCACCCACCCACCCACCTAGAGCGCACAAAGAACGGAGGTTCCCCTTTGCTCTGAACTTTCTGGTTCGGCTCAACACGTGTTTCATCCTCGGCTCCTTCACCACCAGCATCGCCCAGCCACCGCCACCTCCCAGCCTGCCCGGGGGGGTTCGCTGTCGATTGGGACTTTACTAGACTCTCCAGGCTCCCAAGGGAAGCTCCGGTGCCGGGCTGCCCGATGGCAGCTCTGAGGCACACACCGGCGCCGGGTACCTGCTGGCGGCCCCGTGGCACACAGCTGCACCGAGTCAAAGCCGCTGCTGCCGGAGCAAACCCGGTGGAGGATGCTGGTGGGGTGCTGCTGCCCCAGCCCTGGCCGCTTTCTGTCTGAACAAGGTGGTTTTGCAGCAAACGAACCCGTTCGGGGCTTTGTGCCCAGTTTGACAAACAGTTTGGGCTGGGAGGGAGAAAAAAGAGGTTCGAGGGGCTCGGGGAAGGGGGGGAAATCCGAATGCACTGCTTTGGCATCTGTGGGAGGGGAATGTTCAGATTCTCGGTTGAAAGAATATTCCTGTGCTGCTTTAGCTAAAGTGATTGACCAAAGTAAGCAGCCCTGCAACCCGAAGCACTGGGGACAGCGCGGGAAGGGGCTGGGCAGAGCAAAGCCGCCTGTTCAAGAGATCTGCAGTGATTTCAGGGGGGTGGATTTTTAAGCAGCCGCCAAAGTCAGGGAAGCAGCAGCACGGTGAGCCCTGCTCCATCCAGACCCTGTGTCCGCAGTTCCCCGAGGACCCACACGCCACCACCCCGGGGAGTCACCCAGCCCCTCCTCAAATTCCTGCTGTTGTCATTCAGAACCAGAAAGCCGGGGGCCAAAGCCCATCCCTGCTCCCACTCCCCGCACCCCGGGCTGGTGTGCTCATGGCTGCCCTTCCCCCCAGCCACCCCCCCACCTCCACTCCGCCCTCAGAGGCACGTTTCCAACGGCGCTGCTCCTTCAAAGGAAGACAAATGGCACAATAATTTCATGTGAGTTTATTCCAGTCCCCATTTCCTTGTGCTACTGCAAACCCCTCAGCTGCCAGCCCTGATTCCGCAGGAATCTTGGCTGGGTGGCAATGGTACAGCCACAAAGTGCCCGGGGTGCGGTGGTGGTGCTGTCCTGGTGTGAACAGGGCAGCTGGGGCTGGCAGTGGGGGCAGCATTGGCCCTGTCCCACGGGAATAAGTGGACAATGGACCTGAGTCACCATGACAAGATGGCAACTGGGCTGACCTTAAAGAAAACTTAGAGGGAATAAGGGACTGGGGAGCTGTGGCAGGCGGGCTGGGCACAGGGTGTCTCAGAGAAGCAGACAACAGACAACCGGCAGGAAGGGCAGAAGAGGACAGACCATCACCGCGTGGGCACCCAGGGATGATGAAATCAAGTCTAAAGCTCAGCTGGAGCTAAAACTACAGAAGGAAGGGCAGGAAGAGGAGTCACCCCGGTAGGAAAGGGCAGCTCAGACAAACATGGGTGCGCTGATGGAAGAATTTCATGTCTGTTGCCTCTATCAGTACAGCCTGGTACCAGCATCATCGAGAAGACCCAGGACCAGCAGAGGTGGCTCAAAGGTCCTGGAGCTGGCGTGACTGGTGGATCACCCTTGCTGCCTCTGGCACAATGGACTCGCTCCTTGTGACCCAACCACCGAGCCTCATGTGCTCTCAGCTCTGGCCCTTCGTTAATCACAGCTAATTATTACCAGGTGGTGGTGGCGGCGGGGGGGAGGAGGGGCATAGCAAGGCTCAGTCCTGGAGGTGGGCAACTGATGGTAGGGAGCAAATGACCTGGGGGAAGCCAGGACTTCGCCACTCGGTTATGCAAAGGCTGGTGAGTGGCAGCTCTGGTGCATTTGGCCAGGGGGAGGGAGGGAGGAGCTGGTTCCTTCGCTCCCCGCTCCTCTCTCTGTTGCCTTGATGGATGGCTTTCTTCTGCGGGGTGTTTTTCAAAGGGGTGAAAATGAGATGCACAGTTCTTCATCTGCTCCGCTTGTTCTGTGCTACAATGCATTTTGGCCCATGCCCCGAAATTAAGTGGTGCTTATTTAGGAGTTAGAGAAGTGTGAAAACCCTTTGGGATGACAGTTGCCAAATAAAGATCAGGAAAAGAACAGAGAAGAAATTACGACGAAACCCGGCAAGTAGCATTTTTAGCTTGGGCTTTTTTGCTCCAGCGGATTACATCTTGGAAACAAAACCCAAGCTATCCACACGGCTAGAGGAAGCAAGAGGAAAGAAAGCACATTTGGCATCGGCTGGCTGCTGGCCAAGGGTTGGTGGAGGAGAAGCTTGTGGTCTTTGCCGTGGTGAAGTGGCCAGCTGGGAGGGAAAGCTCTCCCAAAATGTCCTGGAGGGATTTTTTTCGAGCCATCCCAGTTTGCTCAGCACAGGTCAGAGACGCGTTCGGGAAAGTGCCAAAAATCTGCTCGCAGGAAATTTCCCTGAAACGCAAAGCCTGGCCCCGGGAACGTGCGGCTGTGGCAGCCCTGCTGGGGAACGCGGGGCCATCTGGCTGCCTGCGGAGAGGCAGGGCCCACCCCCCCCTCCTGCAAACCCCCTCCTGCAAGCCCCATCAGCTGCCTGTGGAGAGGCAGGGCCACCCCGTCCTGCAAACCCCATCCTGCAAACCCCCTCCTGCAACCCCCATCAGCTGCCTGTGGAGAGGCAGGGCCACCCCGTCCTGCAACCCCGGTCCTGCAACCCCCCTCCTGCAACCCCCATCAGCTGCCTGTGGAGAGGCAGGGCCACCCCGTCCTGCAACCCCCCTCCTGCAACCCCCCTCCTGCAAACCCCTTCCTGCAAACCCCTTCCTGCAAACCCCGTCCTGCAACCCCCATCAGCTGCCTGTGGAGAGGCAGGGCCACCCCATCCTGCAAACCCCATCCTGCAACCCCCCTCCTGCAACCCCCATCAGCTACTTGCGGAGAGGCAGGGCCACCCCCTCCTGCAAACCCCTTCCTGCAAACCCCTTCCTGCAAACCCCTTCCTGCAAACCCCGTCCTGCAACCCCGGTCTGCTGCCTGTGGAGGGGCAGGGCCACCCCGTCCTGCAAACCCCTTCCTGCAAACCCCGTCCTGCAACCCCGGTCTGCTGCCTGCGGAGGGGCAGGGCCACCCCGTCCTGCAAACCCCTTCCTGCAAACCCCGTCCTGCAACCCCGGTCTGCTGCCTGTGGAGGGGCAGGGCCACCCCGTCCTGCAAACCCCATCCTGCAAACCCCCTCCTGCAAGCCCCATCAGCTGCCTGCGGAGGGGCAGGGCCACCCCGTCCTGCAAAAGCCATCAGCGGATGTCTCGGGAGGCTGACGCACTTCCCGACGGGGTGGGGAGGGCAGCGAGAGCTGGCCACTGCCAAACTCCTCCTCCCCAGGTTCCCTGCAGAAATGGGGTCAGCAAAAGCTCCTGCCCATGCTCTGCTGCCTGGGTGGTGCCAGGGCTGCTCCCCGCTGGGCTTCACTTGGGTTTTTAGGTGGTGCTGCAGCCAAAGTCAGGCGATGGATGCTTGGATGTGGGGAAACTGAGCCCTGTCTTTGTGACAGTCTGGCAGGAGGTGGCCCATCAAGGAGGCACACCCTTTAGCAGCCCCCCCTGCTCCCTGTGACGGCAGGAAGGGCTTGGGGATGAGCCATGGGCTGGGGTGGCAGGAGGTGGCTTGTGCTGGGTCGCTCCCCTCGGCGCTGCTGGGGCCCAGCCCGGCTCTTATCGCAGACGCGGCTGTGCAAGGCAGAGCTGTTGGTCAACCCTGGACCGTTGGCCAGGTGAGATAAGCTGAACACACAGTCTGAAGGCCATCCCCTCGCTGCCAGGCAGCCCATCAGTCCCAGGCTATGCTGGGAAACACCTGGGAGAAATGACAGTGATGGCACAAACTGTGCCATCCCTTTTTCCTGCTGGCTTCGAACCAGGGTGAGCAGATGTGGACTGATCCTGCCCTGTTCTCAGCAGCACAAACAGCCCCTGAGGTCTGCTGAAACACAGGAAGGGTCTGCTCGAAGCCACATGAGCCCTGCAGGGGTCACAGAATCGTTTTGGCTGGAAAAGACCTTTAGGATCATCAAATGCAACTGTTAACTGAGCACTGCCAGGTCTCCACTAAGCCATGACTCCCAGCACCACATCTCCACAGCTTTAGAACATCTCCAGGGATGGGGTCTCCATCACTGCCCTGGGCAGCTTGTTCCAGGGTTTGACAACCCTTTGGGGGAAGAAATTGTTCTTCATGTCCAACCTAAACCTCCTCTGGTGCAACTTGAAGTCATTTCCTCCTCCTATTGCTTGTCACTTGAGAGAAGAGACTGACACCCACCTGGCTCCAGCCTCCTTTCAGGGAGGTTAAAGGAACAATGAGGCCTCCCCTCAGCCTCCTTTCCTCCAGGCTGAACTGCCCCAGTTCCCTCAGTTGCTCCTCTCTGGACCTGTGCTCTAGACCCTTCACCAGCTTTGCTGCTTTTCCTTGGACACCCTCCAGCACCTCAGTGTCTTGCCGGGACTGGGCCAAGGTCTGTCCCTGAGGCACACAGCTGAGGACAGGGGACACTGTCCCTGAGTGGGGGTGGGCACCAGCCCCTTGTTCACCTGTGCAGTCCCACCTTGGGATGTGCAGCCTTGGGATGTCCTCAGGACCCGGCAAATGTCTTTCCAGGGCTGGACCAGGCCAAGCTGGGAACGCCCTACGGCACCCAGGGTCCTGCTGCTCGGCCCGGCAGAGGAATCCCGACCAGAACAGCACCTCGGCGTGGGAAGCAGGAGCACCCCCAGGAGCTGCTTGCCTGCAGGGCCCTGCCCCAGCACCTGGAGATCAAAGGCTCGCTGCAGGGGAGGTCATCTGCTGCTCTTTGCACAACAAAGCCACGGCCTGCTCCTTTATCTTGTTCTCCCTCCCCCATGATCAATAGCTCTTCTGGTCCGACTGGATTTCCCTGCTGCCACATCCCCTACGACAGGAAAAGGTCCACGCTGGAGGTGAGGAGGGTGAACCCCTCCACCCCTGAGCAGCAACAGCCCCAAGCCTCTGCAGATGGGGACACAAATTGCTGTTTACATCAGTGACCAGCACAGGAAGTTTGGGCTGCCCTGGAGTGGGCACAAGCCTCTGCCATGCTCCCACAGTGCCCAGCCAGCCACTGGCATCCAGCTCTGGCTGCTCTGTGTCTTGGCTTCTTGCCTGGGAAGAAGATTGGCTCCCTCCAGACCCTGGCTGGGTTTGGCCTTGGCTGCCAGCACATGTCCCAAAGCCCAGGACATGGTGTGGAGTCCATCTCACCCCTGTCTCTGCTCAGCCCAGGCTTTGGAGAGCAGGTTGGGCTGAGCAGGAGCAGGGAGGAAGTGAGCTCTGCACCTCTCATTCATTGAGAAGATGCATCCCCATCCCCATCCCCCAGCACATCAAGTCCCCATCTGCTTCCTCCTGCTTTGCCCCAGCCCTGGCTGAGGGGTTAGTGCCTGTGGAGATGGAGCAAGACACAGTTCCTGCTGGACAGAAGAGTGCTCACCACAAAGAGGGAAGGGATGGAAGCCAAACAAAAGGTCTGAAGCCCTGCCAGGAAGCTGGCACCACCAGAGCTGCTGGCTCACAAGTGGATTTGTTTCCCACAACCTGGCAGGGGTCATCTAAAGGTTGTTACCTCCTGGGGAGCATCAGGAATAGCTGGGCACAGCTGTGACCCTGCCCTGTGGTGCTGACCAGCAGCTTCCCCCAGCCCTGGGGCCGATGCAGCAGCAGCTTCTGTGCAGTTCCTCACCAAACCAGAGCTCTCTGCTTCCACGTGGCAGATGCTGGAGCCCCTGGCTGGCAGTGGGCATTGTGTCCCCACAGGAGGAGCAGTCACCGTTTGAGGCGTCCCCCAGGATGTCAGACCCGATGCCACCCTCAGGCCTGTGCCCCTGCTGCCCTCAGCACCGTGCCACAGGGCACAAGCCGAGGCTGCCCCTTGGCACACGCTCTGCAGCTGCAAGAGTGGCACTTGCAGGTACCCAGCCTCTCCTGTGCCTGCCCCTACAGACCCCGAGGAGCTGCTGGGCCACCAAGCCTCGGGCAGGGGTGCTGGGGAGCGTGCCAAAGCTAAGGACACTGGGGACAGCTCTGCTGCGGTGTGGGCAGCTGCAGGGCTGGGTGGCACTCGGCCTGTGCCAGACACAGCACCGTGCTGCCAGGTCCCTGAACAGGAGCTGCCACCTGCTGGCACTGGGACAACCCTGCTGGCCTGCCAGCTGCAAGGACCTGGATGGGGACGTTTGGGGTGGCCCAGCAGAGTCCTGTCTGCAGGACTCACCAAGTGCTGCTTCTCACCAAGGGTGCTCCAGCTGTAGGTTCCTTCTGTGGGCTTTGCCACACCAGCTGGTGCCAGGCTAGAAGCTGGCTGGGAAATGCCAGCTTCAAACCCTCTCCGCTTCCCATAGCTGCTCCAGACCTGATGCTGCAGGTGGCTCTGGTGAGATGCTGTAGGGGATGTGTCCCTGGTGTGTCACACCTTGGCCAGCCCACGGTGGGATGGGATGCCTTGGAGCAAAGTGAGGGGGTGATCAGTAGGTCAGAGCCACTTTTCTGGGGCCAGAGAGGATGAGGGTTTGAGTTTGTGGGCAAATTCCAGAGCACAGCCAAGGCCCTTCTGCAGCCAAGGTCACCCCTGATAACATCAGACTACAGCAGCTGAGCTGAGGGGAAAGCCTGAAGGGAACAGGCTCTGCTGGTGGCAAAAGCCTCCGGAGAAGTTTCCTTCCCTTGACTCTGGGACACCTCAGCCACAGGGAGGAGCTGGGTGCTGGGGGCTGCTAGCCCATCCCCAAAGCCTCTTTGCCCACTGTGATGCTGTTGCTTGGCAGGGCTCAGCACCATCCCACTTCCCAGAGGAGATGGAAACAAAGGGGGAGGAGGGGGAAGGGAAAGGGTGGAAGAAAAAAAACTTCTTCCAAGTTCTTGGGAAGAGAAAAGCCCCATTCAGGCAGGAAGAATGCCTGTGTGGAGCTGGTCACTAAGCAACCCACAGCCATTCGGTACGGCCTGGGGCACGGCAGGGAACAAAGCTGCTGCCCTGCCACCAGGAGCCCAGCCGAGGGAGGGCTGCAGGGCCGGGGGACAGCAGCCATACACAGCCACCCCCACAGGCTGAGACACCCAGCAGGCTCCAGAGCTCCTGGGTACTGCTAGAGTTTGTCCCCACTCAGCTTCAGAGGGGGACAAGCTTCCATCAGGCTCCTCCTCAAGGAGGGTTTCTGGTCTGCTCACACAGGGCTGTGCACATCCTTCCCAACAGTTATGGCCAGCTAACTCCCTGCTCCCAGGGGCTCTGCAGGGCTTGTAGGGGCAGAGCAGCTAATGCAGGCTCCTCCCTCTCTCAGGCAAGCTGAATTCTTCTCTTATCAGTGAGGGGCTTGTCCCTGGCAAGCAAGGCCAGTGAGACACGAGAACCTACCTGTCCTCTCGCCAGCACAAGGGAAAAGGGACAAAGGAAATCAGGCCTGAGCAGCTCTGCTGACAATGCACGCTGGAATGCCTCCCTTGGGGCCTGGGGGAGTCCCTGCAGGTGCTGTTCCCCCCCAGAAGGAAAGCTGCACAACAGGAAAGCCTCTCACAGCCAGAGCAGGTCCATTGGGGCCAGTCAGGGTGCAGCTGGGCTCCAACCCTGAGCCCCAGGAGCCCAGGGGGATCCACTGGACCTGCCTGGAGTGCTGGTTGCCTGCATGGTGTCCTAAGGGAAGAACCAGCCCTTCATGCTTTTGTCTCCAGCATCTACCTGGACAGCAGTTGCTGGGGCAAGGACAAACTCACCAGGTGTTTGGCCACCTCCTCAGGGAAGGGTTTGGCCAGCTCTGATCCCCATCCTGCAACAGCAAGGTGAACAAGGTGTGGCCACACAAGCTGCAGGGAACACTCCCTGCAGAGGGAGGTATTGCCATTGACACCCAGTCCTGCCCTGGCCCAGCCTCCCTGGCCCACCCCTCAGCCATTAAGCAGCAGCTTTGGACTCAGCACTGACTACAGAAAGAGACAAAAGAGCTTGGCCAAAGCAGTGCCATTTATTTTGCCTGCTATCCCCCCTTCAGAATGGCTGCAACTGGGCTCCTCTCAGTAGGGTGGGGGACAGGCACTCCAGCCAGCAGCAAGGATGGAGAGCATCCATCTCAGGCCTTGGAAAGCTCCTACCTCCCCCCAACAGGAGGACAAACACAGTGCTCCAGGCACAGCTGGGAGCCAACCCTGCCAAAACCCAATTAGACAAGGACTTGGCACACCAGGATCACGACAATGTTCTCATGTCCTGCAGACAGGGGAGGGCCTGAGCAACAGGCACTCAGTCCTGTGTGCCTGCAGCATCACAGCACAGAGAGCTTTTATCTGCCCTTGAGCTGATGGTGGTGCTCCTCTGGAGAGGTCATGATGAGGCCATGCTGTGAAGGAGAATTGAGACTCATCCTCTCTCATCCAGAAGTGTCCAGTCCATCCCTTTCACATCTGCAGGGAGCAGGATGAGAGCAGCACCTCCAGGAATTAAGCCAACCTGAGACAGGATCTGTGTCCCCCCCTTCCATCCACTGCCTGCAGAGGGAGCTTCCTTAGCCAGCACACCCAACTCTATGGAGGACACCACTATTGGAGAGGATCCACCCAGAACAGGAGCAGCTCCAGGCTGAGGAGCACCTCCTAGCAAAGAGAGAAAACCTGGATGAAGATGCAGGACACCAGACCTGATTCACCCTGGGCTCTCCTCTCCCAGCACCAGTGCCTACAACCATCACCAGCACTCCTGCAGCACAGCCAGGTGGGACTTTTTTGGTTGATGTGCTGCATTTTCTTGCTGTCTCTTCTGCTGTGTGGCACTTGCACGTTGGCAGAAAGGTTGTGAGAGAGCAGAGGTGGCTGAAGGAGGGCTGAGGTGCGCCTGCAAGGCCGGAGCCGACCAAGCCTCTGGCCGTCCTCTTCCGCTCCCAGTGAGGTGGGGTGGGGATGTCCCAGGCAGTGGCCCTTGCCACACACTCAGGATCTCTGGTAGAGCTTGATGATGCTCTCATCATGAAGCCTCTTCCACACCTGCTTCTCCAGGTTGAAGTCATGGTTGGTGTAGAAGATGAGCCGCTTCCAGGTCCTGTCGTAGTAGTGGTCCGAGTACCTCTCGTGGCCCTCCGTGATGTAGCCATAGGCACTCACCTGGGGGGAGGCACCAAGCATGCAGGGACCCAAGAGAAATGCAGGGCACAGCTCCCAAGCAGGAGGGAGCACAGGATGCCAGGCAGGCCTCCTTCCTCCAGAAGGACCAGACTATGAAGACTGGCCCCAGAGAATCACAGACTTGTCAGGGCTGGAAGGGACCTCAAGGCTCAGCCAGTTCCAACTCCCCTGCCATGGCCAGGGACACCTCACACCAGAGCAGGTTGCTCACAGCCACATCCAGCCTGGCCTTAAAACCCTCCAGGCATGAAGCTTCCACCACCTCCCTGGGCAACCTGTGCCAGTCTCTCACCACCCTCGTGGGGAAGATCTTCCTAACACCCAATCTGAATCTCCCCACTTCTAGTTTTGCTCCATCCCCCCCAGTCCTATTACTCCCTGACACCCTCAGAAGTCCCTCCCCAGCTTTCTTGTAGCCCCCTTCAGATCCTGGAAGGCCACAATTCAGTCTCCTTGGAGCCTTCACTTCTCCAGACTGAACAGCCCCAAGTCCCCCAGTCTGTCCTCACAGCAGAGGTGCTCCAGCCCTTCTCTGGACACTGCTCTCTGACAAGCTCTGCTGTCCTCTCTCTGCCTCCCTCGGAGGCAGGACAGCTCCCAGGCCACAGCAGCTTCACCACCCCTATGGGAACTATTTTGGGGCTGTCTCTCTTCAATCAGCTCCTTCAGGGCTGAGAAGAGCCCAAACAGCCTCAAGGCAGGCTTGGAGCCACCCCTGCTCTGCCCCATTTTCAAACACCACCCCCCACCCTTTTCCATCCAGGGCTGGGTGCAAGAACCATTGTGCCTTACCTGGTCACAGAGGTGGAGGGCAGTGAGCAGCAGGAATGCTCCTGTTGTGGGTCTGTACAGCCTCCAGTAGGGCTTGCTCAGACTTTGAGATTTTAAAAACCTGCAGCAGAAGAGGAAAAAAAACCCATGCCCAGGGCAGCTTGCTGGGTGTGCTGCTTCAAGCTGGGCACCACTCTGACCTCTGGGCTATCTTCCCTCCTTGTTAGCAGCTTGTGGCTATTTCAGAGCAGCCAGGAGCTTGCCCACAGCTGTGGGCACTGCTGCATGCAGCACAAGGCCAGCCCAGAATGCTCCAGCACCTGCACTGCAACCTAAGCCCAGCTCTGCCCCAGCTTCTGAGCAACCTGCTCTACTGTGAGGTGGCCCTGCCCATGGCAGGGGGGTTGGAACTGGCTGACCCTTGAGGTCCCTTCCAACCCTGACAGCTCTGTGATTCTATGATTTATGGAAGTGATAGGTTGGAGGCAGTGGGAATGAAGAGGAGGTGGATGAAAGGGTCTGGTAGGTTAAAGCCTACTCTTAAATCTGTCCTTTGCCTTGCAGTGCAGAAGAGGCTTTGAAGCTCCTTGGAGTACATCCTGCTCCCCATCCAAATTTAGGAGTGAAATGAGACACAGGAAAGGGTGCAGGGGAAGGACACAAAAGGAGCTGTAGTGGTTTATTCCAGCAGTTGTTAGGAAGGTAGGAGTCCAGAACAGGAAAAAAAGACCATTTGAGTCCTCTTGGCCTTGGAAAGAATCCAAGTCAGAGGGGAGACAGCAGAAAGAGCGGGGAGGGGCAAGCCATCTGGCACTGCTTTTGCCTTCTCTCACAGAAGCCACAACTTGGCTCTGAAGAAGGCTGAAGGGTAAACAGCCAAAGCAGGGCACAACAGGAGCTCTTCTTCCTACAGCTCTTGGCCATGTGTGGCACATGACTGGCAGATCCTACAGGAACTGTCCAGCAGGCTTGTGAAAAGGAGTGGAGAGGCAAAGAAGAGCAGGCAGGCCTGGCACCTGGGGTCCTGAAGAAGTGCCTACTAGCAGGTTTGAGGGCACAAGCAACCTCCCAAACCAAGGAGGGATCTTGGGAGAGAAGGGCTGTGACAGAGCCTTCCTCCAAGGTGCTAAGCAATGGGCTGCAGGAAAAAAAGGCTGGTCCTGAACTAGATGAACTCCTCTGGCACATCAGCAACACTCTTCACACAGCTCAAGCTGTGGACCAGGACCTCTTTTGGCTGCAGAAAGCCAAACTGTCCAACAGCTGTTGCCTCTCCAGCTCACAGCTGCTGGACACCTACATCCCCCTGCAGCACCACACTGGCTGCCCACTGGTGAGGCTCAGCCCCAGTCTGCTGGTGGAGCTCAGCTGCAGTTAGAAGGGAGTGAGCTGGGAGGAGAGAGCCCAGGGACAGAGAGATGGTGCTGGTGAGAAAGAATAAGGCCCTCAGAGCACACAACCCCCAGCTCACCTGTTCTTCATGTATCTGAGGAAATCAGGGTGAGCCACCAGGTATTTGTCCATGGTGAAATCTTCATCAAATCTCTCCCGAGGCTTCTGCCTAAGGACAGGAATGGGAAGGGTCAGGACAGGCTCCTGCTTCTCACCACAGCCACAGAGCACCAGCCCTGACACACCTGCTGGCAAGAGAAGAACCACAAGCACTGCTATTGTTCAGATGAGGACAAAGCCTCCAGAACCTGTGTGCACAGCAGAGGAAGAGATCAGGGAGGAAAGACAGGGGACAGGAATATCAGAAGCAAGTGTGCACATCACAAGGGGCAATGGGCACAAGCTGGAACACAGCAAGGTCCTCCTAAGCATGAGGGAAATCTTCTGTGCTGTGAGGGTGCTGGAGGCCTGGAGCAGGCTGCCCAGAGAGGTTGTGGAGCCTCCTCCTCTGGAGAGGTTCCAAACCTGCCTGGATGTGATCTTGGGCAATCTGCTCTGGCTGATCCTGCTTCAGTATTGGACTAGATGATTTCCAGAGGTCCCTTCCAACCCCCACCACACTGGGATTCAGACTAGAATTGGTAGAACCAGGCCTTCATCCACCAGGGACAGACACCAGACCAAACAACAGTACCTGTTGACCCCAGAGCACCACAAAGCTACCTCCAAGCTCTGGCCACACCTCCTTGAAACCAGCTCCCCAGGGAAGGAGGTGTACTGGTTACAGCTCCTCAGAGCTGTGAAGAACCAAGGTGTTTCCCCAGGCAAATCTGCCAGGGAGGGAGGCTTTGGCCTGGCTTTGCTCCTCAGTGGGGCTGAACACCATGGAGAGGAAGAGAGCACAACAAAGAGCTCCACACTGCAGGGTGCAGAGGTGGGGCCAGTTTGCTTTACCTGTGGTTCAAGAATCCTTTCCTGATGTTCTTGTTCAGCAGAAGAGCCCTCAGCCACTCGTAGTCTCTAGCTCCCTCCAGGAAGTGAATGTACCTGACATGCTAAGAAAACAAGGGAGCATCAGTGAGTGGCACAGGAGAGACACAACCTCTGACAGCAAAAAGCAAGCAGGCATCCAGGCTCACTGAGCTCCTCACACACACAGCTTGGCTCTGCAGCTTCCAACTACCCCAGAGGAGCAGAATGCAGACTAACACCTGGTGTGCAGCTACTTACTTCTCCAGGCCAAAAGCCTGGGGCTGGACTGCAGCTTGCTACTGCAAATCATAGAATCATAACACTGGCAGGGCTGGAAGGGACCTCAAGGATCAGCCAGTTCCAACCCCCCTCAACTTACTTTTCCTCCTGGGATTTTGCTGAACCCTCTGTGCCCCAGGATCTGGAGAGAGGACACCAGGGAGTAGGCTGTGAATCCATAAAAGGAGGTTTTTGTGCCCACATCCTTCTCGTAACCTTTGATTACAGCTCCACTCACCCTGGCCAGGGGAACGAAAGGGGAGCAGAGTCAGCAGGGAAGCCTGGAAAATCCCCACATCCCTGTTTAGAAAGACAGCATTAGCCTGGAGGAAGGCAGGATCAGGCCCACTATGAGCTACACCTCTTGATCTGCCAGAGAGCCCCTGCGTTGGAGAGGGCTCTCTATGGCTCCTTCCGGTGCGGTGAGAACTCGCCGGTTCCCCTGCGGCGTTTCACCTCCTCCTGCCTGCAGTCATTGGGGCACTCGGGAGCCAGAGCAGCACCAGAAGAGGGGAAGCTGTGGAGCTGCAGTCCAGCTGTGCAGAAGCTGTGCACCTCCCCAGCAGGAAGCCTGCCTTACCGGAACACATAGTGGTGGGAGTCGATCTCCTGGCCCACGCCGGAGTTGTTGAGGATGCCTCCGTTCCCCACCACGGCGCAGCTCACGCACCTCGCCCTGCTGCTCTCGCTGGAGCTCAGCAGCAGCTGCTGCTGGGGGCTGGGGGGCAGCAGGGACATGACCTCCTTCACCACTGAGGAGCACACATGGTGGAGAGTCAGCACCAAGAGCCTTCAGGACGGACAGTGAAACCACCAGAGTTTGCACCACGACTCCCATCTAGCCTGATGCCTCTGAGATCACAGAATCAACCAGGCTGGAACAGACCTCAGAGATCATCAAGTCCAACCTCTTACCTAAAACCTAACACCTCCTGACAACTGAACCATGGATCCAAGTGCCACAGCCAAGCCTTTTTTGAGCACCTCCAGGGATGGTGACTCCACCCCTCCTTGGGCAGCACATCCCAAGGGCTAATTACTCTCTCGGTGAAGAGCTTTCTCCTCACCTCCAGCCTAAACCTCCCCTGGCACAGCTTGAGACTGTGTCCTCTTGTTCTGGTGCTGCTTGCCTGGGAGAAGAGACCAACCCTCACCTGGCTACAACCTCCCTTCAGGTAGTTGGAGAGAGCAAGAAGGTCTCCCCTGAGCCTCCTCTTCTCCAGGCTAACCAACCTCAGCTCCCTCAGCCTCTGCTCACAGGGCTGTGCTCCAGACCCCTCCCCAGCCTCGCTGCCCTTCTCTGGACACATTCAAGTCTCTCAGTGTCCTTCTTAATGTGAGCTGCAGCAAACCTCCAGCCACTTGGCAGAAGGCTCCTGCTGGGCATTGGCTGGTCCCATCCTGACATGCCCTGAGGGACTCACGTGAGTAATTCAGCTCCATGAAGCCATAGGGAGGCACGAAGTGCTGCAGGCGGTGCCACTCCTGCTGGCTGAAGCAGCTGCTGTCGGTGAAGAGCCTGATGTTGGGCAGGAAGCGGTCTCGCAGCCACGCTGACCTGGCAGCCCTGGCCCTCACCGATTCGGAGCAGGTCTTGGCAAACACAGAAAGACAGCAGGAAGGCCTGATGAGCAGGGAGCTGATGGGCCTGAGGGAGTGCCAGTGCCTGTACTGGGGTGCCAGGAAGAAGCAGAGAAACTCCAGTGCCACATCGCCCACTCTCCCCAGCACCACCATCATCGTTTCTGCGCTACCCCAGAAAGTGGCTGGTGGAAAGTCACCCCCAAGGAAGCCAAGAGTGACTCCATGTCTCTGAGACTCTCCTGTTGAGAACAGGCCTGTGATGCTCACAGGTTTTACTGGCCTTGGGCTTTGTTAACTGACACAAATGGATGTTTGCAGGAGTTCTAACCTAAACCTGCCAAACAAGGCTCCAGCCCTGCTGGCAACACGCCTCGCAAGGTCCTGGCCTTCAGAGAGCACAGCTGCCTACAAATATGGGAAGGGTGGGTGGCAAGAAGGGGCCAATCTCTTTTCAGTGGTGTCCTGTGATAAGATGAGGGGCAATGGACACAAACTGGAACACAGGGGGTTCCACCTCAACAGGAGGAAAAGCTTCTTGGGTGTGAAGGTGACAGAGCCCTGGAGCAGGCTGCCCAGAGAGGTTGTGGAGTCTCCTCCGGAGACTTTCAAGGCCCACCAGGATGTGCTCCTGTGTGGCCTGCCCTAGGTGATCCTGCTTTGGCAGGGGGGTTGGACTCAATGAGCTCTGGAGGTCCCTTCCAACCCCTGCCATTCTGTGACTGTGTGATCAGCAACACCCTGAGGAGCACAGGAGATCAGCTCACCGTTATCAGTCCTTTGAAGGGTAAGAAAAAGCTTCTTTAACGTCATACATGACTCACAGAGCTGCAGGGGCCTGAGAAGGGAACCCAAGCCAGCTTGTCCTGTAACTCAAGAGGTATCACTGCAGCTGGCAGGAGCTGGGCTGGGTGTGTAGATGGAGAGCAAACAACTCCCCTGGGCTGGATTTTCCACTGAGTCAACCTGGGCTCTATTTTGTTACACATCTTCTCTGAACACCTACTGCAAGACCTACTGAGAGACAAAACAGGACATCAAGTGGACCCCCAGCCATGACCAGATGCCATTGCCAAAGCCTTGCTGTGTGCTCCACAGCTGAGCTGGGCTCTCTTCTATGGGTGAGGACAACAACCTGGTCACAGCCTGAGGAGACAGCCCTCATCCTGCCTCTCACAGCAGGAGTGCAACCAGAAGAGCACTGTGGAGGGTTTCATGTTGGCATAATCTCAGCTGCAGTACACTTCATGTCCAGAGACAGAGACATTCCCTTCCTGCTCAAGCTGTCCAAGGCTTGGTGCTTCTGCCACCACAGCAAGACTGGATCAGTAGAATAGAATAGAATAGAATAGAACAGAACAGAACAGAACAGAACAGAACAGAACAGAACAGAACAGAACAGAACAGAATAGAACAGAACAGAACAGAACAGAACAGAACAGAATAGAATAGAATAAACCAGGTTGGAAGAGACCTTCAAGATCATCGTGTCCAACCTATCATCCAACACCACCTAATCAACTAAACCATGGAACCAAGCCTCCTGTCAAGCCTGGAGGAACCAGAGGAACTGGAGGACATGAAGGAGGTGGGAATGCTTCTCTTTACTCCCCCACCCTCTCTCTGCAGAACTAGAGATCAGGTCTGGGAGTGAGACCCAACATGTCATGTCTGGATCCACATCTTCACCTTTCTGTGTGCATTTGCTGCTCTTTCCTGTGCTGAGGAAGGGTTTTCCCCTCTGTCTCAGCTGTTCTGCACACCAGCTGCTCTGCAGCCTCAGCTACAGTCAGAGAGGTTCTCAGCTTCCTGCTGCAAACTGTTGTCTCACATTTCTCTGCCAGCTCCTGCTCTGCACTTCTGAGCTGGCTGCATGTGCTCTGTGGCTCATCAGATGAGAAGAGGGGACAGCATGTGGCAGGCCACTTACATCCATGAAGAAAGACTCTAGAGAGGGTCACCCACCTGTCCAAGCAAGAGGGGTGTCAGGGTAAGCTGCTCCAGGTGAGTTTTACAAAGTTAGCAGCAGATGAGGGACAGAGACAGTGCTGATAAGGAGAGGATGGAAAAAAACTAGAAATGGGGAGATTCAGATTGGATGTTAGGAAGCTCTTCCCCATGAGGGTGGTGAGACACTGGCACAGGTTGCCCAGGGAGGTGGGGGAAGCCTCATGCCTGGAGGTTTTGAAGGCCAGGCTGGATGTGGCTGTGAGCAACCTGATCTAGTGTGAGGTGTGGGGTTGGAACTGGCTGAGCCTTGAGGTCCCTTCCAAGCCTAACAAGGTTATGATTCTATGATTCTGTGCACCACCACCTGTCCCATCTGCTTGCTGAGAACTTTGCCTAAAGGCCCTGTTCTTGGACCTGAGTAACCATGAGATGCTCAAATTTCATTTCAAATTACTTCCAAACCCTCAGAGCTAAAAAGGCAGAGTCAGAAATACGGTCAGAACAAGAGTTCAGTGCAAGAAAGGAAATGAAGAGACAGACTTTCAGTCTCTTGGCTCTCAAGACAACCTGATGGTGGGCACCAGAATCATAGAATCAACCAGCTTGGAAGAGACCTCCAAGATCATCCAGTCCAACCTATCACCCAGTCCAACCTATCACCCAGCCCTATCCAATCAACTAGACCATGGCACTAAGTGTCTCATCCAGTCTCTTCTTGAAGATCTCCAGGGATGGCAACTCCATTGCCTCCCTGGGCAGCCCATTCCAATGGCCAATCACTTTCTCTGTGAAGAACTTCTTCCTAACATCCAGCCTGACATGGTTTTGGACCTGAGCGACCATGAGATGCTCGAATCTCGTTTCAAACCACTTCCAAACCCTCAGAGCTGAAAAGGGAAAGTCAAAAATATGGTCAGACTGAATGGTTTTGGAAGATCACATCAGTGCCATGACCTACACAGGCAGAGGGGATCACAAGAACTGACCTTCAGAGCAACATTCCCAACAGACAGGATCTGGAAGAGAACTCTGAAGCTGTAGCTGTGCAAGTGCTGGACAGGTGCAAGCGAGATTCTCACCTCCACCTCTACCAAAACACTTCACCTGGGCTGACCAGGCCTACAGCTGCTCCTAGTGAAGGGGAACAAGGCAAGACTTGCTGAAGGCCAGCTCAGTCGTGGAGTGCTTGCTCTGCTCTGCTGGTGGCTCAATGCACAGCAGGAAAAGCACCCTGACACGCTGGGACCATCCCAGCCCTGCGGCTGGGAGCAGGTAAAGATCTCGCTGCAGGTGTCTGCACACAGGGTGGAAAAGGTCAGCTGGCAAGACTCTCCTCTGGTTGATAAGAGCCCAGCAGAGCAGTTAAAATGTTACTTTTTAACCAGGGTTTCCCCACTGGGGCACACAGGTCCACATAGTTGAAGTTGTGCCAACACTGAGAGAAAACCTTCGAAATGAGACAGGTCCCCACCCTGCTGTCTCCGGAGCAGGCAGCTACACGCTTGCCAGTCCTCACCTGACCTCTTTCCTTCCACCTTCTCTCTTCCTGTGCACTCAGACCCTCCTCACCATCACTGCCAGGGGCATTCTTCACAGCCTGGCACAGCAGAGCTGTCACTGCTGCCAAGGCTTTAGACTTTGGGCAACAAGCCCGTGGAGACCCTCCTGGTCCTGCTCCCTCACCATGACCCTGCTCCTTCTCTTTAACTGGGCTGCATGAAACAGAGATCAAGGCAAAACTGGGGGCTGTAAACCTGAATCTTCACAGGAATGGAGGTTTTCAGCAGATCAGGTGAGAAATGGGACACCTGTATGATAGCTGCCACGTAGTGCCAAGCCCCCCAATGCCTGCCCGCAGGCACCACAAGGCTGGCTGTGACCCAACCAGGGCTGCCACAGCACAGGGAGGACCTACGCTGCACTGTGTGCCCCCGTGCAATACATCAGCCTTGGGGGGGCCAACCTTGTAGCACATCTAGGAGAGGTATTTTCCCCAGCTTCTCATGCACCTGAGCTCCAGAAAGGGCTGCTGAGGCTGACTTTCAAAGGCAGCCATGGAAATGTGTGCAGCTGCAGTTGGTTCCCATGCTCAAGCATGGTGGAGGACCGGCCAGGCTAACTGGGTCGCACTCACAGGTTTCCCTCTCTGGGGCCCAGCAGCATCTGCAGCTACCCATGAGCTGACCTGCCAGCTTGGAGATCAACCTTGACTGCAAAGGGCCCACACCTGCCCAGGGGACAGCAGAAAAGGAGGTCAGAGGGAGGCATCATTGCTGGTGAGCAGAGGTGGCCGTCACACATACCGGTGGTGCAGATGAGGCGTCCATCACGTACTCGTCCTCAAAATCCCACTGTGGCTCAGCTTTGAAGTCAGCAGCCCTCAGTTCCTTCTGTTCTGCCACTGCAGCAGGCTGAGGAACAGGTCTTGCAGTTTTCACTGCTGCAAGAGGCTCTGTTGGCTTCCTATGGTCCATGGATGGATTGTTTCCACCAGCTCCCTTCGGGGCAGAGAATGGTTTCACTGTTGCCTTGTCCTTGGCTCCCTCCACCCTAGGAAGTGGTTTCACTGTTGTCTTTTCTTTGGCTTCTTCCACCCCCTGGGCTGGCCTCACTCTTGTTTTCTCCTCATTTCCCAGTACCCTAAGGGTTGTTTTCACTGTTGTCTTTCCGATTCCTGCCAACTCAAAAGGTGGTTTCAGAGTCAGGTTCTGCTTGGCTTCCTCCATCCTGGCAACTTGTTTCATCATTTTCTTCTGCTCCTCTTTTCCTTCCCATCTTGGTGTCCCCTCAGCCATATCTTGTTCAAGCCTTGTGATGCCTCTCCACAAAGTCACCATTACAAAGCTCCTTGAGTTCTCAGTATCAGAGTAGTTTAAACCCTGCTGCTCTTGGGTGTCCGCTTGGAGCAGACCTTGGGCACGTTGGAAAATGCTCCATTGCCTGGATGTGATCAAAGGAAAAGCAGACACATCACAAACACTTCCCACTTAACCCTGGGCACCTTCCAGCCCATTTGTAGTGCTCTTGACTCTGAGCCCCTCCTCTCTGTGCTTCAGAGCAGCCACTGCATACAACCACCACACTCAGAGGACTTGCCTTGGCAGCTGCCACCAAGCTTCTGCAGGATGCTGTGCGAATCCCATTTCAATGCTGCCACCAAAGCATCATCCAACTTCCCACAGCATCCTGCCTTGAATGCAGCTTATCTGCCCACTAAGCAAACTCCAGAGGCCACACACTCCTCTTCAGCACTTGGCTCCTGGAACATCCACACTAGCAGTAACTGCAAACCAGCAGAGGACAGCTTTGCCCAGCGCCGGGCAGGACCCCTGGCAGCGTCCCCAGAGCACTGCAGGAGTGGTTTGGAGCTCCTGAGTTGAGGACATGGCACACACCATGAAGTCAGCCATCTGGCTCTCTTCTCTGCCAGCAGAGCCAAGTGCTTCAGCAGCAGAGCATGGAGATGAACCAAATTCAGTAAGGGAGGTCTAATAAGAAGTGAAATTCAGTTTGTTACCATACATCACTTCCTGAGCACCTGGGGCCACAAAGCACTCTCTCCTCTCCTCCTCCCCCTCAGCCAGCTAATGCCATGGCATCAAGCAGCGCTTGCCAGGTACACAGCTAAAGACAAGCACGTTGGAGCTGCTAGAATGCACTCTGAGGCTTAAAAATGTAAAACCTCTGCATCTGCAATCACCTCTGATTGCCTGATTGAGAGGAGCAGGTACAAGGATGTCAGGGGAGGACACAGCTGTCAGAGGCAGCAGAGCCACCTGCAGCAGGACTGGGCTAAAACCCAGCCAAAAAAAAACCCCTCCAAACAAACAGCCAACCCCCAAACTCAAGGCAGGAGTGGTGGGGGTTTGTCCCAGCCATTCATTCCCACCTGCACCTGGCTGGAGGGTGGGACAGGCAAAGGGAAGGGGCCACATCTTCTGCAGCTGAGCTTTTCGGTTCAGCCCAAGCTTTTCCGGGCAGAGCAGGGCGGCCGCGGGGCCGATTCCCCACTCGCGGTCACTCCTGGCATGAGGCACTTGCTTCAGAGCTGGGCACGGCTTCCCGGGTGAGACACGGGGGAAAGGGCCGCAGCTCCGCACGGCTTCCCGGGTGAGACACGGGGGAAAGGGCCGCAGCTCCGCACGGCTTCCCGGGTGAGACACGGGGGAAAGGGCCGCAGCTCCGCACGGCTTCCCGGGTGAGACACGGGGGAAAGGGCAGCAGCTCCGCACGGCTTCCCGGGTGAGACACGGGGGAAAGGGCCGCAGCTCCGCACGGCTTCCCGGGTGAGACACGGGGGAAAGGGCAGCAGCTCCGCACGGCTTCCCGGGTGAGACACGGGGGAAAGGGCAGCAGCTCCGCACGGCTTCCCGGGTGAGACACGGGGGAAAGGGCAGCAGCTCCGCACGGCTTCCCGGGTGAGACACGGGGGAAAGGGCAGCAGCTCCGCACGGCTTCCCGGGTGAGACACGGGGGAAAGGGCCGCAGCTCCGCACGGCTTCCCGGGTGAGACACGGGGGAAAGGGCAGCAGCTCCGCACGCAGCAGGCTGGAGCTAAGAGCGGAGGCGCTGCCGGCGCTTCAGGGCGCTGCGGCACTCGCCGAAGCGATTGGGAAACGATCGGCGAAGGAGGCCTTTAAAAACCGCTTTGGGTCAGACAAATATTTGCACCTTGCCAACGTCGTTCCTGAGGACAGCAGCTTGTGGCAAATGCTTTTATCAGCCCTTCCTCTACTTCTCCTCGGGACCAGTTTCAGGCAGCAGCTTTCTGCTGTAGTAGGACCTTGTGCTGCCGTTTGCTGCCTGACGAGAGGGAAGCTTTTTACACACGCTCTCGGGAAAGAGATCTTCAGTCCCTGGGTGATTTTCTGTCCTATTTTCAAAGCCGATTGAAACGTTGCAATCAAAGAGCAGGGAACAAATGGGAGGGGACAGGCTGACAAACCACCACCCCCTCCCCAGCCCAGGCTCCCTACATGTGCTGTCTGGCAAGGCATGGATTCCACCCCAGCTCTGCGACGCTTTCATTTCAAATCCTGTGCCAAACGGAGCTCAATATCTAAACCCCAGGGCCCTTTGCATCCCAAGCCTTGCTCCCTGCAGCCAGACCCACCTGGCCAAGCCTTCGTGGCTACAAAGGACCCTCCTCTCCTGCCCAGCATTTTGAACCCAAAGGGTGGAAGCAGCTCATCAAGTTTCAGGCTCTAGGGTCCAGCTGGCAAACAACTGCAGCAGCTCAACGACGTTTACTGTCATTTTCCTCTCCATTTACAAAGCCCCAGGACAAATAGAGGATAAAGCCACAAAAATGCTGCTTTGTGTATTTTATGTTACACATAAAAGCAGGGAGACAGAACTGACACACAGATCCCCACACACAGCTCCTGCCTGGTTGTGTTTCACTGAAGCTGCAAAGGACCCAGAGATGTCCAGCAGGGTGAAAATGGCTTCAAGCAGCTGGGCATGGAGAGCCAGGGCTTGTCCCAGCTCTCTGCCACCGATGAGCTCTGTGATCAAGTGCAGTGCACTTCTTTTCACCTCCTCCTTCTCTCCTTCCCCCTGCCTCCCCCTGTGCAGATCCTGACCCCTCCCAGACTGATCGCTGTCCTTACCCTGTGCTCTCAAGTCACCGGAGCTGAGCTAAACTCCTTCCACCTCCACAAGTGTAGCTGTGCCCAGCCTTGCCTCTCCTGCCTGCCCCCACACACCAAGATGAGCCAGATGAGCTCACTGGGACCACAAGAAGACTGGGGAGGATGCTGAGGAGTGGAGCTTCCTCTACACAGCACAGGGCACCAAGCCCTTTGTGAGCTGTGCTCCCGGGAGGGGAGGCTCAGGTGTCTGCTGTGCTCACGCAAGGAGCAGTGGTTCCTGCCAGCAGGGCTGGAGACATTTTACTGCACCTCCACATCCATTCTTGCAGGGCTCTACTCGACCATCCCTACAGAAACAATGGACTTGTTTGATCATGCCTGCCTGCCGTTGTTCTCTCAGCACGCAGCACAGCTGGAGCCATTTGCACATTAGGAATCTGATCCTGAAGATGCTACAGATTCAAAGGCATCCCACCAAATTCTGCCCCCCAGCAGTGCAGTCTGCACTAGGGCTGAATGAGGTCCAGAAGGCAGGCACCAGGAAAAGCAAATACTCTGTAGTGCCAAAGGATGAAAGCAGGCAGCAGTAGTAAAGCAGAAGCTGCTTTCTCAAGCAGCTCCAGGAGGAAGCACCGAGAGCAGCCAGTGTCTGACTGTGCTCCTTCAAGCACCATGCTCTGACTGCACACCACCTGGGCTGCTAGAGCAAAGTGCTCACCTAACTCAGAGCAGAAGTGTGAGTGCCAGGGGAAAAAGACACAGAGAAAGGAAGTGAGCAGAAGCCCTCTGTCCAGGCAGTGCCTACCAAAAGGTCTCTTACCTGAAAATCCTCATCCTGGCCAAGCCCAAGTAGGAGCTGAAATAAGCAAGGAAGACACAAAGGTTTACCATAACAATGAACCACAGGAAAGCTCTGGGGATTTTGGGAAGCCTTCTCCTCCAAACCCACATGGTGAGATGGCTGAGGGCAGCAGAGGCTGTGCTGCTGCTGCCCAGAGCTGCTGGCTGGGCAGTGCTTTCCAAAGGTGTGCTGGGTGAGTGGGCTGGTCTTCTCTCCAGAGTTCCCTACCAGGAGGTGCACACCCTCTCTCCCAACAGTGCCAGGCACCCTGCACTCAGATCCAGCTCCTCAGACAAGACAGCAGCTTTGCCCTGTTCCCCTTGATCACCCTAAGCTTACTGCAACACAGAGTGGGGGAAGAAAGGCCTTTTACTGCAAAGCAGAGGAAGGTTCCTGTATTTCCCCTAATGAGGTTAGTCCAGTGCAAACCATCCCACCTCTGAGCTGCTGGAAGGGTCACTGGGAACATTTGAGTGCATTGTGGAAGCAGCCACAGTTACAATCAAAGACATTATCTCTCAGACATCCAGCTGCCCAAGGGCTCAGGCAAGATTCTAGCAGTCTCTGGCACAGGGAGGCTGTGGCTGCCTCCTCCCTGGAGATGTTCAAGACCAGGCTGGATGTGGCTGTGAGCAACTTGGGCTGGAGGGAGGCGTCCCTGGCCATGGCAGGGGGGTTAGAGCTGGCTGAGGCACTTGGAGCCATGGTTTAGTTGTCAGGAGGTGTTAGGTCATAGGTTGGACTTGATGATCTCTGAGGTCTCTTCCAACCTGGTTGCTTCTGTGATTCTGTTTCAAGGGACCATGTGGCACAGCTGCATTTTTATTCCACACAAGAGCAAAACACACTTCAAGTTTCTCATACCATGGACAGACAGACAGACAACTGCCCTCTTCACTTCTCTCCTTAGTGGGACCCTGGTCTCTTGGGCTTTGGAAAGGACAGCCAGGCTTTGCTCACCAAGAGGGGCAGTCAAAACAAAGCTTCACTGCTGCCACATCCACCCAGAAGGCTCCAGGGTAATGAATCCCTGCCACAAGCCCAGGGGGTGGCCCTGCACTTGATCTGAGCCATGACCCATTCAGGATGTGTTGCTTCTCATCAGCAGCTAGCAGCTCACAAGCTCTCTCCCCACCCCACGTTCCACAGTATGGATAGCACCCTCTCCAGGAAAATCAGCCCTCTGATGGATCTTTGGCAGCCCAGGCTGCACCTCCTCAGCAGCAGAGATGAACACTACAGACAGAGGAATGCTTACCTGCTGCAGTGCTACGTGCAAAGGGCTACTAGAAGCCGTGGGGAGCTGTTAAAGATTAACCCTGCCAGCTCTGGGGGAGACAGCCACATTGCCTCTCACTACCCAGGCTGCCTTTGTGGAGCTCTTATCAACAATTTAGCTGAGATACAAGAAAGCTTTTGTTGCCACTATCACAAATCTCAGGAGCCAGCACTCACACAGTTCCTGAACACACAGGGAAAGCAAAGGTGTTTGCCTTAAGTCACAGGAAAGCCAGCTGATAGGTTTCACACCTGCCCTGTACCCTTCCACACATCACAGCAAGAAGCTGCAAGGATTCCCTGGACAAGGCTCAGCAGTAACTTCCTGGCAAGTTTCTCTCTCTGGATTTCAGGGCAAGGCACTGGCTATCAGAGGAGCCAGGAGATGAAAATGCAACCAAAAGGCAGGTTTGAAAAGCCCTTGAAGAAACACAAGGGAGGTTGTCAGCTGAGGGTGCAACCCTGCCTCAGCCCACGGCAGAACATTGCACCATTGCTCAGCCAGGGCCTAGAATCAGAGGAGATCTGCTGAGCAGTCATGGACACTAAGCACTGCAGCTCTCATCAGCTCTGGGCAGTTCTCCAGAGGAGGGCTGCAGGTTGGGCTGTGCAGAGGGCAAGCAGCAGCTCTGGGCCCACAAGACCTCCCAAGCAGTCAATGTATTCATCAGTGACCTGCATGAGGGCACAGAGGGCACTGTCACAAGCTTGCTGGTGACACAAAACTGGGAGGAATGGCTGACACACCTGAAGGCTGTGCTGCCATCCAGCCAGACCTGGGCAGGCTGGAGAGTTAGGTAGGGAGAAACCAAATGAAATCCAACAAGAACAAGTCCTGCATCTGGGAAAGAACAACTCCATGGACCACTATAGGCTGGGGAGTGACCTGGTGGTGAGCAGCACAGGGGAAAGGGAGCTGGGGGTCCTGATGGACAGAAGGATGGACCATGAGGCAGCAATGTGCTCCTGTGGCCAAGAAGGCCAATGGCATCCTGGGGTGGATTAGAAGGGCTGTGGTTAGTAGGTCAAGAGAAGTTCTCCTGCCCCTCTACTCTGCCCTGCTGAGGCCTCCTCTGAAATACTGTGCCCAGTTCTAGGCCACTCAGTTCAAGAATGGCTTCAGAGAACTGCTTGAAACAGCCCAGCACTGAGCCACAGGAACAGGCATCAGTCCTGAAGCACTGGCAGGCAGCACACAGCAACAGCTTCGCTTCAGCCTTCCTCTTTCAAGCCCTGAGCACCTCCAGGCACCCTGCTTGGAAGAAGCTGTCTGTAGACCACAAGGCTGGGATTGAATGGAGTAAATTCTGGAGGCAGCAAACATTGTCCTTCAACCTCCTCCAGGGCACATGACTGTGAAACCAAGAGGCACAAGGGATAGGAAGAGAAGGAAAGCTCTCTCTGCTTGTGAGGAAAGCCTGTGCTTGGGGGAGTAGCCAGCTCTCTGGCAAGCACATTAGCCAAAGGCAGGCTTGGCTATGTAAAACACACATGTAGCTTTTCACCTTCTTGGTGGAAGGAAACCTAAACCAGAGTGCTGGCTTTCACTTCCCTGGAGTAGTATTTCATCATCTTCCACTCCCACTGCAGAAATCAGCCTGTCAGAGCTCAGGCAGCCAGGCTGCTTCCCTCAAAGCTGAGGGCAGATTGGGAAATGGGCATGTACTGCAACCCTGCAGGGATGGCCTGGTGAAAACTGAGGCCAAGAGCAGAGCTGCTCTCTTAGGAAGCTCTACAAGAAGTCTGGTTCTTGGGATACAAAGGGCTCCCAGCCCAAAGACAGGAAGATAATCAGCAAAGACTGCACCTACCACAAGGGCTGGCATCCTCTCAAGGGCCACAGGCTGGGTGCCAGCCTCCTTTTCCAGATGAGCCATTGTCTATGTTTCCTGGCAGTCCTACCAGCAACCCCAGGAAGTCATAGAACCAGCCAGGTTGGAAAAGACCTCAGAGATCACCAAGTCCAACCTCTTACCTAACACCTCCTGACAACTAAACCATGGCTTCAAGTGCCACAACCAAACCTCCAGGGACAGTGACTCCACCACCTCCCTGGGCAGCACATCCCAAGGGCCAATTACTCTTTCTGGGAAGAACTTTCTCCTCACCTCCAGCCTAAACCTCCCCTGGCACAGCTTGAGACTGTATCCTCTTGTTCTGGTGCTGGTTGCCTGGGAGAAGAGACCAACCCCCACCTAGCTACAGCCTCCCTTCAGGTAGTTGGAGAGAGCAATAAGGTCTCCCCTGAGCCTCCTCTTCTCCAGGCTAAGCAACCCCAGCTCCCTCAGCCTCTCCTCACAGGGCTATGCTCCAGACCTCTCCCCAGCCTTGTTGCCCTTCTCTGGACACATTCAAGAGTCTCAATGTCCTTCTTGAATTGAGGAGCCCAGAACTGGACACAGGACTCAAGGTGTGGCCTAACCAGTGCAGTGTACAGGGGCAGAATGACCTCCCTGCTCCTGCTGGCCACACTGTTCCTGATGCAGGCCAGGATGCTGCTGCCTTTCTCATGGTGCAGAGACTCTGAGCCCAGCACTGCTGCTCTATGCCCACTGCTTCCAGCTACCAACAGGAGTGCCCACACCAGAAGCTCTTCTGTTCTTCAGTGCTGTGAAAACACAACTTTCTTTTGTTAAGCAAACTCCACGTGGCTCATCAAGCAGAGATGGTTATCTGTCAGGCCAGTTCCATCTCCTATAGCCTATTTAATGCCACTGAAGCACATCCTTAGTTACATCCTGGGCAGATAAAAGGCAGCTTTGCCTTTCCAGTTTGTTGTTTGGTTGGGTTTTTTTCCATCAACAAACTCCATCCCCATTAGATCTTTAGCTGTGTGTGCTGTGGGTGTTGGCCAGAGCTCCAACTACACCAAACATTTACCTGTGAGCACCTTGTCCAGAGGGCTGTGCATCAAACCTTGTTTATCTGCCAGTCCCCTTTGTGCTTTCCACCTTCCCATGGCTCTAGGCTATGGAACAGGGCACCACAAGAACAAATTGATCAAGTTTCACTGTAGGACAAACATAGCTCTCAGTGATGTCCACACCACAGCAGAGCTGGAAGCCTGTGGGAATAAGGAGCTGCTGAAGAAGCTGGAGGTGTTTGGACCTGTCCACAGCACTGCTTGGATGAGCTGAGCACTGAGAGAGAAAAACAATGGCACTGCCTGCAGCAGTCAACTGCTCAGTGGTCATGCCTGTGGGTTAGCAAAGGCTAAGCCAGCACAGGCTTGGCTAGGAAAGGCTTGGCTCCTCCTTCCCCTGCCAGCTCAGCTGACATCTCCAGCAGCACATCCTTCCAGGCTGGGAATTCAGGGGGGAAAGAAATGACAAGAGCAAACTCTGCACAGCTATTTGCTTGCCTTTCACCAACCAAAACCTATGGCCCCCAAGCTGCCAAGCTTGCCTCAGTTCACCACTCTGTGGTCATTTTCAGGCCAGTCACTTCTGCATCAAAGCTTCAATCCCCAATGCTGAACACCCTGAGACAACAGCATTTACTGAGGCAAAGCAACCACTTCAGCTGCTGCTGCTGCCCCTGCAAGAATATCCCACAGCTTTGCCACAGAGCAAAGCCTCAGAGAACTGCAGCAGGAGGTGAGGAACAGCTTAGGGAGCCAGGCCACATGGGTCTGTGCTCTCCATGGGCTGAAATGTGCCAGGAGAGGAAGGAGGAGACAGTGGCTGCTATGGGGCAACACTAGGAAGCTTCTCCTCTGTGTCCACAGAGCAGAGCTGCTGAGAATGCAGAACTGGTTGGGTTTTCATTACTGCTGCTTTGTCTGCTTGGTATCCAGCCCCACCACAGTAAAGAAACTGCTTTGGATCTATGTTGTGGCAGCAGATGTGGGGACAAGCTGGAATATTTCTCCTTCTCCCACAAAGTAACAGGACCACAGGCAAGTTCCTCCAGCCAGCTCCCACCTACCAGGGCAAATCCTTGCCTGCAGCAAGATGTGGTCTGCCTTTATGCCATTACAGCCTCTGGGCACTGGAACTTGTTGCAGCCTCTCTGTAAGCACAGTGAGTACTCAGCTATTGAGGATATCCCCAGTGGCCACAGCTCTAGGTGCCACCCCCTCTGTACTGAGTGCAGCAGCCCAGCACTGCCATCACACTGCCCTTTTGCTTCCTGAGCTCTTCACCACTCACTCTCACTCTCCTGCTGAAGCTGCCACACTGAAATGGCTCTGGGTCTCAGCATTCTTCTCTCAGATACACCAAGCTGAGGAGCCTGAGGAGCCACTTCATTTCAGAGACTTAAGGAAAAATACACTCCCAGCAACAATGGCTGGAAATGGCAACTGGAGTTACACAAGCTGGAAAGAACCAGAGATCCATTATCCAAATGCCTCCCTCAACAGCCTTTTGTCTGTGCCACCCCAGCAGGAAGCCCAGTGTAGCATGCCAGGGCTGACAGACAGAGAGGCAACTGCCACCACTTGAGGGATGGTCTGGGTTGTTTGGGTTTGGGTTTTTTTTTTCCCCCCCTTTTAAAATGTACTTGATGGAAAGAAAGAAAGAAAATATTCTGCTCCTTGCCCAGGAATCTCTCAGGAAGCTCTTGCCCCAGGCAGCAGGCCAGGACTGCAGACAGGTGAGGTGGCAATTTATGGAACACATGGCTAGCTGGCCTCCTGTCAGAAAAGCAGCCTCTCCAGCTCCTGTCCCTGAGAGCTGCCAGGAGCAGGAGCATTCCAAGACTCTCCACTGCTCCAGGGAGAGAAACACAACAATTACAAAGGCCAGATCCCTCTCCACAGGCCTGGCAGAAGATGCAGGCATGTTGTCTGGCTGCAGAAATCAGGTCCTGCACAGCTATCAGTTACAGACTCACAGCTGTGTGGGGACCTACTAATTTTAGAACCAGAAACAAAATCATTTCTGCTCAAGGTCTTTCCCATACTCTTCCCACTGACTTGACACCTGCAAGCCACCCCCCTGTGGTCTGGCAGGACACAGATGTGCCAGTTGGCATCCTCTGGGGTAAAAAGTGCTACAGGACTGCCAAAAGGAAGCCTGCTTCTTGAGTGGTGTAAATCACTTTGTCCCTGACTTGCCACTTGGAAGGAATGTGGCCTCACAGTGCCTTTCTCCCTGTCCCTGACTGGTAGATGCATCAGAGAAGTGCAGCCACATTTTTAGCACGGCCTCAAGGTCCTGTGAGAAGCAGGATGAATTTGCTGCTGGAAGTCACATTCTTCCCTTCTCCCTCTTTTGTCTATTGTCTTCTGTTTAACACTTCTTCTCCTGCTTTATTTAGATACCCAGAGGGTCCTGTGCTGCTTATCTCCATCCTCCTCCTCCTAACTCAGCAGAGGCTTTTGCCAGCCATGGAAAGAAGATAGCTCTCTGCCAGCCCAGCTGCACACCACCTATCAACCTCACACTGGGAAAACCCCAGGCAAAGCAATTGCTGGGCAGAAGAGCAGCACACATGATGCTGTTATAGATCCCTGTGCTCAGGAAGAGCAAGCCATTCTCTCCTGGTTCCCTGGGAGCAGCTTAGCATCTGGTCAATCAGGGTTTGTCTCACAGGCCTTAGATCTCTGAGAAGGACACTCCTGTCACACAGTTGCAGGCAGGCTGAGAGGCCCAGGTGGCCAAGAAGGCCAATGGCATCCTGGCCTGCATCAGGAACAGTGTGGCCAGCAGCAGCAGGGAAGTCATTCTGCCCCTGTATACTGCACTGGTTAGGCCACACCTTGAGTCCTGTGTCCAGTTCTGGGCCCCTCAGTTTAGGAAAGATGTTGAGTTGCTGGAAGGTGTCCAGAGAAGGGCAACAAAGCTGGGGAGAGGTCTTGAGCACAGCCCTGTGAGGAGAGGCTGAGGGAGCTGGGGTTGCTTAGCCTGGAGAAGAGAAGGCTCAGGGGGGACCTTATTGCTCTCTACAACTACCTGAAGGGAGGCTGTAGCTAGGAGGGGGTTGGTCTCTTCTCCCAGGCAATCAGTACCAGAACAAGAGGACACAGTCTCAAGCTGCCCCAGAGGAAGTTTAGGCTGGAGGTGAGGAGAAAGTTCTTCCCAGAGAGAGTTGTTGGCCATTGGAATGTGCTGCCCAGGGAGGTGGTGGAGTCACCATCCCTGGAGGTGTTCAAGAGGGGACTGGCTGTGGCACTTGGTGCCATGGTTTAGTAGTCATGAGGTGTTGGGTGACAGGTTGGACTTGATGTCTTTTTTAACCTCATTGATTCTATGATGCCAGCTGACCTCCACTAGCTTGCCCTCGCAGCTCTCTCCTCTGTAGCAGGCCACAGCAACACAGGCTGGAAGAGACATCTTCAAAGGCCACCTCATGCAGCACCAAGCTTCAGTGCTATCCAAACCAAGCAGAGGTTGGTTGGGCTTTGTCTATCTCAAAGATATTGAGGTTTCCCTCCCTCTCCCTAAGTAATCTACACCACTGCGTCACACTCTGCTGACCGTCAGCTGGGGCTCCCCCTTTGCTCCACCTCACCTTCCAGCTTGGGCAATGTTTGAGTTCATGTTTACTCCCTGATACTGGAACTGTAAGTAAACAGGAGCTCAGTGAACTAAAGTAATTAATATCTGAAGAGTAAATGCACAAAATAATCAAGAGCCAGAGGACACCGAGTGCTCTGCAGGGGATTAAGGGCTGTGGAAATGACTCTTCCACTGCTTGTGCTGGTCTGGGAGCCCAGCTGGTAGTCCCAGAGCAAATAACAGGTCCTGGCTTTATAAACTTGATGCCATTTACCCTAAAGCATGTGCAAGTTACCTTGCTGGGTTTCCTCCAGCTGACACTGAGAGGCAGCCACTGCTGAGAGGCAGGTGAGGAGTCCGGCCGCAGCGCCACACGCTTGGCTGACAGGAGGGCTCTGGAATAAACAGACAGGAGGCAGAGCTGTCAAAGGCAATTAATCACCAGGATGGTGCCAACAGCCTAGCTTCTGTCCAGAGCTAGGTGGGCATCTTTGCATTTTCAGCTTCACCTAGGCACTGGTGGCTCCATCACAATGTCCTGAGGGCTGAAGCCACACTGCTCCAGCAGCTCCCAAGGCTAAGGTGGGCTGTTGGTTTTGCCACTGCCAAAGGACTTCCCTAGGGCTCAGGAGGCTGGACTCTTAAAACCATTTGGATAGGCTGAGTGCCCCACAAACACATTCAACTGAGTGCACTGTGGCATGGATGGAAGCTCAGGTTCTCCCTAAAATACAGTTTGAGTTGAGAATTAGCTTTTACCTCACTCCCAGCTCTCCAAACCAGGCACGGGCTGCTCCTCTTTGAGAACAGAGAGGTGGCATTTCACTTGAGCAATGCCACATGGTTTGCCCTCTGAGCTGTCCAGAAAGGAAAACATTTCCCATCCTCTCATGTGGTTTGCCTTGGGGTTCCTGCAAACCAATTTATTGCCTAGGGACTGGAAAACAGCTCTTCCACAAGGCCTTTTTGTGGGCTCCATTCAGCCAGCCTCTCCCTTCTAATACCAGCAGCTGAGGAGGTCTGTTTTACACCTCAGGGAATCCAGAAGCTGCACTTCCATTCATGCCTAAATGAAGAGTGCAGGCCTCAAGTGAACAGCCACTCACTGCACACACCCCAGGCACAAGCTTATCTGCTACAGACTTTCAAGGGCACCACTGGGCTGTCTGTGCACCCCAGGGTGTGCAGTGATGCCACTGCCCAGCAGGACCTGCAGTGGAGCAGCTCCATCAGCAGCCTCACACCGAGGAAAGGGCTTCTCAAAAGCCTGCAGCATCTCTGCTGAGCTGCAGGTGAGACAACAGAGTGCAACAGAAGAAGTTTGTCTGCACAGGTTCTCAGCCCTCAGAAGAGTCAATGGCTTGCTCACACCACAGCAAGCAGGATCCTCAGGGCTGTGACTGCACTGGGTCCCAGGCAGAGCGTTTCAGCAGTGCACAGGCCCAAGAGCCACTGGTGCAGGGTTTTCTTCCTGGGGCTTTGCAGCACTCAGGAATTCCTCTCTGCTGCACTAAGTCAGACAGAGAGAACACTCAGACATTGGAATCACCTCCCAAGGGAAGCAGTGGATTGCTCTACACTGGTCACTTTTAAAGACTGAGGTTGACAGGGTGCTGAGCCAGCTCATTTCAACTGCATTATCACCTAGAAAGCTTGGAGCAGATGGAGCTTGGGGTCCTGTCCAACCTGGCACCCTGGGATTCTGTGGAAGTTGTATTCCCAGTTACATCAACATCAGATTTCTCTCCCCTAGTTCTGCTCTCTGCTGTGAAGGTTTCATCTGTGAGAACAGATGCAGGGGGAAAGGGAAACCTGGGACCAGAGTCCCTCACAGATCTCAGGGGCAGCACAGAGGACTGATGGAGCTTCCAGCCTCCTGAATGCTGTGTTGAATCCAACAGCCAAAGAGACATTTCCTACCTCAGCTGGCTGCCAGCAGTTTTTGAAGGGAGGTGTACAGGACAGTGTGCAGCTTCCCCAGGCCATTTCAGGGAACTGTCTCACAGCCCTGCCAATGTAACAGTGCAGCCCTGGTCTGCACACCACCCCAGTTTAACAGTGTACCTTGCTCTGCACACAAACCCAGACCCACAGAATCAGTCAGGGTTGGAAGGGACCACAAGGATCATCTAGTTGCAACCCCCCTGCCATGGGCAGGGACACCCCACACTAGATCAGGCTGGCCAGAGCCTCATCCAGCCTGGGCTTAAACACCTCCAGGGTTGGGGGGACAACCCATTCCAGGGCTTCACCACTCTCATGGTGAAGAACTTCCTCCTCACATCCAGCCTGAATCTCCCCACCTCCAGCTTCATTCCATTCCCCCTAGTCCTATCACTGCCTGACATCCTGAGAAGTCCCTCCCCAGCCTTCCTGGAGGCCCCCTTCAGATACTGGAAGGCCACAATAAGGTCGCCCCAACACTCCTGGGTGTTCAGGAGCCTCTTGAAGATAAAATCCTCCCCTAAACACAAGGGTTTGGCATGCTTCTGCTCCTGTCTCAGGGTTGCTGGGTTCACACACAGCTGTACTCCCCTTCCTCACCAAGGTCACCCAGCTCTATCCTGCCCCAAGGCCAGCAGAGGAGGCACAGGACACAGCAGCAGCCCACACCAGAGGAAGGAGCAGCGAAACCCAACCTACAGTTTTCTTGCAGCACTGCCTTGAAATAGAAGCCTCTTTGCTCATGCCAGAAGTCAAGTTTCAGCACTCCAAAGTTGATTTAAGTGTGTGGGTGTGAGGATTTCAGCCTGGTCTGTGCAGAGAGAAGCTGGCTCTCTGTTTTCTCCATCCGGTTTCCACTGATCTCTCTACTGACAGCCTGCAGGCACCACCCTGTGGAACTCATCCAGTAGCTTCACCTTGTCAGGGAGAAACAAACACCACAAAGCCCATGGAAGAGGAACAGCCAACATCCACCTGGCCTACCAAAACTGAACAGCACAAACACACACCCAGGAGAGCTTTTAACTAAAGCCCAAAGCAAACAGCATGCTCCCAGGCTGACAGGTGTGAGTTTCCCTCCCAGCCACTCTGACCACACACAGGACACAGCTGAGAAGCACCCAGAAACTTTTAACTCCTCCATTCTGCCAAAGACAAAGCTCTTCCTTTCAGTACAAACATCAGGCCTAGGACAAGGCCTAGGTCTTGTCATGATTGACAGCTGGCTGAGCATGAGCCAGCAGTGTGCTCAGGTGGCCAAGAAGGCCAAGGGCATCCTGGCCTGCATCAAGAACAGTATGGCCAGCAGGAGCAGGGAAGTCATTGTGCCCCTGTACTCTGCACTGGTTAGGCCACACCTTGAGTACTGTGTCCAGTTCTGGGCCCCTCAGTTTAGGAAGGACATTGAGACACTTGAAGGTGTCCAGAGAAGGGCAACAAGGCTGCAGAGAGGCCTTGAGCACAGCCCTGTGAGGAGAGGCTGAAGGAGCTGGGGTTGCTTAGCCTGGAGAAGAGGAGGCTCAGGGGAGACCTCAGTGCTCTCTACAACTACCTGAAGGGAGGTTGTGGCCAGGAGGGAGGTGGTCTCTTCTCCCAGGCAACCAGCACCAGAACAAGAGGACACAGTCTCAAGTTGCACCAGGGGAAGTTTAGGCTTGAGGTGAGGAGAAAGTTCTTCCCTGAGAGAGTTGTTAGCCATTGGAATGTGCTGCCCAGGGAGGTGGTGGAGTCACCATCCCTGGAGGTGTTCAAGAGGGGATTGGCTGTGGCACTTGGTGCCATGGTCTAGTCATAAGCTCTGTGGTGACAGGTTGGACTTGATGATCTTTGAGGTCTCTTCCAACCTTGGTGATACTGTGAGACTGTGATTCCACCTCCCTGCAAACCTGTTGCCCCAGGCAGCCCTGGTTTATCCATCCAGGGACACTTTCAGTAAGTCCCTAGTCCCTCCACAGGTCACAGTGATCTTCATGAGCTGCTGGGCTGTGATTCTCCCCCCAGAAAGGCAACAGCTGCACTTTTAACCCACCCTTGCTGACATGCAAGGACACACTCCACGCAGAGTGGCAGCTAAAGGGACTTCAGGATGACAGAAGGGATTAGGAAGATGCTGTGCTTCAACAGGGAGCCACTACCCAGAGTGCAAACAAGCTGAGATTAAGGCATGAATGTGATGCTGTCATTCATCTGAAGTCAGGATTTGCTTCACACACCAGTCACTGGCATCAAGAGGAGCTACCACGTCTCCCAGCCTCTAGACCCCATTTTGTGTCACCCATGCTTGCAGGACAGCTCTGGATTAGCTCAGGCCTGACTGCTGCAGGCCCACAGAATGGATGAGAGCCCTGGCAGTGACACAGGACACCACCCTGCACTGAACCCTCACACTGGGGTGGGGCTTTGTGCTCCACAGGCAACGGCTGTCAGATTCTGCCAGCAGGTTGCAGTTTTCTCTGCAGAGCTCTCCTCTGCCACTGGAATTTGGGGTCTCTGGGAAGTGAAAGAAGCTGACAGTCAGGCCTCTGATGCTGGAAGACACTAAAAAGTCAAAGCATCACCTTGCAGAGGAGTTACTGACCCAGCACACCTCTCTTCACTCACTACAAACTAAACCCCCCCTTCCCACCCCCCTCCCCCCCCTTTCCTTAGACCCAGCCTCTTAATTTCTGCTTCCATCAACTACCAAGAGCAGAACTCCAACAACTGAGCCACAGGCAGAGCCTGGACACCACACAGGCTGCTATTCAAAGGTTTCCATTCCAATGAAAGGGTGTTGACAGGGAAGACAAATTGCAGAGGCAATGATCTACAGAGTCCTCTCCCTGGTGAGGATTGCAGTTCTGTCTTTGAGAGAGAGTTATAAGGACCAAAAAATGTTACAAGGACACTAGAAGAATGATCTGTATGTCACAAAGAACTGTTGCAGCTCTTATCTGATGCTGAGCTAGCTAATGTTGTGGCAGGCAAACAAAATTCAGACTCAAGTCTGGCCTCTGGGAAGGTGGTCTGGTCAGAGGAATGTGTTTGCCTCCACAAGAAGAGTAACCACAGGCTCTGGAAACCAGCTTTTCCTCCAGCAGCTCCTAGACAGCTCACTGCACCTGACTGAGCTAATAAACACTCATCCCACAGGTGAAACAAAGCTTCCAGCTTGGGGGCTGGGGGATGGAGGGGACTAATTCTGGTCCTGATTAGGAGGAATGGAATGGAATGGAATGGAATGGAATGGAATGGAATGGAATGGAATGGAACCAGGTTGGAAAAGACCTTTGAGATCATCGAGTCCAACCTATCACCCAACACCTCATGACTACTAAACCATGGCACCAAGCACCCCATCCAGTCTCCTCCTAAACACCTCCAGGGATGGTGACTCCACCACCTCCCTGGACAGCACATTCCAATGGCCAATCTCTCCTTCTGGGAAGAATTTCTTCCCAACATCCAGCCTAAACCTCCCCTGGTGCAGCTTGAGACTGTGTCCTCTTGTTCTGGTGCTGGTTGCCTGGGAGAAGAGACCAACCCCCACCTGGCTACAACCTCCCTGCAGGGAGTTGTAGAGAGCAAGGTCTCCCCTGAGCCTCCTCTTCTCCAGGCTAAGCAACCCCAGCTCCCTCAGCCTCTCCTCACAGGGCTGTGCTCCAGACCCCTCCCCAGCTTTGTTGCCCTTCTCTGGACACCTTCCAGCAGCTCAACATCTTTCCTAAACTGAGGGGCCCAGAACTGGACACAGGACTCAAGGTGTGGCTTAACCAGTGCTGAGCACAGGGCAGAATGACTTCCCTGCTGCTGCTGGCCACACTGTTCCTGATCCAGGCTAGGATGCCATTGGCCTTCTTGGCCACCTGGGCACACTGCTGGCTCATGTTCAGCCTCCTATCAACCAGTACCCCCAAGGTCCCTTTCTGCCTGGCTGCTCTCCAGCCACTCTGACCCCAGCCTGTAGTGCTGCAGGAATTGCTCAGGAAACAGGAGACCTCCCATCTGTAGTCACAGAATCACTCAGGTTGGCAAAGACCCAACCCTACAAAGTTCACCCCTAAGCCATATCCTCGAGCAGCAAATCTAAATGACCTCTAAGCACATCCAGGGTTGGTGACCCAACCTCCTCCCTGGGCAGCACACTCCATTGTCTGACCACTCTTCCTGGGAAGAAAAAATTCCCTGATGTCCAGGCAAACCCTACCCTGTTGCAGTTTGAGGCTGTTCCCTCTTTTCTATCACTAATCACCTGTGAGAAGAGACCAGCAGCAGCCTCTCTACAACATCCTTTCAGGTAGCTGTAGAGAGCCACGAGGGTTCCCCTCAGCCTCCTCCTCTTCAAGCTCAACAGCCCCAACTCCCTCAGTCACTCTTCATGAGGTTTATTCTCCAGGCCCTTCCCCAGCTTCCTTGCCCTCCTCTGCACTCACTCCAGCAGCTCCACACCTCTCTTGCATCTGAACACAATACTCAAGGTGCGGATGGCCTCCCCAGTGCTGAGTGCGGGGGGACAACCACCTCCCTGCTCCTGCTGGGCACAGTACAGTCACTCCGGAGCAGCCAGCCAGGCAGATCCATCAGGCAGGATCCGCGAGAGATCTGCTGAGGAGCAAACGCCTCTGCCTAGCTTTCCTAATTGCCTCTGGAGCAAGAGTGCTCCGAGTCTGCAGCAGCAGCCATGCAGCACCCCTCTGCTGCCTGCGTGAAACAACAGCACCACCCAGTGGGTGACTCGGACTCGCCTCTCCTCGCCTCTCCTCTCCTCTCCTCTCCCACTACCTCCCAGACATGCAGGATAGAAACTTCAGACCGGCTCTGAGCTCTTCAGGGCTGCATCTACAGCAGCCTTGGGTAAGAAAACGTGAGCGGGTTCAGGAGAGTGGCAAAAAACAGCTTCCAAAGAACCTCACTGAGCACTGCCAGGCAGCTCTGCCAGCAGCAAGTTACCCTGCACTGTCTCTCTCCCAGTGTTACTTTGCCTTGCGCTGGGGCTGCAATCTCCTAACCACTGGAGAAGAGGAAAATTGGAACCCAGAGGAGGCAAAGACTCCTAGAATGGTTTGGGTTGGAAGGGACCTCTAAAGGTCATCCAGTCCAACACCCCTGCAGTCAGCAGGGACATCTGCAGCTAGAGCAGATTGCTCAGAGCAACAGTCTCACCTAGAATGAGTCCAGGACTGGGGCATCTACCAGCTCCCTGGGCAAGCTGGGCCCATGTCTCACCACCCTCGTGGTCAAAGGTGCCTTCCTTGTGCCTAGCCTCAATCTTCCTTTCAGTTTCAAACCACCACCCCTTGTCCTGTTCTAGCAGGCCCTGCTAAAAACTGTGTCCCCACCTTTCTTACAGGCTCCTCTAGAGGCTCCCCATTGTACCTCAGGCTTGGATTTTACTACTGGGGACAGCGAGGCCAAGGGTGACCACTGGAGAAGGCACACAACCTCCCCTGCCACGTCTGGCCCAGCTCACACTGCCACTTTTGGAGATGTGTTCAGCCTGCTTTGATTGCCCAGGCTGAGGCCAGGTGGCTGTTCCATCTCCTTCTATAGCAGCATCCCTAGCAAGTCTTGGCTTCGAGCTTGACAGCAGCCACAATCCCCCCAGCACCTCTGCCACCACCCTCTCATGGAAAAACCCAATCAATTATCCCTTTCACTTGGGACAAATGAGGATGAAACCAAGGGTGCAAAGCCTCCCCTTTGCCAGTTTATTGTTCCCAATGGGATCTGGCAGCTAACAAAGGCAAGCAGCATTCCCGGCAGCTGCTCACACCGTGACTCAGCCCCTACCCAGCCCTATCTCAGTCACTGCCTTCCTGACCTACTTTGGCAATTAAGAAAGCATCTCAGAGAGCTTCCCCTTCACAGAAAGGGAAAAGCTGTTCCAGAGTTGTTGGCTGGGATCCAGCAATTGGATGGAATTGATGTCTAAATAGATCTGTGTGTCACTGGGATGTTGCTTGCATCATCTGTCCTCCTTTGAGGACTGTATTTGTGGGGTGTCTGTGTAACTCCTTCTTTTTATATGTGACCAAAGAGGAATGTGCCTTGTGCAGGAAGACCAGGTACTAGTTGGGGAGACCTTGTTGCTCTCTACAGTTTCCTGAAAGGAGGTTGTAGACAGGTTGGGGCTGGTCTCTTCTCCCAGGCAAGCAGCACCAGAACAAGAGGACACAGTCTCAAGCTGCCCCAGGGGAAGTTTAGGCTGGAGGTGAGGAGAAAGTTCTTCCCAGAAAGTGTAATTGGCCATTAGAATGTGCTGTCCAGGGAGGTGGTGGAGCCACCATCCCTGGAGGTGTTCAAAGAAAGCTTGGATGTGGCACTTGGAGCCATGGTTCAGTTGTCAGGAGGTGTTAGGCATTAGGTAATAGGTTGGACTTGATGATCTCTGACTGCACCTTCTATGAACACCTAGCTCAGATCCCCAGTTCAAGAGGGACAGGGAGATTCACCAGTGTCCACCAGAGGGCTATCAGGATGATTAAGGAAAAGGAACATCAGTCTAATGAGAAAAAGCTGAGAGCCCTGGGGCTGTTTAGTCTGGAGAAGAGAAAGCTGAGAGGGGATCTGATCAATATCTAAAGGGTGGGAGTCAAGGAGGAGACACTCTCTTGTCAGTCTTGCCCTGTGATAGGATGAGGGGCAATGGACACCAACTGGAACACAGGAGGTTCCACCTCAAGATGAGGAAAAATTTCTTTACTCTAAGGGTGCCCAGAGCCCTGGAGCAGGCTGCCCAGAGAGGTTGTGGAAGCTCCATCTCTGGAGACTTTCAAAACCTGCCTGTAAGCGTTCCTGTGTGACCTGCCCTAGGTCATCCTGCTTTGGCAGGGGGATTGGACCTGATGATCCTCAGAGGTCCCTTCCAACCTCCCTAACATTCTGTGATTCTACTCAAAGCTTAAAAAAAAGTATCAGAAGGTCTTCCATGTTTTGCTCTGTTCCCATCCTAGCAGAAAGTCAGACTCAATTCCAGAGTGCCAGCACTGCACATCCACCTCCTGAGCTCATCTTTGGGAGTTCTGACCACCTAGCGCTGCTTCCAACAACACAGTCTGAACATGCACTCAAGAGGTGAGACTCTGCTGCTTCCCTTGACATTCAGAAAGGTCAAACTCCTAGAGTATGCCCAAGTCCCTATCAACCCTGTGAGGAAAGCTTTAGTCATATTGTGGAGATAAGAAAAGACCAGACCACTCACCTGCCACAAACAGAAGGGAGCAGACACCAGTGTCTGCTTTCCACCACCCCACAGAATCACCAAGGTTGGAAGAGACCTCAAAGATCATCAAGTCCAACCTGTCACCACAGACCTCATGACTGAACCATGGCACCAAGTGCCATATCCAATCCCCTCTTGAACCCCTCCAGGGATGGTGACTCCACCACCTCCCTGGGCAGCACATCCCAATAGCTAACAACTCTCTCAGTGAAGAACTTTCTCCTCACCTCCAGCCTAAACTTCCCCAGAGGTTAGGCAGCTCAGACAACCTCCAGAGAAATGCAGGTGGGAAAGACTACAACATCAAGGGGTTTATGGAGCTACAGCTCTCTGACCTTTACAGTCCTTGTATGAAAATGTGACTCACCAACACAAGTGGGGTGGTAACAAAGATGAAGCTTAAAACAGGAGCTGCTTTATGCTTCGCATTCGCTGCTTGCTGACTGCACCAACCCCCTGCAGCCAGCAGCCACTGCAAGTTCCAGAACTGATCATTTCACTCCCCAGAGGAAATTACATTCCTAACCATGGATTGGTTATCTACAACATGATGCTTGAACTTTGCTCCCACCACTCCTTAGGGGAATAAGCCCAGCCTGTCATAAATTCAGGGACTGTGGATTGAATTCCCTGCCAAATGCATGCAGCCTGCTCGCAGCAATTAAGAGACACAAGGGACTGGGGAGTGGTGGGAAGGAGTGGAATTATTTAGTGCTGTGCTAACTCCAAAGCTGGCCTGGAAACTCCCACTTGTCCTCCTCTGGTGGATATTAATGAGGCCTTTTGCCTTTGATTCATTCTGAGCAATGCCCCTGAGGAATTCATGCAAAACAGTTGCAGGTAGTTGCAGATGCAAATAGTTTGCAGAAGATGCCACAACTCCCCTCAGCAGCACAGAGGGCAAAGCACCATGGAAAATGACCCTGTAGATGCAACAAGCAAATGCTCTGCAGTGGGTATATGGGGCCACAATCATTTTCACCTCCTTCCAAGGAAAGGACAGTGCAAATCCACCCCTTCATGCTGGAATGCATTTACCAGGTTCACTGGCACAATCCCTCTTGCTGCTGGCCTTCACTTTGCTGCACTGCTAATGCACTGGAGATAAACTTTGCTAATTCCAGAGGTAATCTATGGAAAAAAAGCTCGTTTAAATTATCTGTAAATAAAGCTTCCAACTTGTGATCCCTATCAAAGCTACCTACAGAGCCAAAGCAGGGGAATTCTGCCCACTTTCTCTTTCTCCTGTCTTCACCTCCCCAACCAAATAATTTCAGATTTGCTTGGTGCCCAAAGACTGCCTGAGCTTCAATGAGAAAGACATCCAAGAACACTGAGGATCCAGAACAAAATGCTCATGGATCTATCCAAGATTTGATCAGGACAACACAATCTACTCCTTATCTGCAGTCCTAACACCCCAACCATGCTCAGTGGGATGTCAGGAACAAGCATGAGTAAGACCATCAGGGCAAAAATCTGGCTACAACATATCTTGGCAAAGATCTAGGATCACAGAATGACAGAATGGCTGAGGCTGGAAAGGACCTTAGAGATCAGCTACTCCAGCCCCACCACCATGGGCAGGGACACCTCTCATTAGACCTGTTTGTGCAAGGCCTCATCCAACCTGGCCCTGAGCACCCCTAGGGAGGAGGTATCCATAACCTACCTCAGCAACCTGTTCCCGTGTCTCACAACCCTCATACTGAAAAGCCTCTTCCTAACATCCAGTCTAAACCTACTCTCCCTCAGCTTCAAACCATTCCCTCTTGTCCCACTGCTAGGCACCCTTACAAGAAGTCCCTCTCCAGTCTTCCTGTAGGATCCCTTTAGGTATTGGAACGGCAGCTATAAGGCTCCCCCTAGAGTCTTCTCTAGGCTCACTCACCCTATCCTCATAGCAGAGGTGCTCCAGCCCTTGGATCACCTTTGTGGCCCTCCTCTGGACTCACTCCAGCAGCTCCGTCCCTGTTATGAAGGATGAACCACTCTTGCCAAGCATGCCAGTGAGGACAGCAGCACACACTTCGTAACGCTTTGGGTACAGGAACAGAAGATCCATTTCCTAAGGGGCCAGCCCAGGCAGATCCCAAGCCCATCACTAAACATGGATTTACTAAAAAAACAGCTAAACCCACAGTCACCTTACTTCACAGCTCCCCTGCTCTCACAAACCCACCGAAACGAATGTCCCGACGACTTCAGTGGACTCTGTGTCAGGCTAAAGACCCGCAGAGAACTATCGGTGCATACAAGGGTTAATTTCTGATGCCTCAGAGAGCTGGAGCCCGGCCCGCTGCCTGTCGGAGGGCTGGCAGGTGAGGTCTGCCCCCGCTGCCTCAGCCCCCTCACAGGGACCGCAACGGCTGCTTCCGAGCGGCCAGGAGCGCTGCCGCACACCCGCTGCCCAGACATTGCCAGGAGGCTGCCGAGGGCCTCCCGGCCGCTGTGCCCCAGCCGAGCGCAGCCCCCACGCCGCCATGTCACTGTGAGGCCCCGCGCGGGGTGACGTCATGGCGTAGCGTCTCGGCAGCGTAGCTGTCAGCCCCTCCCCTGACACGGCGTCTTCCTACGGGGGCCGGCCAGGGACAATTCAGTCCCGCTCAGGGTTGCCGTACGGGTGCCAAATGGGGACACGTATGTCCAATGGCAACCGGCCCTGGGCTGCTGGCCGTAGTGGCGGCCACCCGCGCGCCGGGCCCTGGCCGTGCTCCGCCGCTTCCCGCGGGTAGCACTGGAACTGGTGCTCACGGGAGACCAGGCCTCCGTGGTATGAAAAGCCGTGAGAGCTTCCTCAGCGCCAGGACAGGTTCGGGATCCTCCCGCTCATGCCTGCAGTCCCAGAGCTTGTCGTGGGGAGAGGGGTTTCCCCCAGTGGCCCCCACACTGACCCCCGCTCTCCTGCTTCCCAGGTGCGTTCCTGCGGCTGTGCCCCGCGGCCCTGCATGAGGCCGAGGAAACGCAGCCAGTGTTATTGAAAGGGCAATACCCAGAAGGGGAGATGCAGCCACAGCAACTGGCAGCATTTCCTGTATAAATATTGATGAGTGCAGAGGGAAAAGGAAATGAGAAGCTGGCCGCTTGAGTCGGCTGCAGCTCCCTCCCCGCCGCCATCCACAGACTCACACAGACGTGTCCAGTGGGCTCCTCTTTATTACAGCCTGGTAGCTACGCACAGGGAGGATGCACCAACCACACCGCATGGGGCTTACATCCGAACATCTCAGCCTTGTAATTACACACAGAGAGAATGCACCAACTGTACCCCATGGGGCTTACATCCAAACATCTCAGCCTGGTAACTACACACAGGGAGAATGCACCAACTGTACCCCATGGGGCTTACATCCAAACATCTCAGCCTGGTAACTACACACAGGGAGAATGCACCAACTGTACCCCATGGGGCTTACATCCAAACATCTCAGCCTGGTAACTACACACAGAGAGAATGCACCAACTGTACCCCATGGGGCTTACATCCAAACATCTCAGCCTGGTAACTACACACAGGGAGAATGCACCAACTGTACCCCATGGGGCTTGCATCCAAACATCTCAGCCTGGTAACTACACACAGGGAGAATGCACCAACTGTACCCCATGGGCTTTACATCCAAACATCTCTTTATTTCGTGTCTTGGGAAGTGGGTTTTCTACTGAGCTTCATCTGACAGGTCTTTCACCACTCTGTTCTCATCACCAGCATCTTAACACTTTGGTGACACTGCTCAGAGTTGGTATGAGCAGGACAGGTTTGGTGCCAGCTGCTCTGCCTCATTCAGTGTTGGCATTGCTGGCATCACGTGGAGATGAGGAGTTGGAGGAAATTCCCTCCCCCCTCCCAGCCTGAAATGTTCCTTATTTGGGGAAGGCCCAAATGGAAAAGAAGAGATATAAAAAATATTTTGGAAAGAAACTGTAAATTCTGCAAGGCAAAGACTCAAAATCAACTCAACCTTAGCTCTCCTGTGCTTGCTTTCAGGAAGAGCTTTGGGAAAGATCCTGCTTTGGGTTTTGAGCTAGGGAGAAATTCCACGCACAGATTTTCTACATTTCTCTCTCTTTGCACAGCTTGACAAAGGAAATTGTGGCTTAGGGATGTGGGAAGCATGATGTTTTGATATCATGGGAGTCCTTATGCCACTTAATCCCTTTATGTTGAATAAGAAGAGGTAATTTTCACACAGGTTGGACTTGGTGATCTTAAAGAGCTCTTCCAACCAAAATGATTGTATGAGTCTAAGTGAAAACAGTTAGGAGATAAAATTATTCTTAAGAGCCAAATAGTATGGGGTTACAGAATGTATTGTAGTAGGAAACAGTGACCAGATAGTGAGATGTTTGGCTTCCCAGACTTGAAAGGATTGCACAAAACAAAGCAAACCTAATCTTTAGGTTTAAGCAAACCTAAGATCATTCCCTAAAACTGGGTCAGAAAGTATTGCCTCTCTTTGTCAGCAGTTACTAAAACTGAGAAAATCCTTCCTGCTCATAAAGTATTTAACAGGATTTCACAGGAGAGGGAAGTACACCAGAAGATATTCACTTTTAACTGGGAATGCTCATTGATCTGCTCTTATCCAAGGATGCTTCAAGACCGTTCCAAGTGCTTGATAAATTCACAGGAGCTTTCCTCAGTGTGTAGTTTCCCACATCACTTTTGTATTAGAGCAGGATCTGAGCTGGGCACAATCATCCCTGTGAAAAATCCAGCTTAAAAACCCCTTCTTTCCTACTGTTACCAGTGTCAAGAGGTGAAGAGATGTTTCTCTTTCCAGGCTGGTGTTAGCTGCTGTCTTCTCGGGTGTGAAGATGAGCTCAGCGAGGTCAGCTGGAACCAGCTCGGGTTTCTTTCAAAGAGTCAGCATGAAGGAGGATGGAGCTTTCCTTCCAAGGAGATGAGAATGGCATGGTGAGGAGCATTAATGCCTTGCCTTTGGCTATTTGTTTTCTATCTGTAGGTTCAGAATTCTCTCTGCCAGGAGAGAGATTGTGCAGTCTCCATCCTTGGAGGCTTTCAAGACCCAACAGGGTAAAGCTCTGAGTAACCTGGCTTGGACTCACCACTGATGCTGCTTTGAGCAGGAGGTTGAGCTTACAGACCTCCTTAGATCCCTTCCAACCCATGTTACTCTATGATCCTATGATTTACATTCATTTTACATCTATCATCTTTGGTTTCCTTTAGATGTCAAACTACTAAAGACTAGGTTTAAAAGTTCATGTTTACAAAGCATGGCCAGGAAAAAAGTTGTGAGTTGAACTGCTTTGTGTAACTGAGACCTGGGACCCAGCCAGAAAGAGGTAAAAAAACCCAACTCTGTAGGAGATGAAAATATCATGATAGCTCTTCAAGGTAAAACAACAAAAGAAAGGTGAAAACAAGTGTTTTGAAATATCTCAGGCCTATAGTTTCCTGCAAAACAAACTGGAACTGCAACACAGCTACTGAAACATGTTTATAGCACTACAGCCTCCAGTGTCCTGCATAAGAAGGGCCAAGATGGCTTGGGCACAGCACTGGCTGCATGGTCAGATATCATACAGTCTGAGCTGCTCCTTCATGTCTCCTTCAGACATCTCTCCAAATGTGTCACTTTTTTCCTTCATGAGCCTGAAGATGGCAGCCAGCTGCTCTCTCTGAACCCTGTCAAGAAGAAAAGGAGAAGTAGGAATAGCCAGTCCCCAGAAGGCACATTGAGCAAGAACACCATGGTCAAATGAAACATGAAGCCAAATGGAGGTCATTTTACAACCCTTACTGGCTGCAGGAAATCTGCCCATGTGAGATAAGAGAGAGATAGCCTCTGGTTCTTCCTCCACCTTCCCATCTATCCAATCATCCTGCACAACTCTGTGCAGTTCTTTAAGTGTGGAGATAAACCAGACAGCTTTAACACTAGCTTTGGAGCTCCTTGGGGCTTATCTATGCTCCAAGTCTCAAAGATAACTTGAGGTGTGGAATTTCACGAGACCAGCACATCCCAGTTTAGCAGACTCCCATCATCAAACTGGATTAATCTTCATCAGCAAGCAGTGTCCTTTCATTCTGGAGATACAGGTTAGAGACCAGACTACTTCCTAGTGTGGACATGGCTTTGATCAGCCACTGGAGCCTAAGATCACAGGCAGAAATTTGCTCTGATTCAAGAGTTCATCTGCCACAGATAGACTCATGTAGCCAGGCCAGCAACAAGATGATGTCTGTGTGGGCAGAGCTTGACCAGGGGACCACCTAGCTCAGATTTCCATCCCTAGAAAGCTCCCCAGTAAATGATTAACTCCCTTCTCCCCATCACAGATGATACCCTGTTTTTTTCCCTACCCTGAAGCAGTTCACCATTGTATGTCCTGCATGCAGCACAAAGACTGACATCTGTCACAGGGCTTGATTTGAGGAAGCTTTATGGGAGGGCTTATGTTGGTCATCCAGCTAGGGAGCATCACTCAGACACAGAAATGTGGGCAGCACAGGAGGGTCAGTTGTTTGCAGGTAGCTCATGAACTGATGCAGCTTTCTCATTTTTCAGGGCAAAACAAATGTGCAGCTTGGCCCTAGTCGGGGGTGGCCATGGGCTGCTACATTCCCATTGCCAGATCCCTTACCTGACTGAGCTCAGACTGCAGTATGGCCTAGCACACCTCATGCCCAACTCTCCTGTGTGAGATTAGAAGGACTAATGAGGGTGTGGTGCTTTATGGCTGTAACAAGGGAGGAGCAGTTTCCAGTACTTCAAGGCTCACTTGGCCCCTACTTGACTGTGGGGCCAGAATTCCTGGAATGACAGAACAGAAGTCAGCCATAGCTCAGCAGCTCAGAGCACAGGTCTGCTGCAGTCCCAGCTCCTCCTGCTAGTTTAGCATCTTTACACCTCTCCTGGGCTAGAAAGACACTGACTTTTACTTCCTCATGCTCACCCTGTCAAGAGTCCTCTGTCCTTGCCACAGCTTTCCACACAGGACTTTAATCCACTGTAATTGATCCATTTAAATGCAGGCCATCAGTTACCCTGGGGTATGCTTCCTGCTCTTCCTGTGTGGACAAGCCCTTGGCTGTTCCAGCAACAGGAGGGCTGGAAATACTCATTGCCAGGCAAAACCAGGGCACAGTCTTTGCTTGGAAAGAAGAGAGGACAGCATCAACACATCAGAAGCAGCACCACCACAGACAAGATCAGTGGAAGGAGACAGGAACAAGGGGGAGGAACCTTCGCATGTGGAGCTCCTGCCGGAGAGTTCTGCGTTTTCCCTTTTCCTGGACTAAGCCCCAGGAGAAGCAGGAACAGCAGGCTGTCCTCTCATCACCACTGCAGCAGGCAGGGCAGGAAAAAGCCCCAAGCAGATCCTGGCAAAAGCAAGCTCATTTGCCAGTTCTTTCCTATTGCAATTAAAAGGCAGTTGTCCTAAGGCCAGACATACCCTGATAATGAGGTGGGATCTTTCGGTTACAAAAGCTGTGGCCACAGGCTGTCAAACACCAGGGTTTGTCTGGCTCTTCTGTACTTTGTGTGTGTGTGTGCATGCCACTGCCCTTTCCAGACAAGAGGAGGGGAAGCATGGTCCTCGGTGATCAATATTTCATTTCAGATCACCGCTGGGCACCCGTGGGCACATTTCCAGGCTGCTCTGGAGAAATTCAATACACAGCTTTGCCTGCAATGCCTGCCAGCTGGGAGTGCTCCATGCAGGTCTGCATCCCTTGCTCATTATTTCACAGACATTAACGCTGCTGAAACCTCCCCAAAGGCCCCTTCCCTTGCCTCCAAAGCCCCAAAATCAAGATCACAGGCGATGTTCACCCCGGTGTTCTTAGCACGACATCAATGCATTTTGGCTTCCCCCTCCCCTCAGCTTTAAAAATCCTGACTCTGCATTTGGGGGAAACAAAACAAAACCAGAAAGGAAAAAAAAGCTGTTCCTGCTGTTCCTGCTCTGTGCTGCATAATCTACAACAACAAAGGGAGAGCAAAACAAAGATAAAGAGAGAGAAACGAGCCTGGGAAGGAAGAGCAGGGAATCAAAACCATGACACTGATAGAAAGAAGCAGCTTCTCCTATCAAAGGTGACCTTGCAAAGCCACTTGTTAGTGCTCCAGCTTGGTTTGGTGGTGGTTTTTTTGCTTACTCATTTCAGCCCAAACCCACTCCATTCACAATCATTCTCCCCTCCCCCAAGTGCAGTCCTCAAAGCCATTTGGATTCAGGAGGGCAAACAGGATTTTACTCATTGCTGAACAAAATAGATTAATTAAGGCTTTTCAAAGCAGCCTAATTCTTCTTGATAGGCAATTGAATTTGCACACTTAACTCCCTTAGGCCCTTGTAAGACATTTACAATCAAGTGGAGGTTTGGGGCAGCAAAGCATAGGTGTGTGAGAGCAGATCTCTGGCTCAGGAGCTCCTAGACATCCAGGTTCCCAAACCCTGAGAAGAGCTCTGCATCGGGAGTGTTCCTAACTGCTCTGCAGCCGAGCATGACCAGGAGCCTGCTGCATTGCTCCAGCACAAATACAGGGGGGGAAAAAAACAACCCTGACTTTCATCAGTGTTCTGACTCTGTCGTGAAGGAAGCCAGTGGAATCATTTAGAGGGGGAAAGGCACCTCTCACCTAAACCCCAGAGCTTTCAACACACACCCCTTGAGAAAGCAGCTGGAGGCAGGGACCACGAGCCGCAGACCACATAAACTATTCAAAGGTTTATTGGACCAAACAAAGGCAATTTTTGTTTTTTACAGATTCAAGCCACTAGAGTTACAGTCCTCTGCAGAAGAGCCACCATCAGGTACAAACCAAAACAAACAGAACAAACAAAAGTAACAAAACAAAACCACCCCCCCCCGCCAAGACCCAGCCAGCCTTTTGAGTTGAAGAAAGAGTTTGACTCGCTGCCGCTAAGCAGAAAAATCTGGACTCAACTACAGGCTTTGCTCGATGCACACATTGCCAGGTAACTTAAACACAACATGTATAAGGCATTCTTTGCATAGTTGGGTGCTTGGGACACAGTCAGCCAGCCAGCACCAAGGGCAGACAGTGGCTGTACCGGGGTGGGGGGATGTTGAAGCAGAGGGTTCGGAGGTGCCCGAATCCGCTCGAGGTACCGCTGCGCTCTCGCGGCTGTCGGCCGGGAAGGGGCAGCCCCCAGCCTCTTCTAAAGCTGAAGCCTCCTGCTGTTCTTTAAGTGAGCCCTTTGATGAAGAGTTTGCCAACCCCAGGCGCTGGAAGGGACACCTGTGTGCAAGGTTTCAAGTATTGTCTGCATAGCCATTAGAAAGGGGAAACCAAAAGCAGCCTGTTGGGGGTTTCTGATATGTTTGCAGCGTTAGCTGAGAGGCAGCTGTCCGGCAGTGACAGAGGAACTTTGAAGGACACATCCTCACCCAGCCTGGTGTTTCTACAGCGTTGCCAGAGGACTTGGACCCTCTTCTCACTCTCAGAGACTGGCTGGGTTTGATGTGACACCTGCTGTGTCTGAAGCAGGGATACACACCCAGCCGAATTCATCTGGATGTGAGAGATGAGGAAGCAACGCTGAGCTCTGGCTCCGGTGGACAAGCCACAGGGTAGCAAGAGAAGAGGGCACTGGAACAGCAAGCAGGCAGAGGAATGGGGAGGTGGTCTCCTCCAGGGCCCCACCTTTCTCATCCTGAGCCAGAAGGAACCCCTAATGCTCTAGCTGTCTCCTTGGGTCTCTCCTCTTGGGAACAGGAGTAGGGAATAGTGAGAATCCAGATATTAACAGCAGCCAAAGTGTGGTCTCCTAAGCCTCCAGCACCAGAAGCAAAACAGTTAACTTATCAATCTTCATCACTTCCCAAGCCTTCTCTCTACCTGCAGAATCAGCTCTCTGCTAAAATAACTACAGAAGCAGTATCTGAGTCAGTCCATCTGCCATCCCTCACTTGGACCCCACTTTGTCCCTCCACCCCTCAGAATAAAGCAGCATTGTACAACATTTGAGATCACAGGCAGCTCCCACCCCCAACAGTGAAGAGGAGTTTGGCCCCAGGGAGAACTAACTTGCTAGTCTGGTATAAGGTCCAGGCTGGTCTGGGAGAAGATCTGTTGTTGGCCCACCCCAAGGAAGGAACAAGCCAGGTTTCATGGCAAACCTAATGCATGGTAATGAACGCAACTAACAGACTGGCTGTGCACTGTTAGTGTCCAGTTTGGGTTCTGTTTAGGGGAGAGGGAGGAAGGTTCATCCCAGCCCCCCCCAAACACAACTCAAGTCCCTGCTTGGGCCCAGCCCCAGCCCATGGAACCACACAACAGGTTCTCCTCAAACTTGACACCACGGGAGGTTTTGAAGAACTCAACTTCAGACCAAGAGGGGATCCCAAGTTTTGAGGGTTTATGGATTTCTCTTATGGGTGTGTTTGGTTGGTTTTGGTATTTCTCTCAAGCCTTTAAGGATGCCAAGGGATGCCTTTAGGAGGAGGCTAGGGACAACTTCATATAGTCTTCAGTTCTGCAAAGAGAAACAGGGAGAGAAGAGAAATCATTTCAGTCCTTTCACCCCTCAAGATGGCTCGTTATTACTCACATAAACCAGAAGGGGGAAAACTCAGTGTGTGTGGTGGGGGGAAGACAAGACAGCTTCCCACCTCGGGGCAGAGCAAGTCTGTTGGCAAACCTCAGGCCTCTAAGGAGGAGACACTTTGCTTCATCAACTGCAGCAGGATAGTACCCCATCAGAAGTGTAAAGCCTCTCATCCTGCACCAATCTGCTACAACCCTCCTGACCTACTGGTGAGAGCTGGAGAAGCCCAACTAATTGGAAGCCTCAGCTGCCCTGTGCAGAGCCTCCCTGGGCTGTTGGCACCCTTCTCCAGCCCAGATTCCTCTTCCCAGCTGCACACTGAAGAGCTGGGAAAGAGTACTGGTTTCACAGGGCAGTGTGCCTGAACAGGTCAGCCTTTCTCAGTCCTCCTACAGTGAAGAGGCAAAACCCCCCAGACTCTCTGCAGATCACAAGGCTTCCTTTTGATGGGAAGCTCTCCCAGTGTCCTAGGAAAGGAGGGTGAGATGATTAGCTATGTTTTATGGATATCTAAGCACTCCCTGAGGTCTTGCAGCATGTTGTGAGCGGCGCCAGGGCTAAGAGATGTGGCCCCTTGTTCTCAGCTTGGACCTTTGAGACACTGTGGCCTCGCTGCCCCAGCACCTCTCATGGCCCAACCATCCACATAGGAGCCAGGTGACAGCAGGTTGGGCAGCTGCCCACGGACACAGAGGCCTGCATGAGGCAGAAGGAAGCTACAACACACAATGCTTGGGCACTCACAAACACGGCCAGGCGCACCCCAGCCCGATTCCTCCTGACCTCAGTCGGGTCACTGTCCCTAACACCTGAACCCTGTTTGAAAGTCCCCCTGCTCCTGCCAACCACAGCATGAAGGCAAGTTACAGCCTCATTGCTGCCTCCCTTGCCCACCTCCAGCAGCCTCACAAGTGCTGCCAACCACCAGGATCCTGGATGGGAGATGCAGGAGAAGCTTCCCATGGGAGGGGGGTTACACAGGCAGCGCTGTGGAAGCTCCGTGGCCTGCCCCTTAGGACGAAGACAGGGAACTGTACAGGGTGGATCATGGCACTGTGGGCCCCATCACCCTGTCAAGTCACACAAGCAGAATCACATTTCGTGCCTGAGGGCACAGGCTTGCTGCCACAGAGGCCCAGAAGGAGAGGTCCCCTCCAGCATGACGCAGTAGGAGCAAGGAAAGATGTGAGGGAGGGTGGACGAGGCTCAGTTCCAGCCTGAGGCCCTTCACAGGGATACTCACCTCCAGGACAGGGCCAGGCTGACAGCTGGGGTGAGAAGATCTTAAACCAAGCATGAACTTAATGGAGGATGTTCGTCAGAGCCATAAATTCCCCATCTGCACAACAGAAAAACCCCTTTCTGCTCCTGGAGCAAGCTGTGAAGGGGATTAGACTAAAGAGCATGAAGCAGTCTATCACTGGGGATATCAAGGCCATAAAACCCTCCAGGCTGAGAAGCTCTGGCATTGCTGCTGAAAGACTTAATTAGCTTGGGATGGAGGCTGAGAGCATTGAGCCACTGCTTATCCTTGGTTCTTCCCTCCTTCCCATTCACCCTGGATGACAAAGTCGACCTGATCACTGTGGCTTCACCCAGCAGCACATCAACCAATCCAGGCTAGGGTCTTTTGCTGAGAGTTTGGATCCTTTCTTCAGGTATAGACTGTCCAAGTCTCTCTGCTCTGGGCCAAGCTGAGGGCCAGGTGGGTGAACAGTATGATCTGTGAGCTGGGCATGGCTCTGGGCAAAGAACAGCTGGAGGAGAAGGAGCTCAGACAAGAGCAGATCCTGGATTACGAGGGAGGCTCAGTGCTGAAGATCTCAAAAGATCATGCTTTGCCTTGAAGCATGGAAAGGGGGAGGGAGGTCCTTCTGGCAGCCTCAGAAGCCTTCACCTCACTCCAACTCAGCCTTGGAGTTGGCACAAAACTTCTTGCCTTTGGGAGCAAGAGCAGCATCCCAGCACTGCCCAGTGGAGTGGGCTGGTGGCATTCCACATGCATTTATCTCTTGGGTAAGATCTGCAGCAGGCCTGGAAATCCTGTAGCCCATCCATACACTTACAGCTTTCCAAAGGAGCCCTGACCCACTCTAAGGAGGTTCCAGAGCATCTTTCTCCTGGTAATTGCTTGAGCCCTTTTCAGGACCAGTTGCACTCAGCTGATTTTCAGAAGCATGGAGCATTCCCAGCTCCTTCCCTTGGCAGAGGCAGAAGGAGTTCAGCTTGGCACCTCTGGTCTGAAATCCTGGCAAGGAGAGCAGGTAGCAGTCTGGCTCCAGACTCTTCTTACCCAATGCAGACAGGCCAGGATTGACCCTTGAGGATCAAGAGCAATGAAGGAAGGCCCTGGATGCTGGGCAGCCCTGGCAGTGGGTGGTCATGCTCTCCCCAGGCAGTTGCCTCCCACCTCCCTGCTGGGGATGGTTCTATCACCACTGCTTCCCACTGCTTTACCATGCAGACAGCTACCAGCTCATTTCTGGGAGTGACCACGAGCCAGTCTTGTCCAAGACTGGGGTAAGGCAGGAAGAATATGAGGAATGCTGAATCTAAGCTTTCCTGGCAGTCCCAAAGGCATGGGCCAGTTGCTTCCACCAACAGATAAACCACAGAGAAGACTTAAATGCAGAACAGGGGCAGAGAGCCAGTGCTTAAAGAGCAGAGCAGAAGGGTGAGAGGTACCAAAGGCAGCTTCTAGCAACACAAATCTGAAGCTCTTCTGGTGGGACAGAGAAGTTGAAAGGTGTACTCAGCCTCAGGGAGTACCTCCTGCTCCTCAGGAACACCAGGAGAGCAGTCAAGGCTGCTGGAACCTGCATGGCCAGGGAGCACAAGTCCCATTGCCTTTAGGATGGGGCCTGGTGAGAAGCCACTGAGGCTGGGGACTGTGTCACCCCAGAGCGGGCATTGCCCACCGTGGTTTCCAGCCTCTCATATATCCCAGCCACAGCCAGGAAGGTGGTTCCAGCTCCCAGCTAGCTCAGCTGAGAGGCCACCATGACCTCCTTCAGGGCTATGTTCATGCCCTTGTAACACTCTTGCCCTCCCCAGCCCCACGCTGCAGCAGTGGGGGAAGCCATGGATGTTCCAGCCTGCTTTCCCCTCCGGCACTCAGCTTGAGTGCTCCAGCTCCCTGGCTACCAGCTTGTACCCAGCCTAGTGTGATGCTCCAGCTCCCTGCAGCCCTTGTGTCCCCCAGCCACAGAGGAGCTGCAGGAGAGGCAGAGCCAGGCACCCAGAGGGTTTGCAGATAGAGAGCAGCGAGCTGCCCATGCTGCAGGGCATTAAGCAGAAGCAGATGAAGACAAGTGGTGAGTGTTGGGTGAGGGAGACATGGAGAAGCAGCCACAAGCTAGGACAATTCAGGACCTGAGCCAAAATAAAAGACCCAGGAGCTCAAGCAGTGCTGCTGCCTGGTCTGAAATCTCATGCCAGGGTAGGGGCAGAGACTCACACCCTGCAAAGGCTACTGTGGAGTCTGCCAAAGCTTCCTCTGTGGGATAGGAGAGGAGGAGGTGGGAAAGGAGCCCTCCTGGACTCCCTCTGCTCAGGGAGGCATCATGGGGACTCAGATGGGGACTCAATCAGATGCACTATTAATAGGGCCAGAGCTCAAGTTCATAGACCTCTCCTAGGTCAGAGGAGTTTTTCCCTGGGGCTGTGGTGGAGGCAGGGCACAGCACTGTGCCACAGGAGCCTCCCTCCTCATACAAGCAGGGTCTGGCACCTAGGGAGGGAGCAGCAGAGCCGAGGGAGCTCAGTAGGGCCCCCCAGACACACGGTGCCCCTGCCCCACAAGAGGCAGGTGGGAAAGAGTCCTGCCTCATGCTTTGTGGCTGACAGCAGTCAGTGCCATCCCCATGGCTGGTGGCTGCAGTGAAGCAGTGGCCAGGCTGACCTGAAGAGTCCCCATGGCCCTAGGCTTTGCAGCCCCTTGCTGCTCACTCCTCCCTCAGCCCAGGGTGACTATTGTGCTGCAGAAGATGAGAAGCAAACAAACAATAAACCCCCAAAGAAAGCCCAAACTTACCACTTCCCCACAGTCAAAAAGAAGCACCATGCTGGACAGGACAGGGCAGGACAGGACAGGACAGGACAGCAAAGCTGCTGGGTTGGGGGTGAGGGAAAGGGAGGAGAAAGAGGCCCAGCCCCCATGCTACACAGAGGAGGGAGCAAGCAAGCGAGCCAGGGCTGTGTGATGGCAATGCAGGGGGTGGGCAGGGACAGATGCTGATGGAGAGCTCTCCTGAAATGCAGCTTCCTCCAGTCCAGTCCACCCACTTCTTTTTTCTGAGGAGCAGCAGTGGAGATGTTCAAACCAGGTCCAAGTCTATGAGCACAATGATGAAAGCCCTGCAGCTGCTTCCTGCCCTGCATGCTCCACAGCTGTCAGCACGAGCATTGTCTCATTCAAACCCAGACTTCAGCAGGGTCCTCCCTCAAGCCACAGCTGCATCCCCACTTTGTTCCAGAATGTCAGTCAGAGCAGGGAAAGGTCTCTCCTCACTGCCACTCCTTAGAGCCAGTCTGTCCAGGGCACCCTGCCTTGCTGAATCTCCAGGATCCAAGCCCAGCTTTATTCAGTGCCTCGTCACCAAGAGGCACTCTGAACCCAGTTTCCATTGCTAAATTGCCACCAAGAAAAGAACTGAGCATGAGATTTACAGCCATCCAGTTCTCCTGGCAAAATAGTCCAGCTTGCAGTTCAGCCTGGGGCTTAAATCTAGTCTGGATTCAAGCAGTGTCTCCTCAGCCCACCCGTGGCTGGCCCAGGGGATGAGAGGATTGAGAGGCAGGAGAATTTGCTCCTAGAATGGGACAAATGGCTGTTGGAACTGAGCCCATTAGCCAGGGAATCTGGGCAGTCAATCCCAAGCTTCTCCTTAGCCTTACAGAGACTGAGCTGTGCTCTGGGGGATCAGCATGAGTGCACCTGCAAGCTGCAGAGCATGTCTGAACAGTTGGGTGCCATTCACTTGGATGTTCTAGCTGAGGCCCCATGGGGCAGCTTCTGACTCTCCACCCTCACCTCTTCCTAAATGCCAGAAACAAGAGAAAGGACAGAGAGGAGAGACCTTTCCAGGGACTGTCAGATGGGGTCTGCTCTCCTTTCTCCAGCCAACACACCTAGTGAGGAGTGGCAAGTGCAGAGCACAGGGAGCTCAACCCCTTGGCATCACTGAAGCCAGCCAAGACTTGGCTGGGACCTGCTCTGCCTCATGGAAAGAGAGACTCGAGGGAGTCCTCTCCATGATGGTTTTCTCTTCTCCTGTGAGTGGAGCCCAGCTGCAGCTGTCAGTGCTCAACAGAGTCCTGGTCATCCTCCTGCCTAACTCACTAAAAAACCTCACTGCCCTCTTTAACCATCAAGGGAGGCTTGAAGAGCACCTGGCAGAGACCACTTTGATCCATCCATGTAGGATAGGCCCTGAAGGCACACTGGGGAGCCCTTCCTCTTCCTCCCTCATCTGCACAAGGCACCCAGCCAGGTCAGCAACACCTAGCAGCCAGCCCCTGTGGGCTGTGTCTCATGCCTGCACAGCTCAGCCCTGTCTGAACTGGGATGAGATGCACTGCTGAGTCACATCCCTAGGACTTTGCTCTGTGGCAGCTGCAGCTGGCAAGAGGTGGCCAAAAGCCTCAGGTGCAGAAGAGAAGGATTTGGGAGAGACATTGTGCTGGCTTGGGCAAGGGCTGCATCCTTCCCTTGCACCCTTCCCCTTCCTGCCCAGGCTTTTCTTCTCCCCCAGGGGAGCAAATGCTATGTGCTTCTGTTCCAGCAGTACTGGTGACCCACCAGGTGTGATCCAGCACAGCCACCACCTGAGCAGATGCATTTGCCAGCTAGGTTGGCTGTTCTCCTCCCTCCCTGAGCAGTCCCTCTGTTTTTTTAAGACTGATATAACCAGAAGCAGGAAGTTGCATCACTCAGTAAAGGTCACATTCTTTCCCCTTTCAGTCCAGATTTAGCTCCAGTTTGAAGCCACAAGATTCAAATGAATACTTGGCAAGACAAGCACAGCTTCTGGAGTGATGCAGGTTAGAGCAGAAGTGGGGTGGTGGTTAAATAACTCAGTCTGCTGCATGCCTGTCCTCTCCTGCCTGAAGCCCTGGGAGAGGCAGGGGATTCTTTCAATGAATGGCACCTCCAAAAATCAGAGTCCCTGCCCTGACACTCAGATCACTGATCAACACAAGCTGCCCCAAGGGAGCCCTGGGGACCCTTTTGCACTTCTGGGATGTTGCTTACATGGAATCATAGAATGGTCAGGGCTGGAAGGGACCTCAAGGCTCAGCCAGCTCCAACCCCCCTGCCATGGGCTGGGACACCTCACACTACAGCAGGCTGCCCAGAGCCACATCCAGCCTGGCTGCAAACACCTCCAGGCAGGAGGCTTCTAGCACCTCCCTGGGCAACCTGTGCCAGTCTCACCACCCTCAACGGGAACAACTTCTTCCTAACATCCAATCTGAATCTCCCCATTTCTAGTTTTGCTCCCAGTCCTATCCCTCCCTGGCACCTTAAAAGGACCAACTTTCTTGTAGCCCCCTTCAGATCCTGGGAGGCCACAAGAAGGTCTCCAAGCTGCTTCACCTGGGGACCTGCTGCTCCGTTGGGAAACTGGAGGAGTGACAGCCCAAAAGCAAAGGCTAAGCCTGGCTCAGTTTAGGACTAACAACCCCCTCACTCAGCAGCCCTGCTTCTCCAACTCCATCAACATAAGTGGGCATGGGATGCCCCCCTTCAGGCACCCAAGATGGAAGAGCTGAGCATCTGAACCAGGAGTGCCTGCTCCCCTCAGAGCACTCGTGGCAAGCGAGATGGAGGCAGAGGGGAATGGACTCGTTCATCTGTCATGAAGAGGGAGAGGGAAGGGAGGTGGGGGGGGGGAGGTGGGGCAGGCAGTCATCTACAGCTCAGAAACAAAGCCTCCCCACCCCAGAAAATGAAGCCCAGCTTCCCCCAGCCCCCCAAACCACATGAGCAGATGTTACCAGGGGTAGCACTACCGCTAGCAAAGAGCGTCCTTACCAAAAGGGTTTGCAAGAATGTTTGTGGCCGAGGACCTAAGGTACTTGCTACAGAGATGTGAGATCAGAGGTCAGCTCAATCCTGCAACATAAAGGTGGCAAACCTGGGTCACAGCAGATCAGCAGCATGGTTGGGGAGGGGGGGGTGCATGGAGTTGGGAGGAGGGATTGGGACTGATGAGGGAGAAGGATGCAGGAGTGGGCTGAGCTGCTGCGCTCAGCTCGCCTGGGAGCTTACCTGGCAGCAGCCCTGCCCCCTTGCACCACCTGCCAGGCCTGAAATGAGAAGCTGCTGATGCTGCAGTGAAGGTTTGGGGAGGAAAAAAATTAAGCCAGCAACAAAGCAAGACACACAGGAACAAAAAAAATGAAAAAATCACAAAGCTGCCTTAAGAGAAATGAACAACACAAATATGGGAGAGAAGAAAACAAAGGAGCAGGAGGAGAAACACAGCTGCCAGCGGCCCTCAGCGTGAAAGACTGCCCAGAGCCTCCATGGGACCTGTTGCCCATCAGTTCCAGGAGCACTGCCCTACCCTGGCAGCGCTCCAGCCCTGGGCAGCGATGCCTGAGAGGTCCCTGGTGCCCAGCAAAGCTCCATCGCCCCCCACAGCCTGTGCTACACTCCTCAGCACAACACCCCTGCCTCCCCTCAGTGTCCCCAGGTGACAGCAGGAGCGTGTGGTGCCACAGAGGAGCCAGCCCAAGCCCTGCAGGGCTGCTGGCCCTGGGAACCCAAGCAGCAGTTGCTCAGGTGCTTCGGATGGAGCTGCTGGTGCAGGGAGTTTGAGTTTGCCTCTTGCAGGTAGATTTTCTGGTGTTGGTGCTTAGCAGGATCCTGAAAAGCAACTTCCACTGAGCCCCATGGGTTTCCTCTCACATTCACCCAGCTCATTCCACCACCACCCCCCTCCCCAGGTGAAACACACAGTGGCACCTGCCCAGCAGTTGAGGGGCTGGGGGCTTTCAGGCACAATAAAGACATCACAAAAGAAAGCAAGCAAACGTTTTTCCTGCTGCCATTAATGCAGAATCCACCCTGTGCCAGAGGAAACCACAGCTCATTTCTACTGCAGAGCATACAGCCCTTGTAGATCTCTGCTCCTGGCAGTGCTGCAAGGCTGGCGAAGCCCAAGCTCTGAAGACAGCTGGGAGCCAAGAAGCCAGGGGAGAAGGGGAAGACAGGTCTCCTTGGGTTTGGGGTGGCAAGAATGCCTGCAGGCTCTGCCAGTGAAGGCAGCCTGCACTGAGCCCTCTGCACCACCTGGGTCTTTCCCAGGACCACAGTGTGTCAGGGTCAGCTCTCTGGACTGTCACTGCCCTGCAATGCCCTGCTGATGCCATGGAGAACAGCCCTGCCCAGCCCCTGGCAACACAGAGATGTTGCCCAGGGGCCTCAGGGCAAGGCTTGCCAGCAGGAGCATGCTTGGCTCAGGGGCAAGGTGTGATCCCTCCAGCCTTTGCCTTCCCTGCTGTGCTCAGCTTGCCACTTGGCCCACATAAGGCCTCTACACCATGGAAGTTGTGGTGGTGCTTAGACCATGGCATCATGGGCAAGGGCTGGCAAGCTCCCAGGTGTGCACACCACTGGGCAGGGAGTTTGGTCTCACAGCCCTTGGGACAGCAATGGAGAGAACATCATCTCCCAGGCTTGTTGAGCCACCACTGGGAAATCCCAAGAGGGAAGGGGTGTGAGCTGCACACATCTGCTGGGGAGCAGCCTGCTTGGAAGGCAAAGCCCTTGGCTGGGGGTTTAATGCCTCTGCTTTAGTGTGGGCTGAAGGACTCCTTCTACACGTGGGCAGGAACTTCCCACTGACAGCACAGACTGGCTTGGGCAGGGCTGCACAGCTGGGGGTGCCAGGGTTGGGTTGGTTCCCCATGGATAGGCTGGGAAATGTGAGCTAGAACAGGACAGGCTCTTCCTTTCTTCATGCAGGGCTCAGGCTCAGGAGGAAACTTTAGGAGGAGGTGTGAGATGGACACTTCTTCATCTCCAGCAGGCCCCTCCACTTAGAGCTGAGGAGCCAGCCCTGGGGCCAGACCTTTCCAGGCTCAGCCCCACCACAGTGAACTCTAAAGCTCCACATTCACTCAGCCTGCTCCAGAATTTCTGGGCTATGTCCATGTCCTCAGTCTGGAGGCCATCCACAGGTAAAGGGGTGATTGAGCCAGGTCAGTGTGGTTCTCATGGGATCAGGGGAACCACACCAGCTTGCATCAGCTGGAAATTTTGGTCTAAGGCTTCAGAGAAGGGAGCTGGGACAGCTCCAGAGGTATACAGGGAGACAGTGTCTCCATCTCCTAAGTCAATGTGCCTTTATTTGTCCTCAGCTTCCTGGGTGGAAGAGGTGTGCACTGTAAGATGCTGAGCCCTAGGCTGCCAAAGCAGTATGGGGAGAGGCAAGAGAGGTCTGAACACACCCAGCTTGCTGGCCACCAAGAAGAGAAAGGAAACTCAGCTTACCTTTGCTCTTCCTCCAGCTCTTCTTTGGTCATCATTGACTTATACTGGTTCCCCCTCAGCTTTCCAGGACTGTATTTAAAAGAGAACATCTCATCTGAAGCTGGAGAAGGGGGAGGGAGAGAGAAAGGAGAGCAAGAGATCACATCAGCCAGAGACCTTTGCAGAGCAGCCATCAGCAGCAGTGGGCTCGGTCCCTCGAGCTGCTTGTTGGCCCCTGCTCCTGCACACCCACCCCAAACTCTGTGGCCACCCCAGAACACCTCTCCTCATCCAGCTCCCCTCTCCAGAAGGCCTGGGCAGGGTCAGGGAGGCTGTGTGGGGTGCAGTGGAGAGCCAAGGAGTTGGTGGCCAGAGGACAGCAGGAGTCCAGGCTGCAGCTGTGTCCGGAAGGAGCAGGGCTCGCTGTGAGCGAGCAGCCCTGCTGGAAGCAGATGGAGGTGAATCCTGCAGCATGGCACCTCTTGCTCTTCCTGGATTCAGAGCCCTGCAGGCCCATCTTGGCTTATCAAGAGATGCTAATCCTCTCCTGATTAGCTCACAGCATTTTCTGCTTCTCCTCCCCGGACTTGCATTCCTTCTCCCTCCCTCTCGCTCATCCAGGGGCCCTTTTCCTTGCCTGGGGCTCACAGATGGTGCCATGAGCAAAGCTGTCCCAGGCCATGCAGCCCAGCAGCTTTCCTGCAGCCCTGGACAAAGGGTGTGCAAAAAGGAGGTACCACATTGCCAATCCAAGTGATGCTGAGCCGAGGGAGCCCCAGGAGCACCAACACAGCTGGGGCCAAGTCCCTCTCTCACCAACCAATGGATCTGAAGAGGAAGCTGAGGTCTGCTTCTCCAGGCCTTGGGGTGCTCTCGTACCCAGCTCCCCAGCCTCAGCCCTGTGCTAATTAGAGCACCAAAGCTCATGGACCCTGAGCCAAGGCTGATCCCTCTCCAATCGGATTTTGTCCGAGCACTGTTTGCTTTTAGAAACCTCTCCCCTGCTTTATCTCCCTGCAGAGGGGAGAAGACAACAGCAGGGGAGGTCAGCCCAGGAAGAGAGGCTGCCTTCAGTGGTTATCTGTGGGCTGCTTATCTGGCAGCTTCCATCTCCCAAGGACTGCAGGACTCAGCTGCTTCACGTCGAGCCGCCCGGCATCGCCGTTTCCACATCCACCCAGAAACATCTGCTGCTCCCCCCGAGCCTCAGAGCCCTGGGCATACCTCCGGGGGCTCCACAAGAGGATGATGTGTTATCTGCAGGGCCCTGACCAATTGCACCCAAGATGATGCCTCCCAGCAGCAGCAAGCCCCCCAAAGTGGTGAAACTCCCCCAGATTGTGTGGCAGGAGTAAAAGCCTCACCTTGTGCATTTACCACGGACCCAACCTCTTTCCCCAGCCACCTAGGAAGCCCCTTCCAATCCTCCCCACTGCTGTTACAGGCACCATCTTCATTAGAGGTGATTCATTTAGTCTGGAGACAAGGAGGCTGAGGGGAGACCTTCTCACTCTCTACAACTCCCTGCAAGGAGGTGGTGGGAAGGCGGGGGTCAGTCTCTTCTCCCAGGTAGCAAGTGATAGGACAAGAGGAAAGGGCCTCCAGTTGCAGCAGGGGAAGCTCAGGCTGGATGTTATTCTTCACTGAAAGGGTTCTCAGGCATTGGAATAAGCTGCCCAGGAAAGTGGTGGAGTCCCCATCCCTGGAGGCATTCAAGAGCTGTGTAGTTGTGGTGCTGAGGGATGTGGTTTAGTCAAGGACTTGTCAGTGTCAGGCTGCTGGTTGCGCTCTGTGATCTTAAGTCACTTCCAGTCCAGGCAATTCTGTGATCCTGTGAAGCCTCTCCTCCTCTACCTGCCAAAATGACCCCCCCCAGCCCCTCTCCTCCCCTCCCCACACCCAGAGGGTTCAGCAGCAGCAGCTTCCTTCCCTCTCTTTCCCACTCAATACAGCCCCCAAGGATTTTCTCCTTGTGCCCAAGGTCAGTTGCTTGATTAGTGATCTGCCCAACCCCAAGCTCCTACACACCTCAGCTGCCGCCAGAGCTCTGCCAGACCTTGGGGACCTCCGTGCAAAAGGCTGCTCAGGGCCTCATGCTGTGGGTGGGGAAATGTGAGAGCTGCAAAACAAGGTCTGCTCAGAACTGAGTGTGCCACCCACTGCAAGGTCACTGCTGCCAGCACGTGGAGCCTGCCTGCAGCCATGGCAGCGGGCTGGGGGCTCAACAGAACCCTCCTCCCTGCATGTACCCACTGTGCCCCCTGCTCATACCCAGTGTGCCCCCTGCTCATACCCACTGTGCCCTCTGCACGTACCCACTGTGCCCCCTGCTCATACCCACTGTGCCCCCTGCACGTACCCACTGTGCCCTCTGCACGTACCCACTGTGCCCTCTGCACATACTCACTGTGCCCCCTGCTCATACCCACTGTGCCCTCTGCACATACCCACTGTCCCCCCTGCTCATACCCACTGTGCCCCCTGCTCATACCCACTGTCCCTCCTGCTCATACCCACTGTGCCCCCTGCTCATACCCACTGTGCCCCCTGCTCATACCCACTGTCCCTCCTGCTCATACCCACCGTCCCCCCTGCTCATACCCACTGTCCCTCCTGCTCATACCCACTGTGCCCTCTGCTCATACCCACTGTCCCTCCTGCTCATACCCACTGTGCCCTCTGCACATACCCACCGTCCCCCCTGCTCATACCCACTGTCCCTCCTGCTCATACCCACTGTGCCCTCTGCTCATACCCACTGTGCCCCCTGCTCATACCCACTGTGCCCCCTGCTCGTACCCACTGTGCCCCCTGCTCATACCCACTGTGCCCCCTGCTCATACCCACTGTGCCCCCTGCTCGTACCCACTGTGCCCCCTGCTCATACCCACTGTGCCCCCTGCTCATACCCACTGTCCCTCCTGCCTCTCTATGCCACAGAATCCCAGAATGGCTCAGGTTGGAAGGAACCTCAGAGCTCATCTACTCCAGCCTCCCCACCATGAGCAGGGACACCTCTCAACTAGACTTGGCTGCTCAAGGCCTCATCCAGCCTGGCCTTGAGCATCTTCAGGGAGGAGGCATCCACAAACTCCCTGGGCAGCCTATTCCAGAGTGTCACCACCCTTGTACTGAAGAACTTCTTCCTAAGATTCAGGCTAACCCTGTTGTCCCTCAGCTTCAAACCATTCCCCCTTGCCCTGCCTCTAGACACCCTCATGGGAAGTCCCTCTCCAGCCCTCCTGTAGGATCCCTCCAGGTTTTGGAAGGCAGCTCTAAGGTCCCTCTGGGCCGAACACCCCCAGCTCCCTCAGCCTATCCTCATAGCAGAGGTGCTCCAGCCCTTGGGCCATCTTTGTGGCCCTCCTCTGGACTCACTCCAAGAGTTCTGTGTCCTTCTCCATGTCCCTAAACTCGGGGAGCTCGCCTGAGACACCCTGGTGGATTCCTGTTGGATTGCTGCTTAGCTCCCGATCCGGAGCCGCCTTCTAATCCCCAACTGCCGTGGGAGCTCCCGGGGGAACGATGAGGCAAGCCCTTTGCTAGCACCTTCACGAGTGTCCAAACACCAGCACTCCAGTCCCACAGCCCTGGAGGGTCAGCCTGGCCGTGTCCCACTGCCCTTGGTGGGAAAAACCCTCGGAAGGGGCAGCCAAAGGAGCCTGGCCAGCTGGAAACGAGCAGGAATGCTGCGGCTTATCAGCCCCTTGGGTGGCCAGAGTAGTGCATGGAAAGAGAACTCAGCTGCCTGCTGCTCTGGGAGATATTCAGGGAAAGAATAAAAGCAGAGGGTGTAACATCCTGTTTCTTACCCTGCTGCAGAGCAGGAGCTGTTTGCTCACCTCTTGTCTGCCTTGCCTGCTGCAAGGACAATGGAGATCATTTCCCCCACGGGGCTTTTTTCTGCCAAGTCAGTGGAGACTGGGGGGGTTTGCCTGCCCCCAGAAGGGCAGTTTAATTGTCACCCCACCAGAAAAGAATAAGGGGAGGGGGAGGACAGGAACCTACCCATCTCCCTGCCCACGTGCTGTGGCTGCAAGAGGAGCCAGGCTGTGGCTTTGGAACCCTCTGGCTGCTCTCAGAGCTCAGCAACTTTCTTCTGCAGGCTGAAAACCAGCTCCAAGGAAGGCACAGAAAAGGGGAGGCTGGGATTTCACATGGCCAGCAGAACCACCACAGAAACACCAGGTGACCTACTTCGAGCCTCCCTGGGTTCCCATTAAGGAAAACATTTGTGTCTGATGGCTCTGCCCTCACGTTGGCAGCGCTGTGACTCGGGGCCGGCAGCGCAAGAGCAGCCCCAAGAGCCCAGCCTCTCCCCTCAGTGTGCTCACTCCAGCACGCTCCCTGCCAGCTCCCTGCCAGCCACTGTGTCTGAAAATGGGAGAAAGTTGCTTTGGTGGTTTTGGCCACTCCAGCAGCTTCCCAGGCTGCTGACAGAGCCTCTGTGATCCCTCTCTCCTTGTGGGCTCACCGGGCAGCAGCTCAGCGGCTTGAGCTGAGCCAGGACCTGAGCAAGTTCTGGGCTCCTCAATTTAAGAAGGACATTGAGAGACTTGAATGTGTCCAGAGAAGGGCAATGAGGCTGGGGAGGGGTCTGGAGCACAGCCCTGTGAGGAGAGGCTGAGGGAGCTGGGGTTGCTTAGCCTGGAGAAGAGGAGGCTCAGGGGAGACCTCCTTGCTCTCTACAACTACCCGAAGGGAGGTTGCAGCCAGGTGGGGGTTGGTCTCTTCTCCCAGGCAACCAGCACCAGAACAAGAGGACACAGTCTCAAGCTGTGCCAGGGGAGGTTTAGGCTGGAGGTGAGGAGAAAGTTCTTGCCAGAAAGAATAATTGGCCACAGGAATGTGCTGCCCAGGGAGGTGGTGGAGTCCCCATCCCTGGAGGTGTTCAATAAAGGCTTGGCTGTGGCACTTGGAGCCATGGTTTAGTTGTCAGGAGGGATTAGGTAATAGGTTGGACTTGATGATCTCTGAGGTCTTTTCCAACCTGGTTGGTTCTATGATTCTGTGCTCAGCAGGGCCATGAAGGGAGGAGTGAGGCTGTTCCCCAGCAGAGCCAGGGCACTGCTGCTATTCCCAGGGCACACCATTTGCCTCCTCCTCAGGATGAGTCATCACTGTGTCCAGTCCTGTGATAAAGCATTTCAGAAATGGTGCAAGTGATTCAGAAGGGGAGTTGGTGGCTGTCTGCAGGAGATGCTTAGGGAGGGTGCTGGGCTAGCCGTGACTCATGGCCAGAAGCTTTCTCTTTCAGATGCCAAGACACAGCCACCTCAGGGTGTGCATAACAGCGCTGGAGCAGCTCTCAAGCAGGGCTGAAGGAGACAGACCCTGGCAGAGCAGCATTATTGAGCACCCACTGGGCAGGATACATCCATCCCTTCTCAAACCAGCTCTGCTGCAGTCCCACCTGGTCCCCCCCTGACCAGCAGTGGTGTGAGGAAGCCCAGCAGGGTGGGGTGAGTGTCTCTCGGGAGCCCCCGCCCCAGCGGCGCTCCCTCCACCTCCTGGGCACAGCACCAGGATTACAATTTGATTCTCTGGCATTAGGAGTAATCCTCCTGAGCTGGGGATTGCCACACAGCACCTTACAAAGAGCAAGCAGGGAAGTGGGGCAGGGAAGGGGGAACACCCCCAGCTCTCCTCCTGCCCCCAGCCACCCCCAGGCAGAGGCTCCTGGGGACATCTCAGCTTCTCCAGGCCCACTCGGGAGAGCAGAGGCCCCTCCAGACACACGCTCTTGCATGGCACCATCTGCTTCATTTTCTTACAAGCATGGCAGTTGTCACTCCAATTAGTCAATTAATCATTTTCCAATCAACTAATTGGCTAATCAGTTAAACATGGCTCTGACTAAAGCCCCCGGAGATCCTCCTGGATGTGAGCAAGGAGCTTTTGGGGCAGCTTCATCACAAAGCTACCCCGTGGCAAACAGCCCAAGGGCATCTGGGGAACAAGAGAGGGGCAGCTGCCAGGGTAGGAACGTCCTGGAGGAAGGAGACCATCCCCAAGCACTTTGGGATTCAGCCCCTCAGACCTGCCTGTGCCCTCCTTGCAGAGTGCTGGCTTGCTTGGTACTCACCATCCTCATCCTCCGGCTCTCTCACCTCCAGCTTCTCATTTTCTGAGTCCAGGTCTTCCTCCTGGAGGAGCCAAAACCAGAGCAGCCATGAGGAGAAGGTGCTGTGCTAAATAGCCCACATTTGGCTGGGACACCAGAGCCCACAGGACAGGGAGGCAGAGACTGGGGTGAGGGCTGGGTACCCCTTCCCTGCCTCCTTCACAGAACAGGCCAAAAGGATCCTTGTTAATGAGTCAGATTCATTAGTCTGGTTCCCTTCCCCTAGTCGGTGGCAGGGACCTTATTGTGGCCTTCCAGGCTCTGAAGGGGGCTCCAGGAAAGCTGGGGAGGGACTTTTGAGGGTGTCAGGGAGTGATAGGACAGGGGGGAATGGAGCAACACTAGAAATGGGTAGATTCAGGTAAGATGTCAGGAAGAAGTTCTTCCCCAGGAGGGTGGTGAGAGACTGGCACAGGTTGCCCAGGGAGGTGGTGGAAGCCTCATCCCTGGAGGTGTTTGCAGCCAGGCTGGATGTGGCTGTGAGCAGCCTGCTGTAGTGTGAGGTGTCCCTGGCCATGGCAGGGGGGTTGGAACTGGCTGAGCCTTGAGGTCCCTTCCAGCCCTGACCATTCTGTGGTTCCATGGGATGAGGATGATCTGAGCAGGAGGCTGTGCAGAGCAGGGCGCTGGCTCCGCAATGCACAGGAGATAAACTGCTGGAGCACAGCCTGCAGCCCAGAAGTAGGTTAGTTTGTCATCAGTGAGGAATGTGCATTATTCACAGCCCTTTGGCTTCTTCTTGCCACCCTGTTCTGCAGCTCCCCAGAAGGAGCTGGCACCCAGACCCCCGCCCTCCACAGCCACCGCTATTTTGGGCACCGCTTCCAAACTTGGGCACTTCCCACCGGACACCCAGCTCTCCTCTGGGGGTGGCTGGCAGTGGGGAAAGCACCCACAGGAGCAGCCTCAGGGAGGGAGCAGGGAGGGGATGCTCAGCCCTGGTGACTCAGCCACAAGGCCTGGGCAGCAGTTTCCCATCACATCTCCCTGGGAGCCAGGATGCCCCCAGGGACACCTGACACCAGGCACAGGAAGGGATATTTTAACCTGTTCTCTGCCTAGGCATTACAAACTGAGCATTTCCCAGTGGAAAGAAGTAGAAAATCTGGGTGCCAAACCTCTGAGGAAGGCAGGCATCTCTTCTGCAGCCCAGAGGAAGACCCATCTGATGGGAGCAGAGATGCCGGGGATGCCAGGCTGGCCGGCGACTGCCACACGCCACGGCTGTGCTGGGAAGCCCTTCCTCGTGGCAGCCAGCTCACTGCAGCTCAACATATTTCTGCTTGGATGGCTTAGAGGCAGATGCCAGCACCTCCCTTCCCCCCATGCTGCAGCCCCAGTCTCGACCTCCCCTCCATCTGCCTCACCAGGGCTGCTTGCAGCCGCTGCTGCCACACCGCCACAGCCTCCAGGCTCCCTTGGCATGGCCCCACTGATTCTCTGCACACCCCACAGCACAGCTGCAGCCTCACCACTGCTTCTCTCTGCTTTAAATGGACCAAGCCATTAAGAGCCCACCCAGTCCTGCCCTGGGGAGTGCAGCAGGCAACCTTTGTCCTCCTCTCCACAGCCACTGCTACCAGCAGATGATGACCCAGCCCTGCAGGGACACCAGCTGCACTGTCCCTTGTGCCACCCCCTGGTTCTCTGTCCCACACACCTCCTTGCTGGAAAGTGCTGCATGGTCACATCCATCCTCCACTTGCCCTGTGTGCCCATGGCTGGACCCAGGTGAGGCACCCAAAGGTGGTATCTGGAAAGAGGAAAAAAACCTTTGGGCACAAATCATAGAGTCATAGAATGGGTTGGGTTGGAAGGGACCTTAAAGATCATCCAGTTCCAACCCCCCTGCCATGGGCAGGGACAGCTTCCACCAGCCCAGGTTGTTCACAGCCCCATCCAACCTGGCCTTGAATACATCCAGGGAGAGGGTATCCATAACCTCCCTGGGCAACCTGTTCCAGTGTCTCACCACCCTCACTGGAAAGAGTTTCTTCCTAATCCCCACTCTCAATCTCGCCTCTTCCAGGCCCTGCAGGAGCCCCAGCCCATGGGACTGGGACGTGAGGAGCCACGGGTGAGGGGGAGCAGCTCGGCCAGCACCGGGCACAGATGTCTGAGTGTCCTGGCAGGGCTGGAGGCAGCTCCCCAGGATGCTGATGCAGCAGATGAGGGCTGGCAGGAAGGCAGGGGAGAAGCACAGCACAGTGTGCTCAGCTCTGTAGCACTTGCAGGGTTCCCTGCCAGCTGCTTTCACCGTTGCAGGGTAACAACCCCCTTGAAATTCTCCTGTCCCTCAGCTGCAGTCCCAGAACTGAGAGCTCCCTGCCCTCTCAGCCCCACATCAGCCTCTCCCCCAGTACAAAGCTTTCCTTCCCCTGCCCCTTCCCAGCCCAAACCCTTCTCAGCTGAACCTTTGCTGGCTGTGCCAGGAGGGCAGCCGTGGAGGAGGATGTGCGTGGGCAGGGAGCAGGGACATTGCGTCCCTCGGCCTTGCAGGGAGGCGCCAGTGCCAGGCTGGGAGCAGCCTCTGGGCTGCCTTGAGAAGCCATCAGCAGGGATACACCCCCCACCCTGAGCCTGGCTGTGCCCACAGCCCCTGGCAGCTGGGGCAGACAGGACAGCATCCCAAGTCCCCCAGGCAGCCTGTCCCCAGACGTCAGGGCTCCTCCGCCCAGCCATGGCTGTGGTTGCTGCTGTGGCAGCTCTCCTTGCAGCCACGGGGCAAGACCCACGGGATGCTCTGCAAGAGGGCAGCATCCTGCAGCCCAAAAATGGAGGAGGAGGAAGGCATTAGAACCACACTTGGGAGACTTGGCAACCAAAGAGGACACAATGGCATCCCAGGCACCGCTCTTCTAGAAGAAGCACAGCCCAGGACAATGCAAGGAGACTATTTCGAGTAGTGGGGGGCAAGGCAAGTGTGGGGCCAGGGCTAGAAGGCAGCAGGAGCTGCTGGAGAAGCAGGGACTCGAGTGCTCTGACCTTCAGCCTGCAAGCCAGCATCTCTCCGTGGCTGCAAGCCGACGAGGAGAGCTTCCCTGCATGACAAAAAAGGCAGCAAGAAGCTCTGCAGGGAGCCCACGCACGTCATTATCCCAGAGCATCTGGAGGAGACTTGACACAGGCTGCCCAGGCCAGCTGCTGCAGCAAACAAAGATCACACTGCTGCATGGGGACATGTTCAGAGGCAGCTGCCTGGCCCCGAGGCCACACAGGACCAGGAATGTGCCCTGAGCCCCCTGCCTGCTCCTGTTGGTGGGCAGGATGGAGCCAGCCTGCTCCACAGCACATCACAGGTCTGAATCACTGCTCTGCACAGCCTCTGGAGAGCCCAGAACCCAGCACCACAGGGTTAAACCCCAGCAAGTCAGTCACCTTACATACAGTCTTGGCTTTTGGCAGCTCTTGGCTTCAGAGCTGAAACATTTGTGGGATCATCAGAGGCAGGCTTTTGTCCTTCAGCTTCCACAGCCAACAAACAAGAAGTGCATGCATGAAGCTGACTCCAGCAGTGGGGGATTTGGACCAAAGCAGGAGCAAGGACAAGCCCTCCAGGGACACTTCAGGCATGGGAAGCAGTGACCATGGACAGCCCTGTGTCACCCAGGGACAGACAGTTCAGATGCAAGAACTTGGTGCTGTCCTCCCACATTCCCCCCTCGTGGCTCTGCCACCACAGGAGCCCTCTCCCAGGCCTATGGGAGATGGAGGCTGGGCTCCCCAGCACCTCCTCATCTGCTTTTCAGCTCATTTCTGGCCAGTTCCTTCCCGTTTCCTCCATCCCCAGCACAGACCTCTCTGAGCAATGGATTTCCCCTTCTCAGAAGGGACACAATGGGGGCTGGTGTGTCCCTCTCCCTGTCCTTAGCTGAAGGAACAACCCTGGCAGGATGGAGGCAAATGAGTGCTCCACTCCAGCTCCAGGAAAGGGGAAGATCCCAGGCTGCAAAGCAAGGGGAGAAAATTATCTTGGATTAAACTCCCAGGCCCTGTGTGTTGCCATTTATGGCTGCACTTTCTGCTCCAAAGCCTGATGCAAGAGGTTGCAAGAGGGAAAGAAAGCAGACAGGAGAGAGCCAGCCAGAAAGGGAAAAGCCAAGAGGAAAGGAGAAGAAAGAAGCCTTGGAAAAGGAAAAGGGGGCAAGAGAAGGAAGGGGGCTAGAGATGGAAGGGGGCAAGAGAAGGAAGGGGGCAAGAGAAGGAAGGGGGCAAGAGAAGGAAGGGGGCTAGAGAAGGAAGGGGGCTAGAGAAGGAAGGAATATTGGGCAGAATGTAGCAAAGCATCTCCTACACCAGCAGATCCCTTTCACCCCACTGCTGTGGCTCTCCATCCTCCTGCCAGCTGCTACAGAGGCAGAGCAGTTTCCTATCCTGGGCAGTGGTCCTGCCAGCCCTGGGGTACATGGCAGGGACATACCTTGTGTGGAGGCAGCACTGTGCAGGTCTGACCCCCACCGAAGCTTGGGGAGCATGTGCTCCCATCTGTCCCCTTGTCACTGCAGCAGACAAGGACAAGCCACAGAGTGGCCAGAGCCCTGTTGAAGCCCTGTGGCCACCCAGCCCTTGGTGAGGGGTCAGAGAGCAGCAAGTCTGCTAAGGAGAACACCAGCACGTCCCATGGTGGGGTGAGGAGCCCCATGGCAGGCTGAGGAGTCCCAGCTCAGCAGCACCCACCCCTCACATGGGCACCATCACATGGTGCAGCACCCCAGGCATTGCACCCAGCCAGCTCAGCCATCCTCTGCTCTCCCCTTTTGGCTCCAGCCTCTGGGAAATGAACACCACAGGCACCAGGACATCTCTTGCTGCCTCCCATGGCCACCTCGGGGCTTTGCCTGCCCTCACATCGGAGGCTCACCCAGCAGCCTCCACACGGGGGGACATTTCAGCAGGCAGAGTGCTCACAGGCTCTGCTCCAACAGCGCACCAGCTCTGGGCAGGCTCCCGGGGCTGTAACCAGCTCAGAAGGGAGCAGGCAGCAGCCTGACCTCCCAGACCTGCTGTAGAGGACACAAAGTAAAGCCCCAGCACAACCGTGCCCCGCAGCACATCCCGGCGCCGGCCCTGTGCTTCAGCCCCGCGGCTGGGATGCAGAGGAGGGGCAGCACAGTGCACAGGCTGCCTGGGGAGGTGCCCCACGTCAGCCACTGTGGCATATGATGCATCTGGTACTGCCCCTGGCTGCACTGGGCGAGGGTTGGGGCACACCCACGCCCTTACAGGTCCAGGTGGAGCCCTGCATCCCACTGGCAGGGGCCCATGAGGGGAAGAACATCTTCCTTGTCCCTTCCCACCACACTCTAGGACACTGGAGCTCCTGTGCCAGCCCAGAGACAGACTGCATAGCCTCTAATTAAAGCCAGACTAATTAGACACGCTCTCCCCTCAGGCACAGGGAAGGCAGGCTGGAGGTATCCGGGAGGGAGATGCTAACTTCCTACATTTAAAGAGGGTCCCAGCTGGGAGCTGCCTGGTTTGTGCTTCTGCTGCCTGGTGTGTCCAGAGGCATGGAGAGCCCCAAGGAAAACACAGACAAGGGTGGGAGGCATAGGGGAAAGGCATCAGGAGCTTTACAGAGGTGGCAGGTGACATTCCTTTCCTGCCCTTGCCATCCAGGTGACATCCTCACAAAGGCTGGGCTGAGCTGGGCATCCCACTGCTAACACCCCCTTACCAGATCCCCTCCAGAGCTGTCCTCTCCTCCCACAGTCACCCACCTGACCCTGCACTGTTTGAAGCCACCAGCTGCAGTTAACCCTTGGCAAAGCAGCCAGGCTGCTGTGCAGGGCTGAGAGCCTGGCGCTGCCCACTCACCCTTCCCATCTCCAGAGCATCCTGGCCGGAATGGCATCCCAGCAACAGCTCTGGAGCAGCACTGAGAGCCCTGTCCCGTCCCTGCCATTTCCAGGACACAGGCACTCCCTACAGAGCTGAAGTTTCCTGGCTGTTCCTCCCGAGTCCCGGGCTCGGCAGCTCCAGCGACGCTGCCGTTCCCACCCAACAGCTTTTCAGCAGCAGATCGCTTTGACAGCGCTGCCTTCCCCATGAGCGAGCCGGGGACGGGGATGAGAGCAGGCAGTGACACACTAATTAACTTTTCTTTCCTTGACGGGAGCCAGCAGAGACAAGGGGAACCACTACCAGCAGTTAACAGAAACAAGGGCTCCTGGGCTCCTTTCCCTGCTCTGTCACTGCTTCGTTGTATGGCCATGGGCACCCAACAGCCCTGTTCCTCCCAGAGAGGGGCAGGGAATCCACACGGATTTTACCATCTGGTTTCACACCACACCCTGCCCTGGCAAGAGGTGTCTGCCCCAGCAGACACTGGCTCGCAGAGGCAAGGGGAAGGGAGGGAAGGAAAAAGGCAGCGGGGCACACCGCTCCAGCCAGCCATTAAACACGGCAAGGATGCCGTCCCTGAGAGGGTTCATCCGTCAGCATTTTGGTCGAGTGGTTAATGGCTGCGGAGAGCCTGACCCAGCCTGGCGCAGTGCGAGCTGAGCAGGGAGGAGGGGGGAGAGAACAAGGAGAGAAAGCTCAGGGACTGTGCTTTGCTTGCTGGTGCACCAAGGCGCCCCGAGCCTGCGGGAGGATGTTGTCTGGGAGCCTCAGCTGCTGAGTCACATCAGGGGACCGCAGCCCTCGGCCGAGCCAAGCTGGGGCTGGTCGGGCACGCTTCCATCAGCGGCTGCCTGCAGAGCACTGCCCAAGGCCAGCCCCCTCCCTGCCTGCCACATCTGCCGGGCTTCGGCCTCAGCAGTGCCGGAGGAGGAGGAGGAGGCAGCAACTTGGAGGATATTTGCAGGGAGCAAAAGCAGGGAATCCAGGCGAGCCCCTGCAGAGCTGCGGATGGCCTCCCCGGCTCTGCCTGCAGGGTCAGCCCCGGGAGCAGCCGGCTCAGCCCCTGGAGCAGCAGGCTGGGAGCCGCTCCCAGCGCTCACGTGTGCGGTGCTGCCGGAGCCGCACGTACTGCCTCCGCCGTGCCACCCAGCCCCGCGGCACTGCCAGCCTGTGCCCAGCAGCCCTGGCAGCGCTGGGATCACGCGCGGGCCGGCGCTCCCCGGCACTTACTCAGCAGTAAGAAGCATCCCTCCCCCTTCCCACTGCTTACCACCCCCCAGATCACAGCCACCACTTGGTTCCTGTCCTTCCCAAAGAGATGCTGCTCAGGGCCAGGGCAACTCATCCTGCCTTGTCCATACAGGAGGAAAAACTGGCCAGCACCCTTCACAGCTCTGGTGTTGCTTCTGCTCTGCTGTAAGGGGCTGAGGGCAGTGCAGCAGAAACCCCAGTCCAGCAGAGACCCCAGTCCAGCAGAGCCCAGCCAGGCTCCTAGGGCACACAACACTCCCTGTGCCTCCAGGAAAGTGAAATCCTGTGCCTGAGTGGGGATAAAGTTGCTGAGCCCATCTCTGAAGGTGACAAACATTGCAGTAATGCCTGTTCAAAATCATGACTGAAGAGCAGCCAGCAGGGAGGAGAAACATTACCAAGACTCAAGCTAGCAAGACAGCAGAGCTCTGGCACACTGGAAACAGTCAGCTGTCCCAATGGGGTGCTGCACTTCATCAGAGAGCTCCCCAGAGCTGCTTTCACCAGAGATCCCTGGGTGCTCCCCAGGCTCCAGAGTAGCTCCAGCTGGGTGGCCAGCTTAGCTGCTGAGATGGCCTTGCTGGGACCCAGCTGGCTAACAGAGGCCCGGGGACTCTCCAGCTTGACAGAGATCCTGGTACTCAAAGGCACCAAATAAATCACGGGGACAGAGAGACAGATGTGCCTTCCAGGATGCTGGGACAAAGGAGGGGGCTGCTCAAGAGTCATACCCACAGCCAAGGAGCACTGGGAAGGAAAGAGGGAGAGCTTTGGGGCTTGGAAACAAGCCGGGGAAGTGAGGAGGAGCACAGGGAGGCAGATCCCTGTCCCAGTCCCAAGAGCAGCTCAGGGCTCACCCTAGGCCTTGCAGAGCATCACAGTACAGAGGGGAGTGCACAACCCCCTGAGACCTGCCCAGGGCCATCCAGTGAGTCAGCGGAGATGCTCCCCAAGGCAGGGGCTGTCTGCAGGCTGCCCACAAGCATGGATGCAGTCCTTGAGGTTTACAAATGCTGCTAAGAATAGCCAGCAGGCCCTGGGGCTGTGCTCCCCACCTGACACACTGCCCACACACAGACCATGCAGAGCTCCCCAGGTCCTGAGACTCCCCTGCTCTGGGACAGGAGGTCACCCCAAGGGAAAGGCACCCACACACGGAGCTGAGGCACCTCAGGTTGTCACTGAGTCCCAGGCAAGCTGGACAAGAATGGAGCAGGCTCCTTCCACAGGTGCTGGGTCACCCTTTTATTTTTAAACAAGATCTGGTGCTGGAGGAGGATTTACTGGGTGCTTATAGGCACCACTGCCCCCCTTAGCCCCCCCAGTTCAGCCAAGGGTCAGAGATTGGGGTCAGTGTTCTGCTGGGGGTAGAAGGGAGAGCAGCCTCTTCCCCTGGGGCAGGCCAGGACAGCCAGCAAGGGCACAGTTTGCTGCCTGCTCACAGAAAGAGGGTGCAAACAGGAAGAATAAATGTGTCCCCCCAGCACCTAGATTAGCTCATGGGAGGAGAAGACCCCCAGGAACTGGATATGCAGCAGGAGAGGCTCTGACCAACGTGCACATCTCTTTCCTTGAATCTTCTCTGTCTTGATCATTTTTAACAGTGTACCTTGGTGGGGGGTGGTGGTGAAAGGAAGCCTGCAACGCCCCCCACATACACACTGCCACTCTCGGGACAAGGGGCTTGTCCCCAGCGGAGTGCAAACGCCGGCTTCTGCTGGGACAACCCCCCCTTTTTAGAAGGAAACCCCAGGGAACAGAGGCACCCGAGAAAGGACACTGCGGCTTGGGGGACGGGGACACACCCCCAGGTCCGGGGGACGGGAAAAGCCTCCGTGGGGAGCCGGCCTTACCTTGCTCTCCGCATCGTCCCTGTGACCGGGCTCCCGAGGCTCGGTGGGCGGCTGCCGAGGGATGCTCTCGGGGATCGGTGGCTGCCGAGGGATGCTCTCGGGGATCGGTGCCTGCCGGGGGACGCTCTCGGGGGCCGGAGGCTGGCGGGGGACGCTCTCGGGGGCCGGAGGCTGGCGGGGGATGCTCTCGGGAACCGGCGGCTGGCGGGGGACGCTCTCGGGGACCGGCGGCTGGCGGGGGATGCTCTCGGGAACCGGCGGCTGGCGGGGGACGCTCTCGGGGGCCGGCGGCTGGCGGGGAATGCTCTCGGGAACCGGCGGCTGGCGGGGGACGCTCTCGGGGGCCGGCGGCTGCTGGGGGATGCTCTCGGGAGCCGCGGGGCTGGGCTCGGCCGCGGGGCCCACCTCCGCCGCCGCTGTCTCCTGCTGCTTTCCAGCTTCCTCCTTCCCCTTCTCTCCCGCCCCGACCTCCTCCACCGGCACCCGGCTGCCTTCCTCCTCCGGCTCCTTGGCCGCCTCTTCTCCCTCCCGGGCCGGCTCAGCCGCTGCCGGCTCCCGGGGCCGCTCCGCCGCCGGCTCCCCTTCGCCCCTCCGCAGCCTCACGAAGACGGAGGCGAGGACGATGGCCAGGACGGTGAAGAGCAGCGGGACAGCCAGGTACAAGTCCATGGCCACGTCCATCCTGCCCTGCTACCGGAGCCCGCCTCGACCCGACTGCGCGGCCGCGGAGGGAGCGCGACCAGCCCGCTGGGGCTGCGGCGGGGCTGGGCAGGCTCTGCCGGCTTTGCCCGGCGTCATCTGCCTGGGCCCTGCCCACAGCCCCGGCCCCCCCCCCGCTCCCAGCCCTCGGCACCCACCTCCCGCACGCAGCCGGAGCCACCCCCCCTGCCCGCACCCACAGGTGGGATTTGGGAGAAAAGGTCCTGCAAGCAGCGGAGCTCTGCCTGATGCACGGCCGGCTGGGACAGGAAGGGCTCATTAAACACAGCCCTGCAGCCAGAAAGTGGCTCCCAAGCCGCTCAGCACATGGACTGGCACGGTTCCTGAGTGTCTTGGGGAGGTTCCTGTCTCCTGAGGTGCTCCCCGCGGGCAGCTGCAGCCTGGTGAGCGCTGCAGAGAGACTCTCACCGGCCTCCACCTCCTGTTTAATGAGCATTTAACACCTTGTTAGCCCTTGGCTGGGCAGCAGAGGAGCTGGCAGGGCCGGAGAAGGGCTGTCCTGACTCTCCTCAGCGAGGAGCATCTGGCAGCACACCCAAGCCAGGCTCCAGACCGTCACTTTGCCTTCCCGGGGAGCTGTGGGCAGTAACAGTAGCACATTTATGCCATAGACTGGTGTCACACCCGCCAGGTTAAGTGCTGGGCTTCGAGAGCCTTCTCCTGAGCATCTCACTGCTGAGGGGATCTGAGAAACGGGAGGCTCAAAACCAGGGATGTGCCCAAAAGTCATCACAAGCTGGGAGACTGGCCCAGGGCTTGTCAGGTCCTTCCAGACTCTGCCACCAAGGATTTCCTGCCTCTTGAGACTGCTGGGAGGATTAGCCAACCTTTTACAAAGCAGGCTGAAATTAGAAGGCCTAAGCTATTGCTGCCAGGGTAAAACCAGCACGAAGCCTTCTCCTGGCTGCACGCGAGAGGAGCGAACATGGGAATCCGCCCCCGGAGTTTCTTCCAGGGAAAAGGCTTTGGAGGCATCTCTGGGAGCAGAGGGTTTTATTGAGTGGCTAAAAACAACAGGAACAAAGAAAGGATTAAATTCCCAGGGTGAGAGGAAGGAAGTGAAGCCATGATCCGCACTGGGGTTTGTCTTTATGGGTAATCCTATCAGGCAGCAATCGTTAGCGTATGGAAAACTGTATTCTTAGTAACACCAGCCACGCTGCTTATCTCCCCTGCTCCTGCATTTCCTGGGCCCCCACCATCAGAGCTGCTCTGGAGCTCAGCCAGAGCATCAACAGACTGCTAGTGTCACAGCACTCTATCGTTCAGCATTGGCTTTTGAGGTGTGTTTGGTCCCTTCTTCTCCCTTCCTGGCCAAATCCACTCTTTAGCTGGGTGAAAGCACCAGCTTCCCAAAGTTTGACTCCTTAGATGGAAGCAGTGGAGGAGGATGAAGGATGTGGTAACCAGGACTGCTCTACCACATGAACACAAAGGGGGAGGAATGGGTCTGGAGTACAGACCTCTGATAACCACTTGTCTCTTCAATGGCTCTCCAGAGGCAACTGGATGGAGCAAACTCATCCTGATGAAGCAAGCGAGGGACAGAAGGTCTCTGTATGGTTTTCCCATCAACCTGTTCACAAAAAATCATAGAATAGTTTGGGTTGGGAGGGACCTTTCAAGCTCATCTAGTCCAACCCTGCAGTCAGCAGTGACATCTGCAACTATAGCAGCCTGCTCAGATCCCCACATGACCTGACCTGCAATGGCTCCAGGAATGGGGCAACTACCTCCTCTGGGCAACCTAGGACAGTGTTCCTCCAACCTCACTATAAAAGATGTCTTCCTAGTATCTTGTCTGAATTTCCCTCTTTTAATTTAATCACCCTTTCTCCTGCCACAACAGCCCCAGCTAAAAGCCTGTCCCCATCTTTCTGATCAGTCCTTTTAAGTACTGAAAGGCCACCAGAAGGTTGCCCTGTAGCTTTCTCTTTTCCAGGCTGAACCACCCCAACTCTCTCAAGCCTGTCCCCACAGCAGAAGGCTTCCAGCCCTCACATCATGGTTGTGGCCTCCTCTGCCCCCACTCCAACAGGTCCATGTCTCTCTTGTGCTGAGGACTCCAGAACAGCCCCAGCACTGCACTGCAGGTGGGATCTCAGCACAGCATAGTAGAGGGGCAGAATCCCCTCCCTCCACCTGCTGCCCACACTGCTGGGGATCAGCCCAGGACACAGCGGGATGTAGGATGGGAGTGCACAGTGCGGGCTCCTATCCAGCTTTTCACTCACCAGCATCCCCAAGTGCTTCTCCACAGGGCTGCTCTCCATCTACTCCTCCCCCAGCCTGTGCTGATACAGGGCCAGATGCTGCTGTCTCTCAGAACTGCCAGTGTGGATGGGAGAACCTGATGTCCAGCAGAGCAGGTGTCCCAAGGAAACTGCTGTCACAGCCTCCCGGACTAGAGTCCCAAGGGACAGTTGTCATGGAGTCTCTCCAAAACTATGGAGAAGGGACTGCAACCCAGCAGCCAAACCAATGTCTCCAGCTCCAGCTGCATTGCCACACGCCCTGGGACAGAAGGTGATGGATTCACACCATGGGCCAGCCAGGCCGGCTGCCAGCCAGCGCTCTGCGCCCAGCTCCTGCCCGCCAGCTCCGGGAGAGGAGAGCTGTGGAGGGGCTGGGGAGGACAATCCTGCCGGGGTCCCGCAACCCGGTGCCCCAGCGCGGCCGGGCGGTGCCAGCCTTGCGGTGGGGCAGCCGCATGAGCACGCTGCCCTCTGGCGGCAGGAGCGGCGCTCTGCAGGGCTGCGGCAGCGGGCGGCGCGCTGGGGCACAGCCCCGGCCCCGCACAAAAGCGGCTTTGACCGGCTCCACAACCACGACGGGGGAGCGGAGCGCTGGGTGACAGCTGAGGAGCTTCAGCGACAAAGGGGGATTCAGGAGAGCTGCGGTGACAACTGCTGCGGGAAGCATCCCATGCCATAAACACGCTGGGTGGCAAGAGGGGCTGGGCTCGGCTGGCTCCCTGCAGCCCAGGCCGCTGGAGCCGGCACTGTGCCCAGACTCCCCAGGACAACATGCTGAGCAGCTGGGAGGGCCTTCTGAAGGCACAGAAAAGACCCGATTCACCACTCCACGTCCTCCCTCTCCTACAGCACATCAGCTGCTTGGGCAGTGGCTGCTCTGAGCTGCTCTGCTCATACATTGCAGCTCTCCCAGCCACAGCAAGCTGGGGCTCAGGGCTCCTCTCTCCCCCACAACTGTAACCAAGGATGGGTGTGCAGCCTCCTGCGAGGGCAGGTGAGCAGCTCCATGCTGGTTTCTGATGGGGAAAGTGACAGCTGCTGGTTTACAGAGCTCAGCAATGCACACAGCAGCTCGTCTCAGATGGTTCTGCGTTCCCAGCTCCTCCAAGAACCCATTTTCCACCCCCAGTTAAGAGACCAGTCATGCCCCCAGTCGCCAACACCACTTACCCTTGCCAAGAACAGCAACATCCTCTCTGCCTTAATGCCAGAAAGCAGGAGGTATCCCAGGAAATGTCACCATCCTTGCCCTGTTCTCCAGCTGACCCAGCTCAGAGAGCTGCTTCCATTCACAGGAAACTCAACACCACAGGCAGAGTTCAGCCCACCAAGAGGTCAGAGGCAGCATGAGGGTGAGGCTGGCCTCACTTTGCTGCTACTGAAAGGATGATCCTACCAAAAAGCTCTCATGGGAACACATCTTTCTCTACCTTCTCCCTGAGCTCCCATTACTAACCCCCTGCTAGCTAGGCCTCTGGTCTCAGCCAGCACAGCTCCTCTTCCATCACATTCAAACTCATTTCCCAGTCTAATCCCTCATCTAAGGCAGGCTCCCAGTTGCTCATAGTCTTCAAAGTTTTGAGCCAGCTGTACCACTGACTTTACCCTCAAGGGCAAGCTGATGGTGAACCAGAAGCTCCCAGAGAGCAGCAGCCATTCCAGCTCCATCTTTGGGTCTGAACAAGTCAGTGCTGCATCAGGAAAGCAATTCTGAAATCCTCCTCCAGCCCTGCTAGCACAGCTGGGACACAGCTGGACCAGCTGCTGCTCCTGCACTGCCCTGTTCCTGCTCCTCCTCCCAACAGGCTGCACAGATGCTTGCTGCGGTGGCAGCTCCCCAGCTCCAGGTCCTTCTGTTGAAGGAGAAGGCACACAAGGGTTACAGGCATCACATACAGACAGGGAGCCACCAGCTCTCAAACCAGAAGGGTCATGGAATAATTCTTTCCTTTTGCACACATTTACAAATGCCTCTCCCTGCCTCTACACTCCCACCAGTGTGAGGTGGCAAAGGAAACACAACAGGCGGCTTCTAGTGACAGCCCATGGAGGACAGGGCACAAAGCACACACTGCAGCCTGGTATCAAAGCCACAGACACAAACCTTCTCTCAAAGCCACCACAGCAGAGCAGCTTCCAAAACACACCCCACCAGAGCACATCACACATGAGACAGACCTTCAGAAAGCCCCCCCCAAGCCCTCCCCCAGCTACCACCTGAACGGCATTTTGCCTCCTGCAGTGCTCTGGCAAGCAGGTCTACACCCGCAGGGCCCCAGGCCACGATAAAACAAAGTAACCAGCTGAGAGAAGAATGCAAAATAATCGATTTTATTTAAAATAAAAGGCAAAAACACAATCATCCAAACAAGACAAAGAGTATCCCAGCTCTGCTGGATGGGGTGACAAAAGCAGCTAAGGGCAGTGGCAGGGCCGGAGCTGACAGCGCGACCGTCAAACGGAGCAGTAAGCTCCTTCCTTCCCCCCCGTGCAAGGGGGATGCCAAAACCCTCCCTGTGACAAGGAGCCCACAGGCATTTCAGCTTGGACTCAGCCAACAGCCTTGCTTCCTGCCCTGCCGTGGCTGGGGACTCGGGGAGAAGGGGCTTGGTTAGTTATGAAAGAGGTTGCTGTCCTTCTTCTAAGCACTTGGAGAGGCTTCATGTAACTGAGAAGACAAACTGGAGCCAGCACAGCCAAGCTGGAGAAGGGAGGAAGGTCTGTCAGGGCTGCCACAGCGTCACCTGCTCCCACAGCACTTGTGCAGAGAACAGGTGCTGAGATCAGCCCCTGCTGCCCACAGCCACAGCTCTGGTGGGTGTTTGTTTACTCCTGAACTGGCACAGCAGACAAGCCTGCATTGGTTACCAGACTCCAAGCCATGGCCAGAGCTCACAAATCCTTCCACCCTTCTCCAGAGCAGGCAGGACACTCGACGCTGCTTTGCAGAGCCCAAAGGCAGCACGCAGCTCTCAGCCTGTCCCCAGGGAATGGGGCAGCCCAGGAAGCACCGTGGCAGGGCTGAGGTGCAGCAGTGCTGCTGCTTTGGGACTCAGGGAAACAAGGGGCCACTGGGTCTGGATGCTGGAGCACAGCCTGCTACATCCAGGGCTCTAGGCTGCACAGAAGCAGTGGGGGTTGGAACAAGAGAGACATGGATGCCCCAAGGAGCACAAGCTTGGAGAAGTGAGAGCACAAAACCCACGCTCCCCAGCCAGCCTGCCACAAGCATGGAGCTAGGCACAAAGGGAGAACAGCTTTTAACTTCATTCCTCATTCACCCAGCCTGGAAGGAGGGCCTGGGAATCACCAGCTCCCCCCCTTCCCGTAAGGCCAGTGGAGCTGACTCCCCGATGAGAGAGGATGTAATCTAGTCCTGTTTTTAAAAAGCCCTGATCTAGCAGGACCTCCTGTTCAGAGCAGGGCATGAGATGCCAAGAGATGAACTCTGGTGCAAACAAAAAGCCTTGTTTTGCTACATGTATGTACCACACAGCAGTTCTGGAAGGAAGGGCCACCACGGAACACCACGTGGCCAGGAGCGCTCGAACCACATCCGCGACGGTTTCTGCTACGGAAAGTCAACAGCAGCTCAGGAAGCCTCAGGTTGCTCAGGATGCCTGGAACACCTTTTGTGGGAGGATGACTTCAAAGCATCTTACACAGTTAATTACATCTCAGCCTCACAACACCCCTGTGAGGTAGGTATTTTCCTCCTAACACAAAGCCAGAAGCTCACCGATTGGCTGAGGCTGGAGCCTGCCGGTGGAAGAACCAGAGAGCCCAGGAGTTCTGATTCCCAGGTAGTCTGAACAGACAGACCTTTGTCTCCTGTCTCAAAGTGCCTTGTGGAGAAGTCAGTGCAGTGCTGCTGGTACCACAGAGGCCTGCAGTCCCTTCCCCACACACTGCTTTCCCGTGAGGGATGTCAAACAGCCACAGGCTTCATCTGGAGCAGTTTTACTTCACCCCGTGGGAGAGTTCATAGGCACAGAAGAATCCTCTGCACTCTGCATCTCCTGCTGTGCTGCTGGTGACAGAGGTGTGGTCTCCCAGCACAGCCATCAGGCTTGCACCAACAGTTTAAGCAGATTTTAAGGGTGCAAAACTGAGCTCTGCACACCAACTGCAAGTGCCAGCACAAGCCACCTCACTGACACACTGTCAGGCCACCAAAGGGGGCAGAGGACAGCTCTCCAAAGGCTCCCCTCACCAGAACAGAGCTGAGACATCTGAGTCTTCACCTCTTCGGGCCCTCACATTCCTTCACGAGGCAGCAGCTGCAGCCTGCTCTGAAGGGATGCACAGCTTGTGCTGGCTCCCAGGCTGTCCAGGAAAAAGGCAAGCCTTGGCCAGGAATGCCAGGAGTCCAAGAAGTTGTTTTAAAATGCAGTAATCCTGTGGAAGAATCGGCAGCAGTCTACAGGGCAACTGTGCTCACTTATGGCTGCCCATCACAGGGAGCTCAGAGCCTCCACTGTACCAAAATCCTTCCCTCTCTCCATTTCCCCACCACTTTACTGCTCCTGCTGGCACAGAAGATTCAGAAACTGTGGTTTCAGACATATTTAGGACTCCCTTCTACAAGAGGATGTTGTCTGGTCTCCAAGAAGGAAAAGTGTTGAAATAGGAAGAGATCAGGTTGAAAACAGATCAAAAACCCAGGCGAGCAATGTTCTGGCTTCCACCAAACCCAACATGCACAAGGAAGTCACAGTTAAGGCTGCCAATCTGCTTTTGAACCTTGCTCTTAGTGCCTGGGCATTACTGCATGTTTACTGCACACTCACCACTTCTGCTTTCCAATTTCCTCTCCCACAGGAGAACAGCTGAAGTGAGATCAAATACCCACTCCTAGGTCTCAGGAGAGCACCCAAGGAAGCACCCCAGTCCAGCTGTGCTGTTCAGATGGAAAAGGAAGGTCATTTCCTTGCAGCACAGGCACACCTCTTCTCTCACACTACCAGCACAAGCCCCTGCTAAAACCCCCAACAGCTCCACCAGATCCCTTGGGGATGAGAGCTTCAGCTGGCATAACACAAACAGCACCTACAGAGACTTAAGCAACACACTGCATTTTTGAACAGCAGGAAACAAAAACATGTCCACCTCCCCATCCTTTAAAATTGGCACTGCAAGTTCTAGGGACACATCTGAACAAGAAACCTCAAAGGAAAGCTATCTAGGGTACGTGAACTGCACTGGCCTGCACCAGCCCCTGGCCCTGTCACTGCTTGCCGTTTAAAACCCAGCAACCGTTGCGATCCTAGAAGAGTCAGACCTCCTCAGGTGTTGCTTAATGCTGAGCAGCACAACTGCACCCAAAGGCTTGGAACTACTGCTAAATGCTGACTTGTTCCCCAGAGGGTTTTTCTCTGCTGTGCAAGAAACTCCCAGCATTCTCCCGCTGCATCGAGCTGCTGCCGGCAAGGTGCGAGCGCATCCTCGATGCCACCAGGCGTCGCGACAGGCAGAGCACAACAAATGGACCGTTGCTGGTTGAGGTGCTGCACCTGCATGCTTGTAGATCAAGACCACAAAAGATGCTTCAGGTTGGTGGCCACCTCTGGTGAAAGCTGCTTCAGTGTCTGGGGCATTTGTAGCGCCTTCCTTTCCCGAAAGCGTGGTGGGAGATCCGCCGGATGTTCGGACAGGCCAAAGGGGCTGGTGTTCCTCTCCTCAAGTGTACAGGACAACATGTAAACATATGACAGTGTCAAAGCAAGGCAGGTTTGGACATTGACCTGCTGGTTTTAAAAAGAGTTCTTTAAAAACTGACCATCACCTTCCTTGCCAGCGAGGTGAACCGTTCCATACCTGGCTGGGTCGTTAGTGCACTCACTGGGGGCACGGAGGGGACAAAGCATTGCACGAGAACGGAGAGTTGGGGCCTTCTCCTAGAGGTCATCCAGGAGCCAGCCTTTGACAGCACAAAATGGAGATGGTCTGGGTTGAGGAAGAGTGACAGAAGCTTTAAAGACTGTGAGAAATAGAAGCAGAAGGGGGTAGAACAGAGCTGGCTGGCTGCTAACGGAGCTTGGATTGGCAGCTGCCTCTAGGTGGGTGTTGGTATCGCTCAGGGGTAGCTGCGGCTTCCACAAGATTCCCTAATCCTGCCAAAGGAAACACAAAACAAAAGTACAACTGCCTGTCAACAACCACAGCACTTCCCCTCCTACCAGGACAAAAGACCACAGCACAGAGGTTAATGGCATGCATATCCTTCCTACAGAACTGGACAGGCTAGGTTAGGTTCTGTGTTTGGAGCTGTTTCTATCACCTAACCCATCACACCTCTGGAGCAAAAAGCCCACCCAGGCTCCAGCACAGAATGGTTTTGGTTAGACAAGACCTCCAAGATCATCAAGTCCAACTGTCAACAGAAGTCCACCATGGCCATTAAACCATGGCCCAAAGTGTCATGTCTACACATTTCTTGAACAGCTCCAGGCAGTGACTCCACCACCTCCCTGGGCAGCCTGTTCCAATGCCTGAACCCTCTTTCAGTAATGAAATTGTTCTTAATATCCATCCCAAGCCTCTCTTGGTGCAACTTCAGGTCCTGTCACCTGAAAGAAAGAAGACACCAACCCCCACCTCACTCAAACCACCTTGCAGGGAGCTGCAGAGAGCGATGAGGTCACCCCTCAGCCTCCTCTCCCCTCCAGACTAGACAAACCCAGTTCCCTCAGCTACTCTTCCTAAGACCTGTTCTAATCCACACACAGGAGGGAGAGCAAGAACTAGGTAGTGTGCTCATGTTTAGTATTTAAGGTATTTATTTGAGATGTGGAAGTGCAAACTTAAAACTGCAGAGGAGTCTCAAGACAACAGATCTGCTCTCATGCTCTGCATTCTTACAGCTTTGGGGGAGGGTGAAAAGAGGTTTGTTATCTCCTGCTGCTCATTCCCTGCCTGCTGAAATGGGATTGGACCCTGTCATAACAAAGTGTTAAAAACCTCCAGGGCCAACTGAGCAGTCAGCACAGTTCACTCCAGGTGTTTAAGGATGCTCTGAACTTGCAAGTCAGCTGCATGCAGTTATGAGCAGCTCTGGAAAACAGGAGAGCAACAAATCGCAGCACAAGAATGGCAACACGTCCAGGAGCAGAGGCGGCATCCATGCACTGGGAAGTCAGGTATGACACTGAGAATTTGGACTTTCTTGGCTAAATTACCACTGCACATGCTCTTTAGCAGGGCACACAGTAGGTCACCACAGGATGCCAAACTTGGAGCATCCAACAGCTTGCTAATCAGTCGGCAGCCTAATGCAGGCAGGCAGAGAAACAGAAGCATCTCAAACCAAACTGCATGGAGCTGGCTTAAGAATTTTGGCAAGCCTCTATGAGAACAATGCTTCATTTCAACCAAGAATTCAAGTGCCTCCCTGCAGCATCCTCTCAGATTCTCAGCGTTTCATTGTTTTTAAACCTGGCAAATCCAGAGAACTCCCTTCCCTAAGCCACATTATTCTTGGTTCTGCAATATTAATGTTCCCTCCCTCCAGACTGAGCACAAACTTGCTCCCTAATAGCTACATACATACATTTGGGATGAATTTGGCCTGGAATAGTTAAAACAGTGGGCCAAACTGAAGTAATTCAGGCAACAGTAAGAGAAACTGTGTAACTACTTGAAGGTTTTCTGTTTGGACAAGTCACTGAAACTTGAGTCTTGCTGACCATTCCTCACCTTTAAGTATTTACTGTTCATTTGTGCTCACTGAAGAGCACAATTAGAACATCCCCTCTCTCCCAAGTAAGACAAAGATTTTCTCTATCAAAAGAGACAACTAGGAAAATGATTACTTAATAAACAATTTCATTACTTTAAAAAAAAAAAAATCATTAAAATCTATATCCCCTCTCAAGAATCTCAGTTTTCAATTTGAAGCAATTAAAATAATTGGAGAATCACAGAATTTCAGGGGCTGGAAGGGACCTCAAAAGCTCATCCAGTCCAACCCCCCTGCCCAGAGCAGGGTCACCTACACCAGATCACACAGGAACTCATCCAGGCAAGTGTTGAATATCTCCAGAGAGGGAGACTCCACACCCACCCTGGGCAGCCTGTTTCAGTGCTCTGTCACCCTCACAGTGAAAAACTTTTTCCTCCTGTTTCCACGGATCTTCCTATGCCTCAGCTTCCACCACTGCCTCTTGTGCTGTCATTGGGCATCACCAAGCAGAACCTCTTGGGACTCACCCCTTTACACATTGATAAACATGGATGAGGTTACCACTCAGTCTCCTCTAAGCTAAAGAGCCCTCAGCTCCTTCAGTCTCTCCTCATATGGAAGATGTTCCATTCCCTTAACCATCCTCGTGGCTCTGCGCTAGACATGGAGGGGAGGCACTGGCCAACTGCTTCACACTCTGTGAGGAACCCTTCGCTCTCCATCCTCTGTCCCGAGGGATCACCCTGTCTGAGGCCTGACAGCTCTGCCTCCTGTTGTCTTTTTTTCATAGAATACATAGAATAAACCAGGTTGGAAGAGACCTTCAAGATCATCACATCCAACCCATCAACCAATCCAACACCACCTAAACAACTAACCCACGGCACCAAGCACCCCATCAAGTCTTCTCCTGAACACCTCCAATGATGGTGACTCCACCACCTCCCCAGGCAGCCCATTCCAATGGGCAATCACTCTCTCTGTATAGAACTTTTTCCTAACATCTAGCCTGAACCTCCCCTGGCGCAGCCTGAGACTGTGTCCTCTTGTTCTGGTACTGGCTGCCTGGGAGAAGAGACCAACATCCGCCTGTCTACAACCTCCCTTCAGGTAGTTGTAGAGAGTAATAAGGTCACCCCTGAGTCTCCTCTTCTCCAGGCTAAGCAACCCCAGCTCCCTCAGCCTCTCCTCGTAGGGCTTATGTTCCAAACCCCTCACCAACTTTGTTGCTCTTCTCTGGACACCTTCCAGCAAGTCAACCTCCTTCCTAAACTGAGGGGCCCAGAACTGGACACAGTACTCGAGGTGCGGCCTAACCAGTGCAGTGTACAGGGGCAGAATGACCTCCCTGCTCCTGCTGGCCACACTGTTCCTGATGCAGGCCAGGATGCCATTGGCCCTCTTAGCTGCCTGGGCACACTGCATGTGTCAAAACAAGAGCTGCCATGAGGTCACCTGGAGGAGCTGCGCTCTTTGCTGACGCAGTCGTCCTGGGAAGTCGTGTCTCCATTGCCCATCATGCTGCACGTCCTCCGCTTCTTCCTGCGGTGCATCATCCCCTCTGTCTCCGAGCCAGAGTCACACTGAAGCGTGAAGAGGTGGAATCACAATTCAGAGGAGCTGAGCAAACAATCCTGTCACCACAAGAGCTGCCTCAGCAACTCTGAACAATCAGCAATCAAGGAAGGTGCCATTGTAGATCAGACACATGAAAGGAACCTCAAAACCAGAATGGTTAGGTTCTTGGATATCATCAATGACTAAGCTGGCTTGGGGCAAGACAACAGAGATCCTTTTGGTTCCTAGAAGGACCCAGTTTTCCAAGAGCAGAGTTAGGTGCCTAGAAAATCCCTTATTGTAACTGGCAGTCTCTGGTTTGGACCTCCTCCCCCCCCTCCCCATTTTTCAAGCATTCGTTTTGCAGCTCCTTCCACAGGCAGGGTCTAGCTAAAGGAGCGACACATTTCTATACAAAATAAACACAGGTCAAACCAACCAAACCCATTTAGTAACACAAGGAGCCTGCAGCAAACAGAACCTGAGACCACAGGCTCCTCCACCACTGAGATCTGGTTTAGTTCTGTCTACTAATTGCACAGAATAGTTTAGGTTCAGCTGTTGACCCAGCACCGCCAAGCCCCCGTGATGGAGAAACCCATCTGACTGCAGGACATGGATCATCTCCTGGAGCAAAAGGCATTACCTCTGAATCAGAGTCTGAGGAGCTGGAACTTGAGGAGCTGGAGGAGTCACTGGAACTATCAGAAGCAATACCAGTGGATTCCTGCAGGTCAACTGAATCAGCCAAGGCTGCCAGGTCAGGGTGTTCCTGTTTTAGGATCCTGAAGAGTAGAAACGTCAAGAGTTAGCCTTTGAACACTGCACCTAAACCAGACAGGGTATTTAGGGGGTTTAAACACAGAAGATGGAAAGAAAGCTACTAAGCCTCTTACCTGTACCATTTCCTTGACAGTTTGGGTCTCCCTCTTACTGTCTTGTGCCACACCACAGGGAAGTTGGTACAGCTGGCAAAGTTTTGTGTGATGGCAATGGTTGTGTCAAGATTGAGAACTACGTGCCACCAGCCACCTACAAATACAACACCAGTGACCACTGCTGGCTGCGTGGCAGGCAGCACAGCCAAGAACAGCCATGAACACTCTTCCTTTATCAGAGATGGAAATCTCAGCTTAGCCCCCAAACCCAGCTGAGTTTGCCACTGTGCCATCTTCCCTCAGCCTTATCTCTGCATTCTTTACAGCTTCTCAATGCTCTGTCCATATTCCTCAGCTCACAAACAGAGCTGAAGATCTGACCTGACAGCACAGCGCCGGTTGCTGACAGCTTATTTAACAGCAGGAGCCACTGTAGCCCAGACAGCAGAGAGACCTTCTCTGTTAAGCTGGAGAGCACTCTCCATGCTGATTTTTGCAAGGTTCTTATGACTACAGACTAACCTTTCATTTAAAAATAGACACAAAACTGTTTCCCCACACAGGATAAAAATAGACAGCGCTGTTCTCGCAACCCACTTAGAACCTCCTAAAAAGACTAAGGAAACAGTTTAATGGAAACTTGACAGCTACAAAAATCTTAACAGAAGGTACACTGAGGAGCCACCAGTAAGTGCCAAGGCAATCACAAGGCACTCTTCAAACATGAAGTCGGCTGTACGGCAGAGAAAGGCAAGGAGGGCAACATGGGCCAGGCTGCACAAAACCGATGCAGGGGTTTAGGGGTTAGAACTCGACCCTGAACTCACCTGCTTTACCCTCTAGTCACCCCACCTCCCAGCTACAATGGACACAGTATGAGTCACTCCAAGGGAACAGCATCTTCACCAGATCTTTCTGTAGCTTCTGATTTCAAATGCAAGATGGAGCAGTGAGGTGGGTGGAAGGTGTCAGTGCCTGTAAGCAGCTGTTTTCCCACAGCTAAGAAAAATCCCTCTGCAGTCAGACTACCCAATTCAGCCATCAGTTTGCTACAGTGTATAGAAACTCAAACCAGTTTTCTCTAGGAGTTACCTGTACTCAAAACACCTCCAGCATTTTAGGTCTTGACAGTTTCCTCTTACTGCAGCTTAGTTCTGGATCACACAGCAACTTGGGTCCCATCTGTCTTGCATCTATAGCACCTGCAATCCTGTGCTACAGGCTGTGTGTGCCTCAGGAACACTCACTAAATGACTGAATGCTCTCAAAAGACATCTTGCCTTACATAGCCCTTTTGAAACAGCTCAGAGCAGTTTTGTTTCCAAGAGATGGGCCACATAAGAGAGGTGAATATTCACCTCTACTGCACACAGATGTTGAAAAGCTGCTTTGCCAAGAAGGCCAATGGCATCCTGGCCTGCATCAGGAACAGTGTGGCCAGCAGGAGCAGGGAGGTCATTCTGCCCCTGTACACTGCACTGGTTAGGCCACAGTGTCCAGTTCTGGGCCCCTCAGTTCAGGAAAGATGTTGAGTTGCTGGAAGGTGTCCAGAGAAGGGCAACAAAGGCGGGGAGGGGTTTGCAGCACAAGCCCTGTGAGGAGAAGCTGAGGGAGCTGGGGTTCCTTAGTCTGGAGAAGAGGAGGCTCAGGGGAGACCTTCTTGCTCTCTACAACTACCTGAAGGGAGGTTGTAGCCAGGTGAGAGTTGGTCTCTTCTCCCAGGCATCCAGCATCAGAACAAGAGGACTGAAGTCCTCTAGTCTGAAGCTATGCCAGGGGAAGTTTAGGCTGGAAGTTAGGAAGAAGTTCTTCATGGAAAGAGTTACTGGCCATTGGAATGTGCTGCCCAGGGAGGAGGTGGAGTCACCAACACTGGAGGTGTTTAGGAAGAGACTGGATGGGGTGCTTGGTGCCATGGTTTAGTTGATTAGATGGTGCTGGGTGATAGGTTGGACTCTTATCTCAAAGGTCCCTTCCAACCTGGTTAATTCTATTCTATTGTCCCTCAGAGTTCCTGGCTGGACAGATGGGCACATACCTGGCACAAAGACTGTCTCTCCTGGTTTCTGCAGGATTTCCAGCGGTTTGAATTCTGGGGGCCAAGTGGGGAGCTGTGTCCTGGGGTAGATGACACTGAACCAGGTGATGGCCTCATCCTGCTGGTTCCCTCCCTCCTCTCGTGTCACTTTGATCAGCTCTCTGGGAGTGCTGGTAGGGAACAGGCACCATCGCTTATGTCCTTGGACTAAGGCATTCCATGCACTGGTTCCCAGGGGATCAATGTGAATTCCTGTTCCAGAGCGAGGTGGGCCCATCACAAACCATCTGCAAGGGTGGGGGGAGAGGGAAAATCCTTTAGTCTGAGAGCAAGCACACACCTGCCTTCTCTTTTCTTCCTGTTAGACAGAAAATTACAGCTGTTAATTGCACATACAGTCAGAAATCAAGGTAGTTACAGTTCCCTCCTTTACCTTCTCGAGAGCATCAGGCTCACACTACAGGGAAAGCACAGCATGGGTTTAACCTACAAATCCAGGTGAATTGGGACAGGAATGACTCTGGGTAGCCAGGTGGGGGTTGGTCTCTTCTCCCAGGCAACCACCACCAGAACAAGAGGACACAGTCTCAAGCTGTGCCAGGGGAAATTGAGGCTGGATGCTAGGAAGAAATTCTTCATAGAAAGAGAGATTGGCCATTGGAATGTGCTGCCCAGGGAGGTGGTGGAGTCACCATCACTGGAGGTGTTTAGGAGGAGACTGGATGGGGTGCTTGGTGCCATGGTTTCATTGATTAGATGGTGTTGGGCGATAGGTTGGACTCGATCTCAAAGGTCCCTTCTGACCTGGTTAATTCTATTCTGTTCCAAAAGGGAAAATGGCTGTTTGTATTTCATAGCTGCATTGTTGCAGTTGCCCAGTAAAATATCTAATGAGCTCAAGGCTGATGAATGGGTTAAGTCCCAGCAGCCTGCATTAGGGTTCCTACTGTGCAGGGGATTTCTCATCCTACATTCTTCCCTACTTTGCTACTCAAAGGGATCCAGAACTGCAGAAAAACGAGGAAGAAACAAAAGGCAACACAAGTACGGAAGAAAGTGATGCAACCCTAGCCTCCCTTTATGCCTTCTGTTCACTGACAGCATTTAACTAGATGGAGCTTTTTCTCCAGTGGCCATTCAGGATTTGGTGTGCATGTTCTCATTCCCCATTTACATGGTTTATTTCTCCCCAGGGAGAGCTTTGCCAACTATACACATTTAACAGCAGCAGCAGCACCTTCAATTGCTCAATTCCCCTCTAAAGGAAGGGTGAGCTCTGCCCTACCAGACTCAGCAGCATGAGTGAGGTGACTTAGTATCAAGAGGACTAATGTGGCAATGACTGTTTAATGGGCACAGAGAGGGTACAAACACCCCCCATCGTGTGCTGACAGGCAGGTGATGCCCAGCAAGAGGCTCAGAAAATACCACAAGTCAGCAACGTGGCAATAACTGTTTAATGAGCACAGGGAGGGTACAAACACCTTCCATCCTGTGCTGACAGGCAGGTGATACCCAGCAAGAGGCTCAGAAAATACCACAAGTCAGCAAGCTCTCCAGCTCCCCTTTCCAGCACAGGTGTAAATTAAACTGGTTTTGAAGTATCCTTTGCTAACACAAATTGCAGGAGTGTGAGTTTATCAAGCTGAGCGATTCCTGCCTCACAAAGCAGCCATAAAAATGTGAATTAGCAGCTGCTTGTCACTTCTATTGTCAGTTCACTCTTTAGATTCACATTAGCCTTGGAGAGCTAATTAAACTACAAACAGAGCAGTCAAAGCTTCCACAAGGAAATCAAAAGGAATTTAAACACAGAAAAGGTCCATCTGGTACACAGACAGACACACTGCTCAATGCCATTTTCCTGACTGCAACCTCAATCTACCCTGGCAGGTTTGAAACCCTTTAGTTAGGGACACTCTCATTCACCAGCATCTTCCTCCAGGTGTTTCATTTACAGTGAGCATAACCCAGTTTGCCACAAGACAGTAGCCAAAAGCTTCACAACCAGGAACTTGCATTTAAAAGCACCAAAACCAACCCCACAACCAAACACAAACATCCTGCCTTCCACCTTCCCCTCCAATTAAAATAGCTTCCAAAAATTCCTGCCTTTATCTCAAAGAGGAACAACTCCAATGGAGATGCTCTGGATCTCCGTACTTCAGCACACTGCTGAATCCTGAGGTCAAGCTGTACAGTTCATATCCTCATTACAGCACTGGAAAATTCATTTCCTGGTGGATTTTTAATTATGCTCTCAGACTGCTGGATACTCTTCATCTGCTCCTGTAACTAGATGGAAGGAAGCCCTAACCGCAGGCGGCATGGATGTGCCCCCTTGCATCACTCATCCCTCAACAATGTTAACAGCCTCAAACAAAGCTCACGTTTTCCACAACAAAGGACAAGAATTGTGACTATCAAGATCACAAGCACAGAGTCCAGTGTAGTGCCTGTAGGAGAGGGTGTGGGGCAAAGAGACAGCCATGTGAGTCACGGTATCACTAAGGTTGGAAGAGACCTCAAAGATCATCGAGTCCAACCTATCACCACAGACCTCATGACTAGACCATGGCACCAAGTGCCACGTCCAATCCCCTCTTGAACACCTCCAGGCACGGTGACTCATGACCACTCTGCTTTACCCACAAAAGGGCTAAATGATTCCCAGTTCTTTAGGTGCTTTCCATTTCTACTAGAGGCAACACCTGGTGTGCTTTTGTGTTTGGCCACACAGCTGTGTGTTCCTCTTCAAAGCGAGGTACAGACACGGTCTGTTACTGTAAAAAACACTTACTTCAAGGGTCTCAACCAGAATTAGTTTCATGTTTCACTCCTGCAAAAGTACAACTGGACTACAGAGAGGCTGCAGAGTACCATTATTCATTACTTGTCCTACTCTAGTTAAAAAACACCAAGTGATTAAAAATCCCACACCACAGCCTCACATCACTCCAAGGGCAAAGCCTTCTCCCACAATTATAATGCTGCTGTCAAGCCTGTAATTACTTGGCAGGGTTCATCTTAAGCTCATACTGCTATGAAGCACTACACTAACACAGAGAGACATCACTTGTGTATCTAACAGCCCAAACACCTTTCAGGAAGTGTCATTTCAACCCTTTTCCAACCAGATGCAAACAAAAACCAGTTGGATATTTAGAAGTGAAATATTGTTCTCTCTCAAACTCATCTGAAGGGGAGCTGCCTAGCCTCCACACTTCACAGTAATCTAGATTAAGATCTTTACCTTAAAAGGACTGACTCATAATTAAACTAAATTCCACACTGTACATAAGGCACTAGGGCAAAACCCAGGAGCTAGCTCTGAGGCACTTAACATTTGGAAGTCAGAAGATGCAGATGGCAAGAAATTAATCTTCCTGACTTTCAGCAACTCTGCTTTTTTTCTTTTAATCTAAAAAAGTGAGGTAAATGAAAACAATAACAAGGATAACCACCACCACAAGCTGTCACAACACTGCTGGCAGGAAGAGAAATTGTGACAGACAATTAGACAATCTGCCCTTGCCTCCCTCTGCTTTACAGATGCTCATTTTGAAAGAGCAGCTCATAAAAATCACCACGGTTGGAAAAGACCTCAGAGATCAAGCCCAACCTTCTACCCATCACCTCCATAACCACTAAACCATGGCCCCAGACATAAAGCCATCTCTTTGTTTTATACAGGACAATCACAGCTGCTTGGGAATAGCTTATGAGATGTAAAACACCTACTTGGGTCTTACTGCCACTGTACTATACCTGTAAGGTGGCCTTCGTTTCTCCCCTGCATACTGGAAGAGGTCATCAGTGAAGAACTTGGGTACTTTGTAGTCCTCCAGGAGTTTCCTGCGCTTGGGATGCTCTCCATAACTGCTGTCAAAGATGTAGAGGGGGCTGTCATCACGTGTGGTTTCCATGTACTCTATGTAGTACTTCATCTTCATCTTGACAGAATAACCATCATTGTCCTCCCCACATTTGAACTTCTGGTTCCTGTACTTGCGTTTCAGCCTTTCCAGAGTCCACTTCTCTTGGGCAGACCAGCCCACCTGGGCATTCAGCAACACTACAGGCTTGTAAGGCTTCTCATAACGCTCAACAAATTCCTCTACCGTTAACTGGAGTGCATCTGCCCTCTCCACGTTATCCTGGGGAAGCAAGAATACAGAACAGATACTAGGACAGGCTAACACCCTAGAACCACACTTTCTAAGCGTGGAGGAGCCTCACACTCATCCTTTACTCCACACACCACGAGGCTATCAGACTGCCTACACGTTATTTTAAGCTCCCTGAGGCTGCAGTCCTAATTTGCGTGCCTGCTTCTTGCACCCATCAGCAACACCAGCAGGCTGAAGCCGTTTGGCACTGATCCCCACAGAGAAAACTCCCCAGGCAAGGAGGCCATCCCTGCCCTTTTGCCTGCCAACCCCCTGCTGCATTTCCTCCCCCTCGCAGCCTCCAGGACCCCGGGGAAAACACCTGGGAACTATGTGGGCGCTCCTGCCTTGAGGGTGCCCGCCCACCCCAGCGGCGCCCTGACCTCCCAGCACAACTCGCCACGTGGAGAAGAAAAAGCCGCGGATGCTGTTTGACCTCCTCCTCTCAGACCTGACCTCGGCACCTTTGAGGTAGCACAGTTTTGAAGCGGCTTCCCCTTTGGTAAATAGCTCTTTCCACACCACCCCCCCAATCCGACTTCCCTGCACCATTCAACTCAGAGCTTCCCTATTCCCTTCAAGCCCCCCATTCCCCACCACTCGCCCCGTTCCTCTCTGTAACCCTTCAGTTGGAGTCGTCGTCATGCCCCATTCCCCTCTGCCTCTCCCCTTCCCCTGAGGCCCCCAACAGAGCCCCCCCCAGTGGCCCCTCCATCCCCCTCAGGCCCCACACAGTGGCCCCTTCATCCCCTTCAGGCCCACATTCCCCACCCCCTCACGGTCCCCTAAGCTCCCCTCGTTCCCCTCAGCCTCCGCCATAACCCTCGGGCGAGGCGGGGCCGGGGCGCACCTTGCAGGCGGTGGGGCTCAGGGGAAAGGTCTCGCAGTAGTTGTGGCGGGTCCAGTCCAACGAGTCCTTCAGCTCGGGTCGGGCGCTGCGCTTCGCCTCACGGATCCGTTTCTTACTCTTGTGATTCATGGCAGCAGCGTTAGCGGCAGCGCCGGGGGCCGTCACTGTTCACCGCTGCCCCAGGCCCCGCTCCGCGCCCGGCCCCGGCCTGGCCGCACCTTCGAGAAATTTCACCCCCCCTTGCCGCCGCTGTCGCTGCGGCCCCGCCTCCGCCGCCTTCCTATTGGCTCTCTCTGCCGTCGCCTTCCGCCGCGCCTCGCCCGCTCTCCGGCGCTGATTGGCCGAGGTGGGGAAGCGGCACAGCCGGGCCGCCATGTTGGGGGTTGCGGGCCACGGGGAGGGTGAGCGTCAGGCGCTCTTGGCTGCGCTGCCCTTCGCCCACTCGCCGGCAGGAACATCCCAGGAGATCCAGCACCCCAGTGTTTCCCCTTCCCTTGGCTAGGCCGTGCTGCATGTCCGCCGCTTCCCTCATAGCGGCGAGCCTGCCGCGTGCCACCCGGTTCGTGCTGGACAGCGCAGGGCCCCTCGCGGCACCAACCCACGAGGAAGAACCCCATCCCGCCCCGCCGGGCCACCGGCGCGGCCCGGTTTAATCGTGACCCAGGGGAGAAGCCCCCAACAGCGCCCCACCCGCCACCATCAGCGCCCGCGGCGCTCCGCATGACGCCATCTCCGGAGAAGGCTCGGATTGGTCCGTGCGGCCTGGTTGCGGACGTAGCCGCCTGTGATTGGCCGGCGGCCCTGGCGCGAACATGGCGGAGCCACAGCGGGGCTGCGTGCGGCGGTACCGCTTCATTGAGGGACCGGCTACGCTGGTGCTACGCATCCCCGAGGTACCGCCTCGGGAGGGAGCGGGAGGGATGGCAGAGAAGGAGGGACCCCCCCTTGCCAGCGCCCCTCACGGTGTGTTTCAGATGCTGCACTCGCAGTATGGCATGTACGTGTGGCCCTGCGCCGTGGTCCTGGCCCAGTACCTCTGGGCGCACCGGGGAAGTCTGCCCGGCAAGCGAGTGCTGGAGGTACGGCCAACAGCCCACCTGCACACCGTCGCTATCCGTAACCGCAGGGGGAGCCTGTCACCTCTCCCATCACCATCATCACACTGTGGTTTCAGATCGGTGCGGGTGTGAGCCTTCCCGGGGTGCTGGCAGCCAAGTGCGGTGCTAAGGTGACCCTGTCCGACAGCGAGGAGCTGCCCCAGTGCCTACAGAACTGCCGGAGGAGCTGCCTGCTGAACCACCTGCCCCACATACCTGTCATAGGGCTCACCTGGGGGCAGCTGTCTCCAGAGCTGCTCGCCCTTGCACCTGTAGACATCATTTTAGGATCTGACGTCTTTTTTGACCCCAAAGGTATGCTTTGATTTGTGACAAACTACAGGGGCTTGAATATCCAAGCAGCACTGGAACACTCTCAAAAGATCAGGTTTCAGCTGTTACGGTGACACTGTGCTTGTTATGCTTGGGGTAATTCCAGCATTAAGCTGTCACAGACATACCACTGGAGTGGGATGAACAGAAAATGGAGTCAACAACTAGTTAAAGCCATGCTTGTCTCAGGCAGCTGCAGTTAGTCTTGTATCAATTAACTAACCAGGCATATTTAACTGTCTAGTATGCAGAGACTAACCCAAGTCCACTTCCTGTCCCCACACTGCAGATTTTGAAGATATTTTAACAACTATTTACTTCCTGCTGGAGAAGAATCCACAGGCTCAGTTCTGGACTACTTATCAAGTCCGAAGGTAAAGCTCTTGTGTGTTTAAGACAAATTTTAATCCCTGTCCCCCTCATAGCTCTTTAAGTGTTGCCTTCTCACAGGCACCAACCATCACACCAATTCCAGAGAAGTTCCTGACATTGTGCATCAGGCTGGTATTAACCAAGTAAATCCTAGGGGTAGCAGCCAGAGCAGAAATTCCAACAACCACCAATTTAGTTGAGTAGAAGAGCTGCCAGCTCAGTCAACTGTTGCATTTCAGTTTGGTGACACCCTCGTGTAACTACTGCACACACAAGTTATAAACTTAGCTCATGTTTTCACACCCTTTTTCTCCCCTCAGTGCTGACTGGTCTATTGAAGCTCTGCTCTGCAAGTGGAAGCTGAAAAGCACCCACATTCCCTTACACTCCTTTGGTGCAGACAAGGAGCACTTGGCCAGCTCCTCTCTACCAGGAAGACACACAATTGAAATGATGATCATCTCACTAGCACAACCAGGTGGTACTTGACTTTATTCTCCTTGCTGGTTCCAATACAAGGCTTCACTGTTGCCTGCAGAAGAGTTCTGTTTACAGCACACCTGTCATTGTGTGGGAATTGACTCCCCTTAGCAGCACCTCACACCACATGCACTGTATGAATAAAGCTGCTCATTGCTCAGCTCTGGCTTTTGGGAATTTGTGTTCCTCCCCAGAGACCACAGAATAGTTCAAAGACTACATCCCAGCATGTAACCCACTGCAGTTTAACAGCCTGACAATCCAAAAGATAGAACTGAAATTCACAACTTAGCTTTGAAGAGAACTACACTCTTCCAAGGTAAGATACCTGCAAGATGCATTTCCCAGACTGAAGCTCTTCCCCAAAGATTCATACTCCCAAAGAAGCCATCCCCTCTCCCTCCCCCCATCTTTTGTTTTCAAAGAAGACCTGCCAGCCCTGCAGTTCTGGAACATACCAACTCCTCAGTTTGTAGAAAAGTACTTTTAATCCTCAATCAAGCCAGACTGCAAATATTCAGATGTTTCCATTCCCATGTAACATACATGCATTAAAGTTGACATGGCATTACAATAACCCTTGAACACATGAAGTTACAATTTGTTGGGTACCCAAATCAAGAAGAAAAAAAAAAAAAATCATCACTGTAAGATCAGCCCCCCCACTGAGCAGCAGCCTGTTGTCAAGGCAAGCACAAAGCAAACCTGATTAGTACTGCTCAGCGTGCATCTTCTGCACCAACCTGCCTGATTCTGCGTTCACGGTCAGCGCCCACCGCTCACCACGCAACGTTAGGGTTAGTTACAATACCTGTTAAGTTTGCCCCATAAAAGCAACCCCACTGGGTAAGATTTCTAAGCATTCAGTTACCATATAGAAGTTAAAACACTGACACAGCATGACTGCAGAAACCTTTCCAAGCTATAAAAAAAAAAAAAATAAGCCGACTCGGGACATTTGAAGTTGAGAAAAGTTAACACAGAGGGGAAAAAAAACCATGTTTAATCTTAACTACAGAGACATGTGGGTATAGTACAGAATGTCTGAAGCCAAAGGTACACCAATCAAGTACTTACAGAGGAATGAACCATTTCTTTCTTAACATTACAATTTCTCTCATCTGTTAAGTTCGTCTTACCGCAGGTTGGTAAGTGGTTTTGTTTTTTACCATTCTGGAAAAAATAAGGTGTGTATATCACCAGCTAGATGTGCTCACTGTATGCTCCATTATTTTTACGCAAGGCCCGGGTGACTGGAAGTGCAGTTGTCAAGGCATTTTAATTAACGGGACAGCCATGTGTTTCTGCACGACAAGGCATCGTTACACAGGAGCAATCAGGAGAAAACAGGAAACAGCCAAGCACTCTGCACTGCAACACGCCACCTTAACAGCTAACCAGCATTACTCAACTGCTACACAACTGCGCCTAGTGCACAAAAATACATAAGAGAAGAGATTAGAATTGAGTCTGGTAAAAGCAATCCTTTTTTTTTTTTTTTAAACATCAACTGTCACCTGCAAAGATTTCTACCAATTTGCAAAGATGCTACTTTGAATTCAATTTGTAAATGATGATAATAATTAAAAACAAACACCAAAAAAAAAAAAAAGAAACAAAAAACCAACACAAAAAAAAAAAAAGCATTTACAATGAGTTTCAGATCAAAGCTTCTGCAGGAATTTGTAGGAAGAACCAGGATGAAAATTGAGAATACTTTTTAAAATTCCCCACCCCCACCCATAACAGAGTTAGCTAGAACGGCTGCACGCTTTCTTCAGTATGAAACTGGAGGCAGCAAGTTACCATAGGTTTGGTTGGTTGGTGGTTGGTTTGGTTTTTTTTTTGTTTTCCTCTCAATTTCAAATAAGTCAGCACTAGATAAACAAAAACGAAGTTTTACCTCAAATATCCAAGCCAATAATGAAATCGGTAGTCGTTCACTTCACTAAATTACAAGAAATTTGAATGACAGCAACGAAATGGCACATAAAGTGTAAAAACCTGCCACTCGAGGCGCAACTTAAACAAGTAAAAAGTTAGACAAAATGTTACAAAATAACCTTTTTCATCGGCTGGTTGCTCGTGCCAGGGCTCTCTCCAAGGGACTGAAGACTCAAGCGATCTTTTTTCCCCCCAAAGGCGTCCTTTATGTGGGTTCGCATTTATCTGATGCATCTAGGTTTGAAGAGAGAGAAATTCAGCCAGGTTCCTACCTTGCTCTCCCGGGCTTGTGTGGATGACTTCAGGCATACTGCTAGGTGTGTTTTCAACTGGCTTTGCCTAATTTAGTTCCAAGTTTTAGCAACTTCCACCGTGTTCCACCTCCCCCCCCAACATGTTGCTTTACTTCAGAGGCCAAATGTAAGCTTCTGTCAGTGTATTTAGTTAAGAGAGGAACAAGCATCAGGCTGTAGAGCAAGCCAGCATTAACTTCAATTCAGCCTGTTCAACAATGGAGTATTAAAAAGTGATATAAAAGTTACAAAACTAACACTTCTTCATCGAGACTGAACTAAACTCTAATTAGCATTTCAAACCGAAGTGACTACATTTGCTACATTTATCTAACTTCAGAGCTAGCTCAGGCCCTTTCCTTTTAAAAAAAAACAACAGGACCAAACAGTTCGAAGGGTTAAAGACACACTATCCTTTCCCCACCCGGTGTATCCTTAAGATGCCTCTTCCAAGATGTCGACCTGAGGAAAAACTAGTTTCCATGGTTTTCTCGTTGCAAGGAATTTGCCACTTTGCTAGAACAGTTATTACCTCCAGTCAGATAACGGCCACTGAACCGATCTTCTGTTACAAAAGGATAGTGTATCTTTAACATTTAAAGACAAACCTGCTCCAATACACGCCCACAGAAACTGGTCCCTGGAGGATCAGCCAAATCAGTTAAAATCTGCAATACTGGCCAATATTCTTTTAGCAAACAGGAGACCGCAGCTTTAAAGGGGAAAATGCAGATGTTGGATAAATACAGTAAGAAATAGTCATTTTTCATCATAGGTTGCGTCTCATACAATAGTTCTTTTTATTAAAACCAAGCCATTAATCTCTCAATAAAACATTTGCTCTGTCAAAAGAAACAAAGGTTCTCCGTAGAAAGCCCTTCGGTATTAATTTCCCTATATCAGTAACCAAAAAAAGAGCACTGCTCAAGAAAAGAAAAACCAAACCAAAATAACTAACAATGTGCCCCGTTAGGATTCACTTGGTTCAAGCCTTTAATAGTCTAAGGACTACCCAACACCCCGGCTAAGTGCTACAATAAAGTAACATGCACCATGTGCTGATCCCGAGGTACATTACCATGAGCCTAAGAAGACACAGCTCCTTCTTCTTCCGGAGACTTGGGAGGGCTCTTAGATCTGGATCTAGAGTTGGATTCCCTCTTTGACGCAGGGGGAGGGCTTCGAGATCTGGATCGGGATCTTGACCTGGACCGGGATCTGGAGACAGACGAGGACTTTGACTTGGATCTCCTGGCAGACCTGGACTTCGAGGTGGAACGAGACCGAGACCGTGTGCGAGAGCGGGATTTAGACCGACTGTAGCGGGACCGACTGCGGGATCTAGAGCGGCTCCTGCTTCTAGATCGGCTGCGACGGCGTCTTCTAGGGCTGAAACACATCAAAAAGCAAAAGGAAAGCGTGTTAGAAGTCGGAACACGGGCAGCGCAACAGACTTCAGGGACTACTTCGGGACAGGGAAGGCGGAACGGGACCCACGTGGGCACGAAAATGAGTGCTGAGAGGGCGCCATTGTTCAGAGTGAGTGGCCGGGGGCTAAAACTACTACAGAGCGAAAAGCCCTGCCGCGCCGAGGGCACGCCACGTGCCTTCGCTACCAAACCGCAACTCCCCTCTCCCAACCCCGGCACGAAACTCGCTCGGAAAAGGAAACGAAACCACGCGGCCAACCCCGAACGGGCGCACGCCTAACCCCCTTCTCTACACCTCACGACCGAAGCACCGTTGCTCCCCCCCTGCCCCCGGTCCAGCTGCTCACCTGCGGCTGCGGCGGCCGTAGCCACTGCTCCCGTAGCGGCGCGGCGGCGGCCCACGCCGGCTGTGGTGCGAGTCGGGCGGGCGGCCGTAGCGAGCCATCTGCACACGGAGCTCACGGCCATCCAGCACGGCCCCGTCCATGGCGTCCATCGCGTCCTCGGCATCACGTTTGTCGTGGAAACGGACGAAAGCGAACCCGCGGCTCTCCTTGGTGTAGCGGTCCCGGGGGATGTAGACGTCGCCTACGCGGCCGTACTTCTCGAAGACCCTCCGAAGCGTGTCCGGGGACGTACGGTAGGTCAGGTTGTCCACCTTGAGGGACGTCATGCCCTCCACGTCTGGCGGAGGGCGCCCGTAACTCATGGCGGGCGAGAGCCCCCGAGGGGCGGCGGCTAAAGAGAATAAGCCCGAAGGAAGGAGGACGAGGTGAGAGACGGCGCGGCCCTAAGCGGGAAGCGCCTCACACCGGAGGGGGAGCGCCGGAGCGGCGGCCCAACAGAGTCCAGTAAGGAGGAGAGCTACAGGGCATAGGGAGGCGCCGCAGGGTCCTCAGCGGAGAGAGATGAGCAGGCACCCACCTCTAGGGTCCGGGAGGAAAAGCAGCTAAGGCCCGAGCGGAGGCGAAGCGCCAGCAGAAGCCAGCCCTGCCCGCCGCTGCGAGGAAATGAGCGGGGCGCCGCCCGCGCGCGCCTACTTAACGCCACAAAATGGCCGACAGCGACCCGGAAGCGAAAGCTGCGCCCCGCGCCCTGCAGCCGCCGCCCCGAGCCCGGCCCCGGCCCGCCCTGGTGCTTTCTTTTTGAGGGTCTTTCTTTCTCTTTAACGGCCGCGGATCCCAGAAGTAGCTTTGGAGGGAAGACGGAGAATACTAATCTAAATTAATAAATCGCTTGCTGTTGAAAACCACCGCGAGGGCGGCGGCGCTGTGAGCCGGAAGGACTCGGTGGAGGCGGGGAAATTTTGAACAATGTGTGGGGAAAACGGTGGAGAAAAAAAAAACCACGAACGGAAATAAGGCGCGCCCTGACTCTGCTACCGGGAGGAGGAGTGGGGAAACCCCGCCACACGGGAAATAAAAACGCAAACAAGCCGAACCCCAAAGACCGTTCCCGCTGGCTGTCCCCTCTCGCGCGGGCGGGGAGGCGCCGGTGTAAAATGGCGGCCGCGGGAGGCAGCGCGCCGTCAGGGGCGGTGAACTCGGGCCCTCTGCTCAGGCTGCCCTGAGGTCATTTCTTCTCTGGCAGCTGTTGTGGGAATTCTGTGCCCTGCCTGCTCCCGCTGCGGCCCGGTGTGTGCTCCGGTCACCGCTGTGAGGGGGCCGCTGCGGGCCTTTCGCAGGCTCTCCTTCCCCTTTTGCCGGTAGCGCTGCCAGCGGAAGCTGCCTCGGTCCGTGGCGCGATGGATAACGTGCTGTGGTGGGGTGTAGAGCCGTGTGGGTAGCCCTCAGGCCGCGCACTGCTGCGAAGTGATCTCCGCTGGCAGAGTGAGAGCTGTGAGCCGAACTGGGAAAGGTCGGAAACCCTCCTTGACACACAGCGCTCCCTGCAAGTTCACGCTTTGGCAGCGTGCGTGGTAAAAACGAAGCAGGGGGGAAGATGAGAGCAGCGATGACAAGTGGATTCCCCGGGTTCTGTCGAGGGAATTGGGTGACAGCTGCTTCCCCAAAGGAGGAGCTGTCGCTGTGTCACTTCACGCACAGTAAATCGCCCAAGGTTCAAGCATGAACTCGGCTTACAACGATGAGGACTCTTTTTATCCATCTCTTTCCTAATGCCACGTGAAGAAGCAAACCAGAGAGGCAGCTGCCTGCTGATTTGTTTTACAATATCGAAATGAGAACGTAAATTCAGTGCTCAAATTTAAATCCCTATTCTTCCTGCAATTGTTTAATATTTTTTTTTGCACTGAAGAAGTATAAAACCAAGCAGTGACAGCCATACAAACCCAGAAGCAACAGGTTTGTTTCCTGCCACAAAAGTGTTGAGAAGGCAAACTAGTGCTGCACATTTTGCACTGCTTCATGCTGTCTTCTTTGTTGGTTTTGTTGTGTGTTTGGTTTTCTCCTAGAGAATTTTGATTTAATAACTTCTAGTCTGCTGAAATTCTTTCTCTAGTTCACCTTTAAAATGAGCTCCCTAAAATGTCAAAGGGAGATTGCTGTGTCCCTCACTAGTTTCACTCACTTAGATAGAAGCTGCTTCTGTGGGCAAAGGAATTGGTCCAACACACCAGTCCAGCTTGCTTTGCAGCTGGGTGAAAGCTTATCCTGCACAAGGGGACAAAGGCATGAGTGGGACACTGCCTAGAGGATTTAAAAAAGCTGTTGCTATAAATTCATAGGGTAAAAAGAGACCTTAGCTCATGTTAAAAACAACCACCCACCTTCATATTCCAACTGGATCTTTGTGAAGCAGCCTCTGAATATTCATAGTGACTTTCTTCCACAATCAACACTGTTTTGAAAAAAAAAAAGCCATTTTTAAAAGAAACTACAACTTGGGTGTTAAAAGAGCATCAAATTGTAATGATAGCTGGGATGTGGACTTTTAAAAAGGCCTTTACTGTGACAGAAGAGGTAAAATTTAGTGATCTGTGTAATGACAGGTCAGTCCTGGATTTCCTTCCTTTCCTCTTTGGCCAGCAGTTACTTGGAGCTGGTTTAGCTGAATGACCCAGTCCTGACTTGGAGGCTCAACAGAACAGAGAGAATGGAAAGCAGCTGCTCAGTCCATGTGTGCTCCTCTTTTGATTTTGCTGGTGTTCTAACAGAGACCTGGAAGCCCCATCCCTGGAGATCCTCAAGGTGAGGCTTGACAGGGCTCTGGGTGGCCTGATCTAGTTGAGGATGTCCCTGGTGACTGCAGAGGGGTGTTGGACTAGGTGACCTGTGGAAGTCCCTTCCAACCCAAACCATTCTATGATTCTATGAATTTAAAGATTAAATTGTCTTAAATGTATTAGAGATACTGTCAAGTAAAATATTAACTTAATGGTGCTCCCTGAGACAAAGCTGTGAAAGATTATGAAGAGTCCTCTCCTGGGTCCCTGAGGCAATGGAAGGCAGAAGCACTGTGCAGGGCTTGTGAGCTGGTGGCACTGAGCTGGGTGGTTTCTCCAAGGTAGAAATCATTTTTCCTTTAGAGTTACTAATTGCATGTTTGAATTCAGCTAATTTTTATCTTGTTGGGGATTGTTTTGTGGACAGAGATAATACTTCCCACAAACTAGTATAAATCTTGTAAGGATTAGGGAGATGCCTAGAAACATTCCAGGTCAGGTTGTTTGGGTCTCCAAGCAACCTGATCTAGTTGAAGAGATCCCTGCTGACTGCAATGGGGTTAACTAGGTGACCTTTAAAGGTCCCTTTCGACTCAAACCGTGCTGTGAGTCTAAGATTTCCACCTTTTCAAGAAGCAAAAGAGGATTTCCTTAAAACTGCATTTCCCATAGTGCCCAAGGGCTGCCTGGGCTGGGTCAGCTGATGCAGGTTGTGAAATGTTCCTTATTTCCTGTCCAACATGCAAGGAAAGGGTTCGTCTTCAGCCGTGTCTCATCTTTCCCTTGTCAGGTGATTGAAAAGCAGGGGGCCAGAATTCGGATTTAGAACCGAGGAACTGAGCTGCTTGACTAGCTCGTTATGTGGGAAACTGCTTTGTTTGGAGGGAAAACGATATCATGAAGAAGTGACATGCTGCAGCCTGCTCTGTTAACTTCATGGGAAAAGGTAAAGACGCTCTTGATCGTTGTGAACTTTACCTTCTGTACCAGACCTTTCTCTTTTCCTTCTATTTATATTCCCTCCCCCATCCCCCCCAGGTACTGAGTTTGCTGTACATTTATTAAGAGAGTGAACAGATTTCTTGATTAGTTAGCTGCTGCTGCTAAGTACCTCTAAGTAATCATTTTTGAAGCTTGATTTTGAGGTTTATTGGCGGGGTGGGGGCGGTTGTTATCGATTGGTGCTTGGGAGCTCTTTGTTTTGCACGTGTGTGTTACGCCTCGAAGGGGGAACTTTAGCCTGGAGCCTCAGTGCAAAGACTGCAGGCAAAATAAATGACCACTGGGTACAAAAGGAAAATAATGATGTGGTCTGTATAATTCATTGGGTTACTAATGACCTTATCATTTGGTTTGGCTTTTTTGTTGATGTTTTATTGGGGGGGTTTTGGGGTGGTTTGGTTTATTCTTGTTTGTTTCTTTGTTTCTTTTTAAACAGAGATTAAGAAAAAAAGATTAAAAGAAAAATCAAGTGTTTTCCAGACCAAAAGTGAGGACTTGGGAAGGAAAAAAACAAACAACCCCAAACCACACAATGTCTCCTGCATCAAAAAAACTCTTCAACATCATTATTTTGGGACTCTCCTTTATGTTTATATTCACTGCTTTCCAGACGTGTGGCAACGTCGCGGTAGGTCTGGAGTTCAGCGTTTGCCATGTTTCTATCACAGCTGCTCATAGAATCATACAACTGACAGGGTGGGAAGGGACCTCAAGCATCAGCCAGTTCCAACCCCCCTGCCGTGGCCAGGGACCCCTCACACTACAGCAGGTTGCTCACAGCCACATCCAGCCTGGCCTTAAAACCCTCCAGGGATGAGGCTTCCACCACCTCCGTGGGCAACCTGTGCCAGTGTCTTGCCACCCTCATGGGGAAGAGCTTTTTCCTAACATCCAATCTGAATCTACCCATTTCTAGTGTTGCTCCATTCCCCCTGGTCCTATCAGTCCTTGACACCCTAAAAGGTCCCTCCCCAGCTTTCTTGTAGCCCCCTTCAGGTACCGGAAGGCCACAATAAGGTCTGCTTGGAGCCTACTCTTCTGCAGACTTCATCCTTTCCTTCTTTGTTTATTTTTTGTTGTTGTGTACTCTAATGTATGAGTTGCTTTATTTGTTTGGTTGTTTTTTTTAAATCTCCCAGACACCTTGACATTTTGCCTCCTTTTGGTTTAGTGTTAGCTTAACTTGGTTAACTGGATAAGGAAGCAGTTTGTCTCTTTGGGATAACATAGCTGCATATAGAAGTGTGCCTGAGTTCTTAGAAAGCTGATCAATCTCACCAAAGATTGGAACTTCAAAACAGTGTCTGTTGTGACACTTGCAACATTTCACAATTACATTGGGCCTTCTGATTGTTCTATGTAGCCCCTTTCAAATGATTTGCCCTCATTGTTACCATTAACCATGCCCCTGGGTTTTCCTAGAGTGTTTTGCCTACTCTAACATATTTTTCTGTTCTAACAAACTATCCATTGAGGGGGAGTGTTGAGGATAACATCTGACAAGTAGTCAGACTTCCACAATTGCTAGAACTGCCAAGTCACCTTCCATCTGAATAAGTAATTTCCTGCTTTAGTATTGTGTTGTTCTTTGCCTGCTGAAGAAAAATAGAGCATAACATAGTCCAAATTTACTGGTAGAAGCAGATTGCAGTCTCTTACTATTCAAATGTCTAGAATCCTGCTGCTGTCACACTTAGCCCAGCTCCTCTAACTTGTGACATTGCTTCAGCATTAGTTACTTGCCTGAAGGACAGTTAGATTTCAACATGCCTCCTGAGCCTGCAGGTCTTACAGATTCTCTTTGCTTGCATGCAAGAATACTTTCTAGGTTCAGACATCTAAATGTCCTCCACTGTGCTGCAGAAATAACTACTTAAGGTAGTTTTGGCACAGGTTGCAGGGCAGCGTGTCCGTGAGTGCAGCCCAGTGATCTTTGGAGCTCTGCTTTGGTTCACACCACCTTGCTGAAGCAGACACACTGCTCATGCAATTTATTGTCATTACAGTCTTTACAGGTGACTTTCCATCAGATCTGCCTGCCAGGCCAACTAACTACATGGTCTCATGATCACTAAAGCTGATTCAAGGGGAAAAAAAAAGGAACAGAGAAATAATGGGCAGCCAGAAAAGAACGGAAGCTCTTAGCACAGATTCATAGAATCAGTAAGGTTGGAAAAGACCTCAAAGATCATCAAGTCCAACCTGTCACCCAGCACCTCATGATTACTAAACCATGGCACCAGGTGCCACATCCAATCCCTTCTTAAACACCTCCAGGGATGGTGACTCCACCACCTCCCTGGGCAGCCCATTCCAATGGCTAACAACTCTCTCAGTGAAGAACTTTCTCCTTACCTCAAGCCTAAAACTCCCCTGGTGCAGTTTGAGACTGTGTCCTCTTGTTCTGGTGCTGATTGCCTGGAAGAAGAGACCAACACCCTCCTGGCTACAACCTCCCTTCAGGTAGTTGTAGACATCAATAAGGTCTCCCCTCAGCCTCCTCTTCTCCAGGCTAAGCAGCCCTAGCTCCCTCAGCCTCTCCTCACAGGGCTGTGCTCAAGGCCTCTCCCCAGCCTTGTTGCCCTTCTCTGGACACGTTCAAGAGTCTCGATGTCCTTCTTAAACTGAGGGGCCCAGAACTGGACACAGTACTCAAGGTATGGCCTAACCAGTGCTGAGTCCAGGGGCACAATGACTTCCCTGCTCCTGCTGGCCACACTATTTCTGATGCAGGCCAGGATGCCATTGGCCTTCTTTGCCACCTGGGCACACTGCTGGCTCATGTTCAGCTGGCTGTCAACCAGTACCCCCAGGTCGCTTTCTCCCTGGCTGCTTTCCAGCCACTCCAACCCCAGCCTGTAGCACTGCATGGGGTGGTTGTGGCCAAAGTGCAGCAGCTGGCACTTGGACTTGTTAAATGCCATCATGCTGGACTCTGCCCATCTGTCCAGCCTGTCAAGGTCCTTCTGCAGAGCCCTTCTACCTTCTAACAGATCAACTCCTGCTCCCAACTTGGTGTCATCTGCAAATTTGCTGATGACTGACTCAATCCCCTCATCCAGATCATCAATAAAGATACTGAACAGGAAGCAGAAGCTCATGGTTAGGTCAAATGACAAGTACTGACACTTGTCCTTTCTTCCCTCACTTTTTAGGCTAAGATTGTCATGCACTGAAGAGGTGTTCAGTCAAACAAACACTTTGGTGAAATATTTCAAGGTCTCTGATGAAATAATTTTGTTACCCTAAAGTACTAATTACTGCTTCAAACATAGACCACTGTCTCCTTCACCTTCATTGTGGAGGTGCTGTGAGTTTTGTAATTAACACTTTAAGTAGTTTGTGGAGCCTGTCAGTGATCGATTCTGATGTTTGATTCTGACTTCAAACTGATGCAAGCATTGTCAAGCCAGGGGTTGTATTCTAACCTGCCACCATGTGTGCTCTTCTCCTCACAGCAAACTGTTATCACCAATCTAAACAGCACAGACTTTCATGGCAGTGGCTACACCAGGTAATTTCCACAGATGTTGTTCCTTTGCTCCCTGCAGGGGGAAGCTGGTTACAGTTCTGTCTCCCAAGAGATTGTGGTGCTCTGCTGACTTCACCATTTAATAACACAGTTAAAGCAGTTTAACACCAGACTTCTCCCATTCGCTCTGCTTCTGCTCTGAATCATTCCTAGCTGAGCTACCTATCTGGTTTGCATGTTTTCTTTGGAGGGAGGGAAAAAAAACCACCCCCAAACCATACAGTCATCCCATTTTGTCTTCTGTCTTAGAATGTGGAAGTTTTAAAACAGAACTGCTAACTAAGGCCTTGCTTGCTTGCCTTTGTGCACCTCTCTGTGTTTGTGGAGGGTAGCTGGTGTGGATCAGCTTCCAGGAAATACTGCAGCAGAAATGTGAAAGGAGCAGTCAGAAAGATGAGAAGCAAACCACAAAAAGCCTTCCTCCTAGTTGGTTAATTGCACTGGCAAAGCCAAACTTGCCAAGCATGATCAGGGGTCTTTTGTGTGCCAAAGGAATCTGTCATGTAGGAAAACCTGCTTGCTGCTTTGCTGGGTTTACTGTCTCAATTTAAACTGAAAATACAGCTGGCACAAAATCTCTCTATAGCATTTCTGTAGTGTATTTGGCAGAAGATGAAAACCTGCCTGATAGATGAAGGTTTGGAGCAATCTCCTCTCTGAATACTGGGCACAGAACAGAGTATTTCTTTTCAAGGCAGTTTGATAAGTGCATGTTGTACCTTACAAGACCTTCTTGTCTGCACTAGTTTGGGACTCTCTTCAGCAATCCAGGAAACACTGTGCATTCCTGCACCCCAATGGGTGAAGGTAACAGAAGAGAGGAAGGAAATGTTTGAGCATGAAAGTTGTGCAGTCACTTGTGTCTGTATTTAACTTCATCTTTTGGAATAGACTGAGCATTCTTAAATCAGTTGCACCTAACAGCCTGTATTTCAAATACTGAATTAATTTTGCTCACAGCCTGTATTTTAAATGCTTAATCAGTTGCACTTATGCCCTGTGTTTTAAGCACTTAATCTCCTCTTTGTTGTTTGTTTGTGTAGCATGTCCATTATTTATGGAGTATTCTCTGCATCAAATCTTATCTCACCTTCAGTGGTAGCAATAGTGGGACCTCAGCTCTCCATGGTTGTTAGTGGTGTCTTTTATAGGTAAGTATTCCTTTTGATATTGTTTTGTCCCCTTGAATTCTTAATTTCATTTTTCTTTTCACACCTAAGGCTGCCACAGGATCCATGGAAAGGTGCTGGCTAAGGAAGGCACCTTGCAGAGGTACTGCCTGTAGCAGTAGATGGGTAACTGCAGAGTGAACTTCAGCCCCCTGGAAGTGTGTTTTTGCCACAGCATCTCCAGACTTTGCTGACTGTGGAGTTCAGGTTGTGGTTTCCTATTAATGACTATGTGGTCATGAGAGGTGATTCCTCACCTTTACTCTGCTCTTCTGAGACCCCACCTTGAATACTGCATCCAGTTCTGGTGTCCCCATCATAAGCAGGACACAGTTGTTGAAGTCCAGAGGAGGGCCACAAAGATGATCCAAGGGCTGGAATACCTCTGCTATGAGGATAGGCTGAGAGGCCTGGGATCGTCCAGCCTAGAGAAAAGAAGATTCCTGAGGGGACCTTCTTGCTTGCCTTCCAATACCTGAAGTATGTCTACAGGATATATACCTACAGGAAGGCTGCAGAGGGACTTTCCATGAGGGTGTCTAGCAATAGGGCAAGAGGGAATGGTTTGAAGCTGAGGGAGAGTAGGGTTAGTGTGGATCTTAGGAAGAAGTTCTTCAGTGTGAGGCTGGTGAGACTCTGGAACAGGCTGCCCAGGAAGGTTGTGGATGCCTCCTCCCTGGGGGTGTTCAAGGCCAGGCTGGATGAGGACTTGAGTCTGAGAGGTGTCCTTGCCCATGGTGGAAAGGTTGGAGGAGATGATCTCTAAGGCTGTTTCCAACCAAAGACATTCTCTGATTCTCTTCTACATGCATAGTGAAGTAAAAAGATTCCCTTTTTTTTCACCTGCAATCTAAACCATTTTCCAATATCACTTAGGAGAGAGTGGCAGATTTGGTAGATGCTAAGTGAGAGGTCTGATAAAGAGCATCATCTGTTCTATTCATCAAACTGCTCTGTTTTATTCTAGCCTATACATTGCAGTTTTTATCCAACCTGCTACCTGGGCTTTCTACACTGCTTCTGTTTTTATTGGCATTGCAGCTGCTGGTAAGAATTGTTCTTGCCCTGTTTCCTAATCTTTACTGCATTTCAATATGCCTCTAAAATATTATTTCCTAAGGAATATATTGCCTATATTTCAGTGCTCTGGACAGCCCAGGGGAATTGCTTGACTGTAAATTCTGATGAAAACACCATAGGAAGGAACAGTGGAGTATTTTGGGCACTCCTGCAGTCCAGGTAAGCTTTATTTGTTAATCTTGGCTATTGACACATTCTGCTTTTTACATCTGTCAGTGAGTGGGAAACTGCATCAAGAAGTACTCCACTGGTGCCTTGCAGTTAGTGAAGTGAGAGGGAGAGCTGAAAGCAACATTTCTATTGCCTAATTCTATTTTAGACTCTTATTCTATTCTATTATAGAACAGTGAATGAAAGTTGCATGTTGCAAGCCTCTGCTCTGGATATGAGATCTGTTTCTGTGGGGAGCATTTGACATTTGTAGCAGAAATCTTGTTGATCATGGAGGGCTGTGCTAATTTGTGTCAGGCTTCCCAGTGCCCTGATAAGCCCTGATGGTCCTGAGCAGCCTCACCTGACACCTCCACCACACCCTTCCTGTCTGCCTATGGACTCAGGAGCCCCATTTAAACTCAGTTCTGGGCTTCTACTTTTACTGGAGGAGGCATGGTCTTCAGGTCTGCTTCAGCTATGCCTCTCTGTGGCTGTGGAGCCTGGTGGTATGCAGAGTGACTTTCTTTCTTAACTCTGTTCTGTTCTGCCTTGTCACTGAGGATGTGTGGCAGTTACCAGGCCTGGCTCTGGCCTGTTGACTGATATCCTGGCTTGACCTCAGATCTGCTTCATTAACAGAAGCTTGTATGATGGTCTGGACTCTTGGCTGACCTTGGCTACAGTCTTTAGGACTGCCCTGTGTACTTTGTCTTAGTATTGTGGGGCTGGACTCTAGCCAGTGAGACATTTTCTCTGCTGGATGTTGCCTTCTGACTCTCAGCCTTCATTCCCTGAGGGAACACTCAGACCCTGCTGCTCACTGACAACTTGAAGTGAAGATACTGAAGTTAGACCTGGGGCCTAGAAGTCAGAAAAGAGGTCTCATTGTTAATATTCTCTTGACTTAAGCTTTGAGCATTGCCTCAACTGAAACTGTCAGCAAGAGGCTTGGCATCAAGAAAGGAAGTGAGAACAAGGTAGTGGAAGTTGTGTTGCTGCCACTGAGTATTATGTGCAGGTGTGGTTTGTACCTCTCAGGAGAGTGTCACACAGCTAGGATAATGGGAGAAAAACCAACAGTGCACAAGAGGATAAGAGCTGCTGTCTTGAAGAGACTAAAAAGTCTGGGACTTTCCTTTGGAGGAAGTGTTTGAGAAGATAAAACTGATGGGTTATAAAATACAAAGGCAGCAGGTGAGCTGAGTGGAGAGCTGTTGTTTACCACATGCTGCTGTGCTAGAACTTGAGTCAGTGGAACTAGAAGAGGGTTGCTTTGAACCAGATGCAGTGTTTCTTTATACAGTGGGTGATTAAACTTCTGGAACTTGTTGCCACAGGAGCTGGGATCATGTCAGCAAGATCAGAAATTGGTCAAATAATTAGCAGCAGGTTCACAAATGGCTCCTCTCATACAGCAGTACTGGATAGTGGGGGATAATGAGAGGAATGAGTGGTTGAAGGTGCTTAGACTGGTGAGCCTGCAGTAGCTGGCATTGCTGATGCTGTTGTGAGGGCAGAATACTCTGTGAAGAGGAAGAACATCAGTCTGAATCAGTAGCATCCTTGTGTTCCTTAACATCTCAGTATGTTATTAGAGTAGCAATTTCCACAAACCCACCTAATTGTGTGTTTCACAGTGAACACTGTGCATGCAAATGAGGAAAACTGGCTGTAAGGCTGTTTTGAATCAGTATTCATTCAAAATTGCTGTGTTGTAGGAAGCTGGAGGTAGGAACATAGAATTTCCCTTAAGTAGTTCACAAGCAATTTAGTGTTGCTGGGGCAGTGCTCCAGACAAGACATGTGACTCCTGTAAGGGTGTATTACAAAATCCTCTCCATAAATGTCAGCTCTGTAACCTCTACCCTCCCAAAATTGCATATCTAGAGAGAGGCAACATAGATACAGGTTTCCTCATTTTTCCTTCCACCTTGTGCTTTGATCCTTGAAAATGACTGGCAAGCATTGTGGGGCAGAGCCCTCTGTTGTGTTGAGTAAGCAGTTTGCATGGAGAGGCAGTGGTCTTGGTTTCCCCCACAGTTACACAGTGCTAGTGCTTGCACAGAGCATTACTGCTGTGATGCTGCAACCTTAACCTTATCCCAGAAGAAGTGCTGCTCACCTGTCCTGTCCTTTCTGTTCACAGCTTGTTTTTTGGAAACCTTTACATCTACTTTGCTTGGCAAGGGAAAACTCACATATCAGGTGAGTGTTGCTTGTTTGTGTGAAAGGCCAGCCTTTGAATTGTGGTAGCATGAGTAAAAGCAGGTAGAATGATGGCTTGGGAAGTGGCAAGGATCTTGTGCAATAGCAGGCAGCTCTTCTCTTTTTCCAATTTATTGTTAGATTCTGCTTTTGGAGTGGTTTTGTTTTGATTGTGTTCCATGGTACACACAGCCCTTGTGCTCTGTTTGTTGTTCTCCTGTGTGCAGTGCATTTTGAGTACCTCCTTTTAGGATATTGGCTCAGAAGCTAGTGTAGAAGAAGGTTTCCCACAAGGGCTGCTGTGGGATTTTTCCCTGTTGCAGGGTTATGCCCAAGTAGGCTTGCTTTGGGGAGAAGACATTCTGGAATGGCTATTCTGTTCCAAAGTCAGTCCCTGGTGTAGACTGTCCTTCTTAATCAGATTGGAGACTGATTAACCTATGAAAGAAAGGAAGAGCATCCCAGTTCACTTCATGGCTGCACTGATCATTGTGCTGGCACAAAACAGGAGCAAGGCACAGGTTAGCCAGGGCTGAGAGTGGGCAGCTGCTGCTGCTTCAACTGGCAGCAGTGCCAGAAGAGTGTGCAAAGAACTCAGTCTTCCTTTCTTGGAAAGTTAATGAAGACTTAACTTCCTCATGGGATTGTAATTACTGCTACAGTGGGTTTTTTTTTCCCTTCATTTGACATCATGCTAGACTGGTAAGGAGCAGGAGGTAGAGAGCAGTGAGCTTCATTAATATTCTTAAGAAGCTGGAGAGTGGCTGAGACTCAGTGGTTTTAAAGCAGAGGTTTTTGGCAGCTGTTTAAGGCAAGGTGGGTGGGAGATCAGCTAAGGAGTAGAGCAAAAGGTAAGGTTTTAATTACAAAAAGAGCAGGCATTGCTTGAAAAGCAACATTTTCTAAACAAATAGAGTTGATTTTCCTGTTCTCTGGTGACTGAGTAGTCCTTATTGTAGTCTTAGAGTAAAACACCACCTGGAATGGTAAATCCTCTTAATGTTTAAAAGATGAGGCTGCTTCTGCTGTAGTCAAGCAGGAATAAGATGTTGACTTTTAAATGGTAATTATTTGGCCTCAGAAGTACAGCCCTGTTGAGATAAATATTGCACTCCATGTCTCTTAGATCCATCCTTTCAGGTTCTCCATGGACACAGGCTTGTTAGCTCAGCACAGGTTAACTTTTAAAGGTCAGCTCCCACATTCCTTCACCTTGAGCACCAAGGATTACATGTTATTAAAAGCACTGGAGACACTGGGAACCTGGTGGGCCTGAAATTCTGTGCATTCTAAGCTTCACTGCTCTTGCTCACCATGGAATAGAGCAATTAACTGGGAGGGAGTTCTGTTGTTACACTTCCCCCCTCCACCCCCCTCTAAATGCCTTGAGACTCCTCTTTATTAAAAAGTGTTGATGTTGGGAGCTTTAACAGCATTTAAAAATCAATTCCTTCCTCCTTTTACTACCTACATAAAAATGTGAGAGGCAGTTCAAGGTGAAGCACATCATCTCTTTTTGATCTCTAATCACACAAGAGGTTCTTTTTAATTGATATAGAACAATTTTACATTTGCCTTTGAGCTAAAGGGGAAATAAATCTGAGTGTAGGCAATATCTTCAGGATCATTTACTTGTTCAACCACAACCATTAGCTGCTTCTTGGCTTTTTTTCCTTTTTGCCTGCTTAATAGCCATAAATGGGAATGACTTTTGTAGTACAGACTTGGCCTTGCCAAACAGGTTGATCAGTGCCCCAGAGCTAGTGCTGGGGCAGAGGTGATCTTCCTCCAGCTGCACTTTGGGTGCTGTCCCTTTTCCCTTTAAGACCTTTCATAGAATCATAGAATCAGTCAGGGTTGGAAGGGACCACAAGGATCATCTAGTTCCAACCCCCCTGCCACGGGCAGGGACACCTCACACTAGATCAGGCTGGCCAGAATCTCATCCAGCCTGGGCTTAAACACCTCCAAGGACAGGGCCTCAACCACCTCCCTGGACAACCCATTCCAGGGCTTCACCACTCTCATGGTGAAGAACTTCCTCCTCACCTCCAGCCTGAATCTCCCCACCTCCAGCTTCATTCCATTCCCCCTAGTCCTATCACTACCTGAGAAGTCCCTCCCCAGCCTTCTTGTAGGCCCCCTTCAGATACTGGAAGGCCACAGTTAGGGTCACCTTTGCAGTTGTCAAGCCTCCCAGTTTGTGATGTTAGGCCACTGATATTTCTGATGCTGCTTAGGAGCTGCTTTTAGTAGTTTGAAGGGGCTTGGGGTACTTGACTGTGTCCACTCAATTATGTAAGTCTTGAAAGATGTCCTTTCTTCTGCTAACAATTTATACTTCCTTTGTTAATTGGCTCCTCCTTGGTCATAGCCTTTGCATGGCAGGAAATGCGCGTGGCGCTTTAACGTGCCGCTATTTTATTGGCATGATAAAACTGAGACAGGAATTTGCCAGCAGCTGGGTACCTTTTGATCCATCTGGAAGGTAAGCCAGCAAATCAGTGTTACGTAGTGTGTCTGTACTAGTTCTTCTGAAAGTAGCTGAATTGGTTTGGCTTGGGAGTTTTCTTTTGGCACATCTAGTTACGGCTCCGCTTTGTTTTTCCGCAGAGGGCGATCGCAGGACTGTCTTCATTGCTCTGACTGTTATCAGTCTTGTGGGCACAGTTCTGTTCTTTCTGATTAGGAGACATGAGGACACAAAAGCTCCAGGGGAGGAAGATTCTGCTAATGAAATCCTGGGGGACAGCTTGTAAGTGCTTGTGGCAATAACATGTTGTCGCTTACGTCTTTGTGCTCCTGCTCTTCAGTGCACTGTTGTGGGTTTGCTTTCCCCTTCTCTGCACTGGAAACATAAAAGTTATGAACAACCTGTTCTGCAGGATTTACAGATCTAATGGAGAAGTGTTGCTACTATAACAAGGAGGATTTATGCTCTTTCCATGACACATTTTCAAGGGTTGCATGTAGTGCTCCACGTTAAGCTTTTCCAGTAGTAAGTCACTGCCTTTGGAAAGACAACTTGCACCTCCTTTTTCTCCTAGTGATTATTGTTTCAGACATTCACCATTTATAGTCTGCCTTGCCCTCATCAACAGAGCTTAAAGTATGGAATAAACAAATGACTCCCTTGTTTTTATAGCTTATCTTTTACATGCTGAAACATCTTTTCATATCTTCTGTAAATGTGTATTGTATACATACACCAGCCTGATAAATACATTAGTAATGCATAGGTACACAGATGGGTAGATTCAGTACACTTTTGCCTCGAGCATCAGTTTAAGGAGTTTTGCTTTGTTTAAAGAGCACTGAAAACAGTAGAAAAAACATCAATAAATATGTCAGGGGAAAAAAAAGAAAGATCAAGTTGCTCAGGAGAAAGCTTCTGATAACCAGGTTAATTTTTGAATGGCACTCACCAGAACCAAAATTAACCAGGTGGGAAAAGACCTTTGAGATCATCAAGTCCTACCTATCATCCAACACCATCTGATCAACTAAACCATGGCACCAAGTGCCTCATCCAGTCTCTTCCTAAACAACTCCAGGGATGGTGACTCCACCACCTCCCTGGGCAGCCCATTCCAATGGCCAATCTTTCTTTCTGGGAAGAACTTCTTCCTAACATCCAGCCTAAACCTCCCCTGGCACAGCTTGAGACTGTGTCCTCTTGTTCTGGTGCTGGTTGCCTGGGAGAGGAGACCAACCCCCATCTGGCTACAACTTCCCTTCAGGTAGTTGTAGCCAGCAAGAAGGTCTCCCCTGAGCCTCTTCTTCTCCAGGCTAAGCAACCCCAGCTCCCTCAGCCTCTCCTCATAGGGCTTATGCTCCAAACCCCTCACCAGCTTTGTTGCCTTTAAGTGCAGAAAGCAAATGTTGTGGTTAGTAGTTTAGATTCTCAAAGCTTTTAATAATGTATTAGCATATTGCAGTGAATGCTGGGCTGGAAATTATACAGAAAGCTTGAAAAATGAAGCTGCCTTCCTGCTTAGTGATGTGCTGTGATTATTCTTTTTCCCTTTTGACCAAGTTGTTTGTTTACCCAGGTCTGCACAAAACAGACTGACAAAAGCAGTGGCTGCCTTCAGTAAGTAGTTCTATGGAGTAAGTTGCTTCAGAAAGTACTGATGTCTCCTTTCCATCTCTCTATGATTCTGCTGATGCTGTGAGCATGTGCAAACCATGCAAACCAACCATATGTGAACAAAGAAGGTTTTAAGAATGCATTTCAGTTATTCCACTTGGAGTGTAGCCCTTCAGAGGTGGCCTGCTTGGAAAAATGACTCCCAGATGGCAGTCAAACCTCCCTGAGGGCAGTGGAACACTGGAACAGGTTGCCCAGGGAGGTGGTTGGGGCTCCATCCCTGGAAATACTCAAGGTAATGCTCGACAGGGCTCTGGGCAACCTGATCTAGTTGAGGATGTCCCTGCTGACTGCAGAGGGGGTTGGACTGGGTGAGCTTTGGAAGTCCCTTCCAACCCAGACCATTCTATGATTCTATAGTCAGAGATGACAAGTGAGTAAATGTTGACCCTGCTAGGAATTCAGTTGTTTGGGCATTTTATTTCTTTAGCCTAACCAAAATGGAGTTTGCAACTGGAAAAGCTTGGGAACCACTGAACTCACACGGGGGCAAGTTGCTGTTGCTGTGTGATTGATGTGAGCTGGCTGGCTGCACTGCAGAAGTGCTCCCTGCATTTGGCAATACCAGGCAAACTGACTGCAAGCAAAGAAAGTGAAGTAGGCTTTGCTTCAACTGCACCCTGGTGTGGCCCAGGAGAGATTTGGAGGGGTGCTTCCTTCCTGTAGTTTCAGATCCAAGCTATTTTACAACAGCTCCTTTATCTGGATGAGCTCAAAACAAACAGGTCACCACTTGGGAGAGTTAGTGCATGAATGTTTTAAAAAAAACCCAGACCCAGTTCACTAACACAAGATAACAAAGTATTGATGTGGTGGGTTTTGTCACCAAGTGATCCCAGTGAAGACCAACAGTTTTGACCTGGAGCATCTGCAGTTTCCACTCAAGTGTGGTGTGGTCTGCCTGGGACTGTTCAAATTGTTCACTGGGAATTTACTTATCTTTTTAGGAGGCAATCAGCATGGGCTGAAAGGGAGGACAAAAGAAAAATACAAGGAGCAGAAAATTGCCTGCTAATTGAAAGCTGTGTATCTCCCCTCTAATATTTCCCCCTTTGCATTTCTCACAGAAAAGGCTTGCAGATAACATTGCCTTCAAGGGCAAGTCAGGGTTGGTTTGTTCAGCACTGCAATAAACTCCCAGTTTGCAGACTGTTAACCTCTTTTGGGAAAGAGCAAAATAAAGTGTAAATTGTCTTAATAGTCTTCTCAGTTGTTAATTTTCACTCTCATCTCTTTACAGAGAAATCTATAAAGCTGAGCTTCACCAAAGAGATCCTGCTGCTCAGTGTTACAACAGCCTACACAGGTATGAAGCAAGCAGAGTGTGTAAGCAGTGTCAGGGCATAGCCTGGAATTTTAACCCCAGAGCAAGACTGCAATCCCACCTCTCTGCAAACAGGCCTTGAATATTTCATTTAACTTGGAGTGAGTTACTTCTGACAGTGGTGTTCTGGAAAATGGTTTCTGTGTGGAAGGAGGGTGTGCCTAAATCTGCAAGTGCTAGCAGAGGTAGTAATGCTTGGTCAGTTGAGTCACCCAGACTGAGGGTTAGGCAGGATTTACTCAGCTGCTTTCTGTGTGATTGCACTCTCATTAGGTTCCAGATTGTTTGGTGCAGTTGCACTGCATTTGAATCAAAAGTGGTGTTGAAGGGTACTCTTTCCAGTGTGCTCTTCACTGAGGCCTGGTGTTCATTTTAGTCTTGGTTCTGGTGGGGAAAAGTTTAGCCATTTTCAGCTATTTTTGTCATTAGTATTTGCTGTGGCAAGAGCTCTCTTTGGCAATTGTAATGGACCTTGGTCTGCCATTGCTGGACCTTGGTCTAACAATGCATACAATAAATCCATTGCTTTTTGCTATACACTACAGAGAATCTTCCCCCAAAATATCAAATGTTCAAAATGTTACTGGGATCCTGTAAGGAATTTTTTGGGGGGGGCTGGTTTCTTGCTCCTTAATTGACTTCAGCTGTAGATCTGTTCATGGTCAAAGGAAGCTTTAGGAAGAACAGGTGCATTGGAGAATAAATCTTATGAGGAGTGACTGAAGGAGCTGGGGCAGTTTGGAGAAGAGGAGGCTGAGAGGAGACCTCATTGCTCTCTACAGCTACCTGTAAAGATGTAGAGAGGCTGGTGCTGGTCTCTTCTCACAGGTAATCAGAACCAATGGGAATGGCCTCAAGCTGTGACTGGGTAGGTTTAGACTGGAGACTAGGAAAAAAATTCTCACAGCAACAGTGGTCAGGGATTGGAATGTGCTGCCCAGGGAGGTGGTTGAATCACCTACCCTGGATGTGTCTAAAGGTCATTTAGATGTGGTGCTTGGGGATATGGTCTAGTGGTGAACCTTGTAGAGTAGGGTTGTGGGTTGGACTTGGTGATCCTGAGGGTCTTTTCCAACCTGAATGCTTCTGTTTAAGACCCTCAGCTCTGAGTAACTGTAGAGAAAAATTGTCTTCTCACCTACAAGAGCTAACAGCAGTCTCAGATGTGAGCAGACTAGGAATGGTGCTGTAATACCTGCTGTGGCTTGCAGTCAGCTTCTGGTAGAGAAATAACAACAGTAGCTGTGAAGCCAGTTTGTGCCAGCCACTAATCTGAGTTACAAATTACTTCACAGTGTTGAGTTAACACAAATTAACTCACTGCAACGCGCCTGGATGTTTAGTGTCAAGCAGGACATGAAGCAAGGTAAGAAGGGAAGGGAGTCAGTCAAGTTTTGCCTGATTCAGCTGGAATTTGGTCTTGTAGGTAGCAGGGGGGGGAAAAAAAACCATCAATCCAGCTTGGAAAAAATTGCTGCCACCTGGTGGCTTTTGGTCAATACTGCTGCTTGATGCAAGAGAAGAAAAACCCCATGAGGCCAGCAAAAGCTTTTCTTTCCAAAACTGATGGTGGAATTCTTAAGACTGCTTAAAGCTCATCCCTTTTTGTGAGGCTCTGCAGTTGCCATGTCAGGTAACCTCCTCTGTGTAGATCAGGGGTATAGTGTGCTGTATTTTGGCAGCAGCAAAAGGCAGGGAAGGTAAATTGGACCAAAAATGGTGTTTTTCTAAGAGGTTTTTCTTTGAGCATGCCACTTGGCATGGGTTTAAATGCACTTTCTGTTAAAGAGCTGGCAGTTTTACACTGGTGGCTGGTTATCATCACTCTGGTTGACACAGCTGACTCTATGTTTGCACATGGTAATGGCAGTTGATAGAAGAGTTTTAAACTAACAGTAGTTGCTCTTTCTCACTTTTAGTTCAGTATCTATAGCAAAGTTGCAGGAATCTTTGCTCTTCTGGTATTTGGGGAGGCAGGGAGGCTCTCCTAAGAATGCCATAGAATGGTTTGGGTTGGAAAGGGCCTTGAAGATAATCTAGTTCCAACCCACCTGTCTTAGACAGGGACACCTTCCAGTAGACCAGGTTGTTCAAGCCCTATTCCAGCCTGGCCTTGAGCACTGTCAGGCATGGGAGCCTCCACAACTTCTCTGAGCAGCCCATTTCAGTGCTTCACCACCCTCATGGGTAAGGATTTCTTCCTAATGTCTGATCTGAATCCAATTTCTTCCAGTTTGAAGCCATTGCCCTTTGTCCTGTCGCTCCTTGCCTTTGTAAACAGTCCCTCTCCAGCTCTCCTGAAGCCCTCTTAGATACTGAAAGGCTGCAATAAAGCCTCTCTGGAGCCTTCTCTGGGCTGAACAATTTGAGGAGAACAAAAGAACTTAGACATGACATTCCAAAGTTCCTGGAAAGCAGGAGTATAAGCTGCATGTAGGGATTGTCAAGAGAGGCAGGACTGAACCCAAGTGCATGTGACGCTACTCAGTGGCACTTTAATATAGAATGAGATGAGAATGATCATAATTACAGAGCTTGAAATCCCTTAACTGCTTCTATTACACATACCTGATTTCAATGTATGCTTTGGAAAGGTACTGTGGTGGTGGTGGGGAAACCCCAGCCTTTAGACATAACTTTCTACCAACTTTGATCTCATCTACCCATTGTGTTTGATTTCTTCCAAGGTTTGGAATTAACCTTCTTTTCTGGAGTCTATGGAACATGCATTGGTGCTGTGAATAGGTTTGGCAGTGAGGGGAAAAGCCTCATTGGGCTCTCTGGCATTTTTACTGGTGTTGGAGAAATTTTAGGTGAGTCTTTTAAATTTACTACCTTCTAGTCAAAAAAAGGGATTAAGATGATGTAGTTACCCCAAATGTTGGTTTTTATTTCACTCTACAGTGGCTTTCAGGCTTCCAGCAATGATTGTGACCAACAACAAAAACCCCATGAAATCAAATTGTCAGTGTGGTTCCTTGCTGCCCTGGGAGTTATGTTGCACCCTGGAAAGTGAATGTGGAAAGTGAAAGAGTGGGGACCATGAAGCCTCAGATTTTTGTGTGCTTTTGGGGTTAGTACAGAGACATAAATGAGACTTAGGGTCCAGTGTTGTTGGGGAGCTTCCAGCATTTTGATACCCTGGTTTTAAATATCACCTGCTTTGATTTTTATCAGCTCTTCAGTGGTGTAACACACACTTGTGAAGTGTTACACTAAAGAGTTCTTTAAACACAGTTAGCTCATGTTAAATGAGAGCTGAGAGTTGAATACAATTGAATGCAAGGAGTGGTCATTAAGTAAATGATTCTATTTTTGTGCTTAAACTCAAGCACTGCTGCCTTTAAGGGCACCCCCAAAGCCCACTGCCTTTAAGGGCACCCCCAAAGCCCACTGCCTTTGCTCACTGGCAGCTTGGATCTATGTTTTGGTGTTAGCAGTTAAGAGCTGAGCACCAGGCCATCCATTTTCACTGAGTACTGTTGCAGTGCTGGAGGAAAACAGTGGCTGCTGGGAGAATGTTGCAGGAAGGTTAAGTGTCTTCACCTGCAATCATCTGATAAACCTCTTGCCCACATTTCCCAGGTGCCTCTGGCAGCCCAAAGGTGGTGGCAGCTGGGGCTGGTAGGTCAGGCAGACTCCTTGGGGCTGGTTTCCTCCCAAGTCACAGAATCACAGAAACATTCAGGTTGGGAAAGACCCTCAGGATCACCAAGTCCAACCCAGACCCCTACTCTACAAGGGTCATCCCTAAACCATAGCCCCAAGCACCACATCCAAACCACTTTTAAACACATCCAGCCTTGGAGACTCTGCCACCTCCCTGGGCAGCACATTCCAATGCCTGACCACTTTCCCTGAAACCATGTTTCCTAATGTCCAGTCTAAACCTGCCCAGTGGCAGCTTGAGGCCATTCCCTCTTGTTCTGTCACCTGTGAGAAGAGACCACCAGCAGCCTCTCCACAACCTCCTTTCAGGTACTTGTAGACAGCAGTGAGGTCTCCCCTCAGCCACCTCTTTTTCACACTAAAAATCCCCAGCTCCTTCAGTCACTCTTCATCAGATTTTTTCTCTAAGATTATTCAGTTTCTCCTCATTTCATAGAATCATAGAATTGTCAGGTTGGAAGGGACCTCAAGGCTCAGCCAGTTCCAACACCCCTGCTGTGGGCAGGGACACTTCACACTACATCAGGTTGCTCACAGTCACATCCAGCCTGCCCTTCAAAACCTCCAGGGATGAGGCTTCCACCACCTCCCTGGGCAACCTGTGCCAGTATCTCACCACTCTCATGGGGAAGAACTTCTTCCTAACATCCAATCTGAATCTACCCCTTTCTAGTGTTGCTCCATTCCCCCTGGTCCTATCACTCCCTGACACCCTCAAAAGTCCCTCCCCAGCTTTCTTGTAGTCCCCTTCAGATACCAGAAGGCCACAAGAAGGTCTTGGAGCCTTCTCTTCTCCTGTCTGAACAGCACAACTCCCTCTGTCTGTCTTCATAGCAGAGCAGCTCTTTCAGTTGGCTGCTGTGGGGCTTATAAGCTAAGTTTCTAATCTTTCATCCTTTCTGATTGCAGTGTTTTGAGTTTGGTTCTGTTGTTGGCAGTTCTGATGTCATTCTCCCATCTTGTCTGCTTGCCCAGGTGGAGGAGTCTTTGGTTTGCTGAGCAAGAGTAATCGTTTTGGCAGGAACCCCGTGGTGATGCTGGGCATCCTTGTCCATTTCATAGCCTTCTATTTAATCTTTTTCAACATGCCAAATGATGCCCCCATTGCTCCCATGGAAGGAACAGATGATGTGGCTTACATGATTCCAAGGTATGTGAATGCTCTTCCTCAGCTGCAGCGGCCGAAGAGGCATATGAAGAGCACCTTCGAAACTCCTGGAAGCTGCTTTTCCATGTGGTGACTAATGCCCCAGCAAAGGCTTTCAGGAGTCCTCTTTGCTGAAGGTAGATGTTCTACCAGTGTGCAGCCCAATTAGGAGTTTGCATTTGGCAGAAGAATGAAAAGCATGACTCATGGACCCATAAAATGTTAGGGGTTAGAAGGGACTGCCCGAGATCGAGTCCATCCCCCCTGCCAAAGCAGGATCACCAAGGGCAGGCAGGCTGCACAAGAATGGATCCAGGCAGGCTTTGAGACTCTCAGAGAAGGAGACTCCACAACCTCTCTGGGCAGCCTACTCTGCTGCTCTGTCATACAGTAAAGAAGTTTCTCCTCATGTTGAGGTTGAACCTCCTGTGTTCCAGCTTGTACCCATAGTTCCTTATCCTATCACTGGGCACCACCAAAAAGAGCCTGGCACCTTCATCTTGACACCCACCCCTCAGATATTAAGGAGATCCCCTCTCATCCTTCTCTCTCCAGACTAAACAGCCCCAGTTCTCTCAATCTTTCTTTGTAGGAGAGATGTTCAAGTTCCCTTATCATCCTTGTAGCTTCCTGTTGGACTCTCCCCTGCAGGTCTCTCTTGAAGTGGGGACCCCAAACTGGACACAATATTGCAGGTGTGGTTTCACCAGGGTGGGGTAGAGGTGGTGGAGAACCTCCCTAGACCTTCTGGACACTCCTTGATGCACCCCAGCATAAGTTGGTGGCAATTCTGTGGCTGAGAACTGACATTCTTGGTGTCTAGTACAACATTGAGAGCAGCAGCTGTTGTGTACTGGCTGACAGGGGCTCAATTTGCTTTAAACCCACATTGGGCTCAGTTTTACTCCAGCTGGGAGCACCTTGCACTGTTGTACTGCTTTCCAAAGTCTGATTGTCCCAAGTCTACCTGGAGCCATGCTGTGCTTGTCTCCCTCAGGGGAAGACTGTAGGGAGCTTTATCTCCTCACTGCAACTTACTTTTGGGGGTGTGCTTGTCCAGCTTTGTGTGCAATTGCACTTTTGTCAGCTTGTGCAGCCAGCTGCTGCCTTGCAGCTCTAAGCATTTACAGAATGCACCAGGTTTGTGCCTGTGCTGGTGACACTTCTTTATCTGGAGTGGTTTGCTGCAGAGTCAGTTGGTATTTCTGTAACCTTGCTGCAGTTTCTATGAACTCACCGTGTGCTTAATCACTGCCTTGGGGCTTTTGTGGCTCCAAGCACCAAAAGGAACTCTTCCAGTGGTTCTAACTCACTGTGGAGCTGACTGCAGGTCACAGTTAACAGAAGTCTTGTCATTCAAGAAATTAAAACGTGATGTAACTCTGCCTTTTGCCAAGCCAAGTGTTCCCAGCTCTTTTCCAGTGAAATGTAAGAGTTGGGTAACTTTCATCCCTCCTTGCTGCCTTCCAGTACCTGAAGGGATCCCACAGGAAGGTTGCAAAGGGACATTTCATAAGGGTGTATAACAGTAGGTCAAGGGGGAAAGGTTTTAAGCTGAGGGGGAGAGCAGGGTTAGACTGGGTCTTAGGAAAAATTTCTCCGGTATGAGGGTGGTGAGAGTCTGGAATAGGCTGCCTAAGGAGGCTGTGGATGCCTCCTCCTTGGGGGTGTTCAAGGCCAGGCTGGATGAGGCCTTGAGCAGCTGAGTCTAGTTGAGAGGCATCCCTGTTCATGGCAGGGAGGTTGGAATAGATGATCTCTAAGGCCCCTTCCAGCCTCAGCCATTCTGTGATTCCCTTGTCTCTTTCCAAAGAAGCCTGCCCAAAATAGTTTCTAGATGAGTGAGCTGTTTGAACATGAACCTTCTAAACTGGATTCTCTTTTCTTCTCCAGCAAAGAGGTAGCCATATTCTGCAGCTTCCTGCTGGGCCTGGGGGACAGCTGCTTCAACACCCAGCTCCTCAGTATCCTAGGATTCCTGTATTCAGAAGACAGTGCTCCTGCCTTTGCCATCTTCAAGTTTGTTCAGGTATTACAGGACACAGCCTTTTGAAAGGCTTGACTGTTGGTTTGGTACTGGTATTGCAGTGCTGATCTTGCTTTGTTAAGGAGCTCAGAGCAATTGTGTTTCTGCAAAGGATTTCAGCTTGGTTTTATCTTCCACAAGGTTTTTAGATAGGAGGAGTAGCTTGACTGTAGAGCTTGGTGTGATTATGTAATGAAGCTGCTCTTACTCAAAGGTGGGAGCTTAGTGGTGGGAATTGTAGTTTAGAGTCAAAAGCCTGCTCCAGTTCACTAGATTGATTTTATTTAAATCATCATTGACTGAATTTATTTGCTCAAGTCTTTGCCAGAGGGCTGTGAATTAAAAGGAGATGAGTTGTGCAACCAGGGCTTAAAGTGTTTGTGGATGCTGTTTCTTGGCACTGGGAGTTTCCAGGTGGGTCTGCAGACCCTAGAAGAAGCAAGTCCTGTTCAGCTGTCCTTAAGTTGTCTGAATGCCAAATTCAATGCATCTGTGGTAGCTCAATGGAAAGTCCTCCTACATGATGAATACAGCTGCTGTGTTTTGGATAGGTCACTTCACTGACTGGCACTGATCTTGTTTGCTGACTGAACTTCCCAGGTCAAACTCTGTGTTGGTCAGAGAGATGGGCAGAGAAATGGTGGTGCAAAGCACTGTGTGTGCATGGTAACACCAGCAGCAAGCTGGTGCTGGGAGCAGAGCTCAACCTAGGTGTAGCTGAGAAGATGACAACTGTTTGCTTCAGAAAGCTCTTCTCCTTTTCCCTTGTGCACAAATCTGGTGATATTATGAGGATAGGCTGAGGGAGCTGGGCTTGTTCAGCCTGGAGAAGACTCTGGGGGGACTTTATAGCTGCTGCTTGAAGGGATCCTACAGGAAGGCTGGTGAGGGATTTTCATGAGGGTGTCTGGAGACAGGACAAGAGGGAATGGTTTGAAGCTGAGGGAAAGTAGGGTTAGACTGGATCTTAAGAAGAAGTTCTTCAGTATCAAGCTGGTGAGACTCTGGAACAGGCTACCCAGTGAAGTTGTGGATGCTTCCTCCCTGGGGGTGTTCAAGGCCAGGGTGGATGAGGCCTTGAGCAGCCAAATCTAGTTGAGAGGTGTCCTTGCCCACGGTGGGGAAGGTTGGGGTAGATGATCTCTGAGGTCCCTTCCAACCTAAGCCATTCTATGATGATTCCATAATAAGTCAGAATCAGAGATAGACATGGGATACAGAGAGCCTTTAAATGAGTTCTAATGACAGTTTTCATTTAAAAAAGAAGAGATTGCAAGTGAGACTCTCTGCTTGTCAAAGCCTCCAGCTGCTTTGCTGTACAGCACAATCATGGAATCAACCAGGTTGGAAAAGACCTCAGAGATCAGCAAGTCCAAACCTATTGCCCAACACCTCCTGACAACTAAACCATGGCTCCAAGTGCCACAGCCAAGCCTTTTTTGAACACCTCCTGGGATGGGGACTCCACCACCTCCCTGGGCAGCACATTCCAAGGGCCAATCACTCTCTCTGTGAAGAACTTTCTCCTCACCTCGAGCCTGAATGTCCCCTGGCACAGCTTGAGACTGTGTTCTCTTGTTCTGCTGCTGGTTGCCTGGGAGAAGAGACCAACCCCCACCTGGCTACCACCTCCTTTCAGGAAGTTGTAGACAGCAATAAGGTCTCCCCTGAGCTTTCTCCAGGCTATAGTTTGTGATGCTGTGAAACTGCAAACAGCTCTCTGGGTTTTGTCTCAAAGTCTTCCCTGGCAGTGTTGTTTCCAGACAAACTGTTTTCAAATAGCAGAGAGACTGCACTTGGGATGCTGCAAACACTTCTGTGTTCTCTTTAAGCAGTGAACACTACTTAAACAAGAAGTAAAAGCTACATCTGTTGCAAATCAAAGCATATGTTGAGGTTTTAAGATGCTTTATCTCCTGGAAGCACGCTGCCGAGGGTTGCGTATCGAGCTGTCTGTGCCAGTCTGATAATCCTGGGGTAGTAATATTCATGGAAATCTCCACTAATAATCTTTTTATGTGTTTTCTCTCAGTCCATCTGTGCTGCAGTTGCATATTTCTACAGCAACTACTTCCTTCTGCAGTGGCAGCTCCTGATCATGGTGGTTGTGGGCTTCTTTGGAACCATTACCTTCTTCGTGGTGGAGTGGGAAGCAGCAGCGGCTCTGGCTGCCCGTGGCTCCGACTACAGCAGCATCTGATCCAGCCCCTGTGCCCAGTCCTGTGTGAGGGGGAAAAAAAACACTGACTGTCAAGTAATGAGAGAGGTGGTGGAAAGTCCAAGTTGCAGCAGAGGTTGAGATGGAGGAAGCTACTACTAAATCACCATCAGCCTAACAGAGTGAAGCACGGGAGGGAAAATAGCCACATTGGAAAGGCTTTTTTGTGCCCCCCCTCCCCCCTTGATTTAATCAACTGAGCTTGGTGTGCATGCTCTTAAAACTGTGCTATTAGAAGTGGAAGGAAATGCAGAGATCTGAGTATTGAACAGTTCTGTTCTGAGATGTACCTTTCAGAATGTAATTGCCTAATTCCACTCCACCAGGCACTACAGAATTAGTTTCTCTCTTCTTTTTCCCCCCCCCCTCTCCCTTAAATTATTTTTCCTATATTCTCATTCTGCAAACACTTCAATTCTGGTATGGAATGAGTGATATTTTTATCAGGTGCATTATATCCCAGAGTGTGTCTGCACAGCAGAAATCAATGTGGGTCATTGGCTTTTTTCAACAACTAGACATGTAGAAGTATTTCTGTGGGGAGTGTTGCTGCCTGATTCTGTAACCCCCCAGCTCCTGCTTCATGTGCTTGCATTTGATCAGATGCAAGGGGTTGGGTGGGTTGGTTGGTTGGTGACTTTTTTTGGGGTGGTGTTTTTTGTTTTCTTTTTGTTTGTCTTGTTTTTCTGAGGAAAGGGAATGAGGCTGTGGTGTGACAGGCAAGGTTTTAGAAGATCTGAAGGAATTAAGGATGAGATCCTGGTGCCTGTGAAGTGCTGGTAGTTGAAAACAGCCCTTTGGTTCAGCATCTCAGGGTTGAACTCTTGGGATGGCTGCTGGAGCTCTCTTGGGGGAGTGCTATATGAAGGACCACAGGACATGACTGCCCTCACAGATTTCATAGAATTGTTTTGGTTGGAAAAGATCTCCAAGATCATGGAGTCCAGCTGTCCACCTAATACCATTGTTGCCAGTCAGGCTTCTTGAACACCTCCAGGGGCAGTGGCTCCACCACCTCCCTGGGTAACCTTTTATAATCCCAGACCACTCTTTCCTTAAAGAGATTTTTTCCTATTATTCAATCTAAACCTCCCCTGGCAAAGGTTCAGGTGATTTCCTCTTGTCCTAGAGGAGGAGGCTTTCCAAAAGGACTTTCCAAAGAAGTCATTTTGAGTTGAAGGAAATCTTCCTCATGATCTGTGATGGGAGCATTGTCTGAGTACAAGTGAAGTACAAACCAGATTCAGGATGTGAACTGCAGGGAAATAATCTTCCAGTGTTTGTTTTACTGCCTAGTCTAAAAATACCTGAAAGGCTTAATGCAAATGGTTTCTTTCAGTGTGTGTTGGGAAGCCTGAGCTGTGATCTTATGCTGCCAAGTTGCACAGTAACCAGATTTCAATCCAAAAACTGTTAGAGGTGATGTCACTCAGGCAGCAAATGCAGCTCACCTTCCTTTTGATGTCTGCATGACTCTGTAGCACTTGCAGTTTTGTTTCTGTCCAGTGGGCAAACAGGATGTGACTGAGAGCAGTGGGGACCACAAGAATCATAGAATCACAGAATCAACCAGGTTGCAAAAGACCTCAAGGGTCATCAAGTCCAACCTGTTACTTAACACCTCCTGACAACTAAACCATGGCTCCAAGTGCCACAGCCAAGCCTTTTTTGAACACCTCCAGGGATGGGGACTCCACCACCTCCCTGGGCAGCACGTTCCAATGGCCAATTACTCTTTCTGGGAAGAACTTTCTCCTCACCTCCAGCCTAAACCTCCCCTGGCCCAGCTTGAGACTGTGTCCTCTTGCTCTGGTGCTGGCTGCCTGGGAGAAGAGACCAACCCCCACCTGTTTACAACCTCCTTTCAGGTAGTTGTAGAGAGCAATAAGGTCTCCCTTGAGCCTCCTCTTCTGCTTTTAGACACTCCATGTAGCTATTTTCAGAGAGGCTACCACTCACCACCTTTTTTGTGTGCACAGTCAGGGTGCTGATGTCTTATCTTTAAAGACAAGCTAATAAAAGTGGACTCAGTATGTATCAGTATCTCCTGCATGTCAGAGCTACATAGGTGTACCTAAGGTTAAACTTGATGAGGGACTGCAGTATCTCCTGTGACATTTGCTGTGGCTTCTGCTCTCACAGGACATGTCAGACAGCTCCCAGGAAGCACAGCAGCAAAACAGCAGAGGAGGATTATCTTACAGCCTTATGGAAAGGGCTCTTTAAATGCACTGCAGGTTCTGGCTGTGAGATCAGTAAGGTGTTAATGGGAGGATGAGAGAAAGCACCTGAGCACTTGGCAGGCAAAGAAATCTGTGAGGCCAGCCAGAAGAAGAGAGCCTTTGTGTATTCCCAGGAGATGGAATGAATGATGTAAAAGAGAATGAGACAGAGCATGCATTTATCCAGGGGTTACCCCAGCCACTCCAATTTGTCAGGCAAACTGAAAAGGCATTCAGGATTCAATCAATATATATTCAATTAATGTGACTAGCAGCACTCTAATGCCTCTCAGCCACTCCTGCTGTCCTCTAATTTCAAGTGTACTGTAAAAAGTGTAGCTGCTGGGCTGCTGCTGCTGCTGCTCTTGGAGCTACACATTTGTGTTTCCTCCCCAGTACCAAAAGGGATAAACCAAAAGGGTTTTTTTGTTAGCTTAATTTTTCTATGTTTTTTTTTTTTAAGGTAAGGAATTGCTGACTTTTGTCTCCACACTCTCTTCCTGAGCCCTGGTTTCCCTTCTGTATCAGTGAGAGAAGGAAGACTTGAAAGTTCCCAAGGGCCAAGTGTGTCTTGCAGCACAGGAAAATGATTCTTTGGGTCTTGCGGTGGTGAGGAACTTAGAAATGCCTTCAAAACAAAGCCATTTGTTGTAGGTAGGTTGCAGCTCTTCAGGAGGCTGCTTTTTGAGTTGGTCACCCTTAGTGAGGAACTTCTTGTGGGGTTCCTGTGCCATCATATCAGCTACTTCATGAAGAGTTAAACTGCTAAGTTTCTGTGCTTCCAGCAAGCATGTTGAGACTGCCTTTCAGACATCCTAATGACCTGGGCCCTGGGGATTCTTCAGCACCTCTGTGAATCTGATGCTTTTGCATTTTTCTCTCTGCTCTGCTTGGTCTATGAGATAATGCCAGAAGGCTGTTCCCTTGAACAACCCAATGAAGAGCTCTGAAGCCTTTACTGCTCTGTGGCAGCTCTTGCAAGGAGTCATGACATTCTCAGAACTGCATCATGGATAACCATTCATCTGATTTTTTTTACCATTAGCTATGTAAGCCTTGCTTTGACATCTGATCTGGAGAGACAGTTCCCAGTTAATCAAGCTGCCAATTGCTCATGATTGCTTTTCACTTCTGTGTCTTTGGTTTGACAAGGAGGTGAAGAATCCACCCAGCTCCACACCACTGTTTGCCCATAACCACTGCTGACATCCATTTAGAATTCCATCTCTTCATCTTTTTATCAGCATTTACCAGCCCTGAGCCTGCATCCTGTTCATTTCACCTCCCTGGCCTTTGGGGGCAGGCCCCTGTTAATCTGAGCTGGGAGCTTACTGTGAAATTAAGTGGGATTTGAGAAGAGGCTCTGGCAATGTTTGTGATATTGTGGGCTTGGTTTCTGTGGGGGATTTCTATCTTCAGAAGCACAATTGCACACTAAGTTGCTTGGGCTTCTTGGGCTTCATGTTGCTTTGGTGGTTCTTCTTTAATCCTTGTAGGTTATTAAGGTTTGGTCTATACAAATGCTGACTAATTGGATGCTCTTAACCTTTGAGTGCCAAAGAGTAGCCTTTAAATGCCTATCACACTTCAGTCTTGCTGGTTGGTGTTCATTTTGATGTGAGTGTATGGAAAGAGGAAACTTGTTCATAAGTTACCATAGTATCAGTCAGGGTTGGAAGGGACCACAAGGATCATCCAGTTCCAACCCCCCTGCCATGGGCAGGGACACCCCACACCAGATCAGGCTGGCCAGATCCTCATCCAGCCTGGGCTTAAACACCCTCAGGGACGGGGCCCCAACCACCTCCCTGGACAACCCATTCTTCCTCACCTCCAGCCTGAATCTCCCCACCTCCAGCTTCATTTCATTCCCCCTAGTCCTATCACTGCCTGAGATCCTGAGAAGTCCCTCCCCAGCCTTCTTGTAGCCCTCTTCAGATACTGGAAGGCCACAATGAGGTCACCTTGGAGCCTTCTCTTCTCCAGACTGAACAGCCCCAACTCCTTCAGTCTGTCCTCACAGGAGAGGTGCTCCAGCCCTCTGAGCATCCTCGTGGATCTGATTGGCTTTCTGGGCTGCAAGTGCACACTGAGAGCTCCTGTTGAGCTTCTCCTCCACCAGCACCCCCAAGTCTCTCTCCTCAGGGCTGCTTTCCAGCCAGTCCCTGCCCAGCCTGGATTTGTGCCTGGGATTGCCTTGACCCAGATGCAGGACTTGGTCTTGTTGAACCTCATGAGGTTGGCTTGTGCCCACCTCTCCAGCCTGTCCAGATCCCTCTGGATGGCATCCCTGCCCTCCAGCCTGTCTGCTGCACCACACAGCTTGGTGCCATCAGCAAACCTGCTGAGGGTGCACTCAGTGCCACTGTCCATGGCACCCACAAAGATGCTGAACAAGTTGTAGAGCAACTTATGTTCTGTAGAACTTGTTCATAATTAAGGGATGGGCTTTTGACTTGTGTTAATTCCACAGATGCATAGAATGGTTTGAGTTGGAAAGGGACCTTGAAGATCATCTAGCTCCAACCCCCCTTGCTATGGACAGGGACACCTCCCACCCACCCAGGTTGCTCAAGGCCTCATCCTTGAACACCTCCAGGGTTACAATCTCTGTTAGCAGGTTGAGATGGGGAAGGGCACCACTTAGAACATGTTCTATGTTAGTAAATCTGATCTATACCTTTTCCCAGTGACAGCTGAGCTCAAGTTAAACAAGAAGGCTTCTGCTGGTGTAGTTGTGACTATTTTAAAGTCTCCTGGAAAAAAAACCCAGACCAACTTCCTGGTGAAGTTTGCTGGTATAACTTGAGGGGAAAATGATCTGAGTGTGGAAAACCATAGCTTCAGGACTGGGTCAGTTAACCACCCAGGGAAAGCTCTGCCTGACTTTCAACTCCACAAGCTTGCTTAAGCTGGGGAGTGTGGTTCCCTGGACACCAACCCCAAGTGCCAGGAATGAATTGCTGCAGAGGCTGCCTAGCAGCTTTGCCTCTGCTTGAAGAGCAGGTGGGTGTGAGGAGACAACCTCCAAGACTGTTTTCTGGGGCGATGATTAATTGTTTGCTGTCAGCAGAAGTGGGGAAACACAGTGGTGAGCAGGATGCCAGCAGACACAACACTCAACTTTGACTCCAATTGTGTGAGAGTGTTAATTATGACAGGAACTGAGGAGGGTTTGGGTTTGTGTTGTGTGTGCTTGGGGTTTTTTTTCCCTAGGAAAATGTGTTTTCAAAGGCTTCCTCCACATCTCTGCTTTCCTTGGCAGTCTGGTAGCTCCACTTGTGGCAACTGAATGGCAGCAGTGGTTAATGCCACGTTTCCCTTGTTCCCTGGTAGGTGCTGGCAGCAATAGGAAGTGGGAGTGTTGAAAGCTGGGGATGAAGTTGAAGTTCAGCTGCTTAACAAGGTGCTTGCCGCTCTGATCTAACCCCTCTGGGGCAGAGGCATTGGTTGAGGCTGTTTCTAGCAGTCGTCATGGCCAAACTGAGTGTGATGCTTCTAATAAGTTTAACTTCAGAGGTTGTTGGTACCACAGAGGAGCACTAAGGATGTTTGTTCCACTCTCTTTAAAGCACAGTAGAGAGCAAATCTGGGACTGAGAACATTCTCTCCGTGGGGATGAGAAGGGCTGCTGCTTGCTGTCGACTCAATTTCTGCTGCTTTTCTTTCTCTGCTCTCTCGGTTGTTCCAGCTGCTGGCCTGTCCTCTGCCGAGCTGGCCTTTCTCCCTTGTTTCCCTTCTGACAGCTGCAGAAGTCCCAGTTGAAATGCTAAACGACTTTATTTAAACCTTAATGAAAGATGTCCTCGGGGTTAGAATTGGTGATCGTTGACGACGGGCTCCCGGTGATTGTCCTCTTGAAAGTGCTGCTGTCCAGCGAGAGCACCGACGGCTCCTTGCTGTACTTCTTTTCGCGGGCACAGCCACGCAAATAAAAGCCAATCCCAAGCAAACAAGGGTTGTGTTGGCTCTGGTCCTTAAGCTGTCCGAGTTGCTCCTGGCATTGTTTTCCCGGTGTGGCTGCGGGAGGGGGGCGCATTCCGAAGCGGTGGATCGCAGGAAGGCTTTGCTGCGCCTGCTTCAGGAAAGGGAGGATGTGTGGTGTGGGGCTGAGCAGCCCTTCTGAGCCGCCTGATTGTGGGGGTGGTGAAGGCTAGGGGAGTGAGTGTCTTGGGGACATCAGGGTGGCTGCTGCTGTCCCAGCCTTCTTTGCTTTCCTAGTCCTGTTGGAGAGCCCATCTCAAGAAAACTGGGGAAAGGGAGGGGATGGGAGGGGGAGAGGGAAGGGGGTGGGGAGGGGAGGGGGAGAGGGAAGGGGGGAGGACACACCTTTGTGTTCCTCTCTCAGTACCCTTCCTGTGGCTTTCAGTATCTTTCTCCTAACCCAAGTGTTGCATTCCTGGGAGGCTCCCTGAAGGCTGCTCTGAGCTGTGGGATGTTTGAGTCCTGTTCAGGTAAAATGAAGTGTGTGAATGGAAGGCTATGGTCCAGTCAAGCCTCATGGCTGAAAGATGGGATTCAGTCCTGGCTTCAGGCTGTGATGAAGGGCAGGGGCTGGCAGGGAGCAGCTGTGGTGGTGGTTTGGCTGGGTTTTCCATGGAGATGTGGCTGCAGAGCTGCAGCTGCTGAGGGCAGGGAGCTGAGGAGTGCTTCCTGCAGCGTGCCCCAGCACAGGCACCGTTCTTTTTCCCCTTCTGCATTTTTCCTTTCCCCTCGAGATTCAGTAATTTCCAGGTTGATCAAAACCCAGTGTGTGATCTCTGCATGGCCTTGGTGTTCCCATTCCTGAGAGACACAATCTGCATCGGGTAGCTGGCTGTAAAATCCTCCGTGGGAGCAAATGGAAAAGAGCCTGGCAGGGGAGCTGTTGCTGGTGCACAGCCCTTTGAATCTCAGGATGAAAGTAGACTTAGGAGTTTGCACTTCAAAGTTGGATTGTGGAGGGGGGAAGAGAGGGGGGAAAAAAAAGGGTTGTGCCTTAAATAGAGAGGGGAAAAAAAATCCAATCACGAATTCTGTCCTATTAAAAGGAAATTGTGATTTGTTGAGGTCACTTAGTGAAATTAGCTTCAATTAAGCAGCCCTCACTAAATGCAGTGGTGACTGCTTACTGTCAGAGCCACTCATCTTGTGGTAATGCCTGACCTGCAGAGTTTGTTGTGATTATTAATCTTGGTAAAAAAACCCAATTACCCAGATAATGGCCTGGTGGAAAGGAGCCTCAGCACCACCCTGGAGCTGCTGCCCGCTCACAGGAGCCTAGCTGTGGTACACAGCGTTGCTCCTGCAGCTCCTGTGCTGAGGGATTAGAGTGGAATAGAATAAACCAGGTTGGAAGAGACCTTCGAGATCATCCAGTCCAACCCATCATCCAACACCACCTAATCAACTAACCCATGGCACCAAGCACCCCATCCAGTCTCCTCCTAAACACCTCCAGTGATGGTGACTCCACCACCTCCCCAGGCAGCACATTCCAACGGGCAATCACTCTCTCTGTGTAGAATTTCTTCCTCACCTCCAGCCTAAACCTCCCCTGGCACAGCTTGAGACTGTGTCCTCTGGTTCTGGTGCTGGCTGCCTGGGAGAAGAGCCCAACCCCCACCTGGCTACAACCTCCCTTCAGGGAGTTGTAGAGAGCAAGGAGGTCTCCCCTGAGCCTCCTCTTCTCCAGGCTAAGCAACCCCAGCTCCCTCAGCCTCTCCTCACAGGGCTGTGCTCCAAACCCCTCACCAACTTTGTTGCCCTTTTCTCGACACCTTCCAGCAATTCACCATGCTTCCTAAACTGAGGGGCCCAGAACTGGACACAGGACTCAAGGTGTGGCCTGACCAGTGCAGTGCACAGGGGCAGAATGACCTCCCTGCTGCTGATGATCGTGCTGGGGGAGGGAAAGGATTGCCTCTGTAGCCACAAACTGCTCAGGAGGCTGCCTGAGGCGAGGGGCCATGGGGTGGAGGGTGGCCCAGAGCTGTGGGCTCTGTTCCTTTGCCATGGGGCTGAGTGGTTGAGTGATAAAACAGGAGGCTAAAGGTCAGAAGCTGCTGAAGTGTCTCTGCCCTGCTCAAGCATTGTGGTTTGGTGGAGGAAAAGGCAGGTGGAGGACAGCAGTGAGTGCCCAGCCTGTTGCTTTGCTGAAATATCTCCAGCTCATAGAATCACTCCACTTGGAAAAGACCTTTCCTATTGAGCCCAACCATTCTCTAACTCCCCCAGGCCTGGTGCTAAGCCATGTCCCTCAGCACCACATCTCTGTGTCTTTTAAACACCTCCAGGAGTGTGGTGATCCTGCTCTGGCAGGGAGGGGTGGACTAGATGGTCTCTGGAGGTCCCTTCCAGCCCCTTCCAGCCCCTAGCATTCTGTGGCCCCCAGTGACAGGACAGGAGGTAAGGGGCTCAAACTTGAACAGAGGAAGTTCCAAGTAAAGATGAGAAGGAACTTCTTTGAGGGTGGCAGAGCACTGGAGCAGGCTGCCTGGAGAGGTGGTGGAGCCTCCATCTCTGGAGTCTTTCAAGGGCTTCCTGACTGTGGTCCTGTGTGACCTGCTTTGGGTGATCCTGCTCTGGCAGGGGGGTTGGATTTACTCTTCAGAAGTCCCTTCCCACCACCCCCACCATCCTGTGATTCACATTCAGATGCCATCCTCACCTCTGTGCAGAGAGCAGCAATCACAGGCAGCTCTCAGTGACATTTCTGAATAATTATGATGATTATACTGGGTGAGAGCTTAATTCTCCCAGTGCTCAGATGTCTGGGGAAGACACAAAGCACTGCCCTTTCACAGCCAGTGGCAGAGGATGGGCCTCAGGGCCCTTGTGGGGGGTTGATAAGAGCCAGCTTGCCACAGCCTGTGCCTACACAGTGTGCCTACACCCTGTGCGTTCGTGCCGGCGCTGGGGGGATCTGATATCCCCATCAGAAATGGCTACAGGGCAAGGCAAGGGTGCTCTGCACACTGGGTTTCATGTCATGCAGAAGGCAAGGGTGCTCTGCACACTGGGTTTCATGTCATGCAGAAGGCAATGGGTGCTCTGCACACTGGGTTTCATGTCATGCAGAAGGCAAGGGTGCTCTGCACACTGGGTTTCATGTCATGCAGAAGGCAATGGGTGCTCTGCACACTGGGTTTCATGTCATGCAGAAGGCAAGGGTGCTCTGCACACTGGGTTTCATGTTATGCAGAAGGCAATGGGTGCTCTGCACACTGGGTTTCATGTCATGCAGAAGGCAAGGGTGCTCTGCACACTGGGTTTCATGTCATGCAGAAGGCAATGGGTGCTCTGCACACTGGGTTTCATGTCATGCAGAAGGCAAGGGTGCTCTGCACACTGGGTTTCATGTCATGCAGAAGGCAATGGGTGCTCTGCACACTGGGTTTCATGTCATGCAGAAGGCAAGGGTGCTCTGCACACTGGGTTTCATGTCATGCAGAAGGCAATGGGTGCTCTGCACACTGGGTTTCATGTCATGCAGAAAGCAAGGGTGCTCTGCACACTGGGCTTCATGTCATGCAGAAGGCAATGGGTGCTCTGCACCCTGGGTTTCATGTCATGCAGAAGGCAATGGGATGTGGAAATCTGCTAGCTGGCACTGATGTTCTGCAGCAAACAAACCAAGCAGCAGAGCCAGGGCTTGGGAGGGTGACTTGGAAAGTTGCAGCGCTGGGAGCTTCGTCTTCAGGAGTCAGGCAAATTCCTCTTTCTGGCAAGAACTTTGTCCTCACCTCCAGCCTAAACCTCCCCTGGCACAGCTTGAAACTGTGTCCTCTTGATCTGGTGCTGGTTGCCTGGGAGAAGAGGCCAATCCCCACCTGGCTACAACCTCCCTTCAGGTAGCTGTAGAGAGCAAGAAGGTCTCCCCTGAGCCTCCTTTTCTCCAGGCTAAGCAACCCTCAAATCCTGAGCAGCTGAAAGCAGAGCTTTGATGGTCAATATTTTCATGAGAAGCTCTCTTTAGCAAGAATGATAATGTCCCTGGGTCACTCTGGCTGAAACTCTCAAATGACCTCCTTTGGTCTCTGGTGGAATTAAAGTCTTAGGACATCGATGACGCTGAGAGGTGGAGGCTGCTCAATCCTTTCTGCTGCGAAGGACTTCATTTCCACCCCCTCCCCCCACCCCCAAAAAATTCCTCCCCCAGAAAAGCTTTGTGCAGGAGATAAATATTGCAAAGCAGGAGAATTTTGGAGCAGGAGATGAAGTGGTGTGCCCAAGGCGACAGGCATCCCCGGTGGGGGAGCTGGGATTAGCAGTTGGCTGCTCCCAGCTAATCCAGTTTGCAAATCCTCTGTCAGCACTGCTGTCCTGGGAGCTGCTTGGAGCTGTGAACTGCTTTTCCACCTCCAGGATGTAAGACAGTGTCCAAGAGCTTCACACCACCGTTCCTGTGGGAGGTGGGAAGGGTTACATCTGTATGGGATGATAAACAGAGACAGATTGTGAGGGACTCAAGGGACGTGCTGGGTTTGTGAGGCTGTTGGAAGACCTGCAGCAGCAGAACCTGGGGGACACAGCAGCTCATCCCTGGCTGGCTCTTATCCTGCTTTTGCTGGCCCCACTGCTGGTGAAAAGCAAAAGCAGTTCAGCCTGAGTGAGGAACTGTGTGGTTCAGGGGAGCAGAGGAATGCTGTGGCTGCTGTGTCAGCAGCCTGCAGGAAAACCTCCATGGAGAAACACCTTGAAATCGGCACCTGTCTCCAGGTGCTGTGAGACAGACCTTTGGGTCTTGCTGCCTTGACAGAGGTGCTCTGGGTGCTGGGTCCATGTGTGAGTGGTGTGCTGCCCTTGGACGTGCCCCTGGAGGCTTGCTGGGTGCATGCTGAGTGCAGGGCAAAGCTGGATCCCATTCACCAGGCAGGAGCTGAGGGAAGCAGAGATGTGGTGCTGAGGGGCAGGGTTTAGCACCAGGCTTGGAAGAGTTAGGTCATGGTTGGACTCGAGGATGTTAAAGGTCTCTGCCAAGTGAAATGAGTCTATGATTCCATGATTCTAAGCAGCCAAGGACTCTCCAAAGGCAGACCTGAGGAACCCAGCCTCTCCAAAGCAGGGGCCTGGCTCTCCTCAGTGAAGCTGCAGAGGGTGCTCTCTGCTTGCATGGCTCCTGTCCTCCTGCCCGCTCGGCACCAAGCCTCCCAAGGTGCCTTTCCCTTCTCGCTCCCGCAGCCAGCTGCTGCCTTTCAATTAAGCCCAGCTCGGGTCAGCTCTCGACAAGCAGCCTCCCTTGTAACTCCAGGAGGTTACCAGCCAGCAGATTCTTGAAATGCATCTTAAAAAGAGAAGAGATTGGGCTGGGAGCCAAGAGACGATTTTGTGTTACTTCCCTCTGCAGCCACTCTTTCTGCAGAGCTGAGGCTTGCATGGGAGCCTGTGGAGACTGAGAGGTGCCAGGGCATGCAGGATGGTTAATTAGTTGTTGTACCATCAGATGATAGACCCAGTTGTTATCCTTAATGACCACAGAAATAGCAGAAGGGCTCTTGTGCTGGCAGATTTAAGCCAATTTCTAACTCCTAGAAACTAGGCAGAGCGAGGACAGGCTGTCCCCTGTGTTTGTGAAGGGGTTCTTGCAGCCTCCTGCAGCAGTCAGAACATGATGCTCTGAGGTTCAGGATGCAGGGTACAGCTGCTCTGGACTCTTCTCCCAAGCAAGCAGTGACAGGATGAGAGGGAATGGCCTCAAGTTGCACCAGGGAAGGTTTAGGTTGGATATTAGGAAACAATTCTTTGCTGCAAGAGTGGTCAGGCATTGGAACAGGCTGCCCAGGGAGGTGGTGGGGTTCAACATCCCTGGAAGTGGTCAAGAAACCTGTGGCCATGGCACTTTGGGACATGGTTTAGTGGCCCTGGTGCTGTTGGGTTAGGGATAGGGATTGGGATTGGACTTGATGACCTTAGAGGTCTTTTCCAGCTGGGATGATTTTATAAGCCACACTGATGGTGCTTCTGCCTTCCACCTCTGTGGCACTGATCATAGTTGGAGGTGCTCAGTGCTGCAGAGCAGAGATGGAAGATGTTGGCTTGGTCTTCATGACTGAGGCCTCTGTGGGGTGTTTCGTGCAGAGCAAAAGGAAAGGAGGGGAGTGGAGGTGTCTGCTTTGAGGCACTGAACGTGGGCAGCCCCCATTCTCCTGCTGTCACGGGGCATAAAGCAGCAACTGCTGATGGGATGGGAGAAGAGCTCCAGCTGGGAGGCAGCAGGAGCTGCTGTGCCTGCTCCAGTGGCTGCAGGCCCTGGGTTTGGAGTCAGCATGGGGTGGAAATCAGTGCTCCAGAGGAACTGAGAGAGGTGTGGGGCTGACCCCCTTCTCTGGGAAAGCCTGGATTTTGGAGCAAGCCCTAGCTGGGGAAGGGAGAGGTTTGGAGATGGAGGGAGCATAAGAGGGACACAGGAAAGGATGGGGAGATGTGGTACTGGTGGCAAAGTGGTTCACAGGAGGCTGATCTGGATGTGCTTTTGAGGGTAAGTTTGATCCCAGCAACTTTGCCAGCAGTTTGTGGAGTGGTGGCCTCACCCTGCTGGTTCAGGAAGGTGAGACCCTCCGAGTGTTACCTTCCAGGATACTGTGTGGAATGGGAAGCACTTTGTGATGCTTCTGCTCTTCATGTGGCTCATCAGAAGCCTGCCTGGGGGTGCATTTCCTGTGTGCCCGTGGTCATACTGAGCAAACAGGCTGAGAGGATCGCAGCTGCAGGGGCCCTGCTGAGCCTCAGGGGCAGGAGGGAAGGTCCCAGCTCCCTGCCCTGCTTTAGGGTGGGCATGAGTCACAGCTACACAGCAGCCATCGGTCTTGGCTCCGTGCCTCTGCCTCTGCAGAGTGCTTGACCCTTGCAGAGCACCTGCAGGTGTGTGGGTGGAAATAAACAGGTGCCAAGAGCCCAAGGGGAGCAGAGGAAGCCTCTTGTAGCTGGATGCAGCTGGCAATAAAGTCCTGTGTGTGGCAGCATCTTCCCTCCCCGAGGCACTGTTACTCCACCCACCAAGCTGGACCTGTGGCTTGGGCAGCCCCTGGGTAGGGTTAGCTGAGCACACAGCACTTGGGGCATCCCCTGCTAGGGCTGGTTTGCAGCAGCACCCACTGGCAGAGTTTGCTGCTCTGTTGGGCACATACAGCTCCTGACCTGCATTTGGCTTCCCTTTATCTAGTGGAGAGGCAATTCCAGCCTCTGTAATTAATGATTCTCTCCTGCCAGGGTCTTGGGTGAAGCATCAGCACAGGAAATTGGCTGGGCTAAGTGGTGTCTGTGCTTGGATCCTGCCTGCAAAGGCAGACCTGAGCCAGCTGAGATGAATTGTAGCTTGGCTGCCGAGTTCATTTTTCATCCTCAAGCCTGAAGGCAGAGGTGGGAACAGCTCCTGTGTAATCTGAGCTACACACTTACCATGCTCAGCCTCTACCTGGAGCCTCATCTGTTGCAAATGTCCCACACACTGATGGAGAAAGGCCTTGGGCTGTGTCCCTGGGGGGTACCTGTGCTTGGGTTTTGTGATGGCATTTGGGGACCAGGTGGTCCAACACTGCTCCCCAGGGAGATGACAAGGCGTGGGGGTAACACTCGCAGAGCAAGTGGGCTGCTGAAAGGCCACACAACTGCTCTGGTCTCACCTGGGGTTTGGTTCATCTCCCCAGGCAGTGCTGGTGTGCACCATGGTCATTGCTTCAGGAAAAAAAGCCAGTTTATTTAGCTTGTAGTGAAGCATGAGATGAAACACGCAGCAGGCTGCCTGTTGTTTAAGGGATACTCCTGGCTCCAAGCCTCTGTGCTCACCTACTGCGTCCTTTTGCAGGAACCTGGGTGCTGGCTGAACCCTCACCACTGCCACTGGGGGCAAACTCTTCTCTGGGGCTGGCTGCTGCTGTTGCAGGAGGAGCAGGGAGCTGAGTGAATGACTTCTGAGCTCAGTTGCTAATTCTCTGGAGCTGTGTCTATCCAGCCTAGCTCTGGCTCTCCAAATGCTGTTGCAATACAAATCATAGAGTAAGAGAAAGGTTTGGGTTGGGAGGAACCTTAAAGATCATCTAGTTTCAGCCCCTCTGCCATGAGCAGAGACACCTTCCACTGGCTCAGCAGGGGGAAAGGGCAGGTCCTGGTGTGCAGAGCAGAGCTGTGGATCAGGGGGTGGTTTTGTTGTGGAAAATGATGGTGTGCTTTGGCTTTGCATCCTCAGATGTGTTCATGGCCTGTGCAGCTGGGGGAGTTCTGCTCTCTCCTCAGCCAAGGGTTCGTAGATCAGCAGCAAACTCCAAAGGCCTGGGGAAATTGCAGCTGATGGGAACTGCTGGCAAGGAAATTCCAGAACCCATCCAGGGATGGTGTCTGCTTTATTTTCATCCAGTGTGTTTGCTTTGGAAGGGAGTAGGGGTGAAAACATGCTGGCCAGGGTGGGACACACTGGATGGTGGAAGGCAGCTCAGGACGTGGCTTTTAGAGCAGACGTTTGGCCAATGCCACATCCCCTTCCTGTTGCCTCTCCATGAGCTTCTCTGGGAGATGCTGCAAGGCTGGGGGAAAGGGTAGGACAGGCTTTGGCCTGCTTTTTATTCTCCCCAGAGCCAAATACTCTCCAAGTTGCCATGCACAGCCCAGCCTGGTCTGGCTGGCAGCTTAAGTCATGTGGGGCTACACTGCTCCACTTGGAGAGTGCCTCCAGCACCAACACAGCAGCTCTGTTCCCAGCACCAGTAAAAACCTGTGCCTGCAGAGAGAACAGCCAAACCCTCCCATGGTGGATTTGGAGTGATGAAAGTGTGGCTTTCCTCCCTGCTTTCCTCTCTCTCTGTTACTTTGTCTGCTTCTTAACTGCCTCCCCCATCACCTCATCTCTTTTTCCTTGCTCCTTCCTTCCCCTACAGCTACTGCCTGGTAGTTAGCTGTGCTCATATCTATCTCAAAGGTTCATCAGTGTCACCCCCTGCCATGGCCATGTGTGGTACACATAAGGCAGCCTAATGAGCTGAGCTTTGAGCTCTGAATTTCTAACCCTGGCTCCTTTGCTGGCCTTAAGCAGGTGCCTTAGAGCAGGGCTTGGCTTCCTCACTTGCAGGGTGAGACCATTGCTAAACCAGCTCACTTCTGGGGCAGCACAAGGAGTGCCTGGTGGATCAAGTTCAAGGCAAAACAGCTGAAAATGAGTTATTCAGGCTTGCTGTCCAGCCACAAGCTGCTGGAAGGGCTTGGTTATTTCTTGAGGCTGCATAAGGCAAGTGGAGAGCATCCCCTTTCTCTGCAGAAGCTGGGCTGAGAGGCTGGCCAGCCAGCCCCAGTTCCCAACAACCTGTGGGCATTAAAACCAACCCTTTCCCTTACCAGGACAGCTTTGGAGGTGCTGCCTGTTCCCTAGCCACGGGAAGAGCTGGGCTTCTGCACCCCGCTGCAAGAGCAGCCAAGAGGAGTTTGACCCTGTGGTGGTGCTGGGGACACTAGGGCTGAGCCACCTCTACCTACAGTTCCTTCTGCACTTGGTGCCTAACTTTTAAGGTGCTTACCTTTGCTGCTGTTGGCAGAGAAGGGCATTTGGGAGGCTAGACAAGGGCTGCAGCAACTTCCCTTTGCGCTGATGAACCTCTGCCAAGCCCACTGTGAGGGAAGGAGCAGATCTGCTCGAGGACCTCTGGGGTGGAAAGATGCTGAGTGCCTTCAAAGAGGGTTTAAGGCTGTGCCTGTGTGAAGGCAGAGTGTGTGCTGCAGAAGTAGCTTTTCCTGGCACTGCAGCTCATCTCGTTAATAAATCTCCTGTAACACCTCCCCACAGAGAGCCCCTCAAGAAATTGGCTAACCAGGAGAAAGTCAAGATCAAAGATAAGCCTCCTAATCCACTATCAGCAGATGCAATCAGACTCTCCATCTGCTGTCAGAGGCCCCTGCAACAGCCAACTGGGAGCCAGCCACCCGCTGCCTGCCTGCACAGATGCTTGGTCACTGCTGCGCCCCCCCTGCCTCCTGCTAGATCCAGCCTGGTGTCACCTTAGATTAGCTGGGCTCATGTTCAAAGCCTGAGCCTCCTCTTGGAACCAGCCAGGTAGAGCTGATGGGCACCTTGGCTGCAGAACAAGCACCAAGCGGTTTGCAGTTGCCATCTTCAATCAAGCGCTGTGAGCTCTGCTATGGAAATGAGAGCCTCTGCTCAGCCAGGGCTGCTGGTGAGTGCCTGCAGGAGGAGGAGATGGAGAGCAGCTCTGCGGGTTGGGCTTTGCTAGTGACAGGGGTGGCAGCAGCCTGTCCCCCTCCCCTCTCTGTGCTTGAGCCAAGGGGCTGTGGGGAGGGGTGAGCACCAGCAGCCTGGCAGTGCCTGGGCAGTGCTGGGACGTGTGGCTCCAGCGTGTCACGTCCCGGTGGATGCTCACCTGCCTGGGAGGAGTTGGTCTGAGCTGAGGAGCCTGTTTTGCAGGTGGGGACCAAAGGTGTTACCCAGCTTCTTGAAATGGCCTCAGGTTGTGCCAGGGGAGGTTCAGGTTGGGTATCAGGAAGCATTTCTTCACAGAAAGGGTCACCAAGCGCTGGAAGAGGCTGCCCAGGGCAGTGGTGGAGTCACCATCCCCGCAGGGGTTTAAAAGGTGAGTGGATGTGGTGCTGAGGGATGTGGTTTAGTGGTAGTGGTGGCATTGTGAGTTCTAGGTGAGCAGCTGGACCTGATGATCTCAAAGGTCTCTGCCAGGCTCAGCAGCTCTGTGATTCTATGATGGTGTCTGAGCATGGAGCTGAGATTTGCAGGCAGGGCTGTGGCGTGCAGTCACCTTTCCTGCAAGACCATCATTCCTGCACTCCTGCTCCTTGGGTTGGTCATCACAGAATCCCAGACAGACTGAGGCTGGAAGGGACCTCTGCAGGTCATCTGGTCCAACCCCCTGCTTAAGTAGGGCCACCCACAGCAGGTTGCCCAGGACTATGCCCAGCTGGCTTTTGGATATAGACTCATAGAATTGTCAGGGTTGGAAGGGACCTCAAGGATAATTCAGTTCCTGCCATGGGCAGGGACACCTCACACTACAGCAGGTTGTTCACAGCCACATCCAGCCTGCCCTTCAAAACCTCCAGGGATGAGGCTTCCACCACCTCCCTGGGCAACCTGTGCCAGTCTCTCACCACCCTCCTGGGGAAGAACTTCTTCCTGACATCCAATCTGAATCTACCCATTTCTAGTGTTGCTCCATCCCCCCCAGTCCTATCACTCCCTGACACCCTAAAAACTCCCTCCCCAGCTTTCTTGTAGCCCCCTTCAGATACTGGAAGGCCACAGTTAGGACTCCTCAGAGCCTTCTCCTCTCCAGACTGCACAACCCCAACTCTCTCAGCCTGTCCTCATAGCAGAGCAGCTCCAGCCCACTGCTCATCCTCATGGCCCTTCTCTGGACACCTTCCAGCACCTCCAGATCCTTCCTGTAACAGAGGCTCCAGAACTGGATGCAGTACTCCAGATGGAGTCTCAGCAGAGTGGAGCAGAGGGGGAGAATCACCTCCCTCGAGCTGCTGGCTATCTTCAAAGACACTCCACTACCTCTCCCATCCTCAGATGGTCAGCATGGTTTATGGCTGACTCCAAGAGCAGCCTGACAATGTCTCCTGGGGGGCTGGTCCAGCTGAAGGTGTCCTTGCTCAGTGCAGGGGGGCTGGCCTAGATGGCCTTTAAATCTTCCTTGCAACCCCTCCCATTCTGTGAGTCCATGGACCTTGTACCCAGCCTCCAGAGGCTTTGCCTGCATTGGTGGCCCTCATTTGTCTCGGTGGTGGTGATGATGATGGAGATCTGGAGTGGTGCAGCTGCTGGAGACCTGTCACCAGTGCAGCAGCTGTCCAGTGTGGGCACATTTTGCTCTGTTCCAACCACACCACCCTTTCCCCCTCAGCTGCAGATTGAGGCTGGGGGGGTGTGGGGAGGGGGCTCCACAACGTTTCCTACTTCTTTCTCCATTCCTTTTTGCCTCGTTCAGAGTGAAAAGCTGCCCCAGGTAACTGCAGGATTCCACTGGCTGCCAGCAAAGGAGCTGAAGAGTGAAAATAACAGCAGGGAGAGAGTGGTTTAATTTGGGGACTGGTTTTCTACGAAGTAATTATTCCTTTAAAAACCTGGGATTTGCTACAAAGGAGCACAATTGCTTGCTTGCTTTTCCCCATTATGGCTCCGGAACGGAGCACTCCTTTAATTAGTAAACATTTGGCATGCCTTTGAATAGGTTTTTAATTACCATTAAAAGGACACTGTCAAGGTGCCTTTCGTCATCTTGAATAGACCTGGATGGGTTTTTTACCCCTCGCAGTCAAATGCGGCTCTTTGGGTCTGATTGGCTGCTCCAGACAAAAAGCTGGAGAAGCTGTTTCCCTAAACCAGGCTGGTTCGGAGGTTTGGAGCTGAGCTGCAGTCCCCAAGCCTCCTCTCTTCCCCAGCTTGTTGGCAGGGGGGGTCTCCCAGCTGCTTTGCCTCCTCCCGCTGGGCTGCGGGGTGCTGGAGGTGTCCCTCTCTCCCTGAGCCTTGCCACCCCCAGCTCATCACCTGAGGACACTTTGGGCTTGCTGGCAGCTGTCCTGACCCAGCCAGCCCTAAGGCTCACCCTGTGCTGGCCACCCTGTGCTAAGCCAGCCTCTTTTGCCCCATAAGGGCAACAAGGCTGGGGAGAGGCCTTGAGCACAGCCCTATGAGGAGAGGCTGAGGGAGCTGGGGTTGCTTAGCCTGGAGAAGAGAAGGATCAGGGGTGACCTCATTGCCCTCTACAACTACCTGAAAGGTGGTTGTAGACAGGAAGGGGTTGGTCTCTTCTCCCAGGCAGCCAGCACCAGAACAAGGGGACACAGTCTCAAGCTGTGCCAGGGGAGGTTTAGACTCCAGGTGAGGAGAAAGTTCTTCACCAAGCGAGTCATTCGTCATTGGGATGTGCTGCCCAGGGAGGTGGTGGAGTCACCGTCCCTGGAGGTGTTCAAGGGGAGATTGGATGTGGCACTTGGTGCCATGGTCTAGTTGTGAGGTCTGTTGGGACAGGTTGGACTTGATGATCCTTGGGGTCTCTTCCAACCTTGGTTATACTGTGATAAATCACCCCATGGTGTCCCGGACCCTCCCTGGTGCAGCAGATGCCTGTATTACAGCTTTACAGCTCCCAGCTGCTCCAAGGAGTAGCTCTCCTAATAAATCACTGAAGCTCTAACTGAGCTTGATGTGAGCTCCAGGAGGAGATCCAGCTCTGGGCTAGTCCCCAGGCTGCTGCCTGCCTTTGGATACGCAGAGTGCTCCTGCCCCAGGCTGCCAGATGCTGTTGGCAGAGGCCAAACTCGATTAACCCCAGGCAGTGCTGGGGTGCTGCTGGTGCCCCCCCGCCTGGTGTGGAGGAGGTTGGGCATGACCACGGTGTTGGGAGATGATAAATGAGGCTCTGAGCAGCAGTCCCAAGTGTGGCACAGGCTGGGTTTTTTTTGCTTTCCCCTGCTCTGCCTCACAGGAGCTGAGTTCTCTGCCCCCCCCTCAGGAGAAGGGTCTCTAATTGAAATAGATGGAAGCTGCTGCAGGCAGAGGCAGCCTGGCTTGAGCAGAGGCTTCCTGGGTTGTGCCCACAGGGAAAGAAATGACAGGAAACCCCAGGGCATGGTGGTGGGGCAGCAGTGCCAGGGGCACCTCCCAGGGATGTGTGCCACAGAGGTGGCACAGGGGCTCGCTGAGGACATGTGTTGGTCCTTTCTGCCCTTGTCTGAGGCTCTGCTCCCCAGGCCCCTTACAGGCTGAACAAGCAGACTGAGATGCCTCTTGTTTATCTTCTGTTTGTGTTTCAGACATCATTGCTGCTCTCTGAGGAGCAGGAGCTGCAAGGAATTAGAATATCCAGTGCCTTTGTTTTAATGTTGTTGACTTTCTGCTCTGCTGGATGGGAGCAGGCTTCCCTGCCACATCCTCCTCCAGCACGGGCTGACCACCTCTTGGGCTCCTCAGATTTTCTCCTTGCTCTCATCTTTTCCCCTCCAGCCAACCTTCTGCATGCCCTTTCCTCCTCCTCCTTGCCCTTTCCTCCTCCTCCTTGCTTTCAGCTCCCTACAGAGTCCTTTGCTTCTCCTGCAGTGCCTGTGGTGCCCCTAAGTGGCCCTGAGGCAAGGCATGAGTTTTCCTGGCCCCAAAGCAGAGGGAGATGTGCAGTGATGGGGAGGTGTGAGGATGGCTCAGGCTGGTTCACAGCCTCAGCAAGCCAAGCAGCACAGCAGCTGTGGCCTTCCATCCATCTCCTTGCTGGGAGCAGCTGCTGCACAGCTCATCCATCCCCTCTTCCTGAAGGGAAGCGATGCCCTGTCCTGCCTCCCACCTCAGCACTGGCTCCAGCTCCCAGGGAGACAGCTGCTGGGAAAGCAGTGGAGGCACTGGGGCTGGCAGGATTGCACAGCTCAGCATCAGGCAGTGGCTGCCCAGGGGTTCCCTCTGCCCCATCCTGTACCCCACCTGTTGGGGGGGCAGAGGGACCCACTCCCCTGGGAGCAGCTCCTGCCTGTTTGTCCTGCTCAGCAAGGCTGTGTGACAGCATCCTGGGCAGAGGGGAGAGTGATGTGGGAGATGACCTTTTCCTGGGTCCCTCCTTGGGGCCATGGAACCTCTTTGCTTTGCAGGATCAGGGTTGGAGAGGGCTGTGGTGGGAGCAGGGCAGTTGTGCTGTGTCCATGACTGTGTCTCCTGGCCCCTCTGCCCTGGAGGGGCATGCATTAGGACTGTCTCTCCTGCCAGAGGCTTGGCAAGAGGCTGTGCAGTGACCTGCATGTGATGAGACAGGTCTCCTGAGCTCCCCACCTTGCTTTGAATTCGGCAGCTCCTTCCAGACCACGGTCACTGCCTGGGGGAGGTGGCAGCTGGCTGTGGGGCCAAGGTGCTGGCTGTCCCTAAAGCATGGCAATCTCCTGGCACCTCTGCCCAGTGGACAAGAAGGCCAATGGCATCTTGGACAGCATCAGAAATAGTGTGGCCAGCAGGAGCAGGGAAGTCCTTGTGCCTCTATACTCAGTACTGGTAAGGCCACACCTTGAGTCCTGTGTCCAGTTCTGGGCTCCTCGGTTTAAGAAGGACATTGAGACTCTTGAATGTGTCCAGAGAAGGGCAACGAGGCTGGGGAGGGGTCTGGAGCACAGCCCTCTGAGGAGAGGCTGAGGGAGCTGGGGTTGCTTAGCCTGGAGGCTCAGGGGAGACCTTCTTGCTCTCTACAGCTCCCTGAAAGGAGGTTGTAGCCAGGTGGAGGTTGGTCTCTTCTCCCAGGCAACCAGCACCAGAACATGAGGACACAGTCTCAAGCTGTGCCAGGGGAGGTTTAGGCTGGAGGTGAGGAGAAAGTTCTTCCCAGAAAGAGGAATTGGCCATTGGAATGTGCTGCCCAGGGAGGTGGTGGAGTCCCCATCCCTGGAGGTGTTCACAAAAGGCTTGGCTGTGGCACTTGGAGCCATGGTTTAGTTGTCAGGAGGTGTTAGGTATTAGGTAATAGGTTGGACTCAATGATCTCTGAGGTCTTTTCCAGCCTGGTTGATTCTGGAGGTGGGGAGATTCAGGCTGGAGGTGAGGAGGAAGTTCTTCCCCATGAGAGTGGTGAAGCCCTGGAATGGGTTGTCCAGGGAGGTGGTTGGGGCCCCATCCCTGGAGGTGTTTAAGCCCAGGCTGGATGAGGCTCTGGCCAGCCTGATCTAGTGTGGGGTGTCCCTGCCCATGGCAGGGGGGTTGGAACTGGATGATCCTTGTGGTGCCTTCCAACCCTGACTGATTCTGTGGTTCTGTGATTCTGTGACATCCTGGAGAGAAGGTGGAGAGGACACTGCCCTCCAAGAGGAGCATTTCCCTTCCCTCCCCCCTTTGCCATCAGGTTTTATCAATGCCTGGCTGGGTGAAGTCTCTATTAATAATGGCTCCAGGATCTGGCTGGTAAGCTGGGTAATGAGATGCTCTACCTGCTGTTCCTGTGCTGCTGTGATTGTGTGTGGAGGACAAAATTCTGTGTGGATTAATTAAAATGAAAAACAAAAGGGGGAAAACCACCACCAACAACAAAGCAACAAAAAGGGGAGGGGGGAGAGGAGATTGTTTGATGGTTTTTCACCAGTTTCCAGGAGACAAAGCAGTAATTGCAAGTGTCTGATTGCAGGTGTTTGGAGAGGGGCTGCTCCCTCCTCTGGGTGAGGAGCAAAGCCTGGTTATTTACTGGTGCTGGAGGAGATTTATCAGCCCTCAGGAATGCCAAGTGCAGCTCCAATTGCTCCTGGATTTGCTGATTCTCATTTTCTGCTCTTGGTTTTGGAACCTCAGAGCAGCCTGGCTTCCCAGGCAGCTTCGACAGGGGGGAGTGTGGGAGCACGCTGTGGCTGCAGTGTGCTCTCCCCTTTGTAGGGGAGGAAATCTCAAGGGGGAAAACCCCCCAGACCTTCATGCCTTGAGGAACTGCCTGTTCTTGGCCAGCTGCCCACCCCTGCCAGAGCCCCTCTGGGCCACACAAATGGCTGCTGTGTGGTCCTCCTGCTCCCCGTTTCTGGGTGCCCATCGTACTGAGGCATCCTGAGCCTGAAGCGAGGAGATTCCCCCTGGCACAGGGACAAGTTCCCCCAGGTTTTGCTCCTGGTGGACACATCTGGGTCTCTAACCCCCAGCTGGATCCAAGCCCAAGAAAAAGTCACTGTGTACCACATCCCAGCCCTCCCACTCTGTTGGATGTGGCACATAGACTAGACTAGACTAGAATAGACCAGGTTGGAAGAGACCTTCAAGATCATTGCATCCAACCCATCATCCAACACCACCTAATCAACTAAACCATGGCACCAAGCAGCCCATCCAGTCTCCTCCTAAACACCTCCAGTGATGGTGACTCCACCACCTCCCCAGGCAGCACATTCCATGGGCAATCACTCTCTCTGTGTAGAATTTCTTCCTAACCTCCAGCCTAAACCTCCCCTGGCACAGCTTGAGACTGTGTCCTCTTGTTCTGGTGCTGCTTGCTTGAGAGAAGAGACCAACCCCTCCCTGGCTACAACCTCCCTTCAGGGAGTTGTAGAGAGCAAGAAGGTCTCCCCTGAGCCTCCTCTTCTCCAGGCTAAGCAACCCCAGCTCCCTCAGCCTCTCCTCACAGGGCTGTGCTCCAGACCCCTCACCAACTTTGTTGCCCTTCTCTGGACACATTCCAGCAGCTCAACCTCCTTCCTAAACTGAGGGGCCCAGAACTGGACACAGGACTCAAGGTGTGGCCTAACCAGTGCTGAGCACAGGGACAGAATGACCTCCCTGCTGCTGCTGGCCACACTGTTCCTGATGCAGGCCAGGATGCCATTAGCCCTCTTGGCCACCTGGGCACACTGCTGGCTCATGTTCAGCCTACCATCAACCAGTACCCCCAGGTCCCTCTCTGCCTGGCTGCTCTCCAGCCACTCTGACCCCAGCACTTGGTGGCATGGGTTAGCTGATGTCCTGGGTTTAGGTCATAGGCTGGATTTGATGATCTCAGAGGTCTTTTCCAGCCTCAATAATTCTGTGATGATTCTGTGTTGGGGTTTGGTGGCCAGGGTGGCTTGGGCAGTGTGACCCAGCTGTGCTCTTCCAGTGTAGGAATGAAGGACTGGTCCAAAATAGGTGCTGAGATCCTGCCTTCTTTCACAGACCCTCTCAGCTGATGGATCAGCAGCATTTTAGGGAATTGCTCTGTGCTTTCACTGCTCTTTTGCCTCAAAAGCTTCTCCCCCTGACTGTCTCTGGCCACCTGCTTTCAGCCAAGGTCCTCGAGAGCTGCCTAATTGACTTCAAAGGAAGCAGGACTTGCTTGAAATTGAGTTTTGCATTCTTCTCAGCCTCTGTGACTGAGTGCCTGGTGACCCCAGCTCCAGCTCCTGCAGCAGAGTGTGCTCTGGTTTGTCTAGAGGAAAAGGAGGAGAGGAGAGGGGAGGGGAGGGGAGGGAAAGGGAGAGGAGGGGAGAGGAGGGGAAGGGAGGAGAGGAGAGGAAAGAAGAGGAGAGGAGAGGAAGAAAATGACATTGTGCAAAGAAATCCATTTAGCAGTCTCTGGTGAGATCAATATTCCTTTGTCTTCATATTCCAATGGTGAATCTTTCTGAGGAGACACAAGTGGAGGTGCCTGGCTGGAGAGAAGTTAATCTTTAAAGCTAATAAAGATGTAGGAGAGTGTAATTGCTTTAAGATCTGATACTTCAGACTATGCAAACTCTGATTTTGTTTTAACCCAACCACCTAGATCCTTGCCAATGGAGATGAATGAAGATGAGGAGGGATGACACCTTGGCACCCTGGAGAGAACTTCCAGTGATGCTGTGTGCCCTGGGATGTGGCTCATGCCAGTGGTGTTGCTCTTGGCTTGGTGGAGGACACGTGGAGAGACACAGTGGAGCTGGGTTCTGTCTGTCCCCCAGGGCATGAGCAGCGAGTGGAGAAAGTGAAGAAGAGTAGGGTGGCAAAGAATATATGAGGAGGTGGAGGAAAATGCACAGCCTGCAGGACTGGGCCACTTGCTGGTGCTCATGAGAGCGGATTTTGGCAGGCCCAGGCTGTGGTTGTGATGCCTGGCTTTAGGAGCTCCCCTTTGCCTCTCTCCCAAGCAGGGGTGCTGCCCACCCACTGCCCTGTGCATCTGCCCCTGCTGAGCACCTTCTGGACCCTGGCTGGTGGGGCATGGGTGGTCCTCTCCTCTCACAGCCTCCATTGGCTTGGCCAGATCCATCCTGTGGCATGAGGTGTTTAGGAGGAGACTTGATGGAGTGCTTGGTTGCATGGTTTAGTTGATTACATGGTGCTGGATTCCATGATCTTGAAGGTCTCTTCCAACCTGGTCTTGGTCTGGTCTGATTTGGTCTATTCCATTCCATTCCATTCCATTCCATTCCATTCCATTCCATTCCATTCCATTCCATTCCATTCCATTCCATTCCATTCCATTTTATTCTGATGGAGAAGGCAGCAACACCTTTCTCTGTTGTCCATTTTCTCCTTCCTTTGCTGCCCCTGCTGGGGTGGAGGGGCAGGAGCCCTCCTGAAGACAAGGCAAATGAAGCAGCTAATTGCTGGTTACTCTTCACCAGGTTGGTTACTGGAGTGGGAGCTGGAGGAGGGGGCTGCAATCCTCCATGTGCCTCGCATACATGCAAGGAGTGGTCCCCTCAGTGCCAGGGACTGGGAAGCATCCCAGGGGATTAGATGTCTCTTCCCAACAAGAGCTGTGTCTGGGAAGGATGAGCCCTGCCAGGCTTCTGCCTGTGGTCCAGGCAGCTGGGAGTGGGCAGCAGCAGCCCAGGGTCACAGGGTGACAGTCACCCTGTTTTCAGCCCAGTCTAAACCACCCTGATGTGGATGGGAATCACACAGAATGGTCTGGGCTGGAAGGGACCTGCAAAGGTCATCCAGTCCACTCCCCTCTGCAGTCAGCAGGGACATCCTCAACTAGATCAGGTTGCCCAGAGCCCTGTCCAGCCTCACCTTGAATACCTCCAGGGATGGAGCCTCAACCCACCTCCCTGAGCAACCTGTTCCAGTGTTCCACTGCCCTCGTGGTAAGGAACCTGTGGAAGCTGTGATCTTGCTCCAGACACTCCCCAGGAGAAGGTGGCCCAGCCTGAATGAAGGTCAGCAAAGCACAGCACCCCCTTACCCTTCCCTGCTGGGAGGGGCAGGATTCAGAGAGCCCCAGAACAGCTGAGCACTCAGTTCCTAACCCCCCAGCCCAGCCCCGCCACGGGCAGGGACGCCTCCCACCCGCTCGCCCAGCTTGCTCAAAGCCTCATCCAGCCTGGTCTGAAACACTTCCAAGGACGAGGAATTAAATCCCAATCTTTTCTGCTGCTGTGGGTTTGCAGTGTTTACATGGGAAGGCAGCACAGCAGTGACGAGGTAGATCATTATGGGCATTATATTAGCAGCAGTAAAGCAAAGCTGCTTTTAATTCCACCATTGTCTGAGGCATTTCTCCACCATTTTTCTTCCCCTCCAACCTTTTTCTCCACCACCCCCCTCCCCCTAGGTTTCCACTACGAGGAATTGCTTTGTTGTTAAACTCAATTTCACTCTTGACTGGATTGAAATATGCTTATTTCCCTCCTGAAATAATAACAATAATAATAACACAAATAAAAAGTGCTTCCCACTGGTTGCATATGAAAAGGGAAGCTTTGCTTTGGGGTTGGGGTTTGTTTTTTGTCTCCTTCATGTGGCCTGTCAGGTTGAAATGTCAGAGGGTTTCAGAGGGTTTTGTTTGGTAATGCTCTCATTGCAGGATCTCAGCTCACAGCTGGGCACTTTCCAGTTGTTGCTCCAGAGAAGGGCCACGAGGATGAGCAGAGGGCTGGAGCTCCTCTGCCGTGGAGACAGGCTGAGGGAGTTGGGGCTGTTCAGTCTGGAGAGGAGAAGGCTCCCAGCAGACCTTCTTGTGGCCTGCCAGTATCTGAAGGGGGCTGCAAGAAAGCTGGAGAGGGACTTTTTAAGCTGTTAGGTAGTGATAGGACCAGGGGGAATGGAGCAAAACTAGAGATGGGTAGATTCAGATTGGATGTTGGGAAGAAGTTGTTCCCCAGGAGGGTGGTGAGAGCCTGGCACAGGTTGCCCAGGGAGGTGGTGGAAGCCTCACTCCTGGATGTGGCTGTGAGCATCCTGCTGTAGTGTGAGGTGTCCCTGCAGGTTGAACTGGCTGAGCCTTGAGGCCCTTTCCAACCCCGACAATTGTGATTTATGCATTTGGATACCTCAGGGCAATATTTGATTTCTTGGGTGATTTTTGAAGTCTCTTGTGTGTGGTGATGCCACCAGGTCAGTGAGCTTCTCTTCTCCAGGCTGAACAGCCCCAACTCTCTCATCCTGTCCTCACAGGAGAGGTGCTCCAGCCCTCTGCTCATCTCTGTGGCTTCCTCTGGACCCTCTCCAGCAGCTCCATGATGCTCTTTCCCTTGGGAGCTGTGGTTCAACACCTGCCCCTCATTCTCCTCTGATGCTCTCATTTACCCTGGGCTTGGTCCCTTCTTTGTTTCCCCTTCCCTGCCTGGGCTGGAGCTGGGCAGGGCTGCCTGCTGTGTTCCCTGAGGAGTCAAGAGTCCTTCCCAGGGGAACTGCAGCCCTGTTAGTGCACTGCAGCAATTCAAACACAGCTCCCTAGCCCTCTGCACAGCTCTCCCTCTCTCTTTAATTTTTAATTGCTGCTCTTGTTTCCCCTGACATCTCCCTTTGCAGCAGGGCAGTCAGGAAACCTTTCTGACCAATAAAGCTGGCTCAGGCTTTCCTTTTAGCTTCTGTTTTTTTCCTCTTGGTGAAGGCAGGGACATTGCTGCTTTTAATTAACACAGTAAGAAAAATCATCTAATTTCTTTTTTTCCAGGGGAAGAAAGGGAAATTCACCCTCTGCTCCAAAACCACACAGTCCTGTTGGGAGCTGTGGAGTGATTCTTACCTCTATTACTTTCCTTTGCTCTAAGTGAATTAGCAGCTAATGGGAATGGAAATCCACCAAGGTACTGACAGGCTTCCAAAGAGAGGAGCTTCCCAAATTCCCTGTGCAAGGCCATGCTGACAGGGATCTGTGCTAATTTGAGCTGTAGACTCCCATGTCCTACACCTGACTTGGCTGTGCCCCTCCAGCAGCTACCCAGGAGCTGTGTCCTGTGATGTGCTACCAGGACTGCTGGGCTCCAAAGTGCTGTCCCAGGGGAGGACTGGGCAGAGAACAGCATCTCCTATAAGGACAGACTGAAAGAGTTGGGGCTATTCAGTCTGGAGAAGAGATGACTCTGAGGAGACCTTATTGTGGCCTGCCAGTACCTGAAGAGGGCTACAGGAAAGCTGAGGAGGGACTATTTAGGGTGTCAGGGGGTGATAGGACTGGGGGGAATAGAGTAAAACTAGCAATGGGTAGATTCAGATTGGATGTTAGGAAGTTCTTCCCAGGAGGGTGGTGAGAGACTGGCACAGGTTGCCCAGGGAGGTGGTGGAAGCCTCATCCCTGGAGGTTTTTGCAGCCAGGCTGGATGTGGCTGTGAGCAACCTGCTGTAGTGTGAGGTGTCCCTGCCCATGGCAGAGGGGTTGGAACTGGATGATCCTTGAGGATCCTTTGTCAGGGTCCAACCCTGACAATTCTATGGTTCTATGATCTGTCTGGGCTTATGTTGCACCCCACCAAGCCCTCAGCGATGCAGTCAGCCCCAAGGAGAAGAGAGTAGCCCTAGGGACCATTATGGTGGGGCAAACAGCCACTGGGGTGGTGCCAGGTGCCCTCTTGGAGCTGTCTTCTAGCTGGGCAGCACTCATCTTCTGGAGGCTGTAGTCACAAGCCAGGGGATGAGCCTTCAACCTCTGCAGCTTCAGTGCTCTGGCAGCAGCAAGACCATCTGTGCCACTTGCTGCTGGAGGGGTCCCATCAGCCACAATGCCTCCCAGCTCCTCTTGGTCCTTTTCATCAGCCTTGGAGATGCATGTGGCTCCTGGGCTCCCTGTGTGTGGAGATGCAAAGGTAGGTTTAGGACACTGCTGTCCCCTCCCTTCTCTTTACCCTTCTCCAGACACAACATATGAGCAAATCCAGGGCTGGATTTGCTGCTCCTGGGCATCAGGGCTGCCTGCACGGGCATGGCAGCCCCAGCATGGTGACACAGGCAGCTGTGTGCCAGTGGGGCAGCTGGTGATGCTCACCGGCAGGAGAGCGCGGTACCAGCCTCAAAGCTTTCCTGCCTTGTTGCTACAGAGATGGACAGAGGCAGGAGCACAGCAACTGAGGCTGAGCCAGAGATGGAGCTAAGCTGTTTTATATCAATAAAAGGCAGCCTGTACCCAGCAGTGCTGCTGGAGGGGGAAGGAGAAGCTGCTGTGACTAAGTGATCTTCTGCCCAAAGGCTTTGGGCATTGCAGCTCCTGCAATCAAATTATATTTCTTATCTCAAGGGCAAAACTGTGTGTGAGGAGAACCTGAGAAAGTAGCTTGTCATAGCACATTACAACTCGGTGCTTTGCTGTGATTCTCCTCCTCTGTCATCGTTATTTTGCCAGAAAGATGCAGGAGCTTGAGGCTCTAGACAAAACACGGGCAGGGGCTGAGCCCCGGGCTTTGGAAAGCATTGAGGAGGGGGCCTGGACCGGTGTGAGGGGGCCTGGATTGGTGTGAGGGGTCCTGGACTGGTGTGAGGGCTCTCTCGAGGGTCTTGGGGTGCCTTTGAAGCCTCAGAAGCACTCAAGTATTGTTGACCAAAAGCCAAGACAAAGGCTGTCACTGTGACTTGCCTGAAGGTCCCCATGGGTGTGCTGCCTGCCGCTGAGCTGGCAGTCAGGCTGTGCCCTTTACAGGAGTGTGATCATTTGAGCTTCATCTGTGGTGGTTTACAGCCCACCTTGCAGTTATGTCCCCGTTTCTCCAGCTGGGGTGGTTTAAACCATCACCTTCTGCCCAGCAGGGGCTGGGTCAGGGGGCACTGGGACTCCTTTTGACACGATTGCCCCAGGCCAGCTGAAAATTCCTTTTCCCAGGTCTTTTCCTGGGCCAGTGGTGCAGGGGGAGTCCTGGCTGCTGGAGGATGTCTGAGCCCCAGGTTACAGGCAGGACTGTGGGGTGGCTCTCTGGAGCCTCTACCAGAGATGCTCTGTGTTTACCTGTGGCTGGGCCAGGGCTCTACCTGGTGGAAAACTGGTTTCTTTCATCCCAGCAGGCTGCTGGATGGTTCTCTCCATTCCCTGCTGCTGCCTGATTTGTAATAATAGAACCACAGAATGCTTTGGTTTGGAAAAGACCTTTAAGCTCACTGAGTCTAACCATTAACCCAGGTCACCAGTAAGCCATGTTGCTCAGCACATTTACATGGCTTTCAAAGTCCTCCAGGGATGGGGACTCCACCAGTGCCCCAGGCAGCCTGTTCCAGGGCTTGACAACCCTTTGGGGGAAGAAATTGCTCCTTATGTCTAACATAAACCTCTCCAGGCACAACTTGAGGACGTTTGCTTTTGTCCTGTCCCTTGTCACTTGGGAGAAGGGACTGACCCTACCTCACTCCAACCTTTCAGGCAAGCTGTAGAGAGCAGCAATACCCAACAGTCACAGGTGTATAACTTCAGCATATTGATTCCTGGAGCCATTGTTTCTCTGCTGCCGAAGAAGATCATTCCCCACGTTGTTCCCATCCCTGGGTTTTAGATTTCTCCCTCTAGCCAGACAGCAACCTGGGAGTTAATTAAGCTTTTTTGTTTCCAGCAGCAGCACAGGGAAGGGACTGTCAGCCACAGTGCAGAATTCTCCTTGGGGATGAAGGTCCCAGGGGCCCAGCCAACCCCAGCTCTCCATCTGTGAGGTGACAGATCCCGCATGGGATGGTGCTGGCAGGAGCTGAGAGTGGCAGAGCTGGCTCTGCCCAGCTCCTTGCCCAGCACTGTGGGTGAAGCTGCTCCTTGCCGACCCCAGCACCCTCTCAGGTGGTGTGTATGGAGCTTGCCTTTCCCCACCTCCAGGCAATCTCTGATGTGGGCAAGAGGAAACGGCCTCAAGTTGCTCCAGGGGAGGTTTGGGTTGGAAGTCAGGAGAAATGTCTCTCCTGCAAGAGTGGTCAGGCATTGGAACAGGCTGCCCAGGGAGGTGGTGGAGTCACCAGCCCTGGAGGTGTTCAGGAAACCTGTGGGCATGGCACTTTGGGACAAGGTTTAGTGGGCATGGTGGCACTGGATTGGCCTTTGAACTTGATGATCCTAGAGGTCTTTTCTGACCTTAGTGATTCTATGTGCTGGCTGGAGCCAGAAGAAAACTTCCTGAAGGTGGATTTGCCAGGAGCAGATTTCTCTATTTTATTTTATTTTATTTTATTTTATTTTATTTTATTTTATTTTATTTTATTTTATTTTATTTTATTTTATTTTATTTTATTTTATTTTATTTTATTTTATTTTTTTCTCTTTTCTTTTCTTTTCTTTTCTTTTCTTTTCTTTTCTTTTCTTTTCTTTTCTTCTCTTATTTTCTTTTCTTCTCTTTTCTTCTCTTTTCTTCTCTTCTCTTCTCTTTTCTTTTCTTCTCTTCTCTTTTCTTCTCTTCTCTTTTCTTCTCTTCTCTTTTCTTCTCTTCTCTTTTCTTCTCTTCTCTTTTCTTCTCTTTTCTTTTCTTCTCTTTTCTTTTCTTCTCTTTTCTTTTCTTCTCTTTTCCTTTCTTTTCTTCTCTTTTCCTTTCTTTTCCTTTCTTTTCCTTTCTTTTCCTTTCTTTTCCTTTCTTTTCCTTTCTTTTCCTTTCTTTTCCTTTCTTTTCCTTTCTTTTCCTTTCTTTTCCTTTCTTTTCCTTTCTTTTCCTTTCTTTTCCTTTCCTTTCTTTTTTCCTTTTTTCCTTCCTTTTTTTCCTTCCTTTTTTCCTTCCTTTTTTCCTTCCTTTTTTTCCTTCCTTTTTTTCCTTCCTTTTTTTCCCTTCCTTTTTTCCCCTTCCTTTTTCCCTTCCTTTTTCCCTTCCTTTTTTCCTTTCTTTTTCTTTCTTTCTTTTCTTTTCTTTTCTAATTTTATATTTCATATTTTATTTAATTTTATATTTTTTTAATTTTGTTTTGTTTTGTTTTATTTCATTTTGGTTTAATTTATTTATTTTATTTTATTATTTTATTTTGTTATTTTGTTTTATTATTTTGTTTTATTATTTTATTGTTTTGTTTTATTTTAGTTCATTATTTTGTTTAATGTTATGGTTTTATTTAATTTTCTTATTTGATGTTATTATTTTATTATTTTATTTGATGTTATAGTTTTATGATTTTGTTTTGTTGTTTAATTTTATGAGGTTATTTGATATTTGTTGCTGCCTGATGCTGCAGTAGGTGATTGGAGGAAGCCAGGGTGCCCAAGCTGCCTTCTGCCTGCCTAAGAAGCAGCCGGGCCCTCAGGAGCTGTGTCCATCCCTGAAGCAGTCCTGGAGAGAGAGACATGAGGTGGCCATCATCTCCTCCCTGGTCCCTTCTTCCCCTTAATGACCCTCACCCCTAAGTCTGACAGAACTAACGTGCTGTGCCTTGCCATTCCCTGGCCTTTTCCTGCTGGGAACCTGCTACCCCTGGCCTCAGGCAAGAACTGCCCTTTGGTATGGCCCAGAGCTTCTGGGATGCACAGAGGGACCTCAGCACTCTCCTTCCAAAGGGGACAGGGTGTCCCACCCTGGGCAAAATTCACCCCATGCTGGAAGTCTTGCTCCTCTGCACTATGTGCTTCGCTATGGGATGCTCTGCTTCCCTCCCAACCTCTTGGGAAGGCACAGCCAGCTCCTGGCATGTGGGAGGCAGTGATTTGGCTGCTCCATTGACCACTTCATGTTGTGTGTTTATGTGCATTAGGAAGGCTTCCAGCCCCGTCAGGCTGAGCTGGTCTCCGAACAAAAGGCTCTGCCTGCTTTTGGGAGCAGCGAGCGGGGAAACATCAGGCTTCAAGGTGGTTTCACAGCTCAGATGGGGACTAAGGCTCTCCTGGAAGAGGAGCTGGGAAGGGAGGGAACAGGCAGGAGCAAGGAGATCACAGGTGGCAGGATCCCCACAGCACCTGCATTAGACTGCTGCTTCCCTCCTTGCCCAAAGCCACCAGGTGGCTTTTCCAGAGGAAGGCAGCTACACCAGAAAACTCCTAACTGCAAGCACTTGGCAGCCCAGCTGAAGCTGGGTGTCTGTCCAGCCCTGTGGTCATGTCCACAAGGCCCCCAGGGGATGGGCTTTGGGGGGAGATGTCCTTGCCTAGGCATCAGGCTGCCTGTGTGGAAGATCAGGGAGAGCTGACCCGAGGGTTTGAATGTGGTTTGATGGCTGCTTCTGAGCCACACTTTCTGCACATCCCCATCCTGTCTGTCCACCTGCCTCAGCCTCGTGTAACAACGACACCTGCCCAAGGGAAGTGTGGATGAGCACAAGAATCCTTTTGTGTCCCTGAAGACCTTGAGGCCATGGGCTTTCTTCTCCCTTCTGCTTGGCAATAATAATGATAAAAAGGTGCTGTTGCATGGCCAGAAAGTGCTGTTTTGTGGGAAATTTCCAGCTGCCTTTGGTCCCTGAGCTGTCCTGTGGCTGATGCTGCTGCAGCATATGCTACCTGGAGCTCTGCTGACCGAAGCTACACCTGGTTTACATCAGGGAGGAGGAGGAAGAGTCAGTTGCACAGGATCCCTATGGAATCATAGAATCACCAAGGTTGGAAGAGACCTCAAAGATCATCAAGTCCAACCTGTCACCCAACACCTCATGACTACTAGACCATGGCACCAAGTGCCAATCCCCTCTTGAACACCTCCAGGGATGGGGACTCCACCACCTCCCTGGCCAGCACATTCCAATGGCTAACAACTCTCTCTGAGAAGAACTCTCTCCTCACCTCCAGCCTAAACTTCCCCTGGCACAGCTTGAGACTGTGTCCTCTTGTTCTGGTGCTGGTTGTGTGGGAGAAGAGACCAACCCCCTCCTGGCTACAGCCACCCTTCAGGTAGTTGTAGTCATGCTATCAGGACAGCTAGAGTATGGCATTTGCTCTTCACCAGCCTCAAGGGAAAGCTCTGGGACTGGTTTGTAATGGGGGGGGGGGTGGCTGCTTGGGGCTGGGAGGGTGATGTCATTGCACAGCACTTGTGGAGCAGGTGGCTGAGCCATGCCAGGCTGGAGGAATGGTTTCTCACCTGGGAATCAATCTCGATGTGGAGAAGGGTTGGGAAAGATCATGGGAGGAGCGTGTCCCCACCATGGGGAAGGCAAAGGAGCAGCTTTCCCCCAGTGTCACCCTTTGCTTTATGGTGGCCATGGTGGCATCAGCTGCAGAGAGGGATGGCCAGCCCTGGGGCTAGCATGGCATGAAGGGGCCTTGTTTGCCTCACGGCCCCTGCAGACCAGAGCCCGAGGATGACAGATTCCTTCCAGCTCTGCAGTTTTGGGCTCACCCCATGGGCATCACATCCCCTCCCTCACCACTAGTGGGGCTACCCATGCCAGCTGGGCACTCTCGAGCTGGGGACTGAAGATAGGGTGCCCCTGGGCTCTGTGCACATTCAGTTCCTTTAAGTGCCAAGTTTTGAGAGGCTTTTTGTGCCTGTCACCTTTCACACTGAGCTGGAAACACCTCTGCTGAGCTCAGCAGCTGCTCCTTCTGCCTCAGCTCTTGTGGACCCTTCTTTGTCTTCCCAAGGACGCTTCCCTGCCTCCCTGCCCCGGCCCCTGCATGCCACCCTGGTCCTCTCGGCAGCAGTCAGGGGTGCCTGAGGATGTGGTGGGCTGTGACTATGACACCCCCCCCCCCCCCCCCCCCCCCGCCAGAGATGGGTGATTGGGAAGGAAAGGAGGCTGGTTCTGCCAGAGCCAGACTGCAGACCCCACCTTTCCCCTGCAAGCCGGGTTCGTCCTGCTCTTCACGCCCCTCGGGGCGTGCACCCTCGGGGGACGGGGAGGGGGTTACAGGGTGATTTGAGCCCCTCGCTTTTCCCCACCAAGGACCATCCCAGCTCCTAAAGTCCCCACGCCAGGAGCTGTCCTCCGCGCCGGGATGCAGTCATCCTCCCAGCTACGAAACATCTATCCCACCCTCAAAATCCCTCCATTCCCCCGGGATCAGCCAGCACACCCTCACACAGGGGAATGCCCCCCCGGAGGACCCCCACCCCTCCCATTTCCGAGCCGTGCTGCCGCTAGATGGCACGAAGCACCCGGCGCAGGCTCCGCGGGGCGGTGCGGGGCAGTGCGGGGCGGAGCTGCCATCCGCGGGGCTGCGCGGAGCGGGGAGCCCCGCACCGGGCTGAGCGGGAGCGGAGCTGAGCCGGCAATGGGCTGGGCAGGCAGCGGGTAGGGCCAGGGCGGGCGGGGAGGTGCGGAGCAACCCGCACCCCGCTCCGCACCCCACCATGAGCCCCCGCTGAGCCCCGCTCGCTGCCTCGCTCGCTGGGTCGGTGGGTGGGTGGGGGGGTGTGTGCGGGGGTCTCCCTCTCCCCGCTCCCCCCCCGGCAACTTTGAACGATGCTCACAGTCAACGCGGATGGGAAGATAATGGTCAGAAGATGCCTCGTCACCTTGAGACCCTTTAGGTAAAGTTGGTGCTGGCTTGGCCCTGCTCCCACTGCCCCCTGCCCTGCGCTGGTCCTGCGGGGTGGGAAGCCTTTGTCGGAGCAGAGTTTGCGTGGGGGACTCAGGGGTCGCTGTGAGGAGGGGGATTGAGCGCAGATGAGGGTGTCAGGGAGCCAGGCAAGTTTTGCCCGCAGGTCAGCGCTGGTCCTGCAGCACTGGCTGGCTGGGGGCTCCCAGTTCGCTCGCCACGCTGGGATGGTATCTTCTGGGGGCTCATTCGCTGTTGTCTGGTTAATACCTTCCTCGGAGATGATGGTGCTAGGGGGAATCGGTTCCTCTGCTTTAAATCTGCTGGGTGCTGATGGGCATTTGAAATCCTCCCTGAGCTGGCATCAGGGCTGGGGTTGATACCTGAGCCTGAAAGCCCGCGGTTCCAGCACACCCTGCCTACCTCCTGCTTCTTTCTTTCTTTTTCTTTCTTCTTCTTCTTCTTTTTTGGTCCAACTCTCCCCATTTTCACCCCCGTGCATTCGCTTGCCTTCTCCAGCCCTTGCTCTCTGGCTTCCTCATCTCACCGGAGATGTGCTTTGGTTGCACCCGGGCTGGAGACACATGGGAGATGCCGGCGATTGCTTGGTTTGTCTATGGGGAGGGGGATCAAAAACCCGCGGAAGGGGAAGCTGCTGGATGGTGAAGCACAGGGTGAAGAGCCCAGCCCGGTGGTTGCCAGAGCTCCCCGCTGTGTTTGGGAGCCAGGGATCACCTGGGATCACCTCAGGGATCTACCCGTTGCCTTTTTGCTTAGCCTAGGCTGCCGCCCAGAGCTGGGGGGCAAGGATGGGGCTGTGCTTCCCTCGGCTTTAGGGATGTCGTCTGCTCCCCGGGAGCTGTTGGGCTCTGCACTGCTGCCCTGGAGGGATTCCCGCTGCTGGATCCCGCGGCAGTGCCTGTGGGCTGAAGAACGGTGGAACAGAGGTATGAGGGTCCCCACGGCTCGGGCTTGCTTCTGGAAATGGCTGTGAGAGAAGTGGGAAGGACACAGGCACACAGGGTACGCTCTTTGCTTGTCTGTTTGCTTTCTGAAGTGGGTTTGAAGTCCACAGTGAGGAGGTAACTGACCTGAGCATCCCCAGGCATCACCCCTGGGGCAGAGGAGGCTCATCTTTAGCAGTGTCATGGGATCAGGCTGGGGGAGCATAGAGAGGGAGTCACAGGAGATGAGGATGTGTGTGGGTGAGGGGTCTGTGATGGCAGAAGAGCACCAGGCTGGAGGGTCCCCGGTGCTGGGAGCAGAGCACCTTGCTCTGCCTTGTCTGCATGCACAGGGCTGGCTTCTGCTCTCAAACCTGTGCAGTCCAGCATAGGTGCCACAGGAACCAGTGGGGTTACCCAGCTGTAACCAGTCGGGCTTTCCCTGTCTAAGAGGAGCAATTCTTGAGGTGCTCTCTGTTGTCCCACAGTGCACCTCCTCTGTATTTGGTGTCATGCTGAGTGTGACCCTTCCAGTCATGGTCCTGTGTCAGCTTGCTCCTAGCCCAGCATGGACAAGTGCCCACTGCCCTGCTCCAGTCATAACCTGGTGCACATCAGCACCACTCCCCTAAAATCAGCACCCCACAGCCTTAGCTGATGTGAATCAGGGGTGACCTACAGGAGAGGGAGAAGATCCTGGCAGTCAGGATGGCTCCTGTAAAGCAGGTGCTGGTTGCTGGCTGGGCAAAGCCTCTCTGCTCTTGGGCAGCCCATGGTGTGGATCCTCTGCCTGATGCAGGCTCCCAGCAGCGGTGCCATCAGCAAACAGCCACCAGGAAACCTGGCCCCTTGCACCAAAACATTTCATTAGCCACGCTCCAGGAGTGCTGAGCAAAGCAGTGCACAGCCCTCAGCTGGGAGAGTGCCTGCAGCAGCTGGGAAGGGGAGGGAGAGAAAATCAGTGGGGCAACCATTTGTAGAACTGTCCAAGGATGGCTCTGACTTCATCTCCGCAGGAAAGGATGTTTGTGACAGTGCTGGGTCTGGGCAAGGATTCACCATGGAGTCCTGGCCCAGCTCACCCAGCTCTTGCCTTTGTAGAACATGGGAGTTGAGGCAAGTTTGCCAGCTGGAAACCAGAGCCAGGCTTTGTGTGTGTGTGTCTGCAACGTTGGCCAGTAGGAGAATTCCCTCTGGTCCCCTCTGTGGAGGACGATTCCCGCGGCTGAGCATCATTCCGGCAGCGCTGTGACGGCGTCAGGCTCTGAGCAGAACAAGGTTTGCAGGAGAGGTTTGCAGCCTGAATGCTGCTCTCTCTGAATCCATGGCTCAGCTTTTGGGCTCAGGAGACTTGTGTGCTGGAAGCTTGCTCAGTAGAAGGTGTTACCTGTCCCTGTAGCCCTTGGTTTCCCTGTGCACCGGTGCAACGTTCTCCCTCTGGTTCCCAGCCGGGTGATGCAGCGCCACGGGCAGAGCGTCCCAGTGCCACAGCCCTGTCCCTTGGGTGCTGCTGGACTTCCTCCCTCCCTTGCCTCCAAACTCAGACCCTCCTGGCAGCATCCAGCTTTCACTCCCATGGGCCACAGTCTGCAATACTGGGGTGTCACTTTCAATTTTCACTCAAGACTCAGACAAATTGGCTTCCCTCTCTTTTGGGCACCGAGCCAGAGCCCAGAACTGTGAACATTTTAGTTTGAGGAGGGTGTGGAGAGCGACTTGGCACCAGAACAGTGCCTGGGTGATGAGTTAAAAGTGATGTGGGGTGACAGGCAAAGCCAGCACGCAGAGGGGATGTTACTTGGTCATTAGAGCTCCACGGACCTGCTAGACTTAATTTTGGGGGTAGAGGACCCGGTGTATTTGGTGGGCAGCTTTGATGAGTTGGGATCTGCTGTGGTTTACCTGCTCCATGCTATTTATTTTCTGCATAAGGACTTTTCTGCTCAGTTAAGGCTGGGCCAAGCATCTTTTTTATTCACCTAGACAGGATCAGCACAACATAAAGGAGATGAGGTGCTCAGGCTGAGACTCCATCCCTGCAGCCTCACTGCACCCTGGGGCACTGCTGCTGGGCTGGATTCGCTTCTCTCTTAAGCACAGCAGTTCCAGTTAGGCTCTGAGCCCTTTTTTCAGGGAAATTGTATCCTGCATCTCCCTGCTCTCTCTGTAATCCAATCAAAATGAAACAGGTCCTGCCTCCAAATGAGAGCTTTCTTTCCTCCTTTTTTTTTTCTCTTTTCTTCCTTCCTCCCCTTCTCCCTCCCTCCTTCTTTCCTCCTTTCTTCCCTCCCTCCCTCCCTCCTTTCTCACTCCTTCCCTCCCTCCCTCCCTCCCTCCTTCCTCCCTCCTTCCTTTCCTCCCTCTCTCTTTTCTTCTTCCCTTCCTTTTCTCTTTCCTTCCTTCCTCCTTCTTCTCTTTCTGCTGGGTTTTTAAGCATCCCTCCTTGCCAGGGTATAATTATGAAGATTAAATTGCATAAACAAGGTCTTGCATAATGATAAAGATGCTGTCAATGGGAAGGGTGACAATGAGGAGCAGGATCAGGCCTGATTATTTCATTAGGTGATGCTGTGTTAAGGTGTTCCTTGGGGATGGGGGCAGCTGGCAGCAGGGTGGGAACTTCAGGTGGGTTTTGTACCATGGCATGCTCCCAGGGAGGACCTCTGAGCAAGGGACTTGCCTGGACTTTGACCTCCTCCTCCTCCTTTGGCTTGTGCCTTCTCCACTGTGCTGTTGTCCTCTCCTGCCAGGGAGGTGCCACAGCAGATAGTGTGCCACTCCTCCTGCTCTAAGGACAAATTCAGCCCTCTGAGGCCCAGCTGGGTGCTGCAGTCCCCTCTGCTGTGTTCCTGAGAGCCTCTTGCAGCCCCAGTGCTGTGTGGCTGGGCACAGGGTATGATAATAGGAATGGACTCATGTCCCCAGATCACCCTCTTCCCAAGTGACTTCTGGGACGCCACACTGCTTCACAGCACCAGGGATGCCTCTGCAGTCACCTCCCTGCTGGAGCTGGACCACAGCTCTCTGGAAACCCTTCTCCAAGGCCTGCTCTGGGAGGGGGGCTGAGGTTCCTAGTCATCTCTGTGTGCAAATGCTGCAGCTCGATGTTCGTCAGCATCTGCTGGGAGGGGATGGCTGTGCCCCGCCGGTGGCTGCGTGTAGGACACAGCAGCCTATGGGCAGGCCTTCAGGGATGGGAGTCTGGAGTAGCTGAGTGCAGGATGCTATTTACAGCTTGTGTGACTGCTTTGCACCCCCCAGGGCAGGCTCATTCAGAAAGAAAAGGGACTTGAGCTGCCTCACTCCCCCGAGTGCCTGCAGAGGGATGTCAGGCAGTTTTGTGATGCAGTTGAGCATCCCCTCTCATGGGTGAGTGGGTGGGTCAGCTCTCCTGGTGCCTAGCTGGGGGTCTCCAGAAGGGTTAGTGCTGGTGTTGAACGTGCTGCTGGCAGAGTTAATTAATGCTAAGGTCTCCAAGGCATTGCCTTTTTCTCTTGATGAGGTGGGAGGGGAGAAGGGGATGGGGAGCTGCCCTGTGCTGCCTGCCCAGAGCCCATGGCCAGCTGATCCTGATCTGTTAGGAGCCAGCTGGGGACGGGGCAGGGCTGATCTGTGGGAGGAGCAGGGGTGGATGGGAGCAGATATCCATTTGCAGCAAGCAGGGCTGAGCCTCCTCAAAGCAGGCAGAGGAACCCCTCTGCTCTTGAGCTTCCCAGTGCTGAGAACAAAGCTGTCCTGGCTCTGGGGTGCATTGGCTGTGCGAGAGCAGTGTGGGAGCTGGTGGAATGGAGGTAAGGAACTTGCTGTGTCTTGCCTAGAAGCCTCTCTTGCATGGCAAGTCTAGCCATGCTGGGAGATGAGAAACCTGCCCTGGGAGTGACTCCAGTAGATATCCCTGGGGAGGCTCAGTCCTTCTTGAGCTGCTTGACACTGTACTTCAGCTCTCCACAGCATCTCCTGTACCTAATGAGTGCTTGGAAGTGAGTTTCTTTATTTGCCAGCCCTTTCCAGCAACAGATAATTGCAATGCTGACACTGTGTAGCCCAGACTTAATGTCTGGCTCCTCATCTTTTTGCCTTTTAACTACATAGTAATGATTAGATGGAGGGCTGTGGTGTTCCTTCTCCCTGGGGAAGCCTGGTCTTGATGTCAGGTGGCTGTGCTGTGTTTCTGTGTGCAGCTCCTGAGCCCTGCAGGTAATGCTGTGAACCTGTAAAGGGGAGTTACTGGGTCCTGTCCTTGGTGGTTGGCTCCTCTTTGCCTTGGGGATGCTGAAAGGCAGCAATGCCAGTGGGCATTGTTTTGGTTGGAGAAGTCCTCTAAGATTGGTTCCAACCATCAGCTTAACACCACCATGGTTATTAAACCATGGCCCCAGGCTCCATGCAGCTTCTTGAGCACCTCCAGGGATGGTGGCTCCACCACCTTCCCTGTGGACAGCCTGTTCCAATCCCTGACCACTCTTGCAGGAAAGAATTTTTGCCTGCTATCCAACCTAACCCTCCCCTGGAGCAATGTGAGGTCATTTCCTCTTGTGCTGTCAGTTGTTCCTTGGGAGAAGAGACCAACTCCTTTCAGGGAGTTGTAAAGAGCAATGAGGTCTCCCCTCAGCCTCCTCTTCTCCAGAGTAAGCAACCCCAGTTCCCTCAGCTGCTCCTCATCAGACTTGTTCTCTACACTTCAGCAGGGCTTGCTCAGCTCCCTGCCCCACACAGAGTTTGTTTGCAATCAAAGCTGTTGTTTCATCAGGCTGGCAGCTGTCTTTTCTCCTCCTCCTTGAAATCTTCCCTGGCTTTGGCTGGCTGACCTGTCCAGTAGAGCCACAGATCTAGGAGCTGTCATCAGTGGTGCCTGGCAGTGGCTTTGCCTGTGTGTGTGTTGGAGGATGATGCACTGGCACCTCAGTGGAAGGATGCCAGGTGTCCATCCCTCAGTGCAGAGCACACTGCTTGCACACCAGGGAGAGAGCTTTATAGTCCCTGGTGCAACACAACCCTTCTGCTTGCCCAGAGCTCCTGCCTTCAGGTTTTTCACAACCCTAAAGTGTTGCTGGCCTGAAGAGGAGCAGCACTAAGAACTCCCGCCTCTCTCACAGCTGGAGGTGCCCAAGAGCTCGGGCAGCCAGGAGCTATGCCTGGGTTGGCATCCTGCCTGGCGTGTCCCACCAGCTCAGATGAACAAGGTGGTGATAGGATGGTCCCAGGCTACCACATGTGCCACCAGCAGTGGTCTTATCCTCACCCTGCCATGCCCAGGGCTGCCTGCACTGTGCAGGTGATGCTGGACACAACAGCAGAGACTGGTGGCCTACTTACAGGGGGAACAAAAGACTTGCATAAGTCTTATTTCATATTTATTTAAGATCCTTTGGGAGGAAGGGAAGGTACAGGGGTTCTCTTTTTCCCTGGACTCCCCCAGGAGGAAAATGAGTATTGTTTATTGTAGTGGTTCCTGTGCTCATGGTTGCTGGGCTGCATCTTGTGGAGCATTGCAAGAGCAATGTGGTCTGGCTCAGTTTTCTCCCTGCAGGTGCAAGTCCTGTGCTTCCTCCCAAGGTCTGCCCATCAGACTTTGGAGGGTGTTCTCCAGCAAAGCCTGCCTGCTCAGTGCCAGGCTTTGGGCAGAAGCACCTCGAGGCTCTTCCTGAAGTGCATGTGGGTCTGGCCTGTGGTTGGGGTGAGGTGCTGGTGTGCTCCTGGGCTGGGGCAGCAGACGTGCTCCTTGTCCAGGCTGGCTGAGGTGAGCCACGGGGATGGAGCAGTTGGGAAGGAGGCAACAATTGAACCAGCTGCCTCGTCTGGACAGCCCCGAAGTGGCTCCTACTGCTGTGCAGAGAGGCTGCCTGGGGGTGGGGGGGGTGGGGGGGGTCCCAGCAGCGAGCTGGCTCCTCCTCACACCTTGCTCCATAGCTCTGCTTTCCCTCCCGCAGGATATTCGTGCTGGGCATCGGCTTTTTCACGCTGTGCTTCCTGATGACGTCGCTGGGGGGACAGTTCTCAGCCAAGCGCCTGGGGGACTCGCCCTTCACCATCAGGACCGAAGGTAGCTCCGCGCTGTGCCCGACCCGCGGCATGCTCCGTGAGCACCCCTCGGCCCCCCCAGCAGCAGCCGAGCTGTCGGGCACCAGGCTGCGGCAGGGCTGTGCAGCCACCTCCTGCCTTGCTGACCCAGGAGAGCAAGAAAGCTCTTACAAACCAGGCACCGAGCACCTAAAAACCATTTGCAGTGCAGCAAGTTTAGGCTGGATGTTAGGAAGAAGCTCTTCATAGAGAGAGTGATTGCCCACTGGAATGGGCTGCCTGGGGAGGTGGTGGAGTCACCATCACTGGAGGTGTTTAGGAGGAGACTGGATGGGGTGCTTGGTGCCATGGTTTAGTTGATTAGGTGGTGTTGGATGATGGGTTGGACTGGATGATCTTGAAGGTCTCTTCCAGTCCAGTCCATTCCATTCTATATCCTGTTGGCTTGTGGATGAAGTTCATGGTCCAGTCCAGACCAGTGCTCTGCTCTGAGGGTCTGGGTGCTGCCTCTGGTTGGTTTCACTTAAATAGCTTTTTCTATTCCTATTTATGGGGTAGGTTCTGTTGTTTTCTAAGCTCTTGGTCTCTTAGTCTGTAAGTGGCTGAAGCAAGTCCTGCTTTGTTAGGCAGCTCAGAAATCCAGTGTGAGACCATTCACTTGCCCTTTGTTGGCTGGGCTTGCCAGGCGAGGTGTTGCTTCCAGGTGAACTGCTGCTGCTGCGGCTCCCCTTGGCTCATTCCTGGTCCCACACATCATTTTCAAACATCCTCTTTCCTGTCTCTGGAGGAAGGGTGCCAGTTTGGAAGGAGGAGGTTCTTTTATTTGTCCCTTTATTTATTTGGCAGGTACAACCTGAGAGGCCTTTTCCAGCTCCTGAATGTTGGGTTCAGGTGGTTGGGGTTCAGCCGTTCCTGTGATGCTGGTGTGTAGGGTCTGGCTGTCCCACATGTGGATGCAGCTGGCTCTCAGCAGTGCTCCCAGCACACAGCTACATCAGGTGAGAAACCCTGAATGCAGAGCAGGACCAAGACTCCAGGGCAATGTACAAGACTGGGGCTTGACCAGAGCCTGCCAGTGTCACCTCAGAGCCCTCTCAGTCACCTCTGAGAGATTTTGGCTGTTGGAAGAGCCTCTTAATGTTGGGAAAAAACTGCCTTGGAAAAAGGACCATGAGCACTGTGCAACCTCACTGGTGCCACTGGGAAGTGGAAAGTCAAAACCTCTAGGAGGCTGGAGAGGTGGGAAAGCTCCAGTCTTGGAGGGTTTCAAAACACATCTGGCTGACAGGAGGCTGTGGGCAGCTCAGTCTTGCCCCCAGGACTGCTCTTCTTGGAGCAGAAGGTCAAGGAAGGGACTCCAGAAGTCCCTCTTGGCTGGGGTGAGCACTGAACTCACGTTGGAGCTGGTGCAGGCTGGTGGGAAGAGGACTGGAAGTGCTCCTGATTTGTGCTGCAGAGTCTCAACAGGTCTGTTTGAATAACAAACTGACATTTAATTAACATGCCTTAGGAACCCCAAGGAATACCAAGAAATATTGCTGGCTGATGCCTTTGCTGTTACATGCACAGTGCTGGGCTGGAGATGAGCTCAAAGGAGCAGGTTAATTTTTGCTGGGCTAAGTGGCTGTTGGTGTGAGTGATGGTGGGAACTGGGCCACTATCCACACAGTCCTGGGCAGCTTCAGGGTTGCTGGCTTTGGCTTTGAAGGAGTTTTTGGGTGTGTGGCCTCTGGTTGAAGTCCAGGCTTGAATCATAGAGTCACAGAATTGTCAGGGTTGGAAGGGACCTCAAGGCTCAGCCAGTTCCAAACCCCCTGCCATGGGCAGGGACACCTCACACTACAGCAGGTTGCTCACAGCCACATCCAGCCTGGCTGCAAAAACCTCCAGGGATGAGGCTTCCATCACCTCCCTGGGCAGCCTGTGCCAGTGTTTCCTAGGAGCAGGTTGCCCCTTGAAGGCCTCTGTGGTGCCTGGTGGTCCAGCCTGGGGAGGGAGCCTGCTGCCTGCTGCTGCTCTCCTCTCCGTATGGGCTCAGCCAAGCGCTGGGTTTCATGAACCCTTCTGAGCATTATTCAGGAACTGATTAATTTTGCATGGCAAGCTGGCAGCATCCTCTCCCAAGGCTCTGGGGGTGTGCTGCTGTACCAGCACAGCTGGTGGCTTCAGTCAGGTATCTTTGTGACTATCTCCTGCAGTCACGGAATCAACCAGGTTGGAAAAGACCTCAGAGATCAGCAAGTCCAAACCTATTACCTAACACCTCCTGACAACTAAACCATGGCTCCAAGTGCCACAGCCAAGCCTTTTTTGAACACCTCCAGGGATGGGGACTCCACCACCTCCCTGGGCAGCACATTCCAATGGCCAATTACTCTTTCTGGGAAGAACTTTCTCCTCACCTCCAGCCTGAACCTCCCCTGGCACAGCTTGAGTCTGTGTCCTCTTGTTCTGGTGCTGGTTGCCTGGGAGAAGAGACCAACCCCTTCCTGGCTACAACCTCCCTTCAGGTAGTTGTAGAGAGTCCTTCCTGGGGTGATCCTGGCTCTCTGCTCTTTGCTCTGGTTCTTCTTTCCAGGTGTCCTGCCAGGCTCAGCAGGGATGAGGAGCAGTTCAAGCTGTTGATGTGCTCAAATACTGCAGGGTTGGCTGCAAAGGGGAGGGGGATTCAAGCCCAGCACCAAGCACTTAAAACCCACTTGCAATGCAGAAATCCTCTTGGGCTGTGGATGAAGTTCATGGCCCAGTCCAGGCTGGGGGCTGCTCCTGTGTCTGCATGGCTGTCCTGAGCAGCCCAGCACTGAACCTGATGCTGCAGCCCAAGAGCAGGCTTCTGAAAATGCCCCAGATGTGCCCAGAGCTTTCTGGGTTTCTGAGCTGTGCAAGCAGCTGATCAAAACCAGAATGGAGAGAGCTGTGAGGCAGGAGCAGGGAAAGGAGAAATGGATAATGTCACAGCCCAGAAGCTAATCCCACTTTTAATTTCTTTTTTCCCCTATGTGAATCCCCTTCTCAGAGGCTTTCTCCACACATCTCTTGATGTGTGCCAGAAACCATCCCTCAGCTGGCTTCTCTGCCTGGCTGCAGCAGAGGCTTTGCATCTGAACAATGAACAAAACCACCTTCAGAAATGTGCACCTCATTGTACCCTGAGCTGCTGCTGTGGAGCAAGCACTGACAGAACTGCCTTTGTTTAGAAATGGCCACTGAGAGAATTAGTTCTACCAAACACAGATCTGGACAGGGGAGGGGGGGGAAAGTACAACTAAAAATAAAAGAGGGAACAGCCAGGTCTACACATTTCAAATGTGGGAGATGCTTTGGGAAGGGCTCTAGGCTCAAGAGGCTGAGTTTTCTGTGCCCTCTTCTCCTCCTCTCTAGAATGTAAAATATTTGGGATTTATTTCCACCCCCCCCAAAGAAATTTCCTTTCCATTTTTGTTTTCCTGAGTCATGGGACAGGAGCCTGACCCTTGAAAAAGCACCACCAGCTGTAACTGTGGTGCTTGTGCTGTGGCTTTGGTGATGCTGCCTCCTGCCTGGTTTTGGTGGTGACATCAGCCCATGTCTACAGCTACCTGAAGGGAGGTTGTAGCCAGGTGGGGGTTGGTCTCTTTGCCCAGGCAACCAGCACCAGAATGAGAGGACACAGTCTCAAGCTGTGCCAGGAGAAGTTTAGGCTGGAGGTGAGGACAAAGCTCTCCACAGAGAGAGTTGTTAGCCATTGGGATGTGCTGCCCAGGGAGGTGGTGGAGTCCCCATCCCTGGAGGTGTTCAAGAGGGGAATGGATGTGGCACTTGGTGCCATGGTTTAGCAGTCATGAGGTCTTGGGTGACAGTTTGGACTTGATGATCTTTGAGGTCTTTCCCAGCCTTACTGATTCTGTGTGCACCCCACTGGTGGAGCTCGTGGCTGCAGGGGATTTAGTGGAGGGAAATAGGTTGTGAAGTGTTAAACCCTGACGAGATGTGTCTGCAGCACTGCCTGCAAGCTAGTCTCAAAAAGGGAAAGACTTCTGATTTCCCCTGCTGTGGTAGGGTATGAAGTGCTGGTGGACCTGTTGGAACATGATGTAAGGGGTGGAAGCCCCCTGCTGTGAGGACAGGCTTGGGAGAGTTGGGGTTGTTCATCCTGGAGAAGAGGAGGCTCTAGGGAGACCTTCTGGTGGCCTTTCAGTGCTTAAAGGAGCTGATCAGAAAGCTGGGAGCAGACTTTTTATCAGGATCTGTTGTGACAGGACAAGGAGCTTGGTTTGAAACTAAAAGAGGGAGATTCAGACTGGACAGAAGGAAGACAATTTTTACACTGAGGGTGGTGAGCCCCTCTCCCAGGTCACTCAGAGAGGTGGGAGATGCTCCATCCCTGCAACCACTGCAGGTCAGGTTGTCTGGGGCTCTGAGCAAGCTGCCCTAGCTGCAGATGTCCCTGCTGGCTGCAGCAGGGTTGGACTGGATGACCTTGAAAGTTCACTTCCAACCCCAAGCATTCTGTGGTGCTATGGGTTTGTTGCAGGACCAAGGAGTGTGTAGGGCAGGTCGTGGTGGCCCAGAGTGGCTGGAGCTGAGCGCCCTGCCCTGCCCTCGCTGCCGGCTGCTGATTCCTGTGAGAACACTCTGAATGAATTTGAGCTGACCTTGGGGGGACTTTGATGCAAGTGCTTTGGGAGTGGTTCCTACAGATGTCTTGGTGCTTGGGGGCTGTGTGCTGCAACAGCAGTTCTCCTGCTGTGGCCCTTGAATCTTGATGCCTTTGGGAGGTGGTGGCTGCCGAGCACTGGAGCTGTGTGCTTGCTGTTTCCATAACTGTCTTGTCAACCCCTTTTCAAGTGTTTCCTGCCTGGATTGGTGCTCAGCTTGAGAGCTAAACACCTGCCTTTCCCCACCCCAAAACGACCTCTCAGAAGCATCTGCAGCTGGCTTCCTGTTGGTGACCACAGTCAGGCTCCTGTGGTGGTTCCTCAAGCGCTTTGGAAACGGTGGGGATGGGATGAAGGAAGGACAAGGGTGGGGGAGAGCTGCTTTCAGAGCTCAGGCTGGCAGATGCTGGTAAGCAGGGGTGAAGCTCATCCTCTGTGAGGTTGTTGCACGCTGTCCTAGGTCGCTGGGATGTTTTTTGGTGTCTGCTCTCCTCAGGGCTGCAGGATATGGACTGGGATTGGGTGTCACAGAGCTTGCAGACTGGGGCAGGGGACTTCCCAGCCCTGTGTCACTGGGAGCATGAAACCTGTCAGGAGGTGGGCAGGACACCAGTGCCTGTGGGGACTTTCCTTTGCCTGTGGCATAGTAGAAGGAGAGATTGCCAGAGTACAGCTTCTGCTCCAAAAGCCTCTGAGATGTGGTCGTTCACTTTAGTTTTGCAGAGAGAGAAGAGCAAAGAAATGAGGGGAAGTTATGGAGGAAGCCTGCTGGGGAAGCCTTCCTGCCTGCCTTGGGACATCTTCTCCTGGGTGTGGGCTGTGGATGACAGTGAGCAGTGCTGCTTCCCCGGGGCATCAGAATGCCTCTGGCTTGCCGTGCAGGGGGTCCAGCAGACAACAGCCAAGGCATGCTGCACTGGAAATAATCAGAGAACCACAGAATGGCCTGAGTTGGAAGGGACCTTAAAGACCATCTTGTTCCAACCCCCCTGCCATGGGCACAGACACCTTCCAGCCTGGTCTTAAACACTTCCAGGGATGAGGCATCCACAACTTCTCTGGGCAACCTGTTCTGGTGTCTCCCCACCCCCATAGTAAAGAGCTTCTTCCTAATGTCTAATCTAATTCTTCCCTGCTCTAGTTCAAACCATTGCCCCTTGTCTTGTCACCCCAAACCCCTACCAAACCTTCCCCCCCCCCAGTTGGCCTCTTTCAGGTACTGGATTATGCTTAGCATCCCCTGGCAGGAATCTTGCCCTGCTCTCCTCAGGGCCAGCACCCTCCTGTGTTCCAGCTGCTGGAGTGCTCTCTCCCATGCTGTTGCTTGCTCCAGTCTCACCTGCTTGAAGCAATCTCTTCCCTGCATGCACACAGGAGCAGGAGGGGGCTTGTGTGGGGCTTTGCAGCACAGCTGAATGCTTTGGTGTCCATGACTGCTGTTTCTCTGCAGAGCAGAGGTGTGTGGGGTGGTGGCAATTGTGCTGCAATGCTCAGGGTTTTGTAGGGCATCTTCACCCTTCCAGAGTCAGGGCAGCATGAAGCAGGGGAGTCCTGAGTCATTTCAGGCCCTGGAATTGCTCCCTGAGGAGCAGTGCAGGGGCCAAACAGAAATGTAAGAGCCTCTCTGACCTCCTTGGAGGAGTCCTTTGCTGGTTTTCCTGTCTCTGCTGGTTTTCCTTCTGCCTCAGCAGCACCCCAGCCAGATGAGCATGGCCAGGTACCATCACTGTTTGCTCTCACACAAGAGGCAGAAAGGTCAAGCTTGGATTTGCCTGCGAGCAGAGTGAGCTTGAATAACTCTGTCGTCCTCCCTCGCAGCCCACTGCTGCTGGGAGACCAGGAGGAGGAGAAGGAGGTTTGTGTGCAGGCTCCTGACCCTCCTCCGTGTGCAGCTCACTGCGAGGGTGGACAGCAGAGGGGGTGATGCTTGGCTCAGCTCTGCTTGTGAGGTCCTGGCTGCAGTGGGATGCTGCTCAGCTCGAAGGAGCTTCAAAGCAAAGCACAGATGTGCTCATCCTCACATCCCAGTTGCCTCTCTCTTGGAAAAGGGAATTTCTGGACCCATTTGCAGACTTGGGCTGGTGCCACTTGTGACAGATCCCAATCTGTGCCTCAGTTATTTCTTCTCAGCAGTGCACGGAGTTCTGACAGGAACTTGAGCTGGGCAAAATACCCCAAAGTTGCTGGGTGGCTTTGCCAAGCTCTTTTCCTGTCTGACATCACTGCAGAGAACACCCAGGGATGAGGGCTTGGGCTGCCACCTCCCTGTGACATGATGAACAGACAGGAGAGTCCAGGAATGGTAGAGTTGTTTGGGTTGGAAGAGGTCTTGAAGCTCCTGAACTCCAACCATAAACACAGCGTGGCCAGGTCGCCACCGAACCATGGCCCTTAGCAGCACATCTGCAGGACTTAGCAATGCCTCCAGGGCTTGGGGCTCCACCACTGCCCTGGGCAGCCTGTTCCAGGCCTTGACAACCCATTTGGGGAAGAAATTGTGCCTCACATCCACCCTAAGGATTCACCATGAGTGTGGTGAGACACTGGCACAGGTTGCCCAGGGAGGTGGTGGAAGCCTCATCCCTGGAGGGTTTTAAGGCCAGGCTGGACATGGCTCTGAGCAACCTGATGTAGTGTGAGGTGTCTCTGGCCCATGGCAGGGGGTTTGGAATGGATGAGCCTTGAGGTCCCTTCCAACCCTAACAATTCTATGATTCTAAGCCTCCCCTGGTGCAACTTCAGGCTCTTTCCTCTTGTCCTATCACTTGTTCTTGGAAGTGTGCTCACATTCCCTTTGCTTTCAAAAGCCACCTGAGTCCCATGCTTGCTTGCTTGCTGCCTTTAATGCATGGTGCAGAGCCAGCTGCCAGAGTCCTGGAACCAAATGATGGTGACAGCATGGCTAGGGCAAAGGAGGGAGCTGGGCAGGCTCTGCTGTGCCAGCTCAGCACTAATGATTTCCAATTTCTTCCTGAACTGAGTGCTAACCCCCTCCTGGGCTGCTTGTGTCCTGTGTGGATGTCTGCTGAGCAGCTCTGGGTACCTGCTTGCAGCAGCTTGTCAGGATCTGCAGGCAGCAGCCAGGATGCTCACCCAGGCAGGGGGCTGAGGCTGTTTTAGGAGCTGAATGCAGAATTCCTCATCCAAACCCTTCTCAAAGGCAGTGGGAGGCTCCCCTCTCTGGTCCCCACTTCCTGCAGTGCCTTGGGGCTGTTAGCTGGAGTGTTTCCTTGGGTTCCCATGGAGAGGGTGTGGGGGAGTTGGGTGCGTGTCGCCTCCCTGGCACCATCTGGGGCACACAGATCCTGCCTGTCCCCAAAGCTTAGGTTGTTTTTCTGCTACATCCAGAGCTGGTTTAGAGTCTTCTGGAGCCTGTGAACCGTTGGAAACATTCCAGCCAGGGAAGACCCATGGGGAGGAGTGTGTTGTGCAGCTCTTCAGTGCCTGTAGCTCCTTGCCAGCCTTGCTGAATCCATCCCGTCCAAAGCTTCTCCCAGCAGCCTCGGGGTCTGGGGCAGCCAGCTGATGCTCTCAGAAGTTGCCTGGCTGATGCCAAGCCCAGCTGGCTGGTATTGGGAGCACCTCCTTGGTGAGGAGCTGTTCTGGGGGAGATGGGCCTTTAATTTTCCCCTCCTCTAGAAAAACGCTGAGGTGGTGGAGCTGGCTGCCCCTCCAGCTGCCTCTGAGAGGCTGTGCTCTGGCAGCTCCCACTGGTGGGGGAGCGTTCCCTTGATTCCTTGTGGGAGGAAAGGGGTTAATGGAGATGCCAAAGCAAGCCTTGAGCTCTGCCTCCCCCTGGCTCTGCTTCTTGCCACTGCAGAGCAAAAAGGGCTTTTTAAAGCGGGTAATGCAGCACATGGCAGCAAACAGGACTCTTTCAGCTGCTCCTGTCGTGTGTGGGGAGGCTTCTTCAGTTAGGAGTTAAAGCAGTGCCCCGTGCTGAGGAGCGGGTGTTGGGGATGGGCGCTGCTGGAAGTGACTGTGGCTGTCAGCTGCACCCCGTGCAGCACCCTGGGGGCTGTGACAAGAGGCTGGTGCTGGGGTCGCAGCCCCACGGCTGTCACAGAAGTGTCCTCGATATGCTTTTTGTTGTCGTTGTTTTGTGGCAGACCTTTGCTTTGCCTGGGGGGAGAAAGTGGGCGCTAATTAGCAGCATGTGTCCTCTCCTGCTGCTTCTGGTGTCCCCGTGGGCCATCCCACTTTGGCCCCAGAGCGCTGCACCCCCCCTGGGGTTGGGGAATGTGCATTGAGCTCCCACCTCCAGCACACGCCTGGAAAGGGAGCTTACAGTGGCGGTGTCAAACTGGCCTGCTCTCATTAAATGGCTGCTGAGGGCAGGGAAAGGAGTGCTGCTGAAACAAGGAGAACAATCTGTCAGGGCTCCAAGTGACACGGGGGGGTGCGGGGGGTTAGTGCCCACTTCTGCGGGGATGTGCTTGGGAGGGGTGGATGCAGGTTGGTGCTTTGCAGGGCACGGGGGAGGCCGTGGGTAAGAAGGAGTGTAAAGATTGCTCTAGTAGCAGGTGAGGCTTAATCCACCCCGAGGGGATGTCTCCTGCTGAAGTGGTGCCCATTCGATACAATCACTGCTCAGGATTGGAACCTGCGGGCTTGAAAGGGGGGGAGGAAAAACCCATCTAAATTTGCTGAATGGTGGACGTGGGAATTTGAGTGTGAAGCAGAGGTGAAGGTCTCAGGGCAGGGATGTGTGCTGGCCACTTCCCCGCCGCCGCCACCACGTCGGGGGCCGCAGCGGCGTCCTGCCGGCCGCGGCTCTCGGTTATCTCCGTCAGCAGCGGCTCCCAGGGAATGATTAAACCAATTAATTGATTTGTCTATAGCTTCCTAAGGAAGTCAAATGGCATTTCCAGCGAGGTGTGATGAGCAAACACCCCGCCATGGCCGGCAGGGATGTTAATGGCTCGTTATGCTTTTATTACCCCTTCCCACTCCTAAATCAAAATTCAGCCTGAGCCCAGGAGGCAGCAGGTACTTCAGGAAAGAAAACTGGCACAGTGGGAACATAGCAGCCTCTGTAAAAGCTGGGGTTTTCTTTCCCCACTGATGTATTTGTTTCTCTCACCTAAACAAGGGACCAGGGCTCAGGCAGAGATCAGCCGAGGTTTGCCCTCTGGCTCTGCCGATGACCCCACTCCTGCAGGCTCTGCTTTGGGTTCCTGCCCTGCTCTGCTGCCTCGGGAAGGATCTAGCCACTGATCTTGGAGGGTGCTGATGGGTTTGGAGGAAGGGAGTGATTTATTCACCCCTAGACACAGAGTGGCAGGATGCCCAGCACTGTTTGGCCGATCTCTCTGGCTGAAGGAGCAGTGGTAATCGTTTTGGAGATGGGAAATTGGAGCTCTGCTGTGTCTGAAGCACAGTGGTTTGGGGCAGCTGTGAGCAAGGCTGCAGGCTCAAGTGCTGGCCCTGCAGAGCCCAGGGGAGTGATGGCAATGCTGAGCCTCCTGAAGCCTTCCTCTGGATGCTTCTGCTTCTGGATTGAATCATAGAAATCCTTTGGGTTGGAAGAGACCTTTAAGCTTGTCAAATCCAGCAGAACCCTTCCCCTGCCTGAGGCATTTGGGCTGATTTCCCTCAGTCCTTTGGACATCAGATCATGGTAACACAATTTTCCTGAGGTCAGCATCAGGGACCATTAGGAGGAGAACTACTTGAGTCAGGAGAACTAGTTGAATCAGTAGGAGAACTAGTTGAGATAAATACTGATGCCATTGGAGAGATGCCAAGGCAAGTCTTGTAAAGCCCAAGAACCCAAAGGAGGGTTCATGATGCAGAGGGTCCCCGGCTGGTGGTGGAGCTGCTCTGTCCATGTACTGTGGGACTGGTGTGTGCTGCTGATTGCCTGAAGCTGAGGGTCCCAGCTGAAAAATCAGGGTCCCAGTGCCAACAGCAGCCAACTTGGCATCCAGACACGTTCCCAGAGCCTTGGTGCCCTCTGGGCTTTGCCACCTTCAACTGCACCTTAAGCCAGCCCCTTGTTGGAGCTCTTGTGTTTTGGGAAGCAATTTAAAATCAATGCTAATCTCATGCTTTGAAAGCCTCATGCACAGCCTGAGCTGCTTGGAGCACTGCAGAGCAGCTTAAAGTGCAATTTAAAATAGTGCTGGCTGGCAGCAGAGGGAAAACTTGGGCAAGGAGCAGCGGTTGGAAACTTGAGCAGGATAGATTGAGATTGAACGTTAGGAAGAAGCTCTTTGTTATGAGGGTGGTGGAACCCCGAGACAGGCTGCCCAGGGAGGTGGTGGATGCCATTCAAGGTCAGGCTTGATGGGGGGCCCTGAGCAACCTGAGGAGAGCTGGGGGAGCCTCTTGAGCCCACGGCAGGGTTGTGATTGCTGCTGTCACATGGCTGCATTAGCAGAGCCCTGGGGCAGCTCCTGCCTGCCTTGGTGGTAGCACATGGCTGCTGGCCCCGTGCCAGGTGTAGTAGAGCTTGATGGGCTCTGCCTGCCCGTGGATGTGGTGAGAGGCAGTGAAAACATCCCTGAGGCTGCACACTTGCTGCTGATTGCACAGCAGTGGGCTAGGGCATGGATAAAGCCAGGGGGTAGATGATAGCAGGCAGGTGGGACAGGATCTGCTACTAGCCAGTGAGTTAAGGCTGCTTAATTTGGCTGATTAGCAGGGAAGTGCTTTGGCTGTTTCCAGAGGCTCAGCAGCAGATCAGTGGTGCAGCTGGAGCTGTACTGAAGTGTCCACTTTGTGGACTCCTCCAGGTGCAAATTGCTGCTGCTGGCATGACAGCTCCCTGTGTGGCTGCTCCTTCCTTTTGTGTTCAGGGCACTCCCTGAGCAGGTCCATAGTTTCTCTGCATAACTTAACATAACAAACCCACCTCAGTCTGATGGCAAATGTGGGTGCAGTTGCTGGAGGCAGCAACTGGCTTGGTGCCTGTGATGGTGAGCAGGTGCCCTTGGGGGCTGCAGCCACCCAGAGGGAGCTGGTCCATCTCTGGAGCAGCGTCCCCCAAGGGTGGGTGCCAGAGGGATGGATAAGGGAGGTGGCCATCGCTGCCAGCCTGAGCCTTCTTGTTGCCAGTTAGTACTGGATCCCTGGGCTGTGACTGTAATGGATTATGTGTCAGGGTTAGCTGGAGCCTTTGGCTAGTTGGCTCTTTGGTCTTTTAATCTGCTTGAATCAAAATCGATAGTGGAAGTAAATAGAGGAGCGTGAGATGGGGAGGGAAGTGAAGGGCTGGTACTTTGCTCACCAAGAGCTGGAGAGATGCCAGAATGGGTGCCATTCTGAGAGGATGGGGTCCCCAGGACAGCCCTGGGTACCAGATGGAGTCCTCAGGACAGCCACCCAAGGAGCTGGGTGGCGAGGTCTGCATCCGGCTGCACCAAGGTGGGAATCTTCCAGTTTCTTCTTCAAGAGTATGCTATCCCTTGGAGGGCTTCAAGCAGCCTGGACTTGTCCTTTAAAGGAGGAAAAACAAAGCAAAGAAAATGATGCTTTAGATTGAAATTAATTCAGCTGGTATTTTCAATGGACATGAGCAATATCTCACCATCTCTGAGCAAATTCCCTCCTTGTAGCAGAGCATTCAGCTGTTGCGAGACAGCCAGGCAGGGATATGACTTATGTCTGAGGAGGGGGTGGTGGCTGGGGGGGAATCAACAACAAATCAGCCATGTTATGAGCAGCAGGGAGATGTATTCTGGAATTGCATATTTATTTTTTGTTAAATGTCAGGAGGATGTTTTGGTGGTGTTCAGGCTGCTCTGTGGAGATGTGGATCGAGGCTGTGCCTCGGTCTGCCCTGTGACGGTCAGCGATGGGCTCGCGGGGCTGCCCTGCTGGAGAGGCTTTTGCTGCCCCTGGAACTGGAATGGGCTTTGGGTGGAAGAGCTGCGTGGAAGTGGCCAAGGCAAGGTGCCACTTGTGCAGCCATGGGGTGGCACAGGGGTGCTGCACCCACGAGGAGGAAAAGACAAGGGATGTGTGGCTCAGATGCCAGCTCCCCTCCTTGTTTCTCTTTCTCCACCTCCTTGGCACCAAGCTGGCACTGAGCGGTGTGAGACCCCCTCAAGATGGAGCTTCCATCTGGGTCCAGCAGCTAAGCAGGGCAAGCAGCTTTGAATCAGTCCAAGTGGTTAAAGGGAATGTGCCTCCAGAACACTTTTTTTCCTTCCCTCCACCAAAGACTTTGAGCTCTTTGTGAAAACCTCAGTCCCAGTGTCCCAGAGCCACACACAAGCCAGTGTGGTGGGCTGACATCCTGCCTGCTCTCTCTGTGCTTGCCAAATGCTGGGTGAAGCTGGTTCCTGGTGTGAACACTGGTGGGCTGGTGTGGGAAGGAGGCTCAGGATCCTAAACCACGAAGCCTGAGCACAGAAGCCCCTTCCCGTGTGCTCCTTCCCCTGTGGTCCAACCTGGGTGCTGCCAGCACCGCTTCACATCAGCTCTGCTGGTCCCAGCCCCGTGCAGGGCTGCCCAGCAGGGAGTCCTCTGTGCAGTGGCCAGGCTGGAGATGCTCCATGAAACTCTGCTTTCTCTGCTCCTGCGTGGCTGCCCCAAGGCATCTGGCACCGAACTTCACCCTCCCATCGAGGACAGTCAGCACATGCAGCTAAACTCACCCGACCTGGCTCCTGCTCCTGGCCATTTGGGTGGCAGGTGATGGCAGGGGGTGGGACAACTGCCCACAGAAGGCATTCACTCCAAGAAAGTATTTTGAAGACAAGTGCATCGTTAGTGAGCTCCCCAGGGCTTTGACCCATCCAAGTTTGAGCAGCTTGGCTGTTGGCTGTTCCACTGACTTCACGGAGAAGCTGTTCCTTCTTCCACCAGACAGCACCTTGAGGGGATGCTTGCTTGCTTTTTGCCTTTTCTTTGGGGGGGGCCCTGATTTCATCCAATTACTTAGCTGCACGCTCTTCTGAAGCCCCATAAATAATTCTCCTCCCTCTGCTGTGTTTACCAGCATGTCTTGTGAAATCCAGGAAGATGTGATTGATTGCAATCATTATTTCCTAGTGCTGCTACGCAAACCTCTGTCAGGTTCAGTGATTGCCTTTAAAGAGTGGCTGCCACTCAGGAAAGCTGTCAAAAGCCTGTCATACTTTAGCAAACTTCAATTAATCTGCTGAGCAGTTTTTACTTGTAGTTGCTTTCCCATCATTGCTGATGATCAAGGGTAATTAGAATATATATATCTATATGCATATATATATTCCCCCCCACCTTTGTAATCAGCAGCTTGCTTGTTTTTAAACAGGAAAAGTGCCTTGCAGGAATGGCTGGAGAAGAGAGGGCTCCAAGCAGACCTTCTTGTGGCCTGCCAGTATCTGAAGGGGACTACAGGAAAGCTGAGGAGGGACTTTTGAGAGTGTCAGGTGGTGATAGGACCGGGGGGAATGGAGCAAAACTAGAATTGGGTGGAATCAGATAGGATGTCAGGAAGAAGTTCTTCCCCAGGAGGGTGGTGAGAGACTGGCACAGGTTGCCCAGGGGGGAGGTGGAAGCCTCACCCCTGGAGGGTTTTTGCAGCCAGGCTGGATGTGGCTGTGAGCAACCTGCTGTAGTGTGAGGTGTCCCTGCAGGTTGAACTGGCTGAGCCTTGAGGCCCTTTCCAACCCCGACAATTGTGATTTATGCATTTGGATACCTCAGGGCAATATTTGATTTCTTGGGTGATTTTTGAAGTCTCTTGTGTGTGGTGATGCCACCAGGTCAGTGAGCTTCTCTTCTCCAGGCTGAACAGCCCCAACTCTCTCATCCTGTCCTCACAGGAGAGGTGCTCCAGCCCTCTGCTCATCTCTGTGGCTTCCTCTGGACCCTCTCCAGCAGCTCCATGATGCTCTTTCCCTTGGGAGCTGTGGTTCAACACCTGCCCCTCATTCTCCTCTGATGCTCTCATTTACCCTGGGCTTGGTCCCTTCTTTGTTTCCCCTTCCCTGCCTGGGCTGGAGCTGGGCAGGGCTGCCTGCTGTGTTCTCTGATTCTATTTTACAGAACAAGAGGACACAGTCTCAAGCTGTGCCAGGGGAGGTTTAGAAGTTCTTCCCAGAAAGAGAGATTGCCCATTGGAATGTGCTGCCCAGGGAGGTGGTGGAGTCACCATCACTGGAGGTGTTTAGGAAGAGACTGGATGGGGTGCTTGGTGCCACGATTTAGTTGATCAGATGGCATTGTGTGATAAGTTGGACTAGATGATCTTGAAGATCTTTTCCAACCTGGTTAATTCTACTCTGTTCTGTTGGGTTTCTCCTTGTCTTGCTACAGCCTTGGTTGCAAGCTTCTTGGGGAGGTTGCTTGCTGGTGGAAGGGAGAAGCTGGAGGTGCTGGGTACCAGGCTGTCGTCCATCCTCCTCATGCCTGCCACGCACCCCTGGCAGCTGAGCCGCTGCTCAGAGGGTGTCTGGGGCTCTGCTTCAGGCTAACAAATTAATCCTGGCTCTTGCATTTTTAAAAAGAGTCACTTCAGCACTTTTCCCTCCTTTCCTTTGCTTTTAATGAGACACACTTTCCAAGAGATGTAATAATCGTTGCCAAAAGTGTCAGCTCGCTCTTGTTATCCTCCTTAAGCTTCTGCAACAACAATAACAGCAACCACAAACAAATAGATCCAAGAATAGAAAGAGAGAGGTGTTGAGGAAGGGCTTCAGCTTCATCTCCCACAGCCAAGGGAGGATCTGTGGGATGTGCCCTGTGATAGCTCTGCATTCTGGCAGGCTGCCCAAAAAGATAACCCAGTGAAGGCTAGGATTATTAAGAAATGTTTATGACTGTTTTTACCTTGGGCTTGGGCTGAGTTTTGATTTCTTTATTGGAGAAAGAATATCTCTGCTGGCTGTTGACAGCACAGCTCAGAGCTTTGCTGTTGAAAACCACCCTGGAATCACTTGGAGCCAGCTGGGAGATTGGATGGTGACACGAGGGGGGGAAATCTTGAGGGGGCTGGGACTTGAAGCCAGCATCGTGCAGAGCTACTGCAGGATCCAGGGGGAAATGGTTTCATTCTCCAGTGGGAATATCCTCATTCCTCCTCAGGGATTTTGGAACAGGGCTGTGCTGCTGCAATGAGGACTCAGAGGGATTGCCTGGTGTGTGGATGCAGCCTGATCAGCAGGACATCTCCATCTCTGCCCCTGCTTGAGTGTGGGGAGATCCTTGGGGGCTCTGCCCAGGCAGTGGGGATGTGGATCTGAGCACCTCTGGCTGTCCAACACTGACATCAGCTCACTGCTGCCTGCTGGAAATGTCAGCCTTGTGTGGCTCTGTGCCTCAGTTTCTCTTGTGCCCCTGCCCAGGGCACCCAGGCTCTCTTTTCAGGGCTGGAGAGGCTCCCAGGACCCATCTCAAACCCTCCAGAAGAGGCCTTTATTCAGGTCTCCTCTGCAGGGATGAAGTCTGTGAGTGTGTCTGGGTTTTAATCAGGGGCCAGAGCTGTTTCCCTGCTGGAGCTTTGCAAACAGCCATTTAAATTTCAGATGAGCTGCACCACTAAGCAGGTTTTTTTGTAATTAAGTGAATGGCTCCTGGCTGCAGACTGGGGCAACAGCCCAGCCTGGAGTGGCAAAGGCAGCAGTGGCTCTCGGTCATCTCCACTGCCTTCCCAGATACGACCCTTGAATCTTCCTGGTGAACCAGCATGACCTGGCCTCTCCCCAGACAAACAAGCTGGGATCCAAATCCTGGGGCTGTGGGTACCACTCCATCCAGGGAAATGTGGTGGTTGTGGTTTAAGCCCTCCTGGCCAGGTGGAGGGCTTGTATTGGGTCCTTTTCCTGACCTCCAGACTCGCAGGAATACACAAGAAGGGTGCTCAGTCTCCATCGTGCTCACAAAACTGAGCTCAGAGTCCAAGCTCTGACCCACTGGCAGTGCTGGAATGTTGAAGCAGGAGTAGATCTTGAGTAGAAGTCCCTGTTTTTGGGGGGTGGTCTGTCCTGGAAGCTGTCTAGGGCAGGTGGGCAGAGGCTGCTGGGGTCTGTGTGCCATGAGCACAGCCCAGCTGGGGGAGGGATGTTGCTAGAGTGGGCTCAGTCAGGCAGGGAAATAACTGATGTGGATTTTCTGATTTAAGCCTAGCTCAGAGCTTTGCTGGGGTTTTTTTTAGCCATGCCTTTGCCCAGTTTGCTCAGCTGTGTTTGGGGAGGCCTCTGTACAAACTCAGCTCCGGGGGCCAAGTTTTCAGGGTTTTTTTCCCCCCCCCCAGCATCTTTTAACTGCAAGTTCCTTTGCACTTCTGCCCTGTTAATGGGACAGGTTGTGCCTGGGGCACTGGGAGACCTTCCTGGTGGGATGAGTAAAGGTGGCTCCTGCCTTTCCCAACCCATCCAGTAAGGTCTGGAGCTGCACAGGAGCTCAGGCACCCACTGATTTAAGAAGTCACCAACTTCTTGCCACAGGAGTGCAGGCAGTGTTTGGAGAGGAGCCTGGTTTCAGTCTCCATGAATGGATTTTGTTGTTGTTGCATTTTTTTGGGCTTGAGGAATTGCTTCTGCTCTCCATTTTTCCTCTGTTCTGTTAGATAGTGTCAGGAGAAATAATGTGCTGCTGATAATCTCAGCCAAGCGTGGCAGGACAGCCTTTGGTGAGGTCTGGCTGGCCTGGTGTCAGCTTCTCAGAGGGTCTAAGGGCTGGCTAGTAACCCTCTGTTTGTGTGCCAGGCAGTCGCAGCGATGCCTACTCTGTGTCACTGGGGTGAGAGCCTGGCAGGGCCCCTCTGGGTGCTGAAGCCCTGGTTTGGCTGTGGTGCTGGTGAACCCCTCCTCTATCAGAGCTGGAAGACTGACCCCTGGCAGCTGTGGCTCCAGTCCTCCAGCCTCTGGGGCTGGAGGTACTGGGTGATTTACTGGGGAAGTGGGGAAGGAGCTAAGGCTGGATGTCCGCAACAGCAGGAGCTGTTGTGGTGAGCTGGTTCCCACCACAGCCCAGCTAGACCTTCCACTCAGGCCAGCCTCTGTGCTGCTTGATGCACACAGCAGCTTGACTCAGCTCCAGCAGTGAGAAGCCTATGCCATGACTGTCCCTGGCAGGGGATGCCCCACTCCATCCCGTTGCTGGGGCTGGGTGCAGGATGCTGTGTGGGAGACCCAGGGGATGCACCGGCACAGCTGCCCTCAGGCTGTGCAAGCCTCACTCTTGCACCTGTTTGGAAATGCATGAGGTGTCCCCACGTCCCAGGAGCCACCCAGGGTGTCCAGCAGCTGCTCAGCTCCCCAGCACAGATGCCTGGCTCCTGCTGCTCCCCAAATGGAATCTGTGCTGCCTTCTGAAAGGCACATGTGAGTGGAGCAGTGGAGATAAGCTAAACGGGAGAAGTTCAGGGGATTAGGCACTGATTAAGTTATTACTAATGTGAAATGAGCCGAGCTGAGATGAAACAGGAGCTTTATTTTCTGTTCCCTGGCTCCAGGCAGGGGGCTGCTTGTCACTAGGCAGCAGATCAAACCAGGAGCCAGGAGCTGGGCTGCTGTGCTGCCCGGCACTGTCAGCACAGCAGCAGGTCGGTGCTCTGCAAACCCTTAGGAAGCAGAGCATTAAGTGGTTGATAGTAGGCTGAACATGAGCCAGCAGTGTGCCCAGGCGGCCAAGAAGACCAATGGCATCCTGGCCTGCATCAGGAACAGTGTGGCCAGTAGGAGCAGGGAGGTCATTCTGCCCTGTACTCAGCACTGGTTAGGACACACCTTGAGTCCTGTGTCCAGTTCTGGGCCCCTCAGTTTAGGAAGGAGGTTGAGCTACTGGAATGTATCCAGAGAAGGGCAACGAAGCTGGGGAGGGGTCTGGAGCACAGCCCTGTGAGGAGAGGCTGAGGGAGCTGGAGTTGTTTAGCCTGCAGAAGAGGAGGTTCAGGGGAGACCTTGCTGAAGGGAGGTTGTAGCCAGGTGGGAGTTGGTCTCTTCTCCCAGGCAAGCAGCACCAGAACAAGAGGACACAGTCTCAAGCTGTGCCAGGGGAGACTTAGGCTGGATGTTAGGAAGAAGCTCTTCCCAGAAAGAGAGATTGCCCATGGGAATGTGCAGCCCAGGGAGGTGGTGGAGTCACCATCCCTGGAGGTGTTTAGGAAGAGACTGGATGAGGCACTTGGTGCCATGGTTTAGTTGATTAGGTGGTGTTGGGTGATAGGTTGGACTTGTTGGTCTCAAAAGTGCCTTCCAACCTGGTTAATTCTATTCTATTCTGTTCTAAGTGGGGCTGGGAAGTAGGGGCTTTCTCTGTTGGGGAGAGGTTGCTGGGATGCAGTGCTTGAGGCAGAGCTATTTTCCATGCTGGGACACTCACCCTGTAGTAGATTTCATAGAATCATAGAGTGGCTTTGGTTGGGGTTGGAAAAGATGGCGAAGATCATCAAGTCCAACCATCAACCCAGCACCACCATGCCCCTCAAACCATGTCCCCAGGTGCCATGTCCCTGTGGTTTTGAACACCTTCAGGGATGGTGACTCCACCACCTCCCTGGGCAGCCTGTTCCAGTATCTGTCTACTTTCAGTAAAGAAATTGCTCCTAATATCCAACCTAAACCTCCCCTGGTGCAATTTCAGGCCATTTTCTCTCAGTCTTCACCTGATATGAGGGAGAAGAGACCAAACCCCTCTTCTCTACAACCTCTTGTCAGGAAGTTGGAGAGAGCAATGAGGTCTGCCCTCTGCTTTCTCTTCTCCTGACTGAACGGTCCCAGTTCTTTCAGCTGCTCCTCATAGGACCTTGGAGTAGAAAAGAAATTCTCTGCAACAGGACAATCTGCTGCAGGGGGGATGTGTTGGGGGAGAACCACCTATTTGCTCTGTCTCCCATGCTTTTCCCAAAGCATTCCCTGCAGATATGCCAAAAGCAGGATGATGCTGGGCTAGGTGGGTCTTGGAGAGCGAAAAAGAGAAGTGCAAAATGAAAGGTGGTTTGGTTGCCCAGGGAGGTGGTGGAGTCACCATGCCTGGAGGTGTTCAAGAGGGGATTGGACGTGGCACCTGGTGCCATGGTTTAGTAGTCATGAGGTGTTGGGTGACAGGTTGGACTTTTGATGACCTTTGAGGTCTCTTCCAACCTTGTTGTTTCTATTCTATGAAAGTTAATGCTAGCATGTGGCACTTGGGGCCATGGTGGTGTTGGCTTGATGGTTGGACTCGGTGCTCTCAGATGTCTTTTCCAACCAAAATGGTTCTGTGACTCTGAGTTAGTGTTTGAGAATAAAGCTGCTTTCCCATAAGCACCCAGGTCAAACTGGAGGAGGTGGTCAAGGTGGGAGTTTCTGTCCAGAGAGGCAGGTGAGGAAGCTGGATTAGGCCTGGTAAAAGCACTGCCCGTGGGGACCTGCAGCACCTTGCCTGGATTTGGACACAGGCAGAGCATAACCCAGGCTTGGGCAGGAGGATGGAGCTGCTGACAGAGCTGAGGAGGGAGAGCAGGCACCGAGATGGTCCATAAACCACCCAGCCCACCAGTAGGGCTGGGAAGCACAGGCCCATGGGCAGCTTTGGTGCTGGAGCCGTGGGGAGGGCGATGTTGTGGGTCCCACAGCTGGTGCCCAGCCCTTGGCTGTGCCTCACTCGCTCTTTGTGTGCCCGCAGTGATGGGCGCCCTGGAGTCCCGCGGGGTGCTGCGGCGGATGAGCGACATGCTGGAGATGCTGATGAAGAGGATGGACATCCTGGCCAGGCTGGAGAATAGCACTGACTTCCACAAAGGGGATGAAGCACGATTCCCTCTGGACAGGTCAGTGCTGAGGCCCCAGGAAGAGCACTGGGTGCAGTGTGCTCTCTGGCACGGGGCTGAGCTGCTGCCCGGGGGGGTGGTGGAGCCCACCAGAGCATGGGGCTGCGGAAGAGCTGCTGCGCTCTTGTTGCTTGCTGTTTCTGGAAGCCTTTTCTCCTGGGATCTCTGAAATGACTGTGATTTTGGGGGTCACCTCAGGCACCTGTCCTAGCTGCAGTGTGGCTGGGTGTGTCTGCACTGCTGTGCTGTGGTGGAACTGGAGGTGGGACTCGGCGGTAGCTGGAGCGGTGCCTGGTGCGTGGGCTGTGCTCCCTCTTCCATGAAATCCCAGAGCCGGCTCAGGCAGTTTCTTTGTGTCCATATCCCTCAGGTAGCTGTCAAAATGATTGTTTGAAATCCAGGGCTGATCTGTTCAGACTTGGAGCTGAGCAAGGCTTAAAAATGAAGCGGGAGGAAGCCGTCTGCCCCCAAAACGCTGCGCAGAGCTGGTGTCCTGGCTCCCTGCAATGCCTGCACCGCATCCATCCTGCCTGGCAGCTGGAGAGCTCCCCTCAGAACTTCCCATCATGATGTGCTGATTTGCCAAGGAGACATTTCCCTTTGCTTTGGGAACCTTTCAGCAGCTATTGATGCTAATTTGGCTGTCACACCAAGGCCTGCAAGAATGGTAACGAAAACACCTTAAACCTAGAAGGGAATAGATGAGAAACCAAGGAGAGGCTCTTGGGCCAAACTTTGCAGTGCCAAAAGAAGTGCCAGGTGGATTTTGCTCAGATGGAGTCCTGGGGCTGATGTGCATCCAAGAAGTGGGCTCACGGGAGCCTCGTGAGGTTCAGTAATGTGAAGTGCAAGCAAGGTCCCGTGCTTGGTTCAGGGCAAACCTCATTATCAGTACAGGCTGGGGGATGATGAGAGCAAGAGCGTGGATGAGAAGCTGGACATGAGCTGGCAGTGGCACTTGCAGCCCAGAAGGCAAATCACATCCTGGGCTGCATTAAAAGCAGCATGGCCAGCAGATGGAGAGAGGTCATTCTGCTCTGGTGAGACCTACCTGCAGTGCTGTGTCCAGCTCTGTAGTCTTCAACAGAGGAAGGACATGGACCTGCTGGAATGGGTCCTGAGGAGGGCCACAAAGATGATCAGATGGCTGGAGCACCTCTCTTGTGAAGCCAGACTGAGAGGGCTGGGGTTGTTCAGCCTGGAGAAGAGAAGGCTCCAGGGACACCTTGTAGCAGCGTTTCAATACCTAAAGGGGACCTAAAGGGAGCTGGGGAGGGGCAGTTTCCAAGGGCATGTAGCACTGGGCCATGGGGAAATGCTTTGAAACTAGGGAAGGGTAGATCTAGATTGGACATCAGAAGAAAGCTCTTCACAATGAGGGTAGTGAAATACTGGACCAGGCTGACCAGGGAGGTGGTGGAGGCCCCATCCCTGGAGACATTCAAGCTCAAACTCAGTGGGGCTCTGAGCACCCTGCTCTAGTTAAAGATATCCCTGCTGACTGCAGGGGTTTGGACAAGCTGATCCTCGAGGATCCCCTCCAACCTGATGCATTCTATGATTCTGTGACACCCACCTGGCACTCCCACCTCTGCATCCTGCCATGGCCACGCTCCACAGCCAGGCAGGCTTTCTATGCTGTTTCCATCACCATTTCCCTTCCTCTGCCCTGCTTTCCTTACGAGTCTCCTTGGCTCCTGTGCCGGGAAGCAGAGCAAGCGCGCCTGTAATTACCGACTGCGCCGGGCGGCGTGCGCGGGATTAGAGCTGCATGGGCAGCCCTGCAGCGCTGGGGCTCACCTCTTCACTAACACAATTCCAACCACTGAAAAATCTAATTTCCCTTGGGACTGGCAGGAGCTGGGGGTTTTGTCGGTACGAGGCTGGCTGGCACCCGAGTGTGCAGGGAGGGCAGCAGTGATCCCGGAGAGGAAGGTGTGGGACTGTTGCAGGCAGCGGCTGAAACTGCTAGCTCACATCTGCTGGTTGTCTCAGCCAGTCTTGGATTAAAACCCACTAATTCCTGGAGTTGGTCATTTCTGTGCCCCAGCAGGCAAGAATGGGTGCCACCAGCCCCACCAGGACTAAGTGGTGTCTCCTGAACCCTGGGCAGCACCATGACTCTGGAGACACCCTGGTGCTGTTTGTTATTAGGATCCTGGGACTCCACCGGGGGCTTGTTTCCACCTTCCCTCCTTGCCTCTGTCTCTTTGATCACCAGTGACCGACTTGAAGCTGTCAGCAGAAGATAATACAATTAAAGGGTGACAGTTTCAAAGGGGATTTATCCTTTCAAGTGCCTCTGGTGGCCTCCTTCATCTCCTTTCCTGCTCAGCAAAGCTGCCAGAGAGGGCTCTGCGATTCCAGCTGCGCAGAGGGGATCTGTCCTGCTTTGTACCCAGTGCTGTCCCGCTCAGTGCTGCACCTCCAGCCAAATCAGGAGGGCTTGGGGTTTGCAGAGCCCCAGCAAAGAGGAAGGGGGTGAAGGTTTCAGTGGGCTTTATGGGATAGCCTGCGAGCACTGTCCCCCTCTGGCACTGCTCCAATGGAGGGCAGGGTTGGTTTTTCCCCTTGGGAAGTGCAAAAAGGAATTTAAGTGTATGAGGTGTGGTTAACAGCCTGCCCTGCAAGGCCCTCCAGCTACCAGGGCAGGCAGCTCTCCATGGCTGAAAGTTGCTCCAAGCCCCTCTTTGTTCTCTAGGTGCTGACTGAACACTCTGTAGGAGCCCACCAGCCTCTTGCAATGCTTTGGATCAAACTCTTGGAACCCCCCCCCCCCCCCCCCCAAATGCCCAACATCCTCTTCAGAAGAATTGATCAGGGGGTTGTGGGATGTCACACTAGGGTAAGGTGTCACAGGCTGCACCCATGACCTAGCCTGCTGTGGGCATTGATGAATGCCTTCTCCAGCCATCCCTGGGCTCCCTCCTGCCTGTGCTGGGAAGGTAAGGGATGGGTTCCCTAAGGAGGACAAGCAGCCTGCCAGTCAGCTGCAGAAAAATCAATGCTGCTGTTAATTGAATGCAAGCCTGGTAAATCAGCAGAGGGAAGGAAATTAGAGGTACTTATGGAAGCCTCCTGGAGAGCTATTTACTGGGCAAGGGAAATATTAGTTTGTAATGGAAGTGTTGGTCCCCTGCTGGAAAGCATTTGGGAAGGAAAGAGGGAGTCCAAAGTGACTGTTTCAAGCTGGCACCACAACTGGACAATGCTGTGGCTCAGACAAGACCTTTCCCAGAGGCTGGCTGCTCCTGCCCACCCTATGCCCGTGGGGAAGTGGCAGCTGGGAGGGCTGGGCTGTGCAGCACTGGCACCCCTGGTTGTCCCTCTTCTCCTCCTCCCCCTCCCAGTGGTTAGCCTGCAAAGGGTGTTATTTGCTAAGGGCTGATGAATCTTCAGGCTTAATTACTGCCAAGGCTCAGTTAATTTCCCCACGCTTCAAGTATTTGTTCTTGTAATCATTACATGGCTCCATATTCCCCCAGGAGTTAAAAGTCTCACAATATGACACTAAATGGGTGATGTTCCAGTGTCCTGCCAGCCTGCCTCTATTAATTCCTGAGTTATTGCCCTTGATGAGCTGGCTTTAGTGAAACCACTGCCAGCTGCTGGGCTCCTTTGCTGCCCAGAGAGGTCACTGACCCCTCCATGCATTGTCTTCTCAGCATGCTGTGGGGCTCAGAGGCCATCTGCAAGGTGAGGCTGGTGCTATGTGGTGTGAAAGATGTCTGGAACAGGCAGAGCCCCAAAGCAGCCTGGGGAGAAGGTAAGACCCAGCCTGTGATCCAGCTCAGCATTGCTGGGTTTTGCTGAGCAGAGCTCAGCCAGTGGAGCAGCATCAGGAGAGCCCAGCAGCCAACTCTGCAGGAACCTTCCTCCCCAAGAAACATGCAGCTGGCAAAGACAAGGTGAAGCTGAGGGCTGCAGGAAAGCCTGGGATCAGAGAGCATCTCTGCCTCATGGATTGTGATCAAAACAGAGTGGCTGGAGAGCAGCCAGGCAGAGAGGGACCTGAGGGTACTGGTTTGACAGTAGGCTGAACATGAGCCAGCAGTGTGCCCAGGTGGCCAAGAGGGCCAATGGCATCCTGGACTGCATCAGGAACAGTGTGGCCAGCAGCAGCAGGGAGGTCATTCTGCCCCTGTAAACTGTGCTGGTTAGGACACACCTTGAGTCCTGTGTCCAGTTCTGGGCCCCTCAGTTTAAGAAAGAAGTTGAGTTGCTGGAAGGTGTCCTGAGAAGGGCAACAAAGCTGGGGAGGGGTTTGGAGCACAGCCCTGTGAGGAGAGGCTGAGGGAGCTGGGGTTGCTTAGCCTGGAGAAGAGGAGGCTCAGGGGAGACCTCAGTGCTGTCTACAACTACCTGAAGGGAGGTTGGAGCCAGGTGGGGGTTGGTCTCTTCTCCCAGGCAAGCAGCACCAGAACAAGAGGACACAGTCTCAAGCTGCACCAGGGGAGGCTTAGGCTGGATGTTAGGAAGAAGTTCTTCCCAGAAAGAGAGATTGGTCTTTGGAATGAGCTGCCCAGGGAGGTGGTAGAGTCACCATCATTGGAGGTGTTCAGGAGGAGACTGGATGGGGTGCTTGGTGCCATGGTTTAGTTGATTAGATGGTGTTGGGTAATAGGTTGGAATCGATGATCTCAAAGATCTCTTCCAATCTGGTCTGGTCTATTCTATTCTAGTCACAGCTGACCTAAGGGGGTTTTCTCACAGCCCTGTTTCAGGCTATTCCACCACTTAGACAAATCTCTCTGATTTGTACCTCAATCCAGTGACAACCAACATGCATCAAAGGGAGGATGCTGTGACCTCTTGTCCAGGATCTCCTGTGTTCACATAAATAAAAGCCTGCTGCTGCCCAGGTGTGTGGCTCAGTCCTGCTCTGAGGGTCAGGAGGGTAGTGAAGGTTTGGCCTTGTGGATTCATCTTAGTGTCCTGCCCGGGAAGGGTCTCAGAGCACTTTTATTGCATTCATTAACTATTTTAATGCATGATCTTGGTTATGCATTACTGGGAAGTTCTCCCTGTGTTGACAAGATGCTGGCTTTGATTGAAAAGTGGATTTTCATCATTTTTTCAATCATGAAATTAAGTAAAGGGCAGCAACTGCCCTTGGGGTGTTCAGCCAGGGGGGGTTGGGTTAGCTGAGGGTCTGGTCCTTTAAATTCCTTGGTGTGAGAAACATCACCAGGGTGCTGGGAAATTAAAAGAAATGGAAGCACTTTAGTGAGTTAAGTGCTCCAATATTTGCAAAGTGATTTATTGCAGAACTTGGAGGTGTTGGAGGAGTTCAGGAAGGGCTCTGCCTCTGCATCATCCCATGTTTGCTTTGGATGAGTTTCCAAGGAACTTTTCCCATCCCAAATCAAGTTGTCTGGGGGATTTGCCTGGGTTGAATTCCCAGTGGGCACAAACACCTCCAGAACAAGCTCAGAACTTTGTTCAGGTGCTTGTGGAGAGGACACTGAGCTCTTTCTCTCAGCCCTGAGGTATAAAGGTTGTGGTATCAGCTCTGGGATTTCGGCAGAGCAAAGACCTCCCAGAGCTGGACATCAGTGTGGGATTTGTTGTCCCCAGAGCAGGGAAGCAGCAAAAGCCCAGCACCACCCCTGGCCACCTTTCCTGGCTGCTTTCTGCTGTGCAGAAAGGCCAATGGCATCACACAGCCATTGTAATCAGCAAGCTGAAACCTTTTGGTGAACTGCTCTGTGCAAACCTTGTGTTTGATGTTTTATCTTCACAACATCTGCTTTCCTCCAGCTGTATCCAGCCCCTTCCCCCCTCCCCCCCCCAAAGTCCCTGCTTCCAGCCAGTTAATAGCAAGAACTATCAGATGAGGAAGCAAATACATTTAAGGCTTGTCTTGTGAAGACAACACAGCAAAAAAAGGAAGAGCTTCATCTTCTCCTAATGCCCCTTTTCTGAAAGGCAATAAAAACCCCAGCTCCTTGTAAAGGGATGAAAGGGCTGAGGCTGAGCTGCTGCTGCGGGGCTGGGGACAAGAGGCAAAGTGAAAGGAACCAAATTAATGGATTTTAAAAGGGGGAAAAAAGTGAAGGAAAAACTCGACCTCTGGCTGTATTATATGGCAAATGATCTGCCAGTTGGGAAAGATACATCTTAATAGCAGCTTTTGAAACGAGATGAATGCAGGATGCTCTGCATTATAAGGCACGGGGCGATCTGAATCTCAAGCCGCCGGGGTGGGGAGAGGCGGGGGGGAAGAAATATAGAGCTGAAAATAATAAAGGACCAAAATCAATATTGATGGTTAGAAGTTAAAGCACTGTGTTTGCTGTGGCAAATGGTTTGAAGGTCCCAGGGAAAGGGGGGGGGGGGGGGAATAAATAAACAACTAAGCCCAGGAAAGGCAGAGCGTTTCGCTGTAGTTTCACGAGCCGGAGCGGCCCCACTGCGATCTGCTGGCGTTGGTGTGTCGCTGGAGGGAGACTAAAGCAGCAGGGTAAAGGTAAGACCCCAAAGCTAGTTGCTTCTCCCTGTGAAGTGGTAGGAGTGGAAGCAAGTTCTCCTACTCAGCACCAGTTAGGTCACATCTTGAGTACCGTAGCCAGCAGGTTGAGGGAGGTGATTCTCCTCCTCTGCTCTGCTCTGGTGAGACCCCACGTGGAGCACTGTGCACAGTTCTGGACCCCCTATTACAGCAAGGAGCTGGAGGTGCTGGGAGGTGTCCAGAGAAGGGCCACAGCCAATCCTTTTTTGACCACCTCCAGGGACAGGGATTCCACCACCTCCCTGGGCAGCACATTGCAATGGCCAATTACTCTTTCTGGGAAGAACTTTCTCCCCACCTCCAGTCTAAACCTCCCCTGGCACAGCTTGAGACTGTGTCCTCCACACTCTCTCCAAAGCAGGATCACTTAGGGCAGGTCACACAGGAAGATTTCCAGGTGGGTTTTGAAGACTTCCAGAGAAGGAGACTCCACAACCTGCCTGGGCAGCCTGTTCCAGTGCTCTGCTACCCTCACAGTAAAGTTCTTCCTCATGTTGAGATGGAATTTCCTCTGATTGAATTTACATCCATTGTTCCTCATCCTATCCCTGGCTACTACTGAGCAGAATCTGGCCCCATCCCCATGACCTCCACTCTTCAGATATATTTCTATGCATTGATAAGATGCCCTCTCAGTTTGCTCTGTTTTTCCAGGCTGAAGAGCCCCAGGTCTTTCAGCCTCTCCTCTGAAGAGCTGTCACTGAGCAGAGTGAGCCACTTTAGCTTGTCCTTCCCAGTGTCTCCAGTTACTAAAGATAAGGCATCAAGTTCTGACAGGCTACAGAAAACCTTCCTGCCTTTGAGGTGGTTTTAAATGCCTTATTTTCTTGTCCTCTGCCCAGGTGGCAAATCCCTCTAATGATAGGTGATGTAACTCACACTTAACCTTCCTGTCATCACTTAATACATTACATGAAATTTGCTGCTCAGGTGTTGCTCTTGTTGCCCAGCAGATCAAACCACCCACACAGAGGGAGAGGTGAGGCTGGGCCCTTATTTTTGAGGGTTGTCTCTTACTGTTTTCCCCATCTTCTTAATATGTGCCAAGATCCATGGTGCATGGGGGCGGGGGTGTTTGTGTGTCACTTCACAGTGACCCTCTGTCTTTCAGGCAAAGCCTTGCAGAGCTCAGGCAAAGCTGCTGCCTTGTTTGTGAGAACTGGAAGGGCTGTCTGAGGCTGATGATCAGACATCAAAGGGCCAGGAATCTTTGTGTTTGGGGAGCAGCTGTAGTTTACAAGAGCTGGGCAAGCTGATGGAGATGCTAGGTCGGACCCATCACCCAGATAAAACCCCTGCTGTGGCTGGAGCTCCAGCAGGACTTGGCTGATCACAAGGCTGCACCTGGAAAGAAGCCATTCATTTAGGATGATAGTCCTGATGTTCATCTGAATGTGTTTCTGGGTGCTCAGCTCTGGCTGAGCTGAGATCATCAGAAAGGAGAAGGGGACTGAAGTTGCCACTGGCTTTTGAGATTCACCTAATTAATTGTTTGTTCGGAAGTGAGTCTGGACCCACAGGAGAAGTGGGAGGGCTTCTGGAAGGAGGCAGAGGTTGGATTGTGGGCAAATCTGGGTGCTCTGAGGTGTGGGAGCAGGGCTGCTGTGCTAATCTGGGTGCTCTGAGGTGTGGGAGCAGGGCTGCTGTGCTAATCTGGGTGCTCTGAGGTGTGGGAGCGGGGCTGCTGTGCTAATCTGGGTGCTCTGAGGTGTGGGAGCAGGGCTGCTGTGCTAATCTGGGGGCTCTGAGGTGTGGGAGCGGGGCTGCTGTGCTAATCTGGGTGCTCTGAGGTGTGGGAGCAGGGCTGCTGTGCTAATCTGGGTGCTCTGAGGTGTGGGAGCAGGGCTGCTGTGCTAATCTGGGTGCTCTGAGGTGTGGGAGCAGGGCTGCTGTGCTAATCTGGGGGCTCTGAGGTGTGGGAGCGGGGCTGCTGTGCTAATCTGGGTGCTCTGAGGTGTGGGAGCAGGGCTGCTGTGCTAATCTGGGGGCTCTGAGGTGTGGGAGCAGGGCTGCTGTGCTAATCTGGGTGCTCTGAGGTGTGGGAGCAGGGCTGCTGTGCTAATCTGGGTGCTCTGAGGTGTGGGAGCGGGGCTGCTGTGCTAATCTGGGTGCTCTGAGGTGTGGGAGCAGGGCTGCTGTGCTAATCTGGGTGCTCTGAGGTGTGGGAGTGGGGCTGCTGTGCTAATCTGGGTGCTCTGAGGTGTGGGAGCGGGGCTGCTGTGCTAATCTGGGTGCTCTGAGGTGTGGGAGCGGGGCTGCTGTGCTAATCTGGGTGCTCTGAGGTGTGGGAGCAGGGCTGCTGTGCTAATCTGGGTGCTCTGAGGTGTGGGAGCGGGGCTGTTGTGCTAATCTGGGTGCTCTGAGGTGTGGGAGCGGGGCTGCTGTGCTAATCTGGGGGCTCTGAGGTGTGGGAGCGGGGCTGTTGTGCTAATCTGGGTGCTCTGAGGTGTGGGAGCAGGGCTGCTGTGCTAATCTGGGGGCTCTGAGGTGTGGGAGCAGGGCTGCTGTGCTTGTTGTCTCTTCTTGTGATGGAGACAGCTGGGGAGCATCTCCACCAAGCTAAGGTCCCTCTGCTGCTGTTGGAGCAGGAGGCTAGGCTTGCTGGCTCTAAATTCACTGCATCCTTGCAATGTTTGCTCTTAAGATGCCCATCCCAGCTGTTCCCTGGGCTCTGTCCATCACCTGCATGCTCTGACAGCCTGGAGAAGAGGAGGCTCAGGGGAGACCTTATTGCTCTCTACAACTTCCTGAAAGGAGGTTGTAGACAGGAGGGGGTTGGTCTCTTCTCCCAGAAAACCAGCACCAGAGCAAGAGGACGCAGTCTCAAGCTGTCCCAAAGGAAGTTTAGGCTGAGGTGAGAAGAAAGTTCTTCCCAGAAAGAGTGATTGGCCATTGGGATGTGCTGCCCAGGGAGGTGGTGGAGTCTGTGTCTCTGGAGGTGTTCCAAAAAGGCTTGGCTGTGGCACTTGGAGCCATGGTTTAGTTGTCAGGAGGTGTTAGGTACTAGGTTGGACTTGCTGATCTCTGAGGTCTTTTCCAGCCTGGCTGATCCTGTGATTCTGTGGCAGCTGCTCACCGGTGGAAGCACAGGCTGCAGAAATGGAAGGTTCACGAACTTCCAGGGCTGGCTGAGCCTCGCAGCCCTCGCCCTGGGAGCGTTTGATCCTCTCAGAGCCATGCTGAGAAGCAGAGCTCATCACAGGCCATTTCTGTGCCCATATTGTCGGGGGCCTCGTGAACAACCTCCCTGCTGCAGCGGCGACAGCTGCTGGCAGGATACCTGGGGTTTATTCTCTGCAAAGGTTGAAAGTTACTCGGGGGCAATGGTGTCCTCTGCATTTAATTGTTATTTCTTAAGAGTCTGGGATGTGTGGCTCCCTGTGGAGGTATGCAGGCTGAATATTGATGGTCATAAAGCACGCCAGAAGGAAAAATGTGGGCTGCTCGCTGCTGGAGAATGGACTTTAAATCAACAAGCGAAGCAGTAGCGGTTCATAAAGCTGGGATTTTTTTAGCCTCGAGGACACGGGGACTTTAAATCCCAACCTTCAGGTTCACTGATCTGCTGGAGAACAAACATAAAACTTCACCAGGAAGGACCTGACATCAGCATTTTTTTATTCATTTTCTCTTTTTCCCCCTGCCAGGAGTATCCAAGGTAGCTCTTTCGGTTTTGCTCGCTGCCTGTGACATTTCCTTGTATTCTAATGAGCTTGGCAGCAGCAGGAGCTAAAACTTATGACCCAGCTGCTGCAGAAGGGGAAATTATTTACTGTGATAACCATGCTCCTCAAGATGTGGTGGAAACAGCAGGCAGAGGGGTTGGAGGTGAAGAGCTTGCTCCTTGACAAGCCTGGCAGGGCACCAGTGCTGATGGATGGAGCTGTCTTGCCCTTTCTTAGGTTATAGCAGGTTCTAATTGATGCTCAGCTCTTCACAGGGCTCTGTCGCTCCATCCTGGCAGTGTAGATGGGTTTAATGGTGCTGCTCACCCGGGGGGGTGGTGGGGGGGTGGTGACTGTGAGGTTTAGTTTGATAGATGGCACACACAGCTGCTGGAGCTGGTGGAATCTCATCTCAAGCGTGGTGGGAAGGTGCCCGTGGGCTGTGCTAGGGCTGCATCACCCAGCTCTGCCCTGGTTCCTGTGGTGCTGTTCACCTTGGCACCCTGTCCATGCACCCTGTCACACAATCACAGAATGGCTCAAGTTGGAAGGGACCTGAAAGATACCTAGTTTTAACTCCCTGGCCATGGGCAGGGACACCTCCCACCAGACCAAGCTGCTCAAAGCCTCACCCAGCCTGGTTTTAAACACTTCCAGGGGTGAGGCATCCACAACTTCTCTGAGCAACCTGTTCCAGTGTTCCACCACCCTCACAGTAAAGAACTTCTCCCTGATGTCCAGTCTGAAACTACAGCAGGGTAGGTTTAAACCATTGCGCCTTGCCATATCACCACAGGCCCTTGTGGAGTGCCTGCACCCTGTCACCACACCTTGTCCCTGATGCTCCTCACCAGCTCCCTCAGCACATCAGGAGAGGCTGAGGGAGCTGGGGTTGCTTAGCCTGGAGAAGAGGAGGTTCAGAGGAGACCTCATTGTTCTCTACAACTACCTGAAGGGAGGTTGTAGCCAGGTGGGGATTGGTCTCTTCTCCCAGGCAACCAGCACCAGAACAAGAGGACACAGTCTTAGGCTGTGCCAGGGGAGGTTCAGGCTGGATGTTAGGAAGAAATTCTGCATAGAGAGACTGATTGCCCATTGGAATGGGCTGCCCAGGGAGGTGGTGGAGTCACTGTCCCTGAAGGTGTTTAGGAAGAGCCTGGATGGGGTGCTTGGTGCCATAGTTTAGTTGATTAGATGATGTTGGGTGATAGGTTGGACTGGATGATCTCTGAGGTCTTTTCCAACCTGGTCCATTCCATTCCCTTCCCTGAAAATCCTCTCACCTACCTCTCTGATGGAGGGACCAGCTCAGGCCACCCACATGTCCTACCTGTCTTGCAGCTGTCTGCATTCTGCTCCAGCCCCATTCTCAGCCCTCCTCCAGCTTTGCCTGCCTTTCTCTGTACTTCTTCTTTTCCTCTCTCCCTTTCCCCCCACCCTCTCTCCCCAGCACGGCTTCCTGCCTGCGCCACGAGGCCAATGATCACCGCAGAGGATTTTTCAAACAGAGCACATCTGAAATTAGAAAACCAATTTTTTCCAGCCTATTTAATGCTTCCCTGTGTAAAATGCACAGATGTAGCTGTGTTTTATCAGCACAACGTGGAACACAGCAGAATGCTGATTTCTGTGGGGTTTTTATTCAACCTCTTGGATGGCAGCAACCTCCCTGCCTGGTACACACTGAAGCAGGCCATGGAATCACAGAATCACCAAGGTTGGAAGAGACCTCAAAGATCATCAAGTCCAACCTGTCACCACAGAGCTCATGACTAAACCATGGCACCAAGTGCCACATCCCATCCCCTCTTGAACACCTCCAGGGATGGTGACTCCACCACCTCCCTGGGCAGCACATGCCAATGGCTAACGACACAGAAAGTTAGGGGTTGGAAGGGGAAGGGACCACCAGAGATCATCCAGTCCAACCTCCCTGCCAAAGCAGGATCACCTAGGGCAGGTCACACAGGATTGTACCCAGATGGGTCTTGAAAGTCTCCAGGGAAGAAGGCACCACAACCTCTCTGGGGAGCCTGCTCCAGGGCTCCAGAACCCTCACAGTAAGGAAGTTTCTCCTCACATTGAGCTGGAACCTCCTGTGTTCCAGTTTGTGTCCATGGCTCCTGGCCCTATCACAGGGCACCACTGAAATGAGTCTGCCCCCTTTTTCTTGGCACCCACCCTGCAGATATTTGTGAACATTGATCAGATCTCCTTTCAGTCTCCTCTTTTCCAGTCTAAAGAGCCCCCGGGTCTCTCAGCCTTTCCTCATCAGACAGATGTTCCAATTCCTTCGTTATCCTCCTAGCCTCCCTTGGACACTGTGCCTCTTGAACTGGGGAGCCCAGAACTGGACACAATAATCTGTGGTCTCTCTAGAACATGTTCCCACGTTGCATCCTGGAGACAACTTCAACCTGCTGGAAGCTTCCAGGGATGGCAAGTTTGCTACAGGCGCCCTTGGATGTCACCAGGGGGGGGATACCAAGTTTTCAGGGTCTGCTTTTCTTGCCAGGTTCCAGCCAGCTGCTGGGTTGATGGAGAGGATCCAAGCTATAGCTCAAAACGTCTCAGACATCGCGATAAAGGTTGATCAGATTCTCCGGAACAGCCTCCTGAATGGCAAAGGTGAGTGGCCCCAGGGCCCCTGTGCTCCAGACCTCCTGTGTGCCCTGCAGCCAAGCCTCCCAGGGAAAACTGGGGAAAATGCAGGAGAATGGATGTGAACCTGAGGTTACTCAACTCCCTCATGTCTACAGCACTAAGCAGGGCGCCTGAAGCCCTTTGGCAGACCTCTTAGTGCTGTTTGTCTCCAGCCCTCTGCTGAAGCGGCACATAGTCACAGCACCTCTTGGAGGAGAGGAGTCCTGAGTGTGGTCTGAGCCTCCTCAGAGGTTTCTAGGGCTCTCATTTTGCTATTACAGCCAGGAAGGCTGCGTAGGGAACCACCTCCAGGGGCCCTGACAGCAGTAATGCTCTAAAAGCGTTGCCTCACTTAGCTCAGGAGGACTTGAGCAGGGAAGGTGAATTTGCAGAACAAGACCAAGCAATTCAGGTCTGCAAGGGGCAGGGCTGGTGACAAACCTGGGTTGCTGTCAGAAATGAATGCCACCAAATGAAATGCTGAGCTAAAGGTGAGGAGCAGGGCCAGCATAAACACTGGGATAGCAAAATGTGGTGGTTTGAATCCAAAGCCCAGCAACTGGCATCCAGTGCCAGGAGTCATTTCCATCCCACTCTGGCAGTGCTGGGAGGGCAGCTGGGCTCCACAGACATTTCTGCAGGCATCTGCATGGTTCCCAGGATTTGGGCTGGCATCACCAAGCAGAAGATGCTTCCATTGTCTCTTCCACCTCATGCTTAAGGGGAGGTTACAGTGAGGGGTGGTGTCTTCTGTTAATCCAACCACATAGGAAGAAAAGATCTGCTCCCCTCTTGGCTAGAGTTGTGGATTATTCTGGGACTGACCTTGGGGGCTGAGTCTTCTCTTGGCAGCTCAGCAGGACAACTTTCAGTGTAAGTGTACAGTGTGGAGGCTGGCAAATGCTTCCTTGGGCACAGCAGCCTGCTTGTAGGTGATTAACAGGGCCTGGGGGCTGGACCAGGCTGGGAGGAGCAGGGAGGTGACATAGAGAGACCTGCTGAGATTTAGAAAAGAAGAATCTGCTCTCAGCATTGAAGCAGGGCTGTGATAGGCTTTCTCTGTTTCCTCCCTGACCTTGGGGAATATGCTTCAAATCTTGGTGTCCTGCTCCATAAAGTGGGATAGGGCTGTCTGCTGGCACAGCTGTGGTGCCAGTGAAAGTGCTTAGGGGTTGGTAGTCCCATCCCATCGTGTTGTTTGTACCTGCTCTGTCAGCACGTCCTGCCTTTCCTCATACCCAAATTGTCTTTCTGCAGTGTTGGAAGGCAGGAGGGACCAGTGTGAGGTGCCCAGGGACCCCAAGTACCCTGACTGTGCTGGGAAAGTGGAGGTGAGTCAGGATTTCATGTCTTGGGGAGGGTCTCAACCTGGGATAGGAGTGGCTGGGAAGGGCACAGAGCAGTGAGCCTGGATGTTAAACTGGGAAGGGAAGTAGGGAGAGGGATGCTTTCTAGAGGAAAACTCCTGGCTTTCAAATGGAAAAGGTATGGGCTGTTGCAGAAGAAAAAGCAGAGCTAAAGATGTGGAAAGCAAAGCAGATCTGTGCTGTGAGGAGATGACCACACAGGAGATGTCCAACCTCCCCTGGGAGCCTTTGCCATGCAAATGGAGCTCTTTCCCCCTAATTACAAGGCACACACCTCCAGTTTTAGTTTGATTTCTGTGCTTAATGGCAGAAGTGTGGTGAGGAGAAAGCATTGCCAGCTCCTCTGTAACTATCTGGAGCATTCACTAGTGGCAGGGGAGGAGTCTCAGGATGGCACAGAAGAGCATCTCATTAAGGTGGCCAGGACCTCCATCTCCAGCAGGATGGCCTGCCTGACCCAGCCTGCTCTTTACACCTGAACACAGGCTGGCATGTGGCCCAGGGCATGACTGCTGTGCCAGAGAGTGTGTTTACATGAACTAATTCATCATAAATTCATAGAATGGTTTGAGTTGGAAGGAACCCTAAAGATCATCTAGTTCCAACCTCACTGCCATGGGCAGGGACACCTCCCACTGGACCAGATTGCTCAAGGCTCCATCCAACTTGGCCTTGGACACCTCTAGGGATGCCCAGGGACATCCACAGCTTCCCTGGGCAACCTGCTCCAGTGTCCCACCACCCTCACTGTGATTAAAAGCATCTCCCTCTTCCCTCCCATTCCCAGCCTCCTGCTTCCAGCTCAGGCTTCTGCAGAGGCAAGGTCTCCCTGAGAAGATTTGGAAAGGCTCATTAAAATGATACTGAGGGTGTGTGGTTTTCTCTTTCCCTTGGTGCCAGGCATCCTTTCCTTGCAGGATTTGAGTAAATTGGGAATGTAACTGTGGAAGGCTGTGATCTGATATCCCCTTGGGGTGATTGCTGCCTTCTGCATCTTGGGCCCAGCAACCAAAGGAGATTTGGGGTTGTGGCTGAATTAGGAAGATGCTGGCCAGAGCTGTTGTGGAGGATGATAAACTGCTGCCCCTGCTGCTGGTTATTCTCCTTCATGTGAAATCCTCCTTGGGGACTGCTGAGGGATCTGTCTCCTTGCCTCACTGTGCCCCCCAGGGCAATGAGATCAGCAGCTTGCCTCACTCCCCAGCAAAGCTAATGAGAAGACACTCCTGTGGTGTGCCGTTTCCCAGGGACTAATGGCTGTGCCCCCAGGGAAGACACTTGTCTGATGCTGGAACCAGTGCTAGCAATCCCAGGAGGCCCCAGCAAACTCTCCTGGCTCTCTCTGCTCCGCTGGCACTGGAGGCTCATGGCAGGCAGTGCTGGGTGCGTGCTGGTGTGCAGCTCTTATTTCACTGTCTGCCCTTCACTTCCAGCTCCCAACCAGAGAAGGGGATGGAGAGGGGAGGTTGCCCACAGCAGGGGCAGCTCGGAGGGTGTGTGAGCCCCACGTGTGTCTTTGCCCCCTTGCAGTGGATGAGGGCCAGGTGGACCTCGGACCCCTGCTATGCTTTTTTCGGCGTGGATGGCACCGAGTGCTCCTTCCTCATCTACCTCAGCGAAGTGGAGTGGTTCTGCCCCCCCCTGCCCTGGAGAAACCGCACTGCACCTTTGCCTTCCCCACCACCACTGCCCCGGGGGCAGGTAAGGTGTGGGGGCAGTCTGTGTCCTGCTGGTCCTGGGGGGCTAAAGGGGATGCTGGTGGCTTCGAGGCTGCTGGAAGTAAACGTGCCCAGAGCCAGCAGGGCCCTGATGCCTCACGAGGGTCTTCACAGTACCACAGAATGGGTTGGGTTGGAAGGAAGCCTTGAGTGTCATCTAGTCCAAGCCACATGCTGTGAGCAGGGGCATCTACAACTAGAGCAGGGTGCTCAGAGCCCCAGACTGCCTGACCCTGACCTGCAATGCTTCCAGGGATGGAGCATCTGCCACCCCTCTGGGCAGCCTGGGTCGGGGTCTTAACCACCCTCAGTGTAAACATTTTTTTTCCTTCTCTCTAGTATGAATCTCCCTCTTTTAGTTTCAAGCCAACCCCCTGGTCCTGTCCCCACCAGCCCTGCTGAAACCTCTGTCCTCAGCATTCTGATTGAATCCTTTAAGCACCGAAAGGCCACTTGAAGGTCTCCCTGAAGCCTTCTCTTCTCCCGGCTGAACAACCCCAACTCTCTCATCCTGTCCTCACAGCGGAGGGCTTCCAGCCTTCAGATTATGTTTGTGGCTTTGCCTGGCCCTGTTCCAACAGGTCCATGCCTCTCCTGTGCTGGGGAATCTGGGATGTCCCAAGATGATCTGGGTGTAACAGGGCCCCTGGGATTGGGTGCATTCAGCAGACAGCTGGCAGCACCAGGGCAAGCTGTCCTGCCAGGAAGGATCCACAGCATCTCTGCTGCCATGGGCAAGCCTCTGCCAGCCCCCGTGGCAGCCTTTCCTTGCACTCCAAGTGCAGAGCATGCTCTTTTCCCAGGCAGCTTTCCAGAGCGAGCTGTCTCAGCTGCTGGAGCTGATCGGCACGGGCAAGGAGTCCCTCAGCTTCATGAAGAAGAGGATCAGGCACCTGGCCCAGCAGTGGCTGCGGGGAGCTCGGCGCCTCGAGCAGAAGCTGAAGGGCCAGCAGCGGGACCAGAAACACGTAGGAGCCACTGCCAGGGGGGGTGTGGGGGGGAGAATGAGGTGAAATGTGGAGATGTTGGTTGGGGAGAAGCAGCATCCAGCTGACAGAGAGCCCTGGCAGCATGCAGAGAGTCTGGCACATCCTCTCTGTAGCGGTGCTGAAGGTGCCGCACCTCCTGTGTGCGTTTCTGTGGTGCCATGCCCTTTGGTCCCTGTGTGCCAGGACATCTGGTTGAACTCCATGGGAGGGAAGGTGTTGTCCATCAGGAGCATGAATCTCTTCCCAGGATGCACTGGTTGAGGGGAGCTGGTAAACTGCCTAGGGAGTCTTTCCTGACTGGGCATAGATCAGCTGGCTTTGCATCCAGCTGATTTCCCAGACTTGGAGGGAATCAGAGAAATGAATCAGTTTGGCTGGTCCCTTTCCCCCAGCACATCAGCACTGACCCTTCTTGTCTCTCCAGATCCTGATCCACATTGGCTTCCTGACGGAGGAGTCGGGAGATGTTTTCAGTCCACGTGTGCTGAAGGGAGGTCCACTGGGTGAGATGGTGCAGTGGGCTGACATCCTGGCTGCCCTCTTCCTCCTGGGACACAGCCTGAGAGTCACTGTCTCCCTGAAGGAGCTGCAGAGGTGGGTGCTGTGGTGCTGTAGATGCATGGTTCCCCCAAGAGTGTCTGTCCCCTGCACGTGTGTGGGTTACATTGAGGGGCTGGAGCAGGTCCAGAGAAGGGCAACGAAGCTGATGAAGGGTCTGGGGAACAGGCTTTGTGAGGAGCACCTGGAAAAACTGGGGTTGTTCAGCCTGGAGAAAAGGAGGCTGGGGGGAGACCTCCTCACTCTCCACAGCTCCCTGAAAGGAGGTTGCAGCCAGGTGGGGCTCAGCCTCTTCTCCCAAGGAACAAGTGACAGGATGAGAGGAAATGGCCTCAAGTGGCACCATTGGACATGAGGGACAATTTCTTTCCCCAAAGGGGAATGGGCTGGATAAGGCAGTGGTGCAGTCCCCATTCCTGGAGGTATTTAAGAGCCATGTGGATGTGGTGCTCAGGGACGTGGTGTAGCAACAGTGGCTTAGCAGTAGTGGTTGTGGCATGGCAAGCTCAAGGCAAGCTGTTGGACTTGATGATCTTACAGGTCTCTTCCAACCTCAACAGTTCTATGATTCTGTAACCATGGGCTGCATCCCTCTCTGCTGCTGGAGTTCTGTACTTGCTTGGATGCTGCTGCTGCTGCCTCCTGCAACCTCTCAAGGTTTCCTCAGCTCCTGTGGGAGGTGGTGGAAGCCTCATCCCTGGAGGGTTTTAAGGCCAGGCTGGATGTGGCTCTGAGCAGCATGATGTGGTGTGAGGTGTCCCTGGCCATGGCAGTGGGATTGGAACTGGCTGATCCTTGAGGTCCCTTCCAACCCTAACAGGTCTATGATTCTGTGATCTCAAGTGGAGGGCAGGCACTAGGGAAAAGGCAAACTAGGATGGGTTATAAATCAAGAAAAGCCTCAAGCTGCCTTGGGGACTGGGCAGGTTTTGGGTGATGCTAAGCCAGCATCACCCTCATAATGAGCTACTCTGAAAAGGGAATGGGGGAAAAAAAGCCCAAACACAATCCCAACAATCCTGGGGGTGGGAAAAAACCCAACCCAGCCCCTGCAGCATTCCGAATTAATGAAAGGAATCAGCTCCCAACTAATTAAGTCCAAAAGAGGAAAAAAAGTCAAGAAATCAAATGATCCTGGTCCTAAATGCAGAAGGCAGCAGCAGCAGCTTCTGACAGAGGCAGGCGTGCAGCAAGGCGAGCTCCCCGCAGCCTGCTGAGCTAAATTGCCGCTCTAAATAATGGCCCTGCGCTCAAGGATGAAAGAAACTAATGGCTGGGAGGACTCTCTTGTTGGTGTTGTGCGGTTCTTGTTTGTGTTTTGCAATGAAGAGCTTCGAGGCGGTCATTTAATGAGGGGAAGGAGCTGGCTGAGCCTTACGGAGGGGCTTACTGCCTCCGTTTTGCCTCCGATGGAAGGCTGGAGAGGCGCTGGAGAGAGCTGCCTGTGGTGTTCTACCTCGCTCAGAAGTGGGGGAGCTTCGAGATCAGTTTTGCAGTGATCAGACCTCCTCTGCTGACGTGGATTTGGATGTCTCTCCTGGGATGCCTGGGAACAGCAGCTCTCTCTCCCCCTTCGCAGCTGTGCTGGGGAAGGAGGGAGCCAGACTGTGCTTCAATGTTCAGTGACAGAAACCATTCTCACCTCCTTCGGCATGCGTTCTGTGCCTGCCTGTGGTGGCATGCTGAAGGATGGACCCACATCATAGGTCCATCTCCACCTTGATGGGGCTGGGGTGAGCAGAGGCAGGACGTGGGGCTGTAGCTTGGTCCTGTCTGTCCCTCTGACTGAGCCCAGCGTTCCCTGGGACCCTCCTGCAGCCCTTCAGGAGCTGGATGGGGGGAGCAGAGGTTCCCCTCAGCAGCGCCAGCAGTCCTGCTCTTGGTGCTGGCAGGTCTGTCAGTGATGTCTCAGCTGTCTGGCTGGTGCAGCATCAGCAGTGGCTCTGGGGAGAGCTGAGATAAGCCTTGGCTTGAGCAGGAGGCTCAGCAGAGTACATGTAACTAATCCTGAGTTGTGCTAATAGTTAATCTTGGGTTCCTTGTCACAGCCTGGAGGGGACCTCACCTGTAGCCAGAGTTTTGGGCATGGTTTTGTAGGCAGAGAGCAGTGGGGTGTGCAAGAAGCTGGAGCTGGGGTGTGAGGAGAAGCAAAGCTAAAGCTATGCCAGCGTGGAAGGGTCAGCCCAGGTACTCTGATTTCTCCTCTCTCCCGCCCTGTGCAGCCTCCTGAAGCAGCAAAGCTTTGCTCCACTGACAGACTGGGGCTAAATTTGTCCTTGCCTGTCCCAGGTGTCTCTTGCTGAGCTTGCTGCAGGGCAAGCAGCAGCGTCAGGCTGGGCTTGAGATATTTTCCTCCAGCAATGTGAAATGTTGAGTTCCCTCACTGTTGATTTTCCTTTGGCACCCCCCTTGCTCCTTTCATGGCTCAGAGCTGTAGCTGCTCGTGCCCAGCACAGCATTCACACAGCACAGGCTCCGTGGTGCCCATAAATTATTCAGCACAGACTAACTCTCTCTCCTGGTTTTTGTTTGTTTGTTTTTGCCTCTTCACATTTCTGAGCTGATTTTTCTGTGTGTATTGATCATTGGCAAGGGATCAGTGGAAGGTTTGCCTGCACACACTCCAGCCAGGAGTTATCTGAGAGCTGTTCATTGTTAGCATCTCTATTGATTGCAATGCAGCAGCACCCGCAGGCAGTGGGCAGGGTTGGCTCTGGAATGCTGGGAATCAGGGAAATTAGGAGGAAAAGTCAGTCCCTGGCCCCCCAGAAAATGATGATGGAGGTCTGGGGGTGAAAAGAGGTTGGGAGTGTGACCGTGCTGTGGTAGGCACTTCTGCATGGTGGGGGGCCCTAATGGGGAGAGCAGCAGGTGCCAAGCAATGAATAGCTAGAGCGTGAAATGGTTCTGTTCCTTGTTTGGGGACCATTTCTAATCTGGAGTGAAGCCAAGGAGCTCTGGGGATTTGCAGGTGTGCTTACTGGCTCAGCTAGGCACTGTCCAAATGCCCCTGGGAGATCGGAGATTGAAGCCACAGAGCTCAGCCCTGGGTTTCCTTATCTTTTACCTACTGCAGACCTCAGACATCTGGGAATTCCACTGCTGTGTCCTGCCAGAGGCTGATTTTTCTCCTGTAGTTGCACTCAGAGCAGGTGTTTGTCCTCTTCTGCATGTCCCAGTGAATTTGTGAGCTGCTTCTGATGCATCCTGTGAGACACAGGATGATGTAGTGGCTGGTGCAAAGCATCGCTGGGCATCCGCAGCTCCCCAGGGAGAAGGCAAAGCATCAGGCTGGAGCAGGTGGTCAGGAGTTGTGTTCCACCCAAGGTTTGTGGTGGGAGGGAAGGGGCAGTGGATGGAGCCAGCAGCATTTTGAGCTCTGTCTTCAAAGCAAGGAGGGAAGAACCATCCCAAATCTGAGTGCGAACACTCGGTCCTTGCTGAAACCCTCCCTGTGCTGCTCTGGTAGCCAAAATCTGCTTCCAGGGGGGTGAGAGTCAAGGCTGGTGTGTGCCTCTCTGTGTTGCTTGGTAGGGGAGGAGTGGGAAGTGCCTGAAGGACTTGAGCTGGGTTGTTAATGAGGCAGCTTATGGGTAGATGTTGGGAAATCACAAGGAGTGCTTTGGAGCAGTGGCTGTACCTGTGCAGAAGCTGTGTTAAGCCAAGGCTCTTCCTCTGGAGCACTCACAGGCCAGAGGCAGGGTGGAGGGATGAACTCAGCCTTTGCACCCAGGAGAAGGGGCTCAGTGGGAGCTGTGGGGAGCTCCAGCTCCTACCCCTGCCCTTAGGTCATGGCAATGGTCGGTTGGCATCTCAAGCTGCTTTTGCAGGGCCATGGGAGGGGCTTGGGGAGCTACTGGCAGCCGTGGGGAGCATTGATCTCAGCAATGCTCAAAGGTGCTTTTTGCAGTGGTCCCCATGAAATTACCTGCTCAGAGGGCAGAACAGAAAGTTGAACAAAACAGGATTTGATGCCTTGTGAGGTCAGAATACAACAAAGTGTTCTTGGAGCTTAATTGGTCCAGTGTCCAAGTCCTGCCCCCCCATGCTGGCCATAGCAGGGCACTTAATTCAAGCATGTGCTCATGTCCCATGCTGGCAGCTCTTGTCCTGCCCTGCAGTAGCTGTGGCCAGTTCAAGAGGGCCAGGGACATGCTGGAGAGTGTCCAACAGAGGCTACAAGGATGATGAAGGGACTGGAACATCTGTCTGATGGGGAAAAGCTGAGAGACCTGGAGCTGGTTAGCCTGGAGAAGAGAAGGCTGAGAGAGAATCTTACTTAAGATTTGCAAACATCTGAAGGGTGGTGGTCAAGAAGGGGCCACTCTCTTTTGGGGTGTGCTCTGTGTTAGAATGAGGGCCAACAGGCACAAACTGGAACATCTGGAACATCTTTTAGGAAAGATGTTGAGTTGCTGGAATGTGTCCAGAGAAGGGCAACAAAGCTGGGGAGGGGTCTGGAGCACAGCCCTGTGAGGAGAGGCTGAGGGAGCTGGGGTTGCTTAGCCTGGAGAAGAGGAGGCTCAGGGGAGACCTCAGTGCTGTCTACAACTCCCTGAAGGGAGGTTGTAGCCAGGTGGGGGTTGATCTCTTCTCCCAGGCAACCAGCACCAGAACAAGAGGACACAGTCTCAAGCTGTGCCAGGGGAGGTTTAGGCTGGATGTTAGGAAGAAATTCTTCACAGAGAGAGTGATTGCCCATGGAATGTGCTGCCCAGGGAGGTGGTGGAGTCACCATCACTGGAGGTGTTCAGGAGGGGACTGGATGGGGTGCTTGGTGCCATGGTTTAGTTGATTAGATGGTGTTGGATGATAGGTTGGACTTGATGATCTTGAAGGTCTCTTCCAACCTGGTTTATTCTATTCTATTCTGATGGGAAGTTCCTCCTCAACATGAGGAAACATTTTGCTGTGGGGGTGACAGAGCCCTGGAGCAGGCTGCCCAAAGAAGTTGTGAAGTCTCCTTCCCTAGAGACTTTCAAGACCCTCTGCTCCTCTGTGACCTGTGCTCCTCTGTGACCTGCCCTAGGTGATCCTGCTTTGGCAGGGCGGTTGGGCTTGATGATCTTCAGAGGCCCCTTCCAACCCCTACCACTCTGTGAATCTCTGAAGGGCTGCAGCAGAACCCAGCACCACAAAACAGAGCTGGCACCACGCTGGGACGAGGCTGCTCAGCTCCCACAGCCGCTGCTCTCCCCTCATTGCCTGGCACTTGCCTGCAGCTGCTGTTTCCCAGGCACTGAGGTGCACTCAGACTGCCAAAAGGGCCATTCAAAGGGAAACATCATGTCCAGACAACAGCATTCTGAATCATTTCCTGGCAGATAAAAGCCATATTTCTGTCCTGCATCTGTTCAGATGAAAACCTGGGTGATGCCCAGGCTGCAGGCGTCACCTTCCCTCGCCAGCTGGCAGCCACAGTCCTGCCATCGTGCAGGAGAGCCAGGAACTGCTTGTGCAAACAGCCAGAAGTGACCAGCTGCTTGTGGTCCTGGTGGAGGTGTGTGGTGTGGCTGTGGGATTTATGAGCTCCACGCTGGTGGGGAGGAAACCTGAGCCTCAGATGCTCCTCTCACTTGAGAGCAAGTGTTCCTGTGAGCTTTCAGGGCTACTGGGCCAAGCTTTTGAAGTTCATCCTGGGATGTGCTGGATGTTGTGGACTTTGGAAAGGCTGCATGCTTGATTACAGATCCTGTAGGTGCCAACAGTTGTGGGTATTGGATCATGGCAAGCCCCTGCAAAGGCAGAGGTGGTGAGGGCTGAACCAAGAGGTTACACAAATGCTGGTCACACCAGTGTGTCTGAGCTTTCCTGGACTCTCCAGTCTGGGGCACATTTCCAGCAGACATACCTTAGGTGATGGGTTAGACAGGGGGCTGGGGTGTCAGAGGGCAGAGACTGGCTTTGCTGGAGTGGAACCTGCAAAGATTTGGCTGTCCCTTCATTCTGAGCTGCTGGAGCACTTGGGACAGCAGGAGACAGCTGTCTGTCTGAGGGTCTGTCCAGGCACTGTGACCATGTGAGTGCTCAGCTGCTCCTGCTCCCTGCAGGAGCCCAAGGATTTGTTTCCCTGGACTGGGAAGTTTCTTCACTGTTTGAGGAATTTCTGACCAGAAAGAGCTATTTGCTCTGGCACCTTCCTGTGCTTCCCTAGGGTCTGACTCTGCTCTCACCAGAGGCTGGTGGGTCCCATCACCTCTCCTGCTCCTCCTCCTCTCCTCAGCCTGGTACTGCTGCCTGCAGAGCTGCAGCTGTGTAGCTCCATAATTAAAAGCTGGGTACAATGAGATGAGAGGACAAAAGCTGCTCCCTTTAATTGCAGCAGCTTCCTCTCCGTGGAGGCGGCTTGGAGCTTTGCTGGGGGCAGCTCCAGGAGGAGAAGGGATGAGCTGTCCTGCTGTGGTGAGGAGGAGTGGGAAGAGGTTTCTCCCACCTTTTAGGGCTTTATTTTGTAGGAGAGGAAGGTTCATGAATTAGCAGGACTCACTGAGCTGTTGGATTTCTCCCCTTCTTGAAGCATTATTTGTTTTGTAGCCGGGTGACAAACTGCTCACTGCCACCTTTGCCATCCTAGAAACCTCTGCTTTGTTATGTAGGTGAGATGAGGTTGCACTTGCTGGGTGGGAAGGGTGGATCCTCCCTGCAGGGCCCCAGGGCCCCACTGGGCTAGAGAGGTTGGAGGGGATGGAGGTGCCACCACACCTAGAGATGGTCCAAGACGGAGCACCTGGATTATACCCAACCTCCAGCTCCACAGGGCTGCTGGCTTCCCACCTCTGGAGACTTTCACTCCCCTTGCAAGATGCAAAGCATCCAGCATCTTCATTCCTTATCTTTACAGCTCAGAAGAAATATCTTCCAGGGGATCTCCTGGCAGAGGGGATCTCCTGGCAGAGCCTTTCCTGGAACTTCTGGAGCTGCTTCTACTCAGACCAGAAGCAAAGTCTTCAGCTATCCTGTGGGGAGATGCTGTAAAGGTTTCTAGCAAGTGCTGTGTCCTGCCCTGATGGGAAGAGAGAGCTTTTTTTGAAGCTTGGAAGCAAATAAGTAGACTGCTGAACCTCACCCCCCAGGAGGTAGGCTTGTGCCACCTGGGATCAGTGAGGGGTCAGAGAAGCAGCCCAGATGCAGAAGTGTTGCAAAAGTAAGGCCAGTGCAGGTGGCCTAAAAAGCATCTTGCAGTTGCTTGATAAACCTTGCTTTTGAGGGTCATCCTCTCCCTTCTAGCAGGAGGAAGAGCTGGCAGAAGACGCCAGGCAATGAGGTGTTCCTCTCCTGGGCTCTAATTTGTGCTGGAAATTGTCGGTGATGGGCTCATCACAGACCTACCAGGAGCCACCTGGACTCAGCCTCTGCACCTTTCATCCCCTGGATAATGGCCCTGTGCTTGCTGGGCACTTGTAGGTGGTGGAGGAGGACTGGCCAGAAGCTCTCCTCCATTTCCCCAGCTGGAGTCTGCCTTGCTGATGACAGCAGATGTGGGCAGAGATGATGCAATTAAATACAATACAGAGCATTGACCCAGCCTGCCAGCAGATGCCCACGAGGTCCATTTAGTGCTGGCCTTTCCAGCCCCAGGAGTGGTAACATGGAAGGGAATGTTGGGTTAATTTGAAAATAGGTCAGCAGGCTGTAAAGATAACCCCACAGTCAGCTGATTGCAGAGAGCCAGGAAGGGAAGGCAGCCCCTGCTTGATTAAAGAACCTATGAGGGGAACATCACAGGACACAAGAAGCTGCTGTAGATTTATTCTGGAGTGGGCACAGCTGGTGGAAGCAGCTGGCAGAGAGGCAAGCTCAGTGCTTGCATCCGCTTGGAGTGAAGCTGCTTCAGCTGCTCTCTGCCAAAGAGGAGCCCAGGGCTGACGTGGAGGGCTCTGGGGCAGGGTCCTGATGCTGGATCTGAGTAGCATTAGTCCCCTGCTGTCACAGCACAGCATCACCTGTGTCCCCTGACACCTGGCTAGAGCTGGGAATGGGAGAGGCTCCCTTGTACACCCTGTCCCCTGAGGATGCTCTCTGCAGGGCTGGTGGCCATGTGGCTGCAGGACCCAGGTGCCCTGCAAGCCCCTGGCTCTTCCTGCCATGCATGGCTGCACTTAACCCCTGTGTCTTCACTGGTAGAGCTGTGGCTGTGCTCCCTTCTTTCTGAGGAGTGGGTGTTAAGATGAAGGTGACAATATGTTTTCAGTGGTGCCCAATAATAGGACAAGGAACAATGGGTGTAGGCTGGAAGACAGGAATTGGCACCTCAACATATGGAGTTGTTTAGCCTGGGGAAGAGGAGGTTCAGGGGTGACCTTGTTGCTCTCTACAACTGCCTGAAAGGAGGTTGTAGCCAGGTGGGGGTTGGTCTCTTCTGCCAGGCAACCAGTGGCAGAAGAGGAGGACACAGTCTCAAGCTGCCCCAGGGGAAGTTTAGGCTGGAGGTGAGGAGAAAGTTCTTCACAGAAAGAGTAATTGGCCATTGGGATGTGCTGCCCAGGGAGGTGGTGGAGTCACCATCCCTGGAGGTGTTCAAAAAAGGCTTGGATGTGGCACTTGAAGCCATGGTTTAGCTGTCATGAGGTGTTAGGTATTAGGTAAGAGGTTGGACGTGATGATCTCTGAGGTCTTTTCCAACCTGGTTGATTCTGTGACTCTACAAGGAAGAGACTGGATGGGGTGCTTGGTGCCATGGTTTAGTTGATTAGATAGTGTTGGATGGTAGGCTGGATTTGATGATCTCAAAGGTCTCTTCCAACCTGGTTAATTCTATTCTATTCAATTCCATTCCACTCCATGGGCTGGAATGGGCTGCCTGGGGAGGTGGTGGAGTCACCATCCCTGGAGGTGTTTAGGAGGAGACTGGATGGGGTGCTTGGTGCCATGGTTTAGTTGATTAGGTGGTGTTGGATGATAAGACTTGATGATCTTGAAGGTCTCTTCCAACCTGGTTCATTCCATTCCATTCCATTCCATTCCATTCCATTCCATTCCATTCCATTCCATTCCATTCCATTCCATTCCATTCCATTCCATTCCATTCCATTCCATTCCATTCCATTCCACAGCAACTTCTTTACTGTGAGGGTGACTCAGCACTGGAGCAGGCTGCCCAGAGAGGTTGTGGAGTCTCATTCCCTGGAGGCTTTCAAAACCCACCTGGATGTGTTCCTGTGTGACCAGCCCTAGGTGATCCTGCTTTGGCAGGAGGGTTGGACAAGGTGATCTCTAGAGGTCCCTTCCAACCCCTATCGTTCCGCGCTCGCTTCCAGCCGGCTGAGCTGATGCACTAATCCTGGCTGTCAAGATGGGACAAGCCATCGGGGTCACCTGCTGGGGCTTCAGAGGTGCTGAGCTGGGCTGGGCTGGGCTGGGAGGAGGTTTCTCCAGGAGCTTGGATCAAGCAGTTTCCCAAGACAAATCTGTTGGCTGCGCTGGCTGAGGAGGAGGCTTTCACACTCATCAATCTTATCTGCATAATTTCAAGCGCCATTAATAGTACATGGCACAAGGAAAAATCAGGGAAATTTCACTCCAACCATGAGTGAAATTGGGTTTAGGAGAAAATTAGTTGACTTAACTGGCAAGTGATGAAAGCTTGAATAAAGAATGTTTAAATAAGGAGGAATGGGGGGGGGGGGGGGGGGGGGGGGGGGGGGGAATCAATCCACCCTCCCCCCACCCCCAGCTCCCCACCTCAGAGGTGCAGCTTGGGTTTGCATGATTGGAATATTAAAATCAGTGGTTGGAAAGTGGTAAGGAAGGATAAAAGGGGGGGGAAAGAAAGGGGATGCTCTGCCTCAAAGACACTGCTCTCCTGCTTTTAGAATCAAGGAAACCAGCACCAGAACAAGAGGCCACAGTCTCAAGCTGCTCCAGGGGAAGTTTAGGCTGGAGGTGAGGAGAAAGTTCTTCCCAGAGAGAGTTGTTAGCTGTTGGAGTGTGCTGCCCGGGGAGGTGGTGGAGTCACCATCCCAGGAGGTGTTCAAGAGGGGAATGGATGTGGCACTTGGTGCCATGGTGCACTTGGTGCCATGGTTTAACAGTCATGAGGTCTTGGGTGACAGGTTGGACTTGATGATCCTTGAGGTCTTTTCCAACCTGGTTGATTCTATGATTCTATGAATTGTTTTGGTTGGAAAAGAGCTCTGAAGTCATCAAGTCCAACCTAAGACCACCAAAAACCTATTCCTGCCTCCCAGCCTTGGTGCTAACAGCATAAATGGGACCAGAGAGGGGGCATGCAGCTGATCCAAGTGATGAGGAGGGGCTGAGGGAGCCAGACCTGCTCTACCCAACCATTAAAAAGTTCTTTGGAGGTTTCAGTGTGAGATGCACTAATTGCCATCTCCCCCAGCCCCTTGTCAAGCTTGCTTAGGGCGTTTGAAAATCAGGGATGATTTTGTAATGCAGCAGCTTGGGTGCTGTGCAGCAGCTCGAGGATGGGGGGGTGAAGGGGGGGTGCTGCAGGAGAAGTGTCATGGTCTAGGGCCTTTTAGTTAAACACAAGGTTTATGGACCAGCTGAGATGCTCCACTGCAGCTCCAGGTGGGTGTAAATCAGCTTTGCCGTTTGGCTGGTGGCTGAGGCCTGAGGCAGCTCAGATGAGAGACAAATGTGATCTTTACTGTTGCCTCCATAAACCCCTGGCGTTTTTACTGGCTTAACAATTCCCCTTTGGCCTCCCTGGGAGGGATGAGTCTCCTCCTTTCCCTGCTTATGGTGGTGAGGTGGCTGTTGGAGGTGAGAGCCTTCCTATCCCTGCCATCTTCCCAATCAGCTGGGTCATGGAAAATGGTTCAAAAGGTGCTAAAACTGTGCCCTGCTTCCCCCGTGGCTGACCCAGCCAGGCTGCCCTCAGCTGATGCTTATATTCCTTCTGACAAGAGCAATGAGGCAGCTGCAAACACAGCTCTTTGCCTCACACTGAAATTCTGTGGCTTTCCTGGCTTTGACAAATGAGGTGGCTCCATGTTTCCTCCCTCTCTAAAGCCTTGGGCAGGATCTTGGGATGGCCCTTAGCAGGTTTCAGGTTGGGATGGGGCTGGAAGTAGGAATCTTTGTGACTGTCCTGATTTAAGACACAGCTGCTGGCCAAGTTCCTTGACAGTGTCTGATGTTTAAGGGCTTGCAGGCAGTAGCAAGAGAGGAAGATATGGCCAGGAGCAAGCCAAGAGCCCCTTTATCATATATATATAAAACAGCCAACAAAAGTCACTGGCTACAAAAGGGAACCTGTGAGAAAGCTGGGAAGGGACTTTTTACAAGGGCTTGCAGCACTAGGACGAGGGGTAATGGTTTTAAACTAGACAAGGGCAGATGTAGATTGGAACATTAGGAAGAAGCTCTTTACTATGAGGGTGGTGGAACCCTGGAACAGGCTGCCCAGGGAGGTGGTGGAGGGTCCACATTCAAGGTCAGGTAGTTTGGGACTCTGAGAAACCTGCTCTGGTTGGGGATGTCGCTGCTTACTGCAGGGGGGTTGGTCTAGTTGATGTCTGGAGATCCCTTCCAGTCAGGGTGTTCTGTGATTCTGTGTGACCTTTTCTGATACTGAAGACTGGTGAGAGGTTGGAAAGGAAATGCTGCTGGTAATTTTATCACTTGACTGTTCCATAGGTGGGAGGGCCATTGATTTCCTCTGCAAGGAGCCATGGGATTGGTAGATGAAATGCTGTGCACAGTCATAGGTGTGGGGAAGGGATGAGGACCTCAAGGAAGCACTCCTCAGAGCACAGACACTTGGACTGTGTGTCCATTCAAGATTCAACTGAGCCACAGGTAAAATCTAGGTAGGGCTGGAAAGTGGATTCTCAGATTCAGCAAGGGAAATGCAGAGAAATTAGGAGAACCAGCAAGAGAGGTCACATAGACTTAAAAACCTGGGAATGTAAATCCTGTCTGGACCTTTTATTCCAAGGAAAAGGGAAAATACTGACAAGGAGGCCTGGGGTAAGTTCCCATCTCCAAATAGCTGCTAGGAGTAAGTGAAGAGAGAAGAAAACAGTCTTGGCAGGCAGGGGCTAAGGGTGAGGTTTCACACTGCCTGAGCTCAGCCTCACAGAATAAAGCAGGAATTCCACAGCTCTGTTGGAAGGACCAAGAACAAACCAGGGCAGCTGAGTGGTGGGAGTGGGGCAGAGCCGGGCGGAACAAATCAGCTCAACATTTTGGGTGCCCACGAGGGCATTGCTGATGTTCTTTGGGTATGAGTGGGGCTATGAGGGTGAGGAATCATTGTCTTTAAGTGGGGCAAAGCACAAGAACAGCAAAGCTGAAGAACTGATCTGTTGTATTGCTGAGCAAGCTGGCTGTGGTGGTTTCAACCCACCACGCTGGCACTCGGCAATCACAAGTACATGGAACAAGGACTTTGGAGAAACCTGCTGAAGCTGGAAGGTGTCACAGCTTTTTTTTGTGTGTGTGTCTGAGGAGGAGGAAACATGGTCCAGACAAGCAGATGGGCTGTCAGGCTGACATCAGTCGTACACTTAGTGGAACTGCTTTGGAGAGAGGGATTCATCAGTGCACAGAGGTAATTGAAAATGGAAGGAGACATGCCGCAGGTTTGCCAGCCTTGTACCACGCCAGATTGATCACATATCACCCTGGCAGCAAGGTAACTGATGGCCCTGATAAACTACACCACCTGCAAGCTCTTTAGCTGGGGTTTCATGCTGCATTTTATCCACCAGAGGAAGGGCAAGGGGATGAGCATGGCTGTCATGAGGAGCTGGCTGAAAACCCACTGAGAGAGACCCCAGGTCCAGCTGCCCTGGATTTATTGAACTGGTTCATAAATCAGAGAATCACAAACTGGGTTGGAAGCATCTTAAAGATCATCCTAGCTTCAGCCCCACTGCTGTGGGCAGGGACATCTTCCACTACAGCAGGCTGCTCAAAGCCCCCAAACCTGGCCTTGAGTTCTTCCAGGGATGGAGCATCCACAGCCTCTCTGGGCAACCTGCTCCAGTGCTGTCACCCTCACAGTAAAGAAGTTATTGTAGAGTCACAGACTCAACCAGGTTGGAAAAGACCTCTCATATCATCAAGTCCAACCTATTACCTAATACCTAACACCTCAAAACCACCAAACCAAGTGCAACCCTCACAGTGAAGAATTTCTTCCTACTGTCTAATGTACATCTACCTTTCTTTTTCTTTTCCAGTTTAAAGCTGTAACCCTTGTCTTCTCACTACACCTCTAACAAAGAGTTCCTCCCCATCTTTCTGAATAGGACAAATAATGATCTAATTGCCCCTAGAGTCAAGGAGAAGCTGAGGGTGCTCTGTGCTGTGGTGGCTACCTTTGAAGCCTGGAGTAAGAGAGATGGTGTGTGGTGTCTGCTCGGAGGGATCTGGGGCTGGGAATGTAGTCAGGCTAAGCTGGGAGCCTTGCAGGCACGGAGGAGGGGAAAGAAGTGGCTTTGCAAGTCTGTCACTGGTGGGGTGGCAGTGAAAGCAAACAAAATGTGGTGTCTCTGACAAGAGAGGGCCAGAGGAGTGCAAGTGTTGAAACAGGTGCTGGTGAGCCCTGGCTAGGAATCACAGAATCATTTTGTTTGGAAGACACTTTTAAGATCTCCAACCATCAACCCGGTGCTGCCAGATCACCACGGAACCATGTCCCTCGGCACCACAGCTACGAGGCTCTGCAAAAGCCTCCTCATCCATGGGGGGAAGAGAGGCTCAGCTGGAACAAGTGCACAGATGGGGAGACACCAAGACTCCCCAGAGCCTCAGATATTTTTTGTCCAAGAAATAAAGGCTGGGGAGAGGAGAATGAGCCCTCCTGCCCCTCCATCAGCTGGGGAAGCTGGTTGCTGGCACCTATTAACCCCTGGGCAGAGAAAGGAGTGTTGCAGAGCTCTGGCGGTGATGGGAGCTAATCGGTTCCTCCTGCTTCTCCCCAGTCACCTAGGGGTGCCACCAGGACGAGGGAACTGCCCTTTGACCAGTCCTTTGCCTTTTGACCTGATCTACACTGACTACCATGGCCTCCAGCAGATGAAGCAGCACATGGGGCTCTCCTTCAAGAAATACAGGTAAGCAAAGCCACTCCCTCTCTTACTCTCCAGTTCCTTAATTAGCAAGCAAAGACTAATGCTGATGACCCTGAAGGACGGATCCCACATCCCAGGAGTCAGAGCCTCGGGTTCCACCTTTGGGTTGTGGTTCTGCCAGCTGACGCCTTGCTGCGTCTCCTGCTGCCGTGGCATGAGGTGACCTGCCCGCTCTGGAGCTTCATGTGTTTAAGATGAAACCTCATCAGAAGAGACTCAACTGGGGGTGGAGGGAACCCAAACAACCACCCTGCATGTGCCTGTGGGGGGTGTGTGTGTGTGTGTTGTTCCAAGCACCGTGCCTGCAGGCAGCGGTGGCCACACCGCAGCCGTTGAACCTTTTGTGTTTGCAAGAGGCTCTATCTGCGGCTCCTTCAGCACCCAGACGAATGTCATTGTCCCCTGGTACATCAGCAGCCAGGAAAATATGCAATTTAATTTAGTGCTGATAGTCCTGCTATTTATTATGGTTTTCTCCCATCTCTTCCACTATCCTCCACAATTTTGTTAGAGAGAAAAATGACAAGCGGGGTTATTGCTTTTATTATAAATGCATTTGCTCTCACATTCTGCTTGTTCTGCTCTTCCCCTTGCTCGATGCTTCTCTCCTCGCTCTTGTGCTGCTAATGCCTGCCTCAGCATTCCCAGGATAGTGGGGAAAACATTAACAGGTCTTCAGGAGATGCATCACTCTGCTAACCATCAGGGAGATGAAAGCCTTGCAAGGGGAAGCTGCTGGTTACAGGAGGGAGCAGTGGAGTGGAAAGGGCTGCTCAGGACATTCCTGCACCCTCTGCTCAGGGAGCAGGCAAGGGATGACCTGGGGCTCTTTGGTCTGGAGGAGAGAAGACTGAGAGGGGATTTTGTAAACGTTTAGAAATATCTGAGGGCTGGGGGTGAAGGAGGAGGAGACAGGCTCTGCTCAATTGCACCCTGGGGTAGGACAAGCGGCAATGGATAGAAACTCCAGCACAGGAGGTTCCACCTCTACATGAAGAGGAACTTTGTCACTGTGAGGATCACAGAGCCCTGCCCAGAGAGGTTGTGGAGTCTCCTTCTCTGGAGACTTTCCAGCCCCATCTGGATGTGTTCCTGTGTGACCTGTGCTGGATTCTGTGGCAGGGGGGTTGGACTCGATGAGGTCCCTTCCAACCCCAGGCATCCTGTGAGCCTGTGAGGAGCTGCCTGGGGCCCCCAGGCGTCCCTGGCAGCGGGGCTCACCTGGGGTTGTGCCGTGTGTGCCAGGTGCCGCGTGCGGGTGATCGATACCTTTGGGACGGAGCCGGCCTACAACCACGAGGAGTACGCCACCCTGCGCGGCTACCGCACCAACTGGGGCTACTGGAACCTGCAGCCCACGCAGTTCATGACCATGTTCCGTAAGTGAGGGCAAAAGCAGCGCCCTGGGGCAGCTCTGGGGACTCGCAGCCGCCTCGCAAGCAGACCTCGCCTGCTCCAGGAGGTGATGCACCGGCAGTGCCGTCCTCTCCTCCCCGGCTCTGCCTCTGCTTCCCCCTGCCTGCAAGGAGCTCCCAGATCTGCGGGGCTGTCTTGGGCTGTAGAACAAGACAAGAGCACACAGCCTCAGGCTGTGCCAGGGGAGGTCCAGGCTGGATGTCAGGAAGAAGTTCTCCACAGAAAGAGAGATTGGCCATTGGGATGAGCTGCCCAGGGAGGTGGTGGAGTCACCATAGCTGGGAGTGTTTAAAAAGAGCCCGGATGAGGCACTTAGTAGCATTGTTTAGTTGATTAGATGGTGTTGGGTGATAGGTTGGGCTCGGTGATCTTGAAGGTCTTTTCCAAGCTGGTTAATTCTGTATTCTGTAAATGCTGTGAGAAGAGAGAGCTGGCACCTTCCCTCCTGCTGGGGTGCTGGCTCCAGCACAGACAGGGCCAAACACAACCAGGAGCTTCCAGGTCCTGGGAGGAGAAGTGCCAGGCAGTTTTGGTTGCAAATCCCTGGTTTGGTTTCATCTGGGGCTCTAAACATGAGGGGCAGTGATTGGGCTTTGTCTGTGGCATGGAAATGAGGTGTGCTTGTCTGAAAGGAGCCTGGTGACCCATTGGGTGACTTAAACGTTGCTTTTTCCTGGCTGGACAAAGCCCATTTGGCAGCCTCAACATTTCCTTAGTCTTTGGAGTTGCTCAAGCAATTTCCTGTGCTTTATGAGCTGCTTGCTTGGAGGTTCATGGTGGTTTTCCTCCAAGCTCCAGCCAGGCTCATCTCAGCCTCTGTGCTGCAATGGAGCTGGACCTCCAGTCCTGATGAAGTTCTAGCAAGCATTTGCCCAACCACATCATGAGCCTTCTCCCCTTGGTGTGCCCCCAGCTCACACCCCTGACAACTCCTTCATGGGCTTCGTGTCGGAGGAGCTCAACAAGACCGAGAGGCAGCTCATCAAGTCCAACAAAGTGAGCAGCATGGCAGTGGTGTATGGGAAGGAGGCCAGCATCTGGAAGGTAGGTGTCCTGAGCACTGTGGGGAGGGACAGCCACAGGCACAGCTCCAAGGCTGCAGCAGCCTCTGGTTCTTATCCTGAGCTTTTGAAGCTCTGTAGAGAAGCATCTTTGTCCCATTCTGAGAGGGGAAGCTGAGGTGATGTGAAGGTCCAGCACCTCCAAGCAAATAGCAGAGGCTGGTGAGACCCCATCCCCAGCTCTTGGCTGTGGGTGATGTTTGCCCCCACCAGGCTGCCTAGGCTGAGGATTTCCTATCAATGACTTTATGTCATTAATTACAGTCATTGCTGTTAGGGAATTCCCCTGTGCCATGCTGGGGGTGGTTTGTCTCTGCTTTCAAGTGCCCTGGGAAAGGAAGTTGTGCTGTCCTGCTGCCCACACCTGGAATGCCAGGGGGAGAAGGGTGGGCAGTACCCTCATGCCTCCAAAACATACCTCCTGCATTTCTTACAGCAGCAAGGGGCTGTGTGTGCTCCCCCCTGTCTTATCCCAAGCTAGCCAGATGCTTTTCCTTCCAGGGCCTAAAAAAAAGGAGCTGACTCTCTCTGTCTCTTGCTTTAATTCTACCTTTTTTCCCCTTTGTGTGCTGCCTGGGGCTGTTCCAGTTGCAGGTACTGTACCACACCAGCTGCTGCTGGGCTTTACTGGGTGCATCTTATGGTTTTGCTGGAGTTGGCTTCACATCATTCTGGGCACAGCTTAAGAGAGACAGGGAACTACTGGAGAGAGCCCAGTGGAGGCTCTCCCAGAAGATGCTGAGGGGACTGGAGCATCTCTGAAGATGAAAGACTGGGAGACCTGGGGCTGTTTAGCAAAAGCTAAAGGGTGGGGGGCAAGAGGATGGGGCCAGGCTCTTTGCAGTGGTGCCCAGCAGCAGGATAAAGGGTAATGGGCTGGAACCCAGGAACTGAGGGATCTGGGCTTGCTTAGCCTGGAGAAGAGGAGGCTTAGGGGAGACCTCATTGCTGTCTACAACTCCCTGAAGGGAGGTTGTAGCCAGGTGGGGGTTGGTCTCTTCTCCCAGGCAAGCAGCACCAGAACAAGAGGACACAGTCTCAAGCTGTGCCAGGGGAGGTTCAGGCTGGATGTTAGGAAGAAGTTCTTCCCAGAAGGAGAGATTGGCCATTGGGATGTGCTGCCCAGGGAGGTGGTGGAGTCACCATCCCTGGAGGTGTTTAGGAGGAGACTGAATGGGGTGCTTGGTGCCATGGTTTAGTTGATTAGGTGGTGTTGGATGATAGGTTGGATGCAATGATCTTGAAGATCTCTTCCAACCTGGTCTGGCCTGGCCTGGTCTATTCTATTCTATTCTTTATCCCTCCTCTGTCTCTCCCAGTGTCTGCTCTCTCAGGGCCTCATTGCAGCACTGGCACAGACTGAAGATGCAGCATCCAAAGGATGTCCCTGAGTGGTTTCTCCAAGCAAAAAAAAAAAACCCATCCATGATAGAAAAACTGTTAAAATAGAAAGCTGCTTTGGAGAGTAAAAGGAGGAAAGCCTCCAAAAGTGGAAAGCTGATGACCCCCTGGTAGTAAAACAGGATTAAATCTGAGTGAGGAAATCCTGGAGGCTTGTCACTTGGAATAAGAGACTGTTAGCAAGCTCTGGGCTCTGCAAAATTCCTTCTCAATCCCCTGAAACCCTGAATTCAGCAGCTCCAGAGTGGAAGCTGCCCATGGAGATGGCAGGGAATGCAGAAGCTTGAGGTGCCCGTGGTCTAGGTGATGGATCTCATAGCTGACTGGGCTCACTGTGAGCCTGGTCTAGGACATGTCTGAGGGATGTGGGGAGAGGGTTCCAGGTTTCACACTGCTGCAGGTTGGGCTGAAGCATTGCAGGTGCACCAGGACAGTGGTTTGAGAGTTAAATCACAGAATCACAGAACAGTAGGGGTTGGAGATCATCTAGCCCAACCCCCAATCTCCTCCTATAAAAATCTCTCTATATAACCATGGAGGGGTCCACCCCATCTTCTGGTGTGGTTCACAGCTCTGTCTTCCTTCCCAGGGCAAGGAGAAGTTCCTGGCCATCCTCAACAAGTACATGGAGATCCATGGCACAGTTTATTACGAGACACAGCGGCCGCCCGAGGTGCCAGCGTTTGTGAAGAACCACGGGCTGCTGCCACAGCACGAGTTCCAGCAGCTGCTGAGGAAGGCAAAGGTGAGTCCTTGGCACCCCTTGCCCTGTCAGCCAGCCAACAGTGAGATCTCAGTTGCCTTGAGAAAGAAAATCTAATTAGAGGAGGAGGTGGGGGGAGAGGAGAGGCTGTTGTCATGATGCTCCTCCCGGGCTCCCAGGCACTACCAGCAGGGCTAATTAACTGGGAGCCGAGCAGAGCACATCATTTCAAATCAAGATGTGTCTGATGGGTTTCTACTAGCAGGCTGTCTGCAGGTGGAGCACAAAGTTTCCTGATTAATTCATTTACTGCCAAGCAGGGCAGGCTTCCCCCCATTCATGGCCATGATAAAAATAACCAGGGTTCTCGGAGCCGGTGTGCGAGGGGCAGGCACATCCCAGCCACCTTCAGCTGCTCTCTGGGGGAAATGCTGCTGGTTCTCCAGCACAAGTGGCTTGGGCAAACCAGTGGTTTCTCCACACAGGGCCAGTGTGATGGTCACAGCTACCCCGGGGAAGCTTGCAGCTCCTGAAGCCCCTGTTGCCTTGCAGAGAGTTTGGGGGTAGCATATTTAAGCTCTGAGATGTTGACCCACATGGAGCTGCCTGAGAGACTTGGTGTGAGGCAGCAGCGAGGGATGTCTGGGAGAGGGTTATTTGGGAGATTTCTTGCCTTAAAGAGTGAAGCATTCCTCAGTCCAGACTCCTTTGTACCTGGCAGGTTAAACAGCCTCAGGTGGGATGTGGCTTCAGAGCCATTTGAAGTGAGGCTGGAATCGTTAACCCAGATGCCTCTCCACCTGCACAAACCCATCTGTCAGCAAGCTGCTATGCAAAAGGCAGGCACAACTTGCTGGTGGTTGAATCCCTATCCCTGGAGGCATTGAAAAGAGGCAGAGATGTGGTGCTGAGGGACATAGTTTTGCCCCAGACTTAGCAGAGTTAGAGAATGGTTGGACTCGGTGATCTTAAAGAACTTTTCCAACCAAAACAATTCTATGATTCAGCTTGCACCCACTGCCCCTTGTCCAGTCACTGGACATCACTGAACAGAACCTGGCTCTGTCCTCCTGACACTGCCCTGCACACTGCTATAAACATTCATGAGGTCACCCCTCAGTCTTCTCCAAGCTGGAACCCCAGCTCCTTCAGCCTTTCCTCATGAGGGAGACGTTCTTCTCCCTTCATCCTCTTTGTGGCTCTGCGCTGGACTCCTTCAAGCAGTTCCCTGAGGTCCTTCTTGAACTGAGGGGCCCAGAAGAAACATAGGCACAGCCTCTGGGGATGTGGTTTACTGGCCAATGGGGGTGGTAGGTCGATAGCTGGACTCAGTGCTCTTGTCCTTTAAGAAGGACATCGAGACACTTGAATGTGTCCAGAGAAGGGCAACAAAGCTGGGGAGAGGCCTTGAGCACAGCCCTGTGAGGAAAGGCTGAGGGAGCTGGGGTTGTTTAGCCTGGAGAAGAGGAGGCTCAGGGGAGACCTCATTGCCCTCTACAACTACCAGAAAGGTGGTTGTAGCCAGGAAGGGGTTGGTCTCTTCTGCCAGGCAACCAGCACCAGAACAAGAGCACAGTCTCAAGCTGCATCAGGGGAGGTTTAGACTTGGGTGAGGAGAAAGTTCTTCACCAAGCAAGTCGTTCGTCATTGGAATGTGCTGCCCAGGGAGGTGGTGGAGTCACCGTCCCTGGAGGTGTTCAAGAGGAGATTGGACGTGGCACTTGGTGCCATGGTCTAGTCATGGGGTCTGTGGTGCCAGGTTGGACTCGGTGATCCTCGAGGTCCCTTCCAGCCTTGGTGATTCTGTGATACTGTGGGGGGCTTTTCCAACCAAGATGATGTGACGGGTCTGATGGGTCTGTGACGGGTCTGTGACGCTATGATGATTCCTTCTGCTCCCACCCCAATGAAACAACGTGGGCTTGGCCACCTTTGCTGGCTAGCAGATGGATTTCTCCCCTGCAGCTCTTCATTGGCTTTGGGTTCCCCTACGAGGGGCCTGCCCCGCTGGAGGCCATCGCCAACGGCTGTGTGTTCCTGCAGGCTCGCTTCAACCCCCCCCACAGCTCCCTCAACCATGAGTTCTTCCGCGGGAAGCCGACGTCGAGAGAGGTGAGGCTGGCTGCAGCTGGGCTGGATGGGGGACACCCCTTCTGCCCTGGGCTTTGGGGCCACATCAGCCTCCAAACTGAGGGGGGCACAAAGCTTCCTCTAAAGGCAGAAGTGTGGATACCTGCTGATGGGGGTCCCCACTCCCATCCTCACGTCGTCTCCGCCCAGAGCCCGTGGATGCCAGGGGCGCTGCCGTGTGCTTGGGGTCACAAAGGAGGAGGTGGTGCAGGAAACTCCTGCAGACAATGAGCCCCAGGTCCCATCCTATCAGCCCAGATTCACACACACCCCAGAGCCTGCTGCCAAACCTGGGGTGATGCTCCACTGTTCATCCTTCTGAACACCCAGCTGGGCACCAGGACCTCTGTGGCTTTGCAGGGATATGGAATCCACCCCCCCACCCCAGGCTTGCCTGTCACTGGGAATTCAATCTAAGTGAAGCAGGAACTCTTTAAAAGTTAAAGGCTTGAGAAAATTGCCTCTTTTATTATTAATAAAGTGGATAATGCTGTGCATCACTTGCTCCTGCTGAGAAGGGCTTTGCTGGGGCCCATGTAGCCCAGCCTTGCAGCAGCCCAGCTTGGTGCCCCCCATCCTGTGATGGGAGGGCACTGGGCTGTCCTGTAGCCCTAGGTCTATTCCTCCACACCCTCCTAAGTAGCTGCAGGCATTAGCACCCACCCTGGTGTGTGCTGTGGTTGTGCTTCAGCCCAGAGCCAGGAGGGCTGTGAACTGCCCCAGGGTGTTTATATGCTGGAGGGGGGAGGAGGGCTCAATCTGTCAGCAAAAAAAATGGGAAAGGACAGCAAGCTGGAGAATTAAATATGGATTGTGATGGTTGGACTTAATGATCTTTTCCAACTGAAAGGATTCTATGACTCTGTGCTCTGCTCTCCTCCTCCAGCTGGCAGGTTTTCAGGCCCCTCTCCAACACCTCGCTGTGCCCCCGAAACACCTCCTCTGCTCACAGGAAGAGAATCCTCTCTCCTCCCTTCTGAGAGGAGAGCTGGGTTTTGGCTGCCTTGCAGCAGTGTGGGGTTGAAAAGACACCTCAGGGGCTGAGACAAAAGAGAGAAAGCCACCAAAACTGCCTGGTGAGAGGTGGGGTGGCTGTGGAGTACCAGTGTGTGGGGCTGCCTGTGGCATCAGGGTGATGCAGCTTCCAGCATCACTTTCTCTCAGTGACAGACTGCCCCAGGCTTTGGTGGTGATAGATTTTTTTCTCTTTGCCTTGTTTCTGGAGCTGGCAAACCTGAGAGATGTGATTCCTTCACAGATATTCACTGTTTTGATCTATTTTTGTCACTCCAGACCCACAAATGGCTCAGGTCAAGGTTCAGCTGCACCTCTGCTCTGGAGATATTCGAGGCTGCGGTGCCTTGGTGTTGATGGGAATGGGGCATTCCAGCCCAGTGGGAATTTGAAAGCATCAGCCTGGTGTCAGTGTGCAGCTTGGGTCAGAGGAACTCTTCTTTTCCCAGCACACCTTTGTGTGCAGTGGGTTAAACCCCAACGTGCCTGAGCCTGCTGCTCCTCTCTGCTGTCACTGTGAGCGATAGACAGCAGACAGACCGCGACAGTGCTCTGGCAGGGGCTGCAGGAACCAGCTCAAGCTGCTGTGTTTTTAGGTGTCCTCCCAACACCCATATGCTGAAGACTTCATTGGGAAGCCACACGTGTGGACTGTTGACTACAACAACTCTGAGGAGTTTGAAGCTGCTATCAAAACCATCATGAGAACCCAGGTAGCGCTCTGAGGAGGTGTGGGGGGGGATGATCTCCCTGCTGCTGGCTTTGCAGGGATGAGAGCAGCAGTGGTTGCTGATGCCTGGCTTTCCCTTTTGAGCCTTAATTGCTTTTCCTTCCTTGCTCCCTCTATAATTACAATTACAGCAGAAATCCTCCCCTCCTGCAGTTTCAAGGAGACTCATTGCTGTCGCCTTGCTTTGGTATCAGGCACCTCAGGGGTTTGCCCAGGGCAGTGCCATGCACTAAGGGATCCCCTGAGAACCCTTCAGGCAAAGCTAGAGTGAGAGGAAACTGAGATAAGGGAGATGAGGTCTGGGAGCAGGAGGTTGATGTTGCTGGAGATGTGCAGCAGTGCTGGGACCTAGTGTGAAGCGACGATAAAGCCAGAGACCATCTTCCTGCACGTGCCTCGAGAGCTCCCAACCTCTCTGCCTGCCAGTCCCCTTTTCACTGCTCATCCTTATCGTTCTGATTGAGCAAATCAGTAGGAATAGCTCCAGGAGTTGCCCCTGTGAAGGATGAAGGATGCAAAGAGGAGGGGGATGTGGAGACATCCCCCCCCCAAGAAGGCAGCACTCCCTTTAAGCCTGCCCCGGAAGCATTCCCTCATGAATCTTCACCTCCTGCCCCATGGCAGGAGCCTTTCAAGTTGTCCAAATTATTAAAGCCAATTTTCCTGGAGGGGAGAAAAGTGCTGATCTCCCTTTTGCTTGCAATTTGCTTTGCTGGGGATGAGCCTTCCCTGGTGAGCACAGCAATGGGCTGTGCAACCAAGACTCTGTGTCTCAGTGATCACGGTGCTGGGGAGGGGGCACAGGGGTGATGCTGGCCAGAGAAGAGTCATCCTTGCTGTTCCCCACATAGAGGCTGCAGAGGGGGGTGGCTCTGACAGTCTTCATTCAGCTGATGTGGCTGTGACAGTCTGGGGACTTCATTCAGCTGATGTGGCCATGCTGTGTGCCCCAGGTCTCTCACCTTACCCTGGGTGTGATGGCCACAGCTCCTCACCTCACGCTGGTTTTCCCTCTGGGAGTTTGCAAAGACCCAACAAAGCCAGCTTACAAAAACCAGAGGTTGTTTTGCTCATCCATTCTGCTATCTTGATTAAAATTCATTTGCAAATAATTGCATCCCTGCTGCTGGGCCAGCTGTCAGTGCTTGACCCTCCACCATCTGGGCTGGAGAGATGGCCCCAAGCAAAGGCAATGCCATGGGCAGGCAGCTGGGAGCTGCTGGTCTCCACTTCAGGAGAGAGAAGGCAATCTTCAGTTTTTTCCAGAAAGGAGAAAGAAAAGCAGTGAAGCCTGGTGCTGCTGTGCTGCTAAGATACTTAAAAATCTGCTGGAGAATTAAGGAGGGGGATAAGGGCTCTGCTGGCTCCTGAGCAGGTGTGCTGTGCTGCTGCTTCAACTCAGTGGGCACCAGGCCATTGACATGCTTAATGATGATCTCTGGCACAAAATAAAAGCAGAAGAAAGAACTTCAGGAAAGGATTTGGCACTGGGCAGGAGGAGCTGATGTGCACAGCCGCTGTCTCCGGTACCAGGCGTTCACCCACTGCGTGCTGCTGCTGTGCCCAGCCCTGTCTTGCCCAGAGATGAAGTCCTGTCTCTGCTCTTCTCCTCATTCCCACTCTTGGTGGCAGTGCAGTTGGGTTGCAGTCACAACACGTCCTGCCTCCCCTCCTTAATGGACCTTTCTCTGGTTGCTGAACAGCTGATGGGGAAGCTGAGCTGGAAAAAGGGTGGCTGTAACTGGCACAGCATGTGGGCAGGAGCCATGGGCAGGCATCCCAAGGCAGCTGCTCTCTGTTTTCCATCCCAGCATGACACCACATATGCTTGGATAAATTCTGTTTCCTGTGGGACTGTGAGGAAGTTAGAGCTGCCACCCATCTCTGTGCTGAGTCTGGAGAAGAGGAGGCTGAGGGGAGACCTCACTTCTCTCTACATCTCCCTGAAAGAAGGTTGGAGTGAGGTGGGAGCTGGTCTCTTCTCTCTAGCATCAGGTAATAGGACAAGAGGAAATGGCCTGAAAATGTGCCAGGGGAGGTTTAAGTTGGAGATTAGGAAAGATGTCTTTCCTGTAAGAGTGGTCAGGGATTGGAACAGGCTGCCCAGGGAGGTGGTGGAGTCACTGCCCCCGGAGGTGTTCAAGAAACCTGTGGACATGGCACCTGGGGATGTGGTTTAACCACAGAATCATAGAATGGTCTGGGTTGGAAGGGACCTCTGAAGGTCACCTAATCCAATGCCCTCTGCAGTCAGCAGGGGCATCCTCAACTAGACCAGGCTGCCCAGAGCCTGGTGGTGGTCATAGGTCCATGGTTGGACTCAAAGCTCTTGGAGGTCTTTTCCAACCAAACCCATTCCATGATTCTCTCCCCACCTCTATCGTTACCCACAACTGCCAGGAGGTTGGGATCCAAAACTTGCCTCCAGCTGCTGGTGTCCCACTTGCTCTGACAGCATGCAAGTGGCTCTGGAGGCAAATCATTCCTTCCCACCTAGCAGCATGCTAGGCTAATCCCACAGTTTGCTTCTCTGTTTGTTTTTAAAGAGATTGTGTAAATCCTGCTGAAGCAGAGCAGGGAGTGAGTGTGAATAACTTACAGCAACTTCTTCTTTCCCCTCCCTTCCCCTCTCCCACTTTCTTTATGCCTTTCAAATAGCTACATTTATTTTATTAGAGATGCTGCTGAAACAATTAAGCCTAGAGCTTGACCCTACCTTCCAAGCTCAAAAGCCTTATTATGTGCTTGGGCTTGAGGACTCCCTTGGTGTCTTGTCTCTACAGTACTGTTTGTTGCAGCAGGAACTGAAAACGGCAGAAGGAGCAGCAGGAACCCAGGGGCAGGCAGGATTTAAAATAAAGAATAAATAGAATAAACCAGGTTGGGAAAGACCTTCAAGATCATTGTGTCCAACCCATCATCCAACACCACCAAATCAACTAAACCATGGCACCAAGTGCCTCATCCAGTCTCCTCCTAAACACCTCCAGGGATGCTGACTCCACCACCTCCCTGGGCAGCACATTCCATGGGCAATCACTCTCTCAATGAAGTATTTCTTCCTAACATCCAGTCTAAACCTCCCCTGGTGCAGCTTGAGACTGTGTCCTCTTGTTCTGCTGCTGGCTGCCTGGGAGAAGAGACCCCACCTGGCTACAACCTCCCTTCAGGTAGTTGTAGAGGGCAAGAAGGTCTCCCCTGAGCCTCCTCTTCTCCAGGCTAAGCAACCCCAGCTCCCTCAGCCTCTCCTCACAGGGCTGTGCTTCAAACCCCTCCCCAGCTTTGTTGCCCTTCTCTGGACACCTTCCAGCAGCTCAACACCTTTCCTAAACTGAGAAGCCCAGAACTGGACACAGGACTCAAGGTGTGGCCTAACCAGTGCTGAGCACAGGGCACAATGACCTCCTTGCTCCTGCTGGCCACACCGTTCCAGGCCAGGATGCTATTGGCCCTCTTGGCCACCTGGGCACACTGCTTGCTCATGTTCAGCCTACTGTCAACCAGTACCCTCAGGTCCCCCTCTGCCTGGCTGCTCTCCAGCCACTCTGACCCCAGCCTGTAGCACTGCATGGGGTTGTTGTGGCCAATGTGTAGAACCTGGCATTTGGATGTGTTAAATCTCATGCCGTTGGACTCTGCCCATCTGCCCAGCCTGTCCAGGTCCCTTTGCAGAGCTCTCCTACCCTCTAACAGATCAACTCCTGCTCCCAGCTTGGGGTCATCTGCAAACTTACTGATGATGGACTCAATGAGATACTATTTTTCCTAGGCAACTTGTGACAGAACAAGAGGACACAGTCTCAAGCTGTGCCAGGGGAGGTTTAGACTGGATGTTAGGAAGAAGTTCCTTCCAGAAAGGGAGATGGGCTGTTGGAATGGGCTGCCCAGGGAGGTGGTGGCGTCACCATCACTGGAAGTGTTTAGAAAGAGCCTGGATGAGGCACTTGGTGCCATGGTTTAGTTGATTGGATGGTGTTGGGTGATAGGTTGGACTCGATGATCTCAAAGGTCTTTTCCAACCTGGTTAATTCTGTATTCTGTTTCCCTGACACCTCCCCTCCCCTCCCCCAAAGGCTTTTGTTGTCAGAATATCTGATTTCTCTGTGTTCCAGAACAACCACCATCAGTTCATTCCTTCAGTCAAAACGTTTTCATTTCCACACCACAGGGATGAAATCAGGCGACTTTTGTTTCCCATCTGCCTGCCACTGTTTGGAAACACCCTGCCAGGTTATTGAGGGGAAGGCTGGATCACCAGCTCCAGCCAGCTGCCAAATCTGAACCCTGGTGCTTTTCCCCTCCTTGAGGGATGGAAGTGGTGAAAACTGACCTGAAAAGATTTTGTTCTATTGTTGTTGTGTGGCTGAAAATTCCCTTGTCCCACAGCATCTGTTTTGCATCTTCCTACCAACACTCAGTGAAACGTTTTGGGGGTTGTTGTGGGAAGCTGAGTGCTGTCTCCTCTGCTGGCAGCTTTTCCCAGTGGCAGCCATGCCATGCCAAGTGCTGAAGGAAACCAGGCTGCTGGGAACTGGGGTTCCAGAGAGCAGGAACTAGGATGCCAGGCCCCAGGGTGCTGGGAGCCCTGCCATAGCTCTGGGAGCTCTTCCATAGCTCTGGGAGCTGGTTTCATGAAACTGGAAGTAATTTTGATCTGGTCAAGCTGCCCAACAAGCTCACCCTGCTTTAGAGCCTGGTGGTTCTGGGGGATTTGCTCCTGCTTCAGCAGTATTTCAGTGTGACTTTGCCCATGGGTCACTGGCTGGTTTGCTGCCAGTGTGGCTGTACAGTGGTCCCCATTTACACTTCAGACACCCTGAGCTGCAGCTTGGGATGGGATGTGGCTTTCTTGTAGCTACAGCTCTGCCCCAGCTCTTACCAGGCTGGCAGAGCTTCCTTTGGTTGTTTGGAGCTGGCTGGGTCTGCTGGCCTTGCTGGTTGCTGTGTTTGTGTGATTAAAGCAGTTGAGAAGCAGCCAGCATCCTTCACCAACCTAGATGTGCTTGAAAGAAATTCCTTCCTTCTGGAGAGAGATGTGGATCACGGTTTGGATGTAGCTTGGGTTTGCAGTATGGGTTTGCTCCCCCAAGAAAAGCCCTTGTGCTCCCCTCCCTCATCCTTTTGGAGGTGGCACCTGCTTCAGGTCACCCTGCAATGGCTGGGGAAGGGGTTTGGCAAGCTGTGCCTCTGTCATTCATCCCCTCTTGGAGCACTTTCGGGTTTCCCTGATGGTCACAACTGATATAAGGAAAACTGAAATCCTGGAAGCACCAAACCCCAGAGATCAAATCCCAGCAGAGTCACACAGGACCAAGAGACAAGTTATGTCCCCCTGGGAATGGAGATGCTGGGAGGCTCATCCCAGTGATGGATTAAGGCCCTTAGCTGGAGGTGTGAGGCTGGAGAAGGAGAGAGGTTGGTAGGCAGAACCATTTTCTTGGCCTTCAGCTTTTTCCATTGTCAAAAACAGTCCCTGCACAGGCAATTTAATAGACCCAATATTCTGGGGGTAGTGAAGGGAGAAGGCTTCATTATATTAAAGTCAAACACACAGGAGTATAATGGAAAATTATACACTTCAGACTCTGCCTGGAAGAGCAAACTGTGAAACATCAGAGCAAAAAGAGCTGGGTGAAGCCTTCCCAGCTGGCTGTTAGGTGTGGCACAGAACTGCATCATTTCTCTACTTATTTGTCTCCTGATGTTTGGATGTTATTCATTTTCTTTTCTTCAGTGAAAGAGGCTCTTTGCTCTCTTCAGCTCTGGGGTTACTGCTGGAGACTATCAAACCAGAGCTCTGGTGGTCCTGGGGAGCATCAGAGCTCTCCGCCCCTGGCGCTCTCCATCGACCCCAATGGGGCTGATGGAGAGGGCTGAGGTTGGCGACCTCTGGCCCAGTGTTCCCCATTGATGCCTGGGGAAAATGATGGCAAAATCCATCTTCACCAACCCCTCTTGCTCCCTCCCATGGGATCCTGTGCATCACTATGCCAGGCAGCGGGATGCAGTGGGCCCCACCTTGAAGGACCCCCTTCTCATCCTCTTCCTCCCTCTCCTCCCTCCCAGCTGAGGAGATCCTGAGCTCCTGGCATGGGGAGCAGCACTAACAAAGTGGCTGTCAAGAGGAGGCCAAGCCTGCCAGCTTTTAATTAAACAATTACCTCCTTGAAATTGGCATATCCTATCAGCCCTGGGTGCATGAGCTGAATCCTGACAAGGGGAAGGGGAGCAGAGGAGAAATAGAGACTCTGGGGGAGCCCCCAGAGTTAAAAAGGGCAGCTGGGGGTATTTTGGGTTGGAGGAGTGGGGACTGTAGCAGTCTCCAGTCACAGTCTCCTGATGTTCTTGGATGCATTGAGGCTCCTGGGAGTTTGGGGGCAGGTAAGATCGTGCCCAGAGCATCACCTTCAGGTATACATGCAGGAGCAAGGATGTTTTCTGCCCTCCACCCTCACTGTGCACATGCTGCATCCCACAGCAGAGTTTTGGGGGGAAAGAGGCTGCTTTACAGAAGTACATCTGCACCTTGCCTGGTGTAACAGGGTACTGGGAAAAGCCCCCAGCACTGTGGCCACCAAAGCAGGGCTAAGATGAGACCCAGCCCTGGCGGTGCTGAGCAAGGGGTGGTTTATCTCCCCCAGCTCAACAGCAGGCAGCATCCAGCCCAGCTTTGTGCACCTGAGGTCAGCAGCTTTGCTTTGTGGAGAGCTCCTGCCCTGCTTAGCTGGGAGCCCATCAGCAATTCAGAGGCAAGAGCAGTGCCCGTCGCTGCGTCAGCCCTGATTAGCGTCTGCACATCTGTAATTAGACAGAGCAGCTGTCATCCCCAGCCTGGCTGAGCTCTCAGGTGGGATATTTATGGCAGGGAGATGCTTAGAGGGATCTTCTCAGCAGACTGAGCCTTTGAGCTCAGGTTTGACAGGTGCTTCAAAAGGAGACAGCTATTTTGGAGGAGCAGAGCTCAGGAAATAGTGGAGTCGGTGTTTTCCAGAGGCAGAGCTCTCTGCTTGCCACCTTTCTTTGGCATGAAGCTCTGCAGGGGCAGAGGGGAGAGGAGGGGTCCCAGGACCCCAGCCCCTTCCATGCACTGATGTCTTGCAGTGCATGCAACACCTCTCTGGAAAATTAAAGGAACACAGAAACCAAATCTGTCCTCCCAGGGCAGAAAGGTCCTTAAAAAAGAATTTGCTCTGGAGAGGAGGAGTGCAGCAGGGCCACAGCCCTCCTGGCAGCACTCTTCCCATGGGGAAAATCACTGCTGCAATGGGGGCAATGGCCACAGGTTGGCCATGCTGGTAGAGAGTCCAGCTGCCTGCTTCTGCCTCCTTCTGCCTGCTTGCCCTGGAGCCTGTGCTGCTGCTGCTGTGCCAGGGACACATTCATGAGGGATGCTGCTGACCCAGCCCCTAGGGTGACTCTCAGGACAGGAAGATGTGATGTTGGGAAGTGAGTGCATGCTGAACTCTGCTGAAGATCATCAAGATTTCATAACTCACTGTAAAAAATACCTGGTGCTCCAAATGCTGCTGGCTCTGTACACATAGCATCAAGGTTTGCTCTGTCCCAGAGCTCAGAGCATCTGGGGCTGGGAGAGGGATCAGCTTCCAGCCCATCCCAGCCATCCCCTCTGGGCAGGAAAGCCCCAGCAAAGTGAGAAGCTTTCTCCCTGGATTGTGCCAGTCCCAGCCACAAGCTCTTCAGCAGCCAGCTTGGTGGATTCTAGCACTGGGGCAGCGAAGCCTGGACCTTCCCATCTGGGCTACAGAGCTGTGCTGAGGTTGGAGCAGGCAGGAGCAGAGGATTAGCTCAGCATCTTTACCAGACCTAAGTCTCCCTTGTATTTAAAATTCCTATTCCTTTGCCTACAGCTGCAGAGTTCCTTGGGCTGAAACAGTTTGTTCTTTAATTGGCAGTGACCTATTGCATGAAGAGTGATTTTATTTTAGGGCTTACCAAAATGAAGAGAAGTGAGACTAAAATAGCACAGGGTGACTTCATTTTCACCAATGCATGAGCTGAACTCAAATTAATACTTCAACCACTTTCTCTAGCACTTGGTGGCTTGTGAAGCTTTTCCAGTCCCAGTTTTCCGCCCTGCTTGCTCTGGTGGGCAGACCCAAGGTGTGGGGTTCAGTGGGTGGGGAGAACCACTGCCCAGGCCCAAGGGGAGGGTAAGGCTGTCCCTGCTTGCTGCCTGTGTTCTGCTCTTCCCCCTTCACAGGTGGACCCTTACCTGCCTTATGAGTACACCTGTGAGGGGATGCTGGAGCGGATCCATGCCTACATTCAGCACCAGGTTGGGGAGCATCCCTGTCCTCCCAGGGGGAGCATCCACATTCTCCTGGCCAACCAGCCATGTTCTCCCTAAAGAACCATCCCTGTCCTCCATGGGGGGCCATTCCTGTTCTCCTGCTCACCCAGTGCAGACCCACATTGAGGGAGCCCAGCACCTAGCCTGTGCAGACCTAGTCTGATGGTAGAGTGGCCCAGGAGATAGGGGCTGGGGGAGATTTGTCATGAAGTAAAGAGGCTGGGGGTTGGTGGAGGGTGGCTAGGGCTGCTGGGGTTGGGTTAAGGCCTTTCTGCTGCAGAGAATAAGGCAGCATCGGGAAGAAGAAGCAGGGGCTAGTGCCCTCATCTCCCACAGCAAGAGATGCCACCTATGCATGCAGGTGACTTCACCCTGAGGAGCAAACTCAGCAGCCCAAGCATCCTCATGTCCCACCAGCAACCTCCTTTCCTCATCCCCCATTGAGGGACCCCAGGACCTAGTCCTGTGCAGACAGTGGCCTGGTGGCAGAGTGGCTCAGGAGAGAGGGGCTGGAGGAGGTCTGTCAGGAAGCGAAGATGCTGGGCGGGGTAGGTGGGGGGTGGCTGGGTACTCACCCATTGTCTTCTCTCCCACCAGGATTTCTGCACTACATCATCTCCTCCTCTGCCTCCCAAGGCCAAGAGTCCTGCTATGCAAAGCTCTCCGAGCCCTCTGGCCCTGTCCCCCAACTCCACTCACCTGGTGTGGTCCCGCAGCGCCGGCCGGGCCCCCCGCGCCTGGCCGCCGGTGGCCTCCCTGCAGGCGTGGGTGTCGGAGCCCCAGCACTCCTGCACCCAGACCTGCCGGCAGCACGGGCTGGTCTGTGAGCCCACCTTCTTCAGCTTCCTCAACAAGAAGGAGGTGTTTCTCCAGTGAGTTCTCACCTTCTCAGCCAGCTGCTGGTGGAGGCCATCAGCCAGATGCTGGTTCCTTTGCTTCTCCCGTTCCTAGCTCCCGGTCTGCTTGTGTTCTCCCAGCAGTCCCCTTGAGGTGCCCTCATGCCCCAGGCAGAGTGTGTGCTGTGTGCAGGGTGGCCCTTTGCTTGTGTGTGTTGGCCTTAATTAACTAGGTTGGACTCAGCAGTGCAGGGCTAATGGTTGGACTTGATCACAGCCCTAACAATTCTATGATTCTGTGACCAGCTTCACACTTCAGGAGGCAGTGACAGCCCTTCAGGGCATGTTTCCACCTCTCTCCCACCCTGATGCTCTCCACCTCCTCCATGGTCTCTCCCTTCCTCTCCTTTCTAAAGTCCTTCTCTGTAAAGCAGCCTTTTGAGCACAGAGGAGGACATTTTAATTGAGTCCAAATCTGGCACTGAGCTCTGTGCTGCTCTCTGGGCAATTAAAACCTGAGCACTGACACCGCTCTCGGGCTGGTCAGGCTGATGCTGAGAGTCCTGCTGATGTTTCCATCTGATAAATGAGAGCTGGGGCTTGGATTTCACTCTCTTGCATCAATGATGCCCTCCAGACCTTGAACTGGCTTGGGGACTCTCTAGCTGAGAGGTGGGAGGGCGATGCCAGTGCTGCTGTGGAGCAGATGGATCTGCGGATGCAGGCACAGGTGGGAGGAGAGGGATGGTGAGATCCACATTGGGCATTTCTGCTGCTCCTCAGCTGTCTGCTGATGCCCACCCTGGTTCTGCTGGTTGAGCTCACCTGGCAGGGGACACATGGCTATCCATTGAACTCATGTGCCCTTCCATTGGACATTAGCAGCTGTGTGGGGTGCCCACAGAGAGCGGACAGACTTGTTGGTCGCTGAGGGGATCTAAATGATTTGGGTGGCTTTTTGTGCATGATTTCCTGAGCCATCCACAGCCCACACAAGGGTTGGGGCAGTGTGTGGGCTGCAGGACCTTTGAGGTGCAAGGGTCAAGCCCTTCCTGTATGGTGCATTGGGCTGGTGACAAACATTCACAGCTAGACCAGGGCTGCCAAACGTAGCACTTCTGCTTCCTGGCCCAACACTTAGCAAAGACCTGGCCCAACACTTAGCAAAGGAACCTCCCTGGGAAGGAGAGAACAGCACTGAAAACCTTCTGGTGAAACCCCAGGCAGCGTCCTCACTCAAACCACCTCCCCTTTGTCTTCCCTGCTAGGCTCGGCATCACCTGTGACAGCACGGAACACGAGATGAACCACCTTTACCCGGCGGTGGCTGAGAACGTCCACGAGTGCTACCTCCAGAAGGAGCCTCTGCTCTTCAGCTGCGCGGGCTACAACACCAAGTACCGGCGCCTCTGCCCCTGCCGTGACTACCGCAAAGGACAAGTGGCTCTGTGCAGGGACTGCTTGTGACCTGCCCTGCCCCCGGCCGGGTGCGCCGTGCGCAGCCTGCGACGAGCGGCTTTGTCTCAAAGCTGCTGCGATAGCCCAGGCAGGCGGCGCAGGTCCTTCCCGGCGGCCGAGCCGGGGCTGGCGGACCCTGGGGGTTGTTTTGTCCACCAGTCAACTGTGAATAACCATGTCCTGCCCTTTTGGTTCCATTTCTTCTCGAGGAGCACTGTCCGGCCGCATCTGAACCCTCCTGGACCTGGTGGCGCTGGGATGGGGTGGTGTGGAGCAGAGGGTGGGGGGCAGGTGCCCCTGCCCCTCCTCTGGCAACGGGACAAGCCACCAGCAGACTGCAGTTTCAGGGTGTTCATCCTCTTCCAGCATCCGAGGTTGCTTTATTTATTGAATTTAGTTTATTTTTAACCCTCCCCCCCCGATGAGTGGTAAATTAAAGGGGAAGCAACACCCAGTCCTTCTGTGGGAGTTCTTGGGCAGAGCTGTGCTGGGGGGGGGGGGGGGGGGCTCTTGGTGCCTACCTTGACTGGAGGCCTGGGGGGGATAAAAAAACAAAAGCCCAAAGAGAGTGGCTGGGCTGGGTGGATTCAGCAGGGGCTGTACCCACGATGCCCCCCAGGGAGAGCCAACAGGGGCTTGGTGGCCCCTAGGCTCTCCTTGGGAAGTGAAAGCAGGATGGGGCTGGGGAGGGCTCCCAGGAAGGATGCTGGTCCCTGGAGCAATGCTGCTGGTGAGGTGGAGGTGCCTGAAGTGAGTGCCCCAGGCTGCTCCTCACGCCCCTGGAATGTGCATGGAGCTGTACATCCCTCCAGGGACCAAGGGTTTGGAGGTGGCAGTGGAGACATGGGGGCTGGGGGGGTGTGCTCTGGGTTTGAATGAACAGGCAGGAATGAGAATGTTCTGCAGCAGCCAAAAGGAATTGCCAGCAGGCACAGACCAGGACCAGGGGAGAAGGTCAGCAGCAGCCTGGCTCTATGTGCCCCAGATGTCACATGGGATGAGGTGAGCTCCAAGCAATGACCTTCCATGCGTGGTCTCCTCTTCCTTAGCTTTTCTTCATGTCATTCATCTCACTTCAGGGAAGCTGTCATTGCTGCTGGTATTTCTCCTCCTGGCATGACCCCTTGCTGGGATGAGCTGGTTTGGGTTTCCAGGGTTGCTCACTAGAGCAAGCTTTGAGTTTGTCACTGCAAAGTTGGTGCTCAGCACTCTTGTCACTTGGAGGCATTTGATGGGGAAACTCCTGTGTGCCATAAAGCTTCTGACTGGAAAGTTATGGACTGGGAACTCCCTCCTAAGCCTTTTCTGCATGGAAGAGCTCCTGGCCTGGCTGGTGAGGGAGGCTGGTGGGGTGGCAGCCTGTCATGGTGGTGTCACCACAGCGTCCTAGGCCCTGCCGGGTTTGTGTTCCCTGGTCCAAGGTGACTAACAGGATCACAGAATGATGGGGGCTGGACCTCTGGAGATCATCTCTTCAACCTCCCAGAGCAGGCTGCACAGGATGGCATCCAGGTGGGTTTGGAATCTTTCCAGAGATGGAGGTCCCACCAGCTCTGTGGGCAGCCTGCTCCAATTCTCTAGCAGCCCTGAGGAAAAGTTCCTCCTCGTGTTCAGATGGAAGTTCCTGCCTTCAACTTTGTGCACATTACCTCCTGTCCTGCCGCTGGGCACCACTGGCCAAAGGCTGGCTGAGTGGGGGAGGTTTCCCTGGTGACCCAGCCCCTTGCTGGAGCTGTGCCATCTGGCCCCAACCTGTTCTCCCTGTGCCTTGATGTCTTGCAGATGAGTTTTGTGGGGGGAAAAAACAAACCTCTTCCTTCAGCTGTGCAGCAGCATCAGGCAGGCCCCGGCTCAGCCCTAGCTCCTCTTGCCAGCTCTCTGCTCTGGCCCTGGGAAACTGGATGCTGCATGATGCTTGTGTTTTCAGAGCATCCCTCCAGCCAAGCTCACGTGTTCACCGTGGTGAGACTGGCCACATCCTGAGCCAGGAGCTGGAGATGCTGCCCTTATCTATCTCCCAGCCATTTGTCATCTTCAATGCAAAACTGTGTAGGCAGCCTTCATCCTGCCTGTGAGGCCAGACAAGGGAAGGATTGATTCAGTAATGTTTGTGTCTTGAAGCCAGCATGTGTAGAAATAAAAGCAGCACAAGCCTCCCCTCGCAGAGCTGAACGAGAATACCTTCTGCTTTCCTCCAGCACCTTTCATCTCACACTCAGAGCTTTGGCACAGGCTCCCTCTGAGTGCTGGGCAGGCAGGAATTGGTCCATGAGGATCTGCAAACAGGAACCACCAGCAATTCACTGCCCAGGGTTGTGAGGACCAGATAATCAGAATCATAGAAGCATGGAATGGTTTCATTCAGAAAACACCTCCAGGATCAAGTCCAACCATCAACCCAACACTACCATGGCCACTAAACTGTGTCCCCAGGTGCTATGTCTACTCCTGAGAAATCTCTGGGGATGGTGACTCCACCTCCTCCCTGGGCAGCCTCTTTCAATGCCTGACCACTCTTCCAGGAAAGAAATTTTCCTTCATATCCAACTCAAGCCTCCCCTGCTGCAATTTGAGGCCATTTCCTCATGCTCTAAATTTGCACTTCACAGCCAAGAGGCTGGGGCTGCCTCTTGAGGCAGTGCTGGTTGCACATCAGCTCCCTGGGCAGCTTTTCCCACTGGCTCTGCTCAGCTGAAACAGCCTTCTCCTTCTAGCAGCCCAGCACCTACTGCAGAGCCCAAATTAGCCCCTGGCAGGGCCATTTTTTCCCTCCAAGCAGAAATAAAAGGTGACTGGTTCACCCTGGCTGCTGCCATGGGAAATAATGATCTGTCTGGAACCCTGTTGGATCTTGAGGCAGGCTGTAAACTTGGGTGATGGGGCTGAGTTATGCTCTGCTATTGCTTGTTGTGTCCCTGCCCTGTCAGCTGGCACTGAGCCCTGCTCTGAGTGCTGCCCTGAGGGAGGCTGCTGCCTGGGGAAATGCCTCTCTCGTTGGCACATGGGTGATGACACATGGCTTGGGGATGCAGGGGCCAGAGGGTGGGTGCTCAGGGCAGCCCCTCCTGCTCCATTCCACCTGGGGACCCCAGCTGCTGGGACAAGAGGAATGCCTTGGGCTGCCCAGGGAGGTGGTGGAGTCCCCAACCCTGGATGTGTTTAAAGGTGGTTTGGATGTGGTGCTTGGGGATGTGGTTTGGGGGTGACCCTTGTGGAGTAGGGTTCTGGGTTGGGCTTGGTGATCCTGAGGGTCTGTTCCAACCTGAATGTTTCTGTGATTCTGTGATTGGTCCCCATGTAGGGGCAAGGTGGGGTCTTGACTGGTGTGGTAACACCAATGCTGGGTGTTAATGGTGGCTTTGGGTGCAGAACTGGCACTGGACTGTTTGTTATGTCTGGGGGGTGTGCTGGGGCTGGGGGGCAGATGGACTCCCACAGCACTGCTGATCCTGGGAACCCTACATAGATCATAGAATGGCTTGGACTGGAAGGAGCCTTATAGATCATGCTCCCTCCATGCTCCTACTCAATAAAAAGTGAATTTCATGTCCCTGTCATCCTCAGATGTCCCTTCCAGATGGAAACAGGTGCTGGCCAGGGAGACTGGGACAAGTGCTGGAGACCTGCTGGGGAAAGAGCTTGGGAAGGCAGTGGGATGCTGTAATGGCCATTGGGGCACAACCAGGGTCAGAAATGGGCAGAGAAAAAGCAATTCCAGGTGACAAAATCCCTTCTCTTTTATGCCATCTCCTCTAGGAGCTAACTTAGCAGCTTCATCAGGCTTTGAGCAGCCTGGTCTGGTGGAAGGTGTTTCTGCCCATGGCAGGGGAGCTGGAACTAGATCATCTATAAGGCTCCTTCCAGTCCAAGCCATTCTATGATTCTATGATCTATGACTTGTCCCAGTCTCCCTGGCCAGCACCTGTTTCCATCTGGAAGGGCCATCTGAGGATGACAGGGGCATGAAATTCACTTTTTATTGAGTAGGAGCATGGAAGCTGAGGTGATGGCATACAAAATGTATTCAAATTGCCACAGCTAATTGCAAGGAACAAATCCCAGGCTGGGAGGGAGAAAAGAGCAGGAAACAATGACAGAACTCTGAACAAAAATCAAAGGAGGAGCTGTCAGCTGCACTCTCTCTCTGCTCCTCAGGGCAGAGGGGTGTGGAACTTTTGATGGCATCTCTGGTGGCACTGCAGCAGGCAGAGCCTCCTGGAGGCATTTTGTTGGGGGGGGGTTTAACCTGTTTTTCTCTTCTGGCAGCTGTGAAACCAGGACAGGCGTGTCCAAAGGATGACACTGCTCTGGAAATCCATTCTCCTCACCTAGAAATGGAGCCAGGGACAAGTTTTGTTTCTCAGCCTCGCTCTTCTTAGTGTTTCCACTCGGAACTTTCCTTCTGGAGTCGTTTTTTTTGCCCTGCTTTTAAAGTTGATGGCATCAAAACCTTCCCTTATTGGTGGTGTAGGAAGGGTCTGGTCCCCACTGGGAGAGCAACGTGCCTTTGTGGCCAAGAAGGCCAATGGTATCCTGGAGTGCACTAAGAGGAGTGTGTCCAGCAGGTCAAGGGAGGTTCTCCTCCACTTCTACTCTCTCCTTGTGAGACCATATCTGGAGTATTGTGCCCACTTCTGCCCCCCCGCCCCCCAGTTCAGGAAGGAACTGCTGGAGAGAGTCCAAGGGGGGCTATGAGGATCATGAAGGGACTGGAGCATCTGTGTGATGAGGAAAGGCTGAGAGACTTGGGGCTGGTTAACCTGGAGAAGACTGGAAGGAGATCTTCTCAATGCTCACAAATGAAGGGTGGGGGGGGAAGAGGAAGGGCCCAGAGTCTTTTCAGTGGTGTCCTGTGGCAGAACAGGGAGCAGTGGACACAAACTGGTACACAGGAGGTTCCATCTGAATGTGAGGAAAACCTCCTGTGCTGTGAGGGTGCTGAAGCCCTGGAGCAGCTGCTCAGAGAGGCTGTGAAGGCTCCCTCTCTGGAGACTTTCAAGACCTATCTGGATGCAGTCCTGTGTGCCCTGCCCTGGGTGATCCTGCTTTGGCAGGAGTGTTGGACTCGATGATCCCTGGAGGTCCCTTCCAACCCCACCATTCTGTGATTCTGTGATCCTAGGGTGAGAGGGCAGCTGCTCTCCACTGCCCATGCCCTGCAGCATCCCACTGCGAGGCCCTCACCAGCATTCTCCACTGGCTGCAGGAGCAGGGATCGGGGCTGGAAATCCCACAGAGGGAGGTGACAGCTCTGCCCCATGCTTCTCTTCTCAGTGGTGCCCAGCATCCAGTGCTGGGCTCCTCAGTTCAAGAAGGACACTGAGATACTTGAACGTGTCTAGAGAAGGGCAATGAGGCTGGGGAGAGGTCTGGAGCACAGCCCTGTGAGGAGAGGCTGAGGGAGCTGGGGTTGCTTAGCCTGGAGAAGAGGAGGCTCAGGGGAGACCTTCTTGCTCTCTCCAACTCCCTGGAGGGAGGTTGTAGCCAGGTGGGGGTTGGTCTCTTCTCCCAGGCACCCAGCACCAGAACAAGAGGACACAGTCTCAAGCTTCCCCAGGGGAAGTTAAGGCTGGAGGTGAGGAGAAATTTCTTCCCAGAAAGAGTAATTGGCCATTGGGATGTGCTGCCCAGGGAGGTGGTGGAGTCCCCATCCCTGGAGGTGTTCCAAAAAGGCTTGGCTGTGGCACTTGGAGCCATGCTTTAGTTGTCAGGAGGTGTTAGGTACTAGGTTGGACTTGATGATCTCTGAGGTCTTTTCCAACCTGGTTGATTCTATGGCAAGGGCACTGGGTGGAAGTTGAGGCATAGGAAGTTTCATGTAAATATGAGGCAAAAATTTTTCCCTGTCAGGGTGCCAGAGCCCTGGCTGCCTGGGGGGTGTGGAGTCTCCTTCTCTGGAGATCCCCAAAACTCTCCTGAATGCATTCCTGTGTCATCTGGTGTAGGCGACCCTGCTCGGGCAGGGAGGGTTGGACTGGATGAGCTTTTGATGTCCCTTCCAGCCCCTGAAATGCTGTGATTCTCTGGGCCTTGATTAAGAAATCTTTAAGTGGCTTTTCCCTCCTGCTCCTCTGCTCAGCAGCAGCAGCAGCAGGGCAAAATGGCAAACTGCCTCCCCGGCAGGGCCGGTGCAGGCAGGTGAAAGCCGTTTGTTTCCTCTGACGTGTTTAGCGCCAGATCAAGGAGAAGAAGAAGATGTAAGCACCGGGGGGTGGGGGAGGAGGAGATTCTCCCAGGTGATGGATCTGGCTGCCATGCAGCCTCCTGTAAGCAAAGCTCACTGCCTGACAGGGATGGCTGATGGAGCCCTGGCTGGGGCTGCTGCCTTCTGTGTTTCAAGGTTTGGCTTTAATTGAGTCCTGTCTCTCTTGTGTCAGCTTTTTTGTGGTTTGGTTGGGTGTTTTTTTCCCCCCTCCCTTTTTATTAGTATTCTACTTCTTTTCCCTTCTTCCCCCCCCCCCCCCTACTTTAAAAAAAAGGCTTCTGAAAATAAACTCATGCATTTAATCTCCTGTCCCCTTCCTTCATCTCTCGCTCCCTTTGGTGAAGGCAGAGCCATAAAGAAAGTTAGCAAATTGAAGATCTGTCCTGAGACTCATTGACTGAAAAGAGCAGGGAAAGCTTTTGCCTTTTTTCTTGCCTTTTTTTCTTTTCTTTTCTTTTCTTTTTTTTTTCTTCTGGTAGAAAGGACTTGGAGGAAAAGGGGGGGGGGTGAGGAGGGGGAGTGAAAACACCTTTCAGAGCTGTGGGGCCCTTCTCTTTCTCATCAGCTGCAGCAGTGATGCTCAGTGACACTCATTAGTGGAAAGCCATTGAAATTTGGGGGTGATAATTTCCCAGGAGAGATGGAGCTCTTTGTTCCCCAGGCAGGCAGGTGAATAGAATAGGATAGGATAGAATAGAATAGAATAGAATAGAATAGAATAGAATAGAATAGAATAGGATAGAATAGGATAGAATAGGATAGAATAGAACCGAACCGGACCAGACCAGGTTGGAAGAGACCTTCGAGATCATCACGTCCAACCCATATCCAACACCACCTAATCAACTAAACCATGGCACCAAGCAGCCTATCCAGTCTCCTCCTAAACACCTCCAATGATGGTGACTCCAGTGAGGCATCCAGAAAGCCCAGCAAAGCTGCTGAGGATGCAAGTTCTCCCACCAGCACCCATGGGTGAACAGGGGTTCCCCTATCCTGGGGAAGCTGAGCCAGGATCTGGCCATTGGTACCCAGTGGAAAGGGGGGAAAATGAAAGGTTGGAAGGATGGAGAGAGAAGGGAGTGTCTGGGGGGCGGTCAGGTACCTTTGGGGTAGGTTAGATGCCTTTGTGGGGCTGGATGCCCAGCAGGACCCCCCTGGGTGGAGGTGCCACTAGTGCCTGCAAAGGAGCTCATGAGGGCAAAAATGCATTTTCAGACACCTAAATATAAAGCTCTCTAACTATCTAACATCTGGCTGCTGGCTTTGGAAATCCTGGAGGAAGAGGGCTGCTGGGATGTGCAGGCTCTCTCCTCAGCAGCTCTTAGAGGGCTGCCACCACCACCTCTCACTGTCTGGAACTCGGCTCCCGGTAGAAACCAGTCGGAAACAAGGCAGAGGTTTGCTTTTAGCTTTAGAACTGAGCCGGCAGACATCTCAGCTTGTCTATAAATACAAAGCAGACAACAGGAAATAACGATCTGCCCTCATTTAGTTCCTTTCATCTGAGCACTCAAAGCATCTGACAGCAGCAGCTCGGAGAACTAAGGAGAGACTTTGCAACCTGCATGGAAATGTGGCTGTTGCCAGAGGTGTTTGTGCAACCTTTTGCTGAAGGTTCTGTTGCCAGCCCTCACTCACCAGCCCCAACTCCTTCCCAAATCACCCCCAGTTCAGGTCAGGGAGGTTGGGACCAGGAGCAGGTGATGCTCTTGCAGCTGGATGTGGTGCACAGCTGGCTCGGTGCCACCGAGCGTGGAGGGCTGTTTAGGTAGTCTGTTAATTGGATTCATTAACTTGGGGGGTAGAATGTTGAGGAAAACAATGGGAAGCAGCAGCAGCCCTGCTGGGTGTGCAGTGGTGGGGACAGGGACACAGTCCATGTGTGGCTCAGGGGAGCGTGGTGAGCCCAGCCCTGCTGTGCTGGCACAGCTGTGAATCAGAATGGGTTGGGTTGGGTTGGGTTGGGTTGGGATGGGATGGGATGGGATGGGATGGGAGGGACCTGTCAAGGTGACCTGTTCCAAACCCCTGCAGCCAGCTGGGACAGCTGCAACTAGAGCAGGTTGCTCAGAGCTCCAAAGAACCTGACCTGGAATGGTTCCAGGGAGGGGGCACCTACCATCTCTCTGAGCAACCTGAGCCAGGGTCTCACCACCCTCAGTGTCAAACATTTCTTCTTTTCTCTAGTCTAAATCTCCCTCTTTTAGGTTCAAACCATCACCACTCATCCTGTCACAACAAGCCCTGCACAAAAGTCTGTCCCCACCTTTCTGATCAGCTCCTTTAAGTACTGCAAGACCACCAGAAGGTCTCCCTGATTCCTTCTCCAGGCTGAAAAGACTCCCAGCTGTCTCATCCTGTCCTCACAGCCTTCACATCATTGCTGTGGCCTCCTCTGGATCAGCTTCAACAGGTCCATGTCTCTCTTGTGTCTCAGATGCAGCCAAGCAGAGCCTTTTCAGCAAGGGTCTCCTTAGGGGAAGTCACCCCATCCCCCCCTGGCTACTGCACAGAGCCCAGGCGCCTGAACTGCTGCTCCTCCCCTTTCCTGGCATTGCCAGTCCCACCCCTTTGCTGTCCACTGAGCCCTGGGTGTGCTTCATTCCTCAGCCTTTGCTGTCACCAAGCCTGGTGTCCTTGCACAGTTTGCCCTGGGACCTGGGGAGAATGATGCACTGGTTTCACCTGCAAGGATCCTCCATCACTGGCCCCTTGATGCTTCACCTCTTGTAACATTCCTGTCCCTCTGTGAAGGCTTTAGTCATGCTTGGAGCTGGGGACTCAGCCACCATGGTCCCTGTCCCCACATCTCACCATCTCTCCAGCTGGATCAAATGAAGAGCAGCAACTGGGTGCTAAAGTGGAGCCTGTCTGGCTGTCACCAGCAGTGACAGAGCTGTCTCTACATTGTCACAGAGCAGTGACCAGTCCTCTGCCCTTCAGCTGGGGCCAGGCAGGGACTGAGCTGGGGAGCAAGAAAATCCTAGAAGAAATCCAGGAGGCAACAGATTTCCACACTTAATTAACTCCACAAATTAATCCCAATTAGAAGCTGTAATTGGGATTATGGTGGTTAATCATCCTTCCCCCCAAGCAACAACCACACTATCTGATGTCACTTCATTATAAAAGCAGAGGACATGGACTTATGTGTCCCTGACACCAGAGCTGCCACCCAGCACACCCCAGTGGGCATCAGATCAGGTCTGTTCCCCTTGCCATGCTGCTCCCCAGGACAGGGGACAGGATGGGGGATGGCACTGTGACTGCCACTGCGTGGTGCACTGGGTTGCATCATCACCACTGGCCCAAGGACACAGAATCTGGCTGCTCCTGCTCCTGTTTGAGCAGTTTCCTCCAGAAAACTAAACTGGGAGGAGATTTCTTCAAGTGGCTTTTGTCCTTTTGCAAAGCTCTTTTGTGCTGAAAAGAGCCTGACTGGAAATATTTGCTTGTTCTCCAGTTCCTGAAGGTGGCCTGCAAGAAAGGAGAGACTTTGGACAAAGGCTTGTGATGATAGGCTGAGGGACAACAGCATTGAGCTGGAAGAAGGGAGATTGAGACTGGAGATTAGGAAGAAATTCATTCCAGTGAGGGTGGTGAGACAATGGAACAGGTTGCCCAGGGGGATTGTGGCTGCCCACTCCCTGCAGGTGTTCAAGGTCAGGCTGGATGAGGCTTTGAGCAACCTGGGCTAGTGGGAGGTGTCCCTGCCCATAGCATGGGGGTTGGAACTAGATAATCTTTAAGCTCCCTTCCAGCCCAGACCATTCTATGATTCTCCCTTTTCTGAGCATGTCAGCTAAGCAGAGTCCTCCTGTGGTGGGTTGGTCTCAGCAGCAATACAGAGCAGCCCTTTTCCCCTGCACTGCTCTTGCTAACATGTGTTGTCCCACAGGTGCCAATGTGACCTTGGAGTCCCCAGCTCCAAACCCAGCCTCCTTTCCCCCACTGCTCCCTAAAGCTCACCCAGCAGAGCCCCAACACCCCTTCCCTGCCCCTCTCTGCTGCCATGGGAGGGCTGAGTAAGGCTTTGCTGTTACCTGCAGGGATTGACTATTGGAGCTGTGGGGTGAGAGCCATGCCTGGCAGCCACAACCTGCCCAGGCACTTGGGAAAGAAGCTGCCAGTGCCACTTTGGCTTCAGGCCCTTTCCTGCCCTGCTGAGGACCAGGTGTGAGGCTGTAAGGGGAACTCCTGGAGTGGCTTCACCCCAACACAGAATCATAGAATGGGTTGGGTTGGAAAGCACATTAAAGATCATCTAGTTCCAATCTTCCCAGCTCCAGTCCCAAAAGGAATATGATTGCCAGTTGAACCTGATGACCTTAAAGAGCTTTTCCAACCTAACTGATGCTGTAATACTGCTCTCTGACTCTAGCATGGGATGCCTGGTGTCCAGGATGCACAAAGCAGTTGGGTGAAGCTCTGTTAAATGCCCCAGAGAGGCCAAACTCGCTGCAGCAGCCCCCAGAACTAGGAAACACAGGCTGCTGCTGCCTCCTACCTTTGGCTCAGCTTTCTCCAGAGCCACAGGGAAGCAGAGCTGGGGGGTTACCTTCCCTGGCAGCGTGGCTTTGCCGCAGAGGAAGGGCGATGCTGTTTGCATCCTCACCCTCCTCCGGCCGCCCATGCGCAGCTGCTGCCTTCACACCTCCCCTGCTCCAGCCCCTGCCATCCCCCTCAGGGCCTTGGGCCAGTGGTGATGCTGTTTTGGTTGGATGTTTGTGGGGTCAGTGTTGTTGAACAGGAAAAAAGCAGACTGGAGGCCCCCGCTGGTATTTTTAGTGCCGAGTCGGTGCCTGGCTCCGAGTCCTCGCCAGGGCTGTAAAAATAAACTTCATCTGTGCATCATTTGTACAAAGCTTGGCTCCTTCTCCTGCACCAGGGATGGTTTTTACAGCCCTGCTCCTCTTGGCTTGAGGGAGCATCAGGGACCTGCCAGGTGGCCCCAGCTACATCCTCTAGGATGGCGGTGAGGGGAGCAGGAGGGAGAAGGATTCTTCTTGTGTGCCCCATCTGGCTGCTCAGTACCCTGGCAGATGCTGGCTGTGCAGGTGTGGACCACACTGGCTTGCAGGGCAGAGCTGCTGGGGTCCTGGGGGTTGTTGTCAAGCAGGGGGGAGCTGTTGTGGGAACTCCTGAGCAACACCCCACACCGTGGATGGGGAGGGAGAAGTCTTATTGCCATGGAGACCGAGGAGAGTTGAAAACTGGTTGAAAACTGGCTGCCATGGAAACCAGTTTGGGAGCCTGGGGGGCCATCCTTCCAGGATGGTCCTTGGTTTGTGGGGAAGGTGCTGGTCTGTGCAGTGTGGGATGGCTGGAAAATTCAGATGCTCCAGAGCAGTGCTGGGCCCCTCTAGGGCTAGCCCCAGAAGGGCTACCAGGGAGCCAAGGTGGAGTGACATGGCCCCAGACTGGGGAAACTGGGCAGCCCAGACTGGAGCAACAGGGGCTGGTAGGGAAAGAGATGATGAATGTTTCTGGGCTCCTGGCCATGCAACCTGCCAGCACTCAGGAGTGTGACCTGCAGAGGAACATGGACATTGAGGCAGCTGAAGGTGGAAAGGCAGCATGAGCCCCACCTCTGGGGAGAAATGACCAGAAGGCTGCAGGGCAGAGCAGGACGGGGCTGAAGGGCTGTTGGGAGAGGCAGGGATGCTCTTGGCTCGGCAGCAGTGAGGAGTGAGGTGGTGTGAGGTGCTGTGAATGGCTCTGAACAGCCCTTCCTCCCCACCCAGAACCCATAAAGCATCTCCTGTTCAGGTTCTGTATTTGTTATGCTTCCTAAAATAGGACTCTGGGAAAACAACAGAGGCCTCCTTCCCCCAGGCTGAGTTTCTCCTTTGCAGGAAAGAGGTGTCCTCAGTGGAGACCAAGGTGGCTTTTGTAGCACCCTTCCCACAGGCCACCTTCACTGTGCCACACATCATCCTGAGAGGTCTCCATGCCCTTCCAACCTTGCTCCTGGCACAGACTGAACTGGCACACGTGGCCTGGCAGGGGCTGAGGGTCACCTCCCTGATGCACATGGCAGAGGAGAAGCAGCTGTACCTATTCCATCGTGTCCCCTCCTCCCTTTCCCTCTGCCTCCAGCAGCCCCTGACAAAGGCATCCCCCATGAGTGGGTGATGATCACCTCAGCAGGAGCTGGTAACTATCTAACTACCTGCTGACCTTTTTGCATGCATGAAAACACCTGCCAGCATCTCCAGCTGTGAAGCTGCCTGGTCAGGCACAGCACACCAGCCATGGGCTCAGGGAAGCCTCCCCACCTCAGAACATCCATGCCCCAAGCCCCATGAGGCCAGCAGGTGATCTGGCTGTGGATTTCAAGATGATCTTCACCTGTGATAGGATGAAGTGATGGTGAAGAGATGGGAGCACATAAGGCCTGGGGGGAGTAAGATGAGGGTTCCTCATAACTATGGACCTAAAAGCACCTTTCTGCCCTTGTAACCCATCCTCTGGGGCCCACGTGGGTTGGTCCAGAGGCTGGCTGTGGAGGAGGAATGGTTGGGAGCCCTGAGGCTGGCTTGGTGAGTTGGTCTTTCCACCCCTGTATCTTCTGGGGAGGGTAGGGATGATGTTGGAAGCAACATGGGTGATGGTCTGGAGGCGGTCAGGGGCTTCCCCCTCATCCCAAGACAGGCAGCCTGAGTCTGAGGAGTCAGACTGAGCTGGGCAGGGTTTGTGGCCAGGACCCTCAGATTTGGTGGGATTGCTCCTCCTGTAACTGCTGACTCCCCAAACCTGCCCTTTGTGGCAGGGAGGAGGTGGAAAGCTGTACCCCCCAGCTGCTGGGCTGGTGCCCAAGAGCTTAGCTTCCTCTAAGCCAGAGCCAGCACAGCTCTGCTGCTGGCTGCAACCTCAGGGTGCCCTTTAATTTTTAATGCTTCCATAAAACAGTAATTACAAACACTGCAATGTGAGGTTTTAAGCAGAAAGTATGAACTTCCCAGGGCTTAATTATTCAACAGAAATTAATGAGAGTGGGGCTGGATCCTGCTGGCTGCCTTGGCTTTTCCTAGCAGGGCTGCCATGGATTCTGTTTGCATGGGGGAAGGCTGGGGGGAGGATGAAGCCCAGCCCTGGTGCCTTGGGGCTACCCAGGAACGACTGGATGCCCTTACCAGCAAGGGCAGAGGTTTGGGAGAGCCTGGCTGAGGGGCACCAATGTGTTGGGCTGGGTTGGGATGAGGAGAGGTCTGGAGGGGCAGTGGAGACCCCAGTAAATGACTCTATGCCAGCCATGGAAGTGCAGGATCCTGGTTTTGGAGTGCAGCTCTTGAGGAGGTGCTGAGTGACTGCTGTGATCTAAACTAACACTGCAGGAGCCTGCAGGCTGTGCATTGACCAGAGTGGGGAAACTGAGGCAGGTGCCACCCTGGGAGGCAGCATGACCCTGTGGCTGCTGCTCTGTGCCCCCCACCCAGTGCCTGACCAGTCCTCTGTCTGGGAGAGACGCAGGAGCTCCAAGCCTTTGCTTTCTAGAGCTTTCCACAGCCTTCAGTGTGCTCTGAGTTTCCCGGGAAGACCTCAGCCTTGCTTTTAATTACTTTGCTACTGCCCTGTGTAGTTCAAAAGCACCTTTGCTGGGAATGAGTCTGCTGGGACCAAGAGTGCTCCCAGGGCTCTTTAACTGCAGCAAAACAGTTGGAGTCTTGGCAAAGCTCACAGATTCAGGCTGGCTGATGTTGGACTTCCACCCTGCATGGGGTAGCAGTGAAGCTGGGAAAGCCTCGATGGGGGGGGAGGGGAAGGGGAGAAATTGGATAACAAGGGGACAAAATATTCCCTGCCAGCAGCAAGAGGTGGGGCTGCAGAAGTAGGGCTCAGGGGCAGCAGCATCATTTTGAGGTAGCACCCATTGGGCTTCTCCACCTACTTGAACCCACACCTCAGCCCTTCTCCCACCACCCCCCAAAGCCCCCTTTCCATGCAGACACCAGCCAGTTGCCTCATCCCAGCCTAAGCAGCCATGGCCATCGGCAGCTGGCCTCAGCTCAGGTCTCAGGGAGCCATGTTTGGTAGAAAAGCAAGTTGTTGTTGTGGTGGTTGTTGTTATTAATAGCTGGCTGTCAGAACTTCCTTAACAAGCAAACCTGTCTGATCAACCATCTGCAACTAGACAGCAAGAACATGGCAGCAGCCAGAGCTCCTGGCAGGATGGAGCAGGCTGTTTGTCAGGGCTGGGCAAACAAACCAAAGGGAGTGGAGGAGGTGGTGAGGGCTGGTGGGAGCGGGGTGGGGATGATGGCTCAGCTGATGAGGTGTTGGGAATGGGGAAGGAACAGGGCTTCATTTGCAAGGGAAATGAAATTATTGCCTGCTCTGTGAGTAGTCCTGGCACAGCGGAGCCTGATGAGCTGTGTGAGGAGGGTGCTGGCGCGGGGGGGACCTGGGAGCACTCAGCAACCTGGTGTGGGAGTGCAGCCTGCTCTGGCTTGGGGAGGGCAGGTCCTGGAGCAGATGGGGCTGTTGCAGCCCCCTGAGGGATGTGGGGTGGTCTGTTGCCCATGGGGTGAGCTTGTTATCTCCTTCATCACCTTAACACTCATCTGAGCCTCATCTCGCATCATTCGGGCTGTGTACAGGGAAGGTCACAGCAATGACCTTTGGTTGGTCATTCCTGAGGGTGGAGGGGTGAGGGGGGAGGATGATGCTGGCAATAGCTGCTCAGAGCCAGAAGCCAGCTATGTCCTGGGCTGCATCCCCAGCAGAGTGGGAAGCAGATGGAGGGAGGGGATGCTGCTTCTCTGCTGAGACCTCACCTGCAGTGCTGGGTCCAGCTCTGGAGTCCTCGGCACAGGAGAGACAAGGAGCTTCTGGAGCAGGGCCAGAGGAGGTGCCGCAAAGATGATGGCACGGCAGTCTTGGCCCACCCAGATGTGATGGGACAGCTGGGGGCTTTGCAGGCAGCTTGTGGCTTGGCAGTGACTCCGTCTCTTGGGGCAGGGGACGGTGCCTGCAGCCTGTGCTAAGGACAGGGTCAGACCAGCTCCAGCCCTGCACTGGGAATGCTTTTGTATCCTGTCATGTGAATGTTTTCGCCTCGTTCCTATCCTATAAACAGGGCATCAATGCTCTCCAGCTGGGAACACGACGCCCTGGTCACGGTCCCTCAGGGCAATGTCTGCTGAGCTGGAAATGAAAGGGAATTGGGCTTAAACGAGGAGCATCCTGGAGACAAGAGGTGATTTACCGGCCCCAGTTAATCACTTGTGGCAGCACTGGGCTGGGTGGGAGACCTGGTTGCTCTCTGCTGAGAGTTCGCAGAGCTGGGTCACCAATCATTTGGGGTTTATTTGGGTCTTTGATTTAACTTCAGCAGACTATAAAGACAAGAAGTCATTTCAAGGTACTGTATTCAGGGAAAGGAAAGGGGGGGTGGGGGAAGAGAGTGAGAGAGAGAGAGGAGGCAAAAAAAAAAAAGCCAGAAGGGGGTAGTTTGAAGTTGTCAAAATGATGTTCCACTCCTTCAAAACAATCTCAGAAAACTGACCCAGATTTTGTCAGCACTCTGGCTTTCAAAGAGCTGTCTGTCTCTGCAGAAGAGGATGGGGCTGTAAAACAGATTCGATTTTAATTTTTATTCAATTTAAATTTTCTTTCCTTTTTTTCCATCTCCTTTTCTCTTCCTTTTTTTTCTCCTTCTCCTTTTCTCTTCCTTTTTTTTTCTCCTTCTCCTTTTCTCTTCCTTTTTTTTTCTCCTTCTCCTTTTCTCTTCCTTTTTTTCTCCTTCTCCTTTTCCTTTTCTTTTCTCTTCTCCTTTTCTCTTCCTTTTTTTCCCCTTCTCCTTTTCTCTTCCTTTTTTTTCCCCTTCTCCTTTTCTCTTCCTTTTTTTTCCCCTTCTCCTTTTCTCTTCCTTTTTTTTCCCCTTCTCCTTTTCTCTTCCTTTTTTTTCCCCTTCTCCTTTTCTCTTCCTTTTTTTTTCTCTTCTCCTTTTCTCTTCCTTTTTTTTCCCCTTCTCCTTTTCTCTTCCTTTTTTTTCCCCTTCTCCTTTTCTCTTCCTTTTTTTTCCCCTTCTCCTTTTCTCTTCCTTTTTTTTTCCCTTCTCCTTTTCTCTTCCTTTTTTTTTCCCTTCTCCTTTTCTCTTCCTTTTTTTTTCCCTTCTCCTTTTCTCTTCCTTTTTTTTTCCCTTCTCCTTTTCTCTTCCTTTTTTTTTCCCTTCTCCTTTTCTCTTCCTTTTTTTTTTCCCTTCTCCTTTTCTCTTCCTTTTTTTTTCCCTTCTCCTTTTCTCTTCCTTTTTTTTTTCCTTCTCCTTTTCTCTTCCTTTTTTTTTTTCCTTCTCCTTTTCTCTTCCTTTTTTTTTTTCCTTCTCCTTTTCTCTTCCTTTTTTTTTTTTTCTTCTCCTTTTCTCTTCCCAATTTTTTTTAGGTTTCACAAAACCTGTGCCTTGCCTCATTCCTGTGGGATCAGTAGGGGCATGATGAGAAAGGAAATTCAGTTCCCATTGCTGCCAGCTTCTGCCTGCCAAGAGGCAGCAGCAAAAGGGAAGTGCTGTGAAATCTTTCCAGGACTTTTGCTCTTAGGGTAGAATTCCCCTCCCCAGGCAACCACCTCAGGGATCACTCATGGGCAGCATGAGCAGCATTCTTCTTCTGGCCACCAGAAAGGCCCAGGAGTGAGAAATAGGGTGACAGACAATGCCCATGGCAAGAGGGGTGTCTCCCAAAACCCACACTTGCCCTGTCCAGAACTTGGGCAAATAAAGGTCTGCTCTAACCTCTGGTTTGGGCTGTTAAACAAACTGTTTTGATAGAAGAAGTTCTATTGTCCACTGAAGAACAATATGGGGAAATATTTGCTGCTCCCTTAGGTGGGTGATTAATGATGAGGCAAAATGGATCCACCTGAGGAAGGACCCTGCACTGCCTGGCTGCTCCTTGGGTCATGGTGCTGACAGTCAGGGCTTGGTCCAATTGAGAGCCTGAAGTGAGCTGGTAGGGCTGCCCTGAAGGCATTGGGAGGGGGAAAAAAAACCCTAATATTTCCTAACATCCAGCCTAAACCTCCCCTGGTGCAGCTTGAGACTGTGTCCTCTTGTTCTGCTGCTGCTTGCCTGGGAGAAGAGACCAACCCCCACCTGGCTACAACCTCCCTTCAAGGAGTTGTGGAGAGCAGAAAGGTCTCCCCTGAATCTCCTCTTCTCCAGGCTATGCAGCCCCAGCTCCCTTCTTAGAGCATCCCACACTGCTGCTTTGGGGTGATAGCATTAAAACCTGGGACAAGGAGGGCTTTTTTTCTTCATGAAGTTTTGCTCAGGCACTTCTGGTGTAAGGTGCTGTGACAGCAACCTGAGCTGCTGCAGGGAGGAACGTATGGCTTTTCCTGAGGGAAGGCTTGGGAGGTGGGAGAGCAGGGCAAAGGCTGTGGCAAAAGCCTTTAGATTCCTGAGCCCATTCCCAGATGATTCCTTTTGGGTTTGTGCTTCTGCAGCAGTGCACCCATGCATGCAGATAGTTTGAGGGCTGAGGGCAGATTCAGAGCACAATTGGGTGTTGCAGGTGTAACTGTGACCTCACTTGTTACAGAAATACAGCTTTGGCTTAACCCTCTAGAACTAAACAGCCTAACTCGTGGTAAGCATGAAGCCTGTAGGTGTGTGGTGGCAAAAGCAAAGCTGTAAGGATTTGTTAGTGAGGGGGTGATGGCTTTGGGTGTGTGTTACAGGCTGCAGCAGCTCCATGCACTGCCCTCACCCACTTTGGCCACGGCCCTGCTGATGCCAACCCAAGCTCTGCCTAACCCGAGGTGGAGCCCAGCAGCACCAAGGGGCTCTTCTGCCTCCAGCAAAAGGAGATGCATGGCTCTTTCCAAGGCAGGTTGCTGTCAGCAGGCTGCTTGCAAAGTAGGCAGTTCCCTTCCAAAACAGGGAGGTGGGGGAGAGGGGGAGAGAGGAAGAGAAAACTAAGCCAGATGAAAGCAGAGACTGTGCCAAAAGTGTCTTCTATTTATGATTTCACAACGTCAACAATACACCCCACAGCTACAAGCACATAAAAATGGATTCTTTCCTGAGGAGATTGATGGATTTGTGGTCAGGGCCTTTTCTCTGATCCTGCTGCCCCCTGGGCATTGCTGGAATTCACAGAGAGGCTGCACTTTTCTTTGCAGAGGACTAAAGAGATTCTCAAAAGGCCAGCAAAAGCTTGCAGCTCAGAGCTGAGGTCTGGGGAAGTCATTGTAAATAAGGGCAAGGCTTCCCCCAGCTGCTGGGCTGGCTTCCCACAGGGGAGCAGCTCTTGCTTTGCAGCCCACCTGTGGTGGGTCAGAGGCTCTTCATCCTGCCCCATCCCTTGGTGCAGAGCAAGCAGGGCTGGTGGTCACCCCAGGACACCTACACCTCTGCTCCTGTGAGGCATCCCCTCCCAGCAGTGGGCAGTGACACCCCACCAAGCCCAGTGTGGTGCTGAGAACAGCAGAATCACAGAATGATAGGGGTTGGAAGGCACCTCTGGAGATCATTTATTCCACCCTCACTGCCAGAGAAGATTCACCCACAGCAGGTTGCACAGGGTGGCATCATGGTAAGTTTTGAATGACTCCAAAGATGGAGACTCCACCACCTCTCTGGGCAGCCTGTTCCAGTGCTCCAGCACCCTCAATGTCAACAAGTTCCTCCTCATGCTTAGATGGAACTTGTTGTGTTCAAGTCTGTGCTCATTACCTCTTGTGTTGTTGCTGGGCACCACTGAAAAAAAGATTGGTCCCATCCTCCTGTCACCTACCCTTCAAGTATTATAAGGGCAGCTCTGGAGAGGAGAAGACTGAGAGGAGATTCAATAAATGTCTCCAAATATCTGGGGGCCAAGAGGGAGGGGACAGGCTCTGCTCAGTTGCACCCTGGGACAGGACAAGGGGCAGGAGATACAAACTCCAGCACAGGAGGTTCCACCTCAACATGAGGAGGAACTTCTTCACTGTGAGGGCCACAGAGCACTGGAGCAGGCTGCCCAGAAAGGTTGTGGAGTCTCCATAGAATCATAGAATCAACCAGGTTGGAAAAGACCTCAGAGATCATCAAGTCTAACCTCTTACCTAACACCTCCTGACAACTATATCATGGCTCCAAGTGCCACATCCAAGCCTTTTTTGACCATTGCTAAGCATTGCTAAGAGTCAGGGGGGTGCAATGCAGCCCCTGTGAGGTTGAAGGCTCCTCCAGTTTGCCCTCATGCTGTCACAGGAGGGCAGAAGGGATGAGCATTTCCAGCACTTCCCAGTCAAGCTCATCTCGCTGCTCAGATGTCAGCTGGAAATCTCCTTCGGCTTTTCTTTCTGTTTCAGTTTATAAACACCCAGCTTTAAAGCCCCAGCGTTTGAATCCACAAGTGGCAGGAAGCTACCTAACAAAGCTCATTTCTCTTTCACAGCTCCAGCCCTGCAGCTATGAAAACCTCGCAGCTATTGAATTCCTGAGAAGTTTGCCGGCTAGGGATGGGGCTTCTGCACAAGCAGCACAAACACACACACGAGCCATAATATCCCAGTAAGTAGTTTGTGCTCTTTGTGTCTCCTTTCTGGTTAGCAAGCAGCTTTAGGTGTGCTCAAAGACATCCCTGGGAGTCCTGCTGCACGCCGAGTGCGTTCGAGACAATGCTGCCACACAAAGGGATCCCTAGTGCTGGAGAAGCAGCAGGTTTGGCAGGTCAGGGAGGGATGGGTTGGCGAGGATGTGCAAGGAGAATCGATGCTGGGCTCTTTAACAACCACACATCTACTGAACAAAGCCTTTTGAAAGCCTTTGGGGCAGCAGTGGGCTCTTGTCTTACAACGTGCTGGGATTTATCGTGCCGGAAGCAGGGACATGTGGAAACGCTGCCTGCAGCGCTGGGGGGTTGTCTTTCCTGGGCTGGTGGTGCTCCTCCACGTGTGAGGTTGGCTGGGCAGAGGCAAAGCTGCTCTTAGCTGAAGCTGTACAACCTGCAGTCCTGCACGTCCTTCCCTGCTGTGGCTGTGGAAGGGCAAAGGGATCTGGTGGGTTTCCTTCATCTCTGGTGTCCATACTGCCTCCAGCCACCCCCTTGTGTTGCTGGAGGGAGAGAGACACACACAGGTCTCACTTCTGTGATATAAGGATGGGGCAAACAGTAAATAGGAAGAAGAGCCCAGGGTCAGTCAGTAAGGAGCAGAGCTGCTCGCAGCCAGGAGAGATGACAAATGAAGTTTCCTGGGCACAGGCAGAAATGTCACGGTCAGAAGCCTGGGTGGGAAATGTCAGTGCTGCTTTGATGCAGGTTGCTGGCACTGCTGGAGAGCTGCCTCCTGCCCACCAGCTCAGCGTGAGCACCTCGGGTCTGCTCCTCTGGAGCTTGATATGTTGCATGGGAGCAGCCCTTGTGACAGCCCCCAAGCTCTCCTAGTGCCAGGGTCCCTTCCTATGCCTAAGGACACTGCGAACATTGCCTTCATGTGGAGAGGAGGGAGATGACTGATCTGGTCAACCATCAAGGAGGCTGTAGTGAGGTGGGGGTTGGTCTCCTCTTCCAAGGAACAAGTGACAAGAGGAGACTGCCTCCAGCTGTGTCAGGGGAGGGTTAGGTTAGGAAAAATGTCTTCCCTGAAAGGTCTGTCAAGGCCTGGCCCAGGCTGCCCAGGGCAGTGGTGGAGCTACTATCCTTGGAAGGGTACAAAAGCTGTTTAGCCATGGTGCTGAGGGACATGGTTTAGCAGCAGGCTTGGTAGTGTTGGGTTAACAGTTGGACTTTGTGATCTTGAAGATCTCTTCCAATCTAAATGATTCTATGATGCCTTCCTTGACCCAAATTCCAGCCTCTTTGGAGCAGTTCTGAGCTTCCTCTGAGGCTCTGCAGCTCACACACAAACACTTGCTTGGAGGCTGTTCCCTTTCTGCAGACTTTCCTGGCTGGCAAACTCTGCCGTGGGGTTTCCTGCTGTGTCCTCCCTGGCTGAGCAGCCCCTCGTGGTGCTGAGCCCTGGGGAGCATCCTTTGCCATCAGACCACCTCCTCCAGCATCAGGCTGCCCTTTCACTTCAAGCTTTTGTCCCCCAGGCTGCGTCCCGCTGGGCAGCACAGAGCAGGATTACAAAGCAGCCGGCAGAAGGAAATGCCACTGAGCCCTAGCCAGCCCTGGGCATTTAGAATGCAGCATCTTCCATCCCCTGGAATCCTCCCTGAGTGCCTTTGCTTAGCAAATCCTTCTGCTGCTGAGCAGCAATCCCACACAAACCCTTTGGGATAAAGCTACTTTCTGGAAGGGTTTTGATCAAGGTTGTACAAAGCCTGGTGGTGTCTGCTGGGGCTCCCAGTGCATCCCAGCACCAGCCTCCCGTATTTTCATCTGCTTTCAGGAAGAAGCTGTTGCAGCAGTGAGCAGAGGTCATAAGTATGGCTCTGCACTCCCTGCCAGGCTTGCAAAGCAGCTCTTGGTCCCAATTTAACCTCCTCCTCCTTCCTACAAGCTGGTAAACAGAGAAGCTATTTTCTCCTTCACCTCCAGCCCTGGCTCCCTGGACTGTGCCTGCCAGATGGCAGCTAGTGGAGGCTTTCCTGCCCATCCCTCCTGCCAGCCTGTGCTGGCCGTGTGGCTGCAGACAGAGGAGAAGCCATCTCCCACCTCTCTCTCCAATGCTTTGTGCCATCCTCAGCAGGAACACGAGGGGGGCTTGGCCAGATGCTCAAGGCACTGCCTGGATCAGCAGCAGCCTTTGTCAGCTGGGGAATCAGAACCAAGCAGCAGGGGATCGAAGGTGTTCCGTGAGTAATGGCACTGACTCCCCAGCCGTGCAGCCAGGCTGCAGCTCTGTAGCAGGGCTGCTGTTGTTCACCTCCCTTCACTGTTTATTTGTGGTTTGGTGTTTTTTTTCCAGGGACTTTTGATGGGAGTTAAAAGCAGCCTGGCCTCAGAAGAGTTGCTGCACGCAGCTTTTATCAGGGGCTGTGAGTTATCTGCTGATGGAGCTCTAATATGAGTGCTTGCTGCCTGCAAATGCTACTCCCCTCATTTTCTTTGAGGCTGCTGCAGCTTCACAGTGTTTTGACTGGCCAGGGAAAGCTCAGCCTGGGTTAAAGAGCAGCCATGAGCCCTGACACTGCTGCCCTGGGATGGGGACATTTCAGAGTCCTGCTGGTCACTTCCCATTCAGGGCTGAGGCCCGTGGCTGTGGCCAGCTGTCACCCTGACATGCATGGGGACATCAGGTCAGAAACCATGGTGAGCACCCAAGGTGGCAAAAGCTGTGGTCCTCCTGGGGCAAGGCTGGACCAAGGCTGCCCAGGGAGGTGGTTGGATATGCCTGGAGATATTCAAGGTGAGGCTTGACAGGGCTTTGGATAACCTGACCTAGTTGAGGATGCCCCTGATGACTGCAAAGAGAGAGGTTGGACTAGATGACCTTTGGAGGTCCTTTCCAACCCAGACCATTCTGTGATGTTATGATTCTATGACCCTGCTCTAGTTTTATTTGCTTTAGTTCTGAACTAAACTGGGAAATGGAGGAAGACATCCTGGTGGATGTCTTCTCTTGCTGGAATGTGCCCAGAGAAGGACAACAAAGCTGGTGAGGGGTTTGGAGCACAAGCCCTATGAGGAGAGGGTGAGGGAGCTGGGGTTGCTTAGCCTGGAGAAGAGGAGGCTCAGGGGAGACCTTCTTGCTGTCTACAACTCCCTGAAGGGAGGTTGTAGCCAGGTGGGGGCAACCAGCAGCAGAACAAGAGGACACAGTCTCAAGCTGTGCCAGGGGAGGCTGGATGTTAGGAAGAAGTTCTTCATAGAAAGAGAGATTGGCCATTGGAATGTGCTGCCTGGGGAGGTGGTGGAGTCACCATCACTGGAGGTGTTGAGGAGGAGACTTGATGGGGTCCTTGGTTACATGTTTTAGTTGATTAGATGATGTTGGATGATGGGTTGGACTTGATGATCTTGAAGATCTCTTCCAACCCGGTCCGGTCTGGTCTGGGCTATGCTATGCTATGCTATTCTATGCTATTCTATTCTATCAGACCCCAGCCCAGGGGATGCTTCAGAAATGCACTGGGTATTGGTCACATCTATGACCTGTCATGTATGGAGCTCATGCTCTGCAGAGAGGATGCAGGGCCCTTCCATGCTGTTTTCCCAGTTTTTAATGAAAGCTAGGATGCTGCAGGAGGCAGGGGTGGTGCCAGGGGCTCTGTGCAAGGTGTGCTGGTTAGGCAGCTCTCTCCAAAGGCCTCCAGGACCCATCACAGGAGGAAAAACAAAATGTGCCTGTGTCAGAAGCGAGAGCTGAATGTGCTCCACTGATTTCCCAGGTGAGATCTCTGCCAACATTTAAACAGGATGAATGAGATGACCTGGATAATTACAGGCCTGTCAGCTCCACTTCGATCCCGGGCTGCCTGATGGAGTGGCTGATGTGGGGATTGATTAATACAGAATTAAAAGAGAATAACACCAGTAAATGAAAGTGAAGGTCTTGATGTCTACCCACAGGTTAAAGAAGCAGCTTTTTGTGGCACAGAGGCTTGGTGTGGAGACAGTGGGTTACTGCAAGGTGTTTTCCGTGGAGGACGAACAAGGAAGGAGCCGGAGCCAGAGCAGCCCTGCAGGGCACAGGATTTTGTGCCACCCAGCTGGATGGCACCATGGGATGTGAGGTCCCTGCACCATCCTGGCTGCACTCCCACAGGTAGGGCTTGGGTGAGTGGACAGCACTGTGCTGGATTCTATGGCCCTGCTCTGGCAGGGGGGTTGCACTTGGTGCTCTCCAGGGGTCCCTTCCAACCCCCTAACATCCTGTGATCTGGGGCTGATGGCCACCTCTCCATGGCCCACCAAAAATCTGTTGTCTCCATGCCAGCCCAGCTTTGAGCACAGCACTGAGCACCACAGAACCATGGAATGGCTTGAGCTGGAGTGGACCTTAAAGATCATCTAGTTCCAACCCTTCTGCCATGGGCAGGGACACCTCTCACTAGAGTAGGTTGCTCAAAGCCTCATCTGGGGCTGAGGCATCCACAACTTCCCTGGGCAGCCTGTTCCAGTGTCTCACCACCCTCACAGTGAAGATCTTCTTCCTAATGTCCAACCTAAATCTACCCTGTTCCAGTTTGAAACCATTGCCTCTTGTCCTTTCACCACAGACCCTTATAGAAAGTCCCTCCCCAGCCTTCCTCTAGCCCTACTTCAGATCCTGGAAGGTTTCTCATAGCCTTCTGTTCTCCAGGCTGAACAGCTCCACATCCCTCAACCTGTCCTCACAGGAGTGGTGCTCCAGCCCTCTGATCATCTTTAATGGCCCTGCTTTGGACCCTCTCCAGCAGACCCATGTCCTCCTTGTGCTGGGGGTTCCAGAGCTCCATCCATCATCCCAGAGCCACACACACAGACCTGGGACAGAGCTGTGCTGAGGTGACCAGAGGACAAGAAAGCACGAGGGAGGTGTTTCTGCCCTGATCTCCCCAATGTTGGTGTATTCCCCCACGTTCTTCTGGCCTCCTCCCAGCCAGGAGGGGGGTGTCAGCACCCGGGCAGGATGCAGCCCATGCTGGCTGCAGTTCTTGCCTCTTTTTCCAGTTGCCATAGGAACAGACAAAGGCCTCTAAAGCAGCGCAGTGGGGTGCACGTCTAGGTCATGCTGTGGAGCAGGCAACCATTTTATAGCGATAATAAATTCAGGGAATTGGGAATTTGGCCGAAGGAGCACCACGAGGCAAGGACTTGGAAAGGCAGAATGGAGATAAATGAACAAAAAGAATCGTTCTGTGACAAATGCCCAAACGTTGTGCTAGGACCTAAGCGAAATCCTCCTCCGGAGTTCAAGAGAAAGAGGCTGGGAGCAGGGATTGCAAGGAATGATTTGTCCCTCAGGCATGGAGCTAGAAAGGCAAAGGCAGCACCTGAAGGTGTTTCAGAGACAATTGGATTTCAAAAGCCTTCATTATCTCCAGTCCCCTCAATGTCTAGACGTGAATTACTGCTGCCCAAAGATTTGCCATCCCTCCATTTGCATGACAGGAACCGGGGAGGCACCAAATCGTTGGAGGTGAGAGCTGGCCAAGCAGAGACAACCCTCTGAAGGTCACTAAAAATATGCTGGAAATGTCTGCACAGGGGAATGGAGGCTGCTGGCTTGGTGGAGAGCTGCAGATCCACCATGACATGGGGACCCCCTGGGCCTTTCCAAACAGCGAAGGGCTGAGGGTATATAAGCACCCCTGGAACCTTCATGAGCTCCTAGGTCAGTTGCTGTTGGCACAGGGTTGGGTTTTCAGAGCACTCATCTAAGTATTCAGGCTTAGGCTGGAGGTTAGGAGGAAGTTTTACACAGAGAGAGTGATTGCCCATTGGAATGGGCTGCCCGAGGAGGTGGTGGGGTCGCTGTCGCTGAGGGTGTTCAGGGCGAGGCTTGACAGGATGCTTGGTTGTATGGTTTAGTTGATTAGGTGGTGTTGGATGATAGGTCGGACTCGATGATCTTGAAGGTCTCTTCCAACCTGGTTTATTCTATTCTATTCTAATCCCCTCCTGCATGGTGGAGTGGAGATGGTCTCCTGCCCCATAGCTGAGGACACCAAACCAAGATGCTGCTCAGCTGCTCCTTGCCAGCATAGCAAACTCGCTTCCTTTGCTGCCAGACCCAAGTCATGCAGCATCTTCCTGACCCTTTTTCCTATCTGTTGAAGCAACCCTGCTGCAACAAAGACTGTCCTGGGGGAGCCCCTCTGTGTTAACACCAGCTTTAACACATCAAGCTTCTACAGCATGAGCTTGGCCTCAGGAAAACTCATGGGCAGTAGGTGCGGGAGATGGTGGCAGATCACTGACTAGAGCTGGAATCTCTGGCAGCAGTGTCTTCACATGTCCTAATGGGGTTGGGGGGGGGGGCTCATAAATGTGTGACATTTGGCATAGGAGGCAATCCTTGTGCTTCCCCAGCCCTCAGAGCACTAACAAAGAGGGCAGGGCAGTGGGGCGATGCAGCCCCTCAGCATGGTGCAGCAAGCTGAGTGAAGCCCACACAGACATCCCTCCTCCCTGGTCCATGTTCTGGCCTTTCCCTAATTATGCTGGGATTTGAAACACAATTTATCTCCCTGTGTCCTGTTGGCTTCAAGAAGCAGAATTTCTCATGCTGATTTAATCACCTCATTATGTTGAACAAGTTAGAGTTATTCTGAGGATGGCTAATAGGTGCCAATTTATACCCCTTGGCAGAGCAGGGCTCCTGCTCAGCCTTAGCACTTGGGGTTTTCTTTGGCCAGACAAAGAAAGCCTCAAGCTGGAGCTTTTTAGGGTAGACAAGGCTCACCTGGGACCTGGGACATCTGGTGCTGGTGCTTTGCAAACACTTCCTTTGATTTCAGCTTATGCCTAGTCTGGTTTAACAAGGAGATGGTAGGGACTTGGAAATTACTGAGCTGGGATGTGGCCAGGAACAAAAAATCTCATCGGCTCGGTGCCTGCTGCCTGCTCCTCAGGCAGGGAACCAGCCAGGGGGTCTGCACCCTCCTGAAGCTGAGGCTGGGTGCTGCCTCTCAGCCCTCCCACCGACCAGATCTCTGCTTCTGTGCTCCAGCAGAGGAATGACAAAGTCCTGCTCTTTCCATCATCCCATCCCCAGCAAAAATGCCTGGCTACAGGACACCTTTCTCTGTGCTGGCTTGAGGCATCTCCTCTCTTTTTGGAGGGCAGGACGATGAGGAGGAGAGAGGATGAAGGCCTAGAGTGTTTAGTGAAGAATATGAAGCTTGGATGCTGAGGTCTCATTTTAGAGGCATGGCAGGGAACTGATGGCAAGCACCAGGCAAATGCAACTTGGCATGGTCCCACCTGCAGGCAACAGGCTTCAAATGGGGACTTCAAACTGGCTATGCCTGTGCTCCTGGCTATGTCTGGAGCTTGGAGGAGGGAGCCCCTGGGTGACAGGCTCAAGGATTGCCTCTCTTTCAGACCCAGCACTCTGTTAATGCTCTTTTTGTTGTCACCCCAAACCCATCAGTTGTTGGAGTGTTCAGAATGGAGGTGGGACATCAGGACTGTGCTGCCCAGATGTGGTGTTCCCCTGCTGAAGTGAGAGGTGCCTGTTCCACGCATGGAGCAACTGATGCCAACACACAGGGCTGGGTGACAGGTTGGTAAGGAAGCAGAAGCCAACCCAGTTTCCAAAGCAGATGTGACCAGAGAGTGCCAGCCCTGGGGTGTCACAGCTGCTCAGTGATGGTAGATGCTCCCTTGAAGCTCTTACCTCTCCCAAGCAGGTGCTGCCAGCTGTTCCCAACCAACCAAAACCACAGAGTGCTTCATGCTGCTCACACCCACACCCTTTCCTTGGGATGGAAACAGGGAAGGGAAATGTTTGCTCTGTGCCAGGTTTTGCTTTGTTCCAGAGAGCTTCTCCAGCTGCCGCTATTTTGAGGTCCCTTTCCTTCCCTGCCATCCCCAGAGGCTCCTTGCTGAGCAGTGGAATAGAAACCGACAGATTACTGCTACAGCTTGCCGAGCTCCTCTCTTTCATCTGAAAGAAGGATGGGGAGTGGGGGTGTGCTGTGGAAGCCAGGCAGAGCCAGGGATGCCAAGAAGGATTTGGATATTTTTTTCCTGTCTTCCCAGGGTGCTGTCAGAGCCAGTGGGAAGCTGCACTGCCACGGCCCTGCCTGTCCTCTGGCCTGCCCCAGGCTCTGCTGACATCCAGACTCATCTCCTCAGATGTCTCCCTATCCACTCCAGCATGCCTGTGCTTCCACAGGAGCGCAGAGAAGGGCCACAGGAGCTGGGTGTGGAGGAATGGGAGGCCCTTGCTGCTCCACAGTGCTGGGAACCCCTCAGGTGATGGCATGGGCACACGTTTTGGGTTGGCATTCTGGTGTGGGTGCTGCCACGAGGCTTTGTGAGCACAGCTCATCTCCAGGCTCCTCACAGCACCCTCACAACATGGGCAACATCTCCCTTCAAGGTTGGAGGGGTTAGCAGCTGGGACACTGCTGTGAGGCTGGCATACATCTGCTGCCCCTTCTCACCTGGTCTGGGTTGGAGGACACCTACCTGGGAGGATCCCTGTTAATGCTTTCCTGTAAAACCTACATATCCTACCCATATCAAACTTGGGAGGGAAGGGATGGAGGGATGGATGGGTGGGTGGCTGCTGGGACCCCATCTCCTTGCCCCTTGGGCCACCTACCATCTCCTGAATGTGGGGACATGCATCAAAGCAGAGCATCAACCACCACATCATTTCTTATCTAATACCCCTGGCCCTTGCCAAATCCTGATTTTTCTTTCCTTAGCACATGTAGGAAAAAGCTGTGGAATGAGGATCTTTCCAAATGTGGTGTTTGATGGAGCCAGGGCTGGGAATGTGGACAACCCTGGGCAGCTCTTGGCGTGGGTAGCTTAGGTTTGTTTAATCCATGAGAGCTCAGCCACAGCCCAAGAGCTGCCCAGTGCATGACACCCAGCAGACCCACTGCCACTGTCCCACCATGACCATTGGTTCACCTCGAATATTGGGTTCAGTTTTGGGTTCTCATCACAAAAAGGACTTTGAGGTGGTGCAGCAGGCATAGAGAAGGGCAACAAAGCGGGGGAAGGGTCTGGAGAACAAGGCTAGTGAGGAGCAGTTGAGGGATGTGGGGTTGTTTATTCTGGAGGAGGCTGAGGGGAGACCTCATTACTCTCTACAACTCCCTGAAAGGAGGTTGGAGCCTGGTATGTGTTGGTCTCTGCTCTCTACTGTCAATGATAAAATGAGAGGAAATGGCCTCAAGTTGCCCCAGGAGAGGTTTAGGTTGGCTATTAGGAACAATGTCTTTGCTGCAAGTGGTCAGGCATTGGAAGAAGCTGCCCAGGGAGGTGGTGGAGTCAGCATCCCTGGAGATGCTCAGGAAATGTTTTGATGCGGCACTATGGGACATGGTTTAGTGAGCATGGTGGTGTTGGGTCAACAGTTGGACCCGATGACCTTAGAAGCTTATACAGAATTAGCCAGGCTGAAAAAGATGGTCTTTTCCAGCTGAAACCATTCTATGATTCCATCCCCTGGCATTCCAGGGTGTTCCCCCACCCTTCCCTAGCCCTTCCCGGGGTGGAAGGAGCTTTTTAGCTGAAGACTTTGGAGCCAATTGCTTTCAGCCACCCATTTTAATCACAATTTTAATGAGCCAAGCAGAAGGCTCAGTTTAAACAGAATTAGGAATAGGCATAGAATTAGGAATAGGAATGGAAAAGAATAGAGTAAACCAGGTTGGAAAAGACCTTTGTGATCATCAAGTCCAATCTGTCACCCAACACCACCTAATCAACTAAACCATGGCACCAAGCACCCCATCCAGTCTCTTCCTAAACACTTCCAGGGCTGGGGACTCCACCACCTCCCTGGGCAGCACATTTCAAAGGCCAAGCTCTCTTTCTGTGAAGAACTTCTTCTTAACATCCAGCCTAAACCTCTCCTGGTGCAGCTTGAGACTGTGTCCTCTTGTTCTGGTGCTGCTTGCCTGGGAGAAGAGACCAAGCCCACCTGGCTACAACCTCCCTTCAGGGAGTTGTAGACAGCAATAAGGTCTCCCCTGATCAGCTTCCATCTCCTTTCTCATTTGTACACTTGATTTACTGCCTGAGCTCAGTTCTTCTGGGTTGGTAACCACTACTCCACAGGTTTGCTCTTACTACTCCTCTTTTCTTTTGTTCCCCCTGCTAAACAGAAGCAAACACTCTCTGTATGCAAGGTTACTTAAGCAATTATGGAGCTTAATGCTCATCTGCAGCAATTCTTTGTGTTTGCACTGTGTTATTTCCTACCACAGGCAATGACACATCCCTTCTCCTTTCATTTTTTTTTATGAGGTGATGATTAATTTTGGACTCACGACGTGTGCCACAGCCTATTCAGATGGAAATTGGGGGTTTCAATGTAAGATACCCAAAAAACCAGCATCCAAAAAAAAAACCCAACCCCAAAGCCCACCCCCAAAAAAGGGCTTTAATTAGTTAAATAGAACCATTTCAAATGTGCTGCTTACAGATGACAAAGGGGGAAAAAAAACCCCAAACATTACTACAACAACAAGAAGAAGCAGCTTATCTGAGCATGCATTTAGAAGTGATTTCCTCAACACAGATAAGCATTATCTGCAGGGAGGGAACTGAGTGCTCTGCTCCTGGTTGTAAAAGTAATAGAGTCACAGCTTCACAGAAGGGTTTGGGTTGGTAGGGACCTTGGAGATCATCCAGTTCCAACCCTCTGCCATGGGCAGAGACACCTTCCGCTAGCCCAAGTTGCTCAAGGCCTTATCCAGCCTGGCCCTGAGCACCTCCAGGGAGGTGTGTGGGGAGAGAATGGAACTTTCTCACTACCACAGGCATCCACAACCTCCCTGGGCAACCTGTGCCAGTGTCTCACTACCCTCACTGTAAAGAATGTCTTTCTAATCTCCACTCTCAACCTGCCCTCCTCAAGCGTCAGTCAATTCCCTCTCTATGCTATATCCTTTCATTACATACCAAGGTAGACAGGAAAAGGCAAAGGAGCTTTATTATTTTGTTTTATTATTTTATATTTTATGTGGGTTTTTTTGTTTTAACTTTATTTTAATTTTATTTCTTATATTAATTTTTATTTCTTTTTTAAAATGTTTACTTCTTACTTTATTTTTATTTTTCTAATTTTCATTTCTCATTTTATTTTATTTTTTATTTCTCACTTTATTTCTTTTTATAACTATTTTTATTGTAATTTATTATTCTATTTTAAATTTTCTTATTTTTTATTGTTATTTTATTTTTGCTTCTTATTTTTATTTCTTATTTTAATGTTTATTTCTTATTTTTATTTTAATTTTTTAAAATGACTTATTTTATTTTTAATTTTTCTAATTTTCATTTCTTATTTTATTTTAATTTTTATTTATAATTTTATTTTTTATTTTTATTTTATTCTTTATTTTTATTTTTGCTGCTTTTTATTTTATTTTTTTAAAACAATTACTTATTTTTAAAATTTTTCTAATTTTCATTTCTTATTTTAACTTTTATTTTAATTTTAATCATTTTAAATTTTATATCTTTATTTTTGCTTCTTTTTATTTTATTTTTTTAAAAAAATTACTTATTTTTCATTTCTTATTTTATTTTCATTTCTTATTTTCATTTCTTATTTTATTTTAATTTTTATTTTAATCGTTTTAATTTTTAAATTATTTTTATTTTATTTTTATTAATTTGTTATTTTTATTTTTGCTTCTTATTTTTATTTCTTATTTTATTTTTTATTTCTTATTTTAATTTTTATTTCTTTACTTTTTAGAAATTTTTATATTGAAAAAAAAAAAAGTCACTCCAACTTCCTGAGGTTTGCAGTGGCTAAACCAGTGGGGAAAGGCAATGCAGGGAGGCTTTTCTCTTGCCTGCACCCTGGGAGGGGAGCAATGCTGGTGGGTGCTGGATCTGAGCCTTCAGCTGGAGCCTTCAGATGCTTCAGTGATTTTAGAGCTCCTTTACAGAGCTGACAGCAGCCTTGTGCTGCTTAACATTTTCCTATGAGCTGCTTCAATTACAGCAGGGCAGGGCTGCACAATGCCCTTCTCTATTTTTAATCAAAAAGTGTGCTTGAGGTAAAGAGAAACCCCTCCGAAACTGGAAACACTCCAGAAACAGGAGGCGGCAACCCAAGGTGGCAAAGCAAGCAGGGAGCTCTCCAGCCCCTAAGCTTTCCTGACCCAGAAATGATGATCATTGTTTGCTTTGCCTCAGCACCGAGTCCAGTCCATAACTTCTCTTTCTCCTTCCTCAGAAGGGGAATTTTTCCCCATTTGCAGGTAGGAGCTGACAGTAATTGGCCGCTGCTGCCTGGCTGCTGCTCACGCCGTAATAATACCACATAAAATAAATGGCCCTGTGTTGTCATCAGCAGCTTTCTGCACACTGGGTCCAGCTTGGCTTATATTAGCTTGTGGAAAAGAATTCTGCAGATTGCACATAAAGAGGGACAGTGCCACCCTCATCAAAACAACAGAGGGTTAGCGTCACCCTCGTAAAAACCTCCTCTGGGTCAGGCAGCTCTCAGCTTTCCGGGAAAGCTGGAGCAGTTTTCAGGGCACATCCTGCAGCTTTGCTCCTAAAGGACAGAGATGCTGGGAAGGAGCTCCCAGCACCACAGCTCCACTGGGCACCTCGGGCGTGGAGGAATGGCACTTGGGGCCATGGTTTAGTCATGAGGTCTGTGGTGACAGGTTGGACTCAATGATCTTTGAGGTCTCTTCCAACCTTGGTGATTCTGTGCCACATCCAGTCCCCTCTTGAACACCTCCAGGGATGGTGACTCCACCACCTCCCTGGGCAGCACATTCCAATGGCTAATGACTCTCTGTGAAGAACTTTCTCCTCACCTCCAGCCTTAACTTCCCCTGGCACAGCTTGAGACTGTGTCCTCTTGTTCTGGTGCTGGTTGCCTGGGAGAAGTGACCAACCCCCTCCTGGCTACAACCACCCTTCAGGTAGCTGTAGACAGCAATAAGGTCTCCTCTGAGCCTCCTCTTCTCCAGGCTAAGCAACCCCAGCTCCCTCAGCCTCTCCTCACAGGGCTGTGCTCCAGACCCCTCCCCAGCCTCGTTGGCCTGCTCTGGACACGTTCAAGTGTCTCAATGCCCTTCTTAAACTGAGGGGCCCAGAACTGGACACAGAACTCAAGGTGTGGCCTGACCAGTGCTGAGTACAGGGGCACAATGCCTTCCCTGCTCCTGCTGGCCACACTGTTCTTGATTTAGCATTGCCAGGGACCCGCAAGCTCTGGAGCCCTGCCGCCGGCCCCCATCTCAACCTGTGGGAGCTTTGGGAGCTCCTCGTAGGTCTGGCTGCACATGGACTACCTGCCTTCAGTCCTGAGCATTGCTCACACTGCCAAAAAAAAAGTGTATTAAGAATAAAAAGAAACAAACAAGCAAGGCAAAGGAAAGAAAAGAGGAAACCAAAGCGCTCCTGTGCTTTCAGTTCTCCGGCAATTGGCAAGAGTTTAATGTGTATGTATCACTAACGCTCTTTTTATGAGCTCCAGTCCCACTGGCATAATTTTTATTATTATTTTTCTTTTCAAACCCCCCTCTTTTTTTGCAGTGTAATTGCTGTTTGTTTTGTCATTTCTCAGTGGACAATTACAGTTCAAAAAACAAAAGTGCCTTTGAAGATGGCAAGCGGCGTGCGCGGGGGCTTCATTAATCCCCTATTAATACACCAGCGGCACGCACTCCAACCTGCCTGGGGCCTGGGACGCGAAAATCTGCCTTTGCAAAGCAATAATGATTTGATCTATTTAAAATACTCCCAGTATTAGCCTGGTTTCCTGGATACATTTCAACGTCAGCAAGCTGGGAGGCTGAAATATCTCTCGTATGTTGGTACCAACCAACCCTCGGGCGACCGGAAAGGCGAAAAAGCACCCTCCCGGTGCTTGCTTTTTTTGTCTGGAGGGAGGTGGAAAGGGAGAGGCAAAGCTGGCTGTGGTTTGGGATGCCTTGCCTGGCTTGTCCCAGGATGGGGTTCTTCTTCCTGCAGCTGGTACTGGGAATAAAGTCTTAAGAGTAAAAAGAGATCACGGTTCAGACGAGCAGCTCTGCAGCCAAGAGCGGCCAGGGTCGCCTCCCTCAGCCTGTCGGGCACACAGTGCCTTTTGTGAAGGTAGCAGGAGACTTTCCAAGCCCTGAAGGTGGAGAGATGTCAAAAGTAGTAAGAGCTGTTAAAAAGAAAAAGAAAAGGAAAAAGAAGCACATGTGTGGAAATGAAGCAAGTTTCCTGGCCCTGGGGAGGGTAATTTTACTGTTTCTACTGTAAAGGAGTTCTGGTAAAGCCAGGGTTCAGGGTGCTCACCACCCACCCACCCATCCATCCATCTGAGGCTTCCTCTAACTGCTTGTTTGGTCATTAGAAATGTTCCTCCTTTATTAGCAGTATTCTTCATTCCTAAATGAACCTGTTTGGTGAGAGTTAGTGCTCAGGGCTGTGCCAACAGCTGTGTCCCACTCCTGAAGGGGAGCATCTGCAGGTGCTTGGACTCTGCTGCATCATGGCTTGCTGCACCCCGTTCCCTGCATCCCATCCCACTGCATCCCATCCTCCTGATCCAATCCTGATCAATTCTCTCCCACTGCATCCCATCCCACTATACCTCATCCCGCTGGCCCTATCCCACTGCATCCCATCCAGATAACCTTATCCCACTGCATCTCACCCTGCTGATCTCATCCTGCTGGATCCCATCCTCCTGATCCCTTCCCATTCTATCCCACTGCATCCCATCCAGATGACCCTATCCCACTGCATCTGACTCTGTTGATCTCATCCTGCTGGATCCCATCCTACTGGATCCCATCCTGCTGATCCCTTCCCACTCCATTCCATCCCATTGCACTGCATGCCATCCTTCTGATCCAGTCCTGCTGCATCTCATCCCTCTGCCTCCCATCTTACTGATCCCACCCTCTACATCCCACCCTGCTGCACCCTGGCCCATCCCACTGCTCAGGCTGCTGGGGACAACTGGGAGCCTAGGTGCCCTGGGGCTGATGAGAAGCAGAGATGCCCTGAGCAGGAGGAGTGGGCATGGGATGGCCCTGGGCTCTCTGTTCTCTTGTTTTCCACTTCTGCAGGTTGAGATGTTGAAAAATGCATGAGATGCCCCAGGCAGCCTGAACTCTGCGGTGAACAGCTCCAGCCCTGAGTCTGCTGCTCGTTGTTGCTGTACCCTTTAATGGAAAAGGAATGTGCTTGGGGGGCAGTCAAGGCCTGCAGCGCTGGCAGAGGCTTGCAGAAGAGGAGCTGCTGGTGCTCCCTAAATGGGATGATGCTTCCAGGTACATCATCCCCACTCAGCCACCGGTCCCTGAGGGAAGCAGCATCACCACCTCTGCTTGGATCTGTTGGGAGCACAAGGGCTGGCTCAGGCTCTTTGCAGGGTTTGGGTGGTTTTCCTTCAGTTTTGGAGCACTTGTTCCTCACAGTCCCAGCACTTCCCTCAGCCCATGTCACAATCAGGCCAGACAAGAGCCAGGCTCAACTCCAGCTCCACACAAAACTTGAAGCAGCACCTATTGCTTTTGTGATTCAGCTTTTAAGAGGAAAGTGGGCACATATAGGGAACTTTCTGTTCAAATAGCTCCAAATGAGCCCCCAACATCACTCACTGCTCTCTTGAGGTATAAGAAGGGTCAGAACAAGCTGATCCCTCTCCAATAATGAGATTTAAAGTCAAAAGCACCATTTGAATCTCTGCAGGGAGCTCTGGCTTTGACTGGGTGTGTGGAGGACAAAAATAGCTTCTGTCAAAGATGCAAATGGGGCCCCAGACTTGTGTCCTAGGACAAAGGGCTTTTCCCAGAGGAAAGGAAGGAATTTTATTCTGGCTTTGCAAATAGGAGAGACAGCCCTAGAACAGGAAGGAGTTTGCTGAGGCCATTGGAGCAGGTGGTGGTGGAGGCACCAAGCGTGGGAGAAGGGTTAGTGATGTTGGAATGGGTCCAGAGGAGGTCACAGCGATGATCCAAGGGCTGGAAGCCCTCTGCTGTGAAGACAGGATGAGAGAATTGGGGGTTTTCAGCCTGGAGAAGAGGAAGCTCCAGTGAGATCTTCTTGTGGACTTTCAGTACTTAAAGGAGTCAGTCAGAAAGCTGGGGCCAGACATTCTAGCAGGACAAGGGGTGATGGTTTAAACTAAAAGAGGGGGATTTAGACTAGAGAGATGGGAGAAATCGCTTACATTGAGGGTGGTTAGACACTGGTCCAGGTTTCCCAGGGAGGTGGTAGATGCCCCATCCCTGCAACCATTGCAGGTCAGGTTGTTTGTGGCTCTGAGCAACCTGCCCTAGTTGCAGGTGTCCCTGCTGACTGCAGAGGGGTTGGAGTGGATGATCTGTGAAGGTCCCGTCCAACCCCAAACCATTCTTTGGTGGGCTGCATCTCTGGTGGATGCCTGGCTGGGAGACATGGCTGTGCCAGCCCCCAGGAGAGCTTGCCAGAACAGGGCAGCAGTGCCATGATTTGGTGCATGTGCAGATACCAGCTCTTGGCCACTTTGTTGTTCCTTCCAGCACATTCCTGTTGCAAGGTGTGACCTGGAGCCCTCTTCTTCCCCACCCAGCACTGCCGGGCAGGGAGAGGAGATCGCAATGGGCGATGGAAAAGGCTGGATGGGAAAGGAGAAGGGAAAAGGGAGCTGCTCAAAAGAGCTGCCATGAAGTCATTCTCCTAGAGCTGGAAAGGCTTCCTCCAGTCAACCTGATGAGGCTTGGGAGGCTGTGTCTAGCAGAGAGACGAGCAGCCCTGGAATTACAGCGCGGTAATTGCTCGGTACTTAAAGTCCAGGTCTAGAAGATCTCCAAGTAATAACTCATTGGAAAGATATTGAGTTCTCATCACAAGGAGGAAATATGGTCTCTAAACAGGCAGCTAATGGCATGCCATTTATCTGATGGCAAATCACCCACGTTCATTACTCTCTGCAGCACAGCCAGAAAGAGAAAAGCAAAATTAGCTGAAGGAGAGAGGCAAGAAGGGAAGGACACATTTCCTGACAGTCTTTCTTCAAGGGTGGCTCCTGAAATTCAGGCAGCAGCTATTTGTACCCAGGGCTGCTGCCAGCATGACCCAGCCAGGAAAAACTACTTTATGTGCATCTTCCTCCCTGGAGACATGAAGAATGTTTTCCGTTATTATTTTCACACCACTCAGAGCTCCTGTTGAGAAAACCTTCACCACTCATCAAGGAAAAACTGGGACTGGTGGAACTGTTATTGTTCTTGCTCATCTTTGCCAGAGCTGTGGCTCCAGGGCTGAACAAAGACCAGATACTCTTTTATTCCTTTCCAGCTCCTGAGTGTCTCCATACTGAGGTGTTGAATGCCTCGCCGCTTCCTCTGCTTTACAGCTTCCTTCCTCCCGGCTTCTTTTGCCTTCTTCCAGGTATTTCTGCTGGAGGAAATGGCTTCCTGGCTGCCCCAGGCTTTTTCTAAGGGATGGGTAATGTTTTCCAAGTAAAGAGTGAGGTCTGCAGGAAGTACTGGGTAAGTCCAGGCAAGAAGCACCCCACCTGGGCATCACAATAGAACAGCCACGGTCTTTCTAGCCACCCTTCTTGATAGCAACATAAACTTCAGTTTACTGAATCATAGGATGGGTTGGGTTGGAAAGGACTTTTAAAGGCCATCTAGGCAAACCCCACTACAATCAGCAGGGACTTCTTCAGCTAGAGCAGGTTGCTCAGAGCCCCGAACAATCTGGTCTGGAATGGTTCCAGGGCATCTCCCACCTCTCTGAGCAACCTAGGCCAGGGTCTCAACCATCACTGCCTGTCCTGTCACAACAAGCCCTGCTCAAAATTCTGCCCCCAGCTTTCTTCTCAGCCCCTTGAAGTAGGGAAAGGCCACAAGAAGTTCTCCCTGAAGCCTTCTCTACTCCAGGCTGGGGTTCCAGCCCCTGGATCATTATTGTGGTCTCCTCTGGCTCCACTCAAGCAGGTTCATATCTCTCCTGTGCTGGTTCCCCACCTGCGTTTCACAGGAGCTGTGCAGTCCCAAGTCTTGACAACATGTCTGAAGGAGATGGGGAGGAGAGGAGAACCTGCAGGACCTTTAAAAGCCACCAGTGATGGGGGATAGCAGGACTGACAGACCATGGACTCATCTCCTTCTGCCTCAGGGTGATGCTTTGAGTTGAAACATAGCTAAACTCTCCAGCTCCTTCCAAAAAATCCTCCTTTGTGTCACCAGCTGCTGTTGAGATGCCTGAAGGACTGACCCTTGCTCAATGCCTGTGAACATCCCTGCCTGGTGCAGCAGCCCCTGGGCATTGCTGAGTGCTTGCAGGTTGCACAGGCTGGAGGAAAATAACCTGCTAATTACAGCTTCCATTTCTGTGCACTGTGGAGTAAGTGCCTTCATGGAAAGAGGCTCCTTCATCAATTAATCATCCTTCATCCTGGAGTCAGGGAAGAAGACTGTGAAAAAGCAGCAGTGCTTCTTAACACTTGATTTGCCTTTTCTAGGAAATCACAGGGACACAGTGGGTTGCAGTCTGTTTATCTGAGGCTGCTGTTGGTTTTGCTTCCTGTTTTCTGATGGCCAATAGGGAGTTATAAACCCCTGAGTTGACCTTGATTTTTCTTGGGGGGGGGGGTCAATTTGCTTCAAAGAGTTCCATTTCCCTCCAGCACGACTCCAGGAATGCTCTAGAAGTGATGTGGTATTTTATTTCCTCTTAGTCATGGTCAAACAGCATCCAAGTCATCGTTTTGTGCTTGCCACAGGTTGGAAATTTGTCATTTTAACGTGGCTGGAGATCCTGGAGGTCCTGAGCTCTCGCCTGCTGGTGCCAGGGCCAAGTCCTCGCTGGGACTTTCTCCCCGCAGCAGCTCTGTAACCCTCTAATTCATCTAATCCTGTGCCTGGAGAAAACCCAAACAGCTCAAGGCAGGGAGGGGAGACACTTTTTTGCTTTCCCTTTTGGAAGGTGGCTCAACAGCACTGCTGCTGTTTTCTGCTGTTCATCACCTTTCCTCAGATTCCCCCCAAATGGCCACCACCTCCTCCCCCCAGGGCAGATGCATTTTGGTGATGGACAGAGGAGTCCAGGGATGGGAACTAATAAGTTAGATTTGGGGGCAGTTTCAACAGTCTTGCTCTTGGAGAGCATCACACAATCATCTAATCATTAAGGTTGGAAAAGACCTCTGAGATCATCAGGTCCAACTGCCAACCCAACACCACCGTGCCCATCATGTCCCAGAGTGCCATGGCTACTCATTTTTCTAACACCTCCAGGGATGGTGCCTCTGAACAGGGCTGATGGCTGGCAGAAGTCCTGTGGCTGGCTGATTCTGGCAGAAGTTAGTGAGTCACCACCAACTGGTGCAAAAAAGATCCACACAGCACCAGGCAAGTTGCCTCAGGAGCTTCATCAACTCACAGCTGAGACCTCCAAGCTGCATCTCAATCTCAACATTCCCTGCAACAATTTTCACAGAATCATGGAATGCTAGGGGTTGGAAGGGACCTCTGGAGATCATCCAGTCCAACCCCACTGCCAAAGCAGGGTCACCTAGGGCAGGTCACACAGGAACATGTCCAGGTAGATTTTCACAGGCTCAGAGGATGTTAGGAGTTGGAAAGGACCCAAAGAGATCATCAAGTCCAACCCCCCCCTGCCAGAGCAGGACCATACAATCTAGCTCAGGTCACAGAGGAATGCATCCAGACGGGCCTTAAAAGTCTCCAGAGAAGGAGACTCCACAACACCTCTGGGAAGCCTGTTCCAGTGCTCTGTGATCAGTAAAGAAGTTCCCCCTTGTGTTGAGGTGGAACCTCCTGTGCTGCAGCTTACATCCATTGCTCCTTGTCCCACCACAGGGAGCAAGTGAGCAGAGCCTGTCCCCTCCCTCCTGACCCCCAGCCCTCAGATAGTTATGAAATCCCCTCTCAGTCTTCTCTTTTCCAGACTAAAAAGCCCCAGGTCCCTCAGCCTCTCCTCACCAGGCAGTGCTCCAGTCCCCTAAGCATCCTTGTAGCCCTCCGCTGGACCTTCTCCAGCAGATCCCAGAAATTCTCCAGAGGAGATTCCACAACCTCTCTGGAGGTTGATTGTTGAATCATTTAGGGATCCCCATGGCCAAAGCCTCAGAGACATCAGCACTAGGTGATAGCCCAGCCTTGAAGAGGGCAGCAGGACAGCCCAGCCCCCTGGGGAGGGACAGGGCAAGGCAGAAGGGATGCTGGCACCCATGGTGGCTGTGTCCCCTTTGCCTGGGCTTGGAGGCAGGCTGGATTCACAAGAGGAGCAATCACTTGCAGAGCATGTGCCAAGGCAGAACACCCTGGATAAATCACTCAGATGATAACAACAAAAGCCTCTGGGGAAATCTCTGCTGCTGCATTTGTTGGGTTGCTTTGCTTTTAGGTTTGGTTTTTCACTTTGCACTTGAAGTCACTTAAGGAACCCTCCTGTTGAAATCTTCAGCGAGCCTCACCTTGGGGGGTATTAGGAAATATTGCTAAATAATGCTTGGCATTTGTGGGGCTCTCAGTGAGTGGCACAAACATTGTCACAGCAGTCGGAGCTGATGCCTCTGTGTTTTACCCCCTGTGGCTCTTCCCGCCCCCGAAGGCAAAGTGCAGGATGATCCTTTGCACGGGCAACATCCCCCAGCCCGCAGCCCCCTGCACCCCTGCCCGGAGTTTGCTCCCTTGGGAAGGGGCTTTTAGCTCAGCAGAAAGACTCATTTAATCCCAAACTTCCCCAAGAAGCAATCTATTAGCTGTAAAGCAGCTTCCACACTTTATTTGCTGGTAATTTACAGCCCACACTGCGAGACAGGGTAATACTTGCAAGCAATTAACCAGAGGATGACTCAACAACAGCCACCTCGGGTCAGATTTTCAAGTGTTCATCGTTCATAATTAAGAAGGGATTTGGGAAAACAAGGGCTGCTGCCCTGCTCCCAGCACCTCTGTGCCCCAGCAGCTCCCGCAGCTAAGCCTCAGGGGCTCCTGTCCATGCTGGAGGAAGAGGAGATCTTCATTAAAGAGAGGAGGAAGAGTATGAAGGGGCCGTAAGTAAAGCCGCCTGCTAGTCACTCACCAGGAGGTCTTTGGCTGCTGTCTGCAGCAGTTTAAGCTGAGCCTTGCAAGGCTGCAGCCCCTAAGGCTGTGCTGGGTCTGGCATCAGGGAGGTTTTCCTGAAACCCTTCAGGAAGTTGCCCTCTTCCAGCAGCCTGTCACCTCCCAACATCTCTGCCTCCCATCCTGGGTGACCTGGCCAGGCTCAGCTGCAGGTGGTACAGGAAAGCAAGGAGAACTTTTTAACCCTCACCAGACACTGGAACAGGCTCACCCACAGGCTGAATCCCCAAGCCCAGAGAGGCGTTCAGCAGACACAGAGATGTGATGCTGAGGGACGTGGTTTAGCACCAGGCTTGGCAGAGTTAGACTCGATGATCTTCAGGGTCCTTCCCAGCCAAAATGATTCTATGATGCTATAAACAGAGAGCAGAGTCCACACGTGCAACCCCCTGGATTTTACAAGCCTCATCATGGGTGAAATTGGGATGCTCCAGCATGAGGCAGGACCAGAGAGCTGGCTCTAAGCAAAGTGAGGCCATGCTCCTGCCCTCCCGCCAGCTGGGGTCCTGCTGTCAGAGCCAGTTACTGTCTGATCTCCCCAGGAGAGATGAGAAGTGTTTGACTTGGATTTACATCTCTCTGCAGAGATTCTCACTGTACTTGGGAGGTGTGACATGTCCCTGCTGACACAGCTGATGACAGCAGTTAGCTGTGGGGTATGAGTTCGGGAACAGAGACACAGTACTTAAGCTGTCACTTAGCAGTGTTCCCCAGCAGAGCCTGTGGCAGTCCCAGCAGTGTCCCTGAATGTCACCAGGCTGGGGCTAACCCAAGCCTCCAGACACAACACAGTTTGCCTGTTGGATGAGATCGTGCTGGCTGGGTGGAGGGATCCCAAGCTGCTCTTCTCTTCCACCTGAGGCTATCTGGCACCTTCCTTTCCTGCCCTGACTCCCAACAGCTCCAGCTGCCCCTCTGCTGCTTATCCTCTCGGTTGCCCTTGCTTCAGAAAACGACTCTATTTACTAGCTGCTGCTTCTCATCACTGCTGGTAGCAACCAAGCAATACCCCAGGTAGTAACAGGGGGCTGGAGAGGGAAGATAATGGGATGGGACCAGCATGGAAGGTCCAGCTCTCCCCATGATGACCCCAGAGGACAGCTGGGTTACAGCCAAGGGTTTGCAGGCACAGAAGGGTTAATAGTCCCTGGCTCACGGTGCTATAAAAGGGAGGGGGTTGCAGCTGCTTTCTGTTTTGGGGAGGGGGGAGACCAAATGCAGGTGCTGCTCATGAGCAGTGCAGGGCTAAGGGCATTCCTAGCTGGGCAGGGCTGCCTGCCCCACAGCTTTCCCCTTCTCCCCATGGCCCCTGCTCTAAATGAATCAGCGTTTCACAGCAACTGCAGCGACGGGTGGAGAGGGACATTGTCACCTCTTGAGGTGTCCTTGTGCCATTTCCCTCCCGGGGTCCCCTGCTTCCCAGCTAGCTGGTGGCCCACGGCACTTGCCTAGCAATTCTCACTGCTGGAAAGGGAAGCACAGCACCAGGCTCTAGAAGAGCTGCTGAATTATCAGGGTTTTTTTTCTGCCACAAACCATTATTCATTATCTGTGTTTTGCTGGATAACCTGAACCCTGTAGGAAAGGGGGGAAAGGAAGAAGAAAAAAAGGGCTCCTTCTTCTGCAGTCAGCTGTATTTTAATAAGTTACATTATGGGTAAAACATCCCCAGAGACAATCCCAGCATCGTTCCATTTATCAGCCATGCAAAGTTCAGAGTAAAAATACTCCAAGGTGAGGTAATGTACTGTGACATTGTGCAAGTTAATTTGTAAAAGAATTAACTGCCTTCAGAGCAGGAGGAGAGGCACAAACTGCTTTCTTCAGCCAGCTTTGGAGTGGCCCTAAAATGAAATGTACTGACAGGAAAGCATTGCTGCCTTTAAGAGAGGGGCTTGGGAAGCTGAGGGCTGGGAGAAGTGCTAAAAGTGCAATGAGTAAAACCAGAGCTGGAATTAGAGCTGCCTGGCCAGGTCAGTCCAAGGAACTTAGAATCACAGAAGCATAGAATCAGTAGGGTTGGGAAAGACCTCAGAGATCATCAAGTCCAGCCTGCCACCCAGCACCTCAGGACTAATTAAACCATGGCTCCAAGTGCCACATCCAGTCCCTTTCTGAGCACCTCCAGGGATGGTGACTCCACCACCTCCCTGGGCAGCACATTCCCATGGCCAATCTCTCTGGGAAGAACTTTCTCCTCACCTCCAGCCTAAACCTCCCCTGGCACAGCTTGAGACTGTCCTCTTGCTCTGGTGCTGGTTGCCTGGGAGAAGAGACCAACCCCCACCTGGCTACTACCTCCCTTCAGGTAGTTGTAGAGAGCAAGAAGGTCTCCCCTGAGTGTCCTCTTCTCCAGGCTAAGCAACCCCAGCTCCCTCAGCCTCTCCTCTCAGGCCATGGGCCAGGACAAACCAGAACTCTGCCCCAGAGATCCAGCACTTCTGACTGTCCAGCAGATCAAGAGAGGTTCTCCTTCCCCTCTACTCTGCCTTGGTGAGGCAACATGTGGAATATTGTGCCCAGTGTTGGGCTCCCCAGTTGAAGAGGGACAGGGATCTGCTGGAGAGTCCAACAGAGAGCTATGGGGATGATTGAGGGACTGGAGCATGTTCCCTTGAGGAGAGGCTGAGAGCCCTGGGGCTTTTTAGTCTGGAGAAGAGAAGACTGAAAGGGGATTTAAGAAGTATTTAGAAATATCTGGGGGCTGGGTGTCAAGAGGGAGGGGACAGGCTCTGCTCAGTTGCACCTTGGGATGGGACAAGGGGCCATGGATAGAAACTCCAGCACAGGAGGTTCCACCTTAACATGAGGAGGAACTTCTCCACTGTGAGGGCCACAGAGCACTGGAGCAGGCTGCCTGGAGTGGTTGTGGAGTCTCCTTCTCTGGAAACTTTCCAGACCCATCTGGATGTGTTCCTGTGTGACCTGTGCTGGATTCTATGGTCCTGCTCTGGCAGGAGGGTTGGACTCAATGATCTTCAGAGGTGCCTTCCAACCCCTAACATCCTGTGAGCCTGTGATCCTGTTGGGTAAGTCACTCTCTACATCTACCTGAAGGGAGGTTGTCACGAGGTGGGTGTGGTGTTGGTCTCTTCTTCCAAGTAAGTAATGATAAAACAAGAGGGAATGACCTCCAGCTACACCAGGAGAGGTTTAGGCTGGACATTAGGAAAACATTTTTCACTGAAAGGGTTGTCAAGAACTGGAACAGGCTGCCCAGGGAGGTGGTGGACTCACCATCACTGGGTGTGTTTAAAAGCTGTGGTGGTTAGGGGCTTGGGTTAGTGGTGGGCTTGGTAGAGTAGGGTTAATGGTTAGGCTTGATCTTGAAGGTCTTTTCCAACCTAAATGATTCTATGATCCCCATCATTTGGAGCACTTCCTGGTCTCCTTGTTACTGTTAAATATTAACAAGGGCTCTGGGATGATGAAGGCCATTGAAGGCTTGCCCTGCCCTAGGAGACTTCTCTTCTCCAGGCTGTGGTTGGTCTTCCCCAAGTGCCTTCAGGGCATGGGATCTCTTTTGTGCAATTCCTGGCACCTCCTTGGGCTATTCTCCCTTCCTCACTGTATGCAGCTGGAGATGCAGACATATTCCAAGGTGAATCCATAATGGGGAGAACACATCACACCAAGCTTTGTTGGTGATGTTCCCCCCCAAGCTTTCCTGGTGATACCCTCCCCCATGCTTTGAGTCCATCCCCTGGCTGCAGTGACACACAGCTCCTGCACACCCAACCTGCCACCAGCAATGCCTGATGGAGCTGGGAGAAGCCTTCCTGGGCTCATATTCCAATGAATGTTTGCAAATCATTTCACAGATTTGTGGAATGGGTTTGGGTTGGAAGGGACCTTCAAGATCATCCCGGTCCAACCCCCCTGCCATGGGCAGGGACACCTTCCACCAGCTCAGGTTGCTCAAGGTGTCATCCAACCTTGACTTTAACACCTCCAGGGAGGGGGCATCCACGACCTCACTGAGCAGCCTGTTCCAGTGTCTCCCCACCCTCACTGCAAAGCATTTCTTCCTAATCTGCAGTCTCAATCTCCCCTTCTTAGGCTTCAATCCATTCTCTCTCACTCTATCACTACAAGCCCTTGTAAAAAGTCCCTCCCTAGCTCTCTTGTAGACCCCTTTTCAGGTACTTCCCCCTTTCTGATTTGGCAGCTCTCCCCTCTGCCTTGCAAACGCAGTGAGGAGTCTATTTAGCAACTGTTTTCCAACACAATGATTTATAAGAGCTCAGGCAAATGAAATTGCTGGAGGAAGAGCAGAGCAGCTTGGGCCCCCGGCTGGCCTAATGAAGTCCCATCGAAGTTCCTGTTTGTTGCCAGCTATTAATTCTCCCTCTGATTCAGCCCCCAAATTACTTTTCCTAGAACTGGATCTAAATATGAAAATCAATTAAGAAAGGAGCAAGCAGCTATGGCTGGGAAGAGGGGAAAGGAGGCAAATGTAATGACAAATGGCCCGGTTCCTTTGGAGCATGCAAATGAACACTCTGAGTGTACGCTGAGGAAGGGGAGCTTGGAAAGGCAGCTTCACACTGGATCAATTTTCTGAGCCTGAGCGTTGGAGGATCTTCAAAGCTACCCAGAGCTCTGTCTCAGGATAAAAGAACCCAAGTAAAAACAAAAAAAAAAAAAGAAGAGAGAGAGACAAGAAATCAATGCTGATAATTAATTTAACAGGATCTATTCCTGCTTTCTCCTTCCAGTCAATGCAAAGAGAAAATCATACAGCAGCTGAATTTTACATTTCCATAGAGATTGGGCTGGGACAAAATGAATAAATGCTCATAAATTACTTCAAAAGCTCCACAACGTGGTTGGAGTGAGGCTTTTTAATTAACTGGAGGAGTTTGTCATCTCTTTCCCCCCCCCCCCCAACCCTTGTGAGGGGAGGTGATTGTAATCCAGTGGGCTCAGGCCGTTGGAGATGGTGCTGCTGTAGACCAGAGTGTGGAACAGCGCTCAGCTGGAGAGCATCAGGTCCCCTGCCCCTTTTTCAGAGGGATTTTGTTTGTCACTGGTTTCACCTGGTGCCCTCCTTGATGTGCTGCTGGTGCATTATGAAGTCCTGGAGCTTGTGTCCCAGTCGGGATCCTGTGTGTCCTGCAAATAGGAGCTGGCTGGGATTTTGCAGGGTTGCTCTAGTGGGGACAGACTTTCCAGCAGGGCCTGTTGTGACAGGACAAGGGGTGACAGGGTTTGGACTAAAAAAGGGAGATTCAGTTTGGTGAGAAGGAAGGAATTTTTTACTGTGAGGGTGACAAGACACTGGCCCAAGTTTCCCAGCGGGGTGGTAGCTGGCCCATCCCTGGGTCAGGTTATGTGTGGCTCTGAGAAACCTGCTGTAGTTGCAGATGCCCCTGTTCAGTGCAGGGGGGCTGCACTGAATAGAGTAGAATAGAATAGAGTAGAGTAGAGTAGAATAGAGTAGAATAGAATAGAATAGAATAGACCAGACCAGGTTGGAAGAGACCTTCAAGATCATCAAGTCCAACCTACCATCCAACACCACCTAATCAACTAAACCATGCAACCAAGCACCCCATCAAGTCTCCTCCTAAACACCTCCAATGATGGTGACTCCACCACCTCCCTGGGCAGCCCATTCCATGGGAAATCACTCTCTCTGTGTAGAATTTCTTCCTAACCTCCAGCCTAAACTTCCCCTGGCACAGCTTGAGACTGTGTCCTCTTGTTCTGGTGCTGGTTGCCTGGGAGAAGAGACCAACCTCCACCTGGCTACAACCTCCCTTCAGGTAGTTGTAGAGAGCCAGGTCATCTTGAGTGCAATCACTCAGCACTTACAGGATGGCCAAGGGATCAGGCCCAGCCAGCATGCATTTAGGAAGGGCAGGTCCTGCCTGACCAACCTGATCTCCTTCTATGATCAGGTGACTGCCTGGTGGATGTGGGGCAGGCTGTGGATGTAGTCTACCTGGACTTCAGCAAGGCCTTTGACACTGTCCTCCACAGCAAACTCCTGGCCAAGCTGTCAGCCCATGGCTTGGATGGGAGCACACTGCGATGGGTTAGGACTGGCTGGAGGGCCGAGCCCAGAGAGTGGTGGTGAATGGTGCCACATCCAGCTGGCAGCCAGTCACCAGTGGTGTGCCCCAGGGATCAGTGCTGGGCCCCATGCTCTTTAACATCTTTATTGATGATCTGGATGAGGGCATTGAGTCCATCATCAGTAAATTTGCTGATGACACCAAGCTGGGGGCAGGAGTTGATCTGCTGGAGGGTAGAGAGGCTCTGCAGAGGAACCTCAACAGGCTGGACAGATGGGCAGAGTCCAACAGCATGAGACTGAACACATCCAAGTGCCGGGTCCTGCACATTGGACAAAGCAACCCCATGCAGAGCTACAGGCTGAGGTCAGAGTGGCTGGAGAGTGGCCAGGCAGAGAGGGACCTGGGGATACTGGTTGATGGTAGGCTGAACACGAGCCAGCAGTGTGCCCAGGCAGCCAAGAGGGCCAACTTAGATGACCTTGAAAGCTCCCTTCCGGCCCAAACCGCTTTGTGAGTCTCTCTAAATGGTTTGGGGGGGTTGTAGAGTGAGTAAACAGCCAAAGGGTTTCGCAGGGCTGCTCCATGACGCGCTCGGGTCCCGGAGGCGGCAGAGCAGCAGCACAACCTTTGCTCTGTCCAGCTGCAGGCGGAGAGGAGCTGGCTTTTAATTATTCAGAAGTCATCTTCCCTCCCATTAGAAAGAAATGGGAAGCGGATGGATTTTGGTAATGAATCCCCAGGAGGGTGCTTAAGTTTAAAGCAAAACCTGTCCGGTTAAATGTACCCTGTGGAAATGGATTTGATCGCTCTAATCTTCCAGCTCCAATTTGGTGGCAGTGTTAGCATATTGCCAGGCAGAAGGGCTGTGCAAGGAATATGAAAGGTAGAAAATAAGGAAGAAAAATTACTTCAGGCAGCTTTCACCTTTGATCTCGTGTTCAGCAATGAGGTGGAGGTCAAGGGATGAGAGGAGCCGGGGGATGAGAAGAGCCAGGGGCTCGCGGCTGCAGCATCTGTCTGGGTTTGCCTGGCTGCCCCCCTGCTGAGCAGGGTTTGCCTGCAGAGCTGCCTTTGCTCTGAGAACGTGAAAGAAGATCTGGATTTTGAGAGTTTCAGACCTATGTAGTATGTAGTTTGCTATGGCCATGCTGGGGTGAGAGGAGGAACACATCCAAGCAATGCAGGCATGGAAGAAAGCCCGTGGAAAGGACTATGTGAAAACCAGGGCTGGGTTTTGCTGCTGTCTTTGGCCTTGCTCCATCTGCAAATTGTTCATGAACTGCTTGATTTCCAGGAAACTATCCTACATAGCTTGATTAATGCATGGGAACCCCAGCTGAAGGTGATGGTTTTGCTGTCTGGAGGATTTCATGGCCCATCCCCGGCTGCAGCAACCCTGGGAACCCCAAGAGCAGACGTGCCTGGGACACTGTCCCTCACCTCTGGTAAATCCTGGGGCTTGCCCAACCTCTGAGGGACAGAAGCATGAGTTTTGGTCACATGCAAGTAAAACTTGTGGGTTTAATGTTGTTTCTGTACAGTCACAGGGATGTTTCCCCCCCACACCCCCAGGGTGAAATTTCTGGCTTGTAATTGCAGCCTAGGGATTGTGCTCCTGGATCCCAGCTTGCTGGTTCCCTTGCTAACATCCAGGGGGGGAAATTAATACACAACATCACAATCTACAGCATCTGGAGCCAGCTCCAGAGGATACCACTTGAAAACACACAAACCCTTCTACATCCCCCCCAGAGCAGTGACTGCAGCCCTTTCTTTTTCAGACTGGATGGCCCAGTGAGGAGCAGCCACTGCCTGCCTCACATGCTCACAAATTCCCATCCTTCCTGAGGATTTGGACCCCTGAGATCAGACCCAGATGCCCTGCACCTATCAGGGGTGTTGGGGGGGAATGCTGTGCCAGGCAGATGAATCTGCTCAGAACTGAAAAGGGGAAAAAATTCAGCCAGTGCTTTAGCATAAGGGATGGGTTCTGGAACAGGTTGGATTTATTATCCTTGTCAGGTCTTTTATTAGCCAAGCTATATTATAGACATTTTTCTTTCCTGTTTCTCATTTTGCTCTGGGAGCAGCCAGACTGCTGCCCATCAGCTGAGAAATGAGGGGGCAGGGACCAAACCCTGTTAACTAGAGCTGGAGGATGGGTACTGGACATCAGGAAGAAGCTCTTCACTGTGAGGGTGGTGGAACACTGGAACAGGTTGCCCAGGGAGGTGGTTGAGACCCCATCCCTGGAGATATTCAGGGTAGGACTTGATGAGGCCCTGGGCAGCCTGATCTAGTTGGGGGTAATAGAATCAATAATAGAACCAACAAGGTTGGGAAAGACCTCAAAGATCATCAAGTCCAACCTGTCACCCAACACCTCATGGCTACTAGACCATGGCACCAAGTGCCACATCCAGTCCCCTCTTGAACACCTCCAGGCATGGTGACACCACCACATCCCTGGGCAGCTCATTCCAATGGTTAATAACTCCCTCTGTGAAGAACTTTCTCCTCACCTCCAGCCTAAACCTCCCCTGGCACAGCTTGAGACTGTGTCCTCTTGTTCTGGTGCTGGTTGCCTGGGAGAAGAGACCAATCCCCTCCTGGCCACAACCTCCCTTCAGGTAGTTGTAGGGAGCAATAAGGTCTCCCCTGAGTCTCCTCTTCTCCAGGCTAAACAATCCTGGGATGGGTTCAGGTGTCCTCTGACCTGAACCCCCTTGGTGCAAACCCACACGAGCTCCACAGCTGTGTTTGGCAGCAGCAGCCCAGTGTCACTTGAAGCAGCTCTGAGCCTGGCACAGGCTGCTTCTTTCCCCCCCCCCCCCCATTAACAAATCAGTCTCCTGGTGGATGAGGTTTATGTGATGGATATTGGCCATGATCCAAGTAGGGCAGGTGATCATGTTCAATCATTTTATTAGCAAGGCAAGGCTCATCATGGGGACTCTGCATTGGCTCCAGGGCTGGGCACAGCAGGAGGATGCTCACCATGGGGTCAGATGCTGCTTGCTCCAGTGGAGTGACTGGATTGCTCCTATCCTCCCTCCCCAAGTCTTCTGAACTGCACCTGCCTTCCCCACTGCTCTGGAACAAATGGCAGCTCTTAAAATTAAGGGCTTTCTATATAAATGACCTCTCAAAGCAGAAGGTGATCAAGGGTTAAATATTTTCATGGTTACTGTGTCTGTATTTGGAGTTTTGGTTGAGTTCCTGCCCCGAGTTTTATTAGCATCAAAGCCCAGCACGTTTGTCATGAGGAAGGAGAACATCAATTGACATTTTTAGGCCAGGGCCAAATACATCACTTGTCAGGCAGTCCTGCAGCTGCCTCTATGCATTTGATGAGGAGGATGGAGGAGGTGTTCCTGGCCCAGGTCTGTCTGCACCCATGAGCTGCGAGGGTGGTGGGGAACAAGCTGGTCCTACATCACCTGCTGTGCTCCCCATCCCATCTGCCACTCTCCTCTCATCCTGTTCAAACACAGCTCACCCCTGAGCCAGAGCCTGCAGTCACTGTCACAGCAGTGACTGAGCACACATATCCCTAGTCTGGAGGGGATGTGGTCCACCTCTGGGGGGATGCTGCTGGGCTCTGCAGGGGCAAGACACGGTGCTGAGGAGCTCAGAGGCTTTGCATGCTCTGTGTGGCTCCAGCAGTGACAGAAATGTGTCTGAAGGTAAAGCAAGCTCAGACTCTGCCTTCCTTGCACACTAAGCCAAGGCAAAGGTGAAACCCATGCAGGGCTGAGTCACTGAGACAGCACACAGGAGCAGGACCCGCCCCCACACCAGCCCTGGTTTGTTATTTTTTCCCCCCACCATCCATTCCAGAGGGCTCATACAAAGCAACTTCAACCCATTGCTACCCTCAGATAAATTCAAGATGCTGCTGAGCCTTCTCGAGGGCCCTGCTACCCTAATCTACCCGAGCTGAGGAGAGGAAATCCACCTCCATCCAGGCAGGGAAGGAGCACGCATCAGTACTGCCCTGAGGTGGGCAGCACAGCAGATGAGGGGAAGATGGGGATGAAGCATCCCCTTAACAGCCTGAGTGTCATGTCAGGCAATGCAGCATCCTGAAAGCTGGAGGATTTAATGAGAAAGATGTTGTCAGGCTGAATAGCACCAGCAGGAGAGGCACCAGGCTTGGCATCGTGGGGGTGGCAGCAGCACCTTTCCAGCCTCTCCTAACGCTTACGTTGGCAGGTTGGTGCCCACTGCTTTTGGGGGGCAGTGGAGGAGTTCAGGGTGAAGCAAGCCCTGCAGCCCAGCCAGGTCAGCTTCTTTCTCAGGCCATGGGAGGTGGCAGCTCTGGGATTTAGAGAACAAATCTTTTGGAGTGGCTGAGGCAACTGGGATCGTTCAGGCTGGAGAAGAGGAGGCTGAGGAGAGAGCTCATTGCTCTCTACAGCTTCTTGGAAGGAGGCTGGAATGAGGTGGGGGTTGGTCTCTTCTCCCTGGTATCAGGTGATAGATGAAATGGCCTCAAGTTGCACCAGAGGAGGTTTAGGTTAGACATGAGGAACAATTTCTTTGCTGCAAGAGTGGTCAGGCATTGGAACAGGCTGCCCAGGGGGGTGGTGGAGTCACCATCCCTGGAGGTACTCAAGGAACATGTGGACATGGCACTTATGGTATTGCCCATGGTGGTCTGAGGTTGATGGTCTTGGAGGGGTTTCCCAACTGAAGCAATGCTATGTGGCACTTCAGGATAGAGTTTAGTGGTCATGGTAGCTGGGTTGCAGTTGGACTCAGTGATCTTAAGGGTCTTTCCCAAGCTCAATGGTTGCATGATTCGTTGGTTCTCTGGCTTGCCTCCGAGCGTGTGGCATGCCCACCCTTCGTGGTGGCAGTGTGGAGGTGGAGACTGTTACCTGCCTGTAAGAAAGCAGCTATTTGGAAACCAAGAAATGCAGAAGGTTTGGTAAGAGGTAGCCATGGGTGAACCCTCATCTCCCTGGTGGGAACCCCTCTGTTACAGCCCTAGGGTAATGCTCCTGCTGAAGCCAGCCAGCCCCTGGCTTTGACCCAGGGTGATCCCAGCCTCAGGCTGCCTGTGCTCCCTTCCCTGGGTGTTATCCTCAGCAATCACAGAGCTTTGTGGTGCTAGTGAAGATGCTTTGAGGGGGATCTGCCCCTCCTCTTTGCTCTGCCTTGTCCCCTGCCAGCCCTCTCCCTCTGCATGCTGGGGTTGAAATTACTCATCCTTCCCCTTGTCTCTGGGCTCTGTAAGAGGAAAATTGGTTGATGGCTTTTGCCCTCAGCCTGAGTAGCGCAGTGCTAATGGTGCAAATGGTTTTATTGGCCATTAGGACACAGGGTCTGGGAGTGCTGACCTGTGTGGATCATTATCTGTGTATGAAGAGGCCATGTGTGTGACCTTTCCAGAGAGCAAGGTTCAGCATCTCCCTCATTTTCTGCTTCATTTCAGTGTTGCTCTTGACTTTCCCACTGTCCAGCAGCCCCTTACAGCTAGGAGAAGCATCCATGCTCCATCCTGCCAGCCCCTGGGGTGCTGTGGGGCATTTGGGCAGCATCAGCATCCAGCCCAGGCTGTGCCAGAGGGTTTTACCTGCCACAGGAGGCTTTTCCAGGGCTTTTCTCTGGTGTAACCAGCTCTTGGCTCCATTCCCACCTTTTTGGGGCTCTTGGCAGTGGGAGGATGAGAAGCAGAGGCAGAGAGAAGAACGGGAGGGTCCTGGTGAGGCACAGGCAGAGATAGTGCTGGCTGCAGGTTTGCAAGCTGCTATCTTGTCAGGCACCAGCAGGTCCAGAGGAGGGCCATGAAAAATATTAGGGTGTTGGAGTACCTGTGCTATGGAGACAGGCTGAGGGACCTGGGGTTGTGCAGCCTGGAGAAGAGAAGGCTCTGGGGAGACCTAATAGCAGTCTTCCAGTACCTGAAGGGACCTGCAAGAAGGATGCAGAGTTTACAAAGGCCTGCAGTGACAGGACAAGGGGCAATGGCTTCAAATTAGAGAAGAGCAGACTTAGATTGGATGTTAGCAACAAGTCCTGCAGCATGAGGGTGAGGGAACACTGCAACAGGTTGCCCAGGGAGGTAGTTGAGGCTCCATCCCTGGAGATATTCAAGGTGAGGCTGGACAGGGCTCTGAGCAACCTGGTCTAGTTGAAGATGTCCCTGCTGAGTGCAGAGGGGGTTGGGCTGGGTGACCTTTGGGGGTCCCCTTCCAACCCAGACCATGCTATGATTCTATAAAGAGAAGTGATTTTGCAGTTGGAGAAACTGAGGCACAAGCTAGCTGGCTTCTACCAGCTGGCTGAAGAAATGAAGGCTCCTCACATTTATTCCATTCCCCCAGCAAAGGGACAGGCTCCCTCCACTGCCTTCATGGTACTCCTGCCCACTTTGTTTGCATCACCCCTCGGTCAGGCTGAGCTGTTTGCAAACACTTTCAGGTCACAAAGCCACAGCAGAGACGCCAGAGTGCTCCGGGGGTGGCTCCTCCCTCAGGCCATGCTCTGAGGCAGAGGATTTGTTCGTTAATTCAGGCTAATCACTATTTCCAGGTCCGTTTGCAGGCAGCAGTTGCTTGGCAGTTTATGCTCTGCTTGGGCTCACCATTGAAGCCCAGGCTGGATGAGGCTCTGGCCAGCCTCAGCTAGTGTGGGGTGTCCCTGCCCACGGCAGGGGGGTTGCAACTAGATGATCCTTGTGGTCCCTTCCAACCCTGACTGATTCTATGATCTCTCATGTTGGGTGCAGAGCTGAACTCAGAGATGTGGAGGGAGAATGTCTTTGCTGTGCCAGATATGCTTCTTTGTCCAGCATTAGATGAGAAAAAACAAAAGAGAGCTCTGTGTTGGACTCTTGTGGGGATAAAAGGCACGAGTGTGAGCTGGGATGAGGGGTTTAGTTTGGTGGGGTTGGTTTTGGTGGGGTTTGGGGTCGGTTTTTGGTTTTGCTGCTGCTTTTCTTTCCCTGAGAAATGAAAGCAATAGCATCCTGGTCACAAAGGCAGAGCTTTCTTGGAGAAAAGCCAGGCTGGTTTGACACTCTGCTGCCCTGAATGACAAGAATATAAAAATAAAAAAGGGGGGGGGAGGGAGGAGGGGGGGAGAATCAGAAGGAAAGAAATTCCAGCAGCCACCACTCCTGCTCCAGCATCGCTAATCCAACAGCTGAAGGTTTATTTGTACTGACTAAGCTGAAGTGAGCAACTTAATTCCCATTTAATTCTCTTCAGAAGGCTTCAGAAAGCCTCGTGGCTGTTTTCTTGCATGCAATTAACTTGAAGGCAGCACCCCCCCCCCCGCCCCTGGCCTCCCAGGCTCTGTGGATTTGGTGGCTGGGGCTGGGTTTTCTCACCCCCTCCCATTAACAGGCACAGCTCCAGCCCTGGAGCAGGACTGCAGGAGCTGCTGCAGCTTAAGCAGTTATTTTGGGGGTGCTTCACGCATTGTTCAGGCAGTGATGGTAGGGCTGCTGCTCCGAGGGTGGCCTTGCTCTGTCCCCCCAGGGTGCTCTAGGGCAACCCTGAAATTTGTCAGCCAGGACTCTGCCAAATGTGTCCCTTTGGAGCCTCCTCTGGTCCTTGAGGCTCCAGAAGGCATCTTGGGGTGGGGGGTGGTTGATACAATGCAGATCACACTCAGTGTTCACAGCATCCCTGTGAGCATCTCCAGGCTTGTTGGGGACATTGCAAAGCTGCTCTCTGGGGGCTTTTTCCTGACAGCCTGGGCTCAAAGCTGCAGAGACCAGCAACAAGACCCTCATGTCCCTGTGCACAGTGGCCAAAATGTTGGCACGTCTGGCACCTTGCTCTGCTCTGGCTATGCACAGGTTATTCCAGCCCATCAAGCCTCACCTCCATCTACACCTGGAAGGGGGGAAGGCAATCTTTGTTCTACCAGAACACCTGCAGCAAATAGGCCACTTCAAAATAACCCCAAACCCAGCCAAAGGGGAAGAGAAATTAAATACAATCAAGTCAAGTCAGGTTGGACTTGATGATCTTTGAGGTCTTTTCCATCCCATCCCATCCCATTCCATCCCATCCCATCCCATCCCATCCCATCCCATCCCATCCCATCCCATCCCATCCCATCCCGTTCTGTTCTGTTCCGTTCCGTTCCAGCCCCACAAACAAACAAACAAAAAGCCCCAACCAAACCAACCAACCAACCAAAACCAAACCCAAACCAACCACCCCCAACCCTCCTACTCTTTTGGAGTGAAAATGAAGTATTTTTCTCACCAGTGTGGACCTTTGGGTGGATTTCTGAGCGTGAGCCCTGCAGAGAAGGGGCTGCTCCTCTGCAGCCCTTGGAAGACGTTTGCCAGGCTAGAAATAGGACTTAAAATTGCACCTTTTTGTGTCTGAGGGATGGGGCTTGTGGCAGCTGGGTGTTGGGACTGGAAACAGGAGGACAAAAGAAGCCTCTAAATATGGATTGAGAAAGGTTGCCAGGGGAATTCAGGGTTTAGTGTCTGCAGTATTTAGTGTCTGTGAACCTCCAGCCCACAAGTAGAGGTACTTGAGAGTTAGATGTGAAGTTATTTGGTTTTGTTAACTAGAAAAAGGTAATTGCCAGGGGCTATTTGTAGGGGAAAAGGCTTGGTCTTGATGGCTTTTGGTGGAGGATGCTGCAGAGTTATTTCCAACTCTGCCTAAATAACTGTCTGTGGGTGATGGGAAACTGCTTTCTGGTGGGGAATTCAATCAGAGCAAAATCAAATTGCTCTGCTCAGCTCAGTAGCATCACTGTTCCTCACTTCCTGGGAAAATAGGGCATTTGCTATTTATTTGATGGGTTTTGCTGCTGTAAGTGAACCCAGCTACTCCCATGTGGACATTGCAGTTGGGAGGCAGCAGCAAAACTCCCTGTCTGGAGATGGAGGATGCAGGTCCAGCTTGGCTGGAGGAGGCAGGTTGGGGCTGCTCTTTGCCTTGCTCACCCTGGGGGCATCCTGGCTTGGCTGGGGCTGGGGTGTGGCACATCTCCAGCGAGAAAGCCACAGGAGCCCTTCATGCTCAGGGCAAATCTTGTTGCAATGGTAACACAAAGGAGCTAGGAAGGCATTGAGAAGATGCTTTTAGGAGGACAATAAACAGCTGACTCATGAAAGGGGTGGGTGGTTTTAGGGGGCTGTTAACCAGCTGATTCATTATGCCAGTAACAGGGCTTGGGGGAGAGTGCAGAGCCCAGGTTCAGGGGGCAGCTGAGCCCCCATCTCAACCCATGCCAGACTGCAGGACAGTCCATGGGAAACCCTCTGTCCCACTCGTCCTTGCACACTAACGAGCTGCTTCATCCTTCAGAGAACCTGCCCGAGTGGCTTTCTTGCTGGTTTTACACTTGCTGTAGCGTGAGGAGCAGGTCCCTGCTGTCTGCTTAGTGCCAGGGATGGGGAATTGAGGCTCCTGACACCCTTGGCCGCAAGGCCCAGAGGTTTCCCTTGCTTCTCCTAAAGAGTAAAAGGCTTCCAGGAGATGGGGTGAAACCTCCAAACCCATGCCTGGAGGTAGCAGGTCACACTACATGTCTCCAAACCTTGCAGGCAGTGGCACGGTGTGATGCTCACACCCAAGGACCACACTTTTGCTCCACCAGCATTGCTGCCAGGATCAGCCCTTCCCAAAGCCCCAGCTCCAGTCTTCACTGACATCTAGTGGCAATGGGGACACTTAGAGCTGGCAGAGGAGTGGCTGCTCAAGAGGCAAAAAGTGGGGTGCAGTCTCTCCTGCAGGGCCCAATCCTTGGTGGGATTCCCTGCCCTTGGGCAAAACCACCCCCTTGCTGCACAGCCCAGACAGGGACCTGGCAAATGGTGTCCCTGCCCCTGCCTTGGCTCTCCAGATGGGCATGTGTGCAATCATTAAGTGGTGCAGGGTGAAAAGGCTTGCTCCAGGGCTTTTGAAAATGCAACAACAAACCTTTCCACTGCAGGTTCTCATCTTTGGTGCCCTTCTCCTTGGTCCTCCAGCATCCAGGAGCACAGCTGCTGGCCTGAGCAAGGAAGGGGTTTGAAACATGCTACTGGAGGCATCAGTCATGAGGGTTTCTTAAACCTTTCCCATTCAAAGGAATGAAAAGCTTTGGCAGGAGGGGGCTGGCCTGGGTCAGCCTCCATCTGCTCAGATTGAGCCAAAAGCTGTAAAAGAATCAGAGAATCACAGAGTGGTTTGGGTTGGAAAGGACCTTCAAAGGTCATTGCACAACTACCCTGCAGTCAGCAGGGACATCTGCAGCTAGAGCAGGCTGCTCAGAGCCTCAAACTACCTGGTCTGGAATGTTGCCATCTACCATGAGGCCATCTACCACCTCTCTTATCCAGACTGAACAACCCCAACTCTCTCAGCCTGTTCTCATGGAAGGGAAGATGGGGGAGTGGAGGGGGAGGGGGAAGGGGAGGAAAACAAAGGAAGCAGCAGGAGAGGCAGATGTGAAGAGTGGAGAATGCTGAGGTTGGAGGAGCTGGGATGAGCCCAGCTCCACAGGGCTTGGATTTCTCTTGGTGGAGGTGGGTGACATACCACATGTGGAGTGGCACTTGGGGCTGGGGCTGACCCTTGCTGCCTGCAGTAATTTTCTCTCCTCCAACAAAACCAAAACCAAACCAAAAAAAAAGGAAAAAGAAGAAAAAGAAGGAGAAGGAGGAGAAGGAGAAGAAGGAGAAGAAGAAGGAGAAGGAGGAAAAGGAGAAACCCCTTTAACTTTGTTGCAGAGCAAACATTGTTTTACAGCTTTTGTTTCCCATCTATGCTGTCCTGGACGTCCCCCTGGAAGTGTCACAGAGCCCAGCTCAGCCTCCACGCTGCTGAATCTCTTCTACAGGAACATATTATTTGATAGGAATCTGCCTGGGTTTTTTCTTCCCACTGAACATCCTTATCACTGCCCTGCTTGTGTGCACACATGGGAAAGTGGTTCCTTCCCATTCATCTGCTGGAGATTCAGTCGATTGGCTGCCCTCAGAGGACTATCAGAGCACAATGGCCCAGCCATCCCTTTTCTGCAGAACTAGGATAGAAATTAACTGCTTGAAAGCCCTGTTGCCTACTTTGTGGAAGGAGCAGCAGAGCAGGGAGGCCCTGACCAGGCTGCAAAGAGGAAGGTGAAGCCCTTGAAAAGCTGGGACCCCGCTCTGTGCCCGTGACCCCTGATCTACAGTGGACTGGAGCATCTCTTAGGAAGAAAAGGCTGAGAGACCTGAGGCTGTTTAGCCTGGGGAAGAGCAGCCTGAGAGAGGATCTGATCAGTGCTCACCAAGAGCTAAAGGGTAGGGGGCAAGTGGATGGGGCCAGACTCTTGTCACTAGTGCCCAATAACAGGACAAAGGGCAACCGACACAAACTGGAACCCAGAAGGTTCCATCTAAACATGAGGACCAACTTCTTTGCTGTGAGGCTGCTGGAGCCCTGGAGCAGGCTACCCAGAGAGATTGTGGAGTCTCCTTCTCTGGAGAGATTCCAAACCCACCTAGACATTGTTATCCTGACCAACTTGCTGTGGGTGCCCCTGGTTTAGCAGGTGGGTTGGACTGGATGATCTCCAGAGGTCCCTTCCAACCCCTATCACTCTGTGATTCTGCATCTAATCTAATTTGCTGATTTTCAAGTAAATTATCTCCTGGGCAGGTCTGAAGCCAAGTGGTTCTGCTAAATAAATCTCAGCATTACAAGAAGAGGACATGGTTTGCCAAGGAGGTAGAAGCCAAGAGCAGCTGGCAGTTGTATATTCCCATTGCTCACTGCAGTCAGAGCCCAGCATCATCAGGCCTGAGGTGTTCAAAGCTGGAAGCTAAATGCTTTTTTAATGGGATAACATAGCCATGATATTTATTTGAGGCTCATGTTTTGCATGCAGGATGATTTCCACCACCACCTCCCTCTATTTCTGTTCTTTTCCTTGCCTCTGGGAAGAAGAAAATAAAAGCCTATAATCTTCAACTGGCAGGCACAGTGGAGATAAGCTTCAGGTACCTCCCAGCCCTCCTGGAGGAGTTTTGTTCTTCCAACTTTATCTCCACCTCCAGGTCATGCCATCTCAGGGCTTAACACAAGGCCTGGGGGGAGCACAGAGTGCTGCTGTGGGCAGGGGGCTGGAGGGTGGGCTGAGGTCCTGAGCAGCGCAGCTGGCAGCGTTTCCCAGCGATAACCTTTGCCTCAACTGCGACGCTCAGACGCTGCTGGAGGCAACGTGAGAGCCTGGACCATAGAATCAGAGAACTGTCAGGGATGGAAAGGGCCCCAAGGATTATCTAGTTCCAAACCCTCTGCCATGGCCAGGGACACCTGGATGTCAGGTTGCTCAGAGCCACATCCAGCCTGGCCTTCAAAACCTCCAGGGATGAGGCTTCCACCACCTCCCTGGGCAACCTGTGCCAGTGTCTCACCACCCTCCTGGGGAAGAAGTCCTTCCTAACACCCCAGCCTGGCACGGGCATCCCTGGAAGGAGCTGATGAGCACCAAGAAACCAATTTTCCTCATCTCTTCAGGTATGGCAGCTTTCAGCACTGATTACTGTGTGTTTTAATTCATCCATAACCGATACCATCTTCAAAGCTTTCATGTCTTATGTCTTGCTTTAACACTTCCAGACTTTCATTCCTTTTTTTTTTTCCCCTCTCCTTTCTTTGAACTCCTGCAAGGAAGCCTCTGGGACCCACAGCTCTTGCTTTATGTTTGCTTTTAATCAGCTGGCTTTTCTTCCCCCCAAACCAAAGATAAATAATACTGCAATGGTTTCTCCTTGGGAAATTCTCCACACTGAGAAGAAGAGAAGGGGCAAAGTGGGATTGTGAAAGGATGGCTCTCCTGATGTGTCTTTCCTCCTTTTCATCTGCTTCACTACATGACAAATGACTCTCTTAATTCAGCTGAGAAATTGAAGGCTCTCATTTGGCAGCAGGCCAGCCAGCCAGCCAGCTGCCTGGGGGAACCGTGGTGAGTGTGGTGAAAAGAAGGTGCTGGGGGGTGTCACAGCCCACCCTGTGCCACAGGATCAGCAGGCTGGGGAGTCCACTTCTTGTGGCAGAACGTCCTGCAGCACGGGCAGCCCCTGTCCGGGCGTGGGGGCACTCGGTGGCTTGGTGCAGTGAAACACCTCTGGGGGGTTAGCTTGTGCTGCTCCAACAGGGACATGGCTGTGTGGGTGAGGTGGTGGTTAGAGAGGGCACCCTAGTGCCCATGGGTGCCATTCCTAGCCAGCAGGCATCTAGGGTAGTGCTGTTTCCCGTGGATATTCCAGAAGATGGATTTCTTAGCCCAGGATACAAATGCTGTCCCCATGGAGGCTCCAGACATGAGGAACTTGCTAGTAGATGCCTCACTTTGCTGGTAGGCATAAGGAGTGGCTGGTAAGTGCACTCAGATGGCTCCACATGGTTCCTGGGGTGCAGCCCCTGCCCCAGCACACATCTTTGGGGTGCAAATCCTGGTTATGCCACAACTGGGTGGGCTCCAGAAGGACGGGGAACTTGTGGGCATGGACAGAAGTGATGCAAGGAGATGTTTGGGGCAGCTGTCTGGGCAGCAGTGGTTCATGCCACAGTACCTTCAGACAGGGCTTGGAATCCCCAGCACAGCCTGCATGGGCTGGCTGGGATGCAGCCTGCACCAGGAGGGTGACCGAGGTGTCCCTTTGCTCTCTTCCTTCCAGAGAAGCCAAGTGGAAAGTTTGGGGTCATTCTTTTTCTCCTTTTCTCATATTTGCTCCCTGCTGGAGCTGATTTATCCCTGTGCCTTGCAGAGCTCCATCCAAGGGACATGTTTTGCCTTTGTAGTACATGAGATTGCTATAAATTATTGGCTTCTTTGTGTCAACTGGAGCCCGACACAGCCCATAAAACTTTCTGGCCATGTTATTGCACTTGAACGTGGCACCAGGCTGCCAGCAGAGAGCTGGCCCAGATCCAAAGGAGCAGTTGCCAGCTTGAAGGATGTGTTTTTCTCCAATGCAACACCCCCATCCATGGACTTTGTTAGTCTTGGAGCCTCAGAGGGAAGAGCTCTGTCCTTGCTGGCACTTGTGCCTCCGGATAGCTACCACTCGCTCCAGTCCTGAGGGTGCCACGGCCAGCCCTCCACTGCCAACAGGTGGGCAGAGCATACGTGAGGCTTGCAGGTAGAACTATTTACTTACAATTATTTTAGGTATTTATTTAACCCTGAGCATAGAACTAAAAAGGGCTTGTTGTGATTGGATGAGAGGGAATGGATTGAAGCTCAAGGACATTGAGACACTTGAACGTGTCCAGAGAAGGGCAACGAGACTGGGGAGAGGCCTTGAGCACAAGCCCTGTGAGGAGAGGCTGAGGGAGCTGGGGTTGTTTAGCCTGGAGAAAAGGAGGCTCAGAGGAGACCTTATTGCTGTCTACAACTCCCTGAAGGGAGGTTGTAGCCAGGTGGGGATTGGTCTCTTCTCCCAGGCAACCAGCACCAGAACAAGAGGACACAGTTCAAGCTGCGCCAGGGGAAGTTTAGGCTGGAGGTGAGGAGAAAGTTCTTCACTGAGAGAGTTGTTAGCCATTGGAATGTGCTGCCCAGGGAGGTGGCGGAGTCACCATCCCTGGAAGTGTGCAAAAAGGGATTGGATGTGGCACTTGGTGCCATGGTTTAGTAGCCATCAGATCTTGGGTGACAGGTTGGACTTGATGATCTTTGAGGTCTTTTCCAACCTTATTGATTCTATGAGGCTAGATTTAGACTGGAGATTGGAAAGAAATGCTTTCCAGTGAGGGTGGTGAGACACTGGAACAGGCTGCCCAGGGAGGTCATGGATGATCCCTCCCTGGAGGTGTTCAAGGCCAGGTGGATGGGGTGACAGGATCACAGGATATCAGGGGTTGGAAGGGACCCAAAGACATCACTGAGTCCAACCCTCCTGCAAGAGCAGGACCATACAATCTAGCTCAGGTCTTGAGCAACCTGGGCTAGTGGCAGGCATCCCTGCCATGGCAGGGGGGTTGGAAACTAGATGATCTTTAAGAGCCTTTCCAATCCAACCCATCCTGGGAATCTATGAAAGCGAGTGGTCTCCAGGTGAGACTGTTCAGTACATCATCCCTAAGAGATGCATGCAGGAGGACTGAGTGGGAAGCAAAGGGGACCTCATGAGAGCCCCCAAAAGTGGAGTTTTAATTCCAAGCTGTCCTTCACTGCTTTCAGCATCCCTCCTGCCAGTCCATTTTTTGTTTCCCCCTGTGCAGCAGCAATCAGGAGCTAACAAGGGATCGCCTCACGGCTCTACCCCGGCCTGATCTCAGCGCTGTAAATTAGAGCCATATATGGCACAAAGGAGGGCTGGGATATTAATTTGGGTCGAGGGGGGAGGGGGGGTGGAAACAACAAAACCAAAACAACAAAATCACAGACCCTCTGCTTTAATTTACTGCTGAACAATAAATGCCTCTGGCAAGATACTCGGCAAAGATAAAGACGCCCCGGTAAATCAAAGAGCTTCAGGAGCACTTCGCGATCAGTCTGCCTTGTATGTGTGCTTAAGTGGTTTGTATTGTTCTCACAAAGCAGAAATAAGCAGGCGTTCAGCTGATGCTATCTGCCAAAATAAAGGATGAACTCGTGAATCAAGTGCTTCCCTGCAAGTTCCTCATTTGCATTTGCAGCAGTAAAGGAAAAGTGATCCTTGAGGGAGGGGGGGAGGTGGTGGTGGTGGGGAATTCAGCCGCCTTCAGATACAAGCCCACAGCGTGCCCCGTGGGAGGAGATGGATGCAGGCAGTGGGGCTGCCACCCAGAGCAGCAGGTGGGTAAAGGCAGGGTTTGTATAGGGTTTACACAGGGTTTAAGTAGTGCTTGTATGGGGTTTATATAGGGTTTAGGCAGGATTTAAATCGGGTTTGTATGGGGTTTCTACAGGATTTAGATTGGGTTTATATGGGGCTTATATAGGGTTTATATATGATTTATATAGGTTTTATAAAGGGCTTATGAGGGTTTATGCAGGTCTTATAAAGGGTTTATATAGGGCTTAAATAGGGCTTATAGAGAGTTTACATAAGGCATACATAGGGTTTAAATAGGCTTAATACAGGGCTTATATAGGGTTTGTGCAGGGCTTATATAGGGTTTATACAGGGTTTAAGTAGGCTTCATATAGGTTTTATATAGGCTTTATATAGAGCTTATATATGTTTTATATAGGACTTACATAGGCTTTATATAGGACTTATATAGGCCTGATATAAGGTTAATACAGGCTTTATATAGGGCTTATATGGGGTTTAAATAGGCTTTATATGGGTTTTATATAGAGCTTATATAGCTCTTATATAGGCTTTCTATAGGGCTGGTATAAGGTTAATAAAGGCTTTATATAGGGGTTTATATAGGACTGATATAAGGTTAATATAGGCTTTATATAGGGGTCTATACAAGGCTTATATAGGATTTATGTTTGGCTTATACAGGGTTTATCCACGTTGCAGCTGGAGGGATGGAGCCCATGAATAAGCCTGGAAGAGACCAGGGTTTGCAGCCATCTCTTCTCACCCTTCACCCTACATCTCCAAAATGACTCTGAGCTCATCCATTCTCACAGAATCATAGAACAGTAGGGACTGGAGGGGACCTCAGGAGATCATCTCAAGAGGTCTTGAGCACAAGCCCTATGAGAGAGGCTGAGGGAGCTGGGGTTGCTTAGCCTGGAGAAGAGGAGGCTCAGGGGAGACCTTATTGCTTTCTACAGCTCCCTGAAAGGAGGCTGTAACCAGGTTGGGGTTGGTCTCTTCTCCCAGGCAGCCAGCACCAGAACAAGAGGACACAGTCTCAAGCTGCACCAGGGGAGGTTCAGGCTGGATGTTAGGAAGAAATTCTTCCCAGAAAGAGAGATTGGCCATTGGAATGTGCTGCCCAGGGAGGTGGTGGAGTCACCACCACTAGAACTGTTTAAAAAGAGCCTGGCTGAGGTGCTTGGTGCCATGGTTTAGTTGATGAGATGGTGTTGGGTGATAGGCTGGACTTGATGATCTCAAAGGTCTTTTCCAACCTGGTTAATTCTATTCTCTCTAGTCCAGCCCCCCAGCCAAAGCAGGACTGCCTTGGGCAGGCCACACAGGAATGCATCCAGGAGGGGGTTTGAAAGGCTCCAAAGATGGAGTCTCTTCACAAGAAAAAAGAAGGTGGCTCTTCACAAGAAACTGTGCAGTCTGAAGTGAGGTCAGGACCCCAGATCTGCAGTGGGGGATCTACCTTAGCATGCAGAAGAGGCCATCTGCCTGCCCAGGCTGCCGTACAGGTCTGTCTCCTCGCTCAGCAGGTGCTTTTCTCTCCTCTCAGGGTCCATTTGTGCCAGGCAGCAGAGGCAGAGCCACTAATAGCATCTGCAAGAGTGGCAGGAGCTCTTGGGCAGCCTTAAGTAAGATGGATGGTGAGCTCTCAGAGCACAGCCCTGGGGATCTGGGAAGGTGACATCCGCAGCGTGCCAGGCTGCAGCTATTTGCAAAAGCAAGTTAAAGTCAAAATGATGCAATTAGAGTCTAAAGTGAACATCAGATGTGGATGTGGCTGGTTTTGACATTTATGCTGTGTTGTTTGTTATGCAAATTGGCCAAACTCTCTGGAAATGGCATGGAGATTGCAAAGGGCACCAGCTCATTTGGGGCACCCACACTGGAAGCCTGTCTCACCACATGCTGTGTAGAGCAGCTTGTAGGGGTGGTGGGGGAGGCAGCTGGGCACACTGGGAGCTCTGCAAATGGTGCTGGTGCCTGGCTGGTGATGGGATGAAGGGGACAGTGCTGGTCCTCAGAATGCAATATGGAAGAATTTCCCTGGGATAATATCAGCAACTGGAGCTTCAGCCTCTGGCTGCCTCTTTGCTGCAGTGACTTGCAAGGGTACAGGATGCTCCTGGGTGGAAAAGCTCTGGAGAATTGCAAGGGCATTTGAGAGAGCAGTTACCTGAGGACAGAATAAAAAGGATTGCCATGATCCCTTCAGGGCTGGCCCCAGCTACCTCCTGTCTCTGCCCTGCCCAGCCTTCCTCTGCTTAGACAGCAGGTCCAGGATGGTCATCACCCCCGGCATTTGAAGGCACACCAAACACCTCACTGCCAGCCTGCAGAGCTGCCCTTCTCAGAGTTTTTATGGGAGGACAAGAAGAGTAACTGCTGGGATTGAGTTCTGTCCTACAGGCAGGCCTGTGGCCAAGAAACATCACCTCTGAGATCCAGCTGTGATAGTGGAAGGTGTCAGCATCCTGCAGCGGCTTGTGGCAAGGACACTGCTACCCTTGCAGGTGAGCTGGCTGGGTGGTTTGGGGAGGACTTGCCATCCCACTTTGGGGTTTGTTTCACAGAGTGGTGGGGGTTGGTAGGGACCTCTGGAGATCACCTAATCTAATGCATCACCTCGTGCATCCAGGATGGTTTTGAAAGTCTCCAGAGACAGAGACTCCATAATTTCTCTGGGTAACCTGCCCCAGGGCTCCAGCATCCTCAGAGTAAATAAGTTTCTCCTTAAGTGAAACCTCCTGTGTTCTAGGCTGTATCTGTTGCCCCTTGTCCTATCACTGGGTACCACTGAGAGGATCCCAGCTCCATTCTCTTGACCTCCACCCTTTAGAAACATCTATCTAGCTCTGTGAAGAGCTCTGAGGACACTGGTCTGCAGGCATTCATTCGTGCTCAAAATGCTGAGCCACCCAGCAGCAGAGAGGCACTCAGGGCTGGGCACAGTCTGGGCCTGAGAAGTTAGTCAAGCTCCATGACATGCTGCTTGGCAGCTTGCTGCTGTCTGGTGGAGGATAAATTACACCTGGCACAGCTCATGTGAGGGAAGCACAGCCTCACCATACTGGAGCTGGCAGAAATTTTGCCACAATGAATTACTCTTCTAAAAAGCCCCTGGTAGGTAGGAGGCAGCAGCATGGATGTGCTGCCATCAGCAGTGTGCCTGGTCACCACAGAGCTCCTCATCAGGTCACCTGCTCTCAGATTTAGCATCTTTGGAGGAGAGGACACAAGCCCAGCTGCCTCCATCTGAACTGTGCACACCAATCGCCCTGCTGGCAGGTGGATGGCAGGAAAACTACCAGCTGGGGACAATGACAAGAGAGAAAACCCTTCCCCAGCACAGCTGGGTTTGGCTGAGGATGCTTCTCTACAAGCAGGTAGCAATTATTTGCTACATGATCCTCTGCAACCTTCTCTGCAGCAGAGGATCGGGAGCTGAGGAGATGCTGATGGGAGTAATTCTAGAAGCTGATGAGCCCTGTGGAATGGGGAGTTTGCACTTTGTTCTCCAGGCTAAATCAGAGATGCCCAAGCTTTCAGCTCAGCACTGCTGAAGCCCTGTGGTGAGACAGAGATGCATGCTTTGAGTGCCCTGGGCTCAGGTGTCTAGGTGACCTGACCTGCCACATGTCCATCCAAGGGGGACACACATTTTGATCTCTGCTGGCCACAATTTCCAAGTGTGAGGTGGGCAAGGGTAGCCCCACTCACAGCCCTTCTCAAGAGGGCAGATGAAGTCCCCAGGGGAAGTTTAGGTTGGACATTTTGGGGGGGTGGAAAATTAACCTGACAGGGGTTGTCAAGCTCTGGAACAGCTTACCCAGGGCAGTGATGGAGTCTCCATCCCTGGAGCAATTTGAAAGCCATATAGATGTGACGTTGGGGGACTTGGAAGTGCTGGGTTAGTGGTTGGACTTGATCATCTTCAAGGAGGAAGTTCTTCCCCATGAGAGTGGTGAAGCCCTGGAATGGGTTGTCCAAGGAGGTGGTTGAGGCCCCATCCCTGGAGGTGTTTAAGACCAGGCTGGATGAGGCTCTGGCCAACCTGATCTAGTGTGGGGTGTCCCTGCCTGTGGCAGGGGGGGTGGAACTAGATGATCCTTGTGGTCCCTTCCAACCCTGACTGATACTATGATACTATGAAGGTCTTTCCAACAGTTCTGTGATGGAGCAGCTGCAGCAGCTGATGGCCCCATTACCAGGACTCACAGCACCGTGTTCTGCTATGCTTCACACCCCTGCAACAGCAACTCCAAACACAGGAGGATCCAACCCCAGTGCTGCTCAGGCTCTCAAAAGCCTCAGCTATTTTCTTTTGCTAATGCTGCTGAAAGATGGGACAGCTCCAATTTGCCCAGAGCTGCTCGGTTGTAACATGGCACCGCGGGGAAGGGCGGCATGGAAAACCACATCTGACAGCGAAAGCATTTGGCTGGAGAACAGCATGGGGAAAACAAATTACTATGGCACAAATGAGCAAATCTATCATCAGCAGGAAGGGGAGGAGAGAATTGGCTTAAGGACCCATGTATGAAACTGTGACAGCAACCCATATAACGGCCCTGTAAACATCAAGGGGAATGAATATGGTTTAATAGCAACAGAAGCGCTGCCAAGCTGGGCGATGCGTAACAAAGCAGCTGGATGGAGAGATCTACCTATTGTCTGCTCCCTGGGAAAAGAAGAGAGAGATAATTCAGGTTTGTGTTTGATCTAGTGTGTAAATCTCAGAGAGGCAATGTTTTATCAAAGAAAGAAAAAAGGGGGGGGGGGGGGAGGGCAATAAACAAAGGAATGAGTTTGTTTTCAGAGCTGTCGCTGCCACCAAGCAGACAGCACAGGTTCAGCTGTGCAAATGAGAGAGAGCACACCAAAACCTCTGGCAACATCACAGTGAGGGAAAATGAAATCACAGGGGGGTGTGGCAGCTGAGTGCTTGCTGCATGGGCCTTGGCTCCTTCCAGCAGCACCAAAGTGAAGAGCAGAGACAAAAGAGGGTGTGCGAGAGTAGGGGACACAGCTATGGTGTGCATGGTTCTGAACAGGTTGCCCAGGGATGTGGTTGAGGCTTTGTCCCTGGATACGTTCAAGATCAGACTTGATGTGGCCCTGGGCAGCCTGATCTAGTTGGAGGTATCCCTGCTCACTGCAGGGGCATTGGGCAAGATGGCCTTTGAGGGTCCCTTCCAGCATGATGCAATCTGTGAGTCTGTGAAGTGCTTTTGCTTTCAGGCTGTACACACACACGTCCCCATGCCACCCTGACATGCCAGCCAGAGGGAAGGGACTGTCTGGAGAGGAGTTCCTGGCTGCTTCCTGCTCCTCACTGCCAGACTGGAGTTAAACAGGGTGGTGAGGGACTCAGAGCCCCTCTAATGATGAGGTAAATCCCACCTTTTTTGTGAGGGAGCCGGGGGTGCCTGTGCAGCCTGGCTGGCTTGTCCAGCCCCACAAGGAGCCTTGCCTGGCCACTGCACATGAGCTTGCAAGGTCCAGCCTGGGGCAGACTGGCTGCAGGACTGTTCCATCATGCTCTGGGCACCTTTGGGCACCACTGAAGGATGTCACTGTGATCCTAAGAAAAACAGCTATCAAGCATTACCATACCTAACATTGCACTACCAACACATGAAAAACTGTGCTGGAAGAGAGAGGAACATCCCTTGGCTTGTGACTGCTGGTCAAGGGGAAGAAGGAAAAGGGCTTTTTACCTTGAGCAACACGGAAGCAGGGTTTGTAGAGCGAGCTCCTCAAATCTGTGCCTATTTATGTTTTCATTCATCCCCCTGGATCAGAGTTCTGTGTGCAAAACGGGGATCGTGACCTCTGATTTCACAGGGAGCGGGGAGACATTCCTCAGGACTTGTACAACACTCTGCCTGTACGTTTACAAGCACCAGAAGAAGGGAAAAAAAAAAAAAATCAGAAGCAAATGACCGCTTTAGTATTCCGAGCAGGCTCCCAGCAGCAGGCAGGCAGCACGGCACGGGGCTGCGCACGGCTGACGGGAAACCAGAGGATTGAATTACCTGCTCAGCAGCGGGGCTGAGCAGCCCTCGCATGGCACGGAGCCGGGCTGCTGGGACGACGAGTCGTCACCGGGTGTCGTTCAAGCCCCAGGCTTGAACGTGCTAGCGCCAAGAGGCCACACCAAGGCTGTGCGAACCCGCGAGTGAGGGTTTGCCAGCTCAGCTGAAGGACTGCTCTTCCCATCCCATTTTTTGCATCTATGATTTAGAGCTCTGTGTATATTTTATGAAAGGTCCGCTAAAATGCGTTATTGCAGGAACAAAACTAAGTGCTTGTTCATTTTTAATGAGCCACCAGGGAGAGAGCTATTGTCTGTGTGTGTGGAACTGGTTTTCTTCTGTTTGGCTATTTATACTGAGATGTCTGGGAGGGGAAATTTGTGATTAAATTACGAGTGAGATGCCTTTATTCATGCTGAAAAGCCTCTCACGCTTCAGTCAGAGCCACTGAAAGCGATACACAATTCAATGCAAACAGGCAGCCTTGAAAACCACCCACAGAAAATCAGATCTAAATGCTCTTCTCCCAAGCAAGAAGTGGCTAAAAAATATATAAATATAAGAAAAGAGGAAATGGCCTCACGTTGCACCAAGGAGTGTTTAGGTTGGACATGAGGAGCAATTTCTTCCCTAAAAGGGTTGTCAAGACCTGGAACAGGCTGCCCAGGGCAGAGTTCCTATCCCTGTAGGGGTTTCAAAGCCACGGAGATGTGGTGCTGAGGGACATGGTTTAGTGGTGACCTGGCAGTGCTGGGTTAATGGTTGGACTTGATGATCTTAGAAGACTCTTTTCACCTAAATGTTTCTATAACATACTGATTTCCTCTGTATTAACACTGGTGCAGTATCAGCTCTGGCCAAGAGCAGCCTCCTGCGTGCAGGGGTTTTGCCTGTTGGGGAATACAAACCCAAACCCAGCACTGTCCTTGAGCACAGCTTGTTGCCCGAGTTGACGAGGTCATGGTTTCTGTCTCCCCAGAAGCCCCCCCGAGTTCTCGGCTTCCGTCCCGGCAGTTCCATGGTGGAACCTGTGAGTCCTACCCCCACTCTGCAGACCCAAGGGGCCAGAAGGGGCAGGCGCAGTGCGGGCTGTGTGGCCCCGGCACTAAGGAAAGCGCTGCGGAGCGGTAGTGCCCAAGGCACAGCGCCCCGGGCTGGCGCTGCCCTTCGCCGGGGGGCACCCGGCTGCGACGGCCTGAGCTGTTGCCATAGCGACGGCGGCCGCCGGCTCTTTAAGGCGGGGCTGGAGGACCGCGGGAGGGCGGAAGTGCCGTGGTGACGCTCTGGCCCGCGCTGCGTCTCGGTGGGTTTCCGGCCCGCGCTGCTTCCGGTCGGGCGGCGCCTCGTGGCGGGCGGGGGGCAGCCGGGTCCGGGGTGCGTCGTGGGGGCACTGAGCGGTGAGAGCGGGATTGGGGGTGCTGGGGGGTTGTATTTGGGGATGCATTAAGGGCGGGGAAGCAGGGTTTGGGGCTGGGGTAGTGTGTGCGGGGTCCTGTACTGGGACATGAGGTGTAGTGGGGGGTGAGGACCGGTGTGGGAGGTTGGGGGCAGTGGGGGCCGGGGAAGGCACGGTATGGGGGGCTGGAGCGCTGGGGGTGGGCTTCGGGGGCAGGATATGGGGCTGGGGTTGTGGAAGGGGTTGTGTTGGGTATGGGGCAGAGGCGTATGGAGTGTAAAAGGGGTGGTGTGGGATGGGGAGGGCTGGGGGAGACAGAGTATGGGGGGGCTGTGGGGTGTGCAGTGCGGGTTTGGGGTGCATTGTGGGAGTGTAGTGGGGGCCTAGGGAGCAGGATATAGGCCTGGGGTAGTGGAAGGGTGTACCAAAGGCTGAGGGACGGCAAGGTGGAATGGTACTGTGGGGTAGTGGGGGCTGCGGCAGTCGATATGGGGGAGCTGGAGTGCTGTGGGAGGTGCAAGGGGGGCTTAGGGGGCAGTGTCGGGGTGCAGCGAAGGTGCAGGAGCAGGATGTGTGGGGCGCAGGTATAGGGAGGTGGCAGGAGAGCTGGAGTGTTGTGCAGGGGACAAACCCGACTTACAGCTCCTCCATGTGGGAGGTGTTGGAGCCTGCACTGGGGGTGTGGGGTGGTGCAGGGCTGTGGGGTGGGCAGTGCCAAAGAGTAAGGGTGCTGGGGGCAGGTGGAGGCAGGGAGAGAGCAGAATTTGGCACAAGGAGTGGAATGGGTGAGCTGTAGAGCAAGGAAGGGGCTATGTGGGCAAGCAGAAGAGCTCCATGGCCAGAGCAGGGCATGCTTGCACATACATCATGTGGTGATGGTGGCCAGACTGGATCTGTTTGTTTTTCTAGTGAATTTTCACAGAACTTTGTGCCTTTCAGGATTTCCTGCTGGGGTTCAGCCTCAGAGAAGCCCCAGCCCTGAATGGTAACCATGAGTGGTTATGCTGTCACTTGGTGCTTCCATTTGTGAGGTGAGCAAGAACCAGGTGCATTGGGCGAGTCCCTGAGTTGGGGACATGAGAGGTCTGTGGGCCACAGTGAACACAGGGCTGGGGAAGGGCTGCTGGGCAGTGGGGCCAACAGGCCCTGCCTCGTACTAGCCAGCCTCACCCGTGCCCAAGATCAACCCCCTGGCAGACTCCATGCTGGGGTCCATCCTGTGCAGTAACAGGTGTGAGCATTCATGCAGCCTTTTGATGGTCATGTATGATACTGCATACAACAAGCTCCCTCCAAAGCCAAGGAAAACCAGCTCTTGGAGCAAACAAACAGAAAAATCAGTAGCTAGTCATTTGCCTGGCTGAGGGTTTCCCTCTCAGCTAACTTTTAAACAGCAAAGTGTTTTCTCAGTGTAATTAATCTGCAACACAACCATTTGCAGGAGGGCTCTGGATCATGAGCTGTCTGTGCTAACCTTGTGGGGTCTGACTGATGCAGGCTGAGCAGCTCTGATGCCTGTGCCAAGCTTTCCCTGCAGCTTGCTTGCTGTGGCTGAACCCCCTGGTTTCTTTTCAGGTGGCTGAACCAGAAGATCGTTCTGCAGGATGGTGAGAGTGCTTTTTTTTAGGTTATAGGAAATAGTTTCACCTAACTAGATGCTAAACATCAATAAAATCCAGTTCTCAAAGTTGACTTTTCTTCCTTTTTTCATATTCAATACTTGGTGTTAGGTGTGAACAAAGTAGAGAGGTTTTTAACATGCTGCAAGGGAGCATACAGGAAGGTAGGTGTGTAAAACTACTGCTCTGGCACTCGTGGCCTGTGCCTGGGGCACGTGTAGTGTTCTCTCGATCTGCTTTGGGGATCTGTAGGGCTACTTCAGTCTTTAATTCAGGAGTACTGAAGGATGTGAGTGCATCTGACCCTGTACTCAGCACTGGTTAGGCCACACCTTGAGTCCTGTGTCCAGTTCTGGGCTCCTCAATTTAAGAAGGACATTGAGACACTTGAACATGTCCAGAGAAGGGCAATGAGGCTGGGGAGGGGTCTGGAGCACAGCCCTATAAGGAGAGGCTGAGGGAGCTGGGGTTGTTTAGCCAGGAGAAGAGGAGGCTCAGGGGAGACCTTATTGCTGTTTACAATTATCTGAAGGGAGGTTGTAGCCAGGTGGGGGTTGGTCTCTTCTCCCAGGCACCCAGCACCAGAACAAGAGGACACAGTCTCAAGCTGCACCAGGGGAGGTTTAGGCTGGAGGCCCAGAAGGAGAGATTGGCCATTGGAATGTGCTGCCCAGGGAGGTGGGGGAGTCCCCATCCCTGGAGGTGTTCAAAAAAGGCTTGGCTGTGGCACTTGGAGCCATGGTTCAGTTGTCAGGAGGTGTTGGGCAATAGGTTGATCTCTGAGGTCCTTTCCAGCCTGCTTGGTTCTGTGCTCTCCTGGGTGTGCCATGCTCCTGTCCCCGCTAGAGGGTGTGAAGCTCCACGGAATGGTTTTGCTTTCTGCGAAGCTGGAGATGAAGGAGACTTCCTTTAAAGGGCCGTGCAGGCAGCGAGGCCGCGCTGGGATTAGTTGTGTTCAAGATCCTGGCTCTGTGCGTTGGCAGTGGCCCAGGTTGCTCCTGCCTTATGTAACTATCAGCTGGGCTCCATGTGATGGTGCTCAGCCCCAGCTGGTGACATCACTCCTAAGCAAGTGTGTGTGCCCAGGGCAGGCAGCTGGGTGGGTACCCCTTGCACGGTGGGTATGTGGAAGAGGTTGCTTGGAGGGTTCACTTGCACAGGCCACCTTCCCTTTCCTGCCACCCAGGGAGCAGAATGTGCCCTTGGTAACAGCAAGTAGTAACTTCTCACTTGCATTGCAGAGCCTGGCTTCTGGGTTTCCTTTCATGGATAGAGGCAATGTCCACTTGATCTGCAGCTCTCCTGCACCAAGACTGAGGCCAATGTGATGTGAAATGCTGTAGAGAGTCCTGTGAGGGCTATGAAGTGATGTGGGGGACTGGAGCTACTCTATTATGAGGAAAGGCTGAGAAGCCTGGGGAAGAGCAGCTTGAGAGGAGATTTTCTCAATGCTCAGTGTTGAGGATGGGACCAGACTCTTGTCAGTAGTGCCCGGTGATAGGATGAGGTGCAACAGGCACACACAAACCCAGGAGTTTCTATCTGAAGATTAGAAAAAAAGTACTTTGAGAGTGACAGAATATTGCTGGAGTCTCCTCTGGAGATACTCAACAACCCACCTAGATGCAGTCCTGGGCAGCCTGCTGTGGTTGCCCCTGCTTTAGCAGGGGAGCTGGGCTGGATGAGCACCAGAGGTCCCTTCCAGCCCCCCACCATGCTGGGATTCTGTGAACCCCAGTTGCTTGATGGATTGTGTGTGTTCATAGGAAGTGCTGCAGAGTAGCTCAGCTCTTGATGGCCAAACTGGCTCCTTGGCCAAGTACAGGATTTCTTCCTCACTAAATTTTGCCTCTTAAGTGTCATGTTAAGAATGAATTCCTGAGCAGAAGCAATCCCAGCAGGGCTAGTTTTGTTCCAGCATGTGCAGGGCTTGAGAAAGACCCAAAGGAGAGATGGACATCTTGGTCAGTTCAGGATTGCTGCAGATAGAGATCTTTGTTGGTACTGGTGGGGTCTGTGGATATTTTGGAACTTGATCTTTGCATCTGAGAGGAGACTGGTTCTTGGCTGAAGCGTGGTGTCTGCCAGTTACTGCTCTTACCACAGCTGGCTATGGTCAGGGTGGAGTCTGGCTAGAGAGCAATGTGGAGGGAGGCAGCCAAAATGGGGTGGTGCTCCTGGGGCTGAGGATTGTGAGCGTTGAGGGTGGGGGAGGTGAAGGGCTGCCTGCAGGAAGGGCAGTCCTGTAACAGCTTATCTGCCTTTGCTTTGTTTTCAAGGAAATTTCACATCCTTTTGACCTTGTGGCACAAATAATGTTGATGTTCTCTTTGAAAATTTGAATTCAGAGTGAGTGAGTAAGGAGCTGGTCACCATTTGCCTGAGGGGGGGAACAAAAAAAGGGGGGGGGGGGAGAGGGGAAGAGAAAAAAACAGTTCTTTCCCCCCAGCTTCTCCTGGGGGATGCTGTGTGCTTGATATGCTCATATGCACATGACTGCCAAGCGTGGTCCCTGAGTCTCTCAGAGGTCTTGCTCTGAAAACAGTCTGGTGGCTGAGGTCATGAGTTGCTCTAGAAGCAGTGTCACAGTAAAAGCCCTTTCAGGCTGGCAGGTACAGGCAGGACACAGCCTCCACCAGCTGGGTGTGCTGAGGTCTGTGCTTAGCCAGCATGCAAAGTGGATTAGAGACTGTAAACAGCCCTGGTCTGAGGAAAGCACAACCGCCCTGAGAAGTGGGTCAGGCGGGTGGTTGGGGCTGGGTAACTTGCAGATCATGCTGAAGGATCTTCCTTGTGGATCAGCTGGAGTGACTCAAGTTGCCTTGTGAAAGTGGCTCGTGCCTGTCTGGAGCAGGGTGATGCATTCCTGCTCGCTGCTCACTTGCTCTGGAGCCTGGTGGCCCCAGGAAGCTCCTGTGTGCACCCACGTTTGCTTATCCCTTGCCTGTTCGGTGTTCTTACAGCTTGAAGCTGCTGTAAGCCCCTCGAGCAGCAACTGAGAGTTGTCAAGACAGCAAAGACCCTCACCAGTCAGGGCTGGCATCACATGGATGTGTTTTGAATCCTGTGCTGGTTTACTTGTTTTGCCCACTAATGGAACCCTGCTGTGGTTAGGTCCGGGCTGTCCCAGAGGAAAAATGATTTTAAACTCTGTGGTCAGCAAGGTGGTGTTCCTCTCTCCCTTGCTGCTCTCTGTTGCCTGTGTGAAGGTGGACAGTGTGCAGTGACAGACAGCTGGGCTGCTCTGAGGATTTCCCACATCCCCAGCAGGGCAGAACTGGGCACTTTAAGGGTGGCTGTGAGCCTTCCAGGAGTTGCAGAGGGACCCAGGATAGGTGCTGAGGGTGCTGGAGGGGATGGTGGGTGGCTCTGGGTGAGCTGCACCCAAACACAGCCTCACCCTGAAGCAGTGCTTTGCCCCAGCTCTCCAAGCACTGTTTGTTTTTCTTCCCTGATTGTGAAGGAGGTTGTGTGCAAACCACTGTGGTGGTTTTTTGCAAGCACAGCCTGACTGCTGGAGCATGAGTAGCTGTTTGGAGGAGCCTCATCTGCCATTCGCACCGTGGTCGCTGTGCTAAGCTCGAGCCTTGCACTTGTTTGAGCCATTTGCAAGCTGTTCCTTCCTTCCTGGATAAGAGCAGCTTATCTCACGAGTACAGGAGTCCCCAGAGCAAGGAGTTATCTGCTGGGACATGCTCCCCACGCTGATGGTGAGCTGAGCAGGCATGCTTTGTTGGAGCAAGGCCCTTGCTTGCTGGAGGGAACGTAGCTCCTTGGCAGGTCACAGACCTGGCATCCTGCCCTGAGGCGGTGTGGTGCTGTCCCTCCCCATGTTGTCTCTGGGGATCTGCAGCTACTGATCCTTCTCTGCCTCTCAGCCTGCTTGGAAATGGCTCTGTGGATGGAAGCAGCTCTGATGCTTTGCACGGGTGGGTGGCCTGCCTGCTGCAGCATCTGACCTGTTCTTCCATAGAATCATAGAGTCATAGAATCAATAAGGTTAGAAGTGACCTCAAAGATCATCAAGTCCAACCTGCCCCAGGCAGCTCTCCCCTGCTTCCCCCTTATGCTCTTGGATCCCTGTTTCCCAGCACGTAGGATTTCTCTGCTCAATTCTGCCTGTGCCCTACCATGGTTCCTCTGGGGACACCAGACAGGAGCTGCTCCAGTGGAAAGGGAGCTGCAGTGCTCAGCTCAGGCTGGCTCTTCTTGCTCCTCAGAGGGAGCTGACACAAGTCACCTGCCTGGCAGAGAAGCATTTTATTGCTGCTAGACTTAAGGAGGTAGGGTGGCCCCCAGAAGTTGTTGGTGGGCGTGGGGTGAGCTGAATCTTTGCCTTTTGGCAGCATCAAGCTCTTACATCAGCTCTGTGGATTGGGGAGCCACAGCCTTGGTGGTTCTGCCTGTCCCAGCCTGTGCACAGCTTCTCAGTTCCTCCATTGCTGACTGGTGAGGTCATGCTCTGTATCTCCCATAGCTTTTTGGAAGAAGTTCTGCCCATTGTGTTTTTTTTGTGGGGAGAGTGGGATCCATCCTGCAACATAAACCCAGGGAATGGAGTACAGGGACTGCTTGTGATGTTGTCTCCTATTTTAAACCAGAGAATAGGATTTGGGTTTTTTTATGACTTCTTGGTAGTTGCTTTTACTGCAGGGGAAAATCCTGCTGGACTTGAGGCTCTTGGTGCTGAAGGTGAGGTGAGCTCTGCCAGCCAGCTGGCAACATCTGGTCCCTGCTGAAGCTGCCATTGAGGGTGGTGAGACACTGGAACAGGTTGCCCAGAGAAGTTGTGGATGCCTCATCCCTGGAAGGGTTTAAAACCAGGCTGGGTGAGGCTTTGAGCAACCTCATCTACTGAGAGGTAACCCATGGCAGGGGGGTTGGGTCTTTAAGGTCCCTTCAAACTCAACCCATTCTATGATTTTCTCTGCACTGATGGTGTCTCTTTGGCCCTCTCCTTGCACTGCCTTTTGCAATGCCCTGATATCTGTCTCACAGGGCAGAGCAGAGGGCAAGGATCACCAGGGCCATGGTGGATAGTGCCACGCTGTGTGTAGCAGCAGAGTCCAGCAGCCACGTCCTGGTGTGCTTGTCCAAGACCAGGAGTGATGATGGAAGGTAGGCCAGAGACTGGTTGTGTCCTCCAGTACCAAATCCTGGTACAAAGCCAGCTGCAGAGCAGCAGCCAGGGTGGTAACCCAGCCAAGCAAATCCTTCATCAGCTGAGCATGAAATGGATATTTATGTGTGCAAGTCAAAAATAATGAGGAAGGAGGCAGAGATGTTTGCATATGCACCCATGTTTCACCTCAGCTGTAGTCAGACCAAATCCTGGGCACTGGGGTTGCACCGGGAGGAAAGCCAGACTCCATGAGAAGGAAACAGGTCCCATGTGGGCAGGGGTACGTGTCCTGGCTGTGATGAATGGAGGCAAGGGGTGGGCAGGCAGCTGCCAAGGTGGGGCAAGTCAGTGAGCAGTGGGGGAAACTGCTCTGACCCCTAAGTACATCACAGCAGGTGCCTTGCTGTGGAGGTGACTTCTCCCCTTGCACTAAGCCTTTAGCTCCCATAGCCACAAGGCCACTTTTCACCTCTGCCAGGTCAGTCCTCAAGAGCTGACCAGGAACCAGCACCACGCAGGCACACGCCAGGAGCTTGGCTGTGCTCTGAGGTCACCTTCTGCTCTCCCCTCCTCTGTTCCTGGTTTGTGTTTAGGCTGGAAAAGCCCTGGTGTCTGTGCCTGGCAGGCTGGACCTTGAGCAGGGACAGGAATGGGTTCATGCTGTCAGCGCGTTCCACAGAGCACTGAACTTTGCGCTGCTGGAAGAGGAAATGCCTGCACTTTTGCCCTGATTTGTACAGGAACTGAGAGCCTGGAGAACTGGGGCTGGGTAAACTGCCAGAGAACTGCCTGGTTTCCACCTTTCCTTCCTCTCCACCACTTGCTGAAGAGGCTCCAGCAGCTCTCTTAAAAGCATAACACCTAAGACTAGTGCTAGCAACCACCAGTCCAGCCTAGATCCTTCCACTCAGCATCACTCTCAGCCTTTAGTGAAGGTTCACTTCTGCTAAGGGGCTGCTTTTAGCTGCTCCCTTGAGAGCTGTTTTTGGGCCTGGCTGTAGTATTGGTTTTCCTTCAGCAGCAGATGAAGTCCTGTGTTCACTGCACATGCTGCAGGGAGGTCACATCCAGGTGTCTCCCTGCTCTGACCTTGGGGGAGGAATGCGTTGCTCGGGGCCTTAGTTCCCACTTGTGGTAGGAGCTGATTTCAGTCACTGTACTGTGATGACGAAGGGAGGGGGGAAGCAAAGAAACCACCTTAAAAATACCTAGGTTTTTTTTTTTTAAGCTGTAGCTAAGAAATCTGCCCTGGCTGCAAGCTGGACCTTCCAGCCAGAGGTGAACAGCCTTAATTTGAAAGCTATTTCTTAAATATTTTAAAAGCTGCCTGGAATAAACTGAATGCTTCCGAGTAGTGACCTAAATTCTGCTTGCTGTAAATTTCATTAGAAAGTGGATTTGTGTGCCTGCCAGGAGCAGGCCACTTTGCAGCTTCATTGATCTGCCCAAACCATGTGTTGTGCAAGTGCCTTCCTCAGCAGATTCTTAAAGAGCTCACTGCTGCTTGCTCCTACCCCAAAAATGTGCCTTGTTTCCTTGCTAGTCTCCTCTCTTCCCCTCTCTCTCTCTTTCTCTCTCTTTTCTTTCTGGTGCAAATGCATCATTTGTTTACTAATCACGTTGCATCCTCAGCTGAATAGAGTCAGCCCACCGGCTGTGTGGGCAAGGATAGAGCAGCTGAGAAGGAAAATGTCACTCGTACTTCAGTTCATTTGATGTGCTCTGTGCTCAAATGCCCGTCCCACGCTGTGGAGGCCAAAGACTTTGCACAACCCCTGCATCTCTTAGCTCTCCAGTGAGGTCACCTGTGGTTCTGACACCCCTTCGAAGAAGCTTCCTTCCCTTCTGCTGTCCCCAGAGCTGTCTATCCCTGTGCAACCACAGCTCTAGATCTTGTGGGGAGGTGTGATGGAAGCACAGATGGTATATTCTGTCTTACTAGGGAAAAAATGCCCAGGGAGCTGTGGCACTGCCAGACTTGTGGATGCAGGAGCAACGTGCACCTCCCCAAGGCTGGGCAGGGGAATGTAGCTGATGCTGAATCCCCTTTGCCTTACAGCGTGTTTGCAGCACACCTGCCTAAGTTAAAGGTAATGCAGGGGGGCTCTGTGCAGCCACCACAGGGGCATATAGCCTGTGTGAAGCTACAGCTGCTCTTGTCTTGTGAGATGTGGGGCAATGGCTGAACATTGGGAAGAAAAGCTTGGGGGGAGCCTCTGGTGCACTTCTTGGTGTATGGGTGAAAAACACGGGAAGAAATCCCTGTCCTGGAGCTGTGGAACACAGGGCTGTCCTGCCTCCTGCCAAGGACTGCCACAGAAGGGGCTGAGGTTTGGCAAGATATTGGCAGCTCTCCCTCCCTGTGGGCTGCCAGCACAGTTGATGCCCAGGCCTGGTGAAGCTGGCTGTCCTCTCAGCTGGGAGAGAGGCTGCTTCACCTCTGCTGTACAACTGGGAGTTATTTTGAGAAGTTAAACCCAGGGCCTGAACAAAGAAGCCACAGCCTGGGCCAGCAGTATGGGCTGGCCTGGGGACAGGGCCTTGCTGACTGTCAGCATCCAGACAAGGGTTGAATTCATTGCCCATAAAGCTGAAGTGCTCTGCTGGTTTCCTGGCACCTCAGCATCTCTGCTGGAGCTGCCTGTTATTTATTTGCTTGCTGTCCAAGCAGATGGGCAGAAGCTTTCACTGAGGCAATGGCCTGGGTCCTGCTCCCTCCTGCCACCAGCACCTGAGCTCTTCCATACTCAGGCCAGTGATGCAGGGTTTCCCACCTGGCTGTAGGTGGCTTCTGTCCCCAAGCCTTTTCTGTCCCCAAGCCTTTTCTGTCCCCAGCTACAGGAGAGGCAGAGAGGAAGAATTGGAGGGAGGTGGTCTCCTGGGTCTTTCTTGCATTGTTTTTTTGGGCAGTGTGGGTGGTTCAGCCCCTTTGAAGGGAGGCACACAGTGTGTGCCCACCCATCTCTGCCCAGCAGAGGCACTGGGCACTGCACTGACTTGTGACAGGGCACTGGGCTGGCACTAGGAGCTGCCTTGCTTTGCTCCTTTGCCCAGCATGGTGATGCTGCTCAGCAGCCCAGAGCCTGGCCTTCATGGCTGGAGCTAATGCAGTTGTTAGGCTGAGGGAAGGGGTGGCCAGGGTGCAGCTGCCAGGGGAACTGGAAGTGTTGGAAGCCTCCCCAAAGCAGCAGTTTGCTCTCTGCAGCCCACGAGGGGGTTAAGTGAAAAATTAAATGTCTCTATCTCCTTCCTTGTGCTTTCTCATCTCCACCAACAGAGCTGAAGATGGGGGAGGATTTTTTTTTCCCTTCTATATTTAGCTTTGGAGAAATTGCTATAACTAATCGGCTTTAGGGTACTAGGGCTCTCTCTTTTATTTTATCTTCTTCTGTCACTAAGACCTCATCATGTGGCTGGGGACTGCAGCTTGCTGGCTTACTCTGTTTGCCAGGCTCAGGTTTTGCTGGCTTTTTTTTGTTGTTGTTGTGTGTTGGCTCTTTTTTTTTTGTTATGGAGTCAATTAATAACCCATAAAAATAACACCTCCAGCTGTTCCACTTGCAGCTGCTGGGCTGGAGTCTAATTACCCTGCCTTGGATCCCAAAGCCTGCTTTGCATGTAAAAGTGCCAGTGAATAGGAGCAGGCAGAGGAGATGGCAATGCAAAAAAAAAAAGAAAAAAAGGGTGCTATTTTTAGCCTTTTCAAGCCAAATGTAAAAAGACCCTTAGGCTGCTTGTGTCCTGCTGGATCTGATCCTCTGCACAATATTGTTCCCATGGCTCAGTGCAGCAGCCAGGGTGGGCTGGGGTTTATTTTTGGCAGCTTGCTTGTCTGCCTTTGAAACCTCTTCCTGGGTCGGTTTGAGCAGCGCTGTGTCGATGTGTCTCACATCCATGTTCTAATGGTTTTCCTGCAGTCACCTGTGGTTCTCTCTGTGATGCTGAGTGGGGCAGTGCTGCATGGGATGGGGAGAGGCAGGGATGGGGAGTGAAGTGTGACAGTTTTAGGCTCTGCCTTTAAGAAAAGGACAGCTACCGAATTCTCTACGACCACAGGAAGGGACGCACGGTGGAGTTTGTACTTCAGAGTGGTGGTTAAGTGGTGCTTGGACCCCCTCAGGAAGTCCTTTCCTACTGACTGAGATATAAAATTAATTTAGCAAGAACACTGGTAGGTGCAGTGATCTCCTCCTCAGGTCATCCTGTCTGTCTTGCACCTTCTTCTGAATTCATTAGGCAAACCTGCTGGGCAGGATGTCTTCTCCCACTCTGGAGCCTGGGGGTCTGCTCAGCTGGTGCTTCCTCAACTCCCCACACTGCCATATTCAGCTGACTCCTTGGGTGCTCAAGGCCCTTCTCCTTTCTTGCTCCCTGTAGAGGTGGTGCAGCAAAGGCTCAGGAAGGCCCCAACACATGGGGTTGGCGACAGGGCACTCAGGAAGCATTTGGCTTGTTTCCAGTCTCAGTCCAGGCAGCTGTACTGGGCCATATTGGTTCTTGTCATCATTGGGCTGTTGTTTCATTCAGACTCTGGCTCGTTTTGACCGAAAGCAGATCCAACAGAACAGCTGTTCATTAGCTAATTTGAGACACTTAGTGGTCACACATCAGTCTGTCACTACCAGCTTGAAACCACGACTCCAAATAGGCTTCCTGTGCTGAAGCTCATCTCCTTCATTAAACCCAGGGATTCTGAGACTGCTGTTTGGAAGCTGCCCTCGAAAAAAACCACCAACAACCCAAACAAACCAAACCTCACCCCCTACACATCCCACTTGCACGGAGGTGGCAGAGCTAGTGCTTGACTCAAAAGACAACTCCGCTTCTTCCTTCTCTGTGCAGGCTCTCCCTCCCCCATGCTGACAGCTACAAGAGCCAGGAGGTGTTAAATAAGTCATCTCTCATCCCTAGAGAGATGGCGCCCGACCCTCAGTGGATATCCCTTCAGTGGAGCTCTGCCACCACTTCACTTACTCAGGGATAGAGGATGCTTTCAATCTCCATTCAATCTTGCCCAGCAAAGAGATTGCAAACCTGGCTTTCCATCACACACTGCATTAGCCAAATTAATTCCAGGACTGAGAGCCAGGCAGCGGTGCTGGAGACCGAGACAGATTAATGCTGCGGCCATGTCAAAATCAGCATTGCTGCTGCCAGGATGCAGCCAGCCTCCTGCCTAGCAGTGCCCTCCATCTCACACTTCCCAGGAGCACTGAACTCGCTGGGATCACTGACACTGACAACTCAATTGGAAGGAACATCTGTCTCTAAACTGTGCTCCCCATTCAGGCCGCCGCCGCCACTGCAAGTGGGTGACATCTTTCACGCGTCCTGCTCGCTTTCTTTTAATCTCCCAAGCTCAGGCATGCCTGTGGAGCACAGGAAGGTTCCTCCCCTGTGACAAGGAAAAAGAAATTAGCGAGCAGCTTGAGCCTGTGTAGCAAATAATGAGATTGCCTTGGATACAGGACTGGAATTCATGCGAAGAATCCTGCTGATCGGAGAAGATAAGCAGCGTTTCTAGGGCGTCATAAGACTTATGTTCCTCGTGTGTTGTCTAAGAGGCCTTTAGATGAAGGCTGCCAGCTCTGGACTTCTCCACAGAGAGTGTGATTTGAAAAATAAGCCCTGAAAATAGCTAGACTGGTGGTTATTTTGGTGTGCCAGTGCCTCATAATGATATGCCTTCAGGCAGGAGAATAAGCTATACAGATAGAGGCGGTGTTGTGTTGGAGGAGCAACCACCACAAAGGAAGCTTGTCCTGACTGAGCTCCAGTGAAAGGCCCAGTGTTTATCCACAGGGCACAGACTGGTGGAGTCAGGGCACACTTGAAAAGGAGCTAGATGTGTGGAAAACTTTTAATAAGAAGTAATAGTTTCTTATTACTCTAAGGGTGTTTAAAATTTATATATATATAAACTTATCAACATTTTACAGGCAGACAGGGGCCTGGAGAGCAACTCCCGACAGCTGGATTCAGCGCTTGAAGTAGAGGAGAGTATTTGCACTATCAGACTCATTAAAAAGAGGGATAGTAAACAGCCTTTGGGTTTATTTTTACAAGGAATTTATTCATCCTGCATTTGCTATGCCTCTTAGCTGAAATGGGTATTTTTTTTTTCTAAGGACTGAAAAGTGCTATTAAGGAACTGATCTGATCCAGGCATCTCACTTAAAGAGGTGACTGGTAGCAGGCTGTGTGCTCTGAGCTGGTACCAGGCAGCTCCTGGGCAGTGATGGGCACAAGGGGTGTTTCTAAAGACAATGACAACATTTGGGCACCCCCAACAGCCCAGTAAACCTCCCTTGCTTTCAGCTCCAGCTCCCTGTATTACGAGCATGACATCTTCAGCAACAATAAAAGATCCCAGCAAGTAAGTTATCATCTGAGTGTTTTTTCTCTTTATACTGGGAAAAAGGTTGTGGGGAGTGAGTTCTCACTGATATTCTGCCCACCCTGTGCTACCTCCTGAGATCTGAGGGATGAAATAATCCTGTGGGAGCCCCAAAGGGTGTCTCCCCCTAAGAAGGGAGTTAATGCCCTGGTTACAAGTATCCAACATGGGTACTGAAATGAGTGTTGGATTTGATGCTTCATCCACTCTGCTGGCTCTTCATGCTTCAGTTATTTCTGCAGGAGCAGCCCCCCCCCCCCCCCCCCCTTTGTGCCACCTGCTCTCTGCTTTACTTGGGAGCAGGGACACTAAATTCCATGCAGGAACTCTTGTATGGTTATGGGCTTTGCAATGAGAGGCTGTGAATAAAGGCTGGGATGCTTTCCACACACTTCATCCTGATTCATCTGTTTTATGAATCAGGACTTAGTTCTATTTGCTAATGATTGGCTACGTAATGTTTGCTATGTCAATGGTGCCTGTGCTCTGATGTCAGCTGCTGGAGGCCAAGAGCTGGCAGCTGGTGTCTCTGGCCAGCTCCCAGCCTACAATTCAATTTCCCTATCAGTCACTTAAGAAGAAAGGACAAAAACATGGTTCTGACTGTGGCATCAAAACATACAGGGCTCTGGTCTACAGGGACATTGAAGGCCTTTCTACACTGTGACACATGGGGATAACTCAAATAATGGTGTAAAGTTAGCACACATTCATTTAGGCTGCACTTAACAGGCCAGTTTTATCCTTACTAGAAGTCTCAGCACAAGAGTTGAACACCTTCTAGGTTTTGTACATTAGCATCACCTCTCTGAACACAGATGGATCTGGAGGCATTTTATTCTGTCCCAAATCTTGTCATTGATGGAAAACTACCACAGAGCTCAAAGGCAGCAGCCTCTGTGAATCAGGGGATCACCTTGGAAGGGATGAACTCCAGTCTGCTTTCTCATCCTGACTTACTGCATGGTTTTCCCTCCAGCAGTTTGAGAACCTCAGAATTTATTTCTGTATCTTGTGATTATTAGTATCTTCCTGGCTATAACAAAGAGCTTTAAGATCTCCAGAGATAGGTGGAGAAATTTCTCCTGCTGTGCACTTACCCCAGGGAGCTTACAAAAATCCCTGGAGATGTCACAGAGAGCACTGAATGAACTCAAGAGTGCCACAGCTCCTTTAGTTTCAAGAGTAAAGGAGTGAAGGAATTCACACCACCTCATACCCATGACCACCAGATGCTGGCTCCCTAGATTAACAAGGAAAGGAAAAAGGAAAGTGACACTAGTTAAGTACCTATAAGGCATTTAGGAACAACGCTGTGTAAACCGGAATCGCCTTGCCCCAGGGCACAACTCTGTCCCATTAGCAGTCATCATGCTTATTTTAGCTGTAAATGTTGTCACTTGGGACCATTTTTGTGGTGTTAAAGGTTTGGGAAGCAGGGATTTATTTCAGTGTAGCTGGTGGTACATAAAAAATATTCCACTGACTCAGATGGGACTGATTTATTAGGGAGCAGCTCTTGAAGAACTCCAGCTTATCTGAACTCAACATCTCATCCCTCTTTCACATCCTTTTAATAAACATCCAGCTTAGCTGCAAGACCTTGAATGAACACATGTTCTCTCTTGTTCAGCACTCCTAACAGCCTCCTCTTTACCATGCAGGAGCTGCAAAGATGAGACCTGCTGGACAGTAAGCCAGGACCACTTCACTTTTAGTCACCATCTGTGATGCCAGTAAAAGGCACCAGAGCGAGTCCCTGCCTGCTGGAGTTCCAGAGGTTTGCACTGAACTACAGCAAGGCCAGAGGCGTTTTGAATCTTGTACACACCAGCCCTGCACTGCTCCCAGGCACAAGTTAGTTATTACTAAGGATAAACTACCAATAGTTCTCATTCCTTCCTGTGGCAACATTGCCTAAAACAGCTTGGAGCTGTGTCACCACAGTTCCTATCGTGAAGGAATGTGATCCAGGAAAAGTGGAGCAGAGTGACCAACCATGCATAGCCTCCTGAATGCCCTTCTGCCTTTCATGTCTAGCAAGCAGCATTCCTCCTTTTCTGCCCGTACTGAACAGTTTGCACTTCCAGCCTGCATCCTCTGGGCTTTACTCTTCAGCATGCCTCACAGTTTTCCTTAAACATTTCACCCACCCTTTTTTTTCGTTTATATTCCTTCTAATGATGCACTGCTGGGGCTTCCACAAGAGATGTAACAGGAGTATAGGCAACAACAGAACTATTTAAACCCCCATTATTTGCCTTTTCTCTGTGTGTCTTGCTAAAATTATTCTTTCTGCAGAGAACAGGCAAGACACCTACCACGACTGATGTAGGCATTAAATTGTGGACTTTCACTTTAATGCTTTCACTCCATCAATAAACTTCAGACACCTTTAAAAGTCCAAATAAAGCTTTTGGAGTTATGTGGCCATTTGCTTAAATCGAACAGTGGCAGTAACTAAGAATTCAAACACTTCCCAGAACCTAAAGAGAGAAATGTTATGAACTAAGAGGAATCTGAGTGGGCGTAAATTCCTTGCCCTGGTGAGATTGTATCTCAGGCTTTCAGAGCAGGAAAAGGACGTTACGGGCGTAATGGCATGGAATATCAATCAGATAGCCAAATCTAATTACAGAGCTACTAGATTAACTAGTTAACTTCAGCTAGATGAAGGCAACTGGCCAAGTGCCATGACAGAAACCAGATTCAGAGAGGCAATTTCTCAACAGATTAAACTTCTTGTAATCATTAGTCTCCGATCAGACAACGGAGTGTCCCTCACCAACTTTAAAAGACACGTGGTTTGTGTAAGAAAGAACTGTAGCTGAATCACTCATTAATAGTAACCACAAACTCAGCCTTCCTAGAGAAAGGATCACACTAAAAGGACATGATAATGTCTCTACATTTTAGTAGGAAGATTTATTTTCCAAGGGAGTAAGCCAGCAATAGAAATTATGTTGTGGGGAAAAATGCCTTAATAAAGTCACTGAAGGGAACAGAGGCATGGGTCCCTTATTTTCCAGTCCTTCTTTTAACACAGTTTGTGATACGCTGGTTCTGTGCAAAACACAGTTCTTGCTTTTAGTACATCATAGCTAAACTCTGTTGGGTATGGTCTTAAGATGTAACTCTTTCAGACATCCCAAACTGCAAAGCACCCTGGGCTGGGCGACTGCTGGCTGAGGACAGAGACAGATGAGGCAGAAAGGTGCTCAAGAGGTGACTGAAGCAGGTCCCTGGGAGTTCCTGCTCATGGGGCAGAGCTGGGCACCTACAGAGCTCCCTGCAGTGCCATGCCTTTGGAGTTCCTGGGACAGGTCCAGCACCTCCTCTGGTGATTAGCCTAAAGAGTGCAACTGCTTGCTACTAATGAAATGATATGGTGCTTTGTCTTTTGTCCAGCAGATACCGTCTGTGATCTCAGGCTGCAGACCTTTGTCCTTGCAGCAGCAATAAGCAGTATCCAGCGGGGTCTTTAGGGCAGTTTCCCTCCTGTTCTTGCTCCACCCTGAAGCACCCAGTGCACCACTACAGCTACCCCATGCTGTGGCCATTACACTGGAGCCTCACACCCTCTGCTTCTAATCCTACCCGGCACCCACTCAGAGCCCCTTAGGAGCCACAAATCCAGGCAGAGCTGTGGCCTCAAGACCAGGAGGGATGTATAGAATCATAGAATTGTTTTGGCTGGAAAAGACCTTTGAGTCTCAACTAGTTGAACAGTCGAGTTCACCACTCAGCCATGGCCCTCTGCACAGCATCTACATGGCTTTTAAATAGCTCCAGGGATGGGGATGCCACCACTGCTCTAGGCAGCCTGATCAAGGGCTTGACAACCCTTTTGAGACAGGGTCCTCCCTAATGTCCAACCTAAACATCGCCAAGCAAGACTTGAGGCCATTTCCTCTTGCTTATTGCTTGTCATTTGGGAGATCGACCCCACCATGTCTTCAACCCTCTCTCAGTGAGTTGTAGAGAGCCAGGTCCCCCTTCAGCCTCTTTTTCTACAAACTAAGCAACTCCGGTTCCCTCAGCTACACCTCATGAGACTTGTTCTCCAGACCCTTCACCAGCTTCTGGACTCTCCAGCACCTCAACGCCTTTCTCGAAGTGAGAGACCCAAAGCTGAACCCACTTATTTGAGGTGCAGCCTGCCCAGCACCCAGTACAGGGGGACAATGACTTCCCTAGTCCTGCTGGCCACACTATCGCCTACAGCCCAGGATGTTGTTGGCCACCGGAGCACATGCCAGCCCACGCTCATTCCCCGTGCCCGTGTGTGTGGGCTGCCTCTACCCCCGCGATGCCCCACGGCCCGCAGCGCGCATGCTCACTGCCCACCCCAGGCAGCAGCCGGGCGCCATTGCGCGGGCGCGGAGGCAGCGCCCGCGATCCCCCCTCCCGCCTCCCGCTCGCGCATGCGCAGCCCTGGCCGGGGGCCAAGCGCCGCCCGCGCCCTGTCACCAGTAACAACAGGCGGCGGCGGCCGCCCGACGCCCCTCCCCCGCCGGAACCGGCGCGGCGCTGCTCAGCGCCGGCATGAGGCCAGAGCGCGGCCGGCCGGCGGCACGGGAGGCGGTAAGGGTCGGCGCGCGGCTGTTTGCTCCTGTCCTCCCCCGCCTTTCCTTCGTCGTACCCTTCTGTTCGTGCTCCCCGCTTCCCCCCGCCGCCTCTTCTCCTCAGCCTCATTGCCGCCGGTGCTCTCCCCCGCGGCCAGTTTCCCTCTGTCCGACCCCTGCTCGCTCTCCACCGGCTCCTCGGTGTCCGCGGCAGCGGGCTGGGGCTTGGCCGTGAGCCGCGAGGAACTGGGTGCTGGTGAGGGGTGGCGGTGGGGCTGGGGTTTACGGCCCGCGGGCGGGCCGGTCACGGCGGTCCCGGGGCTCCCGTTCTCTCCCGGGTGGGTGGCCCTGTTGGGATCCCCTCAGGGGCAGTGTGGGGCTCTCCCGGCGCTGGGCAGCCGCCGCCACGCTGTCACAGGTGTCCGCCGGATCCGGATCCCGTCCGCTCCGGGAGCTTCTCCGCCGTGGCCCGGCGCGGCCCGGGGGGACCCGGCGGGGAGAGGGCAGCACGGTCCCGGAGAGCGGTGATAAGGAACGCGGAGTTTCTTTGTTGTGTAACTCTTTTTGTCCGAGGATTAGAGAGGCTTCTTTCCCCCCCGCCCCCCTTCTCCTGATTTAGGTGTGTGGTTTTTTGAATTCAGGGTAGTCATGGGTAAATTCCTGGCTGGAGTAGGATGTCGGGTGAACTTCGGTGACTGGAATTTATCGTTGGCTGCTTCTCGTGTCTGAGGAGCTGCCGTGCTCCTCAGCTGGAGCCGGTTAACGCTTTCCAGCAGCGCCGTAGATAACATGAGAACGCGTGAAAAGAAAAAAAGGGAGAAGAAATGCAGAAGTGAACTCAACTTGCTGCAATAAAACCATTTCTTGCACAAACGAGCCTGGCTAGCAGCCTGCGGGTACATCTGCAAGTGCTACAGCCAGTGTTTTTCCAATCAGTAGAATTGAATTAAGAAGAGTTTGGGTCAAATGCTTTGCTGGGGAAAGCAGACACAAAGCTTTGGGAATAACTCCTGGTTGTTTTGCCAGGGAATTTTCTTTCTTTCTGTGTTTTTTTTCTTTCCCTGGATGTATATTGGAATGTTTGTAGTTTCACTGAAGTTTTTCTCCCCAGCTCTCTCTTAACTTTCTCTTTCAAAAGTCTTAATCCATTTGCTTTGGAAATGATAAAGGAATGCCTTAGAGCAGTGTGCTGTAGTGAGCTGTTGTTTGCTTTCTGAAAACAAAGTTGGTTTTGTTGTTTGTTTGAACACTTGGAATGTTTTTTAACCTCCATTTTTGTTGTTTGGGGCTTTTTTTTAAGCCAGTCCCAGTTCAGAATGCCCCATAAGCAAGGCCACCCACTTACCGTACTGGGAGCCTGGGTGCTGCTTTCCTTCCTTTACTGCTGTGTGTCAGTGTGTTGGTTTTTTTCTCAGCAGCAGCAGCACAGGAAGTCTCACCATCCTGAGGAAGAGTCATAGAGGGTGTTGAAGATTGGTTACTAAAACTGGGCTTGAAAATGTGCTAAATTTGCCTCGTCTTTGGAAGGAATGACAAGTCATTTCTGACAAAAATACGCGTGGCTTTTGCAGGGCCCCGGTGCCTCCCCCAGCAAAAAGAAAAAGCCGTCAAGGAATTGTGAAGGATTTCCTGGGGGACTGCTAGCATGATATCACGCAGAGAGTGCTTGTAAGAGAGGGTTGGAAATGGCTTCCTACATTTGACAGATGCTTTTAAACACTTCTTTTTCAGGTTTGAGTTGACCTCACTAAACTGCAGCCATGGTGCAGAAGTACCAATCCCCTGTGCGGGTGTATAAACACCCTTTTGAGTTAATTATGGCTGTAAGTATGAATTTTTTTGCTGCACTTTTCTTTCTTGACAGTTCCTTGGGTTGCTAAGCACTTACTGAGCTCAGTTTGATAGGTACTGTCGAATGTGCAAATCAGAAACGGAGCACAAAAGATGAGATGTGTGTGTTTTGATGGTTTCTTCTCTACCCAGAGTATATTTTACATAACGTGTTCTTTTTTTCTCTTCCAAAGTTTAGCCATAGTTCATGGATTTGTTTTAAAGTTAGAGCAAAAGTAGGCTCAAAGTGTGCTTGCCAGTTGATTACTGGGGACAATCTGTACTAAGATGGGAGAAAGTGTCAAGTACGGTGATTAAAAGATTGCTGTGGTTGTGTCTTCATCAGTTGACAGGATTAGAGAGGGCAGAGAAAGCCCTGAAAGCAAGGATAAGCCTGAATGGAAGAGAAGAAAGCATTCAGCACTGGTAGTACTTTGAGGGGGAAGAAAAAACTTTGGTAGGGTGCACAGTTGCTAATTTGTGTGTCAGTGTAACAAATAATAACAACAACAACAAAACCCTAATTAAGTTCCCTATTCTTTCTTCTTCTCCCTCTCCCTCCCTTTTTCCCTTGGAAAACAAAAAGGAAGTAGGTATTTGACATTTTAAAGTGTATTCAGCCAAACCCACAGCTGTGTGGCTGTCATGAGTTACAAAGAAGAGTTGAAGAGAACAGTCAGGTCAGCTTCTACCTGATAAAACCAGTGAAATAATAATCTAAATGAGAATTATTTTATTCCACTTGCTGAAAATACTATGTTTGATGGCTCCAGAGGAGAGTTTTAATAGTGTTCAGAGTAAATATTTGGATAGATCACATGGTTTGGAGTGCAGAGTTCCTTAGAGAAGTGACTCTCTGCAGTCACAGGGTAAAAAAGGCTTAGCTTACTCTTCAGGGAATACTTCCATTTCTTTTTATCTTATTCTTACAGCTGCCTCCAGTATTGCACAGACAGGTCTTGCTCTTGCAAACACTTCAAGGCAGAGAGCAGTTATTCTCATGAGTGGTGAAGAGCCTGACTGTGATATATTTAAGGTCTTTTAGGGCCTCACTATACTCTGACAGGGAGGCTTCAGATGGTTTCTGGTCTAAAATTGATTGTGTTTAACATCAGCCTTCAGTGAAGTATACTGGTTCATGTTCTTAGCCCACCAAAATGAGCTTCTTGGGCAAAATTCTCTGGCTGGCTGCTGCACTGCTGAGTCTTTATCTTGCTGTTGAGCTGAAGGCAAAAATTCTTCAGTTAAGTTCGTTCTTCATGGATATTTTAAGTCAAAATGCTGACCAGGACTTTTAACAATGCTTTATTTGGTGTAATTAGAAACACTTCTGGCTATTAATATAAGCCCTGATTTCTCAAACAGTTCTGTATCTTGGGGATAACATTGGAAGAATAGTCTTTCACAAATGCTTTTTTCTTACATGAAAGCTTTTCTCCTTCGGAAAGAAAGAGACTTTGCTGCATGCACAACTAAGATAAAACAATAGTTGAAAAATTAAGGCAGTGAACTAAGAGGAGAAGAATGTTTATTAAAAGAAACAGTCAGCTGAAGGGGATGCTTTCAGAGCCTGGGAGTTTAGTGACAATACATGTGATTTATTTTGTCAATGTCAGGGCAGAGAGTTATCTCTTGAACTTGTTCAGGATGTCACCACTGGCTGAACATCCTTCTTCTGCAGTGTTGCTTCTGTTAATACCTTTAAAACTTGTACATTTCCAAGGTGTGATCTATCAAAACTGTTCCTGCGTTCTCTGAAGTATGCAGAGTGCCTTTGTGAGCCAAATTCATAAAGAATCTAAACAGTCTGTGATAGCTTGACACTTTTCATTACTGTTTCCCCTTGGTGAAAGAGGGCTTGCAGAAGTTGAAGTATTTCTGGAAGGAATATTTGTGCCAAATGTTGCGCTCACTAAAGGGGAAGGAAGTACTACCTCACATGTTCTGAACAGAGTACAAGTGCTATAATGTTACCCTAACAGGGCCAGCAGCTCTCCTAAAATGAGGAACACGTACTAGTATATATCAAGCTTGAATTTAAAGCACCCCAAAAATGACTTTGTGGCTTTTATTCCCACCCAGTGTGTCCTCAACTAGACGTTTGCTCATGCCAGGGGTGCGTGGCTGTTGGTAAAAAAGCCTCTTGAAGAAAGCTTTGGTCAGCACGGCAGCAGTGCTCTTCACGCTGAGCTGTCTAACAAAACTTACTGTTTCTGGCCTGGGTCTTGTTGCCAGGTCTGTAGCCTGGGATCTCATCTTGGTCTTAAATGGTGAATACTTCTAAAATTTTATTTGAGCCATCATCTTCCCTTCCCTGAGAGTTTCATGGATCCAAAGAGGTAATTAATTCTTTAGAGCAGTAACGAAGATCACCAGTGTCAGCCAAGACCATGTGGATTGTAAAGATTTCCTGGATGCTATGTGTTCCAGTTACAAAGTGGAACTCATTATGGCAAACTAATGTTTAGCTTTCAGACAGAGAAATCAGCATAAAGTTCTTTTCTACAAGCCACCAAGTGAATGCCACTTAAATACAGAATCAGGTCATTTACACTACAAACTTCCTATTTGCCCACTTTTCCTTTCCTGAGTTTCTAAGAGGTACTTGAGGGAGAATGGAGTACAATCAGCATTCCATTCATGCTGCTCTAGTGTGTTGTGAGAGAACTTTGTTCTCTCTGTGAAGGGTGAGTGCAGCTATGTTGAGACAAAAAACTGGATTTAATTTGCCTTTGATCTGAGGCATGATTGACAAGGCAAGTGTTTTGCAGAAAATTAGGATATGGAGACTTTTAAAATAGGCACAGTGAAAATTCTTTTTCTGAGTTGAATTTGTTTTTCACTCTCATGTTCCTCCACTGAAATCCAAAGTTTGTCTGCTGAACCCTCTGTGACAATACACTTCAAGGCACAACCTCTTATCTCTCAGGAGAGAGCTGAAGAAGTGCTGCTGTTGGGCAATCATTGCTGCATGCTTCTTGCCTTCCCTTATCATTAAAGGCAAGCTATGTCAAATCTTAATATAAGCTACTCCCCTTGAAGATTTACTGGTGAATTGCATGGTTCCAGATAATATCTAAGTTGCTTTAAGAGCAGTAAGAACTGGATGCAAATCTTCCAATGAAACCATCTCCTCAACTCCAATCACAGGCTAGGAGCGATCACATTTCAGCCTGACACGCCTAACACTGGCAATAGGATTTCACCAAACGTTTGCCAGTTCTGATGGGATGACTTTTGCTCTGTGGCATATCTGTCATAATCAGCTTCTTGAAAAGTATCTGTCTGTATGTATATATTTAAAAAACCAACCCCAACAACTTGCACAGCTGTTCATCAGGCTGAATAGACTCTCCCCTTGTTTTTTCCTCCTGCTAGCCTTGAAGTTTACGTAAGGCTGGAAGCAGCTGAAATGTGGAGAAATGACTGTTTACTCAGCCTCACTTGTCAAGTTACCAAGGTTAAATATATTGGAGAGAAAAAAAAACACAACAGCAACCTGAGAAGCTGCTTCAATAAAACTTTTAAAGATTATAGAGAGGGCTGGAGCACCTCTCCTAATAGGACAGACTGAAAGAGTTGGGGCTGTTCAGTCTGGGGAAGAGAAGGCTCCGAGGTGACCTAATTGTGGCCTTCCAGTATCTGAAGGGGGCCTACAAGAAGGCTGGGGAGGGACTTCTCAGGATGTCAGGCAGTGATAGGACTAGGGGGAATGGAATGAAGCTAGAGGTGGGGAGATTCAGGCTGGATGTGAGGAGGAAGTTCTTCACCATGAGAGTGGTGAAGCCCTGGAATGGGTTGTCCAGGGAGGTAGTTAAGGCCCCATCCCTGGAGGTGTTTAAGCCCAGGCTGGATGAGGCTCTGGCCAGCCTGATCTAGTGTGGGGTGTCCCTACCCATGCAGGGGGGTTGGAACTAGATGATCCTTGTGGTCCCTTCCAACCCTGACTGATTCTATGATTCTATTTTTTTTTTTTCCATTGGCTTAAGGAGGTTTACATTTAAAGTAATATAGGGACTTTGCTGACTAAGTAGTTCTTAATATTAAAAGGCAGTTAAGAACTTGAATCTTTCTTAAGGCACATCAGGCTAAAATTAACTTTGGAGATTTACAGCTCATTTTCAATCTGACATGCATTAGATAATTCCCCTTGAGTTTAATATCCAAAGTAAATTCCAATAAGGAATAATCAGCTGCTTTGGCATTCCAAGGGTGGAAATGGAAAATAAGGGAGAATATTAAAACCCCCCCAGCCCCATATTGAATTGAACCATCGACCACAGGTGGGTTTTTTTATGTTCTGGAAGCCCTGGAAATACATTTCTCTTCGGGCCATTTAGAAAATGTCCTATTTACACAGCCACAAATTACTTAGTTTCAGAAATAAGTGTGAACAGTAATGTGTCTGAACACAGCATGTGTGCTCTAAACCTCTCCTGTTATGCTTGTTTAATGTAGAGTTGAAGAAAACTTGTGGTTCTGTGAAAAGTGAAGACTTTATTTCAAAGCTGCTTGTGACAGGAGACAGACTTTCAAAGGTGTTTTGCAGTCTTTGCAAAACCTGAAATAATGTTTCCACTTTGTGGCTGTTCCTGGCGTTTGTCAGCTTCCACTGGGGCAGAACAGTGGAAAGAAGTCTGTGAGTCAGGAAAAAAACAACAACTAGTCCTCAATGTCAGGAGCTTGCAGGTGTGGAAATAACACATTTAATTTTTAGTTGCAAATCAAAATTGCAATTCACCTTGTGCTGCCTTGAGGCTGGAAACTGCTGCCTTCCAAGCTACATATTCTCAGGAAAAAAATACCAGCCAGTTGGGTTTGTGTTTTTCCTTTCTTCTGAGAGAATGTCTAAAGCATGAATGCTGATGTGTGGTGCCCTTTTGATGATGTTGTAGTTTTAATGCTTCATACTTGCTGCTTCTGGATGAGAGGCTGACTGGCTTGCTTTGATTCCATAAATCTGAAAAGAATAGTGTTTAAGGTAAATCTCCCTGTATTAAAGTATCCCTAAATTACAGGGAAGTAATAAGGTTGGAGATGGCATAAATACACTTCAGTGACAGACTAGGCTGGAAAAACTTTATCTGGGCTTTTTTTTCCCCCTCAGATTGACAAATCAAAGTATAATCCCTTGATCTAGATGGTAATGAGTTTTCTGGTCAGGCAGTCCATCATCTTTTCCTTTGAAAGGTTATTACTTTGAGATATCATTTAAAAGAAAATAACTGTATCAAGTTGTGCCATACCTGCCTATAAATCCCTACAGTTCTCATTCCTTCCTGTCTCATTTTCTTGGGGGAAAAAATGCGTTCTGCACCTCGTGTGCAGAGGAGCTGAGAATCTGGTGGCAAAAAGGAAGCCCTTCTCCAAGAGCTTTTTGAAAGGACAAAGTAGGCTTTAGCGTATAGAGAAGTCATTTATTCCCTTGCTGCAATGCACCTTCCCAAGGATTTGTCTTGGATACTTAGAGCTTGGGGATGGGAGTGTCCACTCCAGAGCTGCCCACAGCTTTTCCCTTCAGTTCTGTGACTCCCAGACTCTGAACTCCTTTGCTTCCTGTCTTTGTTGAAAATTCAGGCTCGTTTATTGTTAGCAGTGCATTGACAAAACTGCAGTGGAACAGTGCCTTGTATGGATTTTCTTATTAGTTATTAAGTGTCTGCAGTTCAGCTGGTGTTGTGTGTCACTGATTGTCCTTACAAGGTGTGCTAGCACAAGAGACTCACTGATTTGTGGCTGTTTGAGATGAGCCGTGCCTGCTTAACCAATGTAAGAGTTAAGTGTTGAGGACTAGGGAGGAATACTGACTTAGCAGCCTGTTTACTGTGCAGTTTGTGTTGTTTCGTGGCCTGCTTAGCTATTTCCATGGCTAGTTGTTTCCTGCTTTTTGTGGGCAAATGCATGACCTGACTGTAGCTGACAGCTGCAGTTCTCTTCCTCACCAAATGCTTTTAGTTAGGGTGTTTGTTTTTTTTTAACAGGTCTTTTACACTCTAAGAGCTGAAACACCACTACTGTCAAGCACTGCAAGGTGTCAAAAGAAGGAAAATATGTATCAAAACACTTCTTGTTGCTTTGCTCTGAAAGCATTCCCAAGCCTTTTAGCCTTTGCAGGTGTTAGCTGAGGCTGGTGTGACGTGCTGCTGTAGGATCTGTTGATCAGCCAAAGGATGTTGCCTTTGAGTTAAAAACCCCCACAAAGTGATGGGAAGCTGGCGGAAAGGAAGTGGTTAGTGCATTCTGCAGAGTCCTGGACACCCATGGTACTACAGTTCTGGTCTGGAAGAGTGCTTGTGATGTGACATGGTTAGCCATTAAGAAGCAGGTGTAAAAAGCCTTCAAAGGTGCGTGGGAAAGAGAGATGGTGTGTTTATTTTTTTATTGTTCATTTTGAAAACAGCTCCAATGAGAAGCCAGGGCTTGCTTAGAGATCAGAGACGTCAGCTGCAGCTGCAGAATGAGGTGTTTCCGTGGGGCATGGCCAGTTACTGGCACCTCCAGCTTGAGCAATCCTCCCTTCCTCTTCCTGTGGAGCTCTTGCTACTGTTTTAACAGCAGAAATTTTGAGCTGCTGTGCTTTGAGGAGACAAGCATGCCATGAAAGAGGGAGTAGAAGGAGAGCCTGAGGAGGAGGCAGCCTCCAGGGACTTCCCTTAAATCAAATTCAGAATCCAGATTTTGAACACAGAATTGGGGGTGTTCACTGTGATTTTCATAGCCATGGTGATTTCACTTTGCACTTGGTTAGAATTCAGTGTTTCTAGGGGGGGATGGCAGTGTAATCTTAAACCTGTTGTGTTCTGCATATAGAATGAATCTTCTGAGGATTTGTAAGGAAAGCTGTTAATTAGCTCAAGTTAAAACTAATTACAGGTTAGTCTTAAATGGTCTAGTTCTTTTCTCCCAAATGAATTTGCCTTCCAATTTTTCATGCAGTTTAAAATGACTGTGTGTGTATCCTAAATGAAGCACTAGGCTGTTAAGCTGAATTATTAACTCTTTTTTTTATCTCAGTTTTGTGATTTAGTTAAGACAGGTCAGGTCAGCAGCTCAGGTAAAATGTCAATGAAGGCCTGTTATAGGTAATTTAATAATTGGCTTTCTCACAGTCCATTCATAGGCAGCCAGTTTCAGCTGTTTGAGGTGAGAGCTGTGCCAAGAAGTGATGGTGTGCTGGAAGGTAATGGTGGCAGCACGGTTGGAAGGACTGGCTGGCATCGTCTGGCCTCCACTGCAGCGTGGGGCACCGCTGCCAAAGCAATGAGCCATCTAAATTTGAGATAGGTCTCAAGGTCTTAGCTTTTTCTCTGCATTGCTTTTGCTTGAGTGATGCTGATTTCAGCCCAGCCCAGCTTGTGGTTCCTGGGCTCACTCTTCTAAGGGCACAGGAACATAACCAAAGATGTGGTTTTCTATTACAGTGAGGTTGGGCTACCAGCTTGCTCTTGTTGCTTTCTTGCAAGGACACATTCATCACCAAGCCAGTGTAGGGAGATAGGCTGGTCAAAAGCTGTCTTGGAGTCAAAGGAGAATGAATACCCCATCATTCAGATTTTCTCTCCAGCTTGATGAGGCTGCTGAGCCCCTGTGGGGCAGGTGCTCATCCTGTCCTGCACTGCTAGTGAGCAGATGGCAGCTGGCCACAGAAAGAGCCAGCAAGTCAGCAGGGCCTTTGTCAGCACATGTTGCACTGCAGGAGCCCTCCATTCCGTGGGGAAATCAGGCATCTGCAGTCTGAAAAATGCTGAAACCCACTGCTGGAGCAGTTAAATGAAGGTGCCATTAGAAACTTGATTCAGCAGTCTTCAGGCATGCTGGTATTGAGCAGAGCAAAGTATTTGCCAATTGTGCTTAATGGCATGGATCCTGGCTTTGTGAGATGCTCTGGCCCAAAGGGGAACCTGTCCTTACCTTCAAAAAAATTAAAATTAAAACAAAATGGCATTTTGTGTGATCTCATGAGGTGGCATGAGAGCTGACTGGTTGGGTTTCTTCCTTTTTATTCCTGTGTGAAACTGCAAATTTGAACATTTTTCTGTCTTGGCTTGCTCTTTTATGTTTTACTTTAGAAGAATTAGTTTTGGGGACTGTACATCAGTAAACTTGAAAATTAAAACACCACAGGGCTGTTGGGAAGCTGACAGCTTTAAGTCTGGTGACAGCAGAGGGATGGTGGGAGGGAGCAGAGAGAAGCTCCCCTTTTGCATTAAAAAAAAAAATCAAATTTATTTAAAACTCTTTTAATTCTTAATTACATACATTTGGGTTCTCTCAGTCTGATGAAGTTAGTAGGTGTCTGAATCCATAGGGTTGTGTCTGTTTTGGATGACTTGCTGGATAATTACAACTCTTCATCCTGGTGTTATTTATATTATTTACAGTGGAGTGTGGATGCTTTTGGAATGCCTGCAGATCAATCTGTGTAACAGCTGAAATCTACATTCCAAACCTCTTAACGGCTCAGCCTTGCTGTGACTGATAGCTTTCTGCCTTGCCTACTGCTGCTGGACCATTATATCATATTGCTTTGGTAATAATAGATCTCATTTTGTGCAAATGAATATTTCTCTGGCTGTGGTCAGGATGGAGACGTGTCATTTATATTTGTTTGTGCCACAGCAGAAGGGGAGCAGTTAGTTTCCTGATGAGAGCACTTCCTCCCTCTCTTGAGTGCCTTGTGCCTCTTCATTTAGTGTGAAATGTGAATGCCACAGACATTGAGTCCAGTTCAGGAACATCACTCAGCAGAATCCTTTCCAGAGGACATTTTTTCTGGCTAATTCGTGCAGTGTGTAAATTATGCTACTTAATTTGCGAAACTCTCTCTTTGCTCTGCAATTCATTGCCCTGTGGATAAATTCTTTATTGCTGAATTCATGGCTCTCTGAAATGACTTCTTTCTCTTGAAATGTTTTCATGGTCTGCATGGTGCAGCCACTGATGTTGTAATGAACAGGATTTAAAGCCATTGCACTTGAACTTGTTTGTTCTGACTGAGTCTTGGTTTTGTCTGCCTTCCTTTGCTGTAAAGGAGAGGAAAGAACAAAGAACTGATTTTCTGTAATCTGTTATTTTAATTGCTTTTCAGGAAAGAACCAAAGGAGTCTGGACTGTTTGGTTTGGTTTTGGTTTTTAATTGGCTTATACAATCTTTAAGGCTGGAAAAGACCTTTGAGATAGAGTCCAACCCCATTTTACTGGGGAGTAGATTTCAGGGGTGCAGAAGCTGTACCACCTTAACATGCCAGAGATCCATCTAGCAGTGGTATTACCTGGTTTTTGGTATCCTAATGATGTGTTTGGATGTGGGGACAAGGGTTGTCTTCTGCCTCTAAATGAGAACCACAGTACTGATCTGCACCATAAGGCCGATCAAGCTAGCATGCTATGCATTGTCTGTGGCCATGGGCAGTATCTGCCTCTAGGGAAGAGGATAAGAATGGGGTAAACATATGGTAACACCTTCTTGGATATTCTTTCATCCTACAGTGACATGTCTTAACAGCCCTTCTGCTCCAGAGTGTGCCCGTTGTCTGTGATAGCACCACATGTGCTTGCTTCCTTGTGGCTGCCCAGCTCCTTTCTGGAGCCCAGTGAACTCTGTCATGATGCTCTCCAGCAGGAGTATGAGATTCCTGACATGCTCTGTCAAGAGGTGTATCACTTTATCTAGAGCCTGGCTCCTTCTTGCTCAGCTTCTCACCACCTGCTCCTTGTCTTAGAAGGGGCACTAAGACCCTGCTCCCATTCCTTGTGCTGCTTGCCCTGTTAGAGCTGTAAGATAGCTCCCTCAGTTCTTAAATTATTCTTTTTCATGGTGATGAGTCTTAATCTCTTTAATAGATTATGAATCCATCTGAGAAACCACTGTTGTTCTGGACTGTTGATCTTCCACCATCAGTTTCTAACCCTTTTGAGGATCTCCTGATACATCAGACATGTGAAGATTTTTATTTTTTTTCAAGTTGCATTTCACTTTCTAGCTTAAAAGGTAAATTGTCTGTAGCCTTCAGACCCTATTATGCTGCGTTTTGATGACATTCCTTGGCTTGAGTTGAATGGTCAAGATTTAATTGAGGTGCTTAAAGCATTTAAATTGGTTTGCTTAATAGAATATAGCTGCTTTCTACCTGGAAGCTGATGTTTTGATGGTCCAAAAGCCAGAGACCTTTACAGTTGAGCGATGCTACTTAGCTGGAATGATGCCCTTTTAGCAAAGCTTTCTTTGCTGCACTAATTATACTCTTGGTAGAGTGAAATCACTCTTGCAGTGCTTAGAGGCCAAGTTGCCTCGGGGCCAAGTGGAAGCCTGGTGGGTGCAGTCTGTGGCAATGAAGTCAAACCAGTTTCACTGAACCTTTATGGAGGGAGTTGATCTGGATGGAGATCAGGAGACTTTGTTCTTTGTAGTAGTACAAGTCTCTAGCCTTTCAGACAATGCTTTAATGAGGATTTCTGAGCCTGCACCGTAGCAGTGCTGTAGTCATCTTTTTCTCCTCCGCTTATAAATTAGCTTTCTTTTTTTCCCCTACGCAGTAATAGTTTTACTTAAAACACCCTAACATATTGCAAATGTTAACCACATTTTAACAGACCTGCTTATTGCAAGTGCCTGTGATTCTGACACCAAAAGAGAGTGACAAATACCCATTGCAGGACTCGTGAAAGTGAGACTTAAGCAGGGCACAATAGAGCAGTACGGGATATTTGGCTGTTCCAAAAATAGATTCTCGGTGGACACAGCAGGATTGCAGCTGAATTTTAAAGTAAAACTGACTGCAGAGGAACCAGACACACAATTTTCTTAACTGGAAATAGGAATGGGGAAGCTGAGTACCAAATTCTGCTTTTCAGTGTGACGGTGTCCTGTGCCATTGTGAGATGCCTGTTAGCAATGCAGAACATGCTTCTTGTTGTACAGCTGCTGTAAGACAAGTAATGGTTATTTACAGGCAGTGGTTAGACAAGCTTAATGGTTTACAGTCATTTTGATATGTGTATCTCAAAACTTCAAAGAAAGGTAAGTTGCTGCGTTGTGTAAAAGTTTCTCTACTGCCCTTGTTGCAGAGAAAGAGGAAGTGCTTGAGAACAGTTCACATTCCCCAGTAATCACGTCAGTCTCCAAGCATTTAAGCTTTCCTTGGCCTGTTGCCAGCCTTTACAGTGATGCTCTCTGGAGGTCAGCCTCTTCTCCATAGTGCTTTAACCTTGAGGCAAAGCAGTCGTGTCCGGTGCAATTGGGGTCAGAAGCCAAGTTTTCTATCCTAGAAACTCCCAAAGTTGACTCTCATTGCAGGGCACATTCTGTCCAACAAGGTGTTTGTGCTCGGTGCTACACAGCTTCTGGGCCAGAGCTGATTTCCATCTGTCTGCTTGGAGCACGGGCAGACCAAAGGCTCACTTGCTCTGTAGAGCAGTTCTGCACATGCATTTACTGTGAACAAGTTGAACTGAGATTGCAAGGCAGTCTGATACTGCTGCTGCCCCCACTAAGTCAGTCAAGCTCTTTATATAACGAGTAACTTAGTGCAGCAGGGCTGTACAGTTCCTTGATGTTCCATCTTCAGCCCAGACCACAGCAAAGCCAGCTGCTTTTTTTCTAACCAGCAATTTGATACTGGTTTTTCAGTAAGCCAGCCTAACCTGAGTGCTCAGGGCTTCCCAGCTTGCTCTAAAGGAAGGGAAGATTAAAAGAGTGTTATTTACGTTCAGCATGTTTGGGTTTTTTGTCCTTGCTGTATTTTTAACTTGAGGAAGGAGTGGTACTTGCCCAACTTCTCTATTCTAGCTTCTCCTTTAAGATTTGTGTGCCACCAGTGTGCAGAGACTGCATTTGGAGTTAGTCTTGCTCTGTCTTCAGTACAGTGGCACTGTGCCTTGGCCTTTTTTGGCTCTCTGGACTACTTGAAGGGAGCAAGAGAATTAATGATCCTCTTGGGAGCATCTGGGAACCCAATAGGTGTAACTCTCAACTTCTTCCACTGGCTACCCACTTTCTCCTCAAATCCCACCCTCATTCAGTTGTCCTTTGAAGGTGGATGTTCATCCTCCCCTATAAGAATCAAGTATTACACAGGCCCAGCTGGGCAGATTTATTTAAGCAAACCACAAATGACTTGTATCTGTTTTAAAGAAGCCACTGTTCCAATTAAAGTACCATTGAGGCATGCCTGTGGTTATTGGAGATCATCTTTTACAGATAAAAGATGGAATGTTAGCCCTTGTCTTCAGGTCAAATTCTTCAGCCCCAGACTGGTTTGCCTGCCGAATTGGTATTCCTTTTACCACCCAAAGTTTGAATAAAGTTGTATTAAATCATTGAAGAGCTTACTTTTAATCTTGGAGAAGATTGAATCTCTGCATGTAGGAAAATGATTCTTAGGTGGTTGAGAGCCCTTTCCAGTGTCATTACACACAGCTGTGTGCAGCCATCACCCACTCTTAATTTTGCATCTAAAACTTCTCCATGTGACTTCTATGAAACCAAAATGTCCAGCTATTGATCAGTAGCCATGCAGGAAGGGTACTCTGAGGGGGAGAAGGTAGTGATCTGTACAGGAAGTGTCTATGTGGGTGTGTTGACTGGTCACTTCCCTCCTGAAAATAGAGGTTTGTGTGTCTGGCCAATTGCACTGCAGGAGAGCAGAGCCCTCTGCTTGGCCTGGTGAGATGGTTACCACAGTTGTGTAAGTCAGCAGTGAATTACCAGTAAAATTCCACTTCCCTGGGAGATTGCTTCATGGCCTGTTCTGAATCTCCTGTTTTATTTATAAGGTCTAAATTATTTTAATGAAATATTAAAATATTAGAGTAACTTTATTCATGCTTGAAGACACTGGACATGAAGCTGAGATTCACAGGTTCTGTAGTCTACACATTTGTGCTCCAGTACAGAGAATTTTGCCTCAGACCTTCTTTCCTGTTGCCCAGTAACTCCTTGCTTCTCCTTTTTGTTTTTCTTTTTCCCCCTACCTTGCTTTTGGGCAAATGCTCTGTTCTTTTTTTGGTATAACTCAGATCTGTCAAGAATGCTTTGTGTGAATATATTATCAAGTCTTTCCTTGGATAAGCTTAAAGTTTGACTGATCCTTAGAGGTAGGTGCAGGTGCTATCTAAATGGAGCATCCTTTCAATAAGCTGTCTGAGAAATCCTTCTGATTCCTGGTTTTCATGCTAGAAGGAAAAGGAGCTTTTCCTTGGTTCACATGCACTGCACAAAGAATGTAAACTGAAACTCTGAAATGTGTGAACTACTTAAATTATTACAAGGAAAAGGGATTCTTTTTTTTTTTTTTTTCCTTTCTGAAATCATTACTGTCTTCTGGAGGCTTGGTTTGATGTCTTCTAGAACATCTTATAGCAGGAGAAGATAATTGGCTCTAAATCCTGTTAATGAAAGTGATATGCATAATCCTATCTAGTCAGTGCATACTTAGCAGGAATTTTTCCAAACCATTCCCTGCCACAGCTATCCAACAGTGAACTTGATGCAAACAGTGTCCTGTGATTGACACCTAAGATAATGTCCCAGAGTGCACCTGGTTTGAGGGGGGAATGTTCTGTGCAGGAAGGATGTTTTGATTTCCTCCTGCTATCTGTGCAGGGTGGCCTCAAAGGAGAGAAATTTCAGCATGAGCAAGACCAAAGCTTTAGAAAGTGGTGGAGATGCTGTGATGGGATCTGATGAAGGTGATGCTTGAAGATCTGTCCAGTTTCAGTGGTTGGTTTTACAACCAACTAGGATGACATAATCAACAGTAGGCTTGCTAAGTTCTCAGGCAGCACTGGAGCCTATTTGTGAGTGCCTTACACTTCACAGGGACTTGGAGCTGGTTCCCAGCTATTAGGGCTGTTTGAAATGACAAGCTATGCATTTGGGCTATATTTGGAATGTATGTAAAGCCAATAGTGATCAGCACTGTAACCATGGAGATGCTGCCTGCTCTGAGGAGTTGAACAGAAATGCCAGTGTTTGTGTGTTAGTGCAGTCACTTGAAAGTGCTCTCTAGCAATGTTAACACATGAAAGGTTCTGTTGTCAGCAACCCGGGGTGGTGTGTGATGTGTTGTGTAAGCAGCACTCTAGCTGCAAGCTATTGTGAGTACAGTTTCATTTATCATCCCATTTCAGGGGTATTCCATTATTTCTGTGATTGGCAGTGTGCATAAACTATTGTTATGCCTGAAATTGAACATGAAGCTGTTTCTTTTACGCTGCAGAAGACTTCCAAGAGATTAAAGATGTGTGAAGTAGTCTGGGCTGTGTCTACACAGCTGTGTGGAGGGAAGCATTGATTCATGTCCTGTATAGCAGAGCTTTATTCCTTTCCAAAAGCCTCAGGGTCTTGATTCCCAAAGGTGCTTTTGCTTCCCCTGTACATCCCATACATGTTTTGGTTGACTGGTGGCAAGTGCTACTTGGAGTAATGGTGATCCAGAAGCAAAAAACCCAAACTTGTCTCTGTTTTTATGGTCTCAACTAGAGTGACTAGAGCTAAATGTGCAAGCAGAGCTTCTGTGCTGCTTCTACACTTCAGAGAGCATTTTAATTTATTGAATCAAAGCTTTTCATACAACATTCCCAAGCAGCTATTGAATTTGAGTTTAGTCTGTATGCTGGGCTGCTTTGCAATGATTGTGGGCACTCTCCTCACTGCTTTCAGACTCTGTTTCAGGAATTTGCAGAATGGATGTGAAGGTCAGAAGCTTTCTCACTATTTCCAGGCTTTGAGGAGCGAATCATTCTGTTTGCTTTGCTGGTGGCAGGCCTGTTAACCTGTTTGGTAGAACAAGCAGGTATTGTTTATTCTGTGGTCACATCCATGAGATGACTTCAACAGGTTTTCATTAGCTCTCTTTATGTCATCTAGGAGTAGAGGGTATTTGAAGTGTCCAAGAAACATAAATGGATACTTAACTTCAAAGTACCCTGAGCTTCTAATGCAGCTAAATGTAAAAATGGTCTGAAGAGTCTTGGTCTCTTCTTCAGACAAAGTATTGAAGCCTAAGGCTTTATATAATTAAGCTAAAGGGTAAAATTAAATGTATTTGAATAAATCTGTCTCCTCATCCTCCCCCCCTCTTTGTGTGGAGGTTTGCAAGGTGGAAGTGGGTCACTCACAGCAGTGTAGGGTCTGAAATCCTTTTCAGTGATGCTTGATTAAATCAAGAGAACCCTTTTAAACAAGTATAGCAGCAAAAAAAGACAAGGAGGAGCAGGGATTATGATGTTTTTCTCTGCACCTAATAACTTTTGTTCCATACAGAATTCTTGAGTGACAGAGGAGCTGCTAGTGGCAAGAATTTAATGGCTCTGGTGAAATAAATGTTTTTGTGTCCACCTCTTTCACTTTTCTCAACTCCTGGTTTCCTGAAATGTTTCTCAGGAATTTCGTTTCCATTCCACAAAGAAAGGAGCTGAGAAAACTCAGTGTACTGTCTTGTCTGGCTCTGAAATGCTTTTCTAGAGACAAGGATACTGTAAACATCAAGTCCTCTTGGCACCTCATATTCTTAGCAAGTTCAAGAGAAGTCCTGATGATGGCGATGAAATGTCTTCTGTAGTGACCTTTCATGGAATACCAGGTTGGAAGTGACCTTCAGTGTTTGTAGGTTTGTGTGGGCTGTGCAACACTGCTTGTTTAATACCTCTGGGTGTCTGAAGCACAGGCAATACTTTGAGGTGTGTGCGGGATCCAGTGATGTCTATATCATGGTATCAGTCAGGGTTGGCAAGGACCACAAGGATCATCTAGTTCCAACCTCCCTGCCATGGGCAGGGACACCCCACACTAGATCAGGCTGGCCAGAGCCTCATCCAGCCTGGTCTTAAACACCTCCAGGGCTGGGGCCTCAACCACCTCCCTGGACAACCCACTCCAGGGCTTCACCACTCTCACGGTGAAGAACTTCCTCCTCACCTCCAGCCTGAATCTCCCCACCTCCAGCTTCATTCCATTCCCCTTTGTCCTATCACTACCTGATATCCTAAGAAGTCCCTCCCCAGCCTTCTTGTAGGCCCCCTTCAGATACTGGAAGGCCACAATTAGGTCACCTCGGAGCCTTCTCTTCTCCAGATTGAACAGCCCCAACTCTTTCAGTCTGAGTCTATATGGTCATGACTGATTCGGTGTGTTAGCCTCTATTGAATTAGTTGGCCCTTGATCTTCTGAATGTGAGAGGCATGGGAGCTGAGCTATAAATTAGAGCACCACTTCAGTGCAATATCATAAATAGGCATTACAAGAACTTTAATATCATGCTGCAATAAGTTCTCAAACTACTGACAGCTTTTCTGCCAGAAAGCTCTGTTCACCACATTAGAGAGCATCTGAGATGGCTTTTCAAGCTTGCTTCTCCCACTACTTGAGAAATTAATTAGCCTTCAGTTAGAATTAATGAACAGAATCTGTGCAGAGCACATTCTTGTTAGTACTTGTCTCATCATTTGGATAATTATGTGTGTTTGTGTGGTCTATAGTTGAAAAGCCACAAAATATTAAGAGCTTGCAAACCTGGAAAGCCATGCAGTTCGAGGATTTGATGTGTAAGTGCATAAAACTTGAACAGACCCCTCCCCCTCTATGAAGATTTTAGACCATCTCCATCATGATGAAACTTTAAAGCTGGGCTGTGTTCCTGCACAGCAGAAGCAGTTGGGCCATTTTGGGGATGCTTGGCAATGCTTTGGTAGATTGCACATGAGCCATGCAGGCACTGTTTGTTCCCAGTCCTGCAAGTTAAACCACTGATGGCTGTTTTGTCAGAGTCCAGAGTCAATAGCATTTGTTACGCTTGTGTAGTAAACAAGAACTTTGTAGCCTCTGAATCAAAGCAGAATGCTTCTGTTACTGAAATTAACTTCTCCTATTGATTTTTTTTTTTTTCCCCCTGTGTAACTTACAGAAGGATGATTTTATGTTTGATATACTTAATAGGCATCATTAATACTTAAAGAGGCCAAATTTCATCTTGTGTAACCACGGAACAGGAGGTAAAGACAGAATATTCTGCTCCCGAGTGACTTGTGGCACAACAGGGTAAAATGGTTTGGGGCTCTAATGGAAGGAAGATAGAGGAGGAGCAAAGTAAAGTGAGATCAAAATGCAGTTGCAAATGTAGTCAAGTGTGATGAGTAGAAAGGAGAGGAGTTGTGCAGATTTTTGCTTGTAGTTTAGGGTAAGGGGCTACTCATGCAAATGTCAGTCGGTTCGCACTCAAAGGGATTCACCGGAATCCATCCCACCACACAGTGCAGCTGTCCCCTCAGAGCCATCTGCAGGGCTGTCAGATTGAATGTTCTGCCAGTTCTTCTCTGCTGTTCACACCCTTCTCAAGTACAGCTCAGTTTGTAAAGGCTGGATTTTCCTCTCTCCACTGAAATCCTGCTCTTCACAGAGCGGAAGAGCTTTTCCTGCTCCCAAATTAACACATGAAAATGAAGGTGTAGTCAGATGTGGGGCATTTTGGTTCTTCGACAAAACAAGATGGAACACAGGAGCCTTCCTTTATAATGGATGTTTGCTGCCTTCTTATTTGTCTTGACTCTTTCAAATCATTGAAGTAGCTCTCATTCAGGTTAAAGAGTATGATGTTATGCAGGAGAAGAGGCTTCCACCCAAGCTATTTCCTGGTGTACTTTCCCATTGCCTAAATCCAGTTCAGTGATAAGTTGTTATGCAAACATTCTATTTGTTGATCTTGCTGTGATAGCCAGCAGGTTAACCATTGGAGAATCTAGCTGCAAAAGCTGTGGAGGAGAATGTTTTGTCCTAGTTCTGATTTGCTCCTTTTAAAGACTTTTCAAAAGTAGAAGTTGCAACTGGAGGTTTAAACACCCTTCTTTTTTTCCCCTTTTGAAATAAGTCAGTGGTCTCTACAGTGCTGAGAAGCAGGAGGGAAGGTCTCTGGCATCTAGTACCCACTTTTCCAAATGCCAGTTGTGTGTTTGGTTATCATCTCACTACTTTGAAAACCTGCCTAGTTGTATCTTGATGGCATAGAGTGGGTCAGAGAACTCAAAAATAAGGTTGGTTAAACTACCTCATACTTGTCAAGGGCCAGAAATGTGCATAAGGAAAAACTTCGTTTCAGATGATGTACAGCAGTTTATTCATGGGTCTGAGCCTGCCTCTCTCAAGTTGGGTAGGTTGTCCCCATAAGCCTCATTTATGTTACTAAAGCCTTCTTGGTCTTTTCCAAAGAGAGAGAGTACTGAGTCACTGCCAAGCAGCCTTTGTTTCCCAGCTGTAAGAGAGTAACTTCTCTCTTCCTAAATGAGAACATTTAATGAAGTGAAAACATGGTGGAGAAGAAACCACTTAAGCCTACTTGGAACAAGGGCAGCTGTGGAGATCTGTGTTGATGGGGGAAGTTAGATGCAAAAAGCACAACTGTGCTGCGTGCATGGCAGCAGGGGGCTGCCTTCCAGCAGTGAGGTCAGCCTGTAGAGGGACTGCGTGGCCTCCAGTACTGGCTTCCCAGAGATGTTCCTTTCCAAAGAGCTGAATACCTGTTTTAAAGATGCTTTTCCTTTCCCAAGCTGCAGCCCAGCTGATGTTCCCCTTCCTGTGCTACCTTACCAGAAAACTAATTCCAGAGCTTTTGAGGTATATCCGCTCTAACCATCTGCCTCCTTCCACCCACACGCCCCTGAGCTGATTACTAACATGTGAACTGACATCCCTGAGACAGAGTGGCACTGAGATGCACACTTCTTTGTAGAAGGATTTTTAAATGCATGTGTGTGTTATAAGGAGACTGGGGAAGAGCTGTGAACAGCAGTATATGGGAGGTGAGAAGGGATTTACTGATTTGTGAGAGTTAATCCAGAATTGTTTCATTCCAAATGCAGCTGCCAAGAATTTGATACCTCTTGGTTGACCTCTCATGAGTCAAATGTTTTTCCTATTGATCTACAGTGCTCTAATGCAGGGCAAGGCAGGGGACAGAGCAATACACAGCTGCTGGAATGCAGCCTGCCAGGCTAGGGCAGCATCCTGCTTGAGTGATAATTCTTATTTCTTGTGTGTTTATGAAAAATTCAGAAATTCCACATACTGGAAGTGGAAAGGAGAGCACAGAGAGTGTTAGCAGGGCTTGCAGATCAGTCCCCAAAGGTGGTCAGGTGTTGCAGGCAGCAAATAAACTCTGTGTGCGTACACAAAGTGCGGTGCACTAGATTTGATTGCCAGGGTGAATCTCTTCATGTGTTCTCTTGAGGTGACCTTTGAGGATGTTCTGCTGCTCTTGGAAGGTTACTGTTCTAGAAATTTGGAACAGAAAACATCAAGCAACACCCCAAAATGCTGAACAGGTTAAGCTGTCAAGAAAGAATTCAACATGCTTAATTGTCAGAATAGTGGCAAATTCCTACTTCCTACTTAGTTCTCTTTGGAGGATTCAGCTACAGTAAGAATAAACATCACAGTGTAAGATTGTTTGCAAGTTTTGTTACATCCTTTTTTTTTTAATCTTAAGTAGAGAAATTATTTTTGAGTCATCCTGTGGAAATACTGCACAGTCTCTAGCCTTAAGGCAGGAGACTGAGAATATGTTAATCTGGTCAGAGAAGCTGAGTAAATATTTGCATAAATGACAGACTTTCCCCAGCGAGGCCTGAGCACATGCCTATTGTTTTGTTAGCCCTGGGCATGACTTGAAAAGCAAAAAGCCAGAAGAGAGTCCTTGGCCCTTCTGAAAACTGGGTTGGGGTTATACCTAAACTGTGTTCTAAAGGTGGTGTTTTGAAAAGATCCTGTTAGTGCTGATACTAGAATCCCCAAAATCTCGGGGCAGCGGTGACAGCAAGTCTCAATTCCCTGGGGTATGAAACACAACTGCAGTGGATTTAAAATAACCTCACTTCTGAATTGCTTTCATGTCTTTAAACATAGCTGAAATAGTAGCAAGGATAAAAGTAAAATAAATCCTGTTATTTTGACTCTGCTCTGAACATGAGTTGCTAAGGGAAGCAGTTGGAAAAGCAGCTTTAATACGGTGCTATTTTGGATGAAATTATGCTTGTCAGTGCTCTCACTGTTAACATGCATTAAGAAAGTTAAGGGCTTATATAATGAGTCTGTTAAATTGGAAGTTCAAGCTGCTTCACCATACTGTGGTGGGGTTTTTTTTTCCCCCCTTGATGCACAATGCCAGCTTCTAATGCATCGCAGTATACAAACGTTCCAGAGGCTGGTGGGGAGTTGTCAGAGTACATTATTAGGGAACAACAGAATTGCAGGCTCAAAATCTTGTTCTTTTTCTTTCTGAAAGCTCTGCACACAGATGTCTCTTAGCCAAAGAGGCATTGTGACTTCTCCTGTCAAGCCCAGCACCAGCTGTGGAGGCTTTGAGGATGAGCACGCCTGCACTTTTTACTTCTGTTACAGACCAGAATCTCCACACACTGTTATTTAGAATTGTGGCAGAAGGAAATCACAAAATGAAGTAACAGCTTTGCAACATCCTTGTGTTCAGCTGTGGAGACCCCAGCCCAAGAAAATTGTGGACCTGTTTTGAGTGGGTTCAGAGCAGGCCACAGAGATGATGAGGGAGCTGGAACCCTTCTGCTGTGCGGACAGGCTGAGAGAGTTGGGGTTCAGCCTGGAGAAGACTCCTGGGAAGCCCTTCTTGGGTGGGGGCTGGTCTCTTCTCCCAGGCAACCAGCACCAGAACAAGAGGACACAGTCTCAAAGCTGCACCAGGGGAGGTTTAGGCTGGGGGTCAGGAAGAGAGAGTGATTGCCCATTGGAATGGGCTGCCCAGGGAGGTGGTGGAGTCACCGTCATTGGAGGTGTTTAGGAGGAGACTGGATGGGGTGCTTGGTGCCATGGTTTAGTTGATTAGGTGGTGTTGGATGATAGGTTGGACTTGATGATCTCAAAGGTCTCTTCCAACCTGGTTTATTCTATTCTTGTGGCCTTTCAGTACTTAAAAGGGAGGGACTTTCCTTTAGGGAGTGTAGTGATAGGATGAGGGTAATGGCTTTAGACTATAAGAAAGGAGATTTAAATTGGGTATAAGGAAGAAATTCTTCACTGTGAGGGTGGCAAGACACTGGCCCAGGTTGCCCAAAGATTGTGGATTCCCCATCCCTGGAAGTCTTCAAAGTCAGGTTGGACAAGGTTTTGAGCAACCTGATCTAATGGAAGGTGTCACTGCCCACGGCAGGGGCTTTGGAGCTAGATGATATTTAAGGTCCCTTCCAACCCAAACCTCCTTAGATGCATTTAGTCCTACAGCAACAGCATTCCATTCTGGCAATGAAGCCATTAGGATTGCTTTGCCTTTGAGGAACTAATTGCCCTCTGTGATTGTAGCTATGTAGTGCAACTGAAGTCCTGAGAGAAAGGTGTGTAGTATCTAATGACTTGATTTGTAAAGAGAGCCCCTCTCATACAGGAAAAAATGTGTGTCATCTTGTATTTATCAGAGCACTAAAGGAATGTTGGATAATGCAGTCAATTATTTCCTGTCTGCAAAGCTGGACTTGAGACACAATTCCTGGTTCAGGACACCTTCATAACACAGAAAATGCCATTCAATTGTAGTATTAGGAAAGAAGCAACAGCATTTGATCTTTCTTTTCTCTTCTCATGCTCTTTTTATAGCTCTAGTCTTGGTGATACATGTGCAGCTTTGACTCATGTGTCTCTGACTGTGTTGTACCCCAAACTACAGGTTTTCTTCTTGTCCTGTGTTGGTCCAGGTTGAAGCCAGATCTTTGTGTCCCGTTTGAGCAGCTTTTTTTTCCCTGCCCTCTCTGCAGCGTGAAGGAGAACTGTTTGCCATGTGTGGCAGAGGCAGCTGTGCTTAAATCAGATGGAATATTATGATGGGGCTGTGGTTTACTATAATCACTTTTTCTCCAGACAAGGCAGTGCTGAGAAATGATGCACTACAAGAACATGTTGGCAATGGTACATGAAGAAATAAAACCAGCCTAATTTAAGAGCCCAATAAAATTGCCTGTGAACGGTTTTCAATACGCTCTGTGCCTGTTCTTCAGGGAGAAAGAATCCTGTGTCGCTGTTAATCACTTTCAAGCCTTCAAGTACTTTGTTGCTGTAAGCACTGAGCTTGCCAACTTTTGGCAGATAATTATTTTGTTCTCTTCCACGATGAACACATTCAATTCAGCCTTCCCATTCAGAACAAATTCTGCCCGGGCATTTTTATGCTCACAGTTCAACAAACACTTATGAACAGGTAATGTTGTGATTTGCAAGTGTTCTCAGGGTAAATGGAAAGCATTTTGGGGGGCTAAGATGAAGAAATGCAGCCATAGGTGCAATGAAGACTTGCAAAGAGGCAGAGAGGAGGCTGCTCAGATGTGGAAAATTTGTTATCGTCTAGAAGTAAAAATACTTTGAAAACAGTGAGGAAAACATTTAGAGGTCGTCTTCTCTCCTGTCTGTAACATAAGCTCCTCAAAAGAGAAATAAGCAGTAAATGAAGCAATCTGAAGAGCAGGAGTGCTGCTCAATTCTGCCTCTTCTGGAAATCTTTTCTGGCTGAGGACAACATTGAACTGCTGTCAATATAGTTAAAAGAGGGATTAATTCAGAAGGAATGCTGGGACTCGTTCAGGGAAAGGGCTGAGAGTTTCTTGAACAACAACAAAATAGGCAGAGCTTCACCAAAGAAATAAGGGACTCCTCACACCCTATGAATAAGACCCATCCTCCTTTCTTCTGGAGCTCTGAGAGGGTTTTTTTCCCCACTGCTCACTGTTGTGTTATGACACTAATGCTCTGTCACTTCTATTGTGCCCATCTCTCAACCCAGAAATTGTTTCTGTTCTTCATTTAAACAAACCCAGCTGTGCACAGATGCAAAGCCTGAAAGAAGGAGCATGTGTGCTTGCTCACTCCTTGTGCTTCTAGGGGGTTAAAGAGGAGCTTTATGAACAATTGGGCTGCAAAGTGGTTTAAAAGCCTGCATGAAGGGAAAAAAGCTGCTGCTGTTTTAGTGCATTGCACCACTGGCACCGTAGTAACACTGCTCAAGCTGTGTTTGAACCCTGGTAACAAACTATTTTAGCTCTTCTAAAGAGAGAATTAAGAGACCTTTTCTCTCCCAGAGCCACCATTGCATATTTTCTGCAGCTGCTGCTTGTTTTCCTCCACACCCTCTCCCTCTTGGTGCCATTCCTGTGCTTCAGCCCAGCTATATTCAGAGCACTTAAAATCATCTCAAAGGACAGAGTGGATATTTTAGCTCTTTTGAAGAATTGCTTCATGTCCTGCTCTCAAATTTACTTCATTTATGTCACTGACATTTTCTACTGAATAGAGACACCTTGCATATCCTTCCTTTTCACCAAAGCCAACTGGGTTCTGATCATAGCAAAACTGAAAAATTCAGAATCATAGAAGCCAGGTTGGAAGGGACCTCAAGAATCATCTGGGCCAACTGTGTCCAGTTCTGGGCCTCTCAGATTAGGAAAGATGTTGAGTTGCTGGAACGTGTCCAGAGAAGGGCAACAAAGCTGGGCAGGGGTTTGGAGCACAGCCCTGTGAGGAGAGGCTGAGGGAGATGGGGTTGCTTAGCTTGGAGAAGAGGAGGCTTAAGGGAGACCTTATTGCTGTCTACAACTAGCTGAAGAGAGGCTGTAGCCAGGTGGGGGTTGGTCTCCCAGGCAACCAGCACCAGAACAAGAGGACACAGTCTCAAGCTGTGCCAGGGGAGGTTTAGGCTAGATGTTAGGAAGAAGTTCTTCATAGAAAGAGTGATTTGCCATGGAAATGTGCTGCCCAGGGAGGTGGTGGAGTCACCATCACTGGAGGTGTTTAGGAAGAGACTGGATGGGGTGCTTGGTGCCATGGTTTAGTTGATTAGATAGTGTTGGATGATAGGTTGGACTTGATGATCTCAAAGGTCTCTTCCAACCTGGTTAATTCTATTCTATTCTAACCTAACCTTTCTAGGTGATAGTGCATGTGGAAAGAGGGCTAAAGAATCAGTTACTTTACTGCTACACCATGAGTTTAAAAAGCCAAAGAGGAATGGTGGTGCAGTAGTGATGAGGAAAGAAAAGAAAGGGGAAAGAACAAAGTTATGTTGCATTTGAGGTTTGGGTGTCACCTTTAGAGGTCCCTTCCAACCCAGACCATTCTATGAGTCTATGATTCTCCAGCCACAGTTGTTCTAAAGCCAAAATGGGCAAAACTCCATTTCCCTGTTACCTGTTTGACTGATCTTAATAAGACTGCCTTAAAAGACTTAGCAGATTCTTAACTGCCCTTCCCAAGTGTGTCTGATTTAACACCGTCTCCTGTGTGCCAAGTCTTTAAGAGATGAACTTATTTACGTGACTATATCCTTTAAGCAGAATCAAAGCTATTTATTGCTAGCTCTGGATTATTGCAAAAGAGGTTTTTTTATATTTTGAGAGGTATGAAGTGGCCTCATTGTAGTGGGGAGCCTGCCTGGGTGCTGTTGGACAAAACTGTGAGCTGATAAACCGTGCAGTGAAGTCGCTGCAAAGACTGTGCGCAGGGAGCTCGAGAGCTCCATTAGCTTGAGAAATAGGCTTTGAAATGTTTTTATTAGACCTTTGGGAGCTGTATGAAAACCCTCTAGAGAGCTTGGTGAAACACCAATAATTACCATGTGGGTTTTCTTAATCCAACACATAATTGTTTTGTCTTGTGGTATTTTAGAACTCGAGGGTCTTATTTTGCTGGCTCTGCTGACAAGATGATTGGCGTTGCGCAGAATGAGCAATTTCCTCTGGGGAGGCAGGGGAGAAATGGGATATTTCATGTGTTTTAAAAGTTGTTTAACCTGGAAAGGGCTATATTAGTAACATATTAATAAATGGATTGTTTGGAATGCACTGTGACTGTTTTTCAGCTGTAATGTGGACTCCAGGAGGGCTCAGACAAGGTCTGAAGTGCGTTGTGCCTCCGAATGCTGGTGGTGTCAGCAGAGCAGCCTCACGCATCCCCTCATGACTAAATTGTGATGATAGTTTGTTTTCTTCTCTTTCCATCTTTACAGGCATATGAAAGGAGGTTTCCTACATGCCCTCTGATCCCTATGTTTGTTGCCAGTGACACTGTAAGTGAATACAAGAGTGAGGATGAATCCATCCACGTGATTGAACGGCGCTGCAAGCTGGACATCGATGCACCACGGCTGTTGAAAAAGGTGATTAGGCTGAAGTGCCTGTTTTACACTTCTGGTATTCTTCCACATAAGTATTGTACCTTAATGAAATCTATCTCATCTTCCTCAGATTGCAGGAGTGGATTACGTCTACTTTGTCCAGAAGAATTCTTTGAACAGACGAGAAAGGACTTTGCATATAGAAGCCTACAATGAAACCTTCTCCAACAGAGTCATTATTAACGAACACTGCTCTTACACAGTGAGTAACAGGCTCTTGGTGGTGCCACAGATGGAACTAAATCAGAGTTTAGATTTCAGGACTCACAAAGAGAAGCTGTGTTGTTCTTGGCTTTTGTCTTGCAAGAAAAAATAACGGTAACACACCATCATGAGTGCTAATTGTTGGTAGTGCTAAATGTAACATACTTGCTTGAAGAACTGAAGCAAGCTTGGCACCCTCTTGCTTGAGCATGTTCTCAGAGAGCAGAACACAACATAATTTGCTGTTTGACAGCTCTGCTTAGGCAAATCTGGTGGTCCCAGTGTGGGACTTGGTGAGGCTGATGATACCCTGACAGAACTGTTAAAAGTTCAGCATAGTTTATTTGCCTTCTGCTCAGCTCAGACAAATGTTTAAGTCAGCTGTGTTTTAACCTAATTCTTTCCATCACTCTTGGTCCTCAGTGCAGACCTTTTCTGCTACTAAGGAGTTTGGTGCTGCACTTAACTGCTGTGCTCATTATTTTTTCTGAATGACTTAGCTAATGCTCCTAAGTTCATACAGCACATAAGTGTAGCACTGAAACTTCAAATTAATGTTAAAGGTCACATCAAAGCTAGAAATACTTGTCTGGGAACATCCTTTTTTTTCATGCAGTTTTCTGTTGTGTACAGAAGATGGTTAAAAGGCCACTGGATGTCAAACCCACTCAACACTGTAATTTGATTGGTTTATTATTGTTATTTCTGCAATTACTTCCAAGGCACATTCAAAGATACTTTTCCCACCTGCATTTATTTTTTCTGTGAAAGCTCTGTTTAAGCAAGAGAAATGCTAAACAGAAGATTCCATGTGGTAAGTTTGTACAAAACACAGCCCTTCTTGCCCTTGCTCTGCTTGATCAAGGAATTAGTAGGTAAATACAAGCTAGGTTTTGAATTGAAGAATAAAGTATTTTAAAAAGTTAATTCTTATTAAAGTTATTTTTTAATTGAATTTATGAAAGGAACAGAAGATTCTTAAATGTTGTTACTGTGATTTGTACTTGTTCATGCTGTGCAAGCTGTTCTAGTACCCCCCCACTCCCTAATTCAAGAAGCAAATGAAAGGAAATGTTTGGGTTTTGTTCCTGTAGTTGTCTCCTTGTAAAGTGTTGATACTGTTCCCAGTCAATCTGAACACCTTTTGATGGGGAAAGGAATCTTAAGGCATTAGGACAGCTGCATGCCCAGAAATCCAGCCTTATGTAATGTGTGTGTAGCTACAAATTCAGGGCCCAGCCTGGAAATTCCTTATACAAGTCTTCTTTAGCTGAAGAGAGGTTAGAAAACAGATTTCCCTCAGTGTATCATCATCAATCATGTCATAGAATCATTTAAGTTGTGAAAGATCTTAAAGATCTAGTCCAACTGTAAGCAGTAAAATCTCTGTTTCAGGATTGTCTCTCAGCAAGCTAATGAGCTAAGAAGAAAGCTGGAAGTGCTCTGAGCGTATTCAGCTGTCAACAGAATGAGAAGCTTCCCCTTCTTTCTGTACCATTATCATAGGACAACAAAGGAAAATGGTTTTCAGTCTACAAAACCTGTTTGCAGTCTGTGCAAACATGTCTAGACTACAGTGCTTGGAAGTGCTTGTGCTGCTGTTCTCAAGCTGGCTAGCCTCAGTCTGTTGATCTAACCTGCAGCAGCACAAAGGTCACTGTGGAGTATTTTGACCTGTTCCACAGATACACTATAGTCACAGCCCCTGTCTAGCATGAGATAAGAGTTATTTGAAGAGATGTATTGGTCCTTTGGCTCTTGCCTGCTGCTCTAGTATTTCTTTACCCTCTCCTTTCTTGTCAGTGTGGTGGCCCTGGGACTAGAGGAGGGCCTCCTCAGCCTTTTCTGCAGTGTCACCTTTTCTGAACCATGTTTGGCAAATGGAGCAAAAGGCTGTATGTTCCACTTGAATGCTTTTGACTCTGTGAACTTGTAAAATGAGAAACAGTCATTACAAATACTGTGAGGAAAAAGCACTAAATGGGTAACTAAGCTGTATGACCTCCTTTTAACTAACAGGTTCATCCTGACAATGAAGACTGGACCTGTTTTGAACAGTCAGCAAGTCTGGATATAAAGTCTTTCTTTGGATTTGAAAGCACAGTGGAAAAGATTGCCATGAAGCAGTACACCAGCAATATCAAAAAGGTGAGCTTGCAGTCATGCAGGAGGTGCCTGGCTCCCTGTTACCAACAGACAGTGTAGCTGCTGCTAAGGAACAGGCTGCTCTTCAGCCTGGGGCAGTATTTTTTGGCGGTCTGCGTTTTAAAGTGGAATCTCTAGAGAGGTCTGACTGCTTAATAGGTTTTCAGCCCAGTCCTTTCTGTGTCTGAATGAGTGGCTCTAGTAGCTAAAGTAAGTTTTCCTTTTTGAAGGGCAAAGAAATAATAGAATACTACCTGAAGCAGCTGGAGGAAGAAGGAATAACTTTTGTTCCTCGCTGGACCCCTCCTGTTGCATGTAAACTGGAGAGCAGCACATCCCACGCCAGACGGCTAGCTTCACCTGCTATTAACATACCTGACTCTGCCACAAAGGAAGGCTTGAACAACAAGGAGATCCTCAACACCTCCAGCAGCCCCTCGGAGCCCACAGCGGGAACCCCTGATGGTATGATGGAGGGCTGTGAGAATGAGCCCTTGCACTAAACCATTACATTCCTCTTGCTGCTGTCTTAGTTAAGACAGTTGGGCTTTGGCAGGAGAGTGCCGAGCAAAGAGTATGTTCCCCTTCATGTTAAGACATTCACATTCCTGGCTCCAGTCACAGAATCACAGAATGTTAGGGGCTGGAAGGGACCACAAAAGATCATCTAGTCCAACTCCCCTGCCAGAGCAGGATCACCTACACCAGATCATACAGGAACACATCCAGGCTGGTTTTGAGTATCTCCAGAGAGGGAGACTCCACAAACCCCCTGGGCAGCCTGTTCCAGTGTTCTGTCACCCTGACAGGGAAAAAAATTTTCCTCATGTTTACATGGAACTTCTATGCTTCAACTTCCACCTATTGCCCCTTGTTCTGCCATGGGGCATCACTGAGAAGAGCCTGGCTCCATCCTCTTGGCACCCACCCTTTACCCAACACCTCTTGTGTTATATAAACTGTCATATAAGCTCTCATGCATTTTTTGCTTTTGCATGCCCTTTGATAATGGTGGTTTCTTTTGTGATGCTTGCATTTGTCACCCTGATGAAATAGCTTAAGGTTACCCTGATGCAGTATCTTCCACTTGCTGTTTGATTTGCTGTAAGTGGATTATTACACCAATTGTTTGGGTTAGTCCAGTTTTTGCATACCCTAATGGCTGCGTTTTAGAAAACGAAGAGCAGACACGAGCGGTAAAACTCTTCACTTTGCTGCTGATTAGGTTGCAAATGAATGGCCTACTTCTTGCCCTGAAATTCTGGGATGGATTTAACTGTAGGAATAATGAGGAGGAAAGGGCTGAAGGCTTCTCTGGGCACTGTCTTCTGTTATATCCTCCTCCCCCAGTTAATAAGGGAATTTGGAAAAATCTTGCACTGTGAGATTTAGATCAAAGCTTCTCTAAGTATTTCCAGAAGCAGCAAGCCCTTTGGTGCTGTGGATTGACAAATCTGAATCTATTGGCAAAAGGCTTTTATAAATATTTGGGTTTACTCCTCTCTTAGCTGCAGAAGAATGAATCCTCTTGCTTTATGATGATTCTCTACATTGCCTTACTCTTCTTTTCATTGAATTAGAGAAACTTTATTCTGTTCTAACTGCACAGAACACAGAGCAGCTGCTTTTCTGCTTCAGATATCAGCAGATAGGATCACTTGCTGTTTTGACTAGGTCAGCTGAGGACCACTCTAATCACATGTACATCTCCTTGCAGACAAGCTAGACGCAGACTACATCAAGCGGTATCTGGGTGACCTGACGCCAATACAGGAGAGCTGCCTCATTCGACTGAGACAATGGCTCCAGGAGACACACAAAGGCAAAGTAAGTTACTCTTGGTCTCTTGTGTGATACACAAAGTGGACCAGATGGAACATCATGCCACGCCTCCTGTGTCTAACAGTTCTTGTTAGTGGTCCCCCATGATCAAAACCTAGGTCTGTACAGTGGCAGCAGATGAAGTTCATTGTGAATGTCCAGCTGACATGGTCAGCAGAGGTGCTTAAATGATCAGAGTGACAGCCTCTCAGTGTTAGTGAACAGCACAGGGGAGTATTACTTTTATAAGTCTGCCTCATTCTGCAATAACCTTAATTTTACCTTTGTTTGTTTTGGCCAAACATCATCGTCTTAAATGTATGTCCCTAAGTGCAGTACTGAAAGGGAAGCTACGTGGCCACTTAAATCCCTCACAGCAAGGCTGGGGTTTTCCAGCGCATGTGTCTCAGCTTCCTTTTACTTTGCAATGAAATACAGCCTGTGTTTTGGCCCTAGATTCATTGAAACTGGACTGGTTTAGTGTGTTCACACAGGTGTAAGTCATTGCATTAGAGTTCATGAAGTATTTGTATCCCTTCTCTGACAGGGCATACCTGGTTTTGTTGCAAGCAAAAACGGATTTGCTTGAGTAACTTGGAGGGTTAATTCCATCCAGGCTGCACCTTCTTCAGCTTCTGTTGTTTGGTTGGGTGGTTTTGTTCTTGTTTCAAAGCTTGAATCCAAAATCAGGTGGTGTTTTGTTGTGGTTTTTTTTACCAGATCCCAAAGGATGAGCACATTTTAAGGTTTCTGCGTGCCCGGGACTTCAACATTGATAAAGCAAGAGAGATCCTTTGCCAGTCACTGACGTGGCGTAAGCAGCACCAGGTAGACTACATTCTAGACACCTGGAACCCTCCTCAAGTGCTCCAAGATTACTATGCAGGAGGCTGGCATCACCATGATAAAGGTAAGCTCTATAGGGTGAATACTGAACAGCCTTTTTATGGCCTTAATTAAAGGTGTCTGTTGTCCCTCTTAACAGCTATCTTCCCGGTCAGCTCTAGTTATGTACTGAACGCGTTTAAATCGATGTTGCCAACTCTTCAGTTGGTGGAGGCAGATTCCTAGGTCCTAATCTTTCTGACTAATGCTGAAGAGCTCTGCTTTGCCAGTAGCTTAAAGAAAGTTATTAGTTGCAGTTCTGTAGCGCTCAGAGATGCTTAGAAGGGTGTTATGCAAATGCTGAGTATTCCCTTTCAGTGATTAAAAGATGTTTGTAAATAAGTGTATCTTTCTAATCAACTTATTTCTGGTGTTGTGTAAGTCTGCTGATGGCATAAATGAATACTTATTTGGCATTACAATCAGCTTAATGATGAGAAGTGAGATGTTGCAAAAACATCAAATAGAGCAGGTTTATTTAAGAAGAGAAGCAGCTTTGGCTCACTTGCCATGGTGATCCATGGCCAGAGCTTTCAAACACGGCTGGCTGTGCCTGACACCCTCCCCTATCCCTTTGCTTGCTGTATCATGTGCTGATCTTGTTACTAACACATACATAGAAATGAAACATTTTGGAATTTGTAGCTTGAGGCAAGCTGGGCTCTTTAGATAAGGAACCAATCTTACTGTGAGCTATCTGTATTCTGATTGAGTCTTTTCCCCACTAGGCACCATTGTTTCTGCTAGCTCTTCCTGGTGCATGAAGCGTATGAGACAGGACAGGACGCTGTCAGCATTAGTGGCCAGAAGACAGGGAGGATGCAGCAGAAGTTTAATCACTGTAAAGCTGAAGAGCTTGAATGGCTCTTCCCTGCTGCTTTGGGTTTGACAGCCCTCAGACTGAGAAAATGAAAAATGAGAATATGCTTGGAAAGATTGCAAGGGAACAGAGCTGGGAACACATTCTGGCTTTGTCAGTGCCTTGTCGTGCTTTGCAAAGACTTCCTCTGTCAATAGCACATAACTGGGTCCTGCCAGGGAGTAGAAAGGTACAGAATGCATCAAAGGGTTGTTTAATGTTTTTCTGAGAAGTTCTTCAGTCTTGTGGTGAACTTCATGCCCCCCTCCTTCCCCTCCAGTACCTTTGATCTCTCTGCAGCGTGCCCACAATGCTGCAAACAGAATTTCAAAACTGAGCAGCTCTCTGTAATTTAAATTTTTACAGTGGAAGGTTCCTTTCTTTAAAGCTTTCTTTCTAGTGTTTCCCCTTTCCTCCTACACATGCAAAATGTGCCAGCTTAGGCCAGCTGAGTTCTGTGCAGCTGTTAGCACCAAAGCAAAAGGCAGCGGGGATTGTGGAGCATTGTTGCCTGGAATGAGCTGTCAGTGCAAGCGAATACAAGTTGGTCTTTTGGCTTGCAATTAGCACAGCTTTCTGTACATCTGAGTGGCTTTTATTTTGACAGGGATGTTTCCATCAAACAGGGGCTTTTAAGTCACAAAGCTCTAATGGAATATGAAACACACCGTGATAAGGCAGCTCTGTCAGCTGAGACCTTGCCTCGCGTGTCATTTGGGTGGAGTAAGCTGTTGGTTTGGCTTTGGATGCTTGTGCATCTGCAAGGGAGGGAGATCTGCTATCAAGCTTAATAGCACTTTTTATTTAGAGTTTGGAAAGCTAAACAGCACATTCTAAGATAAGTGTGTGCTGAGGTTAAAATAACACTTTCTCGTAGACTACCTGATAAAATAGAGAGTAGTGTGAGCTTTCACGGGGGTAGTGTCTTTGCCAAGTAAATCATTTGCTTTGACTCTGCACTTTGGGTTGTTTGGGTTTTTTTGTTGGTGGTTGCTTTATTTTGTAACAGCATATCTTGAGGGTTTCTTTTTCATTGTGTCCCAAAGCACTTAATGATAATTTGATACCTCTCTTTGCAGTTGTTGGAGGAAAGAATCTTAGAATCAGTAAGGTTGGAAAAGACCTCAAAGATCATCAAGTCCAACCTGTCACCCAGTACCTCATGACTACTAAACCATGGCACCAAGTCCAGTCCCCTCTTGCACACTTCCAGGGATGGTGACTCCACCACCTCCCTGGGCAGCACATTCCAATGGCTAACAACTCTCTCTGTGAAGAACTTTCTCCTCACCTCAAGCCTAAACTTCCCCTGGTGCAGCTTGAGACTGTGTCCTCTTGTTCTGGTGCTGATTGCCTGGGAGGAGAGACCAACCCCCTCCTGGCTACTACCTCCCTTCAGGTAGTTGTAGACAGCAATGAGGTCTCCCCTGAGCCTCCTCTTCTCCAGGCTAAACAATCCCAGCTCCCTCAGCCTCTCCTCATAGGGCTTGTGCTCAAGGCCTCTCCCCAGCCTCCTTGCCCTTCTCTGGACACGTTCAAGAGTCTCAATGCCCTTCTTAAATTGAGGGGAGAAGCTGAACAGACAACAGGACCTCAGGGAGATCTTTATGTAGAAAGCTTCTTATTTTTATTTTTTTAAAAATATATCTTTTAATGTTGTATCCTAGCACATCCAGTTTCACAAGCTGGGGATTATTTAGCTTGTGTGCTAGAACAGATGAAGCAAAGATTTAAAAATGCCTCCCAGCTTTGGGAGGGGGATGGAAGCTGTTTCAAACTAGCTCCTACTCTGAAGAGCCAGGATGCAAGCCTTGAGTCTCAAATTCAGCCAATGCAGATGTTAAGCTTAATGCCTTTGTATCCTGGACAGCACCAGGGTGCCCCAGTATGCAGCAAGATGACTGTGAAAAGGCAAGGCTTTGAAGGCAGAGGGTCCATCTGAAACTGATCTCTGGAGCAGAGTCTGTTGTCTCCAGGCTTAACCTGCATAAGAGAGGCTGTGTGCCAGTTCCGCATAGTGTGTAATGACACCGCTGGGAGCTGTGACTTCAGCAAATCCTGCAGAAAGCAAGGCTCTGGGTTAACACTTGCTTTCATTGATTTCCAGAACTCAGGGTAGCCACTGTTCCAAAAAGGTTGCTGTGAGCTCTCCAGAGCAGTATTGCATCATGCTTGATAGAAGACTCACTCAGCCTTTGTTACAGCTCCTCAGCTATGCTAATGGACTCCACCTTTTCTTCGATCCAGCTCTCCTGGCAGCTAATTAGTCCTTTGTCTTTAGCTGTCTCTATCAAGATACTGTGTGTACCCATGTATTTGTTTAAGTGCATGGACTTTGGACTTTTCTGTGCAGATGGGGAGCTATTTTTGCATCCAGATGTCTCCATTAGACTTTGACATCTGATTTACAGGTCACCTTTGGGTGTAGCTGGACAGGGTAAAGTGTTTGTATTGCCATTTGCTCCAGGCTCTTCCTCTTCCCAGATGTACAACTAAGTTTGGACTGACTGGCTTCTTTCCATCTGGATTTTTAACACAAAGCTGGCTATTGTTGTGGGAAAACAAAGGTTGTATTGATGCATTTGTTCTTGTTACTCAGATGGTCGCCCACTGTACGTGCTGAGGTTGGGACAGATGGACACCAAAGGCTTGGTGCGAGCTCTCGGGGAAGAGGCCTTGCTTCGCTACGTAAGTACTTCTGCAGCCAGCAAGTTGTTAGCAATGTGATACTTTCATTTAGAAATTTCCTGCCCTGCCAGGATATTCATCACTCTGGATATTTTGATGTGCTTTCTGGCTGTCTGGTTTGGGTTTGAATACATCTGAAAGCTCCTGGTAGCCGATTTTCTGCGTTCTTTCCAACTGCAAACTGCTGGCGGAAAGGCGTAGTTCCTGGCAGCTGCTGGCGTTCTTGGTTAGCATTTTCACAGAGTCTTCTGCTGTTTGTGCAGTGCTTCAGGTCTCTGCAGTTGCACAGAAGAGAAAATGCTATGCTCAGATCTTTTTCATTTTTTTTTCCCCCCAAGCCTTGTATTCCAAGGATAAGAGTAATTTACTGTTCCAGAGAAAGTTATTGCCTGCAGTCTTTCCTTCTCTAAAGGCATCGCTCAGAGCGTTGGTGTGGATCTGCCCCGTTTCCAAGCAGAGAGCTGGCAGAATTCCAGCTTTGCAATACTGTTTTTTGACTCCTAGTAATGACAGCCATGGCCATAGCAACCACTAGAAACAGGGGCTGGATTTTACTTTTTCTCTTCCAGTGACATTTCCAGCCACATACTGAAATTTATTTGCCCTAGTACTGTTCCAGGGTTACTTTCGTTGACGTAAAGGAGGCCTCTTAATTTCTGAGTAAACAGTGAATCAATGCTTAAAAGGACAGAAGTGCAGGGAGACTTCTTGTCTGTATCACTCCAGGGTTTCAGTTTTTTGGAGGACCTTGTTTACAAGTTGGTGCTTTTAGGGAAAGTCACGTTTATTTTTCAGCAAGGTCAGCCGGTGGGGTAAGCAGAGAGCTTTCTAGTTCATTCCTTGTGGGGGGGGAAAGAAACATGTTTGTGCTGGTTTGAGCCTTCTAGTTTTAATTAATCTTTGGATAGAAACTTTTTTTTTTTCCTTTATCCTAGCTACTGAAGTTAAGGCTGTTCCCTAACCAAAGGGTTTTCTTGTGCAGGTCCTTTCAATAAATGAGGAAGGACTGAGGCGGTGTGAGGAGAATACAAAAGTATTTGGCAGGCCAATAAGGTAAAATGCAACTGGTGGATCTGCTCCTTGGGAACTGCTTGGTTTCATGGTGTGTGTGTGGGGAGGAATGTCAGGCAGTGTGATGCTGCTGAGCAAAGTTAGAATGGAACAAGTGAAGGCAAGGCATGTGTGCCTTGCAAGCAGATACAAGCACAGTTAACTGGGAACCTTCCCAGTTACCACTAGAGGGAATCTGCCTGGTCAGGCCTGAGGGAACACCACCTGCTCCAGCAGTCTGTGTCATGCTCATAATGGTTCTACACAGAGTTACCAAATCACAGAATGGCTGAGGTTGGAATGGACCTCAGAGATCATCTACTCCAACCTCCCTGCCATGGGCAGGGACTTGGCTGCTCAAGGCCTCATCCAGTCTGGCCTTGAATATCCCCAGGGAGGAGGCATCCACAGCCTCTATGGGCAGCCTGTTCCAAACTCTCAAGACCCTCATGCTGAAGAACTTCTTCCTAAGATCCAGTTTAAATCTACTCTGCCTCATCTAAAAGCATGGGGAGTGTTCTGCTTCTACTCTTTTCTGCTGCTGAATGTCTGCAAAGCAATGCAGCTCAACTCCCATTTCTGTTCCTGGGGGAGTTTTTAGACAGATGTTGGTACAGGCTGCCAAAAAAGGCCATGATCATTTCATGGATAACCTTTCCAGTAGTCTGGGTATTGTTTTCGTGTCACTTGTTTATCCCTAGTGAATGCCAAGGCTCTATGTTCAGTTTTTGTTTGTGTTCTCCTATCATTATATGCTCTTACCCAAATTTTTGACCCAAGGCAAAGGCTTAAGGCTCCTGTGAAAGGTGGCATCTAGTCTTTCAAGTACTGGCATGACCTCACATGAAGTTCAGGCAAAAATTGCTTGCTATCCCATCATTAAGTCATTGTAGGGGTCACTTATGATAGTGTTATCTGCAAAATGGATTTAAGGGTGTGAAATGAATGCAGGAGTGGCCCTGAAAAGGAACAGTGTTTCTTGGACTCTCTTCAATTTGTGACTCTTTCCTTTAATCCCTAAGGATTCAGGGAAGCACAGTATGTCTGCTTATCTTTTCCCTGTTAAAGAACTTGCTGCCCTAGCTCTCAGTGGGAGTCCAAATCCAAGAGATGAGCTTCATGTGTGTAACTGAAATTGTGCTGCCTACTGGAGATCTTCATTTGTAGAAGTAATTTTGAAGGACTAGATATTAAACATTTAAAGGGAAGCAAAGAAGTGTTTGTGGTTTCATAGAAGCCTTATGCATAATTTAAGGGATGCTGGCTGGTGCAGCACAGCTGTGAATCTTGAATTCATGCCCAGGGTGAGACCTGAACTTGGAAAGGCACTAAAGCATATGCTGATGCTCAGTATTTAGCATTAAGAACATCTCTCTTCCTATAGAAAAAGCTTTTCCTCCCTGAGATCTGACAGCAGGATTAGCTGTGGCATGTGACAGTGCTGGGAGTGGTGAATTGCTTCACAGCAGCAGTGTGGCCACTGAACTGATTTCCCAGTAAAAGCAATGGTTCAGCTTTGGGCTGTCTGTCAAAAGAGTCCTTTTTAGCTTCACATTAACCTTCTCCTAGAGTCTGAAATGTCTGTGGGAGAATGTGTGATGTGCAAGGGGATCACTGCACATAATCTGTAACTCTACTGGTTGACAGTAGGCTGAACATGAGCCTGAAGTGTGGCCAAGAAGGCCAATGGCATCCTGGTCTGGATCAGGAACAGTGTGGCCAGCAGAAGCAAGGAGGTCATTCTGCCCCTGTACTCAGCACTGGTTAGGCCACACCTTGAGTCCTGTGTCTAGTTCTGGGCCCTTCAGTTTATTAGGAAAGATGTTGAGTTGCTGGAAGGTGTCCAGAGAAGGGCAACAAAGCTGGGGAGGGGTGCTGGGGTTGCTTAGCCTGGAGAAGAGGAGGCTTAGGGGAGACATTATTGCTGTCTACAACTAGCTGAAGGGAGGTTGTAGCCAGGTAGGGGCTGGTTTCTTCTCCCGGGCAACCAGCACCAGAACAAGAGGACACAGTCTCAAGCTGTGCCAGGGGAGGTTTAGGCTGGATATTAGGAAGAAGTTCATCACAGAGAGAGTGATTGGCCATTGGAATGTGCTGCCCAGGGAGGTGGTGGACTCACCATCACTGGAGGTGTTTCGGAAGAGACTGGATGGGGTGCTTGGTGCCATGGTTTAGTTGATTAGGTAGTGTTGAATGATAGGTTGGACTCCATGATCTCAAAGGTCTTTTCCAACCTGGTTAATTCTATTCTATTGTTTTCCTTGGCACACACTTCAGAAATTCCTGCTCTAAGGATCTTAAACTCCAGTGTCTAAAGATAGCACGAAGCAAGGAGGTAAAACAGAAGAAAACCTAAGCATGCAGGAAGGGGGAGGGGGGAGGTCCTCACATGTTCAGTACATTAGACACTTGCCATAAGGAAGGGGAATTTTAATGCTGTTGAGATGTTCCCCTCTTTTTTGTTCAATTTGTTTTGTTCTGGGGTTCTTTTATGTATTTTGGTGCTTGGGTTTGGGTGGCTTTAGTTTGGTTGGCTTTGAGTTTTTTCCTTTGGTTTTGTTGTTTGCCTTTTTTTTTTTTTTTTTAAAAGTCTCTAAAATGCTTTATTTTTATCTCAAATTCAGCTCTTGGACCTGTCTAGTGGATCTGGAAGGCCTGAACATGAGACATCTGTGGCGACCTGGTGTCAAAGCATTGCTGCGAATCATTGAGGTGGTCGAAGCTAATTACCCTGAGACATTGGGTCGTCTCCTTATCCTGAGAGCACCTCGAGTATTCCCAGTTCTTTGGACACTGGTAGGTTTGAAACTCAAGGTTCTCCTCAGCTCACTCTCCCCATGTTGCTGCACAGCTGTAGCTGTTTCCTAAACCAGGAATGATCTGTGTTAGGGGACTCCTGGAATGGGTTTAGAAGCATCGCTGAGAGCTTGCTCGCACAGGGGGTTAATTTAGCTTCTTTGTGTGCCACGGGTAATGCCATCCAACTGGTGCCTTCAGAATTGACTCAAGAACAATACAGGAGCCTGATCTTTTCTGTTTCTCTTTGTTTGTAGGTTAGTCCATTCATTGATGACAACACTAGAAAGAAATTCCTTATTTATGCTGGAAATGACTACCAGGGTCCTGGGGGACTGCTGGATTACATCGATAAAGAAATTATCCCTGATTTCCTTGGTGGAGAGTGCATGGTATGAATACAAACTACTGCATAGAGCAACTTGACTTGGGGGAGGTTATCTTTTCCTTCCACTCTAAACAAAGAATCCTGGAAGCACAGAATGATTCCTAACATAGTTTGGAGCTGTAAGATGCCAGGCACAATGTTTTCTTCTGGATCCACTTTTCTCCACGATGAATAGCAAAAGGCTTAGCAAAACAGCCAGGCACAGTTCAAAGCCAGAGTCTCTGTTACCTGTCAGGTTCAGCTGTGGTGGCACAGCACTTGAGCAAGAGCTGTCACCATCAGCTAATCAGCAGAGTCTTTGTCATCACCTAAAAGAACTAACTGATACCATAGGGAGCCCAAGGAGATGTGGCACATCTGCTAGCAGGGCTTAACAAACAGCCAGGTCTCCTAGTGCAATGTGTGCATTGACCCACAACAAACAAAATGAAATGGGTGTACTGCAGGATGCTGTCATTTCTCAGTCCCTTGCCATGTGCCTTAAGAGCTGTCTCCTGCCTAGCCTGTGGGTGTCAATTGAATCTGGCATTTTAACATCTCCGTGATGCTGCGAGGCTGATTTCTCTCTGCATTGTTTTTGAAAGCACAGGCTCAGTGGTGTGACTGAGCTGTAGGAGTGCAGCTCAGGCGTTCTCTGGAGCCTTTGCCTTTTTTCTGAACTCAGTTGGATTAAAATACCATTTCAGGCTTGCTTTTTTTAAGCCCCTGTAACACCTCTGAGAGTCATTTCTGTGCTGTTCTGGAGAATTCACCTAGGTCTGTTCAGATGGGGTCTCAAATGATAATGAAGTTACATATGGCAAAGCAGAATATGTGTTTGTCTTCAGTGGGCTGCTTTTTGCTGCAGCAGTGGCTTTCAGAGCAGAGAGTTTGTGCTAGCTAATTTGGAGCTTGGGAAGCTGGCAAAACCCACTGCTTAAGTAAGCAAAAGTGAATGCTACCAGAAAGCAAATTGCTTCAATGCTTCCTGCTGCTCACAGAGAGAGTCTCTTTCTCTCCTTTACTTCTGGATATTTGAACAAAATTGACTTCTCAAAGATCCTTTCAACTCTGCTGTAATTCAGTTATCAAACTGCTGGCCCAAACACTCCTGTGGAACCTCTTCCTGATCAGATCGTTGTCTGACTTCAGTGCTGGAGGCATTATAAAGGGAAGATTGCAGAGGGAAGCTCAGTAATTGGTTCCAATACTGAGCCATCAGGACAGTTGTGGCTTCGAAGCTGTTACCTTCCTGACTGAAATATTCTTTTACCTGTTTGAGAGCTTGCTGTACTTCCTCACCATTCTTCAGCCTTAAATTTAGCTACCCCAGTTCTTTCAGGTCTCTGCAGGCTGAGTTGCTATTCCCACTTCCCTCAGGATTCTGAAGTGGCTCACCTCTCTCTTCAGTCTAGGGCAGTATGAGTGATACCGACAGGATTTGCACAGCCATGCTCTGTGCTGCTGGCTGTTCTGTTCATACCAGAGCTGCTCCTCTGATGTGTAATTCTGCAAGCTCACCTAAACCAGATCACTGTAGAAGAAAGTTCTGTGTGCATGATGTACAAGTTACTAAAGGACTTTCAAACTCTGTTTGCATTTCTTTCTTCAGAGTACTTGCTTGAATGTGGTTTATTTCTGAAGCTGTTAGGCAGAGAGCATGGCAGGGTGGGGGATGTGCAGAGGGGATACTTTCTAATGCCTGTTTATGCTTCCAGTGTGAAGTACCAGAGGGGGGGCTGGTCCCCAAGTCCCTCTACCGAACAGCAGAGGAGTTGGAAAATGAAGACATAAAGCTCTGGACTGAAACAATCTACCAGTCTGCAAGTGTCTTCAAAGGAGCTCCACATGAGGTACTACCTCCTGCCCTCCTTGCATTACAAACTTCTGCTCTGGAGCATCTCTTGGGCTGAAAATGGGTTAGAACTTGATTATTTGGTTGCCATGCTTCCACCTGTTGTTCTTCTGTGGTTCTGCTGCATAATGTTGCTTTAGAAGCTGAAGTTGTGACCATTCCTGGTATTGTCTTGTTGCCATTTAGACAACGTCACTGCTTTTCATCCTATTCAAAGCCCTCTCCTTCTAAGCAAAGACACAGAATGTTCTCAGAAGCTACCTGCCAGCTTCTGAAAGTAGTGTGCTAAAATCAAAGACACTCCCTCGGGAGAGAATTTGTGTCTACAATGCCTGTTTGAACAGCCCACACTAAGCCCAAACAAGGAGAAGCTCTGTTCTTTTGTCTCCTTTTCTGGTAAGAGTTTGTTACAGAGCAAATTGCTCATTGTCTCCTCTGACTTTTCTGCCTCAGGTTCTCATTCAGATCGTGGATGCCTCATCTGTGATCACCTGGGATTTTGACGTGTGCAAGGGTGACATTGTTTTTAACATCTTCCATTCCAAAAGAGCCCCACAGCCTCCTAAAAAGGACTCTCTGGGAGCCCACAGTATCACATCTCCTGGTGGGAACAACGTCCAGTTGATAGACAAAGTCTGGCAGCTGGGGCGGGATTACAGCATGGTGGAGTCTCCCCTGATCTGCAAAGAAGGGGAGAGTGTGCAGGTGAGAATCCCTGTGTGGGAGCAAGTGAGGGCTTGCTCCAAAATGAGCAAGGTGTCCTAGTTCACAATCATTATTGATGACTGAATGGTGATTCAGCTGCTGACTGCTTGATGTTTCCTAGCTGCATGCTGCAAGGCACGGGGGTAGGGTTGACACGGGATCTGCTGCATCAGTGCAGTAGTGGCTGAGACTGATCAGCAAGGAGTATAGGGAAGCCATCTACAAGGAAGTGCACATGCAGAAAGCAGCCAGACACACCTTGTGCTGTGATTCTGACCCTTTTTTTCTGAAGTACACTCCATGTTGTGCTTGCAGACTATCATAGTGTCTTACCTCAGTAATGAGAGCAGCCTGGAAATTAAGACTGAGCTGCTGTGGGTTTCTCTCTAACAGGCACCTCAAGGAGGTCCCTATGGCTAAGGCTCTTGAAGGTGGTTTTTTTTAATGCCACTTGTGACCTGTCCTTTAATTACCAAGTTTGATGTTACATGCAGCATGTTTACAATCACACTTTGCTGTTCCTTTTGACTTGAAATAAGAGCTGGGCAGCCTTTGCCAAAGGAACTCCTGAAACCACCTAATTGGAAGACTGGAAATGTGGGCAGTGACCATTTGAATTGCACTTTCTCTTTCTGAGGCAGGAACCTTGACAGTTCTTTGCACAGTCTCAAAGGACAGCCATTACAGAAAATAAATGGGGGGGAAAAAATGGCTCCTGTTTTAAACCAGAACTTTGTCCTGTCAGGATATTTAAATCCCAACCCCTTGACACTGTCAAAAAGTAGGAGGATCTGCTGATGTGCAGCCACAACTTTGATCAGTATGCTGTGTGGGGGGAGGTGACCAGCACTGCCAGTTGGTTGAGGAGCTGAAGTCCTGGCATGTAGGCAGTGGAAAAGAAATGGCAAGCCTACAAATCCTGGTGGTGTTAAAGTTAACTTGGAATTTTTGCCGTGCTTGCTTGCCCCCAGGGATCGCACGTGACCAGGTGGCCTGGCTTCTACATTCTCCAGTGGAAATTCCATAACATGCCTGCCTGTGCTACAACCAACCTGCCTCGTGTGGATGATGTGTTAGCATCTCTACAGGTCTCCTCTCACAAATGCAAAGTGATGTACTACACAGAAGTGATAGGATCTGAAGATTTCAGGTATGTCTGGCTGAGGCTGAGGAAGGTCAGCTGGTGTCAAACCTCTCTGACGCTTAGATGATCAAGCTACATACAAGTTACATACAAGTAACTTGTAAGCACTTGTGTTTTCTTAGGCCTCAAAATCCCTCCCAAACCACAAACCAATAAGCCAAAGAGTGCAGCCAGTACTGGCACTGGGGGCAGCTAATGTATAAAAGCTGTTTATTAGTTATTGGAATCATCACTAGTCACTTTGCTCTGCTTGGAAAGCTGTTGGGCTTGGCAGGTTGCCAGGTAGAAATAGGTGCAGCTCAAATTGAGTTGAGTCAGTTCAGCTGCCTGCCAGTTGATGCTTGACTGAAACAGCTCCTCAGTCTCTTTGACCAGAAGCTCTTTTTTTTTTTGCAGGAAGGTTTTCAGTGTCTTCATTTATTCATAGAGTCATGGAATAGTTGGGGTTGGAATGGAAGGGACTTTAAAGATCATCTCATTCCATGGGCAGGGACACCTCCCACCAGCCCAGGTTGCTCAAGGCCTCATCCAACCTGGCTTTGAACACTTCCAGAGAGGGGCCATCCACAGCCTCCCTGAGCAGCCTGTTCCAGTGTCTCACTACCCTTACTGTAAAGAATTTCTTTCTAATCTCCAGTCTCAATCTCCCCTCTTATGTGATGAGGCAGAAAAGCTTTGGAGTACCTGCACCAAACCTGCCTTCTTTTTATTCAGCCTGCAGACACATCCCACGCAGACACATAGCAGACTTCAAAATCTTTGTCTCTTCTGGAGCTTAAAATTACCTTGTTTGTTATTGCAGGGGATCTATGACCAGCCTCGAATCAAGCCACAGTGGATTCTCCCAGCTCAGTGCTGCCACCACCTCTTCTAGCCAGTCCCATTCCAGCTCCATGATTTCCAGGTAGTGCCACAAGAGATGAAAAGCAAAAGGATGAGATGGCTGGACCCTCGCCTGTGGCACTGACTGCAACCCACCATATTCAACTGGCAATTGTGCAAAAAACAAGCCCACCCCCCACCCCAATAAAGCCTTTTATAGATAGTCAAGTAGCTGTTTGAATTTTAAACTTAGTGGATTTGGTCCTGGTTAGATCCAACAGCTTCTCTCTTAACTTTTAACCCTATTTTTTTTTGGTTGGGTTTTTTTCTCCCCCCTCACTCAGCCATAAATGTTTTTGCAAGTCTGCTTGCACAGATCCTAACTCTGAACACAAGGGCTCTCACTGCAAGGAAAAATAACCACTGCAGCAGTTTAAGGATCAGGTTTTTAACTGTGTCAATGCTAAAAAGCAACAAAAAAAAACACCAAAAGGAAGGATAAAAACCCTACCAAAAATGTCCTGTAGTGCATTAGAGATCAACTGCAAAGCCTCCTGTCAGGACATTTCTTGCCATCTTAAATCCCCTGTGGTCTTCCAGTGCTGCAAACTCTTCTCCATTGCCACCAAGTGATGTCCAAGACAAAGCAAAGCAGTTGCTGGATACTTGACTTTGTGAGTCCATTTGTTTTCAAAGCATGCCCATGGAGCTGTGGCCAGGCTGTCAACACTAAAACCTTTTGTATGAGCACATTTTTTGGGAGGGGGTGGGGGAGGGTTGGAATTTGAGCTTTTGGGTGAGTTAAAGCAATTAATTGTTTTCCTTGGGTTTGCACTGGAAGCACTGCAGAGAGAGAGGCAGAGAGCAGGCTCTCCCTCGCTGCATTCACGCCAGGCTGATCCAGAGCTGCTCTGAGGATCTGTGCCCAGCTCTCTGCTGGGCCTCCACTCCACTTAGTACACTCCATGGGAATTCATTGTACTGAGACTCTCTTCTTAGCAGGAATTTATGCAGAGCTTAAGCTTGCTTCTTAAGGAGGTCTGCCTCACATCCTTCCTGTGCACTTTTCAATCCCTCTCGCCTCCTCTCCTTCCCTCTGCTTCAGTTCTGAGCAGCAGAAGCTTTAGGGCAGGCAGGGAGCCCATGGAGCTTCCCTCTGAGGGATGCAGTGGAAGGCTGAGCAGTGCCTGCTCCACCATTTTCACCATTGCCACTCCAGCAGCCAAGTGCCATTTTGGATTGCTGTGCCCAAGCAGTGCCACTTCAAGTCTTTGTTAAAGGCTGCTTAGTTTCTTCCACTTGGAGCCCACAATACTGAAGTGCTGAGCAAAGGGCTGGCAGCAGACAGCTACAGACCGTTCCTGGCAGTGGAGCAGAGAGGATTTCAGTCTGAAATGCAGCAGGAGGCACATATTTAGACCCTGCCTAGTCTTTCCTCATTGTCTTAGAGCTAGTGTCCATCCCAGCTAAAAGGAGGCACTGTGCTGGCTGCAGTCCCTACCAGCACGCTGGGTAGACTCGAGGGAGCCTTGTGGAGGCAGCACTGCCATGGGGAAGTGGTAGAGGAACTTGTGGAGGTCTTGCACATTCAAATGAGAACTCTTTTAAGATGCCCTGCCTAGGGAAAGATGCTTCTGGACTCTCCTTTATGACTGCAAAGCTTCTAAGAGGCAGGTTACACTAACCTCTGAGTAGCAGCACTCCTCCTGCAGACCAGAGCCGACAAATGTAGTAACAGGTTTAGAGCTGCCGAGAGGCCAGTCTCCTGAAACTGAACCAAACTGCTCTGTTTTGTCTTTTTTTGGACTTGAAAATGGAAGGTGGAGCTTAGGCTGTCACATAGGCTGCCACAGTGTGCTGTTGTGTGAGTCAGGCCACTCGCTTTGGTGTCGGGGAGTCTGCACACGCCATGGCTCTGGGGCTGCTGGGGAGCTGTCTGCCAGGAGGAGCCCAGCTTGCTGGAGGGGTTGGGTTGATGCTTGACGTGCAGGAGCCAGTGCTGCCAGGCACAGGGGAGTTAGTGTGGCAGGAGGCACGGTGAGGCTGACTCAGTGACACTCCTGGCTCTTTGCAAGTGCCACTTCCCATGTGCCAGGCTGTAAGGGTTGAAGTGGTGCCCTTTCTTTTCTCTCTCTCTCTCTCTCTCAGATGGCGATTTTGCTGACAACTGTAAAGAAACTGCTTCAGTTCAACACTCCACATCTGTCCAGCGGTGTCTGGCTTTGTAGACCTTTTTTGAGTTGCAGTCACTTTTCAAGTCTGAAGATCTGTGTTTTATTGTTCACTTGAGCTGGCTCAAAAGTGGCACTTTGGGGTTTCCCCTGCTCTTTCCGAGCTCAAAGCACACGGCAGCACAAACAGCTGGGGGAGATAAAATGCCAGAGATACAATAGCTAATCCTCCTCTAAGCCAAGTGCTGTGGCAATATGACTTGATCACTGCAGTCTGACTAATTAATTTCCCATACCCTGCTCTTCCTTTGTGTGTTATTATTGCTCTTCTTCCTCCTCTCCACCACTGACTCCTCTGTTGGCTTCTCTCCTGTTAGCAGCATCCTCCTTGCACTTCCCCTGCCTGTACTCATGACCTGCATATCAACTTCTGTAAATGTTTTGTATACATAATACCTCATTCTGGGTAATTAAACTACAGACAGTCTTTAAAAGATTTTTTTATTGTTATCAATAAATGTGAACTGTTTGGAAATAACTGGAAGGGGTTCTTGGTTGTGTTCACTTTGCTGAATTCAGCTCTGCCAGAGCAGCTCGGGGGCAGTGCTTTATGGGGGACAGGGGAGGTGGAGGGTCCTGAACTGCCATTTCAAAGTCTCCCACTGCATCCTTCCTGAAAGCTGGGGAAGGGTCTGGGGAACAGGTCTGAGGAGGAGCAGCTGAGGGGACTGGGCTGGTTTAGTCTGGAGAAGAGGCTGAGGGGAGACCTCATTGCTCTCTACAGCTCCCTGAAAGGAGGTTGGAACAAGGTGGGGGTTGGTCTCTTCTTCCTAGTATCAGGTGACAGAAGGAGAGGAAATGGCCTGGAATTGTGCCAGGGGAGGGTTAGGGTGGATATGGGGAAAAATTGCTGCAAGAGTGGTCAGGGATTGGAACAGCCTGCCCAGGGAGGTGGTGGAGTCCCCATCCCTGGAGGTGTTCAAGAAGTGTGTGGACGTGGAACTTGAGCATGGTTTAGTGGCCATGGTGCTGTTAGGTTGATAGTTGGACTCAATGACCTTAGAGGTCTTTTCCCACTAAAACAATTCTGTCATTCCTCAGCTCTCTGCCACTGTGGAGAAGCAAAACAGCTTCTTGTGGGGAGCAGAAACCTGAGCAGGTATAAATGGTGTGAGGAAATGTGGGGGTTGGGAGGAAATCAGCCTCTGCTGGGCACATTACTGTCACAGAATAGAATCTCTCTCTTCCCCACAGAACCTGTATCCAGGTTTTTAATGGTCTGGGAATGCACAAAAGGAACAAAATGCTGTGCTGGAAAGGCTTCAGGTAGCCCTAGAAAGCAAATGTCTGCTTTGATGGCTTCTGTGATGGCTTCATACCCTTTTGTCACAGTGTGAAAGGGAGCTCCAAGCTGAGCAGTTCAGCTGATGGCAGCAGTGTGCAGCATGTGACGTGTGTTATCCAGAGGCCACAGGGAGGGTACAGATGGATGGCTCCTTGCCTCTGTGCAGGCTGGAATGTGGCCACCACTGGCAAGTGCAAGAACTTTTCTTTTCCCTACCAGTGGCCCTGCCAGAGGTTTTCTGGCAGAATAAAGGGCTGACTGTATCCCTAACATAAGCACAGCCTGTCCTGGGGAAACTGGAGTGCTCTTGGTGCTGTCACAGGGAGCTGAGCCAGGGACCTGCCCCTAAATCCTGCTCTTCCCCATCACATGGAGCTCACTGGACCTGGCCTTGCTGTGATGCTGGGTGAGAGCTGCTCTGCTCCCCAGGATGCTTGGTGGGCTTCAGGAGAGACTTGGCTCCTTGAGGGTGAACGTTCAGCTGCACTGCTCTGTGTTTTAGTCCAGTGGATGCAGCTGCTGTGAGGCTGGGGGTGGGGGTTAACTGAAATTTAACACAACAGGTACAATATTTTCTCTCATTCAAGAGTTCCCTGAACCAGGGGTCATAGAACCATAGAATTGTCAGGGCTGGAAGGGACCTCAGGGATCAGCCAGTTCCAACCCCCTGCCACGGGCAGGGACACATCACACTAGATCAGGTTGCTCACAGCCACATCCAGCCTGGCCTTACAAACCTCCAGGGATGAGGCTCCTGCCACCTCCATGGGCAACCTGTGCCAGTCTCTCACCACCCTCATGGGGAAGATCTTCCTAACATCCAATCTGAATCTACCCATTTCTAGTTTTGCTCCATTCCCCCCAGTCCTATCACTCCCTGACACCCTAAAAGGTCCCTCCCCAGCTTTCTTGTAGCCCCCTTCAGATACTGGAAGGCCACAGTTAGGTCTCCTCAGAGCCTTCTCCTCTCCAGACTGCATAACCCCAACTCTTTCAGTCTGTCCTCATAGCAGAGCAGCTCCAGCCCTCTGCTCATCCTCATGGCCCTTCTCTGGACACCTTCCAGCACTTCCAGATCCTTCCTGGAACAGAGGCTCCAGAACTGGACACAGTACTCTAGGTGGAGTCTCTCCAGAGCAGAGTCAATACTGCCCATGTCCAGGGGTGAGCCAGCCATACAACCTGCAGGAGTTGAGCTCCTCAGCTGCCCCCACCACTGACACCTGCTTGGATGGGAGGCTGAGACAACCACATTTAGAGAATTCAGGTGTCATTTTTTTATTAGTAGAAGAAGCCAAATATCAGAGAATCATAGAATCAATCAGGTTGGAAAAGACCTCAGCGATCATCAAGCCCAACCTGTCACCCAACTGCTCATGACTAACTAAACCATGGCTCCAAGTGCCACATCCAGTCCCCTGTTGAACACCTCCAGGGATGGGGACTCCACCACCTCCCTGGGCAGCACATTCCAGTGGCAAATTACTCTTTCTGTGAGGAACTTTCTCCTCATCTCCAGCCTAAACCTCCCCTGGTGCAGCTTGAGACTGTGTCCTCTTGTTCTGGTGCTGGTTGCCTGGGAGAAGAGACCAACCCCCTCCTGGCTACAACCACCCCTCAGGAGGAGCAATAAGGTCTCCCCTGAGCCTCCTCTTCTCCAGGCTAAAAGATAACCCAAAGACTGGGTTCTTGTTACACCAGGAGCCAGTGAATGCCAGGCTGTGGTGTTTCTAACCCCTGGAGCTGGAGCAGTGGCTGAAGCATCCCTGGACAGCATCCTTTTACAGTTGGTCTCTCTGATTTTATCCAAGCTGTGAAGTTTCTAAGAGGAGACTGACTAACTGCAGCCATGGAGGGCTGTCAGCAAGACCAGATGGCTGCCTGACCTACTTCAAGTTTTAACATGTGGCCAATGTTTTCATGCCAGCCCATAATTACCACGGCCCCAGCTCACTGCTGCTCTGGATGTTACTAAATACAAAAGCCCTTGAAAAGACATCGTGCAGGAAGGTGGCTTTGGCTGTGAGCTGTGCTGTGCCCAGGGAGGCAGAGGGGAAGTTGCTTTGCCTTGGCAGTGCTCCCCTCTTGATGTGGCAATGAAACCGAGCGCCTCAGACCTTGGCTCAGCTGAGCAGGTGCCAGCGAGGTGGGTGAGGGCTGCTCCTCTGTGCGGCTCCCCTTGGCAGAGTGCTTTGGCTGAACCACGTACCTGGGGCTTGGGGTGTGGAGTTTTAGTGGATTTGGGGTTTTGAGACAAAGCAAAATTCCTGGAAGAGATTTCACCTGCCCTGTTCCACCTGCCTCTCCTGCCAGCCCTCCCTCTGCTCCAGCTAGGAGTCCTTGGTGTCCTTTCTCATTTGAAAACACACCTTGTCAATGAGGCCAGGGTGAAGGGTCCTGAAGTTCACAGTCACCCAAGGTCCTGAACTGCCATTTCAAAGTCTCCCACTGCATCCTTCCTGACAGCTGGTGAAGGCTCTGGGGAACAGGTCTGAGGAGGAGCAGCTGAGAGAAGTGGGGTGGTTTAGTTTGGAGAAGAGGAGGCTGAGGGGAGACCTCATTGCTCTCTACAATTGCCTGAAAGGAGGCTGGAGTGAGGTGGGAGCTGGTCTCTTCTTCCTAGTATCAAGTGATAGGATGGGAGGAAATGGCCTGGAATTGTGCCAGGGGAGGGTTAGGGTGGACAGTAGGAAAAGTTCCTTTTCTACAAGAGTGGTCAGGGGTTGGAACAGGCTGCACAGGGAGGTGGTGGAGTCCCCATCTCTGGAGGTGTTCAAGAAATGTATGGTCATGGCACTTTGTGGGGGGAAGGGGAGATCTTTAGTTTGCCAGCTCCTGCTGTTGCAAGGAGCTTGGGCACTGGGAAATAGAAGGTCAGGATTTTCTGGCTGCTTGCTTTGCTTCAGGAGGGCTATAAGAGAGCTGGGGAGGGACCCTCCATCAGGCAGTGCAGTGATAGGATGAGGGCTAACAGTTTTAAACTAGAGGAGAGGGGATTTAGATCAGGGGAGAAGTTCTTCCCTGCGAGGAAGATGGGGAGATGCCGGCACAGGTTGCCCAGAGGAGCCCTGGATGCCCCACCCCTGGAAAAATCGCCTGGGGGAGAACCCCAGGAGCAGGGCAGCAGACAGGGTGGGCTTGGGGGCCTGAGGCTGCTCTGCTGTCTGCGGGGACAGGGCACAGAACCTAGGCGGCTGCAGCAGAGGCAGTCCCGGGCAGAAGCCCCACTAGATGGTGCCAGCAGCCCACGCACGGCCACGGGCACCCAGCACCGCTGCCCGCGGCTGCCCACTCCCGCTCCATTCCGGGCTCTGCTTCCCCACCGGCACCCCAAGGCCGAACTGCTCCATACTGGGAGCCGAAAACAAGGCAGGTGTCCAGAAAAGAGGCAGCGTTTTGCAGGGAGCAGCAGGGCAGGGTCGTCACCAGCATCCTCATCCCGCGGCCACATCTTCAGCCTGTGCCCTAGGGGCCACAAGCCCCAAACCACCCAGCCCACCATGAGGAGATGCTGCAGAGTCCTTCAAGCATCAGCCTGCCTTGTTTTGCTCTGCTGCTACCAGGGCTCTTCCAAAGCAGTCACCATTTCACAGGAGCAAGACACTGAGACACTGTCTCCACACTGGAGAAAACCCTTGAGGAGCTGGCAGGAGAAACCCTGGAGAAGTGGAAAAATGTTCTGCTTATTGCTGTGGCCCCGGGAAGAAGTCACCCAGAAGCTGCAACGGGCTGGAACCAAGCACTGAAGTTTAATCATGTGCAGGAATCCACCAGGGAAAGGGAACTGGAAAGAGGAAGAAGAGGACAGGCAAAAGATGGGAAGTGAAAATCCAGCACTGCTCCCCACAAGAGTACCATAAAGGGACCCAGGGCAGGTATCAGCCAGGGCCACCACGCTGTGCTTGTAGTAAAACTTTGTGTCCTTCCTGCCCTGTGGGACTGCAGGTGTGGGCACTGCTTCAGGTCCCACAGGTAGGAGCTGGGCAAGGAGCAGAGGCTGGAGAGGGAGCAGAGGCTGGGCAGGGAGCAGAGGCTGGGGAGGGAGCAGAGGCTGGGCAGGGAGCAGAGGCTGGGCAGGCAGCAGAAGCTGGGCAGGGAGCAGAGGCTGGGCAGGCATCAGAAGCTGGGCAGGCAGCAGAGGCTGGGCAGGGAGCAGAGGCTGGGAAGGCAGCAGAGGCTGGGCAGGCAGCAGAGGCTGGGCAGGCAGCAGAGGCTGGGCAGGGAGCATAGTCCCTGGCAGGAGCTATCACAGACTCTCCAGGGCCAACTTCTCTGTGCCCATCACCGGTCACAAGCTGAAAAGGGACGTGGGGATGTTCCCACCCAGTATGGTACCATGCTGGGTTTCAGTCCTGGCTTAGTCCTGCTCTTCCTAAGACAAGGATGTGACTGACCTGTGCAGCCACGCTGCTGCAGCCACGCTGCTGCAGCCACGCTGCTCCTCACCAGCTTGTGCAAGCAAGTTCTCCCCCACAAAACACCAAACCTTAAAGGGATGACAAAGCAATTTTTCCCCTCAGCTATTTTCATCTTCACATAATTAATTGTGTTGTTACAAGGTATTGCCTCAAAGGGCCTGGAGATGTGAGTGCTGAGTGCCCTGCTGTGGGAGGTCCTTCAGGACAGCCACCAGAGTGCCCGGCTGGCTGGCTGGGCCAAGCTCCTTTGTCTCCTTTCACATCAGCTCTTCTCATGCTCATACTGGTCCTGGTGTGGGACAGGTCTGCGTGCTGCCCACTACTCTCACTGGGTGCCAGCCCCAGGGCCACCACTTGGTCTGTGCCTGGGCACTGGGATGCTCTGGTTCCAGCCTCCTGCTGCTCTGCACCAGCTCCAAAACGTGTTTGCCAGAGCAGAGAGAGCAGGACTTGCTCCTATCCCCACAGCTGGTCCCAGCACTGCCAGGTCCTGGCCCTGGGGAGCGATGGGCAGGTCAGTGCATGCCCTCATGAAGCTTTGGCCATTCTCTGGGGCCATCTGAAGAGGCCAAACTGTGCTGGCTGTGCTTGGGTGGCCGGGCTCGGGCCGCAGAGCTCATCTGCCATGGCACAGGAGATGTGCTGCTGGAGGTGTGGTTAATTGATTGCTCTTGTTCCAGCAGATTCCCCTGAAATCCCTCACCAGCTGCCGAGGGATCTGTTTCATAACACCTCCCAGGAAGCTTCTCCCATCACAGCTTGTTCCATCAGAGCATGGCTGGGCTCATTCACACCATGGCCACACCGAGCATTCCCTGCCCTGCTGCACGGTGCACATCCAAAGCCAGCAGCAAACAGGTCCAGGCCTGGGGGTGAGGGCTGCCTGGGGGACAGGGACCCGTGAGGACAAGTTCCTAGGTTGGGCTGTGATGATGCTGCTTGGCCACCAGCACCAGGCTGAGCTGTGCTGCTCTCCCTGGGCTCAGCACCCTACACACAGCTAAGGTGAGCTCAGGGAGCTCCAGCCAAGGAGGTGGTGGCTCTGCAGGACCACAGCACAGATCACCACCCAGACCAGACCCAAGCAAAGCAGCCAGAAGATGTTTTTCTTGCTGGACAAGACAGTTGTAGGGTGAAAGCCCCTGGGGCAGCTGTGGCCCTAGAGAAGGGCCAGCTGGTGGTGGTGTCCCAGTGGAGCAGCCTTCCCCACACGGTTTTCCCTAGCAAACTCTTGTTTTCCTCAGCCCAGCTCTCCATCAGCCCATTTAATCAGCCCCTCTGCAGCAATCTTGCTGAGGAGCTGCCTATGAGCCCTCCTCCCACCCCCACTTCCTTTCAGAAGATGAAATAGGACACACTGGCATGACAACACTGATGCCCTGAGCCAGCTCTGGGCAGCCACAGACATGAGGCTTCATTTGTCCTTCACAAGAATTTCACAAGGAAAAAAGCAGAAAAGGCTGCTGTGGGCTCTCCTCAGGGAGAGCTGGAGTGGGGGCAAGCTGCTGGCTCTGGCAGAGACATCACCCCACTGCCAACAGCCACAGGAAGCATCACCAGACCCCTCCAGCCCACCCATCAGCACTCCCATGATACCCCTGCAGCAACCCAGCATGCCACCAGCACTGCAGTAGAGCTGCCCTGGGCAGGACAACCCTGTGGGCAGTGGAGCAGAGCTGCCAGCCCATCCTACTACCCTCCACAGCCCCTTGGGACCCCACAGGACCCTCAGCCTCTGAGGGCAGCCAGGAGATCCAGCTCTGCTTTGCACCATCCTCCTCCTCCCTGGAGCTGAGGGTCTCTGCAGAGCTCCTCAGTGCTGCTAATGGAGCTGGAGGAGGAAGAGGACAGAGGTTAATTAGTGAGGGATTGGGAGAGTGGGCATGGTGTAGGTCAGTGGATACTGTGCAGCACTGGGCTCTTGCAAAGCTGCTGGGGCATTGTGACATGTTGGAGACCTGGTGGTGCCCACAGCTGCCCCAGAGCTCTCCATGGAGATCAGCCAGGAGATGCAGTCATCCACTCCCCTCCAGCCCACCCTGAGCAGCAGCCCTACCCCACCCTTGGGGAGGAACCACTGGGGTAAGAAATCAATTCAAGCAGTTCACTGGGAATGAAAAGAAAGACTGTGGGGTCCTGGAGAGACATCTGGCACACAAATACCAACCTCCCCCAGGAAAGCCAGGAGAGCATGGAGATCCTGGGGCAGGCAGGGATGGATGGGGATGGAGCAGGAAGGTCCTCAGGGCTCTGAGTCAGGCCACTGACGTCACATGCTGACAGCTCCTGCGAGCTGGTGGCCCCTGAGAGCCCCTGCAGCAGAGGGGAGATGCAGTTGGAGTCAGTGCTCACTGGGGGAGACTCAGGGAGAGGTGCTTGCGAGGCGGGACCTGGAGAGCTCAAACCCAACAGATGAAGGCAGAGCAAAGAGCAGAGCTGCTGCCTTCATCCCATGGGTTTCAGTCTCCTGGCTCAGGGAGGGCAAAGTCATAAATTTCAGCTGTCTGCAGGTTGTAGCTCCATGGCAAGTGCTGCCAAAACCTTGTGTTTTTGGCCCTGGAAGCAGTGCCTGGCTGAGGGCAAAAGGACACTGAAGCTGAACAAGAGCCAGGCTGCAGCAGGGGAGCTGAGTGGCAAATTTAAGCCCCCTGACAGTGTGAGTGCTTTTCCTGACCTCCTGCAGCCTCTCTTGGCAAGGAGCTCTGCAAGGAGGTTTCTCAGTCATAGAATCACAGAATGGTTTGGGTTGGAAGGACCTCTCAAGGTCATCTAGTCCAACACCCTACTCCCACCCCCCCTGCCCTGAGAAGGGACATCTTCAACTAGAGCAGAGTGCTCAGAGCCCCAGAGAACCTGCCCTGGAATGGTTCCAGGGCTGGCATCTCCCTGGGCAGCCTGTGCCAGTGTTTCACCAACGCCTGCTGAACTGCAGGCTCCCAGGGGCTCACACTATCAAGCACCCTCTGCAGCCCACCCTGGGCAGAGCAAGTCCTCTCCAGTCCTTCATCCCAAGCTACCTTAGCTGTGCTGAAGGAGAGAGCACAGAAGCTATGTCTTCAGGCAGGAGCTTTACAAAGTGCCTGTATCCTCCCCTCCATGGAAAAATTAATCTGGGGGGCAGAAGTAGTGGCATTGAAATGAGCCAGGATGGAGCAGGCAGCAGCTAGAAGCTTGCAGGAGGCTACCCCTGCAGCCCATTCTCAGCAGCAAGCTTTGCCCTGCCCTGAAGACTGCAAGAGTTGGGGCTGCTCAGCCTGCAGAAGAGAAGGCTTTGGGAAGACCTTAGGGCAGCCTTCCAGGACCTGAAGGGAGCTACAAGAAAGCTAGGTGGGGGGAGGGAGAAAGGGGGAGCAGTGCACTTTTTACATGGACTTGTTGTGACAGGATGAGGCAGAATGGATTGAAGCTTGAGGAGGGCAGAGTGAGACTGGGGATTAAGAAGCAATTCTTTCCAGTGAGGGTGGTGAGACACTGGCACAGGTTGCCCAGGGAGGTTGTGGATGCCCTCTCCCTGCAGGTGTTCAAGGCCAGGCTGGGTGGGATTTGGAGCCACCTGGTCTAGTGGAAGGTGTCCCTGCCCATGGCAGAGGGGTTGGAGCTGGGTGATCTTTCAGCTCCCTTCCAACCCACCGCACTCTGTGCTGTGCTCTGCACTGGCACCGCGGCTTCGCAAACACTGCGATGCTGCAGGCTCTTTGCACTGGGTGTGCCCTGGGTGTGCCAACAGCACTCCCCTCCTTCACAGGCAAACACAGCCCTTTTCCTCTGAGTCCACCTGAGGGTAGGAGCAGATGCTCAGCCCTTGTCCAGGGCTCAGCTGGCACCGGGGCACACGCACTGTGCCCTCTGGAGGGTGACAGGGCAGCAGCAAAGCCAATCCGTGCGGCAGCAGGGACAGAGCGATGCCAAACAACATCTGGCTGTGCCAGGTCACCTCGCACTGCTGGTGCCCATCACAGGAGCCAGGACAAATCCTCCCCTTTGTTTTCCCCTGCCTGGCAATCAGGAGCGTCCCGGGCTCTGCAGGACGGCAGCTCGGGAACATTAACTCACCGTAGGGTTGTTTTGTCTTCATGCTAAACTCTTCCCGGAGATGTCAGCTGCCAGAATGTGTCATTTCTGCTTCATGGCACCGCCTTAGCGTCTCACGGGCGTGACAGAGTGACAAGAAACAGCATCCTGGAAGGAAGGGCTCGGTCTGGATGGGTCTTCTCTAACAAACAAGCGTGAGCTGAGCCGGGCTGAGCTGGCCCTTCGGTGTGAATCCGAAGGGGGCAGGGATGTTCACGGAGGTGGCTGAGGTCCCGAAAGACTCACAGTCACTAAGACGTGCTCCCGAGGCCAAAGGCAAGAGTCAGGCTGTTTGCTAGAGATCTGCTCGGTGTGGTGGACGCTGCCTGCCCACCTCCTGGGTCCTACTGAGTCGTGGCACATCACCCTGGGAAACGGGGGGGGGGGGGGGGTGGGGTCCAGGGCTCGGCTGGGCTGCTGCTGCTCCCCTTGCAGTGGGCAGGCAGGGGTGGCACAGCCAGCATGGCTTTTGGAAATGGCATCTCAGGAGGTTTGTGCCTGCAGCAGCTGCAGAGGGATGTGCTCATAGGGCTCCTTGCCCCCAGCCTCTCCCGGGAGAAGGCTTCACCAGTGTGAAGTGCCTGCAGCTGCAGCCCTTCTTGCCTAGAATGTGGCTCTCAGAGGTCTCCCCACCAGTGCTGCCTGTGTGTGACTCAGTCTGGGGGGACCAAGCTGGTGCTGCTCTGGTGGGACAGATGACACCACCAGTAAATTGTCCCTCTGCTCCCACCATCAGGAGTGATGCCTGGGGTAGGATGCAGAGCAGGAACTGGTTAAACACACAAATTGTCTCTTACCTCTGAGCCAAAAATCCCTCTCCCTGGGCTCAGGGCAGGACTGGTCCCAGTCTCACTATTTAAAAGTTCTAAGAGCAGGTCAAGAGCTCCCTTCCTGACATTTCATCCTCTGGTAGTGGCAAAGGCTGGTGCTTTGTGGAGCACTGAAGGAGAGATGCTGCAGAGCCCACCAGTGCCACCACCTGTAGAGTGCCCTTGGTCCTGCTTTGCTGCAGCCTCCCCAGGCTCAGGACCCCCTGTGCCCCTCCCCTGCAGCTTGCTGCAGGGCAGGGCTGTGGGTTTGGTGAATAATTAATTTCACAGATTAATTTAGCCTGTCAGTGGCCATGGTGCAAGTCAGACAGGTTTGAGCACTGAGGTGCCAGTGAGCAGCTCCTCAGGAGGAAAAAGTGTGTTTTCGGGGCGCCTCTGCACTCCTACACAGCTGTGCATGGTGCTGGGAGCACCTCAGAGATGTTTGGGTGCTCTCCTCTCAGTGTCCACTCCCCTGCTGGACCTCAGGCTGGAGAAGAGCTCATACAGGTTGAGCAGCCCCATGCAGAGGAGCAGAGTGCAGCCCTGCCTGGGGGCCAGCCCCTGTGAACTCTGCTGTCACTCTGGTGGCAATTTGCAGCTTTGCATTTTTATTTGCACCTTTAAAGAAGTTGCTCAGGGAACACAGCAGTGCTTGCCCTTCCTTGCCTCAGTTTACCTTGGAAAAGTCTCTCCCCCCTTCCCCTTGCAGAGGTTCCTGGCAGCACCCCCTGGCCTGCAGCCATGGGCTGAGGGCTGGGACTTTTTGCCTCCCCACGTTCCTGCTGTGAAATGAGAAGGAACTTGGCCAACAGCAGCACAACAAGAAGCCACATCCATCAGCTCTGGTTAAACACAGACAATTGTTTTGAACCTTCCTGGAAGGGTGAGCAGAGGAACCCAGGAGCAGGCACACACAGATCACTGCACAAGGAGAATGGAGGCAGTGGATTGCTGCAGGAGGTCCTGCCCGAGCCATGGGGCGAGCGTGGCCCTGGCTGGGAGATACAAAGAGGTCCTTAAGTCCTGGTGCTCTATCAGCATCCCTTCCCCTCCTGGTGCCACTGGAGTTACACTGACCTTGATGCAAACAGGACCTGATTTTGAGCAGGAAGCAGCTGTGTGTGTGGATCTTACTGCTGCCAGCTCATCTCTGCTTCACACTGATGCCCGAGGAGGCTGATGGAAGTGAAGTCCACGTCGGGCTCCATCTTCAAAGGCAAAAAAGAGCCACAGAGCTCTGCTCAGGCACTCAGGAGCAGCTCTGATATGAGGAGATGCCATGGCTCACAGCTGTGCCCTCCAGCTCTGTGGGGACAGGAGCACTGAGCTCCCCCTTTGCCCATCACACCCCCGGGTCAGCTTGTGCAATGGCCCCTGCCCCCCACACCCCTCCTGCAAACGTGCTTTTGGGTCTTTTATTCCCAGAGCATCACTTCTGCTGGCTTAGCTGGCAGCTGGGGACAGTCTCCAATATCTCTGCTCACACAGGACTGCAGCCACCCTGTTAACCACCTTGACAGAGGCCTTTTCTTGCTCGCAGCTGCTTTGCAGGTGGTCAAGGGGCTCTGCAAACAGGAGACACAGCAAGAGTCATCCTTTGGGGCAGGACAGAGTCCTACAACAGCAGACTCCAGTGGCAGGCAGTGAGGGGAAGGTGCCATTTCCCAGCTCACCAACACCCCTTCCTTTGAAACCAGAAGAGCTTGGGGAAACCAAGAGAGCTCAAGAAGAACCCCAGAAGATTGGGGAGCAACAGTGAGCTGGGCAGGCAGGAGCTCAGAGGGTTGGTGCCTCTGGGCTGAGCAGGGCTGGCTGCTGCTGCTGCCCACCGACAGCAAACAGGGTTTAAAATGACAGCTCCTGACAGGCTGTGGCTGGGCTGGAGCCCCTGCAGCAGTCTGAGCCCAGACAGTGGCTGCTCCAGCAGTGCTGTCAGGGCCTCTTATGATGATGCTGGAGAGAGGGCAGCTGGGGAGTGGAGCTACTGTGTGGGGAGCAGGCAGAGGTTTCCTCCTCTGAACCCAAAAGGGAAGGTTTTGGTAGAAGCCAAATCAAAATCATAGAATCATAGAATGGGTTGGGTTGGAAGGGATCTCCAAAGCACATTCAGTCCAACACCCCTCTGCAGTCAGCAGGGACATCCTCAACCAGATCAGGCTGCCCAGAGCCCTGTCAAGCCTCACCTTGAGTATCTCCAGGGATGGGGCCTCAACCACTTCCCTGGGCAACCTGTTCAAGTGTTCCACCACCCTCATGGTGCAGAACTTGTTCTTAACATCCAATCTTCATCTGCTGTTGTCCAGTTTGAAACCATTGCCCCTAAAATGCTGAAACTCAGCACCTGAAGGTTGCAGTCAAGGAGATGCTGCTGTGCATCACCTGTCCCCCAGCTCAGGGCAGGGGCAGGGGACATGCAGCCCATGCTGCCCTGGCACACTCAAAGAGAGCATCAGGTCCTCTTGTAAAAGGAATGAAAATCTCACTATTCCCCCCCCCCTGCCTTTCTTTCCTTCCTTTGCACATGCCCTGCAAAGGAAGGAGCATGCACTTATGTTTAAGACATTCCTTCTTAGTCCTTGTCCCCTTGACCAGCCTGGCAGTGGCCTGGGACAAGCCTTTGTGCTCCTCTGCCTCAGTTGCCCCAGCTGTACAACTGCTGTCAGCCTTCTGCACCACTGGGAAAAGTTAGGGAAGGAAAAGAGCATTCACTAAACCTGCCTGGATGCCGTGGTCCTGGGCAACCTGCTGTGGGTGACCCTGCTTTAGCAGGGGAGGTTGGAGCAGAGGGTCTCCAGAGGTCCCTTCCAAAGCCACCAGCCTGTGATTCTGTGAGCAGCTGGAGCATGAAGATGGCTGCAGCTACAGCCAGCTCGGATGGGGGACAACACTGAGGTCACTTTTGCCGTGATGTAAAGGTTTGTTTCACCAGTTAAGGACAAGGGGGTCACTGGGGAAGGGCTAGAGGAAGCACGGCAGGACAGCCCCAGGCGTGCAAGGCACAGAGCGAGCAGGGAATGGGTGCTCCGGGGCAGCGGCGGCAGCCTCCGCGGCAGCGGCGGCGCTGGGGGATGTTTACAGTGTGACATTTTCAGGCACTCGGAAAAAAACCCCAAGTGGTGGGTTTTCAGGGCTAGAGCAGCACGTCCTCCTGCCTTTGCACCAGGGCATGCTGAGGAGAGCCGGTCGCATTAAGACACGGGTCAGGAGAAGCTGGGCTGCCAACGCTGCTCGGGGACAGGGGCTCGGGAGCTAAGGGGAGACGTGACAACGGCTGCAGAGCCCCCAGCAGCCTCGGTGACAGCCTGGCACAGAGGGGCTACTGCCTCCTCCCGAGCTGCAGGAACACTCTGGGTGCTGAAGGCAGGAGAGGGCTTTGGTCTGGCTCCATAGCAAGCTGGTGGGTGCCAAGGAAACCATCCCTCTGTGCTCCCATCTCCTGACTCTGAGGTCTTGAGCTTCTCCTGCCAGACTGAGATCCTGCTGCACCTGACCTCATGCTGATGCTGTGGAACTGCTGATGATCCCAACTCCCTTCTGCCACTGCCATGAGAAGCCACATCTCCAGTCCCAGCTCCCCAAAGCCCTTCACTCCATCCCTTGGAGGCTGTGAGGCTTTCACAGAGCTCCAGAGTAGCTCCTCACTTCACACTGAAGTTTCTTGGACAATGGCAGGACCCTACCCTACATTTCAGGCATGTTCTTAACTATTTCTGCCATCTTCCTCCTGGAAATAGCTTTCCCTGCATACTAGGACCACATAGTACTCATCTGGAGGCATATGGGCAAGTAGCACCCAGCTCACAGCAGCCAGCTCCTGCTCTGGAGGAGCTGTTACACTTGAACCATTTCTTTTCACCCCTCTTTCACATTCAGCCCCACTGGTCTGGCAACATCTGTGTCCCATTCCTACCACTCCCCTACCTGCTCCCAGATCCTCTGCCTGCACTCCACCTGCACCTCGAGACCAGGACAGCAAGACCAGCCTTGATTTGGGGCTTTCCTGCCAGCAGCAGGAGCCTCCACTACTGCCCACACTGAGTCATGCACAGTGGCCAAGGGTGAATGGAAGGAGCGTGCATGGGGATGGTCACAGCATCCCCCCCAGCCCCAGCCCACCCACCCAAGGAGCCATACAGCCTTGCATGGAGGAACCTCATCTGGAGGAGGTTTGAGGTTCACCCCCAAGTGCAAGAGGCTCAGGCCCACATGGAGAAGGTTCAAGGCTCAGCCCCACACAGAGGAGGATCAAGGTTGAGCCCCACACGGAGGAAGCTCAGCCCCACTTGGAGCAGCATGGGGGAAACCAGATGCTCAGTGTACCTTGGAGTACCCCAGCAGCTGACCAGCCACCAGCTTTACTGCCCCTCAGAGTGGATCAGTGCTGACACACAGCCTGTGCTCGTGTCTAGAGAGGGGAGGGGAATGTGTGGGGCTGGGCTTCCCTCCTCGATGCCACCACAGTGGGCAAAGATGGGCACAGCCCAGCACAGGGACCCTTCAGCCTGCCATGGAAAGAGGTAGGCTGGAGCCCTGCTCCCACACAGCACCTCGAGGTGGCAGAGACACCTATCTGAGACCCCAGCATGAACCATTTCACCTCCTGATGACCCAGGAGCATTGCTGCAGAGCACAGAGCACGTCACCCCGTGTCACCCGAGGGGGAACGGCGTCGGTGGCCCAGAGGGAGGTGAGCTCTTTGCTCCAGCTAATAATCCTGCCCAGGGCAAGATAAGAGATGCTACAGAAGCTGCTCCAAGCCTGAGAACAGCTGGGCTAAATCCCTTCAGTCCTCAGCAGGGCATTTGTTTACAGGGAGACTGGATTTCATCACCAGAGCTGTCTAGTACAGGCTGTTCGCAGGCTCCTGCCCACCCCCCGCCTCCCCCACGCTGCTGGTGCTGGCTGGCTCCCTCCAGCCCCTCGGTGGGGGGCACAGGGGCTGCACCAGGAAGGGGCTTTGGGGCAAGATGGGGTTTCAAACCTGAGGTGACCCCTTTGGCTTGGAAGAGGTTGGTCACCCGGAGGTGGGCTGAGCTGGGGAGCACCTGTGCCAGTGTCAGCTTGCCTTTGCCCTCTCCCAGCTCTGTGGCTGGCACCAGGACTCAGCACCCTCCTTGGCACCTGCACAAGTGACACTGGTGTCCATGAGCCTGGCTGTGGGCTGGACCAGCCCCATCCCTGGGGAGGTTCCATTGCCTCAATTAGGACAAGCCATGAGGATGCTCTCAGTGGGTCCCTCCAAGCGGTCAGTGACCCAGCTGGGACCGACACCAGCTGGGACCTCCTGCCCTCCCTTGCTCCACGGCACCAAAGAACCTCAGATCCAGCCCCATGCCCCTCCCCTTGCCCCACTGGTGCCTGCTCCAGGGATGTGGGCAAACCGCAGCCTTCACCTCTTGCCTCCAAACCCTGCCTTTTGCCACCTGGTAACCATCAACCCTGGCTGGCTCTGGGGGTCTCCAGGCACCAGGAAGGCAGCAGGCCAGGACCGGGGCTTGGGCTCCAGGGCCAGTCACTGCCACGGACCCCCTGAAAAGGGGCTGAGTGCAGGTTCCCCCTGCTCGGGGTGACACGGACCCCGGGGTGACACGGACCCCGGGGTGGCCTCGCCGGCAGCAGGGACAGGAGGTGTGGGTGACAGCAGGCGTGGGTGACAGCAGGCGTGGGTGACAGCAGGCGTGGGTGACAGGCTGTTCCAGACAGGCGGCTGGAGCCCCACCTATGGCTGATCCATCTATGCATCAGGGCTCTGCGGTCCCCTGCGCCCTGGGGGGAAGCTGCAGGTTCAGGTTTCTCCTCTCACCTGTCGCTAAATCAAAGGCCATTTGGCTTTAATCTCCGGCAGAGGCAGGTTTAACCCTCTCCAGTGCGGCTGAGTGGCCCCATGGCAGGGTCAGGATCTGCCCCACTGACCTCTGACGGCAGCAGTGGACAAGACACTCACTGCCAGCCCTCCCCTCCCCTCTCCCTGTCTTCCCTGGTCTCCCATCCGGGGCTCATTCCAGCTGGGAGAAGCGATGATGCTTCAGCCCCATCAGGGTGTTGCCAGAAGTGATGCTTCATCCTGTGAGGTCGTTGCCCAGCTACTGCCTGCAGTGGTGGGCAGAGCTTGGGACAGTGGAAAAGGTCTGGTTGGGGTTTCTCATTCCTGACCACTTCCTTCTGAGCTGGGGCTCCAGCAAGCCCTGCTGCAATGCAGCTGCTCTCATGCACACCATGAATTTAACCATGGGCAGGAACAGGAGGCAGAGGCACACGTAGGTGGTGTGGGTTGGAAGCATCCTGTGGACCCAGGCTGCCTTCCCTGCCTCTGTGTCCCGTAGTGGGGTGCTGGGACACCGGGCACCTAGTAGCAGGGGTCAGTGTTGTATCAGCTGCCAGCAGCTGGCTCATGGCAATGTGTCACAGTGCTGCAAACTCTTTGCTGCCACGTTTCTAAGGCTGCCTCACTGCCCATGAGCAATGGGCAGTGCACAGAGCTCCTGGCAGCCAGGAAGGGACTTCACCCTGCTGTGACCACCGTGCTGAGCTGCTGGCTGGGCAGGTTACTGGGGCACCATGTCCAGGACTGGAGCAGTGCCCAGCACTGGCAGCTCCAGAACCGTGCTGGAGAACATTGCTCCTGGCTTCCTCGACAGCCACTGTCCCCTCTGAACCGTGACAGCTGAGCACTGAGCTGCAGGAAGACATCAAGAGACAGCACAGGCTGTTCCTGAGGTTTGCAAAGTGTCTACCTGAAGCACATCTCAGTGCTGCAGCAGAGCCCTGGCCAGCAGAGGAGCCCTTGGCAGGTGGGGTCTGGACCTTCTTTTCTCCTGGCTGAACAACCCCAGTCCCTCAGCCACTCCTCACCAGCCCTGTTCTCCAGACCTATTCACCAGCTCCATTGCCCTTTTCTGGACACATTCCAGCACCTCAGTGGAGTGAGGAGCCCAAAACTAAACCCAGTATTTGAGGTGCAGCCTTGAACTGGTCCCCATGGTCCAATATGCACAGCTCAGGAGATGTAGGACTCAGCCACGAGTGTCCCCATCTCTGAGTGCCCACAAAGAGCCTTTCCTTGGAGGAAGCAGGGGCTTTGATTTTATATCTATTTAATAATACCCAAGCCAAGCTGGCTGGCCAAGCCCTCACTGAGGAACACAGTATTGAGGCACATCCTTGTGGGCACAAAGGGCTGCAGTGGAAAACAAGTCACCACTTTCATCCTCCCCTGGTTTCTTCCCTCCCTCGCAGTCCCCCCGCTCTGCTTTCCCTGCTGTCAGTGGACATAAGCTAATGGGAAGGAGATATTCATGCAAAGGGCCTTTGGAAATATTCATTGCTCATCTCTTAACAAGATTACCCCTGAAATCCTTCCTCCATTGCTCTGAGGGGGATTGAAAGCCTCGCAGGCTCTTGGTAACCATAGCAGCAGAGATGTGAAAGCCAAGGGGAGACAACTGATGTGAAAAATCACTGGGGCTGTGCAGACAGGCTGGGAGCCACTGCAGCACCCAGGCAGGAGAGCTTCTCATCTCCAGCACATTTCTTTGTCTCACCCAGCCAGGGCTGGCCTTTTGCCCCAGCCAGACCATGCAGGACACAGCCACTCTCTGCAGAAATGACTCAAACTGCAGACAGCAGCACTGCTGGAGACCTCCGTGGCCGGTGGTGGAGCTGCTTGGTGTTTCCCACTGTCTCCAGCAGCTTGGGGCCCTTTCCCTGAAGGGTGCTGGTGGTTTGAAACTAGAGCAGGGTAGGTTTAGATTGGACATCTGGAAGAAGTTCTTCACTGTGAGGGTGGTGGAACACTGGAACAGGTTGCCCAGAGAAGTTGTGGATGCCTCATCCCTAGAAGTGTTTAGGACCAGGCTGTGATGAGGCTTTGAGCAACTTGCTCCAGTGGAAGGTGTCCCTGCCCATGGCAAGGGGGGTTGGAGCTGGATGATCCTGAAGATCCCTTCCAACTCAGGCCACTCTATGATTCTACAAACAGGAAAGGTTCAGAGCCAGGGTGGAGTGTTTGGAGCTCAGGGTCCCCATTCTCCCCTGCCATGGGTTCCTCCTTCACCTTGGGTGCCACTTGTGCACCTGTGAGAGACACTGGGTGCTGGGGGGTTGAACAAATCTCTATTTTGAGGCCCTTTGGAATGAAACACTGGGAAAATGAACAGCAGTGAGGGCATGACACAGGCCTCCAGCACCAAACAAGAGCTGGCTGAGCCCTATGGAGCTTCCCTCGTGCCAACTGGGAGGTGCCCCAGGGCCCCCTGTTCACCTCCTCTCCTGTTGCTGTGTCTATCAAAGCACAAAGAAGCACTAATGACATTCTTTTTTTAACAGAAATAAATGGGCTTGGGCTTTAAGCAGCTTTCAAAACTGGGGTGAGAGGACTTGCCATGCCCTGTTTCCTCACCATCTTTGGTTCTCCACTTCCACTGACACCGATTCCACAGCAGCACCAAAACACAGTCCCCGCTTCATTCACATGCCTGAACCTGGCACCTCCTCTGCATCCACTCCTCCTGGCTTTTGACTCACCAAAGCCCGGTGCCCATGTCATCACATCATGTCCTCAGCAACTTCTGACTCCTGTGGCTCAGTCCTTAGCATTATCAATGCTTGTAACTACTTAAAGCAGGGGTGTCAGGAGGATGGGGCCAGTCTTCTTTCAGTGCTGCCCAGTGACAGGACAAGAGCTAACAGGAACAAAGCTGAACACAGGGCAGCTCCATCTAAACACCAGGAGGAACTTCTTTACTTTGAGGGTGGTGGAGCACTAGAGCAGGCTTCCCAGAGAGGTGGTGGAGTCTCCAGCTCTGGAGTCATCCAAAACCAGCCATGCTGCTGTCCTGTGCCACTTGCTCTAGGTGAACCTGCAGGGGATGTTGGGCTAGATGATCTCTTTCATCCCCTGTGTGTGCATGATCACCTATGGCAACCAGCACCAGAACAAGAAGACACAGCCTCAAGCTGTGCCAGGAGAAGTTTAGGCTGGAGGTGAGGAGAAAGTTCTTCACAGAGAGAGTGGTTAGCCATTGGGATGTGCTGCCCAGGGAGGTGGTGGAGTCACCATCCCTGGAGGTGTTCAAGAGGGGTTTGGACGTGGCACTTGGTGCCATGGTTTAGCAGTCATGAGGTGTTGGGTGACAGGTTGGGCTTGGTGATCTTTGAGGTCTTTTCCAACCTTGTTGATTCTGTGATTCTCTGAGCTCTCCTCCTGGCACAGTAATTCTCTCCAGAAAGAGCTTCATGTTGGTGAGTAGAGGTCCATCACCAGATGATGCAAAACCTTATGGGGGGCCATGGTGTACTGAGTATGTCTGACTATCAGTCCCATTTCTAGACCTGTTTGGGACCCAACCTTCCTCTTCTCCCAGGGCAGGCCAAGCGGTGGGCAGGACTGTGTTTGCCCTGGTGCCACCTCTTGGTCTCCTGATGATAAAGTCAGCAAGGGAAGGCTTTTAGAATGGCTAAAATGCAGTGAGAACTGGAGAATTGGGAGGCAGGAATAAGTCTTGTGAAAAGGGCTTTTGAAATCAGCAGAATCAGTTCAGCCAGAACTCAACCCTGGAACTGGGGCTGTGCTATGGGAGGAAACCCAACTGCATTCAAAGCACCAGAGCAAGTCCAAAGCTAGTGAAAAACCCCACCCAGGCACCTGGCTAGGACAAAAAGCTCACTGTAACGTTTGAGCAAGTTCCTTTCGTATTTGCACTTTGCACAAAGCAGCCTCTCACCTCCAGCAGGGGATTGTGAAAGTGACTTCTGAGGAAACAAACCCAGAAGGGACAACTTGCACCTCTATGAGCAAGCCTGCCTCCAGAGGTGATGCCCATCCATGCAGAGCTGAGGACCAACACCCCCCCGCTCTGTCCAATAACTCACCCACCCGTTCCAGGTCACTGTTTTGCTGTAGCTGGGTCCCAGCCAGCATTCCTACCTACAACTACTTGGCATCTGCTCCTGGAGATCACCATGCATTGTTCTCTGGGAGATTTTTACTTTGCCCTCAGGTTACATATCTCACAAAATCAGAGAATAACTGACAGCTGAGTGTGGAGGTTATGGCACATGGGGTTCGTGTTTTATTTTCCTCCTCGTGGAGGAAAGGGGCAGGCTGGCAGCAACCTCATCTGCAAACAGGACCCCAGCCCCAGAGAAGTGCAAACAGAAACAGCCAGGTTGGAAGAGACCTCCAAGGTCATCAAATCCAATCCATCACCCAACCCTGCCTAATCAACCAGACCATGGTACCGAGTGCCTCATCCAGGCTTTTGTTAAACACCTCTAGGGATGTTGAGCCCACCACCTCCCTGGGCAGCACATTCCCATGGCCAATCTCTCTTTCTGGGAGGAACTTTGTAAGATCAAGCCTAAACTTCCCCCTGCACAGCTTGAGACTGTGTCCTCTTGTTCTGGTGCTGGTTGCCTGGCAGAAGAGATCAACTCCCGCCTGGCTACAACCACCTTTCAGGTAGCTGTAGAGAGCAATAAGGTCTCCCCTGAGCCTCCTCTTCTCCAGGCTAAACACCCCCAGCCCCCTCAGCCTCTCCTCACAAGGCTTGTGCTCCTAACCCCTCCCCAGCTTTGTTGCCCTGCAGGTGACACCAGCCAGCCCCTGCCATGTCCAGCCACCAAGCACTCAACGGGTGGGGAAATCCCCAGTGACCTCCTGTGCTGCCAGCAAGCCCATCCAAGAAGAAGAGGTTAATCTCCAGGGAGGGGGGAAAGGGCTGCTGGCTGCCCGGGGCTGCAGGCGGTGGTGAGCAGTGCCGGCGCAGCGCCTAACGCAGCGCAGTGCTCTGCAGGGCTGTCCAGCGCTGCGCTCTGCGGATTGGTCCAAGCACCCTGCTCTCCTCCCCCCACCCTGCCTTCCCTCCCTCCCTCAGCACCCTCAACCCACGCAGATTGGACAGCCTGGTGCCACATGGCAGGGAGAAGCCAGGATAAAAAGATGAGAAGGTCTTGGAAGCTGCAGCGTCGGCCACGGAGCAGCCAGGAGAAGTTTGCGAAGAGGTTGCCACCAAGGCTCGCTGGTGGCACTGAGGCGGCGCAGGCACACCGGGGACTGCAGCCAGCCAGGGACTGCCTGGGGTGAGCACCAGCGAGGGAGCAGCCCGTGCCAGCCAGCCCAGCCATGTCCCCAGTGGTGAAAGAGAAGAACCACGTAAGGTTGGTCTTCTTGGGCGCAGCCGGCGTGGGCAAGACCGCCCTCATCCGCCGCTTCCTGATGGACACCTTCGAGCCCAAGCACCGGCGCACGGTGGAGGAGCTGCACAGCAAGGAGTACGAAGTGAGCGGCGCCACGCTCAAGGTGGAAATCCTGGACACCAGTGGCAGCTACTCCTTCCCAGCCATGAGGAAGCTCTCGATCCAGAACAGCGACGCCTTCGCCCTGGTCTACGCCGTAGACGACGCAGAGTCCTTCGAGAGCGTCAAGAGCCTGCGGGAGGAGATCCTGGAGGTGAAGGAGGACAAATTCCCTCCCATCGTGGTGGTCGGCAACAAGGCAGAGAGCGGCGGCGAGCGGCAGGTGCCGGCCGAGGACGCTCTGTCGCTGGTGGAGCTGGACTGGAACAGTCGCTTCGTCGAGACGTCAGCCAAGGACAACGAGAACGTCCTGGAGGTCTTCAGGGAGCTGCTGCAGCAAGCCAACCTGCCCAGCAGGCTCAGCCCAGCGCTCTGCAAGAGGAGGGAGACGTTGCCCAAGGAGCAGACGCTGAGGCCTCCCATGAACAAGACCAACAGCTGCTCGGTGTGCTGAGCTGGACACCCCAGGGCTGGGAGGAAGGCACCGGCACCAGCGGCACCGGCTGGAAACTCAGGTGGGCTGGGTGGGGAGAGGCACTGCCTTGGCCAATACCAACCCTACTGCCTCCCCTCCCTTCCCTCCTCTTCCCCACCCAGCCCACCAGGACAGGTGAGAGTTGGAGATGACAAAGGAGGAGGAACTTGGAAGGGATGCTGGTGGCTGGAAGGGCATAGGGAGAGTGTGAGCTCCCAGAAAGGCAGGAGACGTACCTGGGAAACCGCTGCTGGGCAGCCTGCGTGGTGCCTCCACACCGTGGGGAGCTCATGGGCAGCCAGGCATGCCAGGGACCACAGGTCTCCAGCTGCAGAGTGCACCAGAAGGCAGAGGTGGGCACCTGTCCAGATGCAGTGCACCCACCGGTGCCGCTCTCCTGGGTCTCCTTCAGGTCCTGCGTCACCTCTCCCCAGGCACCTGCACGTCCAACCTCCCGGCATGGCTTCGTTTCCTGCGGCAGATCCAGAGTCCACAGTAGTGCTGGGTTTGTCCCCTGCTGTAGAGCATGCGGCCGGGCAGTGTGTGCAGCTCTGTGGTTCTCCCTTTTCTCCTTCTTGGTGTTTTTTTAAGCATACCCAATAAACACATTGTGGAGCTGGAACGTGTCTGGGTTTCTTTCTCCTCTCCTCCTGATCTCAGTGTTCTAAGCCCTGAGCCCTTATCACTTGTCTTTGCTTTCCCCGCTCCCTCCGTGCCCTGTCCTGCTCTGGAGGAGCATCCCCAGGTCCCTGGCAGGCTCAGGACATTTGGGATTAGGATTTTCCTGACCGTTTAACCACTGAAGTTTTCCCCTAGCACTGAGTAACAAAAAATAAAGCAGCTCTTCTCATCTCCAAGAAGCACAACAGCCAAAGACACTCAGAGGCAGCTGAGCACCAAACCAAACCCACAAACACATTAAGAGGAGGCACCAGAGTGGTGGGAGGGGAGCACATCAGGGCAGTGTTTGCTGTGCTTTAGCTCACCCTGCACTGATTTACTCTCCCCCGACACAGCCCAGCCCTGCTGTCAAGAGCATTTCACCTGCTCAGCAGCCACATAAAGACACAAAGACAGACTGCAAAGCTTGGTGGAGGAAAGAAGTGTCCCACCCTGGCCCAGACCCCAGGGACTCTCCATCTCTGGAGTCACTCAAAACCCGCTTGGAGAACATCCTGTGCAACCTGCTCTAGGTGAACCTGCTCTAACTGGGGTGTGTGTGTGTGTGTGTGACTTGAGGGTCCCCTCCAGCCCCTACCATTCTGTGATTCTGTGAGGCAAGCACTTTGGGGCTGCCCAGCTTACAGAAGCCCAGCCCCACAGCATGGTGTGCCCAGCCGGGCAGGATTGCACCCAGTGAGCCCAGCCATTTCCTCACCCCAGCAGAAGGGGAGAAAGTGGTGTCAGGGAGAGCCTACCCTCCTCTTGGGCATCTCTCATTGGGACACCCTGTGGGCACTGGAGCAAGGGCAGTGACTCTGGGCAGGCAAAACCCTCCTCCTGGGGATCAGTGCAGGGTGGGGGGGCAGGCAGGGGGGAGGGCAGGGAGGCTGTGGCAGGACCCAGTGCTTCCAGGTGGATTGGGTGCCCGTCATTGCTCTTGGCTCCACATACCTGGTGCCACCATTGGGATGTTCCATGAAGGCTCCTTGGGGACATATGGAGGTGCTGGCAGAGCCCTTCCCTGGGCGAAATGCTGCTCCTGTCCTGAGGGAACAAAGCACAAAAGCAGTTCACCTTCAGCAGATGACCCAACGTGGTGGGACCCTGCCTGCAGCAGGGATGGCTGTGACGGGTGCAGCCACAGGGGCTGCTGCATCATCTGGGTCACTGTGCCATGGCCAGATGGGGATGGGGCCAGCCCTGCCAGCACTGCCCACACTTGGCCCTGACCAGAGATGACCTGGCTGTGGTGAGGCACCTCCCAGTTGGCAGGACCCACTAGTTCCACCTCTATGACTGACCTCTGGCTAATCAGGCAGCCCCAGAGGAGTTCCACACCTTGCAGAAATGGGGGTGTGGGTTCAGAGCAGGGGGCTGCTGGAATCGGGAGCACCAGGGCTTTCTGGTTCACTGTTAAGCCAAAAGCAGAAGAAAAACTCTTTGCAGTGTAGTATGAGGAAGCTGGGGTGAGCAAGGCTGCCTGCCAGCCCCACCATGCACAGCACTGCTGCTCAGGATCCGTGCCATGGACTGGAAACAGATCCTTATGGCTGGGGTGTCCCAGTGGCCTCACCAGGCTCAGGCTTACTGAGCCCCCACGGCGGCTGTGGCTCCCTGTGCCCCACTCGTCCCTCCCCTGCCCGGACTAGTAGCACCCAGGGGCTTTAGGACCCCCACTCCCAGCCAACCCCAGCCCAAGCCCTGCGAGGTACAGCAGCCATTGGTGCAGGGATGCTGACCAGGCTGTTGGAGGTGCATAGATGCAGAGACTGAGACGCTGGAGCTGCAGATCAACATGCTGGAGGTAGAGGAGCTGCTGACCAAGACAATGGAGCTGCAGGAGCTGCAAACCACGATGATGGAGGTGGAGAAGCTGCAGGGACCAAGATGCTGGAGGTGCAGATCGAGATGCTGGAGCTGCGAGAGCTGCAGACCAGTATGTTGGAGGTGCAGGAGACGCAGACCAGGATGCTACACGTGCAGAGGCTGCAAACCAAGACGTCGGAGCTGCAGGAACCCTCTGGAAGGCCCCACCTCCAGGTGCCCCAGCAATGAGTGGAGCCATTGGAGGAGTTCCCCCACCAGCAAATGCCACCTGCCCAATGCCTGCCTGCCTTATACAGCCCCTCCCGCAGCTCCCGGCTCAGCCAGCGGGCGGGGTCCCGACCGCCCCTAAGCCCCGCTGCCCCTCGGCTGCAGAGCCCTGCTGCGGGGCGCTCCGGATGTGGGGCTTGGGTGTGCAGTGCTCCTGTGGAATCCTGGTGCGTGGATCACAGAGAGCATCGCGCGGGGACATGGGGGTTAGGAAGCTTTGGGCGTGCAGGGATGTGGTATGGAAACTCGGAAAAGGGAGCTATGGACATGCTGGGACATGGTATGGAAGCTGGGGTTAGGAAACTACAGACGTGCTGGGAAGCTTTGGGCATGCTGGGATGTGGGATGGAAGCTGGGGCTGGGAAACTATGGACCTGCTGGGATGTGGTGTGGCTGCTGGGGTTAGCAAGCATTTGCCACGCAGGACAAGAGCAGGACAAGATGTTTTCTCTGGCAGGACAAGGAGAGCCAGGAACTTGTGCAGTGCTGTGTGAGCCAAATACACTTGGGTGTGTTGAGGATCCAAGAGTCCTCCTCATGGACAGAACAGGGCAAGAAGGGCCCCCAAAGTGCTCAGAGAGGTTAGAAACAGGCAGGTCCTATGTCTCACTGGCTGAGATGTGTGTGCAGCCTGTGTTCAGCCCCTGGTTTAGCAGAGCGAAGCAGCTAAGGGCATTCCCAGGGTAGCTGGGTCACAGCAGGGGAGGAAAATCCCTGCCAAGGACTAGAACTGGCCTGGTGCCTTCCTGTGCCTCTGCACAGCCTGATGTGGTGAAGCTAAACATCTGCAGCTCGTTTGCTTTCAACAAGTGGCAGCAGGTGAAATGGTTTGTGTCTGCCAGACAGGGCTCCCAGCTTGTCTGCAGCAGGGGCAGCTGGGGCCAGGGGGTGGCAGGAGAGCTGTGACAGACCAAGTCCTGCAGGCAGAGGCTGGCAAGAGCTGTCCCTGCAGACGTCCCCCAGGCACATGCCTGATGAGGGGAGCAAAATTTGCCCTTCCTTCTGCTTCCCCTCCGGGGAGGAAAGAGCAGCTGGGGCAGGTGCTTCATGCTGCGGCTTTAGGGGAAAGCCTGGGGAGAGCTGGATCCATCCAAACGTCCATCCATGTGCACCCACAGCTCAGCTCTGCCCTGAAGCCCTCAGTTGTCCCCAGCAGAGCTGTGGGGACAGAGGAGTTAACTGGAACCATGGACATTTGCAGCCTGGGGCACTTCAGCTTCAGGAACAGCAGATGAAGGGGCTCTGGACTCAGGGCTCCAAGCCCTCCAGCAGCCCAAGATGCAGCATGTAGAGGGCAGGGTGGCCATGAGCATGGCTCGGGGACAGTCAGGGTCTGAAGGACTGTCATCTCCGTTACAGCTGGAGGCTGCTTCAGTGCCACAAGGAACAGGGCTGGGGGAGAAGCCTCAGTCCCCATGAGCCATGCACAGAGAGCAGGACAGTGCTGTGCCCAGGGTGGCATCCCAGGCAGCAGCAGCACTCACTGTCCCCTCTCTGGGACTGGAGAGGTTTGATCACACTGCTGCTCTGGGTTCATTAGCTGTGGTTTAAGCTTTGGATGGTTTTTCATAGATGGGCTGTCCTGTCCACATGTGCTGAGGTCCCTGCTGCTGCTTCCCTACACAAGACATTGCAGTGAACTTGACCTGCAGGACGAAGGGCTGCTCTTTCCATCTCCCAAACACCGGAACACCTTTCCATCACAACTCTTTCCTTTCACTTCCCTCTGCCTCCCCCATCCCCCAGTTGGACCATTTGACTCCAGACTCGCCTCCAGAGCAGATGCTAGCCCTGTCCCCACACTCACCCATGTCACCCCCGGGGGAAGAAGGACTCCATGTGATCCCTCCTGTTCTGTTCCACATCAAGCGCAGCACATCCCGTCAAACCTGGGCGAGATGCTCCTGCTTAATTTGTGTACACAAACAATCAGGGGGAACCCAGGTGCTGCCTGCAAGAGCTGCACACCAGTGACAGCCACACACCAGTGACAGCCACACACCAGTGACAGCCACACTGGCCCACGGAGGGGGCATCAGCTGCCACCCCGGGCTCTGCCTAATTGATGTCGGCTGCTGCAGTTTGCTCAGCTCTTGATGGATGTGAGGCTGTGGCACAAACACTTCAGCCAAGGACACTCCACAAGGAAGCAAAACATTTTAAAAGGGAAAGTGGCTGTAGCTGGGTGAGGACCTAATTAATTCTGTTTGTCTTTGGGGCTTTGGCTGCGCCAGGCTCAGCAGCGAGGCAAACAAGCCTGTGCTAAATGCTCTGGAAAGAGCAAACCTGCTGCCCCCACACTACATGAACACATGAACCCATGAACCCCATTAGGGCTCTCCCAGTCCCATAGCATGGCTGGGATCCAGTTGGCCCCATGCTGGGGTGGGCTGTGGAGGCTGTAGGAACACCCTCAATGGTGCACCCTCCCGTGGGCTTCAGCCTGATACCTGCACAGATCAGTCATGGTGTCTGCTTTCCTCCCTCCCCTCCAGCTTACGCCACGCTTGTGGCAAAGCCAGTTCTGCACAGACCCTGGCAAACACTACTGCTTAGAACCACAGGCTGGAGGGGGCTGGAAGGGACCTCTGAAGATCATCCTCCCCGCTAAAGCAGGGGCACCCACAGCACGTTGCCCAGGATCGTGGTGTCCAGGTGGGTTTTGAATTGCTCCAAAGAAGATTCCACAACATCTCTGGGCAGCCTGCTTCAGGGCTCCAGCACCCTCACAGCAAACAAGTTTCTTCTGTTTAGACAGAAGTTTGTGCCTGTTGTCCCTTGTCCTGACACCACTGGCAAGAGTCTGCCCCCATCTTCTTGCCCCCCCAACCTTTATCTCTTGCTGAGCATTGAACAGATCCCCTCTGGAGCTGCTCTTCTCCAGGCTCAACAGCCCCAGGGCTCTCAGCCTTTCCCCCTCACAGAGATGCTCCAGGTCCCATCAGCATCCTTATAGCCTCCACTGTAACCTCCAGCAGTTCCCTGTCACTCTGATCTGGGAAGCTCAGAACTGGACACAGAACTCCATCTGTGGCCTCAGTAGGGCAGAGCAGAGGGACAGGGGAACCTCCCTTGACCTGTTTGCACAGGTGTAAGGCCCTTCCAGGAAGGCAGAGCTCCTCTCGCCAGCACCTAACACAAACTGATCCAAAAAGTCTCTTCCTAGCAATGGACTTCTTTAACTCTATGGATCTATTTTGGGAGTAGAACCTCAGCCTCACCTGCTTCTGGACACACACATCGAGTCACGGCTGCACAAAGGCGGTAGAAATCCTTTGCAAACAGTCCTGACCACGGGCATCGCAGCAGCTCCAACCAAGGGGAGGTCTGGGGGGGGCCAGGCGGGTCCGGCTGCCCGGGGCAGTGGTGCCGGGGCCGTGGTGCCGGGGCCGGCGCCGCTCCCCCAGCCGGAGCGGCTCAGAGCGATGTGCTGCCGCCACCTGGTGGACAATCCGGGAATGACAGCCCAGGACATTTTGTACCAGGACCTGGTGGCCAGCAAGCGCAGGGAGGACGCGGATCACAGCAGCTGGGGCTTGGTTTGACGTTATCCAAGAGACTTGAGACTCGCTCGTACCGATGGGTCTGCAGAGGGGACCTGTCTGGGTTTTGGGCGGGGTCCAGCTTTTTCTGAGGAGAGATTGCAATCTGTGGAACTGGGTATATGAGAGAAATGTGTCCATCTGCATGCTGGGAAAGCACAGGGTCTGGAGAGCCAGTCTTGTGAGCAGCAGCTGAGGGAGCTAGGGGTGTCTAGTCTTGGGGAGACCTTCTGGCTTTCCTTGAAAGGAAACTGGAGGGAGGTGGGTTTGGTCTCTTATCCCAAGGAATCAGTGATAGGACAAGAGGAAATGGCCTCCAGTTGTGCCAGGGGAGATTTAGTTTGACAACAGGAAATATTTCTTTACTGAAAGAGGGGTCAAGCTCTGGTACAAGCTGCCTAGGCAGCTGCCCACTTGCACCCAGATCACCACCAACCCAGCCTGCAAAACCTCCAGCACCAGAGCAGATTTCTTTCCCAGCTAGAACAGATTGCAAGGGCTCAGGGATCTGCCTGCTGCAGGACACGAAGGCTTTGCAAAGAGGATTTACAGCGCTTTGCCTTTGAATTGACAGCGCAGCTGACAGGGAAGCAGCCTGCAGAGCTTTGCGTGGTACAAAGGCTTTTTTGAGTCAAAAGTCACTACTGAGGAGCCTAAACTGCTCTGTAAACATCTGAGTTTGTGCCTTGCTTCATTCTGGTGCTGAGTATCCAGCACAAAAATGATCAGGGGGCTGGAACCCCTCTGCTGTGAGGTCAGGCTGAGAGAATTCAGCTTGTTCAGCTTGGAGAAGACTCCAGGGAGATCTTCTGGTGGCCTTTCAGTATCTAAAACAGGCTGATCAGAAAGTTTGGGACAGAGTTTTTAGCAGAGTCAGTTGTGAGAGGACAAGGGGTGATGGTCTGAAATGAAAAGAGGGAGATTCAGACTAGAGAGAAGAAAGAGACTTGGTCCAGGTTTCCCAGAGAGGTGGATATGCCCCTTCCCTGGAACCATTCCAGGTCAGGTTGTTAGGGGCTCTGAGCAACCTGCTCTAGTTGTAGATGTCCTTGACTGCAGCAGGGGTTGGATTAAATGACCTTTAAAGGTCCTTCCAACAGAAACCACTCCATGGGTGTCTGAAAGCCAGTGTAGCTCCTCAAGGCTCTTACTTTAATAAGCCAGGGCTGCCTGTGGAGGCAAGCAAAGAGGAAACGTGGGGTTTGTCCTGCCAACAGGCAGTGAATGGCAGTACCTTGCTCCACTGAGCCTCAGAAAGGCAGACTGGCTTCTGGTGCTGAAGGAGCAGGGCAGAGTCTGGCTGCTCTGGCCAAGGCAGGGTCAGCAGGGTCTCCGAAACTGCAGGAATGGCCAACTCCATGCTCAGTTTCACTTGTGGCAGCTGAGCTTCACTAAAGCCCCAGGACAAGGTGTTTCTCACAGATGCTGGAGCACCCCAGGGCAACAGTTCTGGAACTGGTTCCAGCCACGCTCCCATCCAGGTTACTGTGCAAGACATAAATCACAACTGACAGGCAGCAAATGCTTGAGGAGCAGAGCAGAGGCAGCGCCACAACATGCAGAAACCATGCAAGAAATACAGGTATCAGAACAAGACAATAGGTTGAACAGAGCTTTAGAACCATCTTACTACAGGATGATTTTTACTTTAGGAGGCTATAAAGAAAACCTCCTCTAAACCACAGCTATTAGGGAACCTCTCTTTATTTTTTTTTCTTTTTCTGTTGAGCATTTTCATCTCTTTCAGAAATTAAAGTCACCTAAAAACCAACTCTCTATCCCATCCCTGGGTTCTGCCCTCACTCCCCAGCTTGTCCTTTCAAACCACTGCATTCTACCTTGGACTCTGATGGGTTGGGGGAAGTGCAGCTCTCCCCACCTTGATCTTTAGGAGCTGTTCAGCCACCCAAGCACCACGACTAATAAGTGCTGTTGGCCAATTCTTTCTTTCCTCCAATCATACTACTGAAGGTGTGATCATCCCAGGAAAGAGAGAGCTGAGGGCAGCATGTTTGCCCTCTCTTAGATATCTTGGAGATTGTGTGCTCGTGCTGAATCTCCACTGAGCACTAGGGTTGTATTCTTAAGTGAATACCAAGGTATGTCCTGTATCCTATAGGCATATCCCATATAGCTCTGGCACTTTTCACCCTGCAGTCTGTTATCTGCATGATCATCACCACCTCTGCCTCCCATCTGGAGGGAGAGGAGGGCTGGGAAGGAGACAGGCAAGTGCCAAGGAAAGACAAAAACTGGGGTCTCACTTGAGGTTAGGTAAAACACTGGAAAAGCTGGTTTGTTTGTCCCAGCTCCTGTGGGGTACAGCCAGTAACCTGTAATAGCAAACCATGAAAAGCTGGTTTGTTTGTCCCAGCTCCTGTGGGGTACAGCCAGTAACCTGTAATAGCAAACCATGAAAAGCTGGTTTGTTTGTCCCAGCTCCTATGGGGTACAATCAGTAACCTGTAATTGCAAACCGTGAATGCTGTGGCCAAAGCAAGGAGATGTACTGCAAAAAAATGGAGAGAGTCAGCTCCTTTCCAACAGTGTTAGCAACACAGCTCTTTAATCTGCTCCTTCCCCCCACCCTCCCCCCCCTTTTGTTTGTTTGCTTTCAGAATAAATTAGGATAGTGGGCAAAGGATCCAGGAGATAACACCACAGAGAAATTAGAGAGGACTCTGCCAGAACTTTGGAATGTTAAGTCTACTCCCCTGCACAAAATGAACGTTTAAAACAATAAACCATTTAATTAACTCAGGACAGACTACTGGCAGCTAGCAGATGGAGGGGTAGGAGGTGGGGGATTTCTCACCAGGAGCCTCACAGCTAGCTGAAGGCAAGCCACCTTTACTAATAATGAGATTTTATTGAAAGCAAAGCAATCTCCCCAGCTCGTTGTGTTTGATAACATTTTAATAACCCTGAAATCATGACTGCACTGGGACCACGTTTTTCATCAGAGAAAATTTACAAGCAACTCGTTTCCAATGCATCTGACAGTTAAAAAAAACCCAACAAAACAAAGCAAAACAAAACAGAGGAAAGGAAAAAAAAAAAAAACCAAACACCTGGGGCACACGACAGGACAAAAGTGTCAGATCCATTTCTAATGAGCCATTTGTCATTAGAGAGGAGAGAGAAAAAACGGGGGCGGGAGCGCGAGGGGGTTTCGAATGGTCAACTCGACTGTCCTTGCACAGGCTTGGATTGGCCATTGGAGGATGGAGTCTGGCAACTTGCAGCAATAGTTAACCTGAGAGATTGGGTGCATCCGCTGGAGGAAGACACCTAGACCCCACTAGAACATGGGCACGTTTAGCAGTCCGTCCTCCCTCAGGAAAGCTACAATGTGGATGAGTGGCGGAGGTGCCTCTCCCGAATTCCAAGAGCACGCAGCAGGCATTACTGGAAGAGACCCCTGGGGAAGGAGGGAGGGGAGCGGGATGTGAGAGGACAGAAGTTGGGCTGCTCCCAGAGGCGCATAGGTTTCACGGGGACGTTACCACCTTCGAAGCAACGCGAGGACCTGGGTGAAACAGTCCAAGAGACCTGCAGGGAGCTCCCATGGTCCTGTGTGGTCCGTGGGCAGGCCTGTGGGCTCCTTCCAGCTCCCGCTAAGGGCAACATCGCGCGGCACAGACACTTCCAGACATTTACGCAGCTGTCGTTTACCGTGGGGCTTGGCATGGGGAACACCAGGCATCCGAAGAGTTTTACAAAGCAGAGTTCATTTTGAGCTCAAATCTCTGAGTTTTCACAACTCCCCTTCCCTGAAAGTGGGTAGGCAGGACTCGAGCAGAGATTGTACATTCAGCAGCAGCACAGTGACAGGGGGAGCAGGCCCGGTGCTGGCACGGCGCAGGAACTCCGACGGACAAAGGTAGCAGCAGTTCGTACACGACGTCAGGAGATGATCCTCCTCCAGGTCACCATGGCAATCTTTGATCTGGTATCACAAGGATGCTCCACACTATAGCTGCCCAGAACCCAAATCCTAAAAGGGTTGGTTTTTTTTTTGTTTGTTTTTGTTTTTTTCCCAATCAATTCCATTTCCAAACTCTTCCAACTCCAATAATGTTTTCACATATACAGATATCCATATACAGCAAATTGCGGGTTTTTAATTAAGTAATTAAAATGCTCCTTCACATACACAATCATATATTGAATCATCAAGAACAAGAATATATTTCTGGAGCAGAAAAGCAAAAACCAATCTGCTCAGCCAGTGCCACCCACAAACTAGACAAGTCACTAAGAAGAAGTTTGACAGTTTCAGAGCACTTAGGAGAAATTCTCCTGGCCTAGAGAGGGGAGCCATGCAGGCAAAGTGCTATGGAGGACACAGTAAATGCAATATACAGAAGAACACAAATCGTTCAGAATGGTTCCTTGTCAAGATTCTGGAGCCATAAGGAGAATCCTCCTCATTGGGAGCTCTCTTTACTATTTCAGAGCTATCAGATGGCATCAAAGCGGAGAAGAGGATGACACTGGAAATCAAGAGCTATGCAAACACTGAAGGACTGATTCTGGCCCAGAGCTGTGGTTCCTTTCACACACCAGGGTGGAGACTAAATTTTAAGTGCATCTGCTTAACAAGCCTCTCTGCCAACCTCATGGAAGACAAAAACTCCTCTTAGCTAAAACAGCCCACTCCAACAGGGACTTTGATGTCTAGGCAAACAAAACCCAGGGACACTGAACTGACAGCCCTCCTTGCTAAGGAAAAACTACAAAATCCAAACAAAAATCCATGGAAGGAAAAGAGAAGGGAACTCGGCCTCCTAAGAGCTTCACTACAAGCAGATGAAGAGGATAAACCCAAGGAGATGGGAGAGGAAGCAGATGACAGCAAAAATGACCATGGCGGCAGCCATGAAACTCTGGGGACTACCAACCAACCCCACTGGCAGAACAGGCTTCAGCCTGGCTCTTTTAGCTGTTTAGCAAAACACAAGTTACCCCCAAATCTAGATTTGATGGTTTTAAACTGTATCTTATCTGCCAAGCTGCAACTTCTCAGGAGTTTGGGTTCCCCCCAGCCCATGGGTGTCTCTCACTAAATAGAGCTGAGGGAGTACTCAATACTGTTGTTGACAGCAAAGCTGGGGCACAGGTGGAGTTGGTCAGGGTTGAGAACTGCTTGATTAATCCAGTGCTTCATACTATGGGTTTTACCTTCTCAAATAACTCAGTGGAATGAGTTTTACTGTACCAGCTCATAACCACTGGAGACCTGGGGCCACAGCTGCCATAAAGCAACTTTCAGTCGCAGTCCCCTCAGTGATAAGAGGCCAAGAACTGATGTGATGGGGGAGGAGGAGTACAGGGGATGGAGCAAGCTTGGGTCCCTCCACAAACCTGTGATTTGTCTCCTATGCCTGATGTTTGCCACTGTGAATGTCTTCCTTCATTTCAAAGCCTGCAAGGCCAAACATGAGAATACTTTTGCTGCTTCTACTCTAGCTTAAGGGCCATTTGCCCACCTCATAATACAGAGTGAAACTGGTGCTTTGGAGCTAGAGAGATCCAGGGCCAGAAGATGGGAGGCGATGGAGTGACCGACTGGGAGAGCTGGAGGAGCCTTCAGCCTCGCACCACTCAGCGTTAACAAAGCCATGAATAAATGAGAAACAACCCATGCTAACAGAAAAACGAGTCACTGCCTTCCTGTGCCACCTGCAAAGCACTCATGGCAAAAGCTTATGAAGATGCCATCACCAACAAGCACAAAGTGTGGGACTAGACACAGAGGAGCGATTTGCCTGGCTGTACACTTAAGTTCTCATTACCAGTGAAAGAGTTAAACTTCTTCCTTGTAATAACCTTTCACAGATTTAACGATAGATTTCTTTTCCTTTTTTTTTTTTTCCCTCTCTCTTTAGTATCCCCTGCACAAAATAAAAATAAAAATAAAAATAAAAATAGACATTTGAACAGCCAAGAGAAAAAAAAATAACCCCAACCAAACAAACAACTGCAATTTATTTAAGTTTCAAAGAATCTTCGTACTCTCGAAAGCAACTTTTTCGGTGCATGTTCTTTTAACAATCACATTCTAGGAGGAGAATCAACATGAAAAGCCACAATTCTTTTTCTTCTTCTTTGTTTGGTTTTTTCTTTTTCTTTTTTTTTAATCTCAACAGTTACAGACATCTTTAATCCAAAAGGAAAGGCCAAGAAAAAAAACACCCAACAAAACAAACAAGCCACAACCAAAAAAAAGAAAAAGAAGAAAGAAAGAAAAAAAAAAAAGAGATTAAGGAAAACAAAAAAAAGCCCCAAAAGCAACCCACCCACACCCTCACCTCACCCCTTTAAACAGAAATTGTCCTTGCCAATTTTAAAAGATCAGGAGGTTTTCTACACAGCTCAGTGCTGAAGTTCAAGCATAGGATCACAGGAGGTTAGGGGATCTTCCGAGTCCAACCCCCGCCCCGCCAGAGCAGGGCCATAGAATCTAGCACAGGTAGCACAGGAAGCCATCCAGATGGGTCTTGAAAGTCTCCAGAGGAGGGAGACTCCACAACCTGTCTTGGGAGCCTGCTCCAGCGCTCTGTGACCCTTTGCCAGGAGACTGTAAACATGCACTGACACACATACATGTTTTATACAAGTGTGTGTGGGGCAGCTATACAAAATACATAGGCAGGAGGCGTGCGATGGCAATGAGATGCAACTCCTCTGAGGAAAGGTTCTTCAGCCAAACACACTGCTGAAAATCGAGGGAGGCAAAAAAACCAACACCCCAACAACCCCAAAACAACCCCAAACCAAACCAAGTCTTGAACCCAGTTTTTGTGCATAGTTCATGATCCTCTAGAAAACCAGCTTTCGTTACACATTTGCAATCTCGCAGGACCCTCTCAATCTGATAAGACCATGAGAAAGCCAAAGTCTTTCCCAAAAGGAAACAAAAAAGGGGGGTGGGGGGGGGGGTGGGGGAAAAAGAAGCAAGAAAATCAAACCCAACGTAACAAATTGTAATGCACAAAGTTTCCTGATCCAAGCAGGCAGGGAGCACAACGTTCATAGACTTTTCCAGGCATACTTGAAAGCGTATGTTCATTCCATTGTCTTTTTTCTTCCTTTCAAAACAATCGAAAAAACATTGAAATCCTTTGTGGTTCTCTTTTTTTTTTTTTTTTTTTTTAAACATAAAGCAATTTTTCCTTTTTTTTTTTTTTGTTTCTTTTTGTTTTCTTTTGTGTTTTTTGTGGGTTTTTTTTTCCTTAATATATAAAGCACTCTTCAAACATCTATTTTTTTTTTTTCTTCTTTTTGAGTCCATTATTTGGTAAATATGTAACTGCTACACATTAGATTTAGGTATTTTCTTCTTTCTTTCTTACTGTCTTTTTTTTTTTTTAAATTTTTTTTCTTCTTTTTTTGTTGTTTGTTTTTTTTTTTTTTTTAATAATATCTTCAGTGCTAGGAGTTGGGGTGGGGGTTTTTTTTAATCTTTTTTGGTGGTTTTTTTCCTTTTTTTCCTTTTTATTTTCTTTTTTTTTTCTCTTTTTTTTTCCCTGTTTTTTTTTGTTGTTTCTTTTTTTTTTTTTCCTTCTTCTTTTTTTTTTTTTTTTTTGTGTGTGTGTGTTTTTCATTTTCTTTTAAAAATACATGAAATGGTGTGGAGTTGCTCCTCGGGAAACCCGGCTTTCCTGAGACATCTTCCACCATGTGCAAGATAGTGATCACAAAAGTTTTTTCGCCAGCTTTGTGACGAAGAGGAGGGAGGGAATTAAAAAAACGAAACACCCAACGACGACGACGACGACAAGAACAACAACAAAAAAAAGGAAGAGTTACACAACAGCAATGGCCAAAGAAAAGAAGGATACAACAACACTGTTCAATCCCAGAGCTCTGAAGTAGCAATATCTTCATTCTGAAAATAAGTTTTCTTTATGATGGAAGTCTTTTTCTTGGGTTTTTTCTTTTTTTTTTCTTTTTTTTTCTTTTTTTAGTTCCTTTTTCTTTTCTTTAATTCTTTCATTTTTCATTCTTTCTTTTTTAATTCTTTTTTTCTTTAGTTCTTTTATTCTTTAATACTTTTTTCCTTCTTTTTTCTTTTTATCTTTCTTCTTAATGTTTAAAATTCTTTTCTTAATTCTTCTTTAGTTCTTAATTCCTTTTTCTTTCTTAATTCTTTTGTTCTTTAATTCTTTTTTCTTTAATTCTTTTTTTCATTCTTTTTTCTTGAATTATTTTGCTTCGATTCCTTTTTTTCCAATTCCTTTTTTAAAATTCTTTTTTAATTCTTTTTTTCTTTAAATTCTTTTTTCTTTTTAAATTCTTTTTTCCTTTTAAAATTCTTTTTTTTCCTTTTTAATTTTTTCTTTTAAATTTTTTTCCTTTTAAATTCTTTTTTTCCTTTAAAAATTATTTTTTCTTAATTCTTTTTTTTCAATTCCTTTTTTTTTTTTTCAATTCCTTTTTTTCAATTCCTTTAAGTTCAAAGGAGAGAAAAAAAAAAACCAAACCAAAAAACAAAAGAGAAAAAGAAAAAGAAGAAAGAAAAGGTCTGTAAACAGGTGGGAGCCAAACCACTCCTGGCTCCTCCAAAAGCAGTCAAAACCTATGTCCAAGTGCTTGTTTTCCGTTCCTGCTTGCAAGGGAACTATCAACTCTTTACAATTATCTATGGCCACAGTTCAACAAGAGTTTGTCTTTTTTTTTGTCCTTTTTTTTTTTTTAAATTGTCCTTTTTTTTTTTTATATTTTTTTTTTTTTTACTTTTTTTTCTTTTTTTTTTTTTTAAACTTTATATTCCAAATGGGGGAGAGGGGAAAAAAAAAAAAAACCCAAACAACCAAACCCAAACGGTGCAATACTCCGGGGTAATAATTTTCTTGCATTTAGTCCACGATAAAAAGCTGCTAAAGGTAGATATACATATTATTCTCCAGAGATACACACTGTCATTTCTTCTTTTTTAAATGCAATAAAGAGTCCTTGAGTAAACATTTACACGTGAATTGTCGCCAGCCCCTTCTATCAGTTTCTTTCTTTTTGTCCTTTTTTTTTTTTTTTGTCTTTTTTTTTTTTTCCACCGTTATAGGATAAGCTACAAGAAGGGCTGCGGACACTCAGTGCAAAGTTAAGAAGCTAACAACAATTAAAAAACCAAAACAACCCCAAAACATTTGACCAATGAGCAAATCAAAAGCATATATTGAATAAAAAGGGGGGGAAAGGTGTGTGGGGGGGGGGGAGGGGAAGGGGAAAAAAAAACCAAAATAGCAGTAATAAAAATAAACCCAAAGCAACAAACTTCACACCATTTCCGAGCTCAAACCACACGTGGGCTCACGCTCGCTCACGCTCCACGCACGCTCAACATCTGCTCCAAGGAAAACAGAGAGGCTGAACTTTGAGCAACAACAACAACAACAACAACAACAAAATTCTTTTAGAGCCTGTTTTTGTGTTGGTTTTGTTTGTGTTTGTGTGTGTGTAACTGATGCTGACCTGGAAGTGTAATCATCAGACTTAGAAAGTGTTCACATTTTGTTATTGGCCTGCTGGATTCAAGTATTTGCATGTTGATATGTTGTGGTTTGTTTGTGGTTTGCTTTTGTTTTTTTTTATGTATTTTTTTTAATGTATTTTTTTAAAATGCATTTTTAAATTTTTTTTTTAACTTTTTTTTCCACTTTTTTTTTTCTCTTTTCTATTTTTTTTTTTTTGGGGGGGGGAGGGGGAGATTTAAAACAAAAAAATGTTGTGGGGGGGAAAAAAAAAAAGTAATGAAACAAGGGTAATGTGCATAGGCAGATCCATGGGAGTAGTGGACACAGAGATAGCCCAAGCCCTGCCCCTCCCTCCTCCCCCCACCCTCGTCCCTCAACCTGTACAGTCAAGAGTCACTGCTGGGATTTGTCACTTTTCTGTACCAATGGTAGCTATCACACTTCACCCTTGCTGATTATTGGGTCCGCCTCTGGTAATGTGCATAATAGTCACAGGCTCATTTTAAATAGGCTTTTCATTTCCCCCCCCAACCACCCCCTTCCCTCCCCCAACCCCTTCCCGCCCACCCCTCCCCCCCCAAAAGTTGATAAAATAACCCTTTCCAGCCCAAAATTCTGAAAAGTGCCCTTCATGATAGACCTATTCTAAGCAGCTTTTATACTTTTTTTTTTTGTTTGTTTTGAAAAGTCACCATACAAACATAAAAAGACGACATGAAACAAAAAGCCATGGGGAAAAAAAAACAAAAACAACAACACAACCAACAAAAAAAAAAACACCCACCCAAAACAACAACAAAGAAAACTCAAAACCAACATAAAACCTGTCATTAGCATGTGACACTGACCAAAAGGAGCCCATACTGTTTCATGAACAGTTCACAAGGACTTCTGCAGTTTTCATATTTGATATTGGACAGAGGTACTAAAAAAAAGGGCTGCCAGTCTGATCCATTAAAGCTGGGTTCTTCATCAAGCCCGGGACTGGAAAGGGTTACCACTTTCTGGTTTGTTTTTTGTTTGTTTTGTTTTTTTTTGTTTTTTTTTCCTTTAGTGCTGATGATTGTTATTTCCATTTTGTTTCTCTTGTTTCCTAGATGGACTCCCCACTGAGTAGATCACCGGGAAGAAGAGTATTCAAAGGTGTTGGGCTTCCGATGACTCTGCCGTCGTCGGTGCTGGGGGGTCCCCAAAGGCTGCTGGAGTACTGAGGCACCCCACCCCACAGCAGGTCGCTGCTCCCCTTGCCCCCCAGGCAGGGAGTGTTCCAGTGCCCGGCGTCATTGCGCACCAAGCCGTGGGAGCTGCTCGAGGAGCCCAGGCGTGTCTGGTTGGTTCCAGTGTTGGACTGCCAGCTGGAGGTGGGTGGCAGTGGCTGGCCTTGTGCTAAGAAACGGTTGACTTCTTCTTCACCAGCAAACTCGGCCAGGATGGTAGTGTTTCCCAGGACACACCTGAGGGCAGTGACACAAAAGCAACTTTAGGGTCGTAACAATGGTCAGAGAGCTGGGACCCCTCTGCTGTGAGGTGAGGCTGAGAGCTAGGCTTGTTCAGCCTGGAGAAGAAGTCCAGGGAGGCCTTCCTGTTGCTTCTCAGTACTTAAATGCACTACCTTTCATGCCCAACTTAAACCTCCCCTGGTGTAACCTGAGGCCGTTTCCCCTTGTCTATTGCTTGTCACTTGGGAGAAGAGACCAACTCCCACCTGGCTCCAGCCTCTTTTTCAGGTAGAGAGCCAGATGGTCTTCCCTCAGGCTCCTTTGGTCCATGCTGAACAACCCCAGTTCCCTCAGAAGACTTGTGTTCTAGACCCTTCACCAGCTCCAGCACCTGAATGTCCTCCTCAATGTGAGGGGCCCAAAACTGAAGGCAGTATTCAAGGTGCAGCCTCAAATTGGTCTCCATGGTCCAAGCCACGGCTTGCAGGACATGGGGCTATTATGTAGGGCTCAGTCATAAGCAACTCATCTCCTAAGAAATTATGTTTCTGATGTCAAAATGGCTTCATAACAAAGCAAAGACAGAGCAGGAACTTACATGTGCAGAGACTTCTGGGCCTTGGCTGCTTCTTCCTTGGAACTGTATCGGACCACAGCATTCCCTTGTGTCAGGTTCAAGTGGAATGTTATTAGAGGGCCATGTTGCAAACACAGTGTCCGCAGTGTGGAACCATCAATCTGGGGAGAGGGAAAGGGGGAGAAAGGTTATCTGTATTGCTGTGCTTTTTCCTTAAGAGCTTGCCAACAAGTTTTTAAAGCTGAAGAAATAAGTGAAAGAAAAAGAAAAGCTTTTCCTCCATATGAAGATTTTAATTCCAGCCTTATTGCCATCTTCAGTGCATGAGACATCTGTCTTTTTAAGACTCCCCTCTAGTCCAGTGCACAGAATTTCCCCATTGAGGTTAGGCAAATTATATTTATCATTAAGAGTCCACAGAAGTCCACAACTAAGTTAAACAAAATCATTTTGTTGATCACAGAATGTTAGGGATTGGAAGGGACCTCCAGAGATCACTGAGTCCAACCCCCCTGCCACAGCAGGATCACCTAGGGTAGGTCACATGGGAATGCATCCATGTGGGCCTTGAAAGCCTCCAGAGAAGGACACTCCACAACCCCTCTGGGCAGCCTGTTCCAGTACTCTGTCACCCCCAAATGGATTTTTCCCAGGACTAGTTTGGATATCTAGTCAAGGCTTTGTAGCTTATATTCTTCCTTGTGAAGGGCAGTAGGCAGAAAACTAGAGGGTTGGACAGACTTAGGAGAAGAACAAAAAAAATAAGAACAACATAGGAAGAGCAAGTTTTGGTTTTTTTATCTCTGTGTGTGCTTGAAAACATCATTCACTTCCAAGCTTACATGCAGACACAAATGGTGCACAGAGGATGACTAATTACAGTCTTAAACGTTCATACTTGATTTGACAGCACTTATGAAAACTTCAATTCCTTGCAGAAGACAGACATTTGTAGTAAATGCAGAGTAATTATTTTCCCTTCAAACAAACCAAATGACCATGGTTGATAAAGATTCTTCTTTTCATCTCCTGCATGTAACAAGTCCCTTTTCATAACTAGTTATGTCCAATTCCATCTACCTGGGGTGTGAGATTTCGCAGAACCAGCCAGCTGCTTGTTCTCCCTGAGCTGTCAGTGCTCCATGCAGAACCTACAACACACAAATTCCACAACAAAACATTTGATCAGGGTGTGGAGAAGATATCACAAGAAGAAAACTTAATCTGGAATCACAACGCACCAGAGAGAATTGCTGCTACTGAAAACAAATCCTACAGCAGTTTCCTCACATCTTGATTGATTGTTGTCTTTGGAATGAGAGGTGCTGGATGAATACCTGCTTCAGTGACACTGAGAAGTGAAGCATTTTTCACCCCCCACAACCACTATTACAAAATGAATGGATGCAGGTACGACACTGCAGCAAGCTGCACCTTCAGGTTACATCAGAATTAATCTGGAAGGTACATTTAAAAGCAATTCAGATGTCCAAGCTCAGCTTGCTGCTGCTATTAAAGATTTTTATAGCACTGCAGCATTCTGCTATCTTGTCAATGATAGATTAATGCACATGGTTTGCTCAAAACATGTATTTCTAAACTGCCAGTCTTCTGATTAAAGATACAAGGCCATAAGCAACAAAATCTGCTTTGCCAACTTCAGCCTGGTCTTTCACAACGAGAAACTGCAGGAGCTTGGTATTTATGAGTGGCATCTGAGACACCACAGCACTTCTGCAGTCATCACGTGTGACTACACACAGGCTCCAGAGAATCCTGGTATCAGCAGGATCTGCCCACCAGATGGGGTTTTGGGGAAGAAAACAGGTACAAAATAAATGGCAAGAAGAGGGTAGAATGTTTAATGTCCAACTTAGTGAAAGCAGATTACTAGTCAGCTTTCCAGAAGAGGTGCAGTACTTTACAAGCTGACAGAACTTCACAAACTAACGTGATAGGTGTATCTATATAGCCAGATCCATGCTTATTTTTGTATTGAGGCACACCAGTGACACCTGAAAAAAAAGAGCCTGCCCTGAAATGCCACCAGGTTCTCAAACCTCCACATCCATGCTCTTTTTGGAGTGAGCATATGTGATCCATATTAAATTCCAGGGGCTGATTCTCTCACCTTGAAGCGTGGCAGACAGTCATAAATCACACCACCAAACAAGAACCATGTGTAAAAGACATCTTTAGAAATTAAGGAAACAGGGGGAAATTCTGGTTGGAGTGAAGTCATTTGGCAATTCCTAGGTAAAATTACTCATTTGACCCCTTGAAAGGTGACAGGGTCTTTACAGCTTCTCCTAACTAAAATGAACAGACATGAGCTTCACCACCAAAGCAGACACTCCTTGTATTAAAGCTCAAGCACCTGGAGCCTTGTATGCAGCCATGGGGTGTGTCTCTATAGCACCACAGAATATAAGCAAACAGTGCTAAAAACAGAAGGCACTGTGGAGTTACAAAGAACAGAAATCAAGAGTACCAGAGGAGTAAGAGCTGGTCCAACCCAGGGGACTGGCACCCCATGTAGATGATGGCTTGGTGTTTGTTAAGCCTGGAGGTGGTCTTGTAGGAGCAGTAGTGTTTCTGGGTACCTTCCACAGTTCATGGGAGAGAGAGGCTTGTGTGTGAGAGATTGGGCCAGAGGACCACGTAGACTTGATGTCTGACAGTTTACCTGCAATAGGAGTAAAACACATTAGTGTACTTTAGTTAGCAGCAACTGCTAAGCCAAGGGGGATAGGTCATCATCAAGCTTCTGTGGTGACTAGATTCAATCAGGAGAGAAGAGCATTCTGCACCATCCAGTGACAGAAATCCTGTACCCTTTGAACCTACTTACACTGGTATTTTTGTTTTCAAAGCAGTCTGTATTTCATGAACCTCACACCTGCTACACATAGTTCCCTTTCAAAAATATCCTATTTCACTTCCTTGTAAAGAACGAGACATGGGGGGAAAAAAAAGCAGAAAAGAGACTGAAGTATTTGAAATCTAATTTCATCAAAATTATAATGAAACACTCCAAGACTGTCTCTCTGAAAGGTTTAATAGAACTTAACCACTGCTTATCTAATATAAAGTAACCAGTATATCCCTATGCTTTTCTGATACATTATTAACACTGCAAAGATCCAAGGGCCCAACAAAAACGGTGTTTCTGATTATTCAAAGAAACAGATACTCCTTTTTTTCCAAGTGTCTTGGAGAAAAAAATGAAGCCTTCAGAAGATTAGGTCATATCACAACCTGTCACTCTTTGTATCTTTTTCCTGTTCAGTTTGTTAGTTCCCTAATCAGTTTTTAGACTCATTACTGTTTCTGCCAAATTTGAGGTTTATAAACAAGAGGCAGGACTAACGAGTACAGTTCAGCATTCAGAGTGGCAGACAAAATTGATTCAAATTACAGATACCAAAGCAAACCCCTTGGTTGCCCTTTAGACTTACACACTCCTGTCTGTTCTCCTGGGACCAACATATGTTGTGAAATCAGAGTCCAATTTCCTTGCCATAGCACAGTCCCCCCTGTTACTAACATTAGCAGCGTGTACTTGACTGGAATGGACTGCTCACATCACTGCATCTTCTGCCAGGGCAGATGACACTGTGATTATGCTGCCTTAATGCTTTAGTGTTGATTGAAAATACCTGCTCTGACTAAATCCAAGATGCCAAAATCTGATGAATTTCTTTAACCCCAGACTGGAACAGGCAGATCAAGCTTATTCTGAACCAGTCCTTTGCATCGGGCAGCCTTGGTCTTAAAGCCAAATTTACCACTCACCAAATCCCAGTCCTGGTTATATGCACACTCACTCTCAAATTGCCTCTATTTCTCTGTGTCATTTTGCTCAATGGGTTTGTACTGAATCACAACATTAAGTGGAAGAGCAACCACTCTCCCATCTTCTTGCAAACTGCAGCAACAAAATCAATTTGATAATGATGATGAAGACGTTAACAAGGGTACAATGGTGGGGGAAAGTCTGAGCTTTCAAGCTCGGTTTTAGAGCAGCTCAGCCTGCGATGCATCACATGATACATGCACATCACCACAGATTAGAGGTTGCTATGTCACTACTTCTCATGGGGTTAACACAAAGACTACATGACACTGCACAAAAATAAAAAGCAAACAAAGCAGAAATGCATGGCAGAGGAAACAACAGCAAGCCACTCTTTCCTTTTTCTGTCGCTGGAGTAACAAACATTTCAAACCAAACTCTTTTTGGTTACGACCTGGAGATTGTACCTTTGTTTAGTCAAAGAAGTGGAGGGTTTTCAGTGGTTAGATTATGCAATGTAACAGCCCAACACATTTTTATACTGGGACAAACTGGGTATTTAGGTAGCCAGTTAATAGGCAAAGTTTGCATGATTTGCAGAGGGAGATACTCCAGAAGTTATAGCTCATTAAGAAGAACAGAGTCATCATTTAGGCGATCTACAAGCTCAGCCTTATAAGGGAGCATCAGGCTTTGGAGTGACTATGAGAAGACATTTAAGAGCCCCAAAACCAGTTCCTCCAGAGCTATGAACCTTGAGGTACTACTGAACTTTTTCCTGAGCTGAAGATGGTTCACTTTTAACAGTGACTTTATTAACAAACAGTTCATATCGGCTCTTATTGGAAGGGTCTAGTATGGCTGTTTCTACTGAGATCCTAGACCACAGCATATTCCTCCTCAAATTTGCAATGGATACAGTCTTCAGGAGATCTTGACGTCGGTACAGCCAGCCACCACGTGGCACCAAGTGGGCAAATACCTTTTTCCTTAGCACAATTCCAGGCATACAATCCAAGAGCTGCCAGGAGAGCCGCCTACCTAGCACAGCTCTGCACAATACACTTGTGCCTCTGGTAGCACTGCTGCAACAGGTGGGAAAGCACTGTCTAGGGCCTCTCCTGAGGATGCAGAAGGCTGTGAAAGTTCGTACCTGCAATGCTAGGTGCGGATGCAATGCTGCTGAAAGAGCTACTGTAGCCGGAGGCACTAAGCGGCCAGGCACTCGATGAAGGCAGCGTGGCATTCTGAGATGATGTTGGGGATGACCCTGCAGAACCAGCAGAGAAGCAACTAAGAAAGATGGGCATAATGATGTTTGGTGTGACATAAGCAAATCTATTACGTGCAAATACAAACCATGCAAGGCATTTTCCTTAATCAGGCTGGTCTCTAGGAATGAAATGTTATAGAAAGCATGATCAAGGGAAGCAGAAGTCTGCAGTACAAAAGAAAGCTGGCACAGCAGCAAATGCACCAGCACCTGGGCAGAAGATTAATTCTGCATTGCCTTTCAGATATGTGATTCTCAAAAAACAGTCTTCAGCTGGTTGGTTTCAAGGAACAGGCTTCATTTATATAAAGGTGCTCTGTGGCTGATTTAAGCAATGGTAACTACAGATGGGCTCAGATGTATGTGATAAACTAACCTCTTACCACGGGTGATTTGTCCCAAATTACTCAAGGTAAGCACTTCTGCTGCATCCTAATGCCCACAAACATCTTTAGGTTTTTGCAGACTTTCAGTAAAGCCTGGATCTATTTTACCAATCTCTTCTCAAACTGATCAACATTAAATGAAACAGCCTGAAACCATCTTGGTAAATCACTTACAATCTGAGGAGCTATCTCAGCCTACATACAATTCCCTTACTGGCAGTAAATGAAAGAAACTCAACATGAAATAAAATATCTTCATTATAAAAACCAAAAGATCTAGAAGCATTCTCTCTAGCCACCACCAACAAAACTGAATCTGTGTCCTAGGTGACACCACTCCAGGCATACCTAGATATTGACTGTGACACTGAAGCATCTTTAACAGGCTCATAAAAATAGGCGAGTTCTTTGGAAAACTGTCTTGTACTGAGGTGGAATGGAGGAAACAAAAGGACAATCTCATCACTCACAGCTCAGTACAAAACAAAACTGGAACAGCAACCAACCAGACTTCACCTTGTGCTCCAAAGGATACCAATACAGACATCAGTCCCAAGCAGAACAACTCTCTAGCAAGACCTTCTCTGGAAAGAATCTATTCCCCAGGCAGGTGTGAGGGAATGACATCAAAGGCCCACGTGCTCACAGAGCTGAAACTCTTCCTGATTCCACATGGCTGAAGACTTTCAGCTCACAGCAGCTGACCCTGCAAAGCTTCATTAGCATACAGTGCCAAACAAAAATCAACCCACAAGCTTAGGTTTGGTCTAAGTGTGCAGTGCAGGGAGGGTCTACATGGAGGTCAGCTCTGTTAATACCAGTCATGTACTTCACGCTGCAGTATTCAAGGGCAGTCTCCACCTGGCAGCATGTCATGAGAGCCTCCATCTCCCATTCCCCATTCTGTCACTGACAGTGACAGATCATTTTACCTAGAAACCCACACCTAGAGAAAAGGTTCGGCAGCTATGTTTTTCATTAAACCCGTATTATTAGCAAACCAAAAAGCTAATGAGGAAAGGAAGCATATGAACCCCAACAGGCACAGTTTTTCAAAGGTTCTGGCTCTTGAGGGCCTGTTTACTTCTGCAAAGCTGATTTACACTGACCCTCCCTAAGCAGTGTAATTATTCCTTCATTCCACAGACACACTCTGCACCAACAGAGCTAATGTATACTTTCCACCCAGAAAGAAGAAAGATCTGTGGTAGGTATGATCTAACACACAGGTGTAGATCTGGAGGGCTAGGAGTATTTCTTGGGTGCACCATGTATGAACTCTACCTGAATTATGCCTTTCTACTTCTCTTTTTATTACTTCAAACCATCCAGGCTGCCTGCCCCTTGAAGTACATCTGGGTCATTAAAAGTTAATTCAACATTACTCATGCACACAAGTACTTCATTTTTCATCTTAAATAAAGATTGCTTTCTGCTAAGAGAAAACGAAGATCATTCAAGGCCACAAAACCCCCTGCCTCCTTTCCCTCACGTTCACATCCTTTCACCCAAGTCGAGAGCAGACCTGGAAACCTGTTTGAAGGATAGTCCTGATATGCAATCTATGCAGATAGCACAGAGGGAACTACTAGAACAAAAGTCACATTTTTAATCCTGACAGGTCCTTCTTGACAACCTGATTATACTACTCCTGAGCATATTAAGAGTTCTCTAATAGAGTGAAGATGACTTGCCTATTTCAGCACACTGATCACAATTAAACCAAGCCACCTTTCCCTTGATCCACCATCTAGATAACAAGCAGCACAGTCCCAATGGTTTTTTGTTTCAGATAATACCTTTCTACTTCTGGAATAAGCACTGCCTAGACAAAGGAAATGGAAATGGCACTGGGAAATACAAGTTTACTAGTCAGTTACACATTTGGATGGTTTGGGGGATAAACTGTCTTCAATTTATTGTGTTGACTGAAAAGCAAAGCTACAAATAATTAGTGTGACAAAAGCCTGCTGCCTCAGCAACCACTGTGAAACTTTTGTGTCGTGTCTTCTGAGAATCTCACAAAGTGTAAGAGGTTGCTCAGTGTGGAGAGCGAGAACTTGTTCAAAACAGTGTGCTACAGGTTACAAAACCTTTCAGTGACCACAGCAGTTTCTATTAAAGCTCACACAACCTCTTCCAATATGGAAATATTTACATTCCCATGGAAAACTGGAGACTTCTCGGTCTCATATTTGAATCAAGTACTTGTGGATTTTCAGTGAAAGTTCAGAGCAGAAGCATGGTAAGATTAGGAACACATGCAAAAGAAGAGCATGTCCATAATATAGGAAGTCAACTTTTCTGGAAAGAAAAAGCAAGTACCCACAGATGTGAAGGTAATGTGTGCTTACCTCCACTCTTGAGAAGATAGCGATTAACATCCTGTATCGTGGTGTTTATGGTAGGCCCAGTTGGAACACTTCCAGGAGTAACATCAGGGTCATTTTCAGGATCAATATTCTGCAGTCCTTTCCATGGCACTCCTGGGTGAAACTCTGTGTCAAAGATAATGAAAGTTCAGTCATCATTCTCCCAAGCTGCTGTGTATCAGGAGGCATGGGGATTCAGCAAATGCAGTCAACAAAAAGTTTGAAGGACATCAGTTGAACACAAAATGCTTCATCTTTTTGTTACCTGGTGGCCAGTTTATGCTGGAGCCATTGGAAATTTTATCACTATCAGTTTTGGCACGAGACCAGCTGTGAGGAACAGCTACAGGTGGACTGGAGGGAGATTCACTGTTCTGAATCAGATCATACCGGCCGTAAGAGTCATCAATGGAGGACTTTCCCGGAGGACCAATACTTAAACCTCCAGGTATAGCACCTGTAATGAATGAAATGGAAAGGCTTTGTTTAGCAGTGGGACTAATTTTGGCTGTGGAAATTTCACCAGTCCCTATATTTTCATGCTCTTTTCTTCTCTTCTTTCTGTATTATAAAAATAAATTGAAAAAAAAAAGAAAATTAAAATATAAAGACAGCAAAGCAAGGCTCAACCACCTTGGAAGCTTTACTAGGAACCTCAGCTGTGAGAGACACTGCTGGTGCAGTCTAGATACTAAATTAAAGAATTTCACCTTACATCACTGCCAAAAAGAGACTCAAGTCATTTGAATCATTACACTGGTGGTAAATAGGAATTTGCTGAGACAGCGCAGTAAGGACTATCACTTGCTGGCAAGGCCTCTTCCCATCCTTCTCTGGGTATTCACTGCTAACAGGATAGATGATTTGAAATGGCCATTCTCATCTTCCTAAAAACTATTAAACAATTTGGCAAAAGCACTACAGCTACTTGCAGAGTAAAAAAAACTGTTGCAGAAGAAACAACTGGTGCTGCTCATAATAACATCCAGGACACAATAAGGTTAAGAGAGCACCATGTCCTTAACAGGAAAAAAAAACAACCAACTTGGTACAGGAAATAAACTACTCAGGATACTGGAGGCGTTGGGGATAAAGGTGTTCAAACAGATTAGCAATGACTTCTGGAAAAATGTGGTGGAGTTTGTGCTCCCAATTCCCAGGGTGGGTGATTATGAAAGCCATGAAGTCTTTACACAGGACGGGCTGTGAGAGGTGGAGGATACTGGAAAAACTGTGGGAGAAAGCCAATGTAAAGTTTTTTTGGATTGAAAGTACACAGATGTGGAGTAAGGGGAAGCTTGTGGGACTTTGTTTTGCCCATATGAATGGCTTGTTTTACTTGAGCTCTATGTTCAGAGCAACAAAGTTCAGCAAATGAAAAAAAATCAGTTCCTACATTGCATGTAGGAAGTGATAGCTGCAAGCAGTTCAGCATGCTGTGGAATGTGACTGCAAAAATCATCTTCAAAACGAGTCTCAAAGGCTGCTCTCTGCAAACCATTTATGAGCACTCACCAAAAATAGTATCATGAGTAAAAGAAAAGACAATTGCAACATGACTCAAGCCTCAAAAAGCCAGCCAGTGAGAGCCTCAGTGCGACGTACCGTGCTTGCTGGAGTTCTGGTCAAGCGAAGAAGCAGCACTAGACAGATTATCCATTGAGTTGGGGTGTGTCCACTGAGGAAGGCGAGACTGGGACTGAGAAGTGTCCTTCACTGACAAACCACCAGTAATGTCCATGTTATTTACATTCATGTTCGGGTTCAGTCCAGCTAGGGGGAAACAGGTCATTAAAGATCCACAATACACCAGAGGATTAAAAGCTGTGTTTAAAGCTCCAGCCAAAGAAATGACGCAAGCTTGATTTTCAGACAGCTGGTACCTGCGTGTAGTAACTCACTGTGGACATTTTCAACCTCCTGTCAAGAGCTTTTGCTTTTATGGGAACACCAGTAAAACCACCATCAATTCAGAGAATGTTCAACTTTGATAAAAAGGAGAAAGTCCAGAGTGGTGTAGGAATAATGTTTTAAAGCTGTCAGTATTTCTAGCTGCAGTCCCTTCACTACTACTTCGGGAAGAATGCCCCGGAATGCTACATTTAAACCAGTGAAGAATTTGCAGCATTCCACTGCTAAGCCAAAACACTCCCAGTGTCTCAGCAGCACACCACCATGATGTCTGCCACTTCATATTGCTCACAACGTTTGAATTAGTCGCTTTGGTTGGGGTTTTTAAGAGATCAGACAAAGTGCTGCTAGGCGTTGAGCAGGTATTGTACTATGTGGGCATGTGTTTTGTATACACAGAATTAAAAATCACTCAGATTGCATTTAAGGAATAATTTTGACATGCTTCTGTGACACGACTCTGGGTCCTCTGATATATAATCCTGAATGTTAGCAGATCACAGGAAGCTGAGATATGATAAGAACCTCTTAGACTCAGGCCTTTAATTCACAAATTCCTTTGCTTTCTGATGCTCTCTGCTCCAACAGCTCACCACGGCAGTCAGAATTACCTTCTTAACTGCTGCATGGCAGATAAAGCTCAGCAATTCTATTGTACACAGTATAAAAAGAGTCACAAAGAGATTAAATTAATTCCTTTATGTCATAAATGAAGTCTGTAGCATACATCAAACAACCATAGAAAACAGGTCTGAAAGGTTGCTCTATTCACCCTGTCTCAAGGCCAAGGTGATTATTCTGACATCAATCACATCTGACAGATCTCTGTCTAACCTACCACAAAATGACTGGTGAAGAAGATTTCAGAAACTTCTCAGATAATTTATTCCAGTACTCTACTTCGTTTAAGGCACACCAGTGATCCTTAATGGCTAGCCAGCTCTCCCTTTATGCAATAGCAGTTCATTACCTCTCACATTAGCCCTATTCAGGAAGACTTCTTGAAGACTTTCCCCTTTTTGAAAGCTCCTGCCTATCTCTGAAACCTCTGCAGACTGAAGTCTGGGGAAGATTTCATTTCTCAGCAGACGTGGTTTTGAAACACCTAATCCTCTGCACATGATTCTTTCTGCATTCCTTCAAACCGATCTGCTTCTTCCTTGAAATACTGACCAGAACTGATGCCCCACCAGTGCTGACCAGAGTGGGGAGATGACTTTGCATGGCTTCCAGGTTATATTCCTGTTTATCAATATGCCATCTGTGCATTTTACAACTTGGTGCTCTTGATTTATATTTAATTCATAAACAGCAACAGATGTAGATAATTAAGTACATCTTCTGTTCTGGTATTTGTAGGCAAAGCACAGATGAGCAAACAGCCCCCACCTGAACAGCTCCCAGGGAGGCATGGAGCACCATGATTCTTGGTTTTTGGCACTTCAGCATTATTTAATAAACACATATTTTGTATTTCTGCATTTGTTTTACTGGGTAGCAAAATATTTAGCAGCTGAATTAAGGAAACAAGCTCCTTCTGTCTTTTTCATACAGAAGGGCTTTACTAAAGGACACTTACCAAGAGGGTAAGGAGCAAAGGTGTTCGGTGAAGACTGTTGCTCTTTGGTCTGCAGGTCAGGTAGGCTGGGAGCCTGGGGATGGGGTGAAAAGCTATCCATGGCTGATTTGCCTGCAGAGGGGTGCAAAGATAGATGTGGAGGGGGAGGCTGCTGCTTCATAAGCAGGGCCTGGGCCAGCTGGCGCTGGTGCTGCTGGATCTGCTGCTGCATGTTATTGATTGTACGTGCAACCTGGCAAGAAAAAGAATCAATAAATGCTCAATTGAACAAAAAGACACTAGGCTTCTTGTGCCTTTCTTTACAGTGAAATAACACAATAGATTTCTTTGCAAATAAACATTGACTGTATTAAGGGTTGAGGAGCTTTCCTCCAATAGCTGAATGCTGTGAAACAGCTTTACTGCTCCAGCACTCTTTCCTCCTCGATACTCAAGCCAAGCACTATATCATTGTTTCTAAGGATGCCTTAGCTGCTTTGCTATAATGCAGGACAGGCTTAAAGTAAGCTACTGAAACCAAACTGTGAGGAAGAGATTGAACTGGCAGGCAAACCTACTTGCTGCTCCTGTTGTCTCATGGGTCCGGAAACATTACGCTGAGCCTGTAACATCTGCTGCTGGATTTGTAAACGTTGGTACGCCTACAGACAGAAAAGAGAGGTCAGACCTCCTAAGTATGCAATAAGCCAAAACAAGCTCGCTTAAACTGCTCTGGTATGTTATAAAACAGCAAGGACAGAAACGTTGGAGTTTTCTGAAAACACTCCATGCAACAAAAGTAACAACCCCATTACAAATGCATTCTATATAATACATTTAAGCCCAGTGTTCATCGTTTGTTTGGTTTTCAAACCAAACATGTCCATACAAAACCTCACGAGGAAGTTTGTGAGCAGGAAGTGGGCATTAAAGATAGGAACCTATGGCTTGTGGGTTTTTTTCCTCTGAAGAAATGTAGCACACATCAGAAATTAAACCAGAAGGTTAAAGCCTTAGACAAATAGGATAAATATCAATAGGCATTTTTGTTTGGGTCATTTTGAATTTTGACAACACTCTGTATTTAACTGGTTGTGCTGCTTTATTCCAGAGCAAGTCCTCAATTTTAATGTGGTTAGCTGGACAGCTTGCTGTTGGTTGGGATTTGTTTGTGGGTTTTTGGTATGTTTTTGTTTGCTTTTTTCCCCCAAGCTGTTGCTCTGAAACACAGGAATTTGAAATGCAAAAGAGCTCTGCACAGATATTTTTTAAGTAGCTGGATACTGGTTCAATTATTACCACAGCATGAGCTCAGTGCTGTGCTCCTCAAAACTAGGAAACATAACCAGAAATGAAGAACAGCATCAGCCACTGTTGCTAATAGAAAAACTTTGACTAGCACATTGACATCATCAACTAAACTAACTTGTCACCCCCAATTTTATGCTTAACACTTAGCAAATAGTGACTTCTTGTGGTATCTCCTTTTAAAGTAACTAAAATCCAATTCAATATTTGCATACATACATGTGTGTGTGGAGAATTTGCAAATATAGCAAAAGGACACAAGTTTTCAAAACTATTTTAATTGCAGGAAATTCCCCTTACACTTTATTATTTACTGAACTGAAGGAAGCTCTCCAGGTCACTCAGGTGACCAGCACTGCTGAGATTTCTCTCCTGTCGTGAGACGACCCTCCCCTTTGGTCAGTCAGTTGCATATGCTGGCATGTAACACACAGATTAGTGCTGGTTGAGAATACACTGTGCTGCTCATACCAGTACAAAGACAAGTGACTTTTTAGTTCCACTGATCAGCTGTAAAGGGTAATTATTCCACAAATGACTATTTATAAAGCCTGGGGCAAAAGCCCATGATTTTGTTTCTTTAAAAAGAAACTCCACCAAAGAAATCAGCATCTGAGTGTTTTAAAGATCTGTCACATCCATTTAAAAATTTTGTTAGCTATTCTCTTATCTTCACGCCTTCAAGTCTGATTTAGAGCTTATTTGCCATGTGTTTTAACTCACCAGCTGCAGCTGATAGAGCTGGTTCAACATCGTCATATGCTGAGGATTATTAATTGGCGAGGTTAACTGTGCAGGGCTGAGACCAATGTTTTTTGCTGCAAACTGCAAAAGCTGTGCTTGAACCTAAGAAAGAGCAGTGCATTAAACATTGTACATTTACTTTTTTAACACTGGCAACTGTGGAAGGCATTAGTAAGAGTCACAAGACATCAGCTGGAAAACATTACTATTACCAGGAATAGTAGCATGAGCTCTCAAAAAAAAAATTAAGAGGCTCCAATACAAATCTTAACCATGCTCACATGTTCAGTTACAGAAAAATTGCTGAGAACAAACCCTCAGCTCTCCACAAACATACCTTGTTTGCTACAAAGGAACACAAGAATGGGCTCTCATAGATAATGTACAGAATATACACACAAGATTACCTTAACCATGTACCATGCTAACTGGCTAGTAAATAAATCAGCACAGACACTGCCAGGCAACAGTAGCTGCAAAGCCTCGGGAGCATGATAGAATGCATTATGGAGAGGAGAGCACGTATGGAAGAGTTCCAGGGAAAGAGAAAGCTCATGAGTGGAAGTGGAAGTGTCATCTAACCTGAGGGGATAGAAACTGAGGCACTTGAGCACGAAGACTAGGCTGGGATGAATTAAGAGGTTGCACTGGCGGTTGCTGCGGCTGTTGCATGGTCCTGGCTTGTGCTGCTCCGCTATTGCCAAACATACCCAGATTGCCACTCGGTATCTACAGCAGGACAGGAAAGACATGAGCCTTTAAAGACATCACTCAACATGCAACCTGGAAGTGACTTATCTGCAGTGATTATGACAGGCACAGATAAAGAAACCAGTGCATACAGACTGCACTGACAATCAGGTTTAGAATCGGATGCCTGAACCCAAGGTGGCTGAAGTCTAAGGTCGCTTTTCTAAGTGGGGCACAGGATGAACAATGAAAAATACTCGCCAAAAACGTTTGTATTTGTGCACCAAGGGACAGGAGAATGGAGTCATTAAGCTCACAGCATCCCAATCTTTTAATTAGCTAGGCAGTTTTTATACTTTGGCCCTTGGCAAAGGTACTGATAACAGCCACACTGTTAGTGCAGCCTCCGCTGCCCTGAGATATGCTTCATGGGCTGCATGTGTTGGACAAGTACTGCCTTTAGAAAACTACATTTAAAAAAATATGTGTAATAAAAGCCACCACAGAATGATGTGTGGAGTTTTTATGTGCTGCTGTTTCTTATCTTTGCTAGAACTTCAATTCATATGGCAAAAATAACCTTTTCATAATCAACAGCAACTTATGGCCTCTCAACCTCATGGTGTTTATCAAGCTTCCCCTCCACCTCCTTTCCTTTTCTTTGCCTTTCAGCATGTTCTACCCAGCAGCCAAAACACCCCTCTGGCTGCAGTGCTCTGTCTGACCAGAGGTGCTAGAAGCAGAGTTTCTTTCTTACCACCTGTCAAAGCTATGAGCTGTCTTGACACTTAGAGCAGAATTAAAAAAGCCCCCATCACTTCTCACACATCTCATCACCGAATAATTATGCCAGCCAGGAAAGACAAATTAGAGCAATGGCTCTACCTCAGAGCCTGTGACAATTAGCAATGCCTCAAAAAAAAGAGACTTCACATCAATCAAGGCAGAGCTACATGCCAGGGTTCGGTGGTATAAATCCCTCACAGTCTCTTCTCAATGGATGCAGGTAATTAGCAGGCTAATTACAACTAAGCAGTTGTTTCACATCCTATAACATAACTTGTTTACACAGCAGGTAGATTCTCCACTGATACTCCACATGAACACACTGTCGCACACACTCCCAGTTTAAACCACGGCTTCCCCTAGGGAAGCGATGGGCACTAGCAGCTTGAATTGACCTTGGGATCTTCCCCAACAGCCTTACCTGTCTAGAAGAATTCAAGTTTTGCATGCCCAGCCCTGAGGCAATCCCGCCCAGGGTCTGATTAGGGAGTGCACTGTTTGAAAGGGGGAGCTTCAGGCTTGGTGAAGGCAAAAATGGTGAAGAAGTGGGCTCTTCCACTAGGCCGCCATCCTGATTGGAGAAAGAAAGGGTGAGCTGCATGCGAGCACACCAAAGCGTCCCATGGGAATACAAAAGGGCATGGATGAATAAAAATATTTGTTAAAAAAAAGGTATGAATAAACAGGGAATGAAAAGTATGGAGTGAAGGGAGAAGAGAGAGAGAAACAGGATTAAGGTACTGTTCATCTTCACTTTGTGACACAATCTACAACGCACAACCACCCTCTTCCACCTCTCCAGAAGGAAAGGAAGCATTCTAACCACTAATCACAGAGCTATCATGCAGCCACCTTCTCCTCCTCAATTAGATTTTCTCCTCTCCTCTCCACTGAATTGAAAGGTGGAAAGGGAAGAGACCTAGCACACTTCCAGCAGTCTTCTGCCAGTTTGCTAAGCTCTCGGCAGTGGAGCACAGACGTGGGACATCCTGCTTTTGCTACCCCACAACTTGGGAAAAGCGGGAACAGCTGATGGGACACCAGTCTGCATTAGGTTGCACATCATAGCTCTGCTCTTTAAAGAGCATTTTTGCATTAATCCCCTTCCCTAACTGAGACACATGAGCCTCTTTTAATATTCACATAGCAGCGAGTTATTATTACCCACTATGAAACATTACACTCGGCACACCCAACAAACACAGAAATACTTAAAACCAATAATGATAACGTCGTCTGTGTAGCATTCCTAGGAAAGCAATTAAGACACTGCCTGAACATCCCCCAGGAGGAGGCAGAATTTAGCAAGACGTAAGGAACCTCTCTGATAGCAGGGGCTGTGTGGAACCAGGGTTGAACACGGATACGACGCACAGAAGGCAGCCCCCGCGGGGGGCAAACAGCAAGTCAGAAAATAAAATAAATCATATAATCCCCAATCAAACAGGTAGCTATCTGGCAGCATTACAGTGGGGTACTGAGTTCTATCTCAAACTGAGCTTTGATGTCTGGGAAGCCTGCGGCAAGCATGATCAAATAACTGTGTACAAAGTACAGCTCCAAAAACAGGCAGAGTGAAAAATCTCTAATTTGCAATGTGCTGGACTGGTGGTTTTTAGGCAATATAGTCATGCAAAGAAAGGCTTTTAAATAGGTGAGGAGCTAGGTTATTTCAACCAATAAATTCAATGCCCCAGAAGATTCTGAGCTACTGATAAACCTCTGTTGTTAGAAAAGCAGCCCAGTCTGCTAAGCAGATCCCCAAACAAATGACCTAATGCAGCAAGCACAGTCGGTAAATTTTATGTTCTAAGTTAATCCTGAAAAATGCATTTTCAACAGCTCGCCTTTGATGCAAAGAGAAAGTTTCTTTACTATCAGGCAAAGTGACACTTGACATGCTATTTGACTATCCTGAGGGGGACACTGACATTTTCTAATGATATCCCCAAGGCCTTTCAGCTCAGGATATTTTACATTCTACTGGACATCAGTCACACTCCACAAACAACTGCAGCTTGCATGACAGTAACAGGTTCAAGGATTTCTCCTTAGATCACAGACATATGTTTACAATTCTACCCCTCCCCCTTTCAAGTGAAAATAATTTCAAGCTTCGTGCCTGCTTTCTCCTTCAGATGCCATCATTTCCTATGTGAAGAGACCTACTGACCATGAAGGACTGATGCAATCCCTTCCTACCCCTCAACATTTATTCAAGTCTTGTCTTATTGACGTTATTTTTTCTCCTTTTGAAAACAGGCAGTGCCAGGGAAGGTGGAGGACAAGCCACACTGGGAGACCCAGGCATCTAATTTCCAGAAGAGGCGTACTCTTGCTGCAAGGCCACCTTCACAAGTGGGGCTGGACTGCAGGTTTCTAACACATTGTTCACATTTGGTGGTTGTTTTGTTTTGGTTTTGTTTTTAATTTGACCTTGTCCTAAGGTGTCAGCCGTGCTGTACAGCCCTGTGCTCTGCAAGTGGAACAGAAATCAATTCATTGTACATAAGCACTTGAGTTGATCAACATAAGGCACTGATTAGTCATTCTCCTCCCAGACTAGGTGATGCCTTTACTGTTGACAATGGTTTGTGAGCCATTCTTTTCCAGGCTCCTTTAGGTAGTAATTGTTTCCTGAAGAGTAATCTTTTCCACCTAACCTTTCCTCTTCAGTGACTTTTCTGATAAATTTATGTTACATTTCTTTCTCAGGATAATCAATTAAACAAATCCCCTACATCTCAATTATCAAAATCATGCTCAATCCTGTACTGCTTTTAACTTTAAATTTTTAAGGGACTTGACTGTAAAGTCCTACCAGTAGTAGCATTTCCACCCACAGTTATCCAATACAAAGCACCATACTGGTGCTCGAACAAATCCATTCCCCTTCAAGACTTTAGGAAGTCACCCCTCAATAGTCTCAGGTACTAAGTATGACAGAATGCATTTAAGTGGCATTACTCAAAGATTTTTCAGCCCTGTGAGATATAGACAATTTAGCAGAAGATTTCTGAACACTCTGGCAGACTCGCAAGTAAAACAGTAACGTTGGCTGGAATGTTTTGTGGAGCTCTGCAGCTCCTACGCCAGGGAAGGATGAGTTGAGCAGGAACCAAGTCAGCTCTAGGTTCAGGCAAAGAGCAAAATGTTTTTGGAACAGAAAGTTGCTCTAGAAGTGGAAACCAGGAGAAAATTCCTTTGGGAAAAAAAAGCCCTCTATTCCTAGAGTAGAAACTCTTATTTGTTTAATTCACTTAGCAAGTTGCTCAACAGTCTGATAGCTAACAAATATAGTTTGGGTTTGTTTCCTTTGTTAGAGTAAAGTCACTGTGACAGATTATGCCTAGAGTGACAGTTTTTACTTGCTGTATGAATATTAATGATTTGAGTACTGCCTTCTCAATAGGTGTGTTTAACATATGTTTCCATAATTCTGCATCATGCTGCACATAATGCAGCTCTCACTCTCTGGCAACAATTTTAGTGCTCAAGATATTGTTACCCGAGAGAAAAAAAGGTTAACTGGCATGCATGCATGAATTTTGTGACCTTCATCAGGAGATCTTTCAATTAACATATTCATTAAAGTTTGCCATAAGCAAATAGATTTGCCATAGTTAAGAATTAATTTGACATGGTAGGAAAAGAAAAAGAAGGAAGGAAGAGCCAGGTTGAGCCTTAACATTGTAGAAAATACACAGTTTAGTTTGGATTGCATTAGGGAACATCACTGTGGACACCACTTCAACCTTCCAGCATAAGTGAGGAGCCCAGAAAGAACAAGGGTTATTATTTCCAAGGGTATGTAGCACTAGGACAAGGGGCAGGGACGATTTAGATTGGAGATTAGGAAGATATTCTTCACTGTGAGGGTGGTGAGACACTGCAACAGGTTACCCAGGGAGATGGTGGAGCCCCTACACCTGCAGACATTCAGGTCAGGCTTGATGGGGCTCTGAGCAATCTTATCCAGTGGGGGATGTCCCTGCTTACTGCAGGGAGTTGGACTAGGTGACCTCTAGAGGACCCTTCCAACCCAGTGCATTCTATGATTAAAAAATTATTCACCCCAAAGCAGAAAAAGGTTTCCAGTATGTAATTTTGGGGGGATGTGCCACGACATGAGGTTATGCAGCACTCTGGCAGCATTTCAACTACCACAAGAGCTTTTGATATGAAAGCAAGGTTTGAACAGCTAACAATTTTTCTGTATTAATACAAATAACCCCTAATTATGTAAGATGCATTTGTGTTTAATCAAATTAACTTGTTTACAGCTTGCATCATACCAGAACTAAAATTCAGCAAACTGTTTTGACTGTGATGACAGCAGAAACAGGAACAGTTGCTATTGAAAGGTCACTATTTCTCAGATGTCCTCACATAGGGCCCTGCTAATTTCCTTAGCAAACCTGTCACAACACAAACCATAACTTGAAAGATAATCCTCTAGTTAAGACTATAAGAAAACACCAAGGGGAGGAAAGATAATCGTTATTTGGGTTAAGTTTTTAATAGCCTGTGTTAACAAGACTGGGTACCAGTCCTGTCTCACATCCTGTAAAGAGCTTATGTAAAATGAACTGGTTTCAGCACAGTGTGTGAAAAGCACAGATTTCTGCTGTCAGAAACCACCACACCCCAATCCTCACAAACATTTCAGTTAATCTGAGAAGTATGGAGTAACACCACAGATTGTTCTTTCCTTATTAGTAAATTTTGAGGGGATTCCAAGGTGATTTGGTGGATCTCTTTGCAGGACTTTCTATCAGGCTGTACATTTTACTTCCTATTGAAGATCTGGCTGCACTTTTCCCTACTTACTTTACTTAAGTCACTTTAAATCTTGGACATCCATGAACTTCTGAAACCTTCTCCTCAGTCATTAAATGGTGTTGGAAAATATGTCATATGTGATTGCAGAAAAGGAAGCTCATCAGAGTAGCTATTTATGTGTCTTCTCTTCTGACTTGAAACACCTCAGCTTCTCATTCCTATTAAGTATTCCTATTCCTCACCTCATTCCTATTAAGTACTGAACTTTCACTGAAATCTGTAGGGAGCTCAAAACTACAATAGGAATTAAAAGCCTAATTCCTGGAAGATTTTGGCTTTGGTCCTGTCTGACCATCAGTTTGGGAAGGATCACGGACTTTCTGGACTCTTACAGTGTGAAGGGCTTTCTGTGCTGTTTCTCTGGTTTTCCCATTTCTAGTTCCACTGCTTTACTGATTCCTTAGTAAGTTTTCTTTTCAGGTGTAAGACTGGGGAAGACCATTATTTATTTCCTTGGGGGAATCAAATCACTGCCTCTCTCTACAAGGACTAAATTCCCCACAAGCATTAAAGAAGAGAAGAAACAGAATCCTACAGTATGTAATTATCTATTGCACTGCTCTCCACAGCTTTCTGAACAGCCAGCCAAAATCATCATGCTTTGACTTGTACATCCCACTCCTATTCCTGAGCTTACCTTGTCAAGGAAGGTGGGGCGGTCCATGGAAGACTCTTTGGAGATTGGTGGTGGGCGGCAGCCAAGGGGTTTGGTGACCATTCCATTATAGTCGGTCACTCCCATTCCACGCTTGTCCATTTCCACCTTCTTTTCCAGCAGAGCACCTTCACAAAGAGAGGAAAGAGTGAAAAAAGGGGGTGCAAAGACAAGTGAGTCTGCCAACAGGCCAGAGAACCAGGTCTTGCTTATAAAAGCATGAAAGTATATATATTACCCAGTTGATCTATGATTCTGTGGTCTGGTCAAACTCTCAGAACCAGAATGGCTCCTGTGTTGCTTTAAAGAACATTACAATGTGGTTACACAGACACTTACTCATGGCCTGATCAAGATTCATATTGTTGCTCTTCAAGGCCTCTTCCGCTGGCTCTCTCTGTTGGAAAAATACAGACTGTGGTAAGAGAAGTCATGCTTGTAGGATTTCAAAGCAAACTGAGAAAACAGATGTGTCTATTGAGTACTGGATTTAACATTTACTTAACAGCACAAATAAAGTCTGTGCACTTTCTTTTCTGCTTTCAGCAATTCCCACAACACTTCTGCTAGTTTCTGTTAAGTACCAGTTCTACAAGGTCAAATCCTATTCTGTTTAAATCTCTTCCTGTTTTCTATGAACAATTTAAGTATCCCTGACATGCCTTTCTCTAAAGAAAAAAGCAAACCAGCTATACTCTACTTTCTCCTGTTTAGTAAGAAAAGGGGAACAGGATTGGAATTATTACTGAAGTTCTAAGTAACACCTGTGGTTAGAAAAGTGTGACTTCAAAAGATCTGGAAGTGTCATCATATAAGGTTTATCATCAAGTCATCTCATAGAGCTCTCTACTAGCTTATGGTCGATTTCTGAGTTAAGACTAAATGTCTCAATGCAGGGAACAGAACTAATTCCCAGCCTGAAGAAGAGACTGGAGAGCATTTGTAGCTAGTCTGAAACTCTTGAAGTCAGAACTACAAGCTACAGAAGCTAAGCTCCAGGTGTTGCTAGCTATGGACATTACTCACAGGGAAGCCCATGTCTGTGAGCTGTTTTATCAGGCGGTTCATGATCCAGGCCTCATCTTGCTTGCTAGATGTCTTCATGCCCTTAGTGAATAAATGGGAGATTCCATTAATGGTCTGGTTGCCACGCTCACAGGAGTGAGATGTACATAAAATAGATGGTAAGTTGTTCATATTAATAATACATGCTACTGAAAGATGTATTAGTACATTAATTTAGAAAGTATCGAAGAACCCTCCGAACAACGGAACTACGATTTCTCTTCCCCCACAGAGTGTACAAATTTTAATCTCAGCTGGATAGGTGTTCAGTGTACTATTTAGTATTTGATTTGCTCACCACTGAATTAAAGCCACCTTTGAATTTACGTACTTCATTTTAATCCTTGCCGGAAAAACACAATGAAATTAAAGTTTCTGAAATAGTACAACACTTCCTGAAAAACATTCCCAAAAACAAGTTGGCAACCTTGAAGTTAAGAATGTTACTCAGTGTATTTTCTTAAAAACAAACAAGAGCGTTCTAGATAAACACCTTTAAAAGATCTCTGTGCAGCTTTTCTATCACAAAATCCTTAAGAAGTCTCTTCCTTTCAGTTCTCCAGAAAGTACCAAGGGACAAGCGTGGATTTGTTTTGGGCTGCGGACAGTACAAGAAACAACCATACTTGATCAAATCACTGGCCTAACTGTTGGCTAATGGAATAACAAACAAACTGGCTAAATGCATTCCCAATTCCTCTAAGTTACAGCCTGGCCTTGTCCCCTGAAATAAAGACTGTGCGGTGGAAAGCTTTCAATCACAATGGTCTACGTTCTCGGTTGAGCGCAGCATTAACAGGAGCTTGCTTTGTTCTCATACCAGCACACACCTCACAATTAGATGCTCGTTCCACACAAATAGGAAATTGGTATTTTTTTTGCTGAATCACTTCATCACAAGCTACTGTTTGTTTTTCTGTCCCCATGGGAAGTGTCTGAAAGCCCCCATATAAGCTTTGCTCTCTGTTAATACAGTCTCCTTTCTTTAGCATACACAGAAGCTTATACATCTTACAGAAAACAAAAGCAACAACAATGAAAGTCCCAAAGCGATTGACATGCTTAAAGTCCAAGTTTATCTCCCCTTTTCCCCTGGAAACAAGGTAGGCTGTACTTGAACCACTGTAGTGGCAAGCTGGCTTTGTGTTCAGGTGTCAGAGGGCTAATTTAAGAGTTCAGCTATAATACAACAGAAAATTTGTGACAACTTATTCTAGCAATGTTACACTAACTGCACTCTTCTCTAGAGAGGACCTCTGGTTTTGTCTTACCTTTTGAAGTCCTTTCTTCGGGGCATTCCCCCAGGAATTACAGGAGGAGCTGCTCTCTTGTGAAGCAGTATTATTCCACATATCTCCTTCTTCATCTTCCCACTGACTAGTACTGAGAGTCACTTCATCCCCACCACTGCCCCAGCCTTCTTGCATAGATTTTGAAGCTGGAGGGAAAAGTGGGAGAAGAAAAAAAAAATCTTTAATTTCTTGCAAATTTTACAGAAATATCCTTTTATGTCATATCCAGTGTTATAACATTTGAGTACTTTCCACAGATAGAGAGGTTCATCAAGCAGCTTAATTAGTATTAAATGATAAGGAGGCCTTCTTTGAAGCTAGCAAAAAAGGAAAGTTCTCTAAATACTTAATAGAAGAAAAAAAGCCCAGCAGCAGCAAGTCTTGCTTTTTCCTGAACAAGTAAGATCTGTGGTCAGGGTCATTCCAGTCTCCTAGGAACAAGGAACCAGAAGTAGGGCCACATACTTGTTAAGTGCTATTTTGCTTTCAATGAATCTCACCATTTCAGCTCCCACATTCTTCCAATGAACAAACCCAAATTTCTAGGTCATTAAGGGTCAGAAACTCAATTCCCTTTTCAGAAGACTGGAATCTGAAAGCAGCACATGGGCTGCAGGGAACACTTAGCATTCAGTGATGAGGCTATGTCACCTTGTTCCATTTCATTCTGTTTAGTCTGTTTAAGGCTAGGATTACTCATTGTAAGACCTCTCACTCCCCTCTTTAGGTTTTCTGGACTTTCTAACTCTCTCAGTACTGTATTTTAGAGGAGTGAAACTTCAGGATTCCCACAGCCACAACAGGAGTCTGAAACATGAGTTCAGACCATTCAGAGATGGAGGGTTTTTATCAACTAACACTGCTTAAGAATCATGAAGCAGTAAGTAGCAGTTCTGGATGTTCCCGAACCTGAGAACAGCTTCAATAGCTGAAGGCATCCACTCCCTCAGTTTATACCAGTGAGACCATGATTTATTCTCTTATGTTAGTTTTCCTACCAGAATGAATCCTATCTTAGTTGAATCTAGTTGCTTCTTGTCCCAATAGAAGTTTCTTTTAGGGTGCCAAGGAGTATTATTCACATTCTTCTGCAGCTGCAGAGTTTTCTGCATCTCTACTGTTCTGCTTTCAAAATATCCTAAAGAATACCTTCACATTTTCTGGACTGATGCACCACATTCATATTTTTACATGAATCTGGTATGGGGATATCTATGTTTTGAGAGAGCTAATGTAATTTTGAGGATTAAATTATTTAAACAGCTACAATATAAGAGAAATGTTGAGGTACTGGAGGGGGTCCAGAGAAGGGCAATGAAGCTGGTGAGGAGTGTGGAGAACAGGTCTTGCGAAGAAGCAGCTGAAGAAACTGGGGATATTTAGTCTGGAGAAAGGGACGCTGAAGGGTGGTGCTGGTATCTTCTCTCAAGTAACTAGCAACAGGACAAGAGGAGTGGGCCTCAGGTCGTGCCTGGGGACATTTAGATTGGATACTAGGAAAAATCTCATTACTGAAAGACTGGTCAGGCATTGGAACATGCTGCCCAGGGAGGTGGTGGAGTCACCATCCCTGGAGGTGTAGATATGGCACTTCAGTGGGCAATGTGGGGCTGGGTTGATGGTTGGACTTGATCTTAGAGGTCTTTTCCAACCTTAATGATTCTACAGTTCTATGCTGTACACACACAGAAAACCGTAAATGCTGTTTATAAATGCCAGCAGAAGCAAACACAACAAGCAGCTTTCCCCCAAGCTATTACTGGCAGCAATGTCCCCACCCATACCTGGTTTGCACAGTGCTGGGGCAGCAGCTGGAGGGTTTGTTCTTCCGTATGTCCCTGCCGACTCGGCAGGATTATCTCCCCACCCTGTACCACTGCTGGGGGGCTTCCCCCAGGCCGAAGTGCCATTATCAACTGCAGCAGAAGGGGATGACGGCTCTCCCCAAGAAGCTTCACTCTTCGTGTGGACAGTAGGCATTTCGCCCCAGCCTGCTGAAGCAAGGGGAAGGAGAACAGTGATGAGAGGAAAGGTTTCTTTTGTCAATAATTTCAAAATTGGACTTGTTATTGAACGTTTCTGTAGAAAAAGCATGAACCAGTACGTAGACACAGCGATTCTCATTAAGCACATAAAAAAAAGAAATCCCTTTGATTTGGTCTTAAAAGTCTTTCTCTTAATTGAACACTAATGCCAAGCTGTCAAGAGAGAAAGAGTATTTTTTTAACACAGCCAGGAGCAGTCAGGCTGCCACGTGAGCACCAGACCAGGTCCCAGGGGAGCAGCTGCTTATGCTGTGATTTCTCAGAGCAGATTAAACCAGGCTCGAGGAGCACATGCAGCAGTGCCAGTGTGCAGGAGACCAGGACCCGAACCTGAGGCTGGGCCTTGCTTTACTGAAAGAGCAACTCCTTCTAACTGTTTACAGATTATCAAACCTCTTTTCTCATGCCCTCTGAGTAATACAGTATTTGTTTGTTCCCACTTTCAGTGTAGATTATACCTTGGATAGATTCCTTAAAGCTTTTATTACAGCTTGTGCCTGTGTTCCCTACACACCCCTCTATCACCGAGCTTCCACATTATAATAAATATGATTTTTAAGTAGAACTAGACAAGACTGCAATTAGAACCTATAGTCAAATCATGGAGAACAGCAGGTAGAAGTCATTGTTTTCCTACAGAGTATTATTTTAACTCATTGAAAGACGTAAGCTGCCATAAAGAAACAGTCTTAGTCTGGCTTGGCTCGAGCATAATGCGCTTAAATCCATACGACACCAATTTCAGCACCGGAGTTGAACGTGCCAGGAACAGCCACAGAGCTCCTGAGAGCTAAAGAGCAACACTGACCCAACACAGCAAAAGCACGAATTGAGTTTAAAGCAATCATTGCTTCTTTGAAAAGGTGTGGGTTTGGTTTTTTTATGCAGACAGAAATGTGGATCACAGAGTCTATGTAAAAACACACAAGAGACAGAACAACAGACCAAAAAACAGACCTGATATTAACCTGTTCTTCTGCAATTAGCACAAAAAGCAGCCCATTATATGATGCCCAAGATCTCAACAAGCATTGCAGAATTCAGCCTGCTTTAAAACTTCCACTGTTATGTAGGCTGCTAATTCAGGAATTTGTTCTCTTTTCACTGGAGATGAATAAACGTTACTAAGCTCGGGCGTTTTATTTTGCTCGGCTATTGTCTTGCAATTGTAACTTCTGGCAGCTCACAATACAGGACCAGATCTGGTAAGAAAGGAACTCGGGTTTTCTACTCCCCAAAAATGAGTGTAATTTCTGTTTTCAGCCAGTTTTTATAATGGAAGGACTAGCAGCCTACTTTGCTGTGCACTATTGTTTTTCTGCTCCCCAGTACTATCTGTAAAAAGGTTTCAGAGCCCAGACATAACATTTTCTACACAAACTGACACCTAGAGTAGGTAGGAGATGGCAAGGAAATTGCTACAAAAGGACTCTAGGAGTACCTTGAAACATATTAAATTGAGCAATCGTTGTTTCACTGAACAAGTCTGTGCAGAACTTACTGATCTTAACTGAATTTCTGTTACTAGAAATTGCAGACAATGTGCATCACCAATAGTAACTCAAACAGGGGCTAGCAGAGAAAAAGTTCCTGTGAAAAAGATGTGCTGGTATCTGTTCACTCCACCAGTGTTACCTTATTACACATTTATTTTAGGCTCTATACCTTAAAGCTGCTGCAATTCTCTCTGATACTGAGAAAAGTGCATGTGACATAAACCATCTCCCAACTAAGCCGACATGGTCAGGAACACGTAGCTGCAGAAGGCTCTTTCACAACCAGCAAGATTGGAGGTATTTGAAAACATACTCCTGAAAGAACCCAAAACTTCACTCTTCCATTAAACTGATTTCCATTTGAGATAAAAATAGTCTTCTAAGCTCTATCAATGTAGCTTAAATTTCTGGTTGTTTTCAAGTGTGTGGAGAAGACAAACTGGCAAGCACACAAAAAAATGAACCTCTGCTTAGCACCACAGCTGCTTTGGTGCTGCACCTAAAATACTTCAGGCTTTCTGCTTGTATCTTTATGCCAATTTTATTTAAGGAAAGCTTTATTTGAATTTCTGCCTCACCACTCAGCAGTCAACCCTGTCAGACAACTTTGTGTATTTAATCATATTGGCATCTGAAAAAGATTAACTGCAGGCAAATGAAACAAAACAAAACATCTCTAAAGCACCAACCAGAATACAAATATACAAGCAGAGAGAGTGCAGAATATTAATATTGCCCTGAGTTCATGCAACCTGTACTGGAAACTCTAGGTAAATTCCATTTATGGAATCAACATTAAACCACAATCCCTATATTGAACAGGCCAAGTGTGCTGGGCTGAAGAATAAAACCTCAAAAAGAACTGGTCCTGGCTCTTCTTTTGCTCTTTACTACAACTTTGACAATGTGCAACATCCAGTTAAGTGCAGGAGATTAGTAAAGAAAACCCAAAGGCTGATGGAGAAACAACTTTTGCACTGCAAAAATTAACAAGTATTTAAATTCCAGAGTACTCCTCAATTGCAAACCTCTTTTCCTCTCTTGTCAGTACCTGCTGCTACCAGGTGCTGCCTTTTGTTACTCCCTATGACTAGTTTAGAAACTTTAAAAGATGAATAAAGTTACATTTCTCAATAAATGATGCAGAATTCTGCAGCTGAAAGAAGGGATTTACTTTGTGTAAGAAGATTTTCCCTCAGTTTTTCAAATAAGCCAGTATGTTGGTGGAAACAACAGCTCAAAGGCTCTGCAGAGCCATCAGCTTGCCTCTGGCAGCGTGATGCTTTCCAGGGCTATCACACACCTCACAATAAAAGCAGCTGACAGACAGTGCTACAGTGGGGTTGAGGGAATGCAAGAGGTGCTTTTAAATTCCTTCACACAGCTAGCTCTTTGGAAGGAAAACACCTTCACAGTGGTCTCAACATCTGAACTTGCCTAATGTTCTCCAAAATAAAAAACCCCATAACATTATATCAGACATTGGAAACATCTCTCAAGGGAAGCAGTGGATTCCCCTACATTGGTCAGTTTCAAGACTCAGCGTGACAGGGTGCTGGGCCAGCTCATTTCAACTACACTATCACCTAGAAAGGTTGGAAGAAGCCATCAATGAGGTCCCTTCCAACCTGGTATTCTATGATACTACTCTTCCCTTTACAAAAATAACAGATATTTAGGCTTTCCTGAGAAAATGCCCCACAACTTAAAACCCACCAGAACTGCAGGAATGTTGTTTTGCAATAGAACAAGCTCAGTTAAAGGGTTCTCTGGCAAGAAAGCAAGGTTTTAATACTCCAGTTTTTAAACACTGCTGGAATTGCAAGAAACAAAAAGATCACAGTGAGTAATAAACATGGACACATTGGCAGAGCTTTGTTTTATAGAAATCAAAACATAATTAACATTGGGCCAGGGCCAAAAGGAAATCCTCAAGGGAAAGTGAAATGTTAACTAAGCTGTGGCAGGATGCAGTTGTTTTCCCTCAAAATAACCCTATAACCATTTGGATGGCAGGAATTATTTTCCTTGAAGTTGTTTTTGGTCTGGGATAAATACCAGACTGCATGACTACAATGGAGGGGACCCAAAATATTAGAACTTTGTGGAGACGAAAAAGGAAGAAATTAGGTAGAAAAGAGGTTGTTTACTAAATAGTCACTAGTTAAATCTGCTAATAATAGGAAAGAAATGTGTGTAAAAGGGAGAGAGATACATATATTAGAGAGTCACCTGTAACCCTCAACCTTTCAGATTTCCATTTCCAGACAGATATTCCAGTTCCTGTGGTGGAACTTCGTGCCTTCTTGTATTGCTCACCATTAGAGAAGTTCTCACTTGGCTTTCACCAATGAGATCAACCTTGTGTGAAAATAGGAGGGCAGGTTTCTCAGCATCATCCTGGCTGTGCCCCAGAACTTGGTGCTAGAGGGCTGAGCACCTAACAAGAAGATTTTAGTTTTTTCCATGAGCATCCTCATCCTATAGGAGACCAAACTTGCTCTGGTTTCAAATCCATGCTGATAGAAATTTCAAGTAAGAGCAACATAGCACCTGCATTCTGTTTCACACAAGTAACACTCAAACTGCCACTGAGACAATGGCACAGGATTATAAAAGAAATGGAGAGATGTCCAGGTGTCCCAGAATTTAGACTTGGTTCTGTTTTTTGAAATTTCAGCTCCTTGCTCTCTAGGAACCACAAAGGACTGAAAATCTCCATGGGGAAGCCTACCTTCTCTTTTGTTGCTTATCTCATCTAGAGGACATGCAGCTGGAACTCTGCCAGGCACTACCTACCTCACAGAAACAGGAAAGCAAACCTACTCGTAAGCATTTGGAGGGATGATCTGGTGCTGTCTGGGATATAAAAATCTCTCTTTTCGTCACTCCTTGTATCAAAGTTGCAAGAGTTAAATGAGCTAGTAAGAATTATGCACAAATAATTTCAATAACAATTGAATCTAAGGCTAAACAACTAGTTTTCTGCTCCTCTTTCTGAACAGCTCACCAGTGGTTTGGGAGCATCCCCTTAGAGCCAGAAAGGACTAAGCTGATCACATTATCTACCCCTTGGTTTGTTTTTCTCTCTTTTTTTTAATAGAAGAAGAAATTCCTTAGAGCATTATGTGTTTTCATCAGTTGTGCACCAACATCTGCTTCTCATCAATAGCTTTTAAGTTCTGTATTTAAAGAATTTTGAGAACTTCTGGGGATGGGCCACAACTTGAACAACAAGACTGAAACTTGGCCTCCAGTTCTAAACTAATGTAATATAAACTCAAAACCCAAAAGGGACTGCTGCTCCTTTGGGAACAGCTAATCAGTGCTGTGCAGCAAAATTAAATCCACTTCTCTGCTTTCAGATGTGTCTCTCTGCCATCTTACAGCTACGCCACATTGCCCTACTTACACAGGAACAGAATCCATGATTCCCTACTAATGATATTCCCTGCCTACCAGGGAATCATAAAAAAATGACTGGCAAAGCAAATCATGACCCATGCAGAAGACAAAATGCCAGTGGTAACTACTCAGTTAAAGAGTTGTATGATTTTAGATGAGCACTTAACCTGTGCCCTAATTATACAACCCATGGGTTGCATGGAAATGTTATACATGGAAAAGAACCACTGTCAGAGGAAATGTGGTTGTGGCTTACAAAAGTCTCCTGGCTGCAGGATTCTTGTCTCTCTTACTTGCAGAGGTTGAAAATGCATAGCCAGTGGGACAAAGAATTGGAGTAGAAAGAAAGAAGGTTAGACAGCCCAACAACAAGCTGCAAGCCTATGCCTGTGCCCTAGGAAAGCTGCCCATGACTCGCTTCTCATCTTCTAGCTGTCCCAGACGGGACATGATTTGTAGATGTTTTAAGTCTGTGTAAATTTCCACCAAGACCAAGAGATTACTGCTCTACAGCTGCTGTGGATGCTGGTAAAAATAGGTCTGCTGTACTTGCGATGGGGAAGCCCAACAGCGGTGTTTTAAATGACATTTTTTACTCTCTCTCTGAGAGGAGCATCAGACCAGCTCCTCTTTGGCAGAGTCAAAAATAATGATGGGCATAACACAAAAAAACACAGGGGGCTGTTTCTAACTTCCATTAGCAGATTAGACAATAACTCCTCAAAATATTACCACGTATTGCCTTTACATCTGTACCTCTGTACACAACTGTAAGCCTCTGTATGCAGAAATACATAACCAAAGGCCAGATTTATGCTCTTAACTAAATATTAATCTCAGAACTGTACTCTAAATTAGCTTCACTGATACTGTTTATCCTCTTTCTTGCATGCTGTTTTAATATATATTCTGAAAGTTGTTTTTGCCTCAGTGTCTTAGAATCTTGCTAACTGACACGTTTGCAAATGCACAACACTGCCATTTTACCCTGGGATAGGGCAGTTGGAGCTGATGGTCATACATTAATACGCAGTTCTCTGACTGCATACTTCAAAGGAACCCTTCCTCTGCTCCCATAGATTCTCCAGAGGAATTACTGCAAATTAACACCAGTTTTAAATTCCATTTCCCAAACCTGAAGGACCCAGAACAGTAACTTTTTCCTCTGCAGTGTTAGATGATTTGAATAGCATTAGCAATATATGGCTGCCTATCAATGGTTTTACAAGCAGTGACGTAATGAAAACAAAAATCAGCAAAACACCAACCAAAGCAAAACAACCCAAAATACCCAAAACCCAACCCCCACCCCCACCCCCTTTCCTGTTACCTCCAGTACAATTAAAAAATCTGAATTGGCAGCTCAAATGAGTAAAGTTTCAAATATGAAGTAACCTTAAGGTAAACAAATTCTAGATCAGGTAGGTTGCACTGACCAAGTACAAACCTATTCAAAGGTTTCTCCTTCTGTAGGACATTGTTTTATTCAAATAGATACTTCCAGCTGTTGAAATAGTTGACCAGACCAGGGAACGTGAGACTATTTTTATACAGACCGTTACTGTAAGTCTGACTTATTTCAAAACATCAAAGAGAGGGGGAAAAAAATGATGGAAACAAGAGAAGTAGAACAAATCCCACTTGGAGAAAAACCACAGTCAAAAAGACAATATTTAGCCATGACCAAGACGAAACAAAAACTTGGGAGATAAAAATCAGATGAAGAATTTCAAAGGGCACTACGACATTTTGTTTATTCTGAGACGTCTGTGGTCATGATACAGAGCAGGGCTGCTAGGAGCTTTCATTTAAATGCCTCCCTCCTAAGCATTTTTCTCATTTTTCCCCCATTTCTATTTCTTGCTGTTTGTCTACAACAGTACTTTGAATAGAAAATTCCTAGATGCCTAAAAATTTGTCTTTGGAACACAGTTGAAACTTTTTCCACCCTGAATATTAAGATCTTTAACCAAGGCAGCTTTGTAAGAACCACACAAAATCCAGGACACTACCTGTGCTTGAAGCCTGAGGTATGGAAGAGAACCACTTCACAGAAGACAACAAACAGAAGACAAAGAAAGACCAACAGCCTACCTAGAGTCATCCAACACTTCAACATCTGCTGCCAAGAGATACGGTTTGTAGGAAAGAAACATGCAGAGTGCCTAAGCAAGAACACAGGCTGAGCAATGGTAACAGAAAAGAGGAGGAAAAGGGTTAGCCAAAAGAAGCCAAATTCTCAAATGGTTAAATTAAAAGAAGGTGCTAAGACACTGTGGAAGAGTTGGCAAAATAAACTGGCATCAGCAATCTAAGACATTGTTTTAACTCTTCCTTGTGTTCCCTGGGACTATGTAAGCTTGTGAGTCGGGTTCCTGGGTGCTGTCCGCCAGATAAGAAGTTAACACTGCTTCAGAGTACATGAATGAAGTCATTCTGTGAAATCCATACAGGATTTGTCTTTAACACATAACCACACACTGCTCAGAGCAGACAACACTCAGCAATCTCTACTGCTATCAAGCATCTTACAACACTATTTTCATTACCTGGACCAAGCAGCGGGGACCGGTTCGGCTGGGCACTTGACTGGTGCGATGGCTGAGGTTCAACCATGTTTGTGTTGATAATGGTGCTAGTGGTGGTGGTGTTGGTTGTGGTACTGCTCTGTATTATAGGATTATTTCTATCCCACATGTTTACAGTCTTGTTGTTGTTGTAATTTGGGTCGCCCCAAGCTGAGGTACCATCATCGATTTCCATCTTGCGGCGAATGGATGGTGGAGATGGCTCTTCCCAGCCAGTTGCCTCACAGTTCTCTTTTTGTTTGGCTGGCACTGGCCCACCAACCCACCCTGACCCCGTCTGTTTTACAGAAGCAGCTCCTCCCCAGTTACTCACATTGTTGTCCTGGGGTTTGTTAGCCCAATTTTGTTGGGGGCCTGACTTTAAAGATTCTCCCCAACTTGTACCTGTATTAGCCTTGCTGTTTGTGCCATTTCCCCACCCACTGGTCCCAGACCTTGTGGAATCATTCCAACCAGACCCTGATCTACTGTCAGAATCCCATCCAGATCCATTCTTCTTCCCATCACCCAAGTGTCCGGGAACAGACGATGAATCTGTCCAATCTCCACCTCCTGAAGTCCAGCTTGGATTTGATTTCTGTCCATCTCCCCAGTTTTGAGATTTGGGTTTCTGAGGTTCACCCCAGGTAGGTGATTTGTCCTCCTGATTTGCGGTCCCACTCCAAGCGTGGCCGCTTTTGGCAGCAGCAGCATTATTAACAGTAGTAGAGCTTGCTGACTCTCCCCAACCCCCGGGGCCATTTGGTGCTTTGTTGTTATTGTCTCCCCAACCTGTGTTTGTTGGAATAGCTGCCGGTGGAGAGTTGACCCACCCAGATACTGAAGAGGTATTTGTACTGTTCATGATGGACCCATCGTTCTTCCCCCCTGAGTTTGAAGATTGAGTAGCTGCACAACCCCAGGCCTCTGTTCCATTGTCATTCTTTCGTTCAGACCTCGGGGACTCTTCAAATTCCCAGGCAGTGTTTTGCTTTACAGGGGTCTGTCCCCACCCCGTATTGGACAGGACCCTGGGGTCAAGGTCATTTCTTGGCAACTGAACTTGCCCTTGGTCTATCATCCCTTTGTCTCTCCTCCTGCCCTCTCCAGCCCCCTCCCTCCCAGTACTGCCTTCATTTTGACTCCCACCGCTGTCATTACTTCCTTCGCTAGCCGTGGTGCCAGATGCTGCAGCTTTGGCCCAAGAGTTCATTTGTTCATTGCCCTGCTGCATGGCAGGGTTTGGACTGGTAACACTGGAGCTATCCCACCCTGCCGATCCTTTCCCATTGATGTCGCTATTGGAATGCTGGCTGGAGGGCTTGCCCCACTCCCCGTTCACACCATTGCTGGTGCTGCGGTTGGGGTGGCCCCAGGCTCCAGAATGCATACTACTCCCAACACCGCTGCTGCCACCACCCCTGCCCCACGCCAGTACCCCAGGACCAGAAGGGGGCCCCGAATCCCACGCGCTCGCTCCATTTCCTTCCTTTTGCACAGCACTGCTGGATCCGTTTTGTTTAGCACTTAATGCTGAGTTCACAGTGTCTCCATTCCCCTGACTGAACCCAGAATTGCTGTTTCCTGTGGCAGGATTACCTGGGGACATCCCCCACACTGAACTGCCCATTCCTTCACCACTGCCCCCGCTGACTTGAGAAACTGATGTTCCGTTAGCACCAGGAAGGCCTTGCAGGTGGGGCGGGATGATGGCCCCCATACCAACAGCCATCCCCCAGTTCGGCAGTCCGTTTGTCTGCATTGCATTGATAGGGTTTGGTGAAGAGTTCATGGGGTTAGTGTTATTTGGTCCATCAGTGTTAAGGTTCTGAGGTTGTACGCTGAAAGACACATTCTGAGAAGTGGACGTTTGTGGTTCTGTGCTCTCTTGCGGCAGCAAGTTTCCCCAAGCACCTAAGGTGCCTGTTGGGTTCCCATTCTGGTTGCCCATGTTCTGACCTATGGCACTGACTGGACTGCAAATACTGGAAGGGTTGCCTGCTCCCACAGTTCCTTCATGTCCAAGTACAGGCCAGGCAGCTGGATTGGCATTAGGGTTAAGGTTAAGATTAATGCCAGCATTTGAGTTGGAAGCACCCCAGCAGTTCTGACTTCTACCATCTCCCATCATGTTGTCCATCTTTCCATCCCCACCACTGGCAGAGCAGTGAGCTAGGCCAGAGCTGGAGCCCGCAGCCACACCCCACACTCTGGCTGAGTTGCCGTTACCGTTTGCTCCGCCAGCTCCAAGGGCACTCTGGTTAGAAGTGCTTTGGACGAGTGCTCCGTTGGCGCCATTATTGCCATTAGTTTTCTTTGTATGTCCAGTGAAGTTGCCTTGGGCACTCCCTGTAGCCATGCTACTGTTCTCTGAGCCACAGTTGGAGGCAGAGTCAGTGTCTGTAGTACATTCTGAGGCAGACTCAGTCTCAGCTCCGGTAATGGAAGGCCACGCTTCCTTGTCAGTCCTGTCTATTATCACTTTATCCCAGCTGCAGTTGCCTTCACTCCGGAAAGCGGGCTGCTGTCCCCAGTGGGAATTCTCATAATGGTCTCCCAATCCACTGTGGCTGAGATCTGAAAGAATACAACAAGGTTAAAAATTAGTCCACTGTTCAAACAGTGCAAAAGCCCTCTATTAGCTACTACTTTGCATGCTAAACCGCTAACATTTAGCTTACATACTGTATGTAACAGCAATTTGCCTCACTACAGTGAAGCACCATGCACACACTTAGCTTGGCATTTTTATTCTGGTTAAAGTAATGGAACAACTCAGTTTTAGAGTAACAAAACTGGGTTTTATCCCTCAGTATACCAGAATAAAAAGACTAAGCAGGCAGTAAATGAGGACAGCAAATACACTAATTGATGTGGAAAACCTAAAAAGCATATTTGGACAAAACACAGTAGAGCATCTAACAGACTCTTACCATTCATCTTGACTCAATTCTCATTCTCCAGAGAAACACAAAGAAAGAGCATCCAATAAAAAATGTCAAATGCCTGCCTGTCATTAGATATTACACACCCACATCACACTCCACACACTAAATTCATACAGCATTTAGGTTCATGACCTTTCCTGTAAATAAAGGTAGAAACAGAGTCACAGCCATCTTCACTCTTCAGTGGCAGTTGTACATTAACACCGCCACGGTAACTTACATTTCAGCAGAGAACTTGGCCATTTCTAATTAACAGACAGTACTGTCAGGAAGCTGCTTCTTAAGGGATTTATGTGCAGTTTAAACATTCCTTTGTGCTTGAACATACAGTCCAATCCCCCCTCCAAATGAGTGAAAATCAATGCTATATTGTACAGACACTCCAAAGATGGTATTGTCAGAGCACTACCCACATTCTCATAGATGCCAATCCAAAGAATTAAACAACATCACCTGAACACCTATTTGCCTGTTAAGAGCACAATGCTAACCTAGAAGACACATCCCTGCTCATGCTGAGAACTCAAACTCAGGTGGCTTTTGCATTTACTTCCCATCCTGGTGGCTCTCTGCAAGGTTTCTAGTACAGATGACTCCTTTGAGTTTCTTTTGATGGGAATTTTATAGCAAGCACTTGAGCCTGATCCTAGGGACGTGTCCTAGAGACCATCTGCAGAACTGCTCCTCTTAACTCAGTGTCTAAATAAAGGAGAACGCTGCATATAGACACGTTACAAATTTTGGATGTCAGTTATTTTTACTTGCTGCAAATTTGCAGAAACGTGACTTTGAATTTTTATTTGGCTAAGAGCAGCATTTTGTGGGGAGGATGGATGCAACAAACCTCCCAAAGAAGCTGTTACCAGTGGAAGTCTTAATATGCATTAATTTAAATCACACATATTTTGGTGTGATCAGCTTCTCTAACTGCTTCCAGTTAGAAGTGTTCTGATGCTGGGGGGAAAAAAAAATAGAAGACTATAAAAAGTCTCCTATTCACATATTTCACCTGCAGCTTCTCAAGAAAGAAGGTGATTACTTGGCTGCTTCAAGAGTTATCAAGATAAAGAACTGCCTTTGAAAAACACTAAATAAACTGAAGCCAAAGTATGAATGTTAGAGAAAGGATGAAGAAATTGTCTTAGCTCATCACCTGCTTTTTCATGATGACAGGAAAAGCCAAGCATTTCATAGAAAGAGCTAAATAATTGACAGGTGTACGACAAATCCAAAAGAGAAAAGAAGCTGCTTGGTTTTACCCGGATTCTTTCCCCTACATGCAACAGCTAGAAAGGAAGAAAGCATCCTGTTATCCCTGGGTAAAGCCAACTGCTTACATTAGGAAACTAAGGAAGAAAGTTGAAAATTTACCTGACAATCTAGGTTTGCCTCACAGGTGTCAAATAGAGACCAGAATCCCAGAGAAGCCTGTGAAATGACTTTCAAAGGGTCGACAGGGTCAGAAAAATGAGCCAAGCAGCATTCTTAGCAGAGTAGGAATGAACAAAGGCAGAAAGCAGCAGCAGTCCAGGCCAGAAGATAAGAAGTTGAGGCAAGCAAGGAATCAGATAAGAGGAGTTGTGTGAGATTTTTTTAAACACCGTGGGTGGTGAGATTTGGCACTGCATTTCAGACATGACAGAAAGATTTCAAAGTCGCTTGAAAGACATTGTACCAATAAAAAGGTCCTGTCAAAGCTGAAACCTAAGCTCCATGTGCACTGCCCAAGGCAAGTGAGAGCATCTGTGCAGGGCAGGTTTGTGAAGAAGGATCAAGAGCACAGTGCAAGACGTCTCAATACGCACAAAAAATGGCACCAAGACTGAGGAGATGATGAAAGGGAGCTACTTGTTTAATCATTTCTTTCACTTTTCTCTCTCCTCCAAAGATGGTGGTTAAAGCAATGCTCAAGTTTGAAAGCACTTAGGAGACAGAAAGTAAAAGGAAGGGAAGAGTTGGGAATGGAAGGAGATGATGACAAAACAGCTTTGAAAGGTGCCTGTGAGCAGGGAGAGAAATGGTTCATTAAATAAGGTACTGGGATTTTGAAGAGCAGTCAGAGAAACAAGAATTTAAAAAAAAACAAAAATCACTAGAAAATAGCCAAGTGCCTGAGCCTGGAGAAGCACATTCACTCCAGACAGGGTCTCACCAAGTGTGGTTGGTTGGAAGCAGCACATGATCACCTCAAATCCCTTCACATTTCAAGGCTTTGCAACTCCAGAGTTACTCCATTTCACGTACCACCTACACAGTTCCTCCCCCTGAGGTTCAGATTATGCCCTCAGCAATAGTCCCCAGCTAATCTCTAAGTGGTTGCTTTGATAGGGATTACGCTAATTCTGTGCAGGTGACATAAATGAGCAAGCCCCTCCTGGAAGAGCAGTGTACCTGTGGTGGCCTGCCCTGCTCTGCAGGCAGCAGCACCATGCTGGTACATTCTTCAAAGGTAAGATTCAAAAATGAGAGTAAAGATGTGCAATAGCTGTCCAAATATTTACTGAGACAATTGGTTCTACCACCAAAGGTTGATGCTATAAAGCTGGTAAGAGACAGGACAGATAAAGAGAAGGGGGTGGGGGGTGGAATTCACCAAGTACACAGAAAGCTGCAAAATCTGTGACTTTCCTCACAGACAAACATAACAGTTTGAGGACAGGGCTGAACCTGAAGAGAGTAATTTTTATAGTCTTATCTCTAGAAGCAGATAAGCAAAAGACACATTTCCATTTTCTCTAGACTGTAAAGCTAGGAGCACAGTCCTGCTTAATCCACAAGGACTTTAAACATTTGGGAGAAATAAAGGAAAATATTTTGTATGCTTAAATCCAGGGAATATTTCTGGGTGGTTGAGGTTGGGTTGGTTGTGGTTTTTTGTTTTGTTTTGGTGTTTCATTTTTGGTTGGTTGGTTGGTTTGGGGGTTTTTGAGCACAGATCTCCTCCAACTTTCTAGGAAACCAACTCATCACAGAGTGAGTTACTTTTCTTCTTAAAGCTGTTAAGACTAAAATGGGAGACCCACTAAAAAAATTCTTAAGAATCAATTCTTCCATCTGCAAAGATCATAAAGAAAAGCACTACAGCCCACCAGAAGCATTTCTATCCTTCCTGTGTGAAGTGAGCAAAGGTTTTAAACAGCACACCAGGAAGAGGAACCACGGAGATCCTAATGCTCCTACACCACTAAGTGGTTTTTCATTTCACATTTTGTGTTTGAAAATCTCAGTTATGCATCTTTTATAAAATATGGTTCCCTTATGAACAACATTTCTTCAGGAATCAGGAAGGAAAAAATTAATCTGAGGACAACAGCTCACATCAGTTTGAAACAAGCACACAACTTCTGTCAAATCAGCAATCATACCTGCTACCTGAAAAATGCAGGGCTTTGACTGGTGCTGCCAATAAGCACTGGAGGGCCTGTTTTGGTTTGCTTTAATTAATATCCTTCATGGGATGGGAGGAGATTGCTGCTATTATTACATACTGTACCCAACATACTTTATCAACTTCAATTTAGGCATTATTAAAAAAAGAAAGCATCTTTGGACAATGAATATGAACAATTAGCTGCAAAATCAGTTTAATGTTTACACAGATAACAGATGTAGAGGTTGACTGAAGTGAAATGGGAGACACTGCTGCATGCACTCCTTAGAAAATACTCTGCCTGCACAAGAATATCCCCAAAACTTCAGTCCTCCTCCAAAAATGTCATTTACAATAATAACTATTTTCATGTTTATACAGCTGAGTTAAAAGTAACTGCATCTTCCTAACTCCCATTATAGCAATTAGCCTGAAGGCTGCGCAGTAAGATTATGCATCTTCAACTACAACAGAACCTTCACCTGATACAGGAACCAAGCTATGGAAAGGTTGCAAAATGGCAAAGCCTGGGATCAACACCTCATGAGAACCACAATGTTAATAAGTTTTGTTCATCCAGTTTCAAATCAAATCTAACAGTGACTCCCTTACTGCTGGTTTTCTCTTTCAATTCATGGTAGTCAGTGTAACAACATCCAAACTCATTGGCTGGTCCTGTCCTGCCCAAAGGATGGATTACCCACAATGTTTTTTTTGCTCTGACACACAGAACAGAGAAAAACCTCAAAGGCCACTGACAGTCCTGCTGGGGATTTGACTTGTCACAAAACAACTAGTGATTCTGAGTAGGAAGTTGAGAAAAGAGGGCACATCCATTTCCCCCCTAGCCCCCCAAAGAAATAGTTTTCAGTTCAACACGAGCAGCTCTTTAAAAGACTACACAGAAGTTTTTCTACATCTAAATCAGATAGCAATTGCCAGAAACATTTTAAATGCCTGATCAAATGCAGCCTCATTCCACAAAAGACCATGATACATGCTGAAGAATGAAATATAGTGAAGGAGAAAATCTGGGAATTGTAGTGCTAATATTTCAGGTTACCTGCTACATCCAGCTCTAAGCTTACACCGAGACAGGGCAAATTCAAAAGCTGTCATCTATTTGAAGCCACTTACAAAGCTAACTTACGACGAGCCTCGCAGATGTGAGAAAGCTGAAATTTTGAGCAGCATACATAATGTGAAAAGACAGAAAAGGGATGGAAGCATTGAACAAAACAGCTCTGTTTTAAAGCTAAACCATCTTTAAGTGCACAAGTGGGAAAGCCTGTTACCCTGTTTTCATTTTCTGCACTACGACATCAGAATGTAGCACAGGGGGTAAAAAAAAAAAGCTTTTAAATGCATTAAGGAAACGAGCAAAGAAAAAAAACAACCCACCACACACAACATTTTTCATTCTTAGTAGAGATCCCACTAAATGCTACCTCTCCAAAACCACAAAAGCAGCAGCAGAAAACATGGGAAAGAACTGCATTTTTCTGCTCAGTGCAACAAATCTTTAGCAAGCAGCTCACTGCGAAGACGCCATTTTATCAAACCTGAAACGCAGCCAAAAGCTTAGGACGCTGTGCTGCTGCTCCCTCTCTGAAATGTTATGTAATAAATTGATTTAACAGAAGCAGATGCTATTTTCTCAGGGTTAGGGTTACTACTTCTGGTTTTTTTTTTTCCTCCCCTTTTTTTCCCCTTTTTTTTTTTGGGGGGGGGGGGGGGGGGTGTCTAAAAAGGACTGATGGGTAATAAAAAATACCTGAGGAAAGGAGCCGCCCAACCATCCTAGGAGACGCTACATTGTGTGCAGAGCTGTTTCTACTCCTGCATCTACGTTCTCCAGGGCTCTCGGCTTCAATATGTCGGCTGTGTACAGTGTGAGCCTCATCCTGTAGAGCTGCCAAGAAAATCTCTCTGTGCAAGCGTGCGCCCAGACAACCTGCAAGCTCGGTCGGGCCTCGGTTGCACTGGCTATGGAAATGCCCTTTCCACGCACAGCCCTCCTCCCCCTTCCCCTCGCTCCGCTCCTTAACTCTAGGTGAAGGTATCAACAGAGTAGGATTTTTAAGCTTTGATTATCTAATTGCAGCTGACACTAAACCGATCTTCCTTCCTCTTTAAATTCTTTCAACTGTCACAAAACATTTTCACTTCAGGACCCAGCTACAATTAGCACCCTAGCCGCTTTTCTCTCGCTTTTGAAAGTCAGCCAAGAGAAGACGCGGGCGCTGCCGACTGCCTGCATGGGCAGCAGCTCCTGCCCAGCCTCTTCCTGCCAGTCCCAGCCATAGCTCCAGCCCGGTGTTCTGCCTGCACAGGCAACATATCCTGCCCAGCCTCCTCCTGCCTGCCCCAGGCTCCTGCCTCCCCAATCACAGCTGCTGCCTCCAGCCCCACATCCTCCAGCCTGCCCCAGCGGCAGCTCCCACTCTTGTCAGGCAAGCAGCAGACCAAGTCCCAGTTGTATATTGGCACTCTGCCAAGCCCTTAATGACTTCCCTGCCTCCATCCAGAAAAGCTCTAAGTGGCAAACACGAGCATGTTAATCAAAGGCTCTGTTGTTTATCAACCTTGGGAAGCACTGCCCTAGACAGCGCGGCTCAGGCGTGTTCTGCCTCCTGCAGCCCTGGCACCGACCATCTTTGAACAACTGCAGGCTGGCAAGCACTGGTTCCCTTCGAGCCACATGAACATCCAGAGTGTGAACAGAAGGAGGGGGAGGATGAATGTTTTCAGGACCTAAACATCATTACAAATCCTGGGGACACACTTAAGAGAACTTTTATCAATGCATCTATATAGATCTCAAAGGCTAACTTACACACAGACTGCCAGTACACCTTATACGCTCCCTTTACAATTATTTCCCCTTCTCATTTCCTTGCTCTTCCTCCTCCTCCTATCTGCCCCAAATACATCTTAATTACACAGTAAATGGAGCACGTTTCAAATTTGCTGTTTCAATTCTTGTCAGGTGTTCACTTGAGCAGTTTCACCCTCCTGCACTGGATCACTGATGTCTCTTTAAAGGTTTGGCTGCATTCTCAGGATTGCTGCCACTTCACTACCACAGCACAATCGCTGCTGCTATTCTTGGCTGCAGAACTGTTCCACTGAAGCACTCCTGAAAATAGTTAGTTTCCTTCTGCAGACGTTTATTCAGTTTCTTTGCAGTAGTTTCTGAATGCTGGATGGGGTTTAACCTCATTTTAAACACAACAGATGAAAGGGAATTCAAATTTTTGGGTCCACTCAGAAAACTATTTCAAGTGCAACATCAGAGTCAAGTCTGCACTAACTTTGAAGTTCAAATTTTGTTGTGGTTTATTACATTCTTTAGTACCAGCTAGACATGATTGACATTTCCATTAGTTGAGATTATTTGTCAAAACTGAAGAGAACAGAAGACACATTCCCATGTTCATTGTGTTTTTCTAACATATCTAACATACCCAACTTCAATTTACAGAGGCAGGTACTGATGAAGGGCACCAAACCAAGGGGACTCTTTTTACCAGACAGGGGTACATAGAGAGGTAATGAAGAATCCCAAGAAGAGTCAGAGCCTACACCAAGTTCTGGGGGCAAAATGAAGCACAGCTTCCACTCCAGCCCATGCTGGCAGTGCGTGTTCCCTTCCACATGCCCCATCTTCTAGCAATCTCGACAGGCCATGTGTCTGCTAAGTTTGAAATCCTTACAGTTACCTGCAGATTGAAAAGAGACCACTCACCTGATCTAAGGAACTATTCCTGCCAAGTCACCAAAGAAGCCCTTCAGCAACAGGGACATAACATCCCCAAGTGCTCTATCTCACTTCCTCAGATAGCTTTCATGCTGGCACGTTTTTCCTAATGTCTAACCTTAATCTTCCTTGTTGAAACTTAAGCCCATTATTTCTTATCTGATCCATCACAGGCACACAGAACAGATCGTTTTCTTCCCTGCAGCGGTCATTTAGGTATTTCTGCATTTCCAGTTCCAGTCTTCCTTTGACTTAGGAGCTGCAATTCCTTCAATCCATGCAAGCCTCGCTCTCAAGACCTCTCTACTCATCCTTCTGCAGTTCTCCCAGCTGGTTCACTTCCTCCTGAAGGCACAGTACCCCAAACTGGACTCAGTATCCTGAGGCCTTATCAGCAGTGCCTCCTGGGAAGCAGTAGTTTATATCCTTCAGCAGGTCTGTTATCTTTTCAACAGTGTAAGACCATAAATCTGATTTATCCCATGGCCAACTCCAAGTTAATTTTTTCAGCACGATACTCATGTCGCCGCCCCAGTCAAAATAAAGAACCTGTCCCTTTATGTCTTATTCAATGAGATAATTTTTATCACCACTACTCTATATTGTAGTTTTGCCTTCCAGTTGCCTTGCACTCTTCTCCATTTGGCAGCATTGAAAAAAGGAAATGAAGGTTGTTTACAGGCACAAACGTGACAGAAATACCCAAGAGTACAGATTTACACTCTCACTCCGAACATTTTCAATCTGCCAGTAAGGACTCATAGCTACTCCCTTGTCTACATCTTCCTGAGCAGCTATGACACTTCTTACAATACACTTCATCTCCTACTTCCCACTTATTTACACCACCACACATCCATCACGAGAATGTCTTCTGAGGTACTGTCAAAAGCTGTATAAAGTTGACTTTAGGACAGGATTTTCCCCTCCCATTTTGCAGTGCCTGTCGCACTGCTGACAGGGAACTACTCTGCTTTGGCACGACCTGCTCTCCACAAACCCACGCTGGCTCTGTGCATCTCCCTTTAAAGTTCTAAATGTACAGAAATAGCTGCTGTGGTTATTTTTTTCTAGTATCCTTGTAGCAGATTCCTCTGACTGATCTGCAATTCCTCCACTTCTCCTTTCTCTCCTTTTGCCATTAGTTCTTTTAGAATAGAATAGAATTTTGTTTTCTGGTTCCAGTTCTCACACTCTGAGGCAAGCAGGTGGGTCAGCTTGCTCCAACCCATCCTCAAGGTCTGCTATGAATTTCATCATGTCCAGACACTTGGAAACATTTTATTTCCTTAAGTTCTCTAATTCATTACAGCCTTAGCTCTAAACCAATCATTAGTTTACAGACAGACAAAAGGCACTGAAAGTATTCCTGATGCCATCTCTCAATGGCTTTGTTGAACATCAGACCAATTGCACTGGCCTCACTTTTACTACTGATGGACTTAGGAAAGTGTTTTATTTGTGTTCTTTGTTGATGTTTCTTTTTTTCTCCTAACAGCTACAAACTTATTTGTTTTGTATTTGTTTTTTTCCATTGCCCTACCTGTTCCCCAAGCTGTATGAATGCAGTTGCTGATAATTTTCACATGACCTTACTCCCTCTGCTCTTCCCAAAGACCAAACTCTTTACTTCGTGGTGACTTTGACCTTAATTAGTTGCTTTCTACCTTTTACTTCTCCACCATAAGAGACAAGTCCTGCTACTTAATCTCTTCACACACTTTGTCAGGGAACTGCCATCTGCACATTTTAACACCTTGCCAGACTCTGCCTCCTGACCCTCCTCCCCCCAGACACCTGGGCAGTTCTATCACTAGAGCATAGCCACACACAGTGAAGCAGCTCTACTGACTCTGAAGCAAAAGCAGCAGCCTTTTGAGTCAGGACGCTTCTGCACAGCTCCACTCTCTGAAAGTGACGACAGCAAGATCTCAGTTATTTATTTTTTCACAGATTTCTGGTTTTCCTTCTTCTGCTGAAAAATTCTGATCACTGTCAAATACATTTGAAGCAGCGGATTTGTTTTTCACGCCCTGCTGCCTGATGTCAGATAACACACAAAATACAGACAAATTCATTCCAAAGATTAGTTTATTGATGATTTTTTTTTAACCATCCTTTTTCATTCAAAATGTGTTTGCGCCACAAAGATTCCTGCTGCTCTATCAATATTCAAAGCACTTTCTGGAATTGTGGAGAACTGACACGGCAGATGAGACCCTTTACTAGCCAAAACTCACTTCCCACAGACTTCCCCATTGCTGCATTTCAAGAACTGCTCATCACTCAGGAGAGTAGCTCCAGACAGTACCTACTGGCCAGATTCCATCTCCATGTTAACTGCTACATTCTGGTCCTTTCAGGCTGTTTGCTTCACTTCCTTTTGACTAAACATACACCTGTCACTTGTGACCTTTGATAACACTGCCTGACTTCAGGGACATCTACCAGACAGCAAGCACTATCAAATGGTAAACAAAACCCTGAGGAACCAAACAAGAAGACAGAAATATAATCACCACTCATGCAACATCTGGTGGTACCTGAATATCCTTTTAACACTAATTGGATGAGACTATTGACAAAAGATGTCATCCAAACATATCCTGGTAATTTCCATGTAGGGTTTTTTTCTTTCAACAAGTGGCATAACATCAAATTTGATCACACCTTCACACAGGCACATTGCAGATATGTTGTGTACAAAGTAAGCTGTAAAATGAGCTGCTGCTCTGCGAATCACGGCCAGCAGCTAACCCAGCAGCTAACCAAGAGGTGCACAACTTGAAGCCTGGTAGGAGTTTGATTGAGGGTAAGCATTATGTGTTTGCTGCATAGTTACCTTCCACAGAAGCAGTATAAACAGCCAACTCTTGCGCTACAAAGGAACATCACCATGCTAGTCCCTTCATTCCAGATCAACAGCAATGGTATAATGAAGCAAATCTTCCAGGTATTGCAGAGTACACTTTACAAAAACAAGTGTACTTGCTATAGAAAGCGTGAAATGGTATCCACAGAAAGTGCGCAAACAAGATGAGTAAATACAAATGTATTATCTGATCCCTGGTATCTAATTTCTAGCATTTAGTGCTTTGACTACTAGCTATGAAAACCAGAATACAGCAATAAAGCAAATTATGCAGAATAAAGCTATTTCTAAAGTTTCTGGGTTTGTTTCTGTAACTTTCCAACTAAAAGCAAACCCACAGTAAATTTTTTTGCAGAGATGTTCTGCTAGTGAAATAAGAGAATACAGGCCCAAAGAGATAAAGTTCAGCAAATTATTTCCATACAGGCTGCTCCCACATGTGCTTTATTCATTAAAACTCATGCCACCAGAAATCAGCTGAATCTTATTTCAAACTGTGGGAATGAGAAGTTATTCATATACAACAGAAACACTTTTGCACATACACACCTCATCTCAAATCATCACAAAGCACAATAAGCTAAACTGGGCTGCTCAAACGTGCCTTTAGGTTTGAAGGTCACTAGTGCTTTGCTAAATCTGACACAATAACTGTATGTCAAAGCTTATCTGTGTTTTCCAACTATATTGACTGGTTTTAGAAGAGAGATTATCTCTCCCTAAAACTTTTCTCTTACTGTGACTTAACATCTCTGTAGGATTGCCCTATTAGAAGGAACTCTGAAGTAACCCTTGAGAGGCTGAGGGAGCTGGGATTGCTTAGCATGGAGAAGAGGAGGCTCAGGGGTGACCTCATTGCTCTCTACAACTACCTGAAAGGTGATTATAGCCAGGAAGGGGTTGGTCTCTTCTCCCAGGCAACCAGCACCAGAACAAGGGGACACAGTCTCAAGCTGCGCCAGGGGAGGTTTAGGCTCGAGGTGAGGAGAAAGTTCTTCACAGAGAGAGCTGTTCATCATTGGAATGGGCTGCCCAGGGAGGTGGTGGAGTCACCATCCCTGGAGGTGTTCAAGAGGGGATTGGACGTGGCACTTGGTGCCATGGTCTAGTCATGAGGTCTGTGGTGACAGGTTGGACTTGATGATCTTTGAGGTCTCTTCCAACCTTAGTGATACTGTAACCCACAGTCAAGGTACTAGGTATTTAAAATTAGTATTGTCAGACTCATTTTGCCAGGCTTGCTTCCTAAAAAAATTCTCAACCCCAAGGTTAACAGATCTTGAAGAAGAGATAACCTGCCCCACAACGGCACTCAGCCACTTCCAGCTGCCCACCACACTTATTTCAACACGCGCGTACCATCCCCCAGGCAGGAATGCACTAACTCCTGCTAAGGAAATTCTGAAACATGCCATAAAACTTCCAGCTTCATAGGAAAGGAGAATAAAGTTCAGCACAGAATCTGACATCAGCCCACAGTAGGAAAATAAATCTCTGAGGCTGCTGTCAAATTCTCACTTCCCAGAAAACAAGAGACAGAACAAATTAAGAGCGTAACTCTTCAGCTTCCACAACGATTTTGTGTCCTCTCTGTCTGGCTGCTGCAGGAGCTGCTCGCTTCCATTTCTTTTTAGGCTTATGGAACATATGTCATGGATCTGTTCCACGAAATACTCCACTCATAAATGCAAAGGAAGGGCAGAAGTTTCAGCATGACTCCTGCAGGACATGGTACTTTTCCTCTGAGGTGCTGGATGTTGCTTTCACATTGCTGAATTGCACAAAAGTGAAAGGCATCTTCAACAAAAAAAAAAGATTACTTCTTTTGATCTTTGTGCTTCTAATCATCAAACACACAGTGGTTGCCTGGAGACTCTATACAAACTTCACAATTTGTGAAGAAACAAAGGAGGATGTATTACTTGTTATTTTTAATCTCCCATGGTAGCTCCCAGGAATTACCTTGTACATCACATGGCAAAAGGACCACTCCGTTAATGCCTCTCACCTTAATGAGGGAAGTTAACTATTCACCACAATTATTGGAGTCAGCTGGCTAAGCAGGGAGGGAAGATACACAAAGCTGCATTCTTCAAGTAAAAATAAACTAGACTAGGTCTGGGCCCCTCAGTTTAGGAAGGATGCTGACTTGCTGGAATGTGTTCAGAGAAGGGCAATGAAGTTGGTGAGGGGTTTGGAACACAAGCCCCATGAGGAGAGGCTGAGGGAGCTGGGGTTGCTTAGCCTGGAGAGGAAGAGACTCAGGGGTGACCTTATTGCTCTCTACCTGAAGGAAGGTTGTAGACAGGCAGATGTTGGTCTCTTCTGCCAGGCAGCCAGCACCAGAACAAGAGGACACAGTCTCAGGCTGTGCCAGGGGAGGTTTAGGCTGGATGTTAGGAATAAGTTCTATATAGAGAGAGTGATTGCCCATTGGAATGGGCTGCCCAGGGAGGTGGTGGAGTCACCGTCATTGGAGGTGTTCAGGAGAAGACTTGATGGGGTGCTTGGTGCCATGGTTTAGTTGTTTAGGTGGGTTGGATTGGTTGATGGGTTGGATGTGATGATCTTGAAGGTCTCCTCCAACCTGGTTTATTCTATTCTATTCTAGATATGAGAATCCTGCCCATGAATTACAGATACATCTTTCCTTCAGGGTAATCCTGAGGAGTACTGTAAAAGGGGTATCTCAAGAACAAGCTTTGTAGCTTAAGGTAGAAGCTGCAGACGAGTAACTGTTCCACTGAAAAATGCTCCACAGTACTACAGAAAAGAGTTAACACAACAGTTAACAATGAATAAATTAAAAACCCCTGTTTTCAGGGCATAAGATTTCTGAAATGTTTTATGTAATCTGAAATGTTTTAATTTCTTCACAGTTTGTCTAGATGATGCTTTATGGATTACCATAAAGGAGAAACAAGAAGTCACTTCTCTCCTCCACTCCACTGATATTTCCAAATGATAAACCTGACAAAGAATATATTAGTGGTCATTAATTCCCACTTGCCTTACACTGGCAGAACATCCTTTTTAATTCATGACACTGCAGTTAGAGTTCTGATAAGTGTTTTGGATATGCCAAGGCAATAGATAACAGAAACTGCTGATAAGAGACTACAGAGATAAAATAGTGTGATTTCTACAGTGAAAGGGCTGGCAATGCCTCTCTAAGAGCCTTCTTTGTATCCAGGTAGTTATAAATAGGACCTGGAAGGAAGGTGGTTGCATAATTTCAAGTTAACTATGAGGACTAGGGCATTATAAACAGAAAAGCTACAGCTATGAATTTACATTAGGTAACCTCTGGCTACGAGAGGTTAGCACACAACAATCCTGACTCTTTGATTAGCAGCAGGTCATCCATCAAAAAGAAGAGTTACTACTGTTTATCAAGAGTAAGCACACATGGAAGACTTGCTTGGGCAGAATCCAGCACAGGTCTAACCAGCTCTGGCTAGGCAATCAGGCTACCCGAGAGGGAGAAAGCCCTAAGCAATGATGTACTACTGACTGCCTCAAGACTTTGAAGATGTTTAATAATGTTTATGAAGTGATCACTCTTCTACAGTGCAGGTGCTGTTCAGATAAAATTCCTGTTTAGATGGGCATCAGGTACTGATTCTTCTGGACAGCTGTGATACATGTGTTCCTTCACTTTCCCAGAGAACTTTTACTTGCAGGCTCTTTAGTAAATACCCAGGGAACCAGAGACAGACATTTAAAGGAATCCAGTTGGTACTGATAAGAGAAGGAAATCTCAGTAAGATTCCTCATGTTTAAAATTCTGTATTTTCATATTCACGAAAATATGACCCAGTTTGAACTAAATTTCATGGAAAATTTATAACTTAAGTGCTAGAGGATTTCAGGATGTAGAATCCCACTTTTTTTCCTAAGGCTGATAGTCAAATCCTAACAGCTGAGATGAAAAGCCTTTGGCCTTCCCTGGGTACTCTTTTACTTCTTTGCTCCTCAAGGTGAAGATGAAGCCAGCCTGAGAGACTGAATGAGACTGTCAAATATAGGCACTTCATGGCTAGAAAGGTCTCTCAGCAGTGAGATGCCATACTCCCCTTTGGGCCTCACAAAGCAGGCACACAGCTGTCGCCGCTACACTCTGAACTGGATGGAGTCATTTTTTCTCTTCTATAAACTGCAGCTAGAGAACGAACTGGTGCTCCACCTGCTGGAAAGAGAACTGAAGGAACTCCACCGTTCTGCAAGTTCTTCCTACCAGGAAGATGCAACCATGCTTTAAATCTCAAAACACAATCTCTTCCTGTCAGCAGACAGTAGCCAAGGATTCGGCTTGTCTAAGATTCTCTACCCTGCTCCAAGAAGTGCGCAGAGATTTTTCTGGTGCCTTTGAAAGCTTTTGTTTTGACTTTACACAGCAAACAACAACCTGACAATTCTGACTGTGTGCACTAATTGCTTTCAAGTAATACTTTTGCTGAGAGTTTGACATGGGATAACTTGTTTTGTGCAATGTGGAATAACAGCACAAAGCTGCACTCCTGATGGCTGCACTCCTAATTCCTTTCATTTGTACGAGCTGTTACTGTATTCAGATTTTTTCCAAGAGTAAAGTAGCAAACTAATAACAAAGCAAACTAATTCAACAGGGTAACACATCTGCCAGACTGATAGACGACAGAATCAAGCCTTATTTTACACAACAAGTTAAAACAGGAATCAGGGAAGGAAGCCTAAAACCTCGAGATTAAAATGCATCTGAGCAAGATTCAAAGTCAGGCAGGTGTTAGGTAGCATGCTCTTAAAGTGAGTTCTTTTCTGGATTGTTATGGTTTATGGTAGACTGTTTCAAGATCTACAGTATGTTCTTACACATCAAACAAAGTTGTATCAGATAGGTCTATAACAATGCTTTGCAGAAGTCTAATACTGGCCCTCAACAGCCTGAGCCACTTGAGTTGGTCATCTGCCTCTAGCATATAAATAATTGCTGGATGCCTCAAAATAAATTTCTTTTATATATGTGTATGTATGCATTTTGTATTATGCACATAAATATATCTCACACAGAACATTAGCCTGGTAGTGAACAAACACCTCCAAATCAAAAAGAAGCCACAAATGTCAGCCACCAACCCTGATGAACTATGACCTGCAGAACAGATGAGAGTGCTGCTCCCTAAAAAACCCTCATCATTCTAAGAAAACAATGTTTTATTTTGCCTTTTCAGAGGTGTATTTCTGGGGAGCAGCTGAATAATATTTTCCTGTGAACTTTGATAAGCACAAAAGGTGTAATTTTGAGAGATCATTTCCTTATCTAACTAAAACTTCTAAGGACAACACCAAATAATTTTCTCTGCTGGAGCTCAGTATCACAGCAGCAAGTACAGCAAAAATACTGAAAGATTCACTAATGCCCAAAGGGAAAGAGTGCAGACAGTTCAGCTCCGTATTTTGTGATGTCTGACAGTGCTAATGAGTGATAACGAGCAACACTTGAGATCATACAGAAATTACTAATATTCAAGCTATCAAAAACCCCCTTGTGACTTAGTCCAGATAACTTTTTCTAAGCCATAGATAGCATTCTCTGATTTGCCTAACACAACACACACAGCAGTGATGAAAAAGGTGATTTATGCCAATTACTGACTATGCTCATCTCCACTGCAAGTTACATGATCTCTAGCACAGAAGGGCAAATAAGACGAGAGCTGCTGCTCAGGTCCTCATTTGCAGCTTCAGGAAAATAAGGGTAGCCAAGAGACTTACTCCTCAACATGCTATTTCCAATTGCCAAAGGAGGGTTGGGGTGTCTATCTTCAAAGGATGGAATAAAGGGGTAGAAAGGCCTATGATACCAAACTACTCTTCCCAAATCGTTATTTTCCCGATGTGAGAAGAACAATTGAGAGCATAAGCAAGTAAAGGCATAAAAGTGTCACAACACAAGCAAAATTCCTGGGCTTATTCCACATAAAATTCTATGCAACACTCTCTTTAAAGACCATTACAACTGCCCAAATGACCAATGCTTCTCTAAGAAGGATCAAAGAAGAAAGGCTTACATTTCCTCAAGATCATATCTGTTATAATTATCAAAGGAGTGGGAGAAAAAGGGGGAAAACGCCCCATAGCTCTAAGCATCTAAAGATTCCAATTCATAGCATGGTTTGGGTTGAAAGGGACCTTAATGATCACTTAGTTCCAACCACCCTGACACAGCCAGGGACACCTTCCACTAGCCCAGGTTGCTCACAGCCTCATCTAACCCTTGAACACCTCCAGAGAGGGCATCCACAACCTCCCTGGCAACCTGTTCCAGTGTCTCACCACCCTCTCTGTAAAGAACTTCTTCCTAACAGCCAGTCTAAACCGGCCCTCCTCAAGCTTCAAGACCTAGAAATTACATCACCTGTCTGTAAGACAAAGAGCAACAGCATGCACTTTGCTTCAAATCCTGTTATTTTAAGACAATTCTTAACATCTCTTTAAGTTTACGCAACACCTGTGGTGGCACTGAAGGACCTCACTACGTAAAGAACAAACTGGTGATATCCACTGGAGTTCAATCCTTACCTGTTTGGGTCTTACTGGGATGATGCTGTCCACCTGCTCCTTGCTGTGGAGGAGGACTGGCCCCTGCTTGCCCAGTGCCTTGGGCTGGGCTGGTGCCGGTCAGAGCGCCGGTGGGCAGCGGCTGCCCCCGCTTTAGGAGCTGCTTCTGTTCTTGCTGGCGGAAGCGTGGAGGCACCTCACGAGGCAGGTAACGGGATGCAGCCGGCTGCTGCCCATTAGCAGACGCACGCTTGCCATTGCTGCTGTTGGTAATAGTGCTGGTGGAAGTACTGGTACCGGTACCGGCAGGTTGGGGCTGGCTTAAACTGGTCTTAATAGGTTCTGGCACTACAGGAAAGAGTAAAAAACAACAACAAACACACAAAAATAGCTTTAATATCAGACATTTTGTGGGGTATTTTTATCTGTAACTGAGCAATGGGATAATGTTTTTCAGTCTCCCAAGCAGCAGCTGGCAAACCAGGGACTATAAAAGCACATAAAATACATTCTAATAAACAGGCATCACAACCAGAATTCAGGGCTGGTTTACTATGCACGCAGCCTCCTGAAAAAGTTTTATGTAACTATTCTGAAAACTAAGTCTAAAAAACCTGATTTCGTACGGCTGTAAAATTTACATACCAGCATACAGCCAATAAAGGCTTCACACCCAGCTCCACCAGAGCCTACGTGTCTCTTTTTAACCAAACAAACCCCCTGGCCTCATCTCACACCCTTCCCACTTCCCAGAAGCTAGCAGCACACAACTGAGAAATTGGTTACTAGAAATAATCTGGTACCCACTGCATGAGGAGAGGAGAGGACAGAGCATCTAGGCTGCGGACTGAACAATTCCCATCTACAACTCCAGTTCACACCAACACTCCAGTGGTCCCCATATACACAAATGTGTCTGTCTATGTATGGGGTGGGATGTTTATAGTAAATAAACACTACTTAGGAAAGTACAACACTTAAAAGAAAACCTCTGAATTGTTATCAAAACCAGTCTTGTTACACAGGTCCTCTAAAACCAGTACTCAGCCTGTCTCTAGGCTTTTCACACCTGAAAAACTGATTGACACACACACACACACACCACCAAGCAGCAACAAATAAGCATTGATGCAGCATTGAGGATGGTTTCAAAGTGAGCAAAGACTTGGACAAGCAAAAATATGCCAAGTTTGACAGAAAGCATCAGCACTTTGTTTCTCCAAAGACCTTTATTTTGGAAGCCTAAAAAAAAAAAATTCACCTCTGCTTATCTCTACAACCAAAAGAAGGGAACAAAGAGAATAAAACCTTCTTTGCCTTTTCAAGTTTGGAAACCCAACAGTTTATCCTAACTCTGACAACTAAAAAAGTAGATGAAAAAATGTCACAAAGCGCAGAATAATTCATTTCAAATACCAAATCTGCATATTCAACATGTACCTGAAACAGTTTTGCTTCCACAATACAAATAAATCTGTCACACATGATACAAATAATTACTTGGATTTGATGAATTTTTCTTTAAGTCCTGTTGACTTTACTGCTCCACCTGGCCTTTAAAAAGCTGCTGCATAATTTATGAACTCAGGCGATGCCCCTCTGAAGAGGAATCTCTCTCCAGCTCTCCATGGACAACCTGCTGTGGGAGGGCTCACACAGCTTCTGCAGGTCACCACCACCACAGGCTCTCACCATCTACCATCCTGGGTCTGGGATGGCTACACCACTCTGCCTGCGAGTATCTAAGTGCCTGATGTCCAAACTTGCAATAGTATCAAAAGCCAACTAACTCCTGCTGAGTTCTGCTTGCTCTGGCAAAATGAGAGGATAATCAGAACTATCACTTTCTATGGTTTGGAGCAAAGTGTGTATTTCCATTTTATTTCAGAGATGGAGAGCAGAAATCAGAAAATTAGAGATCTTGAGGTACTGTCATTATTCCTACTACTATTATTACACCCCTGAGCATTTGCTTACTGTTCTCGCTCCTACAAAGATGTACGCATTTACAAAGACTGGAATTTGAAGTACTCAGCACTCTGCAAAAGATGGAAGTTGTGATCTGCCCATGGTCACAAGATTCAGGAAGAGCATTCTAGACATTATCTGATCTACTTAGGGCCAATAAACTTTCTCAGCCAGGACATTTCTTCAATTCCAGTAAGAGACCGGCCACACAAAGCCTCATGCCAGCAGGTCTGAGAGGATACTGAAAAAGAGGAGGATGAGGGAACAGGCTGCAGAAGGCAGGAAGTGTGGATGGGGACTGCTGCTCCACATTGCCACCCAGCATCTCTCACTGTGCCAGCTCAGCTCTGCCATCAAACCCTGAAAAACATCATAGGGGACACAGTCTCAAGCTGCACCAGGGGAGGTTTAGACTCGAGGTGAGGAGAAAGTTCTTCACCGAGCGAGTCGTTCGTCATTGGAATGTGCTGCCCAGGGAGGTGGTGGAGTCACCATCCCTGGAGGTGTTCAAGAGGGGATTGGACGTGGCACTTGGTGCCATGGTCTAGTCATGAGGTCTGTGGTGACAGATTGGACTCGATGATCGTCGAGGTCTCTTCCAACCTTAGTTATACTGTGATAGTCCTGATCAGCTGGGGAAAAGGCTGGAATGGACAACTGCATGCTGAAATGAGAAACTATTAGAGTAGTCTTTTTTTGTTGTTGTTCTTTTTCTTTCTTTCTTTCTTTTTTTTTAACTAAGAAATCATTTTTCCATGGAATTAGAAGTGTACAAGAGAATTAAACCCAGTATCTGGGCACAATGCCAGCAGAGTCGATATTTGTCTGGCCCCAAGATTTCCTTAAAGAATATTAATTAATTGGAAACATATTTCAGAGAGCCAGGCAGGCTGCTTTATAGAAAGCATTTTATGCTCAGTACTGTATATATATGTATAAATCACATCTGATACATCCAAATAGGTGTGCACATAGAGAGAACCATAGAACCACTTAGGCTGGAAAAGACCTTTGATTCCAACCAATAAATATATATCAACCATCACTAATGAACACACACACATCCCCCCCACTTAATGTACGTTAACAAAGCTGTTTCATCACAAAGGTGGGGCCAGAGAAACTCAATTTCAGTGTTAGGAAGTGTTTCCCTCCACATATCATAGATGAGAAAGAACAAAGAGGATCAAAATACCAAGCACGCTGTATTTTAGAATGTAAGTATTTCTGTACATCAATAGTACTAATTTTTCTCTAATCAATACAGTGAAGTGGCTTTTATTTTGTACATCAACATATCTTTAAGACTAGTTAAATGGAAGCTCTTGCAAGAATACTGTGTGTACAAATCATGGCAGCTGGAAAATAACAGTTTAATTACACCACTGACAGGAAATAAAGCAAGAAGAGTGAACAATGTCATTGGAATGGGCTTGACTCCCAAATTCCAGCTTCGTATCAGGCTAGCATTTAGGCTTCAAATGTAGCTTGGAAATACAGCAATAATATTTGGAGAATATATGTTACAAAGACAATGCCACTGTGTTCTTCAAAAAACCTCAGCACCTATTTATTAAAGTCATCTCAAGCAATGTATAAGCAGCAATTTTCATGTGATGTGCACTGTGAGAAACACCTACTGTTCAAAGCGTCTACTGCAGGTTTCCTAATTATTAATTGTCACATGATATTTGCTCTAAGAGTGTCTTCATAAACCATTCAGACATTCTCCTTCCTACCATGGATGAATGTGGAGATGATGGCCATCCCTGGCAGAACAATATACAAAGACATCATATCTTAGCACATTGCAGGCTCAAAGCAAAGCAGACAGCAACCTTTTGGAGGGAGCACAGCAGCACCCGTGGTCAGCAGGGGCTGCCTGGAACACTGATGCTCTGTGTGCTATACATTTAATCAGCCCCAAGGGCCAACCTGCCAATCTACAGAGAGACCTTGCCAGTCCCTGAAGGAGCAGCCTGTCTGCCCTTTCACCCCAGTGTAATACACTGTCACGCCTAATGTGATGTGGGCAGCTGCTGGAGAGCCAGGAATTAAAATGTCACCTTTATGGTGAAACTTGCTCTAATGTTAAAAATACTATTTAAAATGTAATGGGGGGGGCAGAAGGATTTAACGCAAAGTGGTTTTCATAACCAGCAGATGATTAAAGAGCTAAAGCAAAAACATTTAGAGTAGAAAAAGCCTCTTGCAAAAATACAATTGAAGGCATGAAATAAAAAGCCTTGAGATTGCTTGCTCTGAAGATGTTTGCGATGGGTATCTGCACAGTCTGCATTCCGAGAGCTGTACATACACTAAACAATGAGCTTGCTTGTAACAATTATCAGTACTTAATGGTATCTAAACTTCTTAATCCAATTTTACCCAAACAAATCCAATAATTACCCCACATGCTTTTTGATGATTACAATCTCGGGAATCCCAACTGCATAAAAAAGTGTTACGAGCAATTGTAGGTGGATTTTATTAATATAATGAATAGGATCAGTCTAACAGATTTCAATTACAACAATAGCTTTTAAGTACATTTCTATGACATAAGGAAAGAACATGCATAAATGAAAGAAACTGGTTAAGCCACATAATACTGATTTATGGCAGCTTTTTCCTTTCATTCACCTCATTAACATTTCTCTCCATTTCAGAATCCCCCACTCCGGCTCTGTAAGACTTGCATTTCTAAAGCCTTCAAGGACCAGGCATTCCAGAAGAGAAACAGTTAAACCCAGAAATGCATTCTTGGCTGCTACTGTGACAGGATTTATTTACAGCTTCTATTAAACACAGCAGCTCCATTACAAAGTGCTGGATGTGAGAAGAATTTTTGATTATACAATGCCAATGCCTCACTGCGTTAAACATATCATGCCAGTGTATTATTTTTTTCCTTCAGCAATTCGTTCAGGTCATTGTTTGATGGGTTTATGAATTCATTACAGGAAACAGATGGATCCCATAATTCAGAGCTATTCTCCCAGCCAATCATATGGGCAATTTTTTTTCCCCCCCCTCGTCTTGCTCCCCCCTCCAAATCAACCTTAATGAAGCCACTTCCTCCATGTCCAATTCCCCGCACATACACGCCGCAGCGACAACTGGTGCTTATGAAAGCAGCCCCCAAATGCCGAATGCTCCCAAAACCCAGCTGAACAGGAGCAGGCTCACACACAGACACCCCGAGGAAGTCAGGCAGAACGCCAGGAACTTACCCAAGTCGGGTGAAGATCACCAAAAAATACAGGATTGCGGTGGGCAAATATAGATGTCCTGACTAGCAAGAAACCCATTTTTGCATGCTGTGGAAAAGTCTTTCTTCAGGAAAAAAATGTTACCCCCCCAATCTACTTTGAAAGGATGAATTTTCATTTAGCAAATTACCTCCTTTGTCTACTAACCGCTGGTATTTTTTATCCACAGTGACATCTACTGGCAAAAGCAAAGGTATCTCAGTAAACCGTTGCGTAAAAAGCTACTTCCTAATGTTGCTGCACAAAACATGGGTACTTTTCTGCCGGGATCTTCCCCTCCCCCAAGCACACAAACTTCTCCTGAAAAAAAACCTGCAGATGGGTTACAGTCTAAAGGCAAGAGAGTAACAAAATTCCTTTTCAATAGCGCTCATGATGGCTTTAAGGATGTAATGAGAAGCTGCGGTTTGACATCAAAGCTCATGTTCAGGGGGAAAAGTAAAACTGCTCTGTGCATTATTATGGCCTTGGAACTTGAACACCATTTATTGAGCAAAATTTTGTACTAATTCCTGAATATATCATTTACCTAATACTCAGAATAAATAAAGCTTCTTCCTGGTTTAACTTTTCTTCCTCCCTTCCATCTGACCTCCTGACTGACCAGAGTACAGCTTCTGCTTCTTCTCACAGACATTTCCTCTATGTTTCCTTCTCTTGGCTTTTGCAACATTTCCCGCCTCTTCCCTTAGTCTTTTAATATTCCCTTTCTAAAACCTCTGGCCACTACTCATCTTCCCTAACAGATTCTACAGATTTCCCTCCATTCTATCAACTGAGACCTTCTACACAGATCTTGAATTTTTTTGCCAGGAAATTTGAAGTCAGACTAGGAATTAACAAGAAGCTGCCAAGTTCATGGAAATCCTCTAAATCAATTGTTAGCATTTCTCAACCATTTCCAACAACTCAATTTTGGGTAATTTAGTGGTAGGGGACAACCAAGGAAGCTTCTCAAAGACATATATTATCTAATCCTTTATCCTGCTCCAGTTTCCTCTCAGCTTTAGGATGAGCAATGGTATATGATGCGGACATACAGCCAGTCTCAGCCTCATGCCTCCAGGAGCCACCTTCAGTTCTTAGTAAACTCTTACTCCTCATATATTCCCTAACCTGCAACTGATTAAAGCTAGTATTTAAATGCATTGCTATATGCTGCATAATTAATTAGAGCATCTAGAGATTAAGCTCCAGAAAAGAAAAATAAATCCAAGCTCTGAGAACCCATCCACCCTCTAAAACTGCACCAGCTGACAACTAAATCACAATTGAAAAGTCTTTTTTTTTGTTGTTGTTTCCTGTTGTTGCAAAAACAGTCTTTTTAAATTGATTCTGTGAAGACATTTTATTGAGGGAATACCTACAGGTGAGGGCTTTCCTGCTTTTTCTGGAGCAATTTTAAAGCCGTGTTCACCCTCACATGCTTTGGCTGATGGAGCTCTCCAAACAGAAATAAACCACTCTGGTTTTGTACGGGGAGGCATCTATGCCAGGATGAATTCAAACCCCACTCTGCAGCTCCCAGGCTGATTTGCTCATCTGCACATACGTCACAGGCTTCATCAAGATATAAGCATTGCTTCTTCTAAAACTATATTCAGACATATGTTCATTACATGAAGTTAGCAGGGAGGAACCCACCCTAAAGTGATATATATTAAACACTGACAGTGGGCTGCAGTTCAGTCAAAAATTAATTCCTAATTTTGATGCTGGGGGGGGAAAAAAAATCTCCTTTGAAAGATGTCATCCAGAAAGATTTAACAACCATGTCTGGGAAACCATACTTTATGAGGAAATCGTAACAACTTACAGGGCCCGCGGTGACAAGCCCGTCGTAAATTGACTTCCCAAGAGTGAGAATTCCACCTTGCCTCTAAGAAATTAAAGGTTTTATTTTAATCTTCATTCCTGGATCTGCTAGTCTTCATTCCTGGATCTGCTAGAACCACATAAATGTTAAAGCAAGCTAGAAAGCGTGTTCCATTTGGTTGCATTTCACCATTTTTGAAGTACTGAATGTCCTCTTAAACAGCCATTGGTGTTAACAGCACCGTGGCTTGTTTAAAGCTCCCTGCTGGTTGACTGGCCAGCTGACAAACTGACTAGATAACCACTAAAGCCACCTCAAATACTTTCCTTAAGACCTCAGCAGATAGGTAGAAAGAAAAGTAATGACACTAACTTCAGTGCTGTTGTGCATCCAGCTGCACATCTCAAGGAACCTCTGGGGGGGCTTCCTACCAAAATTTGGCCAGGATTGACCAGGAATTTCTAAAGCTAAATGGGGAGATGAAGACAGGAATACAAGCCAATCTCATAAAACTCATTTCCTTATGAAACTAAGCCCAAAATATAGCCAGAAAATTTATTTACTAGAGCATTCTTCCCTAGTTCTTCACTGAGAGAGTCATTCATCATTGGAATGGGCTGCCCAGGGAGGTGGTGGAGTCACCATCCCTGGAGGTGTTCAAGAGGGGATTGGACGTGGCACTTGGTTCCATGGTCTCGTCATGAGGTCTGTGGTGACAGGTTGGACTCGATCTTTGAGGTCTCTTCCAACCTTATTGATACTGTAGTTTTACCTAAGTGTCTCTTAAACGATGAGTCTGCACTATTTTTGCAGAGGTTAATATTGATAGAGTCTTTTATCAACAAAGAAAAGAGAATAGAAATCTTTGGGGGGAAATTAACAGGAATTAAGAGGGGAAAGTAAATGCATTATAGCTTCATAAATCATGGAACAATGGAGGAATTTTAATATTTGAATGAATACATTTTAAACAGATACTGCCTCAGTTCTTGATGGCAAAAAGATCCAACAGCCCTATGGTGCAAAGGTCTGGTATCTATTCACATGCACTGGGAGAAGAGGCAAACAGGACCTCTCCAAATCACTAACACAGAAGTTTGTGACCTGCCTTCTATTTGTCCTTGTGCCTTCTCAGGTAATTCCGCATTCTTTCCACATACTTTCCTACTCACACATATTGTTTCCTCTTGTCTCTGCTCCCCAGCATCCTGCCAGCACATGCATCTTTCAAATTCGTCTTAATAAACCCGCTATTGTCCTCACTTGTCCTCAACATTCTGCCTCTTTACACAGCACCTCCCAGCCCAACCTCTGCTTCTGTAAACTGAGCTGCAAGGAGCTTCTGAGGTTTCTTACTACACCTGCTTTATCAGATACATTAGGGCTAGCCATGCCTCCTTGAATCTGTTCCTTGCTAGCACTTACAAGCTTATTCTCATCTTCTGTTTCTCTTCCTAATTCATTTAATGACAGGTGTTACCCTTGTAAACTGCTGGCTTTATGCAAAGCTCTGAAACAGAGAAGCATTCAGGACTTCATTTGCCTCCTGCCTCTCCGTATTTTGACTCTCAAACCTTATATCCACAAATCCACCTGCTCCCTAACTCCCAACCTGACACTCTTTTGTTACCTCCTCCACTCAAACCCAGCCATCTGCTTCAGTTCAAACAAATTCTGCCGGTTTTCTGCCATTTGCCACGGGTGTCCCACAATCCAAAGCTCTCTACACATCTTAGCTTCGCTATGGTTTCTGACAGGAAATTCTTACTTGATATTGTCATAAGCAAATTGGGGAAATGTGAGCTAAATGCAAAATTGGTTGAAATATTCTCTGGGAGAATCTAATGGTTTGCTGTCAAAACAGAAGTATGTTTCAGAATAGATTCCATGGGGACTTGATCCAAGCCTATGCTCTTCATTATTTTTGTTAACAACTGGATGATGGACTAGAGAATATCCTTATTAAATCTGCAAATGACATCAAGCCAGGGAGATAGAAGATGGGGGTGATCAGGTTGCTGAGAGATAGGATCAGAACTCAGCAATGATAAACTGGAGATGTGGTGTGAAAGAAGTGACTGCAATTCATAAGGAAAGTCATGTTATTAGGTGGGAAGAATTAAATGCAGAAGGCCTATCGACTCACCACACAGCAGCTCTGCAGACAAAAATGCAATGTCTTAGCAGATCACAAACCAAACAGAAGTAAGAAGATCAGGCTGTTGTAAGACAAGAAGTGTTGTAGTGGAATAAATAACCAGCTATGAGGCTCAAAATAACACTTGTGTTTTGGTCTGGCATCTTAAAAGCCTTCACTAAAGCACTGCCCAAGCCCACAGCTGACCACCCCCTCTTCAATAAGAGCTGGACCACCTGGAAGGAGTACAAAGGAAACAGGAATCTGGAAACACAAACTACCATAGCAGATAAGAGCATCTAGAAAACACTGAGTACACAGTGTGTGTGTGTGGGGGGGTGTGGAATACAAAAGAAGAAATCATTTACTCCATCCCACAGCGAATAAGACAAGACCTGCTGAGTTTAAATAGCAACCAGGGAGATTAAGATTTAAATTTCTAACAATAAGGATGATTAAGGATTATCTGCAGACATGATACAGGTTTGGTGATCTTGTCTCAGGGAAAGAGGATGGAATAGACGACATCTCAAGAATCTTTCTAGTATTATGTTCTACAATCCAACATGTAAAGCGGAGCTCCAAATCCATCACACTCCATTCTCTCACTTGCCTCAGCCACAGTAAGGATGTAATTTTTCTCGCAGGTTGATAATCACAGCTCTTTCTCCAGCTCCTGCTGGTTTTTACCAAGTTCAAGATTGGCCTTTCTTCATCAGCTCCACTTATCTGGACCCTCTCCGTTTTGCTCTTGACTAACATTAACTTAAAACTGTATCAGTACTGAGTGATATTTTTATCCCTCCAACACAAACACATCTGCAATCTCTGTAAGCCTTTCACAGCCCACCCTGCTGTAGAACTCCCGTGCAGTAAACAGACCTAGCCCAGCTCTACTGAGACAACCCTATATTCCCAAATCTAACTTTTCTCCCAAGAACTGGAGACGCTCCTGATAGAAACAGACCCTTGCATGCTTCAGCATTCAGATACTGGATTTAGTTTCCTTTTCTTGAACAGCATCTACATTTCTCTCTTTCAGATTTGTCAGCACAGAGGGTGCCAAATACTTCTTTTGAGATGAATATTTATTTTGGGTTGTATGATTCAGTATGCATTTTTAAAAGTTTTCTTCAATCTCATTCCACATTAACCCAGTTGGTTTCCCATGCAGCAGTCTTGTGAGAACACTTAGGCTTTTAACAGCTTCTACTGTTTTCCTTGCTGTTTTCCTCCATGTTAGCACTGATTACAATTTTAATTTTAAATTCACAATTAATTAGCTGTGCCATTAAAAATGGTACAGCTAATTAGGTTGATAGGTTGTCATCAACAATAGATTGATAATCCAAAGCAAATATGATGCTCTTTCACTGCAAGTCAAACTCTCTCCTATTTACTGAGGGCTCTGACTGCACACCCATGGGTTTATCAGGGCCAAACTGATGGACAGAAAATGCAATGAATACATCAGGCCTCACACTAAAACGTCCAAGCTATGAATCAAGATTCTGGGCAAGGGAACAGTTAAATTAGCACAGCTACATTCCTTCAGGATGTGAACTGATAACAGATGGTAACTCTCAAGACTTAACAATTCGTCTGGTTTCTTTCAAGCAATGGTTCTGCAATTTACAGGCGACGTGAAGCTGCGTTTGTGAATCAGTGTAACTCAAACACCCCTACTAATCATGTACAACACTACACACAGGCTTGTCCAAACACACACCCATTGTGAAGCACTGACAACTAAATGAATAAATACATCTTGCTAGAAGCTGGTCTCCTGACTCCCTTTGTCCTGAAGCCTCTGACACTTCAGCACAGGCGTATTTCATTTAACGTCATCACACATTTCACTTTGAATTCAGCCTCCTGTAAATTCAATTCCCACCTCCAAAGCATGACAAGATACTGACATCAGAAAGTTGCTCATTAAAAAGGGAAAATAATGAAGCTATTAGAAGTTTTTAATGACTCCTGTTAATAACATTAAGAAACAACAGCATTAAGAACTGTCTAAAAAGGACAGAAGAGGGATAAAAGCCATTGCTGAGATGAATTGGCTTGTGCAAGAAGCTGCTGCTGTTCAATGAAGTGAGAGAGCAGCTCTGAGAGAAGAGAGGCATTGCTCAGATAGCTTTCAGAAACAGCTGCAGAGCTGTCTCAGGTTTCTCATTTAAGATTTTCCTATAAAATGAGTTCAGTCCTCTTGTGTTCTTTCCCAGAATATTTAGAACATCTAAACCCCACCAACTAATCTTATTAAGGCCCACCAGGCAAACACACATTAAATTCTAGCCCAACCAACAGGATGAGAGTCTCACAAACACACAATCTCACCACCCTGGTTAACACAGTAAAGGGTTATACCATTTTATATATCAGCAGCTTGTCACTGGCACAGGCTCACTCCTTCACCTCTGCTCTCACCCTCCAAACCCTTCCTAAGTGCAGCTCCAGACAATGCAACCCTATCAGTAACTAGACAATAAGAGAGTCAGAGAAGACAGGAAACAGCTTAAGGTACACAATGCAAACAGTATCATCACTACAAGGGGGGAAATCCAAGCACATAATAACAGCTTAAATAACTTCATACAGAGTCACATAAGAAGCCTGAAAAGAAGCAGGAATTGAATCCTTGAATGTTAAGCTGTGTGCATTTAATCTCATCAACGTTTACCACTCTGTTTTCATATGTAAAGGAATTTTCTAAAGACAAATTTACAAATGGCGCTAAGTCATCACACCAGCAATACTCTTCCTCAACAGGTCACTTGCAGGTGAAGACTGAACAGTAAATACCCGTTACAGTAGAAATCCACTCATTGTTAAACCATTCACACAACCAGATAAATATGAAAACTCAGAGGAATTCCTCTGTTCCTAAGTAACTGACTCGCTGTCAGGACAGTCTCAGTGTCAGTTTACTGTAAACAGGAGCTCCTTGAACACTGATGCATCTACAGGTCACAGTTCCCATGAACAGGCCTTGAGATTTGTTTAAAACCACACGGAAAGCAGGGCAATCTGGTGGGTCATCACCTCACAGATCAATGTGTGGGGTTTATATTTAAGTAAGCTGAGGCAAAAAATCCTATTACAAACAAACCCATGCTTTAGAAAGTGATTAATGCCTGTACTGTGTCAAACTGCTGTTAGAGTCAGCCCTTTGGCAGCAGAATCTGTTCAGAGCACAGAGGATCCAGCTTGCCCCATACAGCTGATACGGTCTGAAGAGGCGCTGCGGGCAGCTCTTGAGCTGGGGCTTGCAGAGAAGTGAACCATACTGTAAATGCCTTGTTCTAAACGCAGAAGCAGCTGGGGACTCAGAGGTACCTCATGCAGCCATCATTTCTTTCTTGGAGATACCTGTCCAGCTGCAGCAGAGAGCACACCTAGAATGTACATGGTGCACCCACAGTCTGTGCATGAAGCGTTCCTGGAGTCTCAGGGTGTCCCAGAGTACAGTCAGTGCTAGCATCCCATCCAGGACACAGCATTCACGCAGTGTCAAGCACAACCTCTTTTTCCACTTTGAGCTGGAAAGAAGGAAAGGCTCCTGTTTTAATGGAAGGTCTCTTTCTCTGGAATGTCTGGCAATTGCCCGTGCGTATTTATTATGGATCAATATCTTACCACGGGGATAGAGAGATCAATGCGTCCAGGACACATCAGCCCTACCGGGTGCGCAGGCAGCCCACACGTGTGCTGAAGATCAATACCCTGGGGCTGCCTTAGGCCTGCGAAGCATTCAAACGGGAACTGGGATCAAATCCACGCCAGGACTAACAGAGCCTGGGCACATCAGATTCACTGTACACACCCACACATCTGTGTTCTGGAAACCAGAAACACCGCTTCTGCCATTATGTTATTTATGTTTTGGGGGTGGATGCAGGGGGAGCAGGTTGCCCTTGTTATTTAACCGCTTTCAGACATTTCCAGGAAAGCATGGTGTCGACTGCTTGCAGATTACAAGTCTGCTGAGGAGATACTAACTATAATTTTCACTGACACTGGCTGTGCTGCTGAAATCATGGGACTATGCATACATGTCAAATTGACTAGAGCCCTGTACAAACACAAAGCCTTGGCTCTACTGTCATGTACATTTATGGTACCAAATGAATATTTTATGTGCAATACTAAAATAGTAACAATTTTGTCGGCAACCAGCAAAAGGGCCTCTGTAATTTTGGCATAAACCTTCCAGCTCACATTCTAGTTCAAAAGAAAGCTTAAGTGCATGTTTATATTACAGTCCCAAACATAGCACTGAGATATCTGAGCTATCGTTTCAAATCAGTCAGCATTAATAACTGAAACAGTGCCAACAGAGCTCAGCATGGACCAGCTCCTCTCCTCCCCAGCACCATGGTTATAATCCAAGTCTCAGGTAGCATCAGCCAGAGAAACCATGAAAGCTGAACCTGAAGTATTTTAGCCTTAGATTTCAAATTTAACACAATTGAGAATCAATGTTTCCAGCAAGTAGGTTCTTAAAAACACACAGAACACCACAAGGAGATTGTTACCACTTTTGGAGAGTGTATCTACAAAAATTCACAGATTTTTCTATTTAGACAACTCTTTGGGGTTCTACACCCTATTGTGCATGCAGTTCCCAGGACAAGCAGTCCTATGGAAATGGCACTCATTTGCCTTCAGAAACATACAGCAGAGAAAAATCTGAAGGTCAAAAATAAGAATGATCCCTGAGTTAGATAAATCTATGTCAATTAAAGTCATGCTCCAGAGGAAAAACAATACCCAAAAACTAGTTGACCACAACTTAAGTGTGCACACTGATCTAGAAAGGGAAAAGAAAGATCACTGAACTTGAAGGAGAGGTACACTAAAAAGAAGATACACTGAACTTGAAGCTTGAGGAAGGCAGATTTAGACTGGCCATTAGGAAGAACTTCTTTACAGGGAAGGTGGTGAGACACTGGAACAGGTTGCCCAGGCAGGTTGGGGATGCCCCCTTGCTGGAGGTGGTTCAAGGCCAGACTGAATGAGGCCTTGAGCAACCTGGTCTAGTGGAAGGTGTCCCTGGCCATGGCAGCGGGGTTGGAACTAGATGACTTTCCAACCTAAACCATTCTGTGAACTTGACAGGGCGCCGGGCCACCTCATTTAAACCGCCCTATAACTTAGGTTGTGCCAGGTGATCCTTTGGGCCCCTTTCCAGCTGACATACTATGATTCTATGAACTTAGAATTTATATTTCTATGATTTCGGGTTTTGTGATACTCCCTCTTACATCTGAACATGAACATTTAATATGCCTGCTTTCCTCAACGAGTTTCCCAAACACAGCCTCTTTCACTGGAAGTTTGGTTTTTTTTTTCCTTTGAAGAGTTCAGCTACCTGAGAGTAAACCCTGGAGAATCTGAAGGGGAAAAAAAAAAAAAAAATCTCCATTTCAGATTCAACACAGAGTCTGAGGCAAAGTCTTCATTAATTCAGTTTAAGCTGAACAGATTTTTTATGTCTCCAGTGCTATCGTGCATTAATGCCACATATGAAAAACAGGGTTTAAATTATTCAGAAGCATGAGGAAAGCAGTTCCTGCAGTTTCCAGGCCTCCTCCTTCTTCAGATTCATCAGGAAATTTTCCTAAATAAAAGCAAACTAAAAAATCTGCCTGGGATTCTGCAATCATTTCGCTGCAGCTAAGACGAAGCCAACAAAAATAAAGCTTGATTCAATTTGTTGCACAGAGCCTGACAGAAAACCCCTTTTGTGAGAAGGCTCCAGCCGCAGCAGGTCTGCTAATGACCGAGCATTCCTCAGGAAGCTTTTCACTGCTCCTTGCAATGCGGCCTTGGCATCGCTGAAGATTTAAGCCACCAACTTCACTGAAAAGACCCCAACTGGAGAAAAGCAGGGAGCAGAGAGGATCCATCTGTCAGTGTTTACAGCCTGGCAGCAGCGGTGTCACTGTGCAACGCGGGGCTGGTGTATTTGTTGTTTTAGATGACAGCTCTGGTTGATCAGGCTGTCACCATAGCAACTTTCACTAAGAACTCACAATGCACCCAAACGAACTCTGAGCTAAATTAACTTATTGCATGTCACCAGTGAGAAATGACTGTTCAGAGGTAATTTTCTGTACTAATATGTAATAGAGTTAACTCTCTAAATTGAATTAAATTAATTAAATGCCACTCCCAGTAAATCAGATTCTATTACACGAATGTTAAAAGAAATTAAAGATGTTTTAATAAAGATTACTAATAATAACTTAATATTATTACTTCATTTTAATTCAAAAATTCTGCTCAGTTTATTTTAGACACATGTCTTCCCCCCCCCAACTAGGAAGGAATACCTCATCACTCCACATACATAACACACATTTGTTTCACATGGATGTGCTTAGACTCATCCAAAAGAAGCAACACCAGCATTTTAAGGATGGTTCATCTAGCTTGGTTAGATACATCACACACACACTTAAACTCTTGGTAAATTCCCACATCCTCAATGATTGTGTCTAGTTTCTACAGAGCTTCATTTCTGCTTTCTCCAGGAGAAGGGGGTTGGGGGGTGGGGGTGGGGAAGGAAAGATTTTTGGCAGTAAATCTGAGTAGAAAGAAAGAAGAAAATACCATGCCTGTCGAGGCAGGTCGCAAAAATAACAGCTCTTTAATGGCTTTACAGATCTACCTAATAATATATTATTAACTTTGTTTTTTAAAGTAGTTTCTTGCACTTTAGAGTAGGATGGTCAGCTGGGAGGGAAATCTAAGATGCCCCTAGTTCCCAGTGTGAAAAAAGGGCAAGTTGTAATTGTCAACTAATGGTATTAATGCTGTCGTGATGACCCCGACTTTATCTTGAACTCTTATTAAAGTCTTGCCAAGATACTTCAGGCAAAAATGAGCCCTATCTAACATCTTTCAGAACTACAAACCACATTATTACTCTACTTTTCACACACACTCTGTTTAGGCACAAGAAAGCAGCTATTAACAGCAGGGGGAGCACGTGGTATTGTCATATCTGCCACTGGACATGATGGTGACAATGACGTCAGCCCAAGCACCAGCTTCAGTTCGAGTTCCGTTAAAACACCCGCAGGAAAGTCAATAATTTCATTAGAAGAATACAGTAGAAGCAGGTGTTTTAAAACATTTTCTCAGCATCAACTCAAAAACCAGGCACAAAAAGAAACGTGAAAAGCAAGGGTGAAGCAAAGCATCACCAACGTAAAGGAGCTGAACAAGGTCAGGTTACAACATCCCATCTGCATGCCAGGTAGCAGTAAATTGTGATTATGGTTTATTGTTACTGTCTAAGGGGTTACCCAGAAATTTTAAGTTAGATTTTTTTTTTCCCCCCCTTAAGTCTTAGCAAGTGTGAGGCAACAAATCAAGGTCTTCATATTTTAAAAGGTATTTTTGTACTCGAGGACCGAACCAAGGAAAGACTGTGTGGGCTCATGGAACTGGCTTAGTTCTCCTAACACTGCATAAAAATCCATCTGAACAGACAGGACACTGTATACCATCAAGAGATAGGAGAATACCTTATCTAAGATACAAGTAATTTAGTGGTTTGGAATCTTTATCACATTTTCAAATTGAATTTGATAAAAGTATGGCTCTTATACTTTCATAACTCTCCAGAGTTTTAGGTCTGTGTCAATAAACAAAATCATCTTTGTTCTCTACTTGACTTCTCTTTATTTTTCAGAAGAAAACAATCATCTACAGGTGAAATTCTGAAAGATTTCCTTTTTTGTCATGCTTTCTCTCACCATAACAGAAGCTTTTCTTCAAGGTGGAGTGACTTTCACCGCAGAAGTCTCTTTGTTGAAGTGGGAGTGACTTAATGAGCTTCCCAGTGAGAGCTAAGCACTTAGAAACAGTCTTTGCAGCTACTCAAACAGAAAGAACAACCACAAACTCTGCAATGGAGTTTAGAAGAAGGACCTTTTCCCAGGCACCATGAAAACAAACCAAAGCTGTAATATTAGAAACCAAAAAGCCATGTCTTTGAAAAAGCTTTTCTGAATAAGCCAGGAAATTATCCCAAATGACCACAGTGAGAAACAAAGTTTTCCAGTGCAAGCCTCATTTACCTACAGTAAGAGAACAGAAACTTGACCTGGCTGAGAGCTCAGCTCCCTGTTGTGCTGGAAAAGCAGAGGGTACAGTAGCAAGAAGTGGTCAGGAGCTAAAAGGTCACCTTAGCAAGTTTAGTGGACAATACAGAAGAAATGTCACAAATGTATTGGACAGAGCTACAGACAGGCTGTGCACACTAAAAAGTAGATCATAACAGTAAGGCAAAAGCGATTTCTGAGAAGTACAGTGAAGGAAAAGCAAGGCAGAGATGCAGGTTCTGGAGTCTGCTGGTTGTCACAGGACAAAAAGCAGTGATGAACATGGGCCCACAGTCTGCTTAACTCTTTCTGGGATGGAAGAGCTAAACAACTGAGATGGCTGAAGACAACCTCCCAGTTAATTTCCTGCTGTGAGTGTTGGACAAGGTAAGAAATAACAATATGACAAGGAACAAAATTAAATCATTACTCTTGAAAGATGGCAGATAGCAAGATATGAATTATGATGGAGCCCCTGTCTGCCTATTTCACTCTGAAGATTTTCCACTTGTTGAGGAGAGAGTCACTGCTCAGATGCCAGAGCAAATGGAAGGGAAGGCCCTCCCTCTTATGTACATCAGAACAGAATTGAAAATGCAGGAGGACAGCCTCCCACCTCCAGCACAGTCAGGAAGTTTGCTCACCATTTATCAATCAGACCTAAAAACCACTGCAGCAGAAACCCTTGGGAAAGTAACATTTAGATGTATACTTCAGAGACCTGCAGAGACAAAATCATGAGCCATCAGAAAGAAGAGAGAGGAGAAATTGTTAAGAAGAAACCCCACATTGTCAATTCAAGATCCTTATAGAATTAGGGAAGAGGGCATCTGAAATCTAGGAGGCTTCTTAAAGCAAGCTGAGTTCAGGGACAGCCAACTGAATGAGAAGGATAAGCAGCAGCACCGCGAGGAAACAGAACTGGACAATGGAGTGAGCTTGAAAGGCATCAAAAATAAGCCTTAGATTTTACTTGTAAACAGCAGTAGTGAGGTTATAGTTGCAGAGGTTAACTCAAGGGTTACTTACTAATCCTCCAATTACAGATGCTGCATTTAGAAAATAATTCTGGACTAACTGGAAGGGCTTCTAAAGAGAAGAAACATAGATTATCATGGTTTGAAAAGCAGCTTGAAAACACTAGCATGAGGGAAAACTGAATGGGCTGTTAAGTAAAAAAGAAGATACACAAAGAGGCCCCTGCAGAGGAGGGGAAAGATCTGCTCTCTACATACTGAGCAAATCAACCAAGGAAGAAGAGGCTTAAGTTACAGGAAGGACTGTTCAGGCTGAGTACGAAGACCACTATTCAACAATAAACAAAACTGCTTTCAAGAACATCTGTTGGGCTCATCTAACAGTGGGGAGGTGGAGAAGACAATCCCTTCTTGCTCCTTTAAAGGGATGTAACTAGTCCTAGGATTCTAAGACTTCACTGTGGCATTTGAATTTTTAATGGAGTTGAGGACTTGTCAGTTCTGGAGCACAGTAACTCAGGTGCTTCAAAAGAAAAAGTTCGTAAGAGTCTGTCTGGCCTTGGAAAGGTGAAAGGTCCAGCTCCATAAAGACTGCTGGAAAAATAAGACAGCAGAAGCAGCCAAATTGGAAATGATGTCAGAAACATTAACAGCATCCTGAAAACAGGAGGACAGATCTTCAGGAAACTCTGTGATAAGACAGAGGAGAACTACTTCTGTTAGCTGGGGAAGGGGCAACCAACAGCTTGTCTTGAGTTCAGTTGCTCCCCTTGGGCAAACAGTAATAAAAGTTGCTGACACGCTCAGGGCAGCTGAGGAGTTTCCAAAGCATTTAGTGGTGCTATTAAACACAGGTCCCACAAGACTGCTTAGCATGAGCCACTGCTGCCATGCCACAAAGCTAGGGCAGGATGCCTAAAAAGAAAATCACCTCCTCTCATGGTGATCTTGGACCTACAATCAACCTCATGAGTAACCACCTCTTAGCATGCTAATGCACACAGCACTGCCTAAACCAGTTCAGGAATAACCTGAATGATGAGATGAACGATGCAAACCCAACCAGAATGCCATGGAGCACTTACCAGTGTGAGCTGGTTAAACAGACATTTTAAGTAGTCCTGTAGGATTTGTAAAGTATGGGCTACCACCTTCAACAATTCAGGAAAAGCATTAAAATAAGCTAGCAAAACACAGGGAAGTCAAAAGGCAGCCTAGGTTCTCACAGTAGAGGAATGTCAACACCAGACAGTCAACAGGAGAACACAAGGTCCCCCAGGCCAAAAGCTTTACACAGTGTAAAAGAATCAAAACACATTTTCATTCCCTTTGTTTTCCCAAGATAACCCTTTGCAGCATTTGTAGAGTAACTACCCCAGGAGCATGTACTAGTGTTACAGTTCAAAGCCGGTTTCATCCTTCCCAAGAAAGGATCAAGCCACATCGGAAAACCGCCATGTATCTCAGCACTCTCATTCATCATTTCCTGATGAACCTCTCCAAGCTTATGGTTTACAGCCCTTGTAGATGTTCCATTTGTATGCAACACAAGCCTCCCTCAGGGAGTAAGATGATAATCTAATAATGGAAAGTGGTCAGCACTCTGCAGGTACGACAAAGGTGAGAGGCTTTCATGAAGAAGGCACCACAAGCAGCCAACAGAGCTTCCCATAGAAGAATGGTCTAAGCAAGACAGTCCTCAGTGCAGACAAGAAACTGCCTTCATATACATGTTTCTTCAAAAGAAGGGCAAAATGGATGACAGGCTTTAGTTCAGAAAGCAAAGTGAGAACCACACTGACAGAAAAGGTGAGCTGTGCTATAAAGCTCTACATTTCTGACTCTGCTGAGTGGGTAAGAAAGCTCAGAGATGCAGGGTGGGTGTGGTGTCTCTCACTCTCAGTGGATACAGAACAGCGGTGGCAACGTTAAAATTGTCTCCAGTACTGGGGCATGTATGCCTTGATGGACGAGTATCAAGACAGCATTCCATTTATACCTGGGAAATGATTATTTAATAAGCAGACCGATGGAAGAGCAGAATAAAAGTCTATGTCTGAGCTGCTGTGATGCCAGAGTGCAGCGGTTTGACTATTTGACAGCCTTCAAGTTTAAATATGCTGCATGAGGCAATGCCCAGGACTGCAAAAGGGCCCTATCACAGGGTGTGAAAGCACAGGCTGTGGGCAGAGAAATGACCCTAAACCAGCTCTGTTTGATCAAAACCAGTGCTAGTAGCATTGCATGGCTGTCTTCAAATTGACATTCTAGAATATGAAGCTGTCAACAACCATGATGGGAATTGGTTTGTTTTTCAGAAAGCAAGGCAGGGATTTATCTGAGAGGCACTACCACCAAGGGGCATCCTGACAATTGGCTCTGGATGAGAAAAGCCAAACTGGTGTTATCCAATTTGTTCTTATTCTCTCTTCACTGAGTACTCTTGTAGAGATAATGTCCCAGGCTTGAAATTTGTTTGACACTGGACAATGTAAAGAGACATGTGATGAAAGCATGTAGTCCTACAGGGTTTCAGCCCTTACAACATTTAGAGCATTTGAAAAATACTTTCAATCAACCGTGTCTCATGTCTGAAAGCTCTCATTTTCACCCCACTTGAAAACTAAATATTTACAGGTCAGGCTGCAACCATCCTCAATCTGATAAGCCCAGATCATTTCCTAATTGAAGAGACAGAAAAGGCAACCACACAGAAGACCAGAGCAATATTCTGTCTGTGTCTTATAAGCAGATGTCTAGATTTGCATGAGGGCAAACTACAAGCAGCTACCTCGAAGGAGGATAAAAACTACCTCTGAGGATCATTGGGAATATCAAAGATCTGACTTGAGCCCTTGCCTACTTTGCTATTCCCAGCCAAGGAAGCTGCAAAGCTCACAAGGCAGCCACTGCACAGCCCTGGAGGTGCTTACTGAAGCACTAAGACGAAGAGGCAACTCAACTCTAGCAACTACACTGAAGCACTCTGCATCTCTTCAGGAGGCAACCGTCTTGTAGCACATTAGGAAGAATATCTCTCATGGTTTCTGGTTTCTTTTCAAATAACCCTAGAGTTTTGTGTTTGTTTTTCTATAAGAGATAAAGGTTTTTGCTAACAACCTGTACTGATTGCTTTGGTGCCTCACTGTCTGAAAAGCGTGTGTTCGAAAGCAAAAGAGTTCACAGCCTCACAAGAGCTACAGAAGACTTAAACGTTCAGAACAGTCAATCCTTGGTTGCAGGGCTCAGAGTGTCCAGCTTTCAACAAGCCCTCCCTTCTACAAAAAGACACCAATTTTCAGTGCCACAACTACCTCTAGTTGGACACCTCTGACTAGCAAAACAGCAAGACCCACTGAGAAAATGCTCACAAAGCTAAACACAACTTGTAAAGATTATCCATAAACTTACTTGTAATATTTAAACCTTCTCCTTCACTTCCTAATGGAATGTTGGAGTAAGATACTCCTAACGCTGCTTACACTTGTGAAAACAAAAGGTGTGTTAAATAGCACTGAACTACTACCACCAGAAAGTCCAGACAGCTTGCCACCTGAAATAGTAAGCAGGAATACAAAGTTTTTCTGCGTGCTAGCCATCACCAAGCCTCCCAAAGCTCATTCTTCTTGCTTTGTCTCCTTGAATATGCAAATTTCTTCTCCTGTTTACTTTGATCTTTTTGTGTTTTCTACTCCCTTTCACTCATTATTATGGCAGGGACTCTACAAATTATCTTCATACTCTGTTCTCTGCAGATTGAAAAGTCATAATTACTTCTCTATCAGAGAAGTGATAAGCTATAAGCCAGTCAGCTATAAGTAGAACAAATTCATGTTTGTTTAAGGACACTCACAACAGCAAAACAAGACCATGATAACGTTTATCAGAAAGAAAACAGCCGTGTGTTGTAAAGCTGTAACGTATGGCACTGGGTTATCATTAGGTTATCAAATGGCTGCATATTAAGGTCCAATTGAAGAACTTATTACAAAGCTGCCCCTCCTGCTGCAATGATGATTTATGGCACATTTTGTCACCACAACGTTGAGCAGTTCAGTGCAAACACAGCACTTAACTAACAAGATGGCACAGGCAGATATTCAAGCATAAGCTATAAATACTCCAATGAGTCAGAGGTCGTAAGCCTGTTGCAAATCACACCTGGTTTGTAGGCTGAAACACATTTCCTAATCTTAGGTTAAAAAACCTCTGCTGGTTCCTACAGTATCACACAAACTGGAAAAACTCAAACCCTTTTTTCTTGAAGGTTGTGTTACACACTATGTGAATTCCACTCTAGAAAGTTTAGTTCTCTCTAGAAATTCTAGTTCTCTACAACGTTTTCTCTTCTTTCTTTCTCTAGAAAGTTTTGCTTCCTTTTTTCCTATGGAACTACTATCGAACATCAATAACATCTACCACAGTCAGAAGGAGCACATTATCAATGTACATGACACTGGGCTTCTGTATGAGTAAAACTGAGTGTAGGTTACAAGAAGGCAATTCACATCCAAACCAGTACAAGCAGAGAAAAATCTTAGCAGCCTATTTGAGCAGGGAAAGTAAACTATCAATTTAAACCTATGCAACACTTTACATGGCTGACTTGGAAATGAACATAGGTGGTTTTGAAGAAAGGTATGTCGCTACTACTGCCACAGCAGGGGACAGGACCTCAGATCTTTCCATTCTTTACACCTTCTAACTCCCATTTATGGTAGTTGACCACGTTCCTCCAGATAAAGCATACAGTAGTGGTCATAGTAAAAAGGGTTGTACAAATCTTAAAAAGGAACCTGAAGAAAGCATGCCAGCATTTGTGACACCACAAATGGTCCATCAAGCAACCACATATTGTGAAATGTTTTCTCTTAAGTCATTTAAAGTAAGATGTATTAAAGTGTCTACCTTGGTAGGATAATCTCAGTTTGCAGACAACCTTCCTGACTCTGCAGGTTGCACATTAAAATCCTCATACAGTGAACAGTCCCCAGACACCTGGCACAGACAACTGGGGGGAGGGGAAAGCTCCAGAAACAGACCACAGCAGAAGGGAATGAATGCTGCTTAGCTCAGCCCCATTGTACCACTCTAACAGTGCTGGACAGGCTGTTGAAGCCTGGGGTTATCACAGCTACTCCAGCTCCTGCAGCCCTGCTCTGTCCCCTAGGCAGTGAGCTGAATTTCCCATTCTTCCTTGGAAAACATCTCTCTTCCTGGTCCCACACCATGAACATGCTAAAGACAGACCTACAAGGATTGCCAAGCTGAAAGAGGCAGAGACTGAGCATCTCTCTGCTCCGGGTAAAAAGATATTTTCCAGACTAACATTTCTAATCAAATATTTACCAAAATCTTTTCTCTGTTAAACTAAAAAAGTGTGTACACTTAACTCTTTACTTCTGTGTTTGCAGATTTAACACTTGTCTTTGTTGTAGGTGACGCTGGAGCACCGGATGCTTTGCCTTTCAGTTACTGTGGTAGACATCTGAGTAACAAAGCACTGAATCTATTTTATACCAGCACTCCAATTTCATTTTAGACAAAGTGCATAGAATTCAGCTGGGATGAAAATAAAGCAGCCAAGGACCTGATCACCTGTGTTCTGACTAAACCTGGAGCAGGATGGCTGAATGAAAAGAAAGCTTTTGGCCTCAACAGCATTTATCACAAGCAGAGCTCTCTTCAAAGTCCCCTGCAGTTATTAAGTAAAAGCCATTTAGCATACCAGTGACTATTTACCATACAGTACAAAACTCTTACTGGTAGTTACAGCTGAATGTTTTCATTACAAAAGCCTTTATACACCAAGTTTCTTTATCAAGTGCCTATAAACTGGCAAGAATTTACACACTTAAAATAAACACTAATGGGCTGTGCTCAATAGTCCCAGTCTCCAAAAATTACCATAAAAGAACAGTAAGGTGGAAGCACAATGCCCAGCATGCAATAAAAACATGTTCATTTCCCACCTCATCTAATTCTGCAGTGCTCCTCTCCAGTTGAACAGGAAGACTACTTTCATTTGTTTTCAAGTAATTGAGAAACATTTCAGCTACTTATCAGCTCTTCAATCTTTTTTCCTTTCACACATTCCCTAGAATTGTTGCCAACAGGGTATTTATAAAAGATTCAGCCTAACAAAAGGACTCTGGCAAACAATGTTGCAGAGGAAAAAAATAATTAGAAACTGAAGAAGCTGTTATGTAGAGAAGACTTAAAGAGTTGGATCCTTGTTTAAACAGAAAGGGAAAAAAAAAATCATTTAAGTTGTTTAAATAGAGAGCAGAGCTGTGTAAGGGCACACTTCCTACCCCTGCACCAGTAACTCCAGCAGCAGCCACATACCTTTCCTCTATTGGTGGAAATGCTTGTTTATTTTGGAAGGGTTTTGTGCTCCACATCACAAATGGAAACATTCAGCTTGCTCTGAGGCCTCAGAGCAATATTTAACTGACAACATACCATATACACACACCCACAGGAAACCTCTTTCCTCCTCAGGAGTTTCTCTTTCCTGAGGCCTCACCAGCAACTCCACACACAACAGCCAGTGTCCTGTTAGAGTGAATTTTAACTACACATACACACAGTACCAGCAAATTACTAGCTAGGACAGTATCGCCACATTTTCCACCATGCTGGAGAAAGAAATTAACATCTTAATATTAACTGAAAAGCACCTTGATCACACGTAGGTTCCTAGTACAGAACAAGCCAATTGAACAGGCAAACTTTTCCCACTGCTTATCAAGCATCACCTTTTGGCCCACCCTAGATACTCCTGCAAAAATGCTGCTGAGAGCAAACTAGAAATGCTATAAACACGTTGTCTGCAATCAGCTGAAAAACAGAAGCTGAAAATTCTTCCCCTATCCCCTTCTCCAACTGCACAATTTGATTTCTCCAACAGGACCCAAACGCTGTAAGCATCTCTCTTTGCTGTAGCAACTCAGCTGCAGAACTGAAGGACACATACACAACATGAAGCACTAAGGGACCACAAACAGCTGCATTAACTCACAGTTATTGAGCTCTTACCTACCCAAATCTGGTGACAGGAACATTCTGCAAAAGGTTCCCTTCCAGCCCAGTTTTAATCTTTGAGGTAATCCTGGCATGCAGTACCTGCTGCAGCCACTTTGCCCAGTTTTACTGTGGCATCCTGTCTTTACAATTAATTTAATTGCTGTGTCCCAGATATGAAATAAATTAACTGAAGTCAATGATAATCCCTGTGTTGCCTTTTAGTTCTAGTAGCTTTTGTCAGTCAACCTTGAAAATGTATCAAAACAAAACACTTGGTGCAGAACTGTGTGGAGGTTCAGCATCAACTTCAGCTATTCTATGAAAAAGTTCTGCCAGTTTTTTCCTCTCATGAATTCAGAGTTAGTATTGTCTGTATTTTAAGACATCTCTGCTGCCTCTCATAAGCTTGTGCTCAGCCCTCCTAAAGATAAGTGTAAAAGAACAATATCATAAAATGGGGAGGAAAAATTGCATTCCCACAGGCCAACCTTAAAAGCACCTCAGAGTTGCCCACCAAAGGACATGAAAAGGAAGATCATCCCAGCAAACAACATGAAAAGGAAAATCATCCATATGACTGCAAACCACCATGATCCCTTGCACTGGACACACACAGGAGAGGTATGGTCCCTCTGCAGGCCAGGCCAGCTCCTTCCAGTAAAGCCTAACTACAAAAAGATGCATTACTGCTTCTGGCAGATCACAGAATCACAAACTGGTTTGGGTTGGAAGGGACCTTTAATGGTCATATAGTCAAACCCCCCTGCAGTAAGCAGATGAATCAAAATCCAGAACTGCCTAACCTGTATCATGACTAACTGTATTTGCTGTTGTCTTCTTCCCAATTCATATTTACAGCAGTAGCAAAAGATGTTGAAACAGAAAGATAATGCGGGGAGGGGGAAGGAAATAATCAGACAGATGGAGAAAGACAGTCCCTACATTTGAAAGAAACAACCTAAAAACCTGGAGCTACTGCCATGCTACTTTTAAAACCTTAAACCTGACATTTTCAAGGAATGAAAAACAAAGCTGTAACAACAGAGACAGAAATAATAACATCCCACAGAGAAAAGCAAAGGCTCTGGGTTTCAATATTAACAGAAGTAAGAGCCACTGCATCAGCTTGTGAAAATGAACTTAGTTACTTTGACAGCAAAACACATCTGCCACTGAAATATGATATTAAAAAGTTATTATAATCCGTTCTACCACAGTGAAACCTTTTCATGCAGCAATGAGCTGATAGAGAACAAACATGTAATACTATGGAAACAGAAATGTTCTGCTTAGATAGAAATTGCTCTGCTGTATCTTAATTCCAAGGGTGTTTTTTTCATGTACTTCAAGATTTTAAGGGGCATAGCTACCTCTGCTGCTCCTGAACACAGAATCTACTGTTGCAGACCTTACAGGGCAGATGTGACAGAACTTAGAATGATATTTACTGATTTCAGTTTGTATCTAAGAAAAATTTGGAAAGGAAGGGACAGAGCTTCAATAAATACTTTGTTATGTAGTTCATTCTGTAGAATTCAGTATTACTGAAGCAATGCTTAATTTCTGCTGTATGAATACATCATAAGTGTCTGAAACATAAGTTGTTTTGTCAACCCCATATGTTACGCTTGGCTCTTCTCTAACTCCCGGTCTTTGGGAATCTGGGAATCTCTACTTGCTGTCTGCCACCTAATTACCCACCAATAAATAACTGTGCATATTAATTCCTTCAGAACTGCTCCACAGGCCTCAGTCCTGTGTAGTACCATAAAAGTCAAAGGACAGGGTAGATAAATTAACCATTAGCCAACAGCTGCAGGGGAGAGGCATTACTCCAACTCTCTTCCTCATCCTTTTAGGCCACACCTTCAGGAAGAGGTCTAGGGCACCCAGGAGTTCACTGCCCCAAAAAAGGAGAGTGCCTTGCTTATCTCTGCTGCCTCCTGAACCATGCTGCTAAGCAGCTCAATTCACTTACCAAGCAGAAAACCCACACAGGAAGAAGAAAAAGGCAGTGGGGGAAATAGCTTTCTCCTATGTTCAATGACATTGAGTTTACTCACTAAATTGAGTTTTAACTGTGCAAGAAGGGGGAGAGACTTACCTTTTTTTGGTGGCAAATAGTTGCCTTTGAAATAGATAAATAACTGCTAACAACTAAATGGAAAACTACATCTGTCTTGACATGAGACAAAAAAAGATGATCTATGCTGTGTTATATTTCCCAGAAATTTAATCCATATATTCTTGTCCAAAAGCTGCTACATGCTACCCAGCAAGATAAGCAAAGAAAAACCCTGTGCTGAGAATCTCACATTTAGTCAACTCCTCCAACAAAGCAACAAGAACAGAACTACCCTTGTAAAATATGCTCTCTCCATTAAAAAAAAACCCACAAAGAACACAAAGTGAGCCCATTTTTAAGAAACAAACACAGGAAAATATCAAATGCTTCACAAAGAAAAAATGTGAATTTACCTTTGGTTTTTTGTTCAGCAGCCTGAAAAGAAGAAGAGAGGAAAACAAATCAACTACTTGTCAATATTCAAAATGATACCTAATAATTACAGGGCTGCAAGGCCTAACTTTCTGTAGAAACTGCTTACATAAATCAGGCTTCAGCTCCAGTTAAGGGCTGGGGAATGTTAGTTTCACTCCATGCATTAGGAATAGAAGCATGGCTACTCTAGTCTGAAGAGGCTATATAAAACACAGCAGGCAGTGTGACAGCACCTCCATCTACCCACCCTGCCTTCTGTCACTTGTGAGGTTCAGAGGCCTCCTGAACCAGTGTTTATGGCATTTTTAACAGCCAACAGAATTAACTCCTGTGAATTGGTCCAGTACCCCTCTGAACCCACACACATTACTGAAGTGACACATTAACTGCACATTTTATGAAGACTCCTTTTTTTTTTTGTCTCTTTGCAATCAACCCAATTCTGGGCTTTTTATGACACCAAATTCTTGCAGTGGAAAAGACAGCGATCAGTTGTGTCCTGGGTTAACACAGCCTGCTCTCACAAGCCATATCCTAAGGGATGGTTAAGATGAAAACTGTGTAATCCAGAATGAGGCAGAAGGCAATGTGCAGTGGCCTGGCAACCCAGTCCCTGCAGTATCGGTTGAGACTCATCCAGCTCGCTTTGCATTGAGGCTGAGCAGGAATGCTCACGTGGCGGGGCTGTGGGAGCAGTAACCCAACATCAGGAGATGGTGAGCAGCTTGGGGAGTGCTAATGAACTGTCACAACTGCTTTTGCAGAGGTTCTCTGACTGCAGCCTCCCTCGAAGTCGACAAGATTGCTCACTTGTGTCAGAATTACTCACAGAACGAAGGGCTCCAGGATCACCACCTGCACCTTACACACAAAAGTGAATAATCATTGAAATCAGGAACATGAACAAACCTTTTTCTGAGCACCTTCCTTCTTTTTCTTTTCTTCCTGCTTTTTCTTTTTCTTTTCTTCCATCAAATGTTCCTCTTCTTGTGTTTCTTGTTCTTTCTCCCTGACAAGAATAAAGATTGGGAAGAGCTTTTCACTCAGCGGAACTTTATCTAGGAAGGTAAATAATCCACACGTATATTGCTGACTTTCTACAGCTCCTCTCTAAAAAAAGCTGCTCTGAATGCTGTAACAGAAGCATTTAAAAACCCTCACCTGTTCAGAAACTGAACCCAATGACAAATAAAGCAAAGAAAACTCAGAAAGAATAGGAGCCTCTTTCCACAATCTAACCCACTACTTAGTATTAGCACATTCTAGGGAAAGAAAGTTTAAAACTCAGAGGAGAAAATGAGAGGGAAAAAAACCCAAAGACAATTACTACAGGTTCTGCTGGCTGTCAGCAGCTGATTCACAATGTACCTTAAAGATCAGGAGCAAGCATATTATTTTCCAAATGTTGCTCTGGTTTTGATCAAACACATGCTGTAGTCATTTCTCACGGAGTTATAAACAATTCCAATTTTGTTCTCAAGGAGCTGTAAGCTCAGGGCCAGATTAATTCCAATCACTGCATTTTGTGTTCAGCCTATGAATTCCAGCTGAAGAATTTGCATGACCACAAAACCACCCCTGCTCCAATAGCATCTGGGTTAAAATTTAACCTGAGTTGCTCTAAATCAAGAAGAAAAATCTATGTGAACCTCACCGTCTATGCTTTCTTTGGCCATCACCATAACTAATGGTTGTAACAATGAACCTCCTCAACACCCTTCCAAATAAACACCAATGCAAATAATTCATTTACTTCTCTATTTTACCTTCCTTGACAGCTCTTCAGGTCTTGATACTATTTCAGCCTTACAGACCTTCCAAGTGGGCTCAAACCATTACTATTATCATTATATTTGATGTGTTCCAATTATTCCCTGAGATCACTTTCAGACTGGTTATTGCTTTACACTTAACTTGCCAAAGCCCACTTCTCCCCTCGCCTTTTTTTTTGGTTTGGATTTTGTTGTTGTTGTTAAAAGAGGTCTTTTCACTTGTTAGTGTCTTTGCTCAACTGTTGTTTTATCACAACAGATCTGCAGGAGGCTGGCAGTGGGGGGAGACAAACATATTCTTTACCTAAAAGGGAAACAGACCCTTCAGATTTTGCACAGTTGTGTCTTCAAACATTCCCCACGGAGCATTTTGCCTTTAAACTGCTTCTTTGATTTTCCTTTAAACAAGTTTGTGCATTCTTAACAGTTTCCCTTCTCATAAAAGAAAGAATATTGTAGTTTGTTTTGTTTTGTTCTCCAGTGTTGCCCGTTGAAGAGTGTTCTGGTGCTTGGCTTTTTCATTTGCCAGCCAGTACTGATTTTGGTCACTGTAGATGCTTTAATGCTTACAGAGATCCTGCACAGTGCTCCAGACTAAATCAAAAGCAGCTTCCCCTTCCTTGTGTCCCCAAACCAATAAACACTGCAGAAAGCAATTCTGAGGGCTAAACATGGGTGTTAGTGCCCTTTTGGACACTTCACAGCACTTGAACTATTTACAGAAGTGCCAGATCGGGCATGACCCAGAGTTTGGAATAGTAGTTGGAGGTCAGGCACATCTGGAAGGGCTTGGGGCACAACTGGGGGACAAAACATCAATAGTAGCATTAGATATCTGTGTTTTCAACACTGAATCACCTTCTGTCATTACCAAATGTTTATCACCAGCACAACTGCTCAACTCAATTTCAAAGGGCCCGCTTTGAAATATCATACTGTAAATCAACAGTTAAGAAACATTTGCTTGTAAGAGCTGCAGGTGGGTATCTGCAACAGGTACTTAACATTGCACCTAAGAAAAGGGCACTAAAAATTATACTTTGAAAGAGATATTCTAGGACTTCTCAAAAAGTGATGGCTTACATTGCCAAAAGAAACAGTTGAAATCATTACAGATTTGAGTGGAGAAGAAGTCCCCACAGTTTCAGTGACTACAAAGAAACAACATCCAGTCCATTCATCTTTAGTGCTCCCTACCTGAGCCCATCCACCTCCACAAAGCTCATGCCTTTGAATGAGCTCTCCCAAACTGTCAGACTGTTGCCAAGAGAATTTCTGGCCTTTGTTGTTTGTTTTAAATCTGGTAAATGAAACCAGTCACTGCAAAAATAAGGAACTTTCTGATTTCTTCTTGGGAGTACTTAAGAAAAACCGTAACATTACAGCAATTCCAGAATACATTTAAATCTCTTTCAAGAGTCAGAAAAAATAAAAATCCACCCATCCCTCAAAAACCAAACAACAAATAAACCACCACAAAAATACCCCAGCACCATGACCACCCCGCTTAGCTTGTAAAGTTAATTCTTTAAGCTCCCAAATGTCTTCTTAGGCCTTTTTAATACCAAGTTCCTTTCACAGAATCATGGAATCCCGCATTGAAGGGCCTCAAGGATCACCCGTCCAATCTTTCTTGGCAAAAGCATGGCCTAAACAAGGTGATCCAGCCCCTGTCCCACAAAACCTTAAGTATCCAGCATCAAGGATGAATTTTCATCACCTCCAAGGCTTAATCACTCAGACAGGACTCACAGTATCAGTCAGGGTTGGAAGGGACCACAAGGATCATCTTGTTCCAACCCCCCGCCATGGGCAGGGACACCCCACACTAGATCAGGCTGGCCAGAGCCTCATCCAGCCTGGGCTTAAACACCTCCAGGGATGGGGCCTCCATCACCTCCCTGGACAACCCATTCCAGGGCTTCACCACTCTCATGGGGAAGAATTTCCTCCCCACCTCCAGCTTCATTCCATTCCCCCTAGTCCTATCACTGCCTGACATCCTGAGAAGTCCCTCCCCAGCCTTCTTGTAGGCCCCCTTCAGATACTGGAAGGCCACAATTAGGTCACCTCAGAGCCTTGTCTTCTCCAGACTGACCAGCCCCAACTCCTTCAGTCTGTCCTCACAGGAGAGGTGCTCCAGCTCTGCTCATCCTCATGGCCCTTCTCTGGACACCTTCCAGCACGTCCAGGTCCCTCTTGTAATAGGGGCTCCAACACTGGAGGCAGTACTCCAGGTGGGGTCCCACCAGAGCTGAGCAGAGGGGGAGAATCACCTCCCTTGACCTGCTGGCCACACTTCTCTTGATGCACCACGAACATTCGAATTTCCAGCCTTTCTGCCCTCTGAAGGTGGCTCTGTTCTGCCATTTCCCAAGCACTGTTAGATGTCCTTCCCCTCCCTTGTGCAGGTAATACACCATGGCAGAGAATTTTCAAAATCAAAGAGAAGCAAACATTTTGCTCCATTAAAAACACAATGTATTTTATTACCATATTATCATATAAATTACAACATAAGAGGTGGAAGTACCACTCTGAGCAGAAATCTGTTTGGGTTTTGTGTTGTTTTGTTTGTGGGGGTTTTTTCACCCTCTCCCCCCTTTTCATTTCTGAGATTAAAATAGCCTCAGATTAACTCAGAAAATGATACTACAATTTTTAATGGAGTTCCATTTTCAAAACTGATTTACATAATGACACTTCTGAACACATGTGCTTTAAATATGCTTAAAATAGACTACAGCTCCAAGTGGCCCCTCAGATGGCAACTCTTGCTGTCACTTCTAGGCAGAAATTAGTCATCTAAGAGCCAAACAAAAGGAAAACAATAAAAACATTGCTATATAAAGTTTGATTACGTTGTCAAAGGCGTGAGTTGCAGTTTTACTTCCTGAGCAACAATTTAATCTTTATTACAGGAAGCATGTTAAAAAATGTATGAATACAAAGCTCATATGATTCAAACCAGAAGTGTCTTAAACAAGCATGCTTGTAGGAGTTTGCCTTTTTCATATACATGCATCTGAGGTATGAGAGGCATGGGGGATTTTTGAGCAAACAGCAAAGTTTTACTGTACCATCAAGTGCTGCTTTCACAGATTGCAATTAGCTTATTAAACCCAAACCTAAAGCAAGGTAATTTTCTTAAGCTCCCTCCAAATAGGAAAGCAAGAGGAAATGCAAGTCATGGTCAGAACAACTTGAGAACTAGGTCTGTGCCTGTCCCTGCCTGTTGCAGAAAGGCTTATTAATGCCTTTTAAAAATAAACCAATCTGGGCTGATGACATTTTTTAAGCTGAGAAACTCAGTTTTCCAGTTGGTATCAGACACTGGGTTGTTTTCACGTCCAAAGCCACAGCTGGTATCCTGAAGTAGTGCTGATGTGACATTCTAACAGCATTCTGCAAAATGCCTTTTGGGAATATCACGTTCTTAAAGAAACTTCAAGTGGAATCTAGTGACATGCAAAGCTGTTACCCATACACTGCTTTACAGTTTAGGACTTTCTGCTTAAGACTAAACAGAGATCAGTCCCTCTGAGAATCATAGAATTGTTTCAGTTGGAAAAAACCTCCAAAATCATCATGTCCAACCTCATAGCACCATGGCCATGAAATCATGTCCCAGAGTGCTATGCTCACACATTTCTTGAATGCCTCCAGGGACAGTGACTCCACCACCTCCCTGGGCAACTTATTCCAATGCCAGGCTTTTCTTGTCCCTCTATGAAACACAGTTCCAAGCCTAGCAGCCTAATGAATTCTGTCTGCATACATTTAAGATGCCTAAGGTTTGTCTGTTTATTTACACAGGAATACTGACTGGAAAGCCTCTCTAGAAGAGCATCCAATCTTGCTCTACAGAGAACTTCAACAGGTTCAGACCAGTGAGAGAACAGTTTCCATACCCTAATTGTGGAATACCTCTTGTCCCTTAAATTCCCATCCTTCCCTATGCTGGAAAACCTTGAAACTAGAATTATAAAGAACAGAGAAATAATGGTACCAAAGCAGGTGACCAAAGCATGCCAAGCAGGCTTTTTAGAAAGAGCTAACAGAGCCATGCATCATTACAGGTGATAACAGAGAGTCTGGACAGTGCTGACATGAAACACAAAGTAATCATCTACCAAGTTCTCAAAAGCTAGTGTCATACAGATTAAGACAGAAATGAAGAAAATTACTGTCTTCAGGATCTGATTCTAAACGGTAAGAAAGAAGTGACTGATGTCATGAAGCAGCTTGAAGGATGGCAATGAAATAGAATGAAAAAATGAAGTGTTAAGAGCAGTGAACACAGGAGTGACAGGCAGCAATTAATTCAGGACACCTGAAAAAGTGTCACACAGGATAAGGAAGAGGTAGATTCTCGGTGATTCTGAGGAAGCAAAACAATGCAGATCTCACTTAATGTATAGGAGGAATACTGCATAAAGCAGGAGGTCACTACATCAGCAGCAGTCCTTGTTTCACTGACTGCTATAAACTAAAACTCTACACCTGCTAATTTTGTTTCCTGATCCATCTTTACCCAGCCCAGCTCTCTACAACCTTCCCAGAGTAAATACCAGTGAAGTCTAGGACCTGGTGTGCTCTAGAAGGACAGGCTTTTTTCCCTTGCTATGTGGGCTCAGTCATTAATCATGAAGAGTCAAGCTGGTCCCTAATTATGAGCTCTCCAATCACCTCAAACAAAAAAACCCCAAAGCAGCACCAAAACTAGGTCAAATAAATAGGAAGCAATCTGAAAAAACCCAAACCAAACAAAACCCCAGCACAGACACATGGGGACAAAAATAAGTCAAGTCAGCAATGTATTAGCATTGTGCCTAGAAAAAGTAACCATAAATCAACCTTTAAGTGCTTCATTAATAAGCAAGAGGAAACATTGGGTTTGATACTCAGTGGGAAAGGAGGACTGCTGACAGATGACCCTATGAGGGCTAAAGTGACAGTACTTTGCTTTCTGCTGTAGCCTTCACTAAAGAGGTCAGCTGGGAACAGATGGCCAACAACCATCTGAACTGGTGCTGAGCCTGCAGATGACGGCAGCTTCCCAGAGGGATTTGAGAGTGCCCTTTCCTACGCAGGGAGGCTTTGCTCCAAGCTGGTGGCAGGAGCAGCAAAGAGCCACCAAGCACGCTGCTCCTGCCCTAGGATCTCAGCCACTGCAATTCTTCAACCTGGTTTTCTCAACCCAGAAGGGTCAGGGAACGCAGGCCCACAAAAGAATCTCAAGATGTGTTCAAATGTGCAAAGAAGGAATGATCCAACTTCTTAAGAAAACTTCCATGAACTGGCAGGGAGGAAAAGGAGATGGACTAAACATTTTGCTACCAAGTTGGAAATCAGGCCAGAAAAAGTAAGAGGAGCTCAAGAAGTCCCTAGAGAAACCAGTTGTTTTTCCCACTGCCTGGGCCTGATGTAATTCACCATAAGAACGATAGTGTCTAAGTCACTGCAGATTACCTTAAAGCATCAGCAGAAGATAGATGGCACTCCAGAAGACCAGGAAACACCAAAGACTGTGCATATAACTTAAAAAAGATGAAGCCATCAGGAACAGCTGGCAAGAATTTGAGGGTGGGGTGGGGGTGGGAAATAGCCTGTTTGGGGTGGTTTTTTTCCTTCTTCCTAGTTGCAGGTATTTTTGAGAAGGACAACAGGGAGGGAACAGAAGTATTTATTGACTTTTCAAGGCATATGCAAAGTTTTGTTAACAAAAATGTGGTTCCAGTTTTGGTTGGTTGTTTTGTTTGTTTGGTTTTTCCTAAGACGACAGGGGACATAAGCTAAATTAAATGGCAATAAAATACCCATAAAACAATTAACCTCAGCACTTCCCCTTCCAAGAAGGCAAAGAATTGATGGATTTATTTATTTTTTTCAGTGTGCCACATGTCCAGCAGCAGAATTTTTATTAACCACTTTGCTGGGTAAATGTGTACACTTAGTAAGCTGCAAAATATGTCAACCCATGGGGCTGCAAATAAGGATGGACAGTACTCAGGACAACTTGATAAACTCAAGATGTACAAAAAGAGTAGAGCACAAAGCAGTGAGAAGGAGGGCAGGGTGCTGTGTGTGGCAGGAAGAAGCATATATAGCAGCACAACACAGGGAACAAATGGCTAAACATCAGTTTTGAGGTGGGAAAAAGTATCAGGTATTATAGCAGATCTCTATCCAAAGGCAAAGCAAAAAGGTCACAAATGGTCAGAAATTCATCAGCTGCTGTACTGTGCCCATCTTGGGACCAGTCCACAGCAACAGAGATACAAATCAACTGAAGAGTCCAAAAAATGGCAACATGGATCAGGCACCAAAAAGGCATCAGCCCTTGGTCAAAACCTTTACAGACTTGGATTCACACAACCTAAAGAGACAGTAACCCCTTTATTCAAACAGGTGTTAAAGAGACACAGTAACCCTTTTATTCAAATAGGTGTTAAAACCAGGAAGATTTTACTACTTTAATTCTTAAATTGCAACTAAAGAGATTTGGATTAGGCATAAAGCAAAATATTCCACACTGCACCATTAAAAACAAACCAACCAAAAAACCCAACAACAAAAACCCCCACCACACACAAAAAAGATGACAACCCAAATCTTTATTTAAAAAAATCTATTTAGGGGAGAGAAGAGGGAAAATATCTAAAGAAAGGAAGTCTTGTTTTTGTTAAGAAGTAACACTGATACAAGGCCAGACTGACTCCTGGACACAAAGACAATTAGACTAGAAGCAGAAGACCACCCCCCATTCCCAAAGTAAAAATCCTACAATATTCAGAGGGGAGGAGCCCTCAGTCACATCACTGCAGACAATGTTGTGGACAGGTTACATGCAGAGGTGTGATCGTTCAAAGTTCAGGTGCAAAATTTGTTCCTACAGGGAGTAATAAAGGAAGCTTGATGAGTGGTTTTGTTTGACCTCAATTTGTAATTTATTAATCCCATGCTTTAGGGTTTCTCACTGTCAAACTATGCCCCTGCCCTGCACTTGTCACTTCTTAAGACATTTATTTGCTTTGACAGGGAATTCCTCCCTTCCTGTGTAACATCAAGACACTGTCCACTGCTAACAACTGTGGGCCTGGTTCTTTGATGCTCCTAGTACCTGGCCAGCTTGTCTGATTTCCTAAGATGGACAGCAGCCCCATTTCTGAAGTCACTTAAAAATCCCATTAAAGCTCCTGCACCTAAACAGAGCACCAATGCTGCCCTGGATATTTCCTTTTACTCTACAGTATAGTTCTGGCTCTAAGTCTTCTTTGTGTTATTTCTTTGACTTGTTACAGAGTACTGGCAGGTATCTTCAAGTCTATGATGCTCTGTGGATCCTTCTCAACTACCTGTGAGGGATTAGACTTGATTCCCAAGTAGTCCCCTTCCAGGCTTTCTTTAAAGCACTTGACTGAGGTGCAGCAACTGCACTCACAACTGAAATGTGTGCAGAAGCAGAATGCAGCTGCCATTTAAAGACACTCAAGAACACACCACACCATTAGGTGAGAACAAGGTGTGAAAAGCAAGACACTCAAATAAAATACCTTACTGAAACTGCAGAGAGCATTTAGGTTGCCCAAGAGAATAAATTACTAATCCTGCTCTTAAAAATCTCTAAAAAAAGAAATTGCACAATCAGGAGAGAGAAAGAGCATTTGTGTTACACACCTTGTGTTTCTAATGTGCAGTTCTGGACTATTGGTTAAAGAGCAATAAAATACTGGAAGGACCTTGAGAAGAGTGCCAGCTGCTACCTACTGGAGGTAGCAAGCTCCCACTGGAGGTTTTCAACTCACTCCATGTTAAACTCTTGTCACCCTTCTTTATGTAGACAAAGTAAACAACCACTGCAGTAAATTATAACAAAAATAGAGCAGATTGGATAGTTGCTATCATTCAGTTAAAGGTATTTCTGTGGAACACTGACTTGGCCTTGCCTTAGCTTTTATTAGTTGATTTACCAGCCCCTAGAAGTGAGGGAAAATCCCTGTGAAGAAAAACGCTTTACAATTCATCTGCATCCTCAGTTTGCAAGAGGTAAATCAGATATCAGAAGTTCGACGACTCTGTATCTGAGCAATGCCCAAATCCCACGAATGTTTGGAGGGTCTGGGGTTTGTTTTTCATGTACAGACTTCCTTTTGTTCAGCTTCTCCTACTAATGGCAGTACTAGAGTACAAATGGGGATGTCTGGGAAGATGTATGTTACATCTTCATTACTAAGTAGTGGAGATCAACAGGAGTGGGTCTGCAGAGCAAAACTGTTGGCATAGAGGCCTCAACAGCCACACTATCCCCACTTCAGGTGACTTTATTACTTGAGACTAGCTCCAGTCTGCTCCCATGTACCAAATGCCCACATGAAGCAGGGAAAAATTAACTGCACCCTTGGAGTACATCATCCAGTGAAGTTCTGCTTAAAGGGAATCCAGCTGTTGCACTCCAGGACCACTCCATGATGTCAAAGCACAGCAAGTGAGGACAATCAGAAGGCTTACTCAAACACGGAATTCTCAATCCAAATGAACACACTCATGTAGATGATCCTATAGGGTGTGAAGCTGCTGACACACCAGTTCAACACCTCTTCTGTCAAGGAAGACAGTGCTCCATCCTGGGGGAATGTCAGTAGTTAAAAGGGAAGTCTTAGCATGAGCTAGAACACTGTACTTGCATGCATTTCAGGCACAAATTACACCACTATTTGCTCCCTCAGCCTGCTGACAACACCCCAGCACAGTTCATCTCTCCCATCATGTGCACCACTCAGGCTGTGCAGGAACCAAGACAAAAAAACCCAAACAACTACTACCCAAAAATCCTCTTTGCATTACATTCACTACTCAAAGCAGGCTAGAAAGAGCAAGAAAGATGCTATGAACAACATCTCACCTCCCCCAGCAAACACAGACCTACTCCTCTCTTGGAAAAGTAAGCTATAGACTGAACAGTGCAGGTAACTAGATTTACTTTCACAGCTTGATATTTACCAGCAGTTGATGCAGCATCTGGTCCAGAGCTCTTCCTTACGATTCCTGAGACATAATATGCAAAAGAGAACAACTCTGGAATCCAGTAGCTCAGCAAGAGTGTGGCTTGCTTGTCTCTCCCCAGATACTATGTCTGCTGTTTTGGTTTCTCAAAATACTTAGAAGAGCCCTGTGCCTGCAGAGGGAAAGCCCCACGCTGACAAACTGTCCCACTCGGTATCAGAAACAGAAGCCAGTTATGGACAAGTTTCTGGCTCAAATGATTTAGCTGGACTTGAAGAACATGGCAGAGGAGCACTGCTTCCTGGGGCAGCTGCACAGGGATACTGAGAAGCAGGAGGCCAGGAAATAGGAACAGAAGCAACAGCTCCACAGGATGTTTTGTCACAGCACAGCCTCAGGCTCTTTTCAAGCACTGACACTCCCAGGAATGGTGACTGGAGGAGTCAAGTCACCTGTCCAACAGTACAGGTCAGAAGGGACTGTGTGTGCTGCAGGACAGATGACCAGGAACACTGCTTCTGTGCAGCACACCCTCACACCCCTCCAGCAAGCACAACTAAACCTTTATGCTTCTTTCTTAAAAAAATTAAAAGCAAGTCTGCATAACTACAATGATGGAGCATTTTGCCAGCAGGATTTCCATCACCTCTAGTCCCCGTGCCATCAGTGACCATGCCAGCACTCAACTGTTTCTGAGCCAAATCACTTCTATCAGCAGGAAAAAGCACATCTGACTCACTTATTGCAGAAGTTGAAGACCTGGCTGATGCTCTCACACAGCTCAAGCTAGACAATAGCACTTACAGGGTCAAAGAGTAGGCAATAGAAGTTATGCTGAAGAGAAGTATGCTCATGATGCTGTTCTGATGCTTATTCTGGGAAAAAGGTGGTGACAACACATTGTCAAAAGAACCAGCTCACAGCAGCCAGAGCCACATGCATCCACTGGGATGTTCCTGAGAGGTTCAGGTGTGATTTAAATGGCCCAGGAAGGTGAGGTCTGGAAAAGATACCTCTCCTTTAGCAGAGTTCCTGCCACAGGCACACTGTAAAAACACCTATGTGCTTCCTTTGCTCCTATCTGCAGGCAAGGCTAAGAGTAGCACCAACACATGCCAGCAGCATGGTGAGCAGCAGTAAACATGTTACTAGACATGTACCGGTCACTTGACTGAAGCACAGACGTGCCTATCTGAGATGACCTCCTGAGGTGTCTTCCAGTCTGAGTTCTCCTATGATATTCAAATTCAAAGATACATAGCAGGAGCCTGCAGACACCACTCTCTAGGAAGATGCATCCTGCAGAGACAGTGGACCTCTGCCATCTCACTACTGAGACATCCAGGTGGCACCCCAGAACACACAAAGTGCAGAGATGCAGGACACTGCTGCACCCCCAGTTCCAGGAGGCTCATGGGGAGGGACCTGAATGAGGGAGTAAAAGGACAGTAACCTCACAGGGAGGATGTATCTCAGGACCTAGAATTATTACAAACAATTCCAGCACTATCCCTCACACTGTAGAGCTCAGGACAGGCCCTGCCAGCATCACCAGCAATGGTACAGGGACACACAGCACCAGTGTATGCATGGTGTAGGGCATCTCTGAGGTGCACACAAGCTAGGTTGAAGCATGGTGTGTGTAAAGAAGAAGATGCTCTCCACACATGCTGCCTTGAAAGCCGAAGTTCCATCCCATAGGCATGTACCACCTTTATTGTACTGGCTCCCAGATACAGGCTGAGGTTAGGCTGAATGCACGGCTCCTGACAGAGCAAGGCAAGATAAGATGAGAAAGGGAAAACAAACAACAGAACTCCTCGTTGTAGAAACTAGAATGTAAAATCACGTAAAGGGAATATAAGAAGATGGAGATTAAAGTTTTTGTTAGATGTTTGGGGTTTTTTTAAGATTTCAGAAGGCACAAACCCACCATTTCCTCCTCCTGCATTTTTAAATTTGCTGTGTGAGCTCATTGAACATTCAAGTTGTTGTCTTCAAGTTTTCCAAATACCATTCTATTTAAAGGCACTGTGAATAGGGAATTCAAATTATCAAATGAATGAAAGAAGAATTCTTAGCAGGAACCCTGGTGAGCTAATCAAGAGTCACAATAAAATGTCAGGGGTCCTGGAATTCTCTGCAGGAGGTTAACACCAAATTTGATCCGAGTCAAGGAAGACAAAACACACTGTAGACTAATAAACTGTACTAAAAGTTGTGCACTACAAATGTGTAAGTTTAAACACAAATGATAAAAATCTGCTTGTTTTGTGTACTTTGCATAAATTCTTAGTGTTTAACTACAAAAAAAACCCCAACCCAAATCAAAACACTGTCCACCATGATCATTTCGTTACACTTCAAGATAGTACACTTTGAAGCAATTTAGTGTTTGTTCCACTGCATCCTCAGCTGCAATGCTGCAAATTAAGGCAGAAGCATAAATAAGAAACCTTTGTTACTCTGGACCTGTCTTCAGGCTGGGAACTGACTCCACAAATTTTAGAAGGCTTATTCTGTTGTCCACAATTAAGGAAACAGGTCCAAGGCAGCACCTTTCCCTCAACAAATCCACCAGAGTTTAAAAGATTAATTCCACTCTGTTGAAAAGGTGATTCTCACTTCCATTAAGTTAATCAAGTTTCAAAGCTCTCAGTTCCCCCCACTTCACTTTTCTTAGTAAAAGCATCTGGATGCCAATTCCAGCCAATAACAAAGTAGAATATCAGAGCCACCATCAGAATGGGCCATCATCCATTATTCAACTTAGCAAATGAATAGCGGCTCCATGGGGGGAGGAGAGACAGGGTAGGGGGAGAGAGGGAGAAAGGCAACAGCCATAAAAGATCTTCTAGAGACAGGAAAACCAGTTGCGGTAAACACCACTTTGGAAATCAATTTATGGTCAATTATGATCTCGCTAATAACTATTTCATGCCTTCAGTTACTCCATGAAACGCCACGGGGAGCATGTATTCTCAGAAATAGATCCAAAACGTCTCCAAGTACGTTATCTGATCAGCAGCTGCAGACAGAACACCAGAAAGATCAGCTCTTGCTGGTCTGGATGCTGATAGAGGAAAAGGGAAGGAGAGGGTGGAGGGAATCACAGTGTCAATGCAGATGGACTGCGAGAGCATTACAGTATCATCCAGATAACAGAGAGATTACAGCCATCAGTCTGAGCTATTGGCTTCAAAAGCATGAGGGTTTGTTGTCACTGCAATATTTCACCAAGACATTTGTGAAGAACACTGGCCCTTCAGAAAAGCAAGAAAATATTAACACTGAGGGGCTTTTCCCAGCAACTCATCGTGTAAGCATCCATCCACTTACACACCCTTTGCTTTAGTCAATTCTTCACACACAAGTGTGGTAGCAAAGACTGACATCACCAGATAATGCCCTGCTGGTGCCCAATGAGGCTCATTTAATTTGGACTTCTCTTTTGCAAGAGTGCAAGACTTCTGCAAGTTCGATTAGAAGAATAAAAACAGGAAGAATTCTCCACTCACCAAGCTCCAGTAAGTCCCATATAATAACATCTTTCACCTGAAACAGTGCTATTTATGCAGACTCTCCTCCTCAATAGCAGCAATTCTATTATTGTGACAGACCAAATTTAGTTCCACGCCTGGATCAGACAGCTACTTGATGATGATCACACTAGAAGATCTTTAACAGCATTTAAATTGCTACCACCAGGCTCTTCCTTATCAGAAGATGCTGCATTTTCCATATTCCTTTTTTTAAGGCTTAAAAAGGTAAAACATACACTTCTTTATGGTTTGCACTGGCTAATGTTATGCAAAAAGAAAGGAAAGTGAAAAGGCAGGTTATGAACAGATGTGATCAGCAGTCACACCAATAGGTTATTTTTAACCAAGAATTTTTTGCAGCATCACAAAAGAATGAGGTGCAACACTGTGCACTTAACAGCATTACAGCTATGACACCATAACCAGACAAGAACAATGAGATTTGCAGCGATGTAACACAGCCAAGGAGTAAGGGACGAGCTTCCAAGTGGAGCATCCATTTCAAAGCTGAAAATGTGGAAAAAATCCAAACACAAACACTGGAAGCAACTCTCCTACATTAAGCAAGGTTGTGCAATTGATTGAAAACACTGAGAGAAGAGGAAAATTGAGACCTACAGATAGACAGCACACTGTCGGCAGAGGGATAATGAAGAACCCTACCCCAGGCTGGCTTGGGTAAGTGTCTTACTGGATTTACACACACACACACCATTAGGCTGTGTTTACAGTGCTAGCAAAGTTTCAAACTTCACATTTTGTATGAAATATCTTCAAGGCTACTGTGAACATATCCCGAGTTAAAGCAAAACTACAAGCAATGCCAAAAACCACCTTCTGTGGCCTTATTCTAATGACCTCATAAGAAAATGCAGTAAAATGGCAGCCAGCACATTGTGCATCTCTACAGCTGATTTCCTGTATTGTGCGTTCTCGCTGAACTGTTTCTTTTCTCTAGAATGGTTTGTGTTAAAGCACTGGGCTGATGCTCTTTTGTTTACCGGCTACCGTGTAAAAACAAGCATCTCCGTTGTCAGCACCAATGACGTTAGCATCAGCCATGAAAACATTTTGGAATGCTGAAGAACTGAAAGACCTGAGAGCCCGAGACTGGAGTAGGACCAAAAAGCAGAGTGACACGCAGATATCTGGCCGAGCTTGAAATAGACTTGGCAGGAGTCAGTTTCAACTAACAATCAATATGTGTACACACTGACCACCCAGAATGGAATCCCAGCCACTGTGAGCACTCTGTATCCCTCAGACAAAACAAGGCTCTTCCTCTTCTCCTTGGGAAGTCTTACAAATGCAGCACCAGGCAAAAACTCGACACTGCAAGCAGACAGCATACAGAGAGAGCACAGGAAGGGAAACAGGGAATAGAAAGGGAAACAGCACATCTAAGAAAAAACAGATATGCCACTCTAGGAGATGGTTCTTGAGTGTCCCTTCAGAAAGTCGTCACGGGAAAATATGCACAGACCCCATTAGCAAGAAGCTGGGGGTGGGGACAAAGAATGGCTTTGCCTCAGAAAAACACCCGAGGGCAGCCATAAAACACTCTGTAGCCCAAGGTGGTTTTTCCCTTGCGGTGGAAGGGGGGTGGGTGTTATCTTTTCCTAAATGAGCCTATAGCTGGTAGCTGCACGATAACTATTTTGAGACCTAGAAACATATTTTTCTCTGGGGCTTAATTACCACAAAGGCTGCCAATCGATTTGACAAGTCAATTTCTCTCTCAAATTAAAAAAACAAACCCAAAAAACAACCCACAAAAACCCCACCAAAACTCATTCTCTAGCAATTCCAAGCTTACTGCTAAAAAAGCCCAAACTGCCAAGGGATAAATTAGCTATTTTTAATACAAAGCAATAAGCAATTGTTAACGTTTCTCATGAGCAAGCTTCTAAAACACAGAAATTCCTGATGGAAATCTAAGCAAACGGGCACCTAGTTTGCTGGTTTTTAAATGGATGTGCATTTCAAAACACAGAAGAAGCAAGCTGCAGATAGCTGTTTATTACAAATGACTTCCACCTCCACAGCCCTCAAAGGCAAACTATAAAGCTGTGTGCAAAGCTAGACAATCTGGGCATCCAGCCATAAAACATCACTGCAGCAGCACAGATAACTGTTCTCACTCTCAAGCCATCCTTGGCTGTAAACCCACAGGGAAGAGCTCCAGAAAGCAGACCTCACTACCACCAGAGCTCCTAATACTTGAGGAGCTTGAATTACAACTACACTCAAAACCTCAAGACTGAAAAATTACAGTGCTGCTGATTCACATCCAGGGCTAAGACTAGAAGTAGCTCAGATTTTGATTCTTAGTACCCCTGAATGATGAGATTTAAGAACATCTAGCTATTGGACAGATGTCTTGAGTGGAGGATAAAAAGACAAAAGAATTAGATGCATCTTTTAAAGTGCTGCTGGATTGTCTGCAAGTGATACAATCTTTGATGGAACCTTAAAAGGAGTACTGTATTCTGTGCCAGAATGGTATTATTGTGACCAAACTCAGATGTTTTTATCGTGTGCAGGAGACTTCAAAACATGTTAAGTGACAAGAAAGGAAGCTGCACAAAAAGTTTCAGAAAACAGTTATATCTGCTTATGGGAATCTACAGTGAAGTTCATCATGATTAAGTAATTATAAAATAAGTGTAAGTACATCCACACTTAGTAAGAAAGATATAAACCTAAGCCATGCTTTTGGTAGACGATTTCCACAAATAACTCAGATTCCTAAAGGAAGATCAAATAATACTTGGATTCCTCTACTTTCCTACATTACAAATAACCATCTTTCATTTTACCACTAGCATTTACCAGTGAAGAGACTGTGTAGAGCACATAGATCATTTAGTAATGCGATTTACTGTCACTTCTAGATCATCTCCCCATTCAATAAAGTATACTTCTCTCCTAAATACTATCTGCCTTGGCTGATATCTTCATAATACAGCTGAAAACCTCAAGCCATTATCACTGGAAGGCATCAGCTGATCCTAAATTAGCTAGACTGCAGCGTCACAGGCATTTAAGAGGTTTCCTTATCATTCATCTTTAATAGTAAGGGATCGACGGGCTCCTACCTGCAGCTTCTAGGCCAAAGGGAAACCTTCTAATGGTATTACCATTATCTTGTAATCTGAATTTTAAACAATTAAAACAATAGCACTTTTGTGTTGCACATCTCTGCTGTAACCAAAGACGGTAATTTTTTCATCAGTTCTCACATTCAAAGTCCCGCATAAAGAACTAATTTGGGGGGAGGGAAAAAGCAGCAACACAAATTCCACATTTAAGCTGCTGCACCTCCAGAGCAGCAGCACAGTGACAGGACAGAAGTCATCAGCAGAGACTATTTTCATTATTTAGGAAAGGTTTGGCCCTTTTAGTTTTAAATCCGCGGGTCTGGTAGTCAATAACATCTAGCAATTCTTTCCAAATGAAAGCTTCTTTTTATTGAGGCGAAGGATGGCTCCACCCCTGACCTCCTCCTCCAGCTTGTTTTGGAAAGGGGCCAGATGACAGCATTTGGAAAAGCGCATGTTTATCTCGGCAAGGCCAGCTGCTAAGTTAACATCTTACCCCTTCCCACATACACCAGTTTTAGTTAAGTCTTAACAGCTAAAACTGAAAGTAAAGGCTTGGGCTTTGAATAACAAACTGAAGAGGGAAGAGAAAAGGTGTCTGAATAGACTGTAAAAGTACAGGTCATGTTGAGTTAACAGCAGGCACTAAATCCCTTACAGGACTAAAATCATCTGGCCTTTCCGAGTGAAAAGAATTGGGGGGGGGGGGGGGAGACAAAACACCACAGCAATATGAGAGTTTATTTCTAGGCTAATTTAAAGTGATACTTTCTATACGTTTACCACTCAGCAACAGTTTGCTTCAAGACACAAAGAGATTACAGCCCCTGCTTGACAAAACCTTTAACTTTACCCAGGTTTATTGTCACTCCAGCTTAGAAATGTATGGAACCTTTGAGAGTGCCAAAGGCTCTTCAGGTTCAAAGTACTCATGCCCAATTATGTCATTTTTCATATTAAGGGGTTTTTCATCCTATTGTTTTTCCAAGTCTTAAAAAGCTGCTTCAAAAAAAAAAAAAAAAAAGATAAAATTATCTTCCTTCCCTTAAATATCAGTAAAAATCACCAAAGTCATCTAAACCTTAGCATGTTACTTTAACGGGAAAGAGAAACTCCAGGAAAAAAACCCCAAAATTAAGCCAGAGAGGTGGCTTTTCATTCATCTCAGCAAGCTTCAGCAGGCTCTGCAATCGCAGACGAGGGAAAGGTAAACCTCATTCCATTCCCAGGAGATCTGAAGCACGTTTTGAAAGATACAAAGATGCCTGGTCAAGAGGGTGAAACTGACCAAACGCTTCCCAACACCGAATCAGGACCCAAGGGCAGCATCCCAGAGTAAATGGGTTTGTGCTAACACAGAAAGGGCACAGACCAAAGCAGGCTCTCCACAAGTACATTCGTAACAGGCGGGACTAGCACCCTGCATCAATGACAGCCCAACCACAAAGTAATCCATGTCCTGTAATAGATGTGCGAGCACACGTGAACCAGTATAGAACACACCACCCGGTTGCAGTCAGCTTTCAGACCCATGCATACCGACACTTCAATTTGTCACTATGAGAACCCACACATACAGAGAACGGAAACATTGATAAATGCTAAGTATTTTAGATTGCAATCCAGAGGAGCTCTAAGTAAAGAGAGGCTGGTCTGCTCTGACTTCTTCATTACTAGAAACAAAATGCTTAGACAAAAGTACAGCATATTGCCTCAAACACAACCTCTATTATGCATCACTGAAGCAAGCCCTGCTGCCAGGCTCCAGCGGTTTTCCTGATGGCAGCACCTCGTCAAGGGCTGAGACCTTTTCATTGCACAAGCTGTGCCAGTCAGGTAACATCGAGCTGGAGAAGATAAAGACATCTCCTCTGAAGATAAGGACAAAGTGACATAAGGCATTATTACACTACTGCTAAGTGCCTTTAAACAATCATGTTCACTGAAAAAAAAAAGTTCAAATTAATCTGACTTGCTGCAGCTTTCTTCGTAGTCTCAGCAGTCACAGACTCAGGAGCAGCAAGGTTACCCGTGCATAACAGCCTATGTAATCTCACCCCAAAAAGCAACATCAATCCTACAAATTAAAGAGCAAGCCTCCCACGGGGTACAGCAGTGGTATACAAGTCTGACACTGATGCTCTGACGTTCTGGAAATAATCCCAGGAGCCAGGGCAGAAACAACAGTGCAGCGCGTCTGGGGACAGGTTCCTCCACACACCATTTTGAGCTCAGAAATAACCCACTGGAGCAACCAGACAGATATCTATTCGAGGAACCGCAATTACAGAGAACTATGCCCATCTGCTCAGCACAGGTTGCACCCACTGCAAGTCATCTACTACTTCCTTGGTAAGCAGAGGGGAGCAGCAGTCAGAATCAATGTGTATCTTTCCACTACTTTCCTGAAACGATATCTAAAAAAAACAAGAGAAAGCAATATCCGATAGGAAACTGTATTTAATCCCCAGCCGAAGGCGAACCCAAAAACCCCAGCTACCAGATGTGATTAGGGAGAACATTTGAGAGACATTGCTTTCTCCCGAAGCAAGATCCAACAGCAGTGCAGATGTTCTCCTGGACTGGCATTGTCCTCAGGTCTACAGAGCATCACCGGCATCCACCTGATTTAAAGCTCTGCATCACCCACTAACAGCGGGATTTATTGGATTTTTAATTACCCTAACTGGCCTAATGTCCAGAGCAAATTTCAGTCTATCCATTAGGGTAAGTTCACCTGATACACATATATGCATACAAGAGGAAGAATAGGCAACAGCCATGGGGATGACGTACTGAAGCTCATTTCTAAATTTAAACTGGCTGTTATAATAACGCCGTCCCACAGACACGCTCGAGTTGTAGCAGAAAACCAGAGTAGCCACAGAGTAAGACAAGCAGTATTGGATTTAATGCAAAAAGAGAAGGGGGGGAAAAAACCCAATTGAGTTCAATAAATCCCATAATTGGACCTTCAACTAATTACATATTAAGAAGATTAACCTTTGACACAAACTTGTGATGCAAACAAAGAAGATTCAAACAATTAATCAACTTCCAGTGTTTCAAGATTTCTCAGGTTAACAACTGAACCCTCCCCATTTTCTTCTCCCTTCAGCGTCGCAGTCCAAAGCATCAACTCTAACGTTCTCTCTCCCACTGGAGGACACTTTAGGTTCAGGGAAGACCTCTCTCAGAATACTCCAGAGAAAACTGCAGTAGACCCCCATAATCTCGTTACAGGGGGAAATAAACGTTATCTAGAGACCTTAACTTTTAACAGCAAGCAGCCACGAAGGACAAAGCTGGAAACTCGGCTCTCTCCCAGCAGAGCAGCACTTGCTGACCATATCCACACCACTTATCTTCCAAGCCTGGGATCACTCCCAACACGCTCCGCAATAATTTTCACACGTGTTAAGTTATAAAGCAACTGCACACAGTAACGTCTGCGCCAGGATCACTCTTAAAGTGGCACCACCTATTCACAAATGGCACTTCTGTTCGCTATTTTGCGCACAACAGCTATTGGAACCGGGAAAAGGTAAGGTAGAAAAGGACTGAATTCGTTCTAATAGGTTAAAAGAGGGGGGAAAAAAAATATTAGTATTCCCGCAAGTTGTGCAAAGCAGAAGATACCTGCTAAAAATAAACGCATTCTGAAATGTTTTGGGGTGTTAATTGCTTCACTTACTAATAAGCATTAAAAAAAAAAAAAAAGATAATTATCTGGCTTCAGACTTGTGAGCAGAGGAGGTGTGCACTGGCTAAGCTGGTCTTTTCCACTGCTAACTTCTACTGTGCCCAGACGAAGAGAGGCTGTTACCCCTTCTTACCTTTTAGTCTTTTCTTTATGGGGCTCTTTGGCAGCTTTCGATTCAGTCTTGCTGTAAGGAAACAAGTGAGTATTTTGTCTACCGAGCAGGGGTCTTTCTGACGTGTTCCTTTCTTACTTTAATGCCTTTTTTTGTTTGTTTGTTTGTTTTTAATAAGCGTACCCGTAATTTCACGAATCTGAATACGAAAAAAATCTCACACGGCAAAAAAAAAAAGGAAAAAAAAAACACCACAATTTTGTTGTTGTTGTGGTTTGTTTACCACCCCACCCCACCCCCAAACAAAAAAAAGGAGGAAAAAAAAAAAAAAAAAGGTCTGCCACACAGGAGAAAAATAAAACACAAACAGATCAACAGGAAAACACTATCCCAGTAGAAAAGCAAAGAGCTTCAGTGTTATCCAGCCCAGAGGAGAAGTGCAGCAAAAGCAGGTCCAATTCCAAAAGAAGCTTTTGATTTCCAGTGAAGAGGAAAAAAAAAAAATAGTACTTAAAAAAAAAAAAAAGACCAAGGAACAAAATACACCTTCGAGTCCCCAGCTAAATTTTTGCACGAGTGTGTCTTAAATACAAGTTTGCTTTTTATGTGTTGCAGCAAAACCCACGAAAGCCAGGATTTGGAGTTGATCGGGATGAGTTCTCGTGTGTGTGTCTTGATGTGTTCTCAGTCCACATGGAGGAGCATTTGAGGGTTGTTTAAAAAGTGCAAATTAAAAAGAGGAACTGGGACCCAGGAAAGAGTTTTAAGATGGATCCCCCCCCTTTCCAAAAAAAACAAAACAAAACCAAAACAAAACCAAACCAAACCCACCACGGAGCCAGGGGGGTATGCGGAGTCTCACATGGGCTCCGGGCAGGAGGGTCCCGCCGAGTCTCTGGCTCCAGGAGGTCCGCGGAGGGGCGGAGGATCCGCCGCAGTCAGTCTCTCGGGGCGGAGGATCTGCGTCTCTCTGGCGGGGACCCGGCGGAGCGATCCAGCAGCCTCTCGGGCGGGAGGAGGATCCAGCAGCCTCTCTCGCAGGAAGGAGCGAGCGCGGGGAGGGGATCCGAGGAGGAGGATCCAGCAAAGTCTTTCACGGAGGGGGGGGGGGGGAACACGAAGGGGGGAGTGGGGAAACCCAACAGTCTGTCTGCCTCGCTCGCACAGGGGATCCGGGGGCAGGAGGAGAGAGATCCCGTGGGCTCTCTCCGTCTCCTCCGGAGGGATCCGACAGCGTCTCCGGGCGGGGTGGGCGGCGGGAGGCTGCGGCAGCGGAGCCCCTCGCCGGGGTGCAAGAACCCGGGCGCCCGTGTCCCCGGGAGGAGGCGGGGAGCAGGGAAAGCCGGGAGCCGAGGCGTCAGCGTCTCCGCAGGGGGCTGCAGCAGCGCCTCGGGCACAGTCGGTCAGTCAGCCGGGCTCGCTGGGGTTGAGGGGAGGGGGGGGAACCGCAGCGACTCTCTCCCGTCTCTCCCGCTCGCTCTCGCCTCGTCCGCTCGCAGGCAGGCGGTGCCAGGCTCAGTGCTGCCAGGCCGGTCCCCAGCTCCTCCGCGCCGCCGCTGACGCCGCCGCTACCGCCACCGCCACGGACGCCGCTGCTGCAGCCGCCGCCGCCGTCCTCAGGAGCAGAGCTGCTGCCACCGCGGCCATTTTGTTGCTAACTGACAAGAGCCCCGCCAGGCAGCGCGAGACCGCGGGCAGGCTTCGCCGCGCACTCCCCCCTCCCCTGCGCGCGCTGACCTCAAACAGGAAGTCGCCCTCCCCCCCTCTTCCCCCCCCCTTCCCTTCCCCGGCCCGCGCGCGGCCACGTGACAGGGAAGCCCCCGCCACATGCAAATAAGCGCCGAGGACCGAGCCAAAGAGCGGCCGCGCTGCGCGCGCCCGGCCCCGCCCACACTCTGCTCCCCCTCATCACCCGCGGCGGCGCGCACCCTTCCGCCGTCGCGCGCAGGCCGCGTAATCCTGCGGAGGGGGAGAAGGACCCCACCGAAAAAAGGGTGCACAGAGACTGCACACACCCCCCTTCCCCCTAGAGAAAGGGTACGGGGGGGGGGGTTGCAAACACACCACCCGCCCCCCAAAAAGTGGTGCAGAGGGGCTGCATACACACATCCCTGAAAGGAAAGGGTGCAGAGGGGTTGCACATACAACCCCCGCTGCCCCCACAAAAGGGTGCAGAGGAGCTGCACACACCCTCCAAGAAAGGGTGCAGAGGTGCTTGCCTCCCCCCCAAAAAAAGGGTGCAGAGGTGCTTTTCCCCCAAACAAGGGGTGCAGAGCTGCTTCCCCAAAAAAAGGGGTGCAGAGGTGCTTCAACCCCCCCCACACACATATGCACAAAGGGCTGCAGAGGTGCTGCATAGAACTCCACCACTATCCAGCTGCAAAATAGTGTTGGTGCATTCAATTCCCACATGCAACTGAATGTCGGAGCATTTCCACTCCCCAGTGCAAACGGGCAACCCTCCCCCCACGCTTCCATACAGGGCCCCCGAGCTGGGGCCACTCGGCAGGGCGAGCACAGAGCTCTAAAAGAGGCCGGGAAGCCGGGGTTGGGGGTGGGGGGGGGGGAAGCCGGGAGGGGGGGGGGGGAGGAAGCATGCAGGATGTGAAACACGGTTCTACCGCACCCTGGGGTGCCCCCACCCTCACAAGGTCCCTTGTCCTGAGAAATGCACTCAGCTGGCTTTGTGTGTACCCTCTGCACAGCGACACAGGCATGTGCTGCTGCGTGTCTGAGTAGATACGCCCCCGTGTAGGTATGCACCTCTATGTACACACAGACCTTTGGCTGAGATTATAGGTGTAGATGAGGTATGGCCCAGCCCTCCAGGACGTGCTCCTAAACATCTTGGCTGAGCTATGGCAGGCCATGGCAGGGGACACCCATTCCTACCAAGATGCCTACTAAGCATCATGGCAACGTGTTCAGTGAGCTGGGGGCTATGAATTATGTGCCCGGAGAGAGGAGATGGCCATCCAGCATTCCTGAGGGACATCATCCATTTGGAGGTTTGAGAAGAAAGTCAGGATTGACTCTCAAAAGAGCATGGGAAGAGTGGAATGTGAAAATTAGTCAGTTTTGCTAAAAATTGCTGTGTGTCTGTCTTTCAGCAGATCATCCCCCCTTCTGCAGTGAAGGTTTAGGGAGATGCATGGCAGTCTCAAACTTGGATCTTTATCTGCCCAGGCCGTTCCTAGTGGTGGCATGGTGGTGTTGGGTTTGTGCTTGAACTTGATCTTAGAGGTCTTTACCAACCTTAATGATCCTAAGATTCCACTGTAGTATTAACTGAACATAGTTCACAGTGTAGGGCATTTACTATGGAGAGTGGGCTGACACACACGTCACAGGAGATAGATGAAAATAGGAGAAGTATGGTCCCAGTACGATTTCTGTTCAGATTTGTGATGCTGTGCACCAAAACCACCCTGGCAGTGCCTGGGCAAGCACAAGCAGGAGCCCGAAGTCCCTTGACCACTGGAGGGAGCCCATATTGTGCCAGAATGCAGCAGAAATACTACGTGGAAGACAGGAGAAAAAAAAATACATGTATGAAACATCAGATCATTGTAGTCAGAACAAAGTGTCTTCTCCAGGTCAGACCATGATCTCTCCATATGCAAAATGTTATAGAAATCAGTTTTAAACTTCCCCTTACACCTCATCAACACAAAGAAAGGAAAAATAAAATTAAGAGCAAGGCTGGGGTGTTTTTCCCACGTTTTCAAAGCCAGTCTGACACCTTTCACCAGGAGTGAATTCATACAGCACGATGGTGGCTGACCTGGAGCAGAGTGAAAATGCCCTTGTGCTCTCTGACTTGTGCAGTGCCCAGAGCAACCCAGTGCTGCTGCAGGAGTCAGTGCAGCTCCCTGCTTGCTCTTCTTACTTAAATGTAGGTCAGCACCTATAGACTCCTTCCCACAAACACCACTCCAGAGCAGCAGGAGGTTGCCACACTGCTGCTTTCGAAAGAGATTTTGTTCTTCTGATAAGCCACCAGCTCCAAAGAAGCAGAACTGATAAAGCCACATGCCCTTTTTTGCCTGCGTATGGCACAAGCATCCTCATACTCTTCATGTACCTACAACAGGCTGCCCTAGACCAAAAACTTTGTCTGGCAATTGCACAGAGGAGCCCTCCTGCTCAGCTGTGGCCCTAAATTATGTGTTGTGAATGTGCAAATGTTTGTAATTCAAGACACACTTCTAACACACAAGTATTTCCCAGAAGGGCTGGTTCTGCAGAGTGATGCCAAGTTGCTGGTAGACCCTGACATGTCAAAATGGAATAAAACTGAAAGTGATTTGTGTGCTAATATGTTCTCTTGGCCCTGGCAAAATTGCCATGAAAAGCATGATGTAACCTCAGCTGCACAGCCACAGAGAGCCTGTTGTGTCTGATACTCATGGGTTAAAACACACTCTAGTGAGCCACTCCTGCCTCACCTGAGTTCTTTCACCATTAAATACAGACCTTTATCCAATGCAAATGTGATTAATTTTCCCCTGTTTTTGTCTTCCTCTTGGGTTTTTGGATTTGCCCTCCTCACTCTCTTAGCTGTGCTCCCTGGATGCTCACAGAGATCTCGGGCACATTGGCACCACCAGTACCATGGGCTGAGGCTTTGCAGTGGCTGCCCCCTAATTGTCCCAGTGGCCTGAGCTGAGCCACCCTCTCAAGACCCCAGTGTGACACAAGCTTTGCCTCCAGCTTTGTTTTCCAGAGCTGCTCTGGCATGGGAGCCATTGCTTTGGGCAGCCACTGCTGCCTTTGAACTCTCTCCTTCCCCCCAGCACTCAGGTAGCCTTTTTTTTGGTCACACATGAGTAAGAACAGATGTGATCCGGTGTGAAGGGAAGGAAAAAGGACACACGATGCCGGTGGTTCACTGCATGCAGGGGAGGAAAAATTCCTGCCCTTGCACTGCTGCCTTGCAAACCTCAAATTTCTCAACACACCCATGCCCTGGGATAGGGCTGTGACCAGAATGTTCACAGGAGGGTGGACACGCTGGCTGGCTGGATGTGAGCATGAGGAGCCACGCAGGTATGGTGTTATTTTTGCTGAGACCGACAAAGCTAAGCTAAGAAGAGGTTTTCATACCACACAACAAGGCAAAATATTCCTCCACTGTAGAGATTTTACACCTCTTACTTGTTTGAATATGATCCAGCTGAATACAAAAGTGGGTCAAAACGGCCACCAAGCAATAATGAGCACACACAAAATTAATCTCAAAACCTGACACCAGCACCAGCCCTGGCTTTAATGACAAATGCAACCTCATGCATTAAGGAGAGTCTGGTATCTAATGCTGAACAAGATCTCCTGGAGCCCACACAAGGTGAAGCTTCACCTCAAAAGCCCTCCTTTGTTTGTGCTCATGCTCAGAGGCAGGGTTTTACATACAGCTGCACTGGAAGGGCAGGATCCTGGACACCACGGGCTCTTTCCCAGGTTTCCAAAAGGGTTGTGGATGTGCAAGATGATTGTGTGGAGCCCATTCCCCCTGGAGGATGCAAATATGTCCCTCCTGGCCACCCTGCCAACAAACTACATCTTTAGAATGAGCACTTAAATAACTTACAAGTCATTGGCAGTTGGGCTCAATAACCTTAGAGGTCTTTTCCAACTGAAATAATTCTATTATCTTTTTTTTTATGGAAAAGCTCACTCTAATAATCTGTGTTTCTCCAGATTTTCATGCACAAAGAATGTTCTTTGCCCAGTTGGTGGGACCATCCATGATGTGAGACAACCAGCACCAGGGTGCCTGTATCCAGCTGTGAAATGTCGTCTCCTTGTCACTGGCCCAAAGCAGAAAGACCTCCTGAAAGCCTGGTAGCCCAGGTTCCTCCTGATCTCTGCAGCATCACAGGAGCCTGAAAGCCCATCTATTACCCCTAGGTTGGATGAGCTGGTTCCCTCCCCCTCCACCCCCGCTTTGTTTTTTTTCCTGTATAATAACTAAATCCTTCAAAACCTTGCCCAGAAAACGCTAACATCTGGATTCAGTCCCCTCCCCAACCCGAGAGTCTCTAACCTGTATTTCCCAGGAGGGAGATGTAGCACGATGCTAAACAGCAATCTGGTACAGAGGAAAAACAAGGTACTTTTTATTCTTGCTCTCCAAGCAGAGCTATTGTATAAACAAGAACACAAGTGTCCTGAGGCCAAAAAGCAAGCAAGAAGCGCATGACTCTCTACCCTACTTGCCACAGCACACAGCAGCTGCGAGAACATGTTCTGCTTATTATCAATAGCTGTTTAACATTAGGTACATAATGTGCCCTGAACAGAGGGGGGAAAGCTTGACCCTATAGCTTACCCTATAGCTTACTCTGGGGGAGAGGAAGCAACGTTTTAGATGTGAACACGGCACCCTGAGCTAAGTCTAGAGGCTGGAAAAATGCGCAGACGTGCGTCATGCCTCCTGAGAGTAAAAGTGTTTCCAAGAAGAGATTTCTCCTGCTCAGTTGTTACCTTTATGGACATCATTTATTAGCACGAGGTGGGTTGGAACCAGCAGAGGGGTGACACAAACTGTTCTGGTCGTGCAGAGAGTTCTCATCACTCAGGCATGGCTGCAGATGTTACAGAAAACCCACCACAGAGTGTGCAAAACCCCAGTAAAATACTGAAGCTGTTAGGTCTGGCACGGGCAGGCAGACAGGGGGCACTTGGCCAAGCCAAGTGTCTGTAATAAAAATCCTGCAGCAGAGAGGGGGAAAAAAAATGATTACCCAACCTTTCAATGAACTGGGAGGAAGGTGCCAGTGCTTCTTTGCTGAAAAGGCCTTTCAGAAACAAGGTTTTTCAGAGTCTCCTTCAGATTGTTGATTTTTATCTCCATCCCACACACAGCCTGGTGCATGTATGGAAACCCCTGGAGCTGTTTTCCCAACGTGCTCTAAACTCAAGATGCTTTCGGTTTTCCTACCTGTTTGCAAGTCTCTTATCCCAGTGGAAATAAAGCAGAGTTGGAGGCAGTCCATAAAAAGGTTAATTTGCTGTATATACCAGTCTGACCTTTTTTGACATGGATAGTTCAAACAGCTGCACCAGAATGAAACACTCAGGGGACAAGAATTCTTCTGGAACAAGTGGTAGGGAGAAGAATATCTCTCAGCATCACACCAGCTATCAAAACAGTGGTTAAAGGACTTGCAAACACTTGAGAAATCTGTGGCAGCCAGAGACTGTTTCCTTAGTGGGGTTCTGCAGCAGTATGCAGGGTATACATCTAACATCAAATGCTAGCAGTGCAACAAGCCAACACATATGACTTCAGTCTCCTACACTTCTCTGAGAGGACTTCTTTGTACTACATGCAGGCATTGTCCTCCCATTCGTGGGAGCTCTTCAGGACAAAGGATGGCAGAATGGGAAAATCTGTTGGCTGCAGCTTGTTTCTAAGCAATTGCTGGGCCACTGTTTTTAGTAAAGAGGGGTATGGAGGGGTTTGGGATGTACTGCCACAGCCACCTACTCCAATAGCCAAGGCAAAAATGAGTTATTATAGCCCAAGAACATGGAAGAAACAAAAATAAGATTCTTGAGCAGTTTTTGTGAGGCCAGGCCCAGTGGTAAAAGAGATTTTCCCAATGTCCTGGCTAATCATCATTGGAATAATTTGACCTCTTCAAAATCTCCACATATTTTCAGAGGACCATAACATCCACTTCTTTCTTTCTTTGATTAAACTGGGGGTAATGGCTGCTGCCCTCCATCCCACTGCTGGCAGAGAACGTTCTGAAGGGGGTTGATGCTAATATAATGCACATTTATTGCCTGCCTTGGGATCTTTGGGTGAAAATGCTCCTATGTGATGACTATTATTCTGCACAGACTTATCAGATATCAACACTTCAGGTTGGGTTGTACCTAGGGCAGCTTCTGTATTCCTGACAGAGCTGATGTGATTTATCCCTGGGGTGAGGAGGTGGGACAGAAAGAATTGCTTGTGACAGATACTAGTCATGTTGCTTAATGAAGTTTTGCAAGGTGTTCAGAGACAGCAGGATGGGGTCAAATCAGGGAAGGTCACACCACTGGAAGCTGCAGTCTTGAGTCAAGACCTGGCTTCTCCTCAGAGCCTGTCACTCTGCTCCCAGCCCGCCTGGCAGAGTCACTTGGATTGCAAAGAATTTATTGACACCCACCCACCATCCCTAAAGTTTTATGGCAATATAGATCCATTAGAAAACCATTTTACAGAGGTATTAAAATAATGAAGGTGAGAATTAAGAGAGCAGCACACTCCTTGGAAAACCCACTGCTCATAATATACTGCTTTTAAAAAGTTATCCTGCAGTCCCCTTAAAGAAAGTTATCAATTAGTCACTGTATCAGACATAGGAGAATTGTTCCCTGAAGAGGATTTTAGGAGGGAAGCCATTGACTAAGTGACAAATTTATCACTAGGAGTGGCATGGCTCCATGGATTAAGATGACAGGGCACAGAGGACTCACAGAGCATACAAAGAGACTGGCGACTCTGTAGAGGTTCAGGAAGACTCCTCGCTGCCAGGCATTGGTGTGGGGCAAGATGCCCACACTGATCCCAGGCAGGGTGATGTCACAGTCAGGGAGGATATATGACACCAGTGGCATGGATCAGAACTCCCACATTTTCAGCAGGCTTGGATGGAGCACTGGCAACAGAGGTTGCAGCTGCCAGCACCTGCCATAAAGAGCTGCAGTGTTGGCTTGGGAATGCCACCTCATGCTTTCCTTCCCCATATCTTTCCAGACCACCATAACATGCTGTGTAAGAGGAAAGTACCATGGATATTTTGATACAGATGCCCCACTGAAACCGAGGGACATCAGAGCTGATGTCGAACGCACATCCATCAGCATGTGTGTAAGGGAAACGTGTCCATCCCTGCAGCTGAGCTGTCAAACACCCTGGGGCAAACCAAGGGACCACAAAAGCTGGTCAAAGAACAAGAAATTGGCACCCATTGAGGCCAGTGGCAAGACTTTATAACTACATTTGTATACCCTGCAGGTGGCCTGGCTTTCTGCTCCGTTCAGCACTCCCTTGGCTCCCCAGCACAAAGTGGTGCATAGATCCACGTGCTAAGAGGCTCCCTCTGTCCCAGCTAAGTTCTTCATTACAACTTGGCTACAAATGTATTTTTTTCCCATGTGTTTTTGCATCATTTCTCCTGCAGGCACTGGGAGAATACAGTATTTCCCTACAGGAACCTGCTGAGCCCATGCTGTTTCTCATGGTGAAAGGACCAAGAGATCTGGCCACTGGAAAAGGTCCCCTTCCTCTACAGACATCCCCTCCATCCTTGAGCATGCTTGTCCTACTTACATCCCATAGCTCAAATGTGCAGCTCAGATAATTGAGTATGGGTTGAGGAAGAAGCCATTGGGAAATTACTTTTCTTGCTGGATAAATATCAACTCTAGAGGTGATGAGGACACAAGCAGGAGCAGGGGGGTCATTCTGCCCCTGTACACTGCACTGGTTACTTGAGTACTGTGTCCAGTTCTGGGCCACTCAGTTTAGGAAGGATGTTGACTTACTGGAACGTGTCCAGAGAAGGGCCACAAAGCTGGGGAGGGGAGGGGAGGGGTTTGAAGCACAGCCCTATGAGGAGAGACTGAGGGAGCTGGGGTTGCTTAGCCTGGAGAAGAGGAGGCTTAGGGGGAACCTTATTGCTCTCTCCAACTCCCTGAAGGGAGGTTGTAGACAGGTGGGGGCTGGTCTCTTCTCCCAGGCACTCAGCATCAGAACAAGAGGACACAGTCTCAAGCTGTGCCAGGGGAGGTTCAGACTGGATGTTAGAAAGAAATTCTACACAGACAGAGTGATTGCCCATTGGAATGGGCTGCCTGGGGAGTCCCCATCCTTGGAGGTGTTTAGGAGGAGACTTGATAGGGTGCTTGGTTGCATGGTTTAGTTCATGAGGTGGTGTTGGATGATAGGTTGAACATGATGATCTTGAAGGTCTCTTCCAACCTGGTCTATTCTATTCTATTCTATTCTATTCTATTCTATTCTATTCTATCAGACCCCAGTCCCATTCTGGCAGTCTGGAGGAGGCAGCACTTAAAAAAGAGGGTTGTAATATGAAAAGGATAGGAATGTTTTCTAAGCTTGGGGAGGAACCACAGCATTTCAGTGCAATTGGACTAAACTTGCAAAATATTTTTTTTTTTTAAAATAAAAATCTATATTCCTCAATGCAAAAACATTTTGTGAGCAAAAAGCTGCCCTCCTCTTCCTGCAAGGCTACGCTGGCTCCTGGGGTGACCACGGGCAGTCACCCGCTGCCCACAGCTCTTCCAGCTCAGCTGAGAAGCTCAGCAAAGCCCTGACAAATTGCTAAGCTCTCTTGAGATAAATAATCACAAACAAAAATATTTGTGTTTACTGTGGGGATTTGTCTGTGCATAATTATGCATTAGTCATTACGAGGGCTACAGGAGAGTTTTACACATGTAAATATGTTCAGTTAATTAGACAGGACTGCTTTTGGTTTGTTTCTTCTCTGCAGCCTGATGCTGAAGTCATCAAACACTCTTGGATCATGAGTTGGCTTGAAGAAGACACGTGAGGAAAACAGTGCTCTCCTCTTCCTGGGAATGCAGCTCTGGGTATTGATTTGTATTCCTTTAAAATGCTTCTTGTAGCTTTTCTGTTCGAGCCTCAAGGTGCTTCACACAAGAATGCAGCACAACACAGGCTTCACACTGCTCTTCCAGGGGAGAGTCGGATGGATTTCTCAGGTGATACAATGTAAGACATTATTTTTCTTCTTCTGAAACATTTTTAAGTGCAGCAGCTTTTGGTAATTTTCTAGCATCTTCTCCTATGTATGACAGAGTCTATTAATGTCATTTGCATGAGAAGTACACAATAAATCATTCATGCACAGTTTAGTACAGGTTAAGTGTAACAGCCTAACAGTGATTTTCTGCAAGAAAATGAGAGCAGCTCATCAACTGGTGTAAATCAGCATTGCTCCATCAAAGCTACTGAGTCACACAAACTAATCGCTTGGCCCAGGGGAAGCTTGAGGCAAAAAAAAGCAGCGGGAGAGGAGCACGATTCCTGCCACACTTGAAGGACTTCCTTCGGAGAGCTTCTCTCCTAAAAACCTCTCCAAACAAAAGCTGTGGGGCCAGCAGAGCCTGCGCTGTTCCATTGAAAACCCTTGGCTCTAGTGCAGGCAGGCTGCTGGAGGGTGAGGGAGTGGTTTTGGAGAGCCAGCATGGAGCTAGGGGCCAGAGAGCTCTGCAAGGACCCTTTGGCTTTGCCCTGTCTATGAGGGTGGGAGAAAGATCCAATCTCCCCAAAACCTGCAGCTCTCATTGAGGGGAAAGCCTTAAACAACAGAAAATTGGGATTTTAGAGACAATCCATTATCCAACTACTTCTTGATCTCCGTTTCACCAGTTAGTTATCCACCGTGTTGACACACTGACCTCGTTTGCAGCCAGGTGGAGGCTGTTACCTGCCCCTGGAGCGGCAAATCCCTCTCTTAGGAGATGCCAGCCAGGAGTGGGACCGCCCTGCTGCACCAAGCCTGGGCCCTTATCTCGGGAAGGGAAAGGAAATTCCTTTGCGATGATGTGGAATTTGTCACCGGCTCTGGAAAGGGGCCATGTGGGCATGAGACCAGCCAAGAGGTCCCTGGAGGGGGGGTGGTTAAGGCTTTGCAATGGAAAAAAAAAAAAAACCAAACCACAAACCAAAACACACCAAGTTGTCCTTCAGCAGCGCTGATCACTTATTGTCTGCCTGCGGGCGCAGGCACTGCGCTCTCCAGCTTTGCTAAGGCAGGAGGTGAATGCGAGCGCAGCTTTGCTGAAAGATGAAGATCTTTCTCCTCCCCCCTTCTCATTTTTCTTTTTTTCCTCCCCCCTCTCTCTCTTTTTTATTTTTTTCAGTCTGGTTCTTGTTCTGGCTGCGGCGGCATGCGGGACAGAGGCTCATTGTTCCTGCTGCTCAGGAAACAGGCTGCAGAGCTGATCTGATTAGAGCCTGGACCATGCTGGCCAGCTGGGGAGGGATCGCCCGGTACATCCTCAGGGGCTCGGCACGGGGTGTGAGGAAGAGGCAGATCGTGTTCCCTACCACCTTGGGTCATTTCAGGCTCTTGGCATCACTCCTCAGGGCCTGATTTTTGGCAGTGGTTTCAGAGGTTTGCTCTAACCATTAGTGCTCAGGATTATTTTTTTCCCCTTTTATTTCCCTTCATAAATAATAAATTGAACTCCACACCTGGAGCATTGTGGTCAGTTTTGGTCCCTGCTATATAGATAAGGTGGAGACAGGTTGGAAAGTAGCCAGAGAAGAGCCATGAGAATGATCAGAAGACTAGCAGACTAGCCATATGAGGAAAGGCTGAGAGAACTGGTTTTGTACAGCTTTGAGAAGGCTTAAGGAAGACTGAATTACCTTGGACAAGTACACAAAGGGAGGCTACCAAGAAGTTGGAGATTACATTTTCACAAGGAGTCACATGGAAAAGACAAGGAGCGATGAGGACAAGTTACTGCTAAGGAGATTCTGACTGGACTGCAGAAGACAATTTTTCACCATGAGAAATGTGAGATTGGAATCATCTCCTAAGGGAAGTGGTGGATTCCCCTTCATTGGAAAGCTTCAAGATTCAGCTTCATAGCTCATTTCAACTAGACTATCACCTAGAAAGGTTGGACTAGATGATCCTTGAGGTCCCCTCCAAGCTGGCATGCTATGATTCTAGGTTTTTGCTTGTGCTTGTGAATTGAGAGCTGGGTAGCTCAAGTTCAGCATCAAAAATCAACTGGGAGATGTGGAGTGCTGGGTCCAGGACCTCTGCTTTAGGAGTGGGGAGGTGGTGGACCAGGACTGACAATACTGTGATGGCAAGGAATAAGCAAACCCAAATTTGGTTGTTTTTAATCTGCTCTGCCAAAGAAATTGAGCTTGTGCCATCATGCTGCCTGTTCTGCCCCCTGTGCCCTGCGTGTTTTGGACAACATCTACCATGACTGACAGAGAAATCAAGAAGATATTTAGATCATACAGATTTTGCATGTAGGGGGAAAAAAGGCTAGAGGGGGGTCTGCACTGAGATGCAGTGACTTGCTGGCTGTGCTCCTGTTTTGACTGGCAGAGAGGTACCACCCAGCTGGCCTGGCCCTGTCCCAGCCATGCCACTGCTTGCCCAGAGGACAGCAAGAGGACATGAGGCTGCTGGAGCTCTTCCAGCAGGCAAGAGATAGGAGCTTATATCAGATTTGGAGGAAAGGCTTAATTTATCCTGCTGCTTCGGGAACAACCTGCTTTGGAGTTACCTGAAAGCTCAGAAAAACCAAGCTGACATCACCTACATGGATGGTGCCCTCTCACACCCCAGCAAAGAGCTAGCACAGGCAGCATCCCCCACAGGTCTGCCCCCATCCAGCCCAGCAGTGGATTTTAGCCCCAAGATGGAGGACTCTCTTCTTCTGAGGGCATCTCAGTGCTGGTTCCTGCTCACTACTGCTTTCCAGTTTTGCTGCCTGAGTCCTGGCTAGCAGCAATGAGCATGGGGTACCAAGGAGATGGCAGCACTGCCTGGTGCTCTGTTTTTACAGCTCAGGACATCATCAGGATCAGGAATATTTCAGCCACCATGACTCTGCTATTGAACATGCTCGATTTCCATCAGGCAGTAAAGGCAGGCAACACTGCACACTGATTCTTGGATGTGTGTGCTCTTCTTGGATACCACATCTCTTGCCCCTCCAAAAGACCCAGCTCACCCAGGGGCTGCAAAGGACTGTGTCTTGTAGACTCATTTTCGGTGTGACAGCTGAAATCTATCCAACTCCAATCTACCCAACTATCTGCTTAACTGCTCTCAGCTGAGATGAATCTTCTAAATGCTCCTTTACCAGAAAGGGGTTGCACATTCCCAGGCTCTTTATTTGTTACTTATCAAGAACATCATTTTGAGGGCACTGGCTAAATAAGAATTAATCATGTTAAAAATCCAGGTTAAGGAATGCTGTAGGAATTTGTCTTAAGGGAAATAGAAAGGAAAGGAAAGGGGGGAAAAGAAAGATGCCGGGCACTAGAGCAAAACCCTGATGTTAGGAGGACTTTGTCTCAGTGGAAGCAAGTTAGTCATCTTTTCCAGGAGGTGCATGCATGCATTGCAGACTGTTTATTTTGTACTCTCTGAAGTGGTTAATCTGCATGCAGAGCAATGAAAAGGTGGCTTATTAGGCTAATTGATAATAAAAAAAGAGAAGGGGGGGTGGGGGTGGGGAAACCCAAACCACCCTGAACTACCGTGAGCAAATATTGAAAAACAGAGGCAGAAGGCTGTGAAAACAAACACAATCTCATTTTTTTCCACAAAGTTTTCCCACCAGAAATCAGGCAGTTCAAAGAGACGTCCGGTTAATATGGTACCTCCAGGCTCCCGGCGCTGGAGCTGTTCATTAGCCGCTTTGTAATTCTGTGATGCAGAACTGGATTAATGGAAAGGTGACTGGGAAGCCACCGAGGGACCTGCTAATGATACTGCTTCGTCCTCAGAGAAGTCCTCTCTAGCCTTGCCCGTGTGCAGCAAAACACACACACCCCACCAGGACACAATGCCACATTATCACAAGAAAACACTTTGGAGAGGGGGGAAGAAGATGTCATCGCGGAGCGGTGCTGGGAACCGGCGAAACCCAAGATGGAAAAATAATTGCATGCATGTTTTTTAATACAACAGGATTCCCCCAAGCTCATTAAAGCAGATGGAACTTTTAAAACCTGTATTACTTTAAAAAATTAATTTACAGCTGTGGGGCTTGGTGGCCCAGAGAACATTAAAATGATAAATCCGGAAAGGTGATGTGAGCAGAAAGGAGGATTACTTTGGTCACAACATGGGCCTCTCGAAGCTGGGAAGGGGAGATGCTTGGGTTTTGGTGGCTGCCCAGCAGTTACCTCTGCTGTGCTGTTCCTGGGCTTAACCCAGATTTTAAAACACTGTGACAAATTATGAACACTCCCTCCCAAACGACGTGTGAGCCAGAAACGATCTTGGTGCCTCTGCTTCGTTGGAGACCCTTCTACGTGGCCAGGAAGGTGATGTGGCCCAAGGTGTGCTTGCTGGACCACAGGAGACATCCTGCAGAAACTGGACCTCTACAGGGGCTCACCACGCTGCCTCAGCTCCACCATCGAGGGGCTGAGCAGTCCCATGGCTGCTGCTCTGCTCCCCCACCACAGCACCCTGCAGCCAGCTGAGTAGGCTCAGCAGTGCCCTATCTTCCCCTGCTTGGGGGCAGCCTCCAAGACAAGCTGTGCCTGTCTGAAGCCACGGCAGCATGGCGGTGTGCCCAGGGGCTGGGGTAAAGGCGGGGGCTGGGGGGAGGTGGTCAGATGCTTTCAGGGCTCCAGGCATGCCAGGTTGGTGCCAGGCAGGGAATCCTTCACCCTGCACAGCCATCAGCCTCAGATGGGGCATCCCCAGCTGTGGGAAGGCCCAAGGATGATGTTGGCACAAAGCAAAGCACTGAGTCCTGGTGGGGAGGTGGACCATCTTTTTTCTGCTCTATATTTGTGTGATGCCAAGCACCGAGTGTGACAGGGTGTGTTAGGTGCTGCAGAACAAAGGCTGGAGGCAGGTTGTATTCAGCTCACACCAGCTACCTCTGTTTGCTGGGAAGAAAGGATCCCTTTGTTTGGCAACAGCAGCTACTCCCACAAAAACATTCAGTGTCTGCTGTGCAAAAGCCCTGTTAGGTACAACAGTGATTTTGCACAGAATGGTACCTGCTCCCCCAGCAGTAACCTCAGGATATGTGCCATGAGGGCTGGCAGGGTGTGGGGAGCACTTCCCAGTTCTCCACAGGTTTGAGTGTGTGGCCAGGGATGAAATCACAGCCTGGGAATGTGCTGCTTGGTGCAGTCCCGCAGAGCCCACATCTATGGAAGGCAGCATTTCAGTATCTGAAGGAGGCCTACAAGAAAGCTGTGGAGGGGCTGTTTCCAAGGACAAGCACGAAGACAAGGGGCAAAAGGGTTTTAAACTAGGGCAGGGTAGATTTTAGACTGAATATTAGGAAGAAGCTTTTCACTGTGTTGTGGAACACTGGAACAGGCTGTGGAGGGAGGTGGTAGATGCCCCATCCCTGGAGACATTCAAGGCCAAACTTAATGGGGCCCTGAGCAACCTGATCTAGTTTGAAGATGTCCCTGCTTACTGCAAGGGGGTTGGACAAGATGGCCTTTGAGGGTCCCTTCCAACCTGTGACTCTGTGATTCTATGATGTTATGTGCTAAACATACTAAACATACTTGTCGTGGCTGAGCGTGGGCTACTTGCCTGCAGTTTGGCTACCAAAACAGAAGCCAGGCTGCAGAGCCAGCCCACATTAACATCTGTTGTATCTCCAGTACTGGGCTGGTGCTGGTCCCAGTAAGTCACAGCCACTGCTGTGGCTGGGCTCACACACACCCCAGCACTGGCATCACACCACTGCCATACCAGGAGCTTCCTATGCAAAGGTGGCATTTCCTCCCTGCAGAGGTAGTCCCTGGACTGTGCTAGCTGCTGCCCAGATGTGCTGAGGGGCCTGCAGGTACAACAAACACAGTTATCAGAGAAGAAAAGGCTCCAGGGAGACCTTACAGCACCCTTCTAGTACCTGAAGGGGGCTATAGGAGAGCTAGAGAGGGCTTTTCCTAAGGGTCTGTGGTGACAGGACAAGGAGCGATGGTTTGAAACTAGAGCAGGGTAAGTTTAGATTGGGCATTAGGAAGAAGTTCTTTACTATGAGGATGGTGAAACACTGGAACAGGTTGCCCCAAGAAGCTGTGGATGCCTTGTCCCTGGAAGTGTTTCAAGACCAGGCTGGGTGCCATTTCGAGCAACCTGGTCTAGTGGAAGGTGTCCCTGCAGGGGGGGGGGTGGAACTAGATGATCTGTAAAGGTCCCTTCCAACTCAAGCTATTCTATGATGAATGGGGCGAGGGACAGCCCTCCCCTCAGACACTCCTTCCGCAGGCCAGCACTCTCTGCTGCTGTGGTTATTATAATATGCTTCTCGTTTCCTTCTCTTACCCAACAAATTAACTTTAACAGTAAATTAACTTTATTCTTTCGCTGGTGAGTCTGTCAAATGGGAGCACGGCCGATTTTTCCACTGGCCCATTAAGGGAGGCCCTGCTCCCGGCCAGCAGCACGCAGCGAGTGACTCACAGGGTTTCAGGCTCCTATTGAAGGGACCAGAGCCCGAACAAAGCCCCCATTCACTCTGGGGCTCTGCTAGTTTTTCTTTGAGCCCTCACTGCTTTATTTTTATTCTTTCCCAAACATTGTTGGCTAATTTCATTGACAAAATTCATAACTTGGGGTTGGAGAGCTCGCTTCTATTCAGTTACAAGCTCAGGGGGAGGTGGGTTTGTTTCCCTTTCCATGCATCTTGCCTCATTCAGATCCCTGTGCCATGCCAAGGGATGGAGCCGAGGGACACAGCCCTGCACGCAGCATTTAGGGGGTCCCTAGCTTTTGGATGGAGAAGAGAAAAAGCACCACAACAAGATCTGAAGCCACAGCAAAAGGGTGACGCTGGGGACATCACAGATGGAGCTGCAACCATGCACTACAGAATCGAGTGACCCCTTGAAGTACATTTTAAAACAAAAGCCTATTTAGCTTTTATATCTGCAATGCTCTGCAGCCAGTCCAATTAATTACAGCCATTTAAAAACATCTGCATTTCATAAAGAACTAACTTTCCTTCCACTCAGCCTGCCCCTCCTGAGACAGCTCTCTCCAGGCTGCTGGGTTACACAGCAGTTTTGATCCCCGAGTACCTGACATCACCACCGAGTGCAGTGCATTATGGTTTCAAAAACAAGAGGAAAAAAAAAAACTATTACTCAAGATGGGTCCAAGCCAAAAGCATAGCTCCAAACACCAGCATTTGATTTTGTTTTGGCAAAGTCGAGAGCCAAAGCACAGCGCTGCAGCCGGGGCCCCCGCGTAAAGGTTACAGAGGCAGAAGGGAGGAGTCATTTTGTGCTTGGGTGGAAAAAAAAAAAGAAAGGGCAAAAAAGAGCATTTCCCATGCCTGCTGACCCGCAGGGGTTTTAGCATATGCAAGCAGAGAGCAGGACATGACTGCAAGCCACAGCAGCGTCGCCACACGGTCAGCTAAGAGCTTGCACAAGAGCTGCGCTGGAGGTCAGAAACAGCTTTGGTGAGAAGCAGCCGCTGCCTCCAAAACCAGCTCTGCCCTTCTGCTCTCCCAGGGCATTGCTGGGACACTTGCAAGCACCTCTGCTCTGGAAACCATAGCCCCTGTATGCCATCCAACCTACATAAGACACTGGATGCCAGGATTTGCCAGAGCATTAAAGGAAATGGTCTCAGATACTGCCAGGGGAGGTTTAAATTGGATATTAGGGAAACTTTCATAACTGAATGGGTGAAACAAAAAAATGCCTTCTCTCTCAGGTATTGTAACAGGCTGCCCAGAGAGGTAATGGTGTCGCCATCCCTGGAGGTGTTCAAGAAATATGTAGACATGGCACTTGGGGACATGGTTTAGTGGGCATGGTGGTGTTAGGTTGATGGCTGGAGTTGATCTTAGAGAGCTTTTCCAACTGAAACGATTCTATGATTATTTTGGAAAGGAATGGGGGCTAGGCCAAGAATAGCTCTGGCAATGGGAGCAGGCAGGTGTTAGCCCTGGCATCTGCCTGTGCTGCCTGCACCAGCCCAGCCCCATCAAACACTCCAGGAAATCCAGTCCTGGGGAAAGCACTATTGCCAGTGTGAGATGTGGTGGTTTTGTATCCTTTCAGCTGGAAGGAGGCAGAGTCTGCCTCCAAAGAAACTGCAACAAGCTTATCTATGTTATATATTTACATACAAGCATACACATCCTATACACACATCATTTGATTTACAGCCACCAAACTGCGCTCAGCTGGTACCTACAGCAAAGTCCTTAATGGTGTTTCATGCAACAAATCCATTTTCTCCTCTTCAGGGAAGAGGCTGGTCCCAGGGTGCAAGCACAGCTGCAGCATCATCCCTATAACCTGCAGGGACTCCCCACCCCACCCCGCCGAGCCACAGCCTTTTTGCTTTGCTAAGCTCTTGAGGCCAGGTCCTTTTCTTGTTCATTTGTCAGCTTGTTCCCCTGCAGAGGCAGTGCTTAGAGGAGGAGGAAGAGTGTGTTTTTCGGTCCGCAGAGCAAGCAATCTACTTTTTGTGAGGTTGTTTGCCAAAACCACATTCCTGCTTTAGCTTCCAGCCCGAGCAGAGGGGAGGCTGAGATCAGAAAGGAGAGCTGTGAGCTGGTTTTGCACAACTGGTTGTGCTCTCTCTGCCTTATGTGAGAGCTGTGCTCACTCAAGGGTTAAGACAACTTCTGTACCTTCACATAGGAACAAGCAGCAGAGGAAGAAAAAAACCACAAGGCTTCCTCTGCAGTCAGCAATACCCAATAAATTCACAGCGAGAGCAAGCCTTTAAAAGAAAAAAAGTCCCCCAAACCAAACACTTTATCCTATCCTGGTCTAATTGGGGAATAAACTTAACAACTGATTTTAAGGATGAAGTGAAAAGGAAAGGGATAAAAGCAAGTCAAGCCAAGAGCTGCACCCTGCTGTGATCACAAGCAGCAGGCTGGGTTTGCATCTCTGGAGGAGCCAGTAGCTCTGTTTGTTGAGCTTGCAGTCAGTGTGGCCCAGGCAGGAGTCAGGCCCTTCTCTCTCCTGCACAGCTGGTGGGAACTGGGTACCTGCCATCTTGAGAAACTTCTGAAGCCAGGATCTTGGAAAACCACGAGCAGCCTCGACTGGAAACCACCACTGTGGGGGAAGGATCAGAGGATGGTGGGTGCTAGGGGCAGGGCTGAGCTCCCTGGGTGATAACTGCTTATGCTGTCCCTTGGTCCCAGAGTAACCTTAGAAGTGCCTCAGATTATTTTGCATGTATGAAAGTACGTTCTGGTAATGCAGAAACATTGCAAGTGCTGCTACCTTGCACCTGTGTGGAGCCAGACTGTGGTGGACAGCCTGGCTGGGGATGTAGGGCCTGACCTCCTCTTCCCTGTGTCTGTGATCTGGCTGCCTGCTCTCCTGCCTCCACTTGCCTTCTGGCTTAGGGCCATCTCCTGTCTGGATGTGCACAGCTGCTGTTTCAGGGATGCCTCTCACTGTGTCTGGTCAGCATGGCCAGAAAGGCTGGAAGCAGGGCTGCTGCACACCCAGCTTTCCCTCAGCACCCTTGCTTCTTCCTGAAGCCCTGCTGGGTCTCTGAGCTCTCCCAGCCAAAGCAGACTCGGAATGCATAGCACCCATAAAAGAGTTGGTGTGATGGCTGGGCAGGTCACCCAAGGTGCTCTCTGGGGCTGTGAGGATGTCCTGCTCGATTTTACAGGTCCCACGGGTTCAGTGCTACTCAAACAGTCCCCAGGGAGAAATGACACAGTCCCAGTGTGCAGGGACCTTGCTGACAGCCAGCTGTTCCTTGCAGCTCCCCCTTGACTGTGCCAAACTCCCAAAGACCAAAGGTGGGCTGCAATTCCTCATGTGGGCATGATGCCTCAAGAGAAGTCTGTGCTGCTTATCTTTAAAAATCAGTTAAGAACAAAACCCCCAACACCCCCACTAACCATACAACCCCCCCAAAATCCCACCACCCAGCCCTCTGCTTTTGAGACCTGCTTCTGCTTTCCTCTCTTGCGCTTCCACAACTTTACCTCCCATCTCCCCTCCTCTGGAGCAGCCCTGCCCCATGCTGAGCCACAATCCCCTCCTGGGGACTGGCTGCCCGCTGGTTTTCAGGTGTTCTATCACATCAAGGACAATTAAACACACATCAGATGCTGCTCCTAGATGGGTTTTTCATGTACACGACAGCTCTGGGTCCTGCAGGGAGGGAGGGGATGCAAAGCCCTGTGGACAGGATGAACAGGGTCCTGGCACTGTGGTCCACCCTCTTGAAGAGATGCTGGCCCTTTTCCCTAGCAGTGCTGGGGATTATTCTTAAACCGCTTCACTATTCCCCCCTGCTACTGCCCTTCTTTTCTCCATCTTTCCACCCTGTGTGTATGGGTTGGTGTCAGGACCCCAAGGCATCAGCCCTTGACCCCTCACCCATGTGTGACACCAGCTGTTGTCCAACCAGGAACATCCCAGAAAATCCTGTTGGTGCAGGGGGGAAAGCCAGGGTACCCCAGAAAGCCCCAGTGCCACGGGCACTAAATCACCACCAGGCTCAGGTTTGCACTTAACAGGCAGCTTCCCAATCCTCAGCTGAATGGTTCCCACTCCGCTCCCGCAGCGGCGCAGGGATGAGGAGGCACAGCCTGGCATGGCAGGCTGGTGTGTCTGCAGGGCAAATACACCCTTCCACTAGAAGGAAAAGGGTTTGTCTTTCCACATGCAGAGGAGATATATGAAGAAAAAATAAAAAAAAAAAGACCAAAAAATAAAAAGAGGGCTTATTATATAGCAGAAACCCTTCCTGCCTCACCAAAGGTCAAACTTAGATCCAATTTCAGTCAGGAGGGAGACGTCTGTCAGACAAGCACTAATCACTATTTAGTATTCATATTCACCTATTAGAAGCTCCATGCTGTAAACATGTCTATGAATTAACAAGGCATCTGGCCTCTCTTATACAATATGAGCAGCTTGGATCATGAAGTGTCTGCAGAAAATAAAAAGTGCCTTCCATCTGTCTCTCCCAAATATCACTGCTATCACCAAAGCAAACAGACCGGCTCTTCCAAAGCTCCACGCGTCCCCCCTCCCCCAGAACGTGTTAGTCAAACAAAAACAAGCATTTCACCCAGAGTGCTTGACAGATCTGAAACGACTCCGAGGAGCCAGGCACAAATTAAGAATGATTGGGGGGGGGGGGGGGGGGGGGGAGAGAGAATTAGCTGAAAAGTAACTGGGGGGGAATAGGGAGGAAGCTTCCTAATAGCAAAGTCTCTGAGTAATTATTCCTAGTGCCGGCACTGCCGACACCATCAGAAGGTCAGCGCTGCCTGGCAGAAGATGCACAGCCAGGCAGGGACCTGTGCCAGGCCACAGCCACCCGTGGGAAATGCCATCCCACAGCATCTGCACCTCTGCAGGTCGCAGTGGAGAAGGTGGCTGTGGGGTCATGGTGACCCCAGTGGCCAGAGACTCATCTCAGTCCTGCAGCATGAAAAAGGTAAAACCCAGCCAGCCTTGAGCCATCAAAACCAGCCTGGGTGAAGGCCACGTGTCTGGCTGCTAGGGGACAGCTCTGCTTCAGTGATGCCACCACAGTGGCCTGCAAACCCCGTCCCAGGTCCATGGCTTGTTTTATCCTTCTAAATTAGAGCACATTAGCCCATGACTCTGCTCCCTGGTTGTCTATGAGGAGTACAGGAGAGAGAAAAGGGGATAACTTACGCCTGTTTCCCCATCTGTGGGGAGAAGGGGTGACTCCAAAGGAGCTGTGTTGGTACAGGACATCAAGGTGTGCTGCCATCAACTAGGAATTGCAGCTGCCACGATAGCTGCAGGAGGCAAGCGCTGGTACAGCCCCCGTGAAGGTCCTTGCTGGGTTACTGGGCATGATTGGGTCAGCTGGAGGCTGGTGGGACACTGGGACCAGCATCAGAACTGTGGCAGGAGACCTCCCAAGATCCATCTGCTCCCCTTTGCCTCCACATATTGGGATTTCAGCTCTGGTGCTTGCCAGACAAACCTGGCTGCTGGCAGATGGGGTGGCTTTCTGCTGGCTTAGCTCCTGTCACAGGGTCTGGATGGGCATCAGGGCAAAGGCATCTGCACAACCAAGAGAATCCTGGGTCCCCAGAACACCGCTTGTGCCCTGGCTAAAGCTGGTGGCCTTAAACCAACTCAGGCTCTTCTGGCTCAAGGGAAGGGAGGGTCTACTCTGAACCCTGGCTTTGTTTTCAGAAGATAAATTTAAACCAAGGGGAAGGAAGAATGAGGTTCATAAATCAGGCAGGCATGAAAATGAGGCATGAAAAATGAATGAATAGAACGTGTGTGAGTGCTGCCGCCCCGACCTGCTCCGCTGACACAGCCCACCCGTGGCTGCCAGCCCAAAGCCAACCCCTCCCCGTGGCACCCAGCTCACCTCCACCACTTGAGACAGATCCATCAGCTCTCTGATGAGTTTTTGCCTTTTACTCCTGTGTGCATCCACGCAGAAAACGCCTCACTTGGCTTTAAACTTGAGCTGCAGCGGGTATGATGGGCTGGGTATCTCCAGTCCATGTGCTCAGCAGTGCCAGGCCCTGTCTTGGTCCTCTTCCCATTCCAGGTTTAAACCATTTATTTAAACAAAAGACTGAGTCTTTGGACTGCTTGAGATGCTAATGCATAAAAATGAGGGGGTAGATGGAAGTTTTGGCTTTCTGGAAGTGGTTCTCGCATTCCAAACATGCATGGATGGCACAAAGAAGGAAACAAGGAGGTTTCCAGACCTCCTAGCTGCAGACACCTGAGCTGGCTACGTCAGATTAACCTCTCTCAGCTTCCTCCATGGCCAGCTATCTGCTTCTGGAACAGCAATGAGAGGTGTCTGTCTCCTCCAAATCATCCTCTGGGAGAGCATCTCTCTGGGAATGGGGCTGAAGCAGCCTGGCTTGGTGATGCACTAAGGCCACCATGACACCTCTGCCATAAGGCTTTGGTGTGTTGAGACCACAACATGCAGACCTAGTTCAGATCAACGAAAAACCCTCACAGCTTGTCAGCCTCCAGAACCAGGTCTAAGTGCCTCGGTCATCATGTCCATAAATGTTTACACTTTGCAAGGCAAAAAGGCCCCAAAGAAAGTCAATGTGGCTGCAGATGCTGTGCTGGGACCTGAAACCGCAGGTTCTGAGCATAGCCACCTGTGTCATTGCACATGCAAATATTTCAAAGAAATGATTCAACCCATGGCTTAGAAAGAAATGGTGAGAGAGTGGCTGGTGGTTAAGAGGCAGCCCAGAGCAGCTGGGTTTGAGCTAGACAAGGTGGGAAGGAGAGGCAAGGAAGAATAAAGATGGGGAAGTTTGGGTTCAGCTTCCTTGTAAGATGATCTGAAGTGGCCCCATCTGGAGTGAATGGGAGTGGTCTTGTGGAGTGTGACCCTTCAGAACGTCACCAGGATCCTTCAGTGCATCCACTGGGGAAGAGCTTCTGTAAAATGAGTGTTTTCCTTGCCATAAGGATTTACCTACCACTGTTACATCATGTTAGCCACTCACACTGCTGCAAAAACCTGACACAGAAGATTCCAGATGCCAAAGCTGCACTGCCTGCTTCAGGGCCACAACATGACCTACATGGTCCTTCAGGACCTGGGGACAGGAGTAACCATGGGTGGCTTTTCCCATCTCTGGGCAGGCAGCAAGCCCTGGAGCAGCCCCCCAGCCATGCTGCTGCCTGACCCCAGTCCCAGGCCACCAAAATCAATAGAGAATTTGCCACTGCCCTCAGTGGGGACAGGATCAGGCTCTGCATGCACAAGGAAACCCTTCGAGCATGAAAGCTAATTTAAAAGGAACTCATCTCCTTGTGTTCAGAGACACAGAGCAAGGAAAGAGCATGACAGATTTTGGCATATTTTAACTGAATTATTGTCCACTGGGGATTGAGCTAAGACCACAAACATTATTTCACTATCTAGCAGGGCTGCAGTGATGAATATGGGTTTCAAAAGGAGAAGAGCTGGGTGGTTCTTGTTTCTCATCTTGAGCCTTTCCTCCTCCTTTGGCGGTTAAGAGTGAACGCCAGAGCGCAGGGATGCCAAAACAAAGACTCCCATCCCTCGGCATGGCAGAAGGGTAAAAGCACCAGAGCTTAAGCCACACATCTCAAAATGCAACAGAAATTTCACACCAGGCTCTGTTAAAAATATTCTGTTTAATTGATTTTTTTTCTTCTTTTTTTAATCTATTATGCTGCTCTAGGCACAGCTATTGATCTGCAGCGCTGGAGAAGTAATGAAGAAGCCTTCAAATCAATAAGGCCAAAGTATATCTCAAACTATATCTGCTCCAGCAGCACAACAGGGATGTGGCCGGTGAAATTCCCCAGACGGGGCCTGGAGTAGCAACAAACCTGTTCTGATGACTGTGGAGATTTATTTCTATTGGCATAAACATAACTAATGAAACCCCGACGACTCTTCACTTCCCTGAAAGCTGATAATATATCGTGGTGCTCACAATGAAATGAGCAAGAACACATTTGCAAAGGAAGAATAAAAGCCAACTCCCTCAACCGTGAGCTGTATTTTCTTCTTGGTGCCCTTGATTCTCCTCCACCCCCTTCCCCCGGCCAGGATAATATTTCTTCTCGGGGCTCTCGGATGGATTTTTAACACGGCTTTTGTGCGTCTCCAAGGCTGGAGTTTTAGGTTTTATTTTATCCCTGGCTGTCAGGATGGAGCAGGTAGGCAGCTAAAAATCACAGGCTGATAATATTGTTTGTGGCTAACGGCCTTATCTTATCTTGTTCCTATTATTCATATTACCTTAGATAAGCCACCTGGGGCTGCACACAAGCAAGATTCAAGGAAGTGACCTCATTAAAGTTCAGACTCCTATTTACTGTAATAAGAACAGCTGGACTAACACAGCCACGCTTTGAACTTGGCTGGCACCTTCCATTGGAGGCTTTGACTCCATCCCTTTCACACTTCACAGCACAGAGGAACGGAGGAGCCAGAGTTAATCAGCACTGAGACTCTTCCTCCACAAGGATGACAAGAGGGCTTTTGCCTGATGCCACTGGACATCAAGAGGTCTTACAAGCGGGGCTGAAAGGCCACCTATCTGAACCTCCCCAGGGTTGGTCAGCACTCCACCGGGGCCTGGGGAGCTTTTGCTAAAGATGCTCAGCTGATGGAGTAAAGCTTCTCAAAATGCACCAAATGTTTTTCTCCTAACTAAAGCTGATGCAGGCAAAAATCTGTTGGTTCTGCTTTGCTACCCCAAACAGCCAAAGCAGCAGATCTAACACGGGGACAGGTTTGCCTCTGTGCAAGGCTTTTCTTCTGCCTGGCTCAGGTGCTGATGTCGGCAGGAATAAGCTTCAGGCAAGTTGAGATCAGCACAGCGGTGGCCACGGCAGGGGACCACACCGCCGGAGTTACACAGAGCCGGGAGGGGCACACTGCGGTGGCACCGCTGGGTGCAGCCCTAGACGCACACTGCTCAGGGACACGCTGGTGCCGGTGGGGGCTGTGACACTCACTGAACACTTCAGTCGGTTTCAACCAGCAAATTAATCTAATTTTTTTCCCTTTTCCTTTTTTTTTTTCCCTTTTTCCTTATCCCCTCCCCCCCCTTTTGGAAGAAAGCTGAACCTCCGAAGTTTCAAAATATGGTAATGCAATTAGCGGCTTTGGCAGGCTAATGAAGCCACTTTAAACCCTTGCAAAAATACCATTAAAAGAGAATGCTTAAGAGCCTCTTCAAACTTTCCAAAATGAGAAGTACGTTCACATTCAGAAGATGCCAATCTAGTCTCCTTTCTCCAAGGTTCAAGATTAATTAGGGACTTGTTTAGTGCATGAATGAGGAAACAAATGAACTCTTGGATCGCAGAGCACTGGAACCAATTTTTTAATCATTTCCCCCCCCCCACCCCCCCTTTACAATTACACTCCTATCAAGAAAAAGTCTTCATTAGACTTTCTGTCACGGGGCCACATCATGTCAGGTAACTATTACAAGTGCTTGGCTTCCACCCAGAGATTGAACAATATGCATTTTCTCAGAACTAAATACACACAATATATGTTTAATGCAGCATTTTCTCATCACACTGCTACTGCATCTTCATAATAAATACCTTATAAGCCTTCCTCCAAGACTCCCTCAAAAACAAATGATGTAGAAAAGACCAACAATATCTTCCCCTTTCCAAAACCAGCCTGGGCATTTAAAGATTACCTTGGAGAACTATATTAATGCCTGATATAAGAAGTGCCATACAATAGAATGAGATTACTAAGGTAAGCAATAATAGATAGGAAGGGAATGAGCGTGTTCGAGACTAATTGTTAGAAGAATGGAGTTTGCATATTTAGTGAAGGAGAAAGGAATAAAGAAAAGGGTTCTGGTTTATTCAGTGAGTTGCAACATGCCCTGAAGATTGGAGGTTTGCCTAATCCCATCCGGAATGAGATGCAGCTTTGGATCGAAAGCGTACCACACTGCAGGCATTTTCTGCCCCAGCCCTGCTTCTGCTCACACTGAGGATCAGCAGAGAGACTTCACTCCTCTTTCTCTCTTACCCACACACAGAGTTTGTTTTGATATTGAGAATTTCTCCAAACAAAGCATTAAAAGAGAATAATTCGGGGAAAAAACCCAAACCAACCAAAACCCTTGTTCACTGTCACAGCAGGTCAAACCTCATTGCTGCAGGCACGCTAGGAAAGGGGAGCAAGACTCAAAGAGGGTTGTGTGGCAAAGACACACACCACGGTGAGAGCGAGTGCCACACACACTGTTTCTGCGCTGCTGGTTGTAAGCTTTTACTTAATAAAAAGTCTAATTGCAGTTAGGTGAGCTGCATCCAAAGTACAGCCTTACACCAGAGCATCAGCAGCTCCCTGGGGACAGGAGGTAGCCTTCAGGAGGACTCGTACATGCCCAGATATGCCTCTCTCATTTTTCTTCTAGAAGCGATGAAGAGCAGGAAGATTCAAGCCCTAACCCATAGCTGATGGTGCAGGCTGGGTGAGAAATGGGTGCTATGTAACGATGACTGGCAGATCTACTTACTCTTTTCCATTAGTACCCATTTATCATTATCTGGACCTCTACCAGGGTGAACAGATCATGTTTTCCTAAGTGGAAAGGCAAGGGTATAATTTTCATAGCTGATTTGCTCATTTCTACCTCTCTTATGGCCTCTGAGCAATTGCAGATTGGAACTACGCTTCCCTGGACACCCTTCTGTGGGCATTTATAAATGAAGTAGCACAGCACCTCTTGACCACTCTCCCTAACCTCATTTCTGTCGGTCAGCATAATGAAGTCCATGCAATAGATACTGCTGATGGAGGGGGGCAGGCTGCAGCCCTGATTTTGCTCATTGCTGCCTTAGCATGAGTGAAACATTAAGATATATAGGAAGGAGGAGGGCGATGGCTTCAAGCTAGAGAAGAGTAGATTTAGATTGCATGTTAAGAGCAAGTTCTTTACCCTGTGGGTGGTGGAACACTGGAACAGGTTGTCCAGGGAGGTGGTTGCGGCCCCATCCCTGGAGATAGTCAAGGTGAGGCTTCATAGGGCTCTGGGCAACCTGAGCTAGTGGAGAATGCTTCTGCTTACTGCAGAGGGAGTTGGACTAGATGACCTTTGGAGGTCCCTTCCAACCCAGACCATTCTGTGATTCTGAGAGGATTTTGATCAATGAACATAAGCCCTTGGCAGTATCTTTGCATAGTAACCATTGCCAGGCACAGAACTCCAGGTTCTATTTTCTGACAGAGCTCACAGCATGTCACACCAGCAACAGATGAATCAGTTCAGCCCAAACCACAGGCACCAGTGCAGTGGAGAAGATGCCCTTCTGCCCTACCAGCACCAAACTTGTGGCTCAGGCCCTTTTGCACAAGCTGCAGAGAAATCCAAAGCTGGCTGAACACCAGCGGTCTTTGTTCCATGGTCTCTCCTTACACTATCTCTGGAAAGCCACTTCCCAAGGGCTCTTAAGTCACTGGAGGATCTTTTGTTGGACCTAAACCAATTCCTAGGAGTTGCATTGTCTCCATTGCAAAGTCTGTCAGGTGGCAGTTTCTGCCCCAGGAATCCCAGGCATCAGTGTCTATTCTTTCCCAGAGCTGACTTGCAAAGGCTGTACAAGCAAATCTCCTCCCTGTCACCTTTAGCCAATGGTATGAGGCTGTAATGAAGATCACAAATGCAGTTTTGTGTGTCTTAACCACGGGTAGTTGCTCTCTCAGTCTCTCTCTTAAGCTGGAGACCAGGTACTGCTTTTCCACTTTTGTTTCGTGGTCTGGAACTATGTCTTAACGCAGGGTGGAGACTGGGAAATTCACCTCCGATTGCCCAATATATCCTTTAAAAGGACACTGCGGCTTTCACCTTTCACACCAGTGCTGCAAACCTGGTACCAGCAAGCCACGCTGACTCTAGAGCCCTGCCATTTGAGTCGTGAGGAGAGCCAAAGTTTTCCAAGAAACAAAAGCAAAGGATCTGGGATGTGTGTGGAAATTACGGGACAATAGCAGACTCTGTCAGCTGACAGGGAGATGTGCAGAGCACTCGCACAGATCTCGACAAGCCCTGCTCCGGCGGCCCCACTGTCACGGGTCACTTATTTGCATTAGAATGACCAAAGACTTGATTGAAAGAAAAGAAGGGGGCATGCAAATCTGTCTATTCTTCTTGTCCCATTATAACCCTGGGAGCCTTGAACCAAATTCAGTGCAACTCTGGAGGTGTTTTCTTTCTTATGAATCCAACTTCTGCAGCTCATAAAATACCTATTTGCATTAAGTACCTGTTTATCTCATCCCAACACGGCGTTGTAAGCCAGAAAAGGATCTAAGAAAAGCTAATATCACCAGCGAAGAAAAGACTGCTCGAATGCAGGAGTTTGGAGATCAGGCTGGCTCTAAAACCAGACAAAGCTTGTTTTCTTTAGGTTTTCTTTTTTCCTTTCTCTCTCTCTCTCTTTTTTTCTTTATTTTTTTTTTCCCTTTTCTTGCTTTGTTTTTTTTTCCCCTCCCAATGCAGATGCATTTCCTTCAGTGCTTTGTGACGCTGCTTTATTCTAAGTTGCCTGGATGGGCAATGCCAGCACACCCCAAGCATGCCTTGCTGAGGGTGAAAGGCTGTGCTGCAGCAAACAAGACCCCTTGAAGGACTTTGAACTGAAGCTGTCAGGCATCAGTCAGCAAAGGGCCTGTGTCCAGAATAACCCTACAGGAGACATCTTCAGTTTGTGCACAGTAGCTATTGTCAGCCTTCTGGCATCTTCCAGCGTGATCCTTTCTTGAGCAAAAGCTGGGCTGCCTGGCTTTGTCTTTGCAGCCATGGCCCCTGCCTGCTTCAGTGGAAATATTCTGTGTCTGCTTCTGTGTTGTGCTGGGTCTTGCAGTGTTTGATCACATCAGGAACAGGCAGACCTGCAGCAGGTTTCATGAACAGGGCCCTGAGCAATAGCCAGAGACCAACAAATCCTGGAAATGGAGCATGGAAGGAGAATTTGCAAACTGCTGTGGGTTTGACTCTGCAGTTCAAGAACATGGAGGAACATCTACAGCCAGCCTCTAAATAACCAGGTTAACTACCCTCTGCAAATAGACAAAACCTGCTGTCCTGAGCCCTGCTGCTTTCATGGAGTATTAATAGCTTTTGCAATAAACCCCAGTGAGTCCCAAAGGAAAGCTCTCCATTTATTCAGAAAGATGTTGCTAAATTCCTGTACACATTCCACTGCTGGAATACTTGCCTCTTCCCCAGCAGCTCTCCTTCCTTCCAGCCAGGTAAAGGCAAGGCATATAATCAACTGTGTTATTTGATTTGGAAGGTTAACTTCCCTGGATCATAAATACGCAGGGATTTATGACCCTGAAGGTGTGCTACCCAAGGTTTCAAGGGAAAAGTACCATGCTGACATCTCCTTCCTCTCTGACTTCTAAAAAAAAAAAAAAAAAAGGGAAAGAAGGATGTAGAGACCCAGAAATTACCATGCTGTAATGGAAGATCCTTGGATAGACTTGGTTTAATTATACAGTTCTATCATTTCCTGAGCATTCCCCATCCCATTAGAAATGATGGCAGTAGTTCAGCTAATGGAGTCAGACTGTGCCAGCAGCCTCTGGGCCTGTGGCATCTGTGTGCTGTAACCTGCAGGGCATAGTATGATGGAATCATAGGATTATGGAATCATAGAATCATGGGATCATTGAGGTTGGAAAAGATCTGCATGGTCATCAAGTCCAACTATCAACCCAACATCACCACTGAACTTTGTCCCCAGGTGCCATGTCTGCACATGTTTTGAACACTTCCAGCGATAGCAATTCCACCACAACCCTGGGCAGCCCATTCCACTGCCCTCCTGCAGAGGGGAGGCTTCTTGCTCAAAGGAACACCCAGCCTGCCTGGTTGGAGATGCAAGGCCCTCTTTGACACAGCAAGAAAACCCCATGGCTCATGCAGGTCTGGGTTCTCCATCAGAAAATGCTCTGAGGGCAGGTTGGAACTGGACAAAAGGAGCTTGGTCTCACAGGGACAGGAGATGGAGGCTATTAAAGCAACATACCACTCCCCCATCCCCCCCAAAAAACCCAGCACTTAAAAAAAAATTAACAAATCAGGGTTTTGCATATTTCTCCTTCCATGCAAGGTACAAAACTGCCCAGCTGGAAGGCAGAGGCCAGGGCCACGTCTCTGTTCAGGCACGCATCGTGTGTGACAATAGCACAGAGCAAAGGAAGGCGTTACATCAGGCACCAAATCTCTTCAAACACCACCTTTTCTGTTCAGCCTTTCAGTGCTTCACTCATCCTTGGCAGTGGAGCTGACCTGGTCATTTTTCTCTTTTTACTTTTCACTGCCACCTTCCACGGCATGTTCATGAATTAACTCAGCAGTGGGGTTTTGTGCTCCACAGACAGGGAAAAGAAAGCCCTTTCCTATTTAAATAGAGACCTGTGGCAGCTGACATTTCTTGAAAACACCTTGGCTCATATTAAGCTTTGCACGTCCTTTTATTATCCTTAAAGAGTAGTTAAAAGCACGTCTACAACAGCAGGGAAAATGGAGAGAGGCAGGCAGCCTGCCTGGGGGAGGCAGAGGGGGACAGAGACGCTTCTGGCCCCAGGTTCCATCCCCAGCCAGCTACAGAGCTACTGCTGGAACGCCATCACCTCCTCCTGCCCGGAGCAAAGAGGAAAGTTTACAGGCACAGCAGCTCAACGTGCCACAGGTCTCACCCTTCCCTTTGCATTTAAGTACAAAGGCAGCTGGGGTGAGAAGCAGAGCAGCGTGACCAGGAGAGTGAGGAAAAGGAGATGGTTAACTGCACAAAGGATTTTGGTTTGTTTGCTGCCTTCCTTTGACTGCTCTTCACCCCATCTCAAAGCCACAAGCTGTGATCCTGCATGGGCTTGCTGCACAGCTGGGGTGATGCCCACAACGTCCAGCGCCCTCCCTAGGCAGGAACCTGCTGCCCTGTGCTGCTGAGAGGTGCTGGAAATGCCCTGCTCCCCACCACCATGTCTCCAGAACCAGCCTTGGCCACAGCAGCAGGCAGCAAGCTGCTGAGCTTGATCCCAGTTTAATTTAGTGCTGAGCAGTATTGCATGGTTCAGACTCGATGCACTGGCAGAGCTGGCACCACTGCAACCCATCAGAACATGCCCTGGGGTGAAACTCAGCTCAAAACACCACTAAATCATTTTGAGAAATGAGGAGCATAAAAGAGCTTCTAAAGGTGATGGCAAGACTAGTGCCCAGGTCATGGTGAACTCAGGCCCGTGTCCCCTCTAGCCTTGCTGCCATCACAGGCAGGCACAGGCAGTGTTGTGCTGCTGGATGGGGACAAGCCACAAAGGGCTTTGCACAGCCTGGTGTCAGACACTCACTCTTATCCTGGTGCATCAGCAATTTGTCCTGAAACTGAGCAGGATGAGGGATGCCAACTTTGTTCAGCTTCTGCCTGAAGGGCAGCCCATTACCTCCCCACCTGGGACTGTTCCTGACCCTCAAGATGATATTATTACACTTATTCCAAAGCCCTTATAGCTTAGAGCTAAGCCTATGGTGACCCTGGCTGGCTCAAGGGCAAAAGGTTGGAAGCTAAACAAGAGGAGAACCTTAAGATAGTAGAATTGTTAATGTTGGAAAAGCCCTTTAAGATCATTGAGTCCAGCTCTCGATCTAACACCACCATGCCCTCTACAACATGTCCCAAAGTGCCATGCCTAGATGGTTTTTCAACACCTCCAGACATGGTGACTCCACCACCTCCCTGGGCAGTCTGTTCCAATGCTTGATCACTCTTGCAGCAAAGAGATTTATCCTAATGTCCAACCTAAACCTCCCCTGGCACAACTCGAGGCCATTTCCTCTCATGCTATCACTTGATATTAGGGAGAAGAGATCAACACCTACCTGGCTTCAATTTCCTTTCAGGGAGTTGTAGAGAGCAAGAAGATCTCCCCTCAGTCTCCTCTAGGCTAAAAATAAACCCAGTTCCCTCAGCTGCTCCTTTTAAGACTTGCTCTCCAGACCCCTCACATGCCAAAGGGGAAGCAATGAGGGGAAGGAGATGGCCAAAGGTTGCTGAGATGGGCGTCACAGGTGTGTGCCATTGAAAGGTGATAGTGCTGGTGTGTGGGTGTTACCTTCTCACACCTCATCATGTAATGAAACCATCACAGCTGATCCACACATGTCCATGTAGCCTCTCACCACCACGACAGACAGGAACAGAGAGTATTTTGCACAGCCTGGTCTTCTAAAGATATTGGTAATAAAAAAGGAAGAAGAAATCAAATTTCTATCCCCCTGTATCTATTCTCTCTCCCTCCTTTTGTACCAAGCTACTGCCACTCACAGGGGTGGCCCTCCTGCATAGCAGAGGGCAGGCAGCAGACCCCTCCTTTCCCTACAATCCAGCATTTGCCTAGAAATCAGCAGATGAGAAGCAGAGTGATGAGAAGCCAAAGGTAAGATGGTTTACCGAGGAGGTCTGAGGCTCCCTTTGGAGGTGTCACTGCCTTTAGCACTGCTTTTCTCTCACCGACTCCTGAGGTCATGCAAGTGCCAGAAAAGAGCTGCTTGTGCTTGCTCTGGACCCTGATGGGAAGGAGGGTGTAATTTAGTCTTTCAGGAGAACATTTTTCCTTGCCAAGGATCTATGGCTTGAAAAGTAACCAAAGTCAGATAATATATGGGCTGTGAAGTGCAGAGCATGACAGAGAAGCATATGTGCAGAGGGCACAAGGCATGGCACTCATTTGCCTTTGAGAGGACTCTTGCCAAGATAAACCCTTCTCCATCTGTAAACTCTGGCCCTGAGGCACAAGATAGGTGGGGAGGGTGGCAGGTCCCAGTCTGGGACCATGATGGGAGCTAGCAGGAGGATGGCAGCACTTCAGTGGGCAGTGGTCAGGTCCCAGCCTATCTCTGAGGGGATGGTGCTTGAGGACACATTTCAACCCTGCTGGAACAAGGGTCAGATCTAGCATAGAGCCCAGGCTCTCCCAGTGCATGGATTTAGTTTAGAAAAAGGGACCTGATGGCACAATTGCCAAAACACTGCTCATGAGCTTACCCTGGGCTGGAGGGTCCTTGTCTGGGAGTGCTGGGTGGAAAATACTCCAGGTCCTGTGCCCAGTGCTGCTGTCTCAGCTCCACCCTCATCTAACCCCAGCACCCAAAGGCTGGCAGGTTTTGCTTTACTCTTCCCCACCACACAGCAGTCCTTCATGGGCATTTCAAGTCAGGCTTTGGTCCAGGGAAATGACTGCAGCCCTCTCGTGACCACACAGCACTTCCCCAGGAGGCACAGGACGCTGCTCAAGCCGAGGAAAACCTTTCCAGGGTGCTTTTCAAGAGGACAAATCAAACTTCCCCATAACCAGCCCTTCTGGCATTGCAAGAGGATGTCAGCACCAGATCCACTGCTGGTGCAAATCTCTTTGTCAAATGCTGACCTAGTTTATGGGCAGGATATTTGAGGTGACCCCAGCTGCTCGCATGCCCTGCGCAGTTCCGAGCACACTGCTGGCATCAACGGCAGCACAAAATGATGAAAGGACACAGATTTCAGCATGAGTTTTCCAATGGGAACCAATTAAAAATAAAAGAATCAGCAAAACTCTTCAAAGGGATGTGAAAAATCACTGGGCAATGTCCTTTCAAGCAAGGATCTCACCTTTCTCATGGGCAGCCTCGGGCAGCCTACCCAGCCTATTTAAGTGGGCATCAGAGAGAAATGTGCCATTAAAATTTAACTTGGACCAGCCTGTTTACTACACTGAGTGACATCAGGGCTGACATATTGAGGAAGGAGCATTGCCAGGGCTGGCTGGTGACATCTATCCCTCCTGAGCTCTCTTCTCCCAGGGGATCATCCCAGCAAGCAACATCTTGGGGAAAAGGCCTGAGTCTCAGCATCTTCTTCCTGCATTAAATGCACAGGGCTTAATGCAAACCCAAGGCCAGGGTTTTCCACCATGGGTTTTGACTCTGGCTATCCTGCTTCCCTCCCTCCAGCTCTGCTTGTCCCCCAGGAAAATAAATATTAGTTGGTGGATGTGTTTCCACTGGACCTGTGGTGGCTTAGCCTCTGCTGCATTAAACCTACACAGAGCATTCGCCAGGGAGGAGTGAAACCAGGATCAGGTGGTGCAGAAGTTTTCCCTGACTGTGCATAGCATTGACATCCTGCATTTGGAAAGAGGCTCTGCTGTGCCCCTGCCAGACCATGCTGTGCCCCCCAGCAGGGCAGCTTTTGTGGTAGACACTAGGAGTGTCTGAAATCTGGGGGTGGAGGGTCAGCTCCATCCATAGCTTGGGAAGGAGAGAGTGGGATTCACCCCAGGAGAGACAGAGAGTTTTCCATACCTTCTGCAGAAGTTGCCAGAGAGGGCCAAAAAAGATACCTTCTCCCTGGACCAGTAATGCACCCAGACCTGAGCAGAGACAGACCCAGACACAGGCACCAAGCGTGTCCCCCAGTGCCAGCTCCCAGCATGGCTCATGCTGCTGCAGTATCACACCCAGTATCCCCCTGCCTTTGAACACTGTGGTGCCAGGGGAGAGCAGAGGGACATTGCACACCAGGGACCCCAGCACCAAACCCCAGAGATTTTAGAGTAAGAAGGAGCCTGTGCCAATTATATCCTCTGACCTCCCACTGAACCGCCACCAAATCAGCCTCACTGACACTTCCTTAACACGAAGTGAACCCTATCCAACTTCTCCTTCCTCTGGAAAGTTTGTTCATCACTTCCCAGGTTAAAAACATGTGGGTAATGCCTTGAGTGCTCTGAGTCTGGTTAGCCCTACATGACTGAGCATCAAGCTCTACCTGAAGAGCCTTGTCACACAGCTTTAACCCAGGGCACAGCTCACTGCTGCACCCAGCAGCTCGTGTTTCTCCCAACTACTGCTTTTACCAACCATTGCTTTGCCCTGACTGTGGTGGCTTTGCATGTCAAGCCCATGAGCTGGTGCAGCTCCAGCACAGCCTTCAGGTTATGGGTGGTTACAAAGAGTGAATGTGATGTGTGGTGCAGAAGGCAGGGCTGGGTTCTGCAGGGCAACTATCAACTCTTAGCTCAGGTTTGGGGGGGATCAGCCTGCTCTCCTCTGCCCATCAGCACTGACTAGTCTCTGTCTGCTCCAAGGGGCTTTGAAATTGCAGGGATAACAGAGGCAGATAGGGAAATCTTGAGGGTGGTTCAGCTCTTGGGAAGGTTGTTGGAGAAAGAAAGGCTGAGGCTTTCCTAGCTGTATCTGTGGCCAGGCCCAAGCCCTGGTGGGTAAATCTGTGGTGGGTATTCTCCAAGGATGTGGCAGCAAGCAGGGCTCACAGGCAGCAGAGTGCTGCCTTCACCACCTCCCTGTAATTAGCAACTTCTCTGATCACTAAATTCACCACTAGAACATGCTTTGGGTTGGGTTTTGGTTTGTTTTCTCTTTTTTTTTTTGTGGCAAACCCCTTCTAATCCCTGTCTGGCTTGGTCCAGGAGCCTGGGATTTGAGGAATGATTTCTAAATTGCTGTGGAGCTGTGTGGACCACATCAGAGCTTCTGCAGGTCTGTGCCCAACCCACAGTGCCATGCCTTGGGCACCAGCTTCTCAACTGAGGCTCAGGAGAGCCCAGTCTGAAGAAACTAAATCAAATATCTGCAGGGAAATTGCAATTTATAACCTCTCCCAGCAGCAGCCTTCCCCTGAGAGGCCCTGGCTGCCTGCAGCACCTGCCTTTGGGCTATTCAGAGGCTGGAGGCATCCTCTACCCATCCTCTGGGGAAATTTCAGCCTCAAAAGCTGCAAGAGCTCGTGGCTTAGGAGCTGTGCTGGGCAATAGCCATTAAAAGACCAGTGTAGTTAGAGAGGAAAATTGGACTTTGTCTTTCATGTCCTTCTGAGCCATTTGCCATAGGCAAAAGGCTTGAGAGATTATCTTATGCAATCACTCTGGTTAAAAAATAAAAGCATCTCAGCTTTTTTAGTTATGATTTTCTTTACATGGAGCTGGAAGAGGGGTACCCAACCTGCAGTGACCCTGGGGGGTGCAGGGATGCACCTGTCTTTAGAGACCATCCTTCAGAGAATCATTGAGGTTGGCAAAGACCTCTAAGGTCGTCGAGCCCAACCGTCAACCCAACACCACCAAGGCAACTAAGCCATGTCCCAAAGGGCCATATTTGCATGTTTGGTTTTTTTAACACCTCCAGAGATGGTGACTCTACTACCTCCCTGGGCAGCCTGTTCTAATGCCTGACCACGTTTTCTGTAAAGAAATTTTCCCTAACACAACCTAAACCTCCCCTGGTGATCCTTGAGGCTATTTCCTCTCATCCATCCTATTGCTAGTTACTAGAAGAGACCAACTCCCACCTATCTTCAGCCTCCTTTCAGGGAGTTGTAGAGAGCAATGAGGTCTGCCCTCAGCCTTCTCTTCTCCAGACTTAACAACCCTAGCTCCCTCAGCCACTCCTCACAAGACCTGAGGTCACTTCACCACACTGAAATGCTTCCAGCCATTTCAAATGGAGTACTTCTTGCAGGTTTGTGCCTTGGAAGAGCAAGAGGAGGATGCACAGGCACCTCTGCAGAGCACATGCGGTGCAGACCATTCCCCTCCACCCTCATCTGCTGTGTAAAATCAGCTCTGACAAATCTAAAGCAAGAGAAAATCAAGACATGACTATGAAGGACAATATCAGGCCAGGCCTGTTAAATTATCTCCCCCCTCCCTGTCATGTCTCATTTGCTATCCAGCTGTCAGCTCCCACCCCTCATCAGCCAGTTTCCATCACACACCCCATTACATTTTCTATCTCCTGGTTTCTCTCTAGCCAAACCAGGATTCCCCTTAAACACCTGCAGAGTCACCCCATCTTTACTCTTTCAATGCCTTAAATTTTCCTCACTCAGGACACCTCCACAAATGTGCTGACATGGTCCTTGTTGAGCCCTCGTCCTCCCATGCCACACGACGCTGTTCGCCAGGGATCTGTTGTGCTGTTGCTGGGGTGGGCAAGGGGTCACCCCCCCATTTCTTCTGCATCTTTCTGAATGCTGGCCTGGCCCATCCCCATAAATGCTAATTGCACCAGCCAGCAGCACCGGATCCATCTCTGCCACCCCCTCCCGGGCTGAGGACGCCAGCGCTGCCACCTTGCGCTTCCCTGGGCATTAATCAAAGGGCACACGAAGCTTTTGATTTATGGGGAGCTCCAGCCTCCAGCAGTGAACAACAGCACGTGCTGGGAGCTACAGCAGAGCCCAGACAGCCAGTGCTGTGGAGGACAGTGAGGGGATGCTCACTGTGCCAGGTCCCTCTTCCTCACTTTCCTCCTCTGCTGATGCTCTGCACCCCAGGGCCCGGTCTGGCCCCCATGTTTGTTCCTTGTTCCCTTTGCTTTCTTCTTATGGCACAACAACAGACTTTGGTGGCAGTTGTGGAGAAGGAAGGATGTGGGGAGCAAAGAAATGACACAAAAATAGCCAAACAGCCCTTGGGTCACAGGGGAGAGGGGAGAGCTCTTCCACTGGTGGAACTCCACCAATGCCATTCTACCCAGCAGGGAAAATAAAATAAAAGCTTTGTGGGGCTCAGTTTTAGTTTGAAATAGAAGCCTTGTGGGGCTCAGTTTTAATTTGACCTGATTAGGAACACAGGCACACAAGCTTTGCACCTCCTCTGTGTCCTGTTGCCCATCTTCCCTTGGTTCTGGCTGGTCCCATCTGAGCTGAAGCCCTGTGTCAGTGCATTTCCCAGGTGCAGGGATGGGCAATTCTCAGCAAAGCAAAACCCTGGGGTGTTTTTTACATCCTGCAGTTTCAAATCAACAGGAGCCATGGCTCGTGCAGAATGCAAATGTGCTAGAAAACAAGTTTCAGGTGGCCTTCAGAAGCAAAACCTCCACCTTCCTCAACGTTAATTTCTTATCTCACCTCTCCAAAGTCCTTTGCAAGGGTTTTATCCTGTTAGAGGAAATCCATCCCCCTGATTTTCCCAAGCTTATAGAAAAGCAAAGCAAAGTATTGATCCTAATGAGATAACACTGACAAGAAGATGTGAAGAGCTGGTTCTATCTATTTAAAACTTACTCCATGGTGGTTTTTTTCACTAGTGGGGGAAAAAAACAAACAACCCCCTGCTTATCAATTATCCATGCAAAAGGGAGATGGCCAGCCCAGATCATAGTATCACAGTATCAAAGTATCAGTCAGGGTTGGAAGGGACCACAAGGATCATCTTGTTCCAACCCCCCTGCCATGGGCAGGGACACCTCACACTAGATCAGGCTGGCCAGAGCTTCATCCAGCCTGGGCTTAAACACCTCCAGGGATGGGGCCCCAACAACCTCCCTGGACAACCCATTCCAGGGCTTCACCACTCTCATGGGGAAGAACTTCCTCCTCACATCCAGCCTGAATCTCCCCACCTCCAGCTTCATTCCATTCCCCCTAGTCCTATCACTCCTTGAGATCCTGAGAAGTCCCTCCCCAGCCTTCTTGGAGCCCCCTTCAGATACTGGAAGGCCACAATTAGGTCACCTTGGAGCCTTCTCTTCTCCAGACTGAACAGCCCCAACTGCTTCAGTCTGTCCTCACAGGAGAGGTGCTCCAGCCCTCTGCTCATCCTCATGGCCCTTCTCTGGACACCTTCCAGCACCTCCATATCCCTCTTGTAATAGGGGCTCCAGAACTGGAGGCAGTACTCCAGGTGGGGTCTCACCAGAGCTGAGTAGAGGGGGAGAATCACCTCCCTTGACCTGCTGGCCACACTTCTCTTGATGCAGCCCAGGATCTGGTTGGCTCTCTGGGCTGCAAGTGCACACTGAGAGCTCCTGTTGAGCTTCTCCTGCACCAGCACCCCCAAGTCTCTCTCCTCAGGGCTGCTTTCCAGCCAGTCACTGCCCAGCCTGGATTTGTGCCTGGGATTGCCTCGACCCAGATGCAGGACCCTGCACTTGATCTTGTTGAACCTCATGAGGTTGGCTTGTGCCCACCTCTCCAGCCTGTCCAGGTCCCTCTGGATGGCATCCCTGCCCTCCAGCCTGTGTGCTGCTCCACACAGCTTGGTGTCATGGATACCTGCTCTGCTTTGCATGGTGGCTAGCTCTGCATTTATTTATGTTTTTCTCTGTGGCTTTTTTTTTTGGTTTTTTGTTCTTAGAAAATACCAAACCCAAACCACCACAACAAGCCCCAAACCAAGAGGAGTCTCTCACACGACCCCAGCGGCGCCGGCGGTTTCGTATTAAAAGACCATTTGGTGGCATTTTAATCTGGGAAGGTAATGTAGATATTTGTCATTTCTGATCTCCCCTTTCTGCAACTGTCCACAGATGAGGAGATCCGTGAAATTGCTACTGCCAAGGAGCGAGATGAGAATTAACCTCGTGCCCATCAGCTGCTTCGGCGCCACCCTTTCCACACCAGCCTTGACCGCGGCTCGTGGGAGCCACGCTGCCATTCCCCCTGACACGCCACGGACCTGTGCTAGCAGATCATAAACACCCCTCCCCACGGCAACACACTGCTTTAAATCCAACACTTCTTTCCCATTCTCATTTGCTTTGCCTTTCATGCTGCTTTCTCAACTATAAAAGGGGAACTGGGGGATGGGGGGGGGTAGAGGGGGGAAGAAAGAAAAGACACATGAACACCTGAAAATCTTTTTCATATACCTGCTGCTGCTACCACTCGGTGCTGAATCTGAATAGAAATGGATGGGAGGGAGATGGGGAAGGATGAATAATATTTCATGCCCTGTAGTCAAACATAATTTCAGGCAGGAGATGAGCAGGGGTTAGTAGGATGGCTCATCCCAGCAGATAGCTAATGTGCACTTCAGAGCCTGCTCTTTGAAGACTGGGGTCTAATTTTCAGCCTGCAATTATTGCACTGGAAAGAATTTCTCCAAAAATGGGGTCACCTTCTGAGGGTGGGGTAAGGTTGGGTTAGTTGAGAGGGGTCAAAGTCCCAGTGGAGGGGTCTTTGGGGGGGTTGGTGGATGTGGCTGCCTGGGCATCCCTGGGGCTGCAATGTGCTGCCGCTCTTCTGGCTAAGGATAGGTTTAAAGTAACTTAGGAAGCAGGACCAGCACTGCTGACTGTGCTGGCTCTTCACACTCTCAGCTCCAGCATCTGCCTCTGCTCAGTGGTGGTGACTCTTTGGGCTTGTCCTTGGTGTCCAACAGCCAAGAGTTTCACACAGGTCTGTGTTTCAATCTTTAAACCCATGGCCTGGTTTTCCAAAGCACCAACAAGTCCATATCTCTCCTTCCATCAGTGTCATCGGCCAGGATGTGCTTTGCACAAGGACTACACAGGCAGTTTCTGATTGCCAAGGGCACAGCAAGGACAGAAGCTTTGCTATCACACAGAGAGCTGCTCTGTTCATGTTTCAACAACACAGTGCTCTTGCTGGGGGCTTTGCTTTTGCTCTTCCTGACTTGGAGCTCTGATCCCATAAACCAATGGTTGTTATGTGCCAAAAAAGCACGGTGCAGTGAATGCTTTTGATAGGTGAGCCACTTCTTGTGGTACCTGACAGAGCTAATGATGTCCTGAGCAGGGGCAGGGACAGGAACAGCCTACCTTGCCTTTCTGCCTGCTCCATAATAAATCTGCAAAAAGCAGAATAAAGCAGAGCAGTCTAATGACAACTGACATATGGTGTCCCTTAGCAGGGCTGGGGACCATGCTGGGTGCCCAGCTCAGATTTAAGCCCAAATAACTGTCTCCAGATGGGATTTGCTGCAATTCTGCTCTGACCCAAACTGACCACACTCTACAGCTCAGACTTGCAAAGGTTTTAGAGCACCTAAACATGCAAACAGGCACCTGGCAAAGCTTTTCAAAAGCAGCTAAGAAGATTAGATGTCCAAGTCCCATTGGGCTCTGAGAATTAGGCACGTAACCTGCTTAGGCGCTTTCGGAAATTCCTTTGGGGATTTAATTGGTTGGGTTGAAACTTGCTGCAGCAAGAGTGTGCCTCTCAACTGTCCCACCACCATCTCCAGCCTCTGCAGCCCAGCCATTTTTGGGGCAAGAATGGGGAGAAATACACTGGTAGGAAATTTTTGGACAGTTTTTCATGTCTTGGAGGAGGATCTTGAAGTTCAGTGAGCAGCGGCCAAGGCTTACATCAGATGTGAGATTTTCACTGTCCTCACTTGAAGCTGCACAAAGCCAAGGCAGGAGGCTGGGCTGCCTCCCACCTGCAGCCACCCAAGGCTGCAGTTACTTCAGCCTTGTTGTAGCATTGGGGTTAGGGAAAGGAGCCAGGGAGGAGAGGAGTGAAACTTGACACAGGGGAGGGGGGAAAGGGAGGTAGGTGAGGGAAGGGAGGAATTGGGCTGAAACACCCACGGGGTAGGACTGAGATGGGACAGGAGATGTAGTGGATCGGACAAGCTGGGCAGGTGATGAGTTCATCCCTCATGAACTCGTGAGGGATGATGGGGTTGAGATGGAAAGGGTCAAAAGAGCAGGGAAGTGGCACTGTAGCTTATGCCTACTAAATCCTATAAGCCCTCCTCAGCCTGGAAGAGAGCCCAGGATTTCCAGTGGGAGCCAGCACTCAGATGCCAGCAAAGCTGTGCGGCAAAGCCCTTGGGCAGGCCCCCAGCACTGCTCCTCATGAGCCTGCACCACCCTGGGTGCCGCCTTTCCATCCCAGCATCTCACCCATGGGAACCCTGAGAACAGGAGACATGACAGCCCAGATAATTTTAAATTATAAAGCACTGAAAAAACCACCCAGATCCTGTCCTCACAAATAAGCAGCCTGCAGAACAAATCACTCTCCCCTCCACCTCTCATCACAGCAGCTGCCAGCAGGCAGGACACGTGTGCCAGAAGCTGGGGCACCAGTTCAGGCCTGGGTTGAGTCCCTGTTAATTTGCAGACTCGCTTCATGCTTTGGACAAGTTGCTCAGCCCCTCTCTGCTGTCAGAAGGATAAATATCTCTTCCCACCTGAGAGATGTGCTGCAAATTAGATACACTCAGAGGTGTGCAGACAGCACAGCAAGAACAGAAAAAGAACAACAACTCAAATGCTTCGTCAAAATCAGATAAGGCTGCAGCCAGCACAGGAAAGGGCAATGGCAGGAGCCTGTTTGCAGCTCCCAGGGGTATGAGCTGGTCTGCAGGTTGTTGCTGGAGGCTGCTTTGCACGAACAAACCAAAGTGACTAAACTTTAGCTGGCATCAACCTGCAGCAGGAGCTATTCTGGGATGCATTGCCCCAACCTAATGATGGCTAAGATGTGTGGAGTTTTATAGTTGCCACTCTGGAGCAGTATGTGGGCTTTGGGGAATTTGGCTCAACACCTTGGCTTCACCTCCTTTTCCCAGTCTGTTTCAGAAGCCTTCAAATAGCAAATGTGAATGGGCTCAGATGAGCCTTCATGATGGGCAAGTGGTGGTGTATCTCCATGGGTGTGAATTGATGGGCAGGTGATGGTGTTATCTCCAACCACATCTTTGCAAGTGCTGCAGTGTTGCTGGGGTAGAGGAGCACATCTGGGAGCTCCCCTGTGCATCTCTGCCCATGAAAGGCTCTGGGAAGGGGCAACCTCACCTTTCTGCCCTTTTATTTCTCTTCTTTTTGGCATCTGGACAAGGTTTGCCCTCAGCTCTCCTTGCCCTCCAGTCCAAACGAAATCCAGCCCTTTCCCCCTTGTCTGTCTGCAGAGCCTTACTTCCCTGTCATACCCACAGTGAATTTATCCTTCTCTACTGCCTGCAGTTCATTAAATATCTTAAAGGTGTTAATGACTTTTTAAAAAAGACCCAAACTGTCTGATGTTTTTCCAGCTCATTTCCTGCTGCTATCTCCCCAAATCCGGTGGGCAGTAATGACACGTCTGAGGCAGAAAATGGGATTATGATGAACAGTGTGAACACTGCTGATATGTGGACAACATTAAACATGTGCAGCCTCTTTTCTTTACCTTCTCTTTCTGCAGGTATCTGTATAAGCACATCCTCCTTGCACTGAGCTGAGCTGTGGCCTCCTGAAGGAAGCCAGAGCAGAGACAAAGCAAAGCTGTACACATGCAGGAATTTTGCCACTATTTATGGATGAAGCCACTTCCCCCCCAGCCCTCCTCTATAAAATGCTGCCAGGATGCTGATGAGTTCACAGACAGACACTGCACATGCACATAGGATGAGGAGCAATGGTTTGAAACTAGAGCAGGGCAGATTTAGATTGGACATCAGGAAGAAGTTCTTTACTATGAGGGTGGTAAGTCGTTGGAACAGGTTGCCCCGTTGTGGAAGGATGAAAGAAGTTGTGGATGCCTCATCCTTGGAAGTGTTTAGGACCAGGCTGGGTGAGGCTTTGAGCACCCTGTTCTAGTGGAAGGTGTCCCTGTCCATGGCAGTGAGGTTGGAACAGGATGATCTTTAAGGTCCCTTCCAACTTAAGTCATTTTATGATTCAATGACTCTATGAAATGAAGCCTCAGAGAACGCATCAGAATCACCCAGGGGTCCAAGCACAGGAGGCTGCTACTGCTCCCCATGCTACCCCCTCCACTGGTACACGAGACCTCCCATCCTGCAGTGAGAACCAGGCCAAGTGGCAGCCCTTAACACAGGAGTTCAGCCAAGTCACTCCAGGGTGAAAACCGAAGCAAACACTCTGAGGTTCGCCACATCAGGCAAATGAGTCGCCGAAGTTAAACAAAAAATGAAGGATGTTTCTCTCTGCTTGCTTCACCTTCCCCTCCCCTCCTCCCCACAGAGCCTACCAAGATTGCAGTTTTAAAAAGCACTTTCTCCTAAACGTGGGAGGAAGATTGCCTGAGCTCTCATGCGTTCACTGCTGGATTGTATTGTTGCTGCTTTTAACAGGTTTCGCTCAGTTAAATAGTAACTGATGACAGCTACACTCTTAAATCCTTGGTGTTTTTATCATGGATTTTATATATATATGTGTGTGTGTGTGTGTGTGTGTGTATAAAACCATAGAATCAGTCAGGGTTGGAAGGGACCACAAGGATCATCTAGTTCCAACCCCCCTGCCATGGGCGGGGACACCTCACTCTAGATCAGGCTGGACAGAGCCTGGGCTTAAATACCTCCAGGGATGGGGCCTCATAGAGATAGAGATAGAGATAGAGATAGAGATAGAGATAGAGATAGATAGATAGACAGACATATATGTATGTATATCTTATAAAGAACAGCACACTGGAAGGCCTCTTACCATATCAAACCCGACAACAAGGACAACAACAAGAAGCAGCAGCAGCAGCCTGTTTTAGTGTGAGGCATCAAAGCAGGCCGGTGTGCCAGCGCAGCAGCGCCAGCCTATCAGGGGTTGATCAGGTTTTATTGGCCTTGGGCAAGTCTGCACACGACGGTCTTTAGACTGACATGGAATTTATTAAACTTTTCCGCAGCCTGACAGTCTTCTCCCGGCTCGTCCCCACCCCCAAGCTCTTTGCTTTTGAAAGATGATTTCTGCCAATCTTCTGCTTTTAGCAGGTTTTTTCCCCCTCTCTTTATTTTTTCTTTTTATTTCATTTTTTTTCCCTTTCATCTTTTTTCTTTCCTTTTTTTCTTACTTTTTTTTCCCTTTCCTCTTTTCTTTCCTTTTTTTCTTTCATTTTTTCTTTCCTTTCCCCCCCATCCTTTTTTCTTTCCTCTTTTATTTCCTTTTCCCCTATCCTTTTTCTTTCCTCTTTTCTTTCCTTTTTTCCTATCCTTTTTTCTTTCCTCTTTTTTTATTTCCTTTTTTCCTTTTTTCTTTCCTTTTGTTATTTCCTTTTCCCCCCCTTTCTTTCGATTTTTCCCCTTTTATTGTTTTCCCTTTTTTTCCCTCTTTTTATCTTTGCTTTTTTCTCATTTTTTCCTTTCCTCCCCCCTTTTTTTCCTTTCCTCCCCCCTTTTTTTCCTTTCCTTTTTTCTTTCCTTTTTTTCTGTCCTCTTTGTTTCCTTTTTCCTTTTTTCTTTCCTTTTTTCCTGTCCTCTTTTTTATTTCCCTTTTCCTTTTTTTCTTTCCTTTTATTTCCTTTCTTCCCTTTTATGTTTCCTTTTTGCTTTCCATCTTTTCTTTTATTGCTTTCCTCTTGTTTCTTTCCTCTGCCTTTGCTTTTCCCCCCCTCATTTTTTCCTTTCTCTTTTTTTCTGCTCCCCCCCCCTTTCTTTCTTTCCTCTTTTTTTTTCTTTCCTTTTTCCCCCTTTTAATTTCTTCCCCCCACCTTCCCCCTCTTTTCTTTTGTTTCTTTCCTTTTTTCTTTCTCTCTCTTTTTACCTTTCTTTTTTTTTTCGTTCTTAATCACTGGTCGCTGGTGTCTGACTCCTCAAACATCTGTTTAAAGAAGCCCATTAAGGTCCTGCTGCAACAACAACAACAACAGCAACAACAACAACAACAGAGAGAGAAGCCAAGCAGCAGCCTGGCAGCCCATTACTGCCTGGTTCAGCCTTATTGCACTGCATTACTCGCTATGACAAGCTCTGCATACATATAGCACACACTAAGGGCTTGGCTTCCACACACACCCCCCCCCCCCCCCCCCCCCCCTTTTCCTAGTCTAATTTAGGCTTTGTATGGTGCCCTGCAATAAATTTCATCTTTCAGACAATAGCCTGTCGCCCTCAGCTGCCTGCCCCTTCCATAAGCCAGCGCTGTTAAAAGCATCACCTTTGCTTGCCACTTCCCATCAAGGAAGCAGCTCGTTAGGGTGATGCCAGCCCGTGCTGACGGCACTAAGATGCTGTTGGGGTTTCCATCAGGCTTCGGTGCCCTCCCCTCTTTTCCCTGTCTCCCCAAATTCTTGTCTTTTTAGCTCTTTACAGCTTGGCTGGAAAATCCTCCAGCAGCCAAAGCCTGTGGCTGTGGGAGGTGTGGGTTATGGGGGGGTGCAGGGGGGGATGTTGCTGTCTGCTCACACCACTTGAGATGTGCCTGTTTCCGAGCTTATTTTGTGCCCATCTTGGGGCATGCACTGGCAGAAGGAAAGGAGCACATCCCAAATGTGGCTGCAGTTTGAAAACAGCCACAGATGATTTGCAGACTCTGCACAGCTGGTGGCTTAGTGCTGCTCCTGCTCTGCTGTGCCCAGGAGTGAGGGCTTCTGCTTCTGACCTGGAGCAGCAGCCTCATTTACCCCTCCAGCCACAAGCCATAGATGGCTTGACATGAGATTTTTGGACAGCGTAGTGGAACATTTTTTGTAACTTTTATCACGTTTCCTGTGTGTGAACATATTCCCTGAGGGGTGCCAGCAGCTCATGGACATGGAGGCTGCCACTGGGTCTTATAGGACCCACAAATGACCAACATTTGGCTCTTGTACACCATGCAGTAGCTTCTGGACATCTGCCCAGTGCATGCAAACACCACTTCCACACTAGCAGGAAGGCCTCTTACTGGAGATGCTGTGTAACTCCTTGTACATCCTACACTTCATCTCCAGCATTACCACCATCTCTCAGGGTTATTTATTATCCCTTATGACCAGCAATATGGTAACTGCTGCAGGGAAAGGGCTAGGTCCTGCCCTAATCAGATGGCAGTCTAATTTCTAAACATTATGGTTGAAAGTGAATGCATTCCCTAAGCAGAGCACACCACACACACTGCCCTTGCACTTCGCATCTCCAGCTGTCGAGAAGGCACCACCCAGGGCTGTGTTTTAACCCTGAAATCTCCCCTAAAAGTGATTCCCCAATGCTTCCTCTCTTCGGAGTTCCCCAGCACTGCCTGTACAACAAGCCCACCCACTGCCAGGGCAGAGCAGGGCTCAGGGTGGCAATTTCAGCTCCTGGATTCATTCCCCTGAAACACATTGAAAAATTTCTTTGCTCCTCAAGGAGGCAAGAGGGGCAGCAGCAGCCATGACCCCAGCTCAGGCTCAGTGCTTGAGCACCAGGACCAGGCATCTCCCACCACTTGCCTCACAGGAATTCACTGTTAACAGCTCCTCTGCAGTTTGCCTTTGGGTCCCAAACCCAAGGGGTGCTGGGGACACAGGTCAGCACGGCAGGTGACACCCCAGCAGCTCAGTGTGCTGCTGAGGCCCTGCTGCTGATCTCCTTTACCCAGCACACAGAGATGACTGACCCCCAGATGGGGCTTCTTAGTGACTCCAAGCCCCACCAAGAGTGAGGGTATGGCTGTGGGAGACTGATGCTAGCTTGGGAACAGAGCAGGAATTAGATGAGCATCGTTCTCCACGTGACAGTGCTGCTGGTTTAGGGGTGGATTCCTCCTCCCCCCACTCCAGACGTACAGAAGTATCTACATCTGTGCTCGTCAGCACCAGTGCCTGTAGGAAAAGGAGCGCTTCTGAGGCACAATCCATCTGACCTATTTTCTGACATACACCTTTAGAGGAGATGAATCCTGCACTGGCACTGCCTATCAGGGAGATGGGGAATCTGGATGAATAGCTCAGATGAAGCTGACATTTGAAATTTGGATAGAGGAGCCCCAGCTCTGGGTGCTGTAACCCAGGAGTCTGTGTCAGCTTCTAGCAGAAGCAGCTGGCAAAATGTTGTTTGCTTCATTTATGCTCTGCCACTAAAATCCAGCTTTCCCACCTTGCAACGCTTCCTTCGCCTGCTTCTCACATGAGATGAAGGTGATGCTTAAAGACAAAGCACCCCTTCAGGGTGCTGGCCAAGATGAAGAGGAGTTGAGAGGGGGAATAGATGGTGATGTGCAAGATTGGAGCTGCAGCTGTTATCACCCCAGATGATGTCATCTCTCTGCACTCATAACAGCAGCTGCGATTTCAAAGGTAGGTGTTGCAAGTCCAGAGCGTGAATCCAGAGAGCAATGCAACCCTTTAGCTGACCTAAGGCGGTTACTCCCAAATAAAAGCTCCAGGTAGGAAGGCCACATCCCCTTTGAGTCACAAAGCAAATGCAGAAGTGACAGTAAGTGACAACCCAAAGCCTCAGAATCTGCACAAAGCCATAAAGCAGAAGATACTCCTGAGAGCTCAGCTTCCTGCAGGAGAAAACATACGGTGCTTGACTGGGTAGCTGAGCAGAAGAAAAGAAATAAATAAAGCAGCATCATTAGGGTATAAATAAGTCAAAGGAGCCAGCACATAGCTGTCTAGCAGCAGCTTCAAATGAAGAGCTCACATGTTTCACCAAGCTCCAAAAGAAAATTGCTAAGAAGGAAAATACCATCCCCCCCCCCCGCAATGTTTGTGCCATTTCCAGGCATTCAGAAGTCTGACAGCTGCAAGCAGAGAAACAACCCTTCCTGGCAGGAAAATGAGCACTGTTCCCTGGCAGGCCATAATGACACCTTGGTGTGGCCATGTCACACGGATGTTTTCCTGTCCAGGCCAGTGCCTGTCTGTACATGATTTGTGGCAGGAGTTTTCTCTTCCAGCGTTACAATTTTTCCATGATTAAAATAGGCTCTAATTAGAAGGCCACACATTTAGTGCTGCAGGTTATTGTCTGAAATGTCTTTATTAAGGAGCTGAGGCTGCTGCTGGGTGACATCTGTGGGTGCTTAGGGCACCCCAAGGGCCCTGAGCCTTGGACAGCCCTGACATATCTCCTCCAGTACCACAGAAGAACATCTGCTCACGTACAGAAGATCCTTTGCCTCAGCTCCTCATACACCTGACTGCATCCTGGCACACAGGGAGATGGGGAATCTGGATGAGTAGCTGAGCTGAAGATGAAATTTGAGATTTAGATAGAAGAGCCCAGCCCTGGGTGCTGTAACCCAGGAGTCTGTGTCAGGTTCTATGCAGACATAGACTCCTGTTTGCTGGATGATGAGTTCTGCTCACCAAGCCATGGAGCCACCTTTCTGGCCTTGGTGGGGTATGGACAGCCTCATCACCAATGTACAGGGCAACCCAAGCAAGCCTTGACAGGAATCATGTGGAGAGCCTGCAAGTAAGGAGGGAGTACCTGGAGAGGTTCAAGGCCACTTCCTGTACTAAGGAGTTCCAAAAGAAGCTTGCAAATGACACATGCAGACACAGCAAAAGGTTTGTGTGTGCCAGGTAGCTTTGCTGTGGACCTCTTTGCTTAAAGATGCTGTAGATGCTGAGAGATGACACTCTTTGAGGGGAGCTGGGATATTTAATGAAACCTGAGCACTTGAAGAGGAGCTGGGCAAACCAAGAGGGGGACATAACAGCTACAAAGCCATCACCTGGCACAGATGCATGTTCCCAGAGGTGCATGGGAACAGGACTGGACTTGGTTCTTCAATGCATCTTAAAGATGTGGAGAATCCCCACAAGAGCCTTAAAAAAGTCTCAGCCCAAACCACCACCAAGATTTCCTGCTCCTGCTTTTCCACCTCCTGCCTGCAGCGATGCCACTTGAAGGTGGGAGCTGCTTGCTCCTGTTGACCCCTCTGCAATGTCCCCCTCTGCCCCCCGCCCGTCAGAAGATGGAGTATCAGAGACTGAACTGCCTTGATATTTCCCAGAGCTCTCTCTGCTACGTGTTTCCTCTTATTAAATAAAGAAATAAACCAGCATCTCCTTGCCCTGGAGAAGCTTTCAATAAGATGGATAAATATATATAATTAGCCAAGGAGAGAGCAAACTCCAGTGAATACAATACACCCTGTGAGACAACCCTCCATTAAAAGCTTCCTTGTTTAAACTTCAATATTTTAGCAATAGTGACAAAGAAACAGAGAGAAAAGCATTTATTTTGCACTTTTTCTTTAATCCCATCAACTGGGTTCATCAGATAATACCCTGACAATTCCTCATGCCTTGGATATCCCATCCCCTCTCCAACAATTCAGGTTTTTCTTTCTAAACCAGAGCCCTAAAATATCTCCAACATGGATTTCCTGCTTGTGTAATCTGCACTGCCTCTCCTTGACCTTCTCAACTGATGAGGCTGCCCTGGAGGATGCACAGCAGAGGACAACCCACGCTTCAGAGGCAAGGGGGCTGCGTCCCCCTGGCACAGTGTCCTGCAAGAGCTGTGACACAAGAGCCATGGTGCACCCATTGCAGAAGGGACCTGGCCAACGACCTGCATGGGCTGACAAAGTCCATGCATCAATTTAGATGCCCTTTTTTTCCTTTTTGTCTGCTGAGCTGCTTTTCCAACTTGGCAAGCTGCCAGCAAAACAGCCATGGTAAGCAGAGCGGGGTGGGGTGGAAATCCCTTCTGAAGCAGCTAGCCCAGCGTTGTGCTTTGCATGTGTGTGCCCGTGCCCGCACTGCCACAGGAGCAGGTCCAAGAAGGGGAGCTGGGGCCATGCTGCTCAACACCCTCTTTAGATGCTGTTTTCCAGCCTAGAAAACAGGCATGGCCCACTGCAAAAGAGAAAGGAAGGGCTGGGAGTCAGAGAGAGGTTGGGCTTTTTGCATTGTTTCCTTCAGAGACGAGATTCAGCCTGACTGCAAACATCAGCGTGCTGTGCTCCCGGGGGAATCAGAGCTGGGTTGATTCCTCCTGCCCTGGTAAACACCACAGAGCTGCTGATGCAACCTCCAGCCTTCCCCTGCTGCAGAGGCCCCAGCTAAGGTTCTGGTATTACCAGCAGCAGCCCAGTTTTCAGGGCTGTTGTGCTAGCAGATCCAGAGCATTTCCCTGGGGAAGAGCCATTCGTTCATTTCCACTCTCTGCTAATTTAAAAATGAGAATATCCATTCCATCCTGCATGCCAGAACTTAGTCTTGGACATCTCCACCAGTGTGAGATGCAAATAAAGAGGATGGCAGCGGGATCACTTGGTGGAAATGCTGCCAAAAAGCCCTAAGTGAAAGAAGGGGGAAGGTGAAGTATTCACTCGGTCTAAATAAAACATGCTGATATCTCTGGCCCAAGTCCTGGGATGCACAAGATCCAAAGCAGACAGAAAGAACCTGGACCCTTCTGGAGGAAATGGAGGATGAAATCCAGGGATTCAAAGCTCCATGGGCTCTAGACTGAAAAAATATGTGGGTTTTGGCAGTATAAGCATAGAGTACACAAAGTTGTAAGGGACCACTGAAGCTCCAAACCCTCCTACAGTAGGCAGGGACATCCCTACCTAGATCAGGTTGCTCAGAGCCCCATCAAGTCTGGCCTCAAATGTCCCCCTAGGGCTGGGGCCTCTACCAGCTCCCTGGGCAACACGTTCCAGCGTTCCACCACCCTCACAATAAAGAGCTTCTTCCTAATGTCCTAATGCTCTAGTTTCAAACCACTGCCCCTTGTCACAGTGCTACAAGCCCTTGGAAACTGACCCTCCCCAGCTTTCTTTGAGGTGCCCTTCACGCACTGAAAGGCTGATATCAGGTCTTCCTGGAACCTTCTCTTCTCCAGGCTGAACAGCCCAAGTCTCTTAGCCTGTCTTCATAGCAGAGGTGCTCCAGGCCTCTGATCATCTTTGTGGTCTCCTCTGGACCCTCTCCATCAGGTCCATGTCCTTCTTGTGTCAAAGTACTGCCCCTTATGTAGGGAGCAAACCACATCTGTGAAGTCTCATTGCACTCAACCACATCTGTGAAGTCTCATTGCACTCAACCCTCATCATATCTTTCTTGCTGAATTCTGGATCTGCTGTCCAGGGTGGGGGTGAGGGGAGGAGGGGGAGAGGGGGAAATCAATTTCTGACATTCTAAGTTCTCTATACAATCTCAAAGTGGATTATAATGACCTTAATGAAGCAGAAGGATGAGGCTAAATGTTGAGATTGGTGACTCTCCTCTTTTATCTTAGTCTTTATTGAGTGAAAAGTGAACCAAACATGGCATGCAAAACTGAGCCCATATTAGCTGCTTTTCTGGTTTAATTTAGTTTACAGTCTGGGGGATTTTCAGCAAGCTGCACTGAAACCCCTGCTCTTTCCACCAGGCTTTATCATTGTTATACTATTGCCACAATTGCCTGTCATTACAATCAAATTTATATCAGGACAAGAAAATGGTTCCTCAGAAATTAAACAGCACTCCCTGGTGGGATAATTCCTTCTCCTGAACTTTCCAGTAATGAGAAGTGTAAGTAAATTTGCTGTAATTCAGACCACAGAAGACCCTCTACTGTTAAACCAAATTCTAATGTTTTTACTAGGACAATGAGTTGATGTTCAGCAGAAAATGCCCAGTGGCACCTAAAGCTGTAAGTGGGTCCCTGTGCAAGATGACAACATCCCTAAGTATGTCTGGCTCCAAATTCAGACAGCTGAGGTACTCCTGGGGGTGGTGGAACACTGAAACAGGTTGGCCAGGGAGGTGGTGGAAGCCCTGGAGACATTCATGGGCAGGCTTGATGGGGCTCTGAGCAACCTGATCTAGTTGGGCATGTCCCTGCTGACTGCAGGGCAGTTGGACTAGATGACCTTTAAAGGTCCCTTCCAAGCTAAACCATTCTGTGACTCTGTGATTCTGCGAGTCCCTCTACAGCTTGTGCAATGAATGACCTTCTGCAGCTTTAGGCAAATAAGTACCTTTGAAGATCTGACCATGCATGACATCAGCTGTCACTGAGATCCCAGCTGTGGGGTTTTCCTGGCTATATCTCCAGGACTGATTCTCAGGTGCAGATGGATACATGGGCAGCCTGGCCTGAGGCTGCCCCTCGGTCAAGGACAGCGCATGGATGGCAAGCACTCTCTTGGCCACGCTTGGTTAAATAAGACACAGCCAATGAGACCCTGAATGCATGAGCAGGGCACATCCTTTGTAGCCTTGCTAACAGCTTATGATCACCATAATTTTCCCCTACTGAAATGAATGCAATGCCTGATTCCCTAATGGCCATTTTCCTGCAGGGATTTGGCAGCGAGCTGCACACTGGATAAACACTTAAATGGTGTTTACCTTCAGAGAGAGATTCATGTTATGGGCTGTAAAAGGTAGATGCTTCATTTCAACCTGGACTTGAAAAGGCTTTCTTTACAATCAAGAGGAATAAGAATTGCTCCAGAGTAATCACTTTGATTTCTAGTTAATTGGAATGAATTGCCCTGGTCCTCCCAAGGACTAAAAGTCAGCCTACAACTGCTAGCTCACCCTTAATGGCCAAGCTGCTATGTTAAAGCAAATGATTAAGGAGAAAAAAGGGTATTAGCCCCATCCTGGAATGAGTCCACAAAGAGTGTTCTTAGTGCAGACATCTTCTGCATGAGGAGCCTGTATGGCAATCCTCCTAGCAGCCTGTATTTTCTTTTTCCTTGTGTGGACTAAAGGAGCTCTACTGAGGCATTCTTCTTCAAAACCCTGGTCCCCAGAGCTCTGGCAGATTGTCACTGTCTTGCTTTATGAAATGTCATTTATCAGATACCTGAATATGCAGCTGTGGGAACACAATCTCTCTGCCCAGACACCTTGCTGGTAGGCCAGATCCTTACCTCATCCCTTCCATGGCTTTGCCCAACACTAGGGGAGATCATTGGAGGGCTTCATGTGCACCAAATGCAGACAGACAATCTTCTCCCTGGTGCTGTCTGAATGCCTCTATGTTTGCATGAGCTAGGGATCAAGGCTGGCCATCCAGCAAGAGAGAGGAAAGTATTTTAAGATCTGAGCATCAGGGCATTTCCAAAGAGTGAAGGTCTCACCCAGCTGAGGGCATTGGACTGATGTGGGGTCTTTGCTGAGACCTGTTTTCAAGAAGCATCACCCTTTGGCAGCCTCTCCTGCCAGCCCCAGCTTTGGCCATTCTACTCCTTGGCTCGAACCCTGACACTGTTATGACTACCAAGATGTTCCCACAGCTCCTTTGCTTTACAGCACCATGACATGGGTGTGCATGCAAGCTTTGGAGAGCATGACCCTGCCTCTCTGCATACCTCCATCAGTCCTCCCCTCCCTACACCTCTGCTTTCCACACTGCCGTGTTGCACAGCTATGAGAAGAGCCCAGCTGTGGCACTCACTGACAAAAGCCTTCTAGAAAGAAAACTCAAAGACTGCCCAAGATCTGACAATGTTTTTCACCAGTAACAACACTGCTCACTCTGAAAACAGAGCTCATCTGTGTGAGAAACAGCTTGGGGGAGGCCAAACCTAAAGCAAACCAGAAACTGAGACTCTCTGCAACCCACCACTTCTTCTTCAGATGCTCAGCACACGTCCCTGACCTGGCTTTCTCTGAGAGAAACACAAAGCAACCAGCATATCTAAAACATGCTGGGGAGTTTGAAGTAAACCAAACTCTTCCCCAAACAAGACACTCCTCTGCCCATGCTTTGGCCCCTGAGGAGGTGATGGAAGGACAAAATCCCCTCTGCGACTGCTGCTGGTCACATTGCTCAGTGTGCTGCAACAAGGGGCTCTGGTGGCCCATGGTGAACCATCCCATAGGTCCTGCACTCAGCCAACACGTCAGGGCTTTGTATGGTGTGTGTCCGTGTGTGCCACATACACACACCTACACCTACAGCACATCCTTGTGACCCAGTTCAGCTACTCCAGTTTCAGGAGCTGGCTCTAACCCTGCAGAGTTCAGGGTACCAGGGGAAGCCTGACGCTTGCTCAGCATCCCACCAGCACCTTTGGGCTTCGCCTGCACATCTGGGCAGGAGCCAGCCCTTATCTGATGGTGCAGAATCAGGCAGACGTCATCATCCCCAGCACAGAAAAGAAGGTCAGAGCCAAGCATTTTGATTCAGAACAGTTTACACCTGGCCTTTGAACCTCCCGCAGCAGAGGGCTGGGGTGGGAGCATGGGTGTGGGGCTGAGTCACACCAGGGCGTCCCCAAAACCGACCTGGGGAGAGTTGCCAGGACAAAGAGGAGATCAGATAAGCACAGCAGCATGCTCCACCAGCCCCATCAACCCTCCTGCTTTGCATCCCTCACCTGGGAGCATGCAGCTGCCTGCCAGAGCACCAGAACCAAACCTTCATCCCTCCTCATCTGCAAGCAGAGAGCAGACTGCTGGGTTTTACATCCACAACATTCAGCAGCCAGCGTGGTGGGCACCGTGGTGCCGAGTGGTCTCACATGTGCTGGAGATGCAGTGCCACAGGGTACACGTAGAATAGACTAGCCTAGCCCAGCCTAGCCTAGCCCAGGTTGGACAAGACTTCTGAAATCATCGAGTCCAACCTATCACCCAACACTACCTAATCAACTAAACCATGGCACCAAGCACCCCATCCAGTCTCTTCCTAAACACCTCCAGTGATGGAGACTCCACCACCTCCCTGGGCAGCACATTCCAATGGGCTGGGTCATGCTGAGGGAATTCCAGTGTACCTGGGTCGTGCTGAGGCTCCACCATTGTTAACAGTGGTCGCCTCCTCCAGCTCCACCAAGCTCTTCTGCACCATCAGAGCACCCAAAATAACAGCAGAACCACCAAGCAGATGCCCCTCTCCCCAGTGAGATGGAGATGGCCTGGGGAGGGGGAATGCCTTTGGGCCCCCTATTAGAGGAACTACAGCTCTGAGGTGGCAGAATAATGAGGGAAATAATGAAAACCTTGTTGTGGGACATAGAATCATAGAATCAATAAGGCTGAAAAAGACCTCAAAGATCATCAAGTCCAACCTGTCACCACAGACCTCATGACTACTAAACCATGGCACTAAGTGCCACATCCAATCCCCTCTTGAACACCTCCAGGGATGGTGACTCCACCACCTCCCTGGGCAGCACATTCCAACAGCTAACAACTCTCTCAGTGAAGAACTTTCTCCTCATCCCCAGCCTAAACTTCCCCTGGCACAGCTTGAGACTGTGTCCTCTTGTTCTGGTGCTGCTTGCCTGGGAGAAGAGACCAACCCCCTCCTGGCTACAACCACCCTTCAGGTAGTTGTAGACAGCAAGAAGGACTCCCGTGAGCCTCCTCTTCTCCAGGCTAAGCAACCCCAGCTCCCTCAGCCTCTCCTCACAGGGCTGTGCTCCAGACCCCTCCCCAGCCTCGTTGCCCTTCTCTGGACACATTCAAGAATCTCAATGTCCTTCTTAACTGGACACAGGACTCAAGGTGTGGCCTAACCAGTGCTGAGTACATGGCAGAATGACTTCCCTGATCCTGCTGGCTACATTATTACTGATGCAGGCCAGGATGCCATTGGCTTTCTTGGTCACCTGGGCACACTGCTGGCTCATGTTCAAACAGCTGTCAATCAGTACCCCCAGGTCCCTTTCTGCCTGGCTGCTCTCCAGCCCCTCCAACCCCAGCCTGTAGAGCTGTCCGGGGTTGTTGTGGCCAAAGTGCAGCACCCGGCACTTGGACTTGTTGCCAGATAACATCTCTGAGCCCTAGCACGGGCAGCAGACCAGTGGCTAGACAACAGGGCCTGATCCTGGCCAGCACAGGGTCCCCTACTTCTGCTGGGAGAAGCACTGGGTGCAAAACTGGCTGCTGGAGACACCTTTCCAAGCCAAGAATGAAACAAGAAGGGGGAATGAGGTTTCCCCCCTCGCCAGACACGTTTCTATTCAAATCAGGAGCAGCCATTCCGCAAGAAATTTGCCTTCCTGCATTTATTTCCCACTAACAAAGCTGTCCACAGCTCTTTAGAGCCAGTAATTTGTGTTTTATTTCAGTTAATATTTTTTAAACCTTCCTGCTCCCGTAACAAATGTTAACCGTTGGCGCAGAGCTCTCGGTGCCCCTGGCAGGGGCCTCTCTCGGTGCCACAAAAAAAACCCCTCACCCAAACCCAACCCCAAGCCAGCAAATCATAATAAATAATAATAATAAATTATTATGGTTGATTACAAGGGAATGTGCTACATTTTTATAAGCTCCAGACCACCTGCAGCTCGCAAAATATAATGGGAAACATTAAGCCTTTAACTGGTTTTATACCTTCCCTTCCCCGCCCTCCTTCTTCCGCTCCCCACGTTCTCTAATAGATTTACAAACAGTGTAAGGGGAAAGGAGGAGGGAAAAAAATAAAGAGGAAGGGGAAAAAAAAGAGAGAGAGAGAGAGAGAGATAAAAAAAAAAAAAAAAAGAACCTTCCCTTATAAGAATGGCATCAAAATTCTCCTCAGCTTTCCAGCTGCTGAGTGTTTCTGAAGCCTTCAGTGAAATGCAATTAGTATCTTTTACCGCCTGCCTTCTGGGGATACTGACATTATTATCTTATTGCAGTTTCACCTTGACATGCAGATCACAAGGCAGCGAGCTGGATTCTGTCTCCAGACGCCTTGAATTGTGGCATTGCCCCAGCTGGCTCAGCGAGTCGAGAAAAGGAGAAGGAGGGGAAGAGAAAACCAAACCAAGGAGAGCAGAGCCATTTTCTCTTCCTGTGGAGCTTCAGCTTCAGCAAAATGCACAAATAACTGCAGGGAGAGGGGAGGTGGAGGGGTAAAAAGTGTGTTCCTCCGTGGTTCCCTGGAGGATGGGCACGGCAGAGGGGGCTTTGCCAGCTGGGGAGTGGGTGCTGCACTGTGCCAGTCACAGCTGCCAGCCCCAGGCTGGGCTTCCAGCAGGACCTGCTCCCCCTCCTCTCCAGCCCCCAGCACATTTCAATCCCATATGGATGCAGTCCCACATCTCTGCATTTCTCTGCAAAAGGGGAAAAAACATTGAAAAGGGGAAGAGAGAAGGAAGGGAGGAAACCCCCAGTGTCAGAACTGCTTTACACCTGCTCAGAAATGATCCCAGCGATGCCACTGCCCCTGGAGCTGCAGGAATAGGTTTGGCCCTACGCAACGCCACTCAGTGGGGAATGTCTGCAGCCACCCCTGTCTCTCCTCTGAGGCTTTTTGTGATCAGCAAAATGTGACATGAGGCTTCAGGGTGTACAGCCTGAAAGAACAAGCTTTCCTGTTTCTGCCAGCCAGCATTTCTCCTGTCCCCAGGGCAATTTTGGGGAAGCCCTGAGCTCGTGTCTCCCCATCCCCACAGCATTTGGGGTGGGAAGCACCAGCTTGAAACCTGCCTTAGAGACAGAGATGGATGAAGGGCATTTTGAAGCCCATCTCTATGTGCACAGTCTCCTCTTAAGCAGCAGCAAACCTGAAGCTAAAGCATCCCAGGGACTTCCAATACCCTTGAATGTGAACCAATTACTATGCTGAAGGAAAGGAAGTGTTGCTTAAGCTTATGCAGTGTTGCTGCAGCCAGTGTCACAGTTGGGGAGCAGTGTGTAGCTGGAATGAGCACAAGGGACAGGGGACAGTTTCACTGTCCACAGGGCTCACCCAGGGTAGATACAAGAACCCTTACACTGGTCAGATGAGCCACAGCTGGAGATGAAGTTCAAGTGCAAGACCTTTGCTGGAGCTGTAGATAGTGTCTTGTCACATGTGGATTCAGCAGACAACCCAGCTGGTTCCCTGCCTTTCTTCAGCCCATCCTTTTCTCACATTAGTCTTAATTAATACTAACAGTCTGCATTCAACTGTAATGGTCTCATACCCCTGAGAAACCAATATTTGATATTCAAGTCTCTCTACCTCTAAGAGGGATAAGGTAGGAAGCCTCAAAGGATTCATACCCAGGGAGATTCCTCCCAAACCACCTCTCTCATCTGAGTCCTGGTGGGAAATGAGAGGAGATGCTTTTCTTGGTAACTTGGAGTTCTCTTCCCATCATGAAATCACCATACCCAGAGAGGTGCAGATGTGGGACTGCCAAATATTCAGAACACTACCAACCTCCCCCTGTCTCATGTCCCACCCCTGTTCCTGACTTCAGATTGGAATGTCTACTCAGTGCAGCAGCAGCACAGTTATTTCAGAATGGCCTCTCCTCTTCAGGACATACAATTCATAACACAGAACTCAAGCCATGTAGATCTCCCCCAAACCAAAATGAAACTCCCCCATTGCTGCCAGAGTCTGCAGAGCCCTTCTGGAGAGCACCACAGGGTGGGGCAGGTCCCAAGCACTGGTGTGCACTGTTTCAGAAACACTACCAAGAGCTGGTTTGTAGAAACCAAGCATCACCCCAGCTCCCTTGTCTTGTACCATGATCATAGAACCATAGAATTGTTTAGGTTGGAAGAGACCTTTAAGGATAATTGAGTCCACCCTTCAACCTAAGACCACCATGGCCATTAAACCATGCCCTGAAGTGCCATGTCCATGCATTTCCTGGACTCCTCCAGGGATGGTGACTTCACCGCCCCACAGAATCACAGAATCACCAAGGTTGGAAGATACCTCAAAGATCATCAAGTCCAACCTGCCACCCAACACCTCATGATTAAACCATGGCACCAAGTACCATGTCCAATCCCCTCTTGAACACCTCCAGGGATGGGGACTCCACCACCTCCCTGGGCAGCCCATTCCAATGGCTAATGACTCTCTCAGTGAAGAACTTTCTCCTCACCTCCAGCCTAAACTTCCCCTGGTGCAGCTTGAGACTGTGTCCTCTTGTTCTGGTGCTGGTTGCCTGGAAGAAGAGACCAACCCCTCCTGGCTACAACCACCCTTCAGGTAGTTGTAGACAGCAATGAGGTCTCCCCTGAGCCTCCTCTTCTCCAGGCTAAGCAACCCCAGCTCCCTCAGCCTCTCCTCACAGGGCTGTGCTCGAGGCCTCTCCCCAGCCTCGTTGCCCTTCTCTGGACACCTTCAAGAGTCTCAATGTCCTTCTTAAACTGAGGAGCCCAGAGCTGGACACAGTACTCAAGGGGTGGCCTAACCAGTGCTGAATACAGGGGCAGAATGACTTCCCTGCTCCTGCTGGTCACCTCCCTGGGCAGCCTGTTCCAGAGCCTGACCACTCTTTCAGGAAAGAAATGTTTGATGGTTGCTGACAAACGACCACAATGCTCCAGCCTACAGCACCCTCCCTGCTCTGCAGAGAGGGCTTTGGAGTTGCAGGAGAGGCACCGTGCTGTCTCTCCAAATTCTCATTAACGTTTCTTTTTGCTCATTTAAAAATATTTGGAAAGAAAGGACAGAGAAACAAACACCAAATAAACCAAACCTCCTGTTTTTCAGATGATAGATTGGCACGGGCAGCTTGTAAGAATTAGTGATTCCAGAGAGCAACGGGCTAATTTCCAAGGGAGTGTGGAGAGGGGGAAGTGAGCAACAGCAGGAATTTACAGCTTAACCCGTTTGTATTTTCTCTCTACAGCTCTCATCTGGATTACCCAAGGCAAATTATTTCTTGCATTTTGTTGGCAAACCCTTTTAGTGCACTGCTAGGTGGCATTGCAGATACCTTCCCACCGCCCAGTTGCACAGCTAAGACTCTGCATCCCTCGTGAGTCCGGCTGTGAAAGGTAGATTGGCCTTCAAAAGCAGAGTGAGCACCTTCACCCTGTCACCATCACAACTCATGGCCACCAGTATCCTGGCACAGACCTCATTCCTCAGGGACAACATCAGACAGACCTCTCTGAACTCTCGGGTTTTGCTGTTGGCGTGGTCGTTGCGTGAGCAGGACGTGGGTGGGAAAGGGACCCAGCCTGTGTTGGAGGCTGTTACTTTCCAGCTGCTAGGAGAGGATCAAATGAAGGAGAAAATTAAATTAAACAAGCAGCATTTAATTACGTAGGCTGCTTTTGTACTCTCCCCTTCCTCGGTGTTAGTAGTTTCCACCTGAAAATCTTGAAGTGCTTTAGAGCTGGTAATTAAATCTCAGAGCAGGAGAGGATGCAAGGGAAGCGTGTGCAGCTCACTTGATCTTGTGGGTTTGATTATACATTGACTTTGCATCTCTGCAGACCTCTGCTCTGCCAGGACACTCCTCACAAGTTAACCTAAGGTCTCTGCAAATGGTTGTAATAATGGCTCTGAATGAGGGAGTCTATTTAAAAGGAAGTAGCAGGCTGGATGAGGAGGGAGCAGGGATGTATTGATGGTCCTTCCTGGGCACTTAGCCCCATGTGCTGGGGCAACCACAGTGCTCTGGGCATCCTACCTGCATCAGCAGAAAAGTGCTCTGCTCCCAGGATTTACTCTGGTCCACGGGAACCAAATCATTGTGGTTGCAAAACCTGACATGATGGTGTCAGCTCAGAAAGCCATGTGAGCTCCTCTGCTCTGTTTGGAATGCTGGAAACCCACAACCACATGGAGTACCAACATGGGGGCCACCAAGAGCCAAGTTCATCCCCCATCAAAGCAATGGATGTAGGATGATACTTAGAAATGCTCATGATCACACAGATACAGGATTTGGTAACACCCAGGTCCAGTGCAGAAGCTCACAGCTGCTTACACTCAAGCCTCTTGCCCTTGCAGGTCCTCAGCTGAGCACCTCATGGGGCCAAACACATCACATCACAGAAGACTTCTCTATCTGGGTGGATCTTGCCCTTGTCAGCAGCCCAGGAGCTGGGATCCACCCTGCCAGGACAGCCCTTTGGGCATGGCAGCACGCACAGCAGAGGCACCCAGGCTCTATGTCATCACCAAATTGCTTCAGAGAAGACTGGCTGGGTGGCATTTGAGAAGCTGTTGAAAAGCAGCTTCAGCATAATGTGGTTTGCAATGTTATTTTCAGAGAGCAATGAAAGCACAGGGTGATGCTCATCTGGCAATCAAAAACATTAGCAGAAGTTCTGGCAGTGGATCCCAGAGATGATAAAAATTAAAATGTCCTTGAAAGCATAAGCAGAAATCTGGTTGGCACAGATTCTGTTGCCAACACCAAGAGAACTGTAAAGAAGAGGGAGATCTGGGAAAGTGCAGCTTCATGGCATGAGAAAGCCCACCTCATGTTTTATAGCCTCTGACATGAAATCAGGCCTGATGCCCTTGGCTCATGCAGGAACCTCTTGAGAAGCTCAGATAGATACAACTCCAAAGTACCACAGAATCATCATAGAGTGGCTTGAGTTGGAAGGGACCTTAGAGATCATCTAGTTCCAACCCCCCTGCTATGGGCATGGACAGCTCTCACTAGATCAGGCTGCTCAGAGCCTCATCACAGCCTGGTCTTAAACACTTCCAGGGATTGAGGCATCCACAACTTCTCCAGGCAACCTGTTCCAGTGTCTCACCACCCTCACAATGAAGATCTTCTTCCTAATGTGCAACCTAAATCTACTCTGCTCTAGCTTCAAACTACTGCCTCTTGCCCTGTCACCACAGGCCCTTATAGAAAGTCCCTCTCCAAAAGTTCCTGCTTTTCCTCTTGTGTTGAACCAGGGGCAGCTCAGCAGCTCCCTGCAAAGTGTGGAGCAGTGGGGCTGGTGCCTGAGCTTGCAGAGGGCACGGCACAAATTCAAGGGGGGGACAAGATGCTGCCAACTGATCCCTGCACAGTGTGGACACTATATCAGCCCCAGGGCATTCCTGCCCACGGGGCTGAAAGGATCCCATATTTTCAGCAGTCCCAGAACTGTCTGACAGGGAGGAAATACTTTAAGAGTCAACAGATACTTGGCATTTTTAAGAGCCCAGGAAGTTCTGTGGGTTTACATTTTGTTTTGGATACCAAAGGTCTGATTTTTCTGTTGATTACCAATAAAGGAGGAGCAACCCAACAACCTCAGCTGAGCTCCTTGTGTACAGCTCAGTGTAAGGAGGAGAAGCCCCAGCCTGTTCTCAGCCCCAACCAGCCTGTGGAGCTGCTCAGGAAGGTGTTTTTCTGTGCCACCAAAAATGCTAAAAAAAAAAAAGAGGGGAAAAGCCAAGGTTACAGTTTTGTGTGTCAAATAAAACACCAAAAAAATGCAAAGGAGAGCCATGAGCATTTAGCATTGCCAACAAAAGCCTTTCTATCTGGACCTTGTGTAAACATGACTGTAATATATTTATAATTAGTTAAAAGTAAAATGTGGCGTGGGCTACAGATGTCCAAAAGGGGGTAGCTCCTCCTCTCTTCAGGGAAAAGTTTTGCCAAGCTTTTTAAAACAAGGCTTCTCAGTGTGACTCCAAGAAAAACTTGAGGTGAATTGAACCAATCTTTCCCCCTGGAAGCTGTTCCATCGGCTGAGCTCTATGCAGAACCAGCGGAGCCCTGGCTGCTGATCCTGAGCTCAGCCAGAGCCTGGGGCCATGGGGACAGAGGGCAGCTCACTGGGGTAGAGGGGATGCAGGTTCTGTGCTCGAAGCACAAATCATACAACGATTTGGGTTGGAAAAGACCTTTAAGGTCATCAAATCCAACCATTAACCGAGCACAGCCAGGCCACCACTAAGCCATGTCCCTCAGCATCACCTCTACATGGGTTTTCAATCCCTCAGGGGATGGTGACCTCACCACTGTCCCAGGGCTTGACAATCCCTTTGGGGAAGACATTTTTCCTACTTTCCAACCTGAATTTCCCCTGGTGCAACTTGAGGCTGTTCCCTCTTGTCCTATCACTTGTTCCTTGAGAGAAGAGACTGACCTCCACCTGCCTCCAACTTTCTTCCAGGGAGTTTTAGAGAGCCAGAAGGCCTCTCCTCAGCCTCCTTTTCTCTGGGTTAGACAACCCCACTTCCCTCAGCTGCTCCTCACAAGACCTGTTCTACAGACCCTTCACCAGCTTTGTTGCTCTTCTCTGGACCCACTCCAGCACCTCAGTCATGCTCTGCTCACACTTGACACAGCTGCTGGGACAGCCCTGCTCAGACATTTTTCCCCAGATCCACCTCAACAACCTTGGGGCTTTTATTTGTTTTTAATTCCACCCCCCCCAGCTTCCTGCCCTCAAACATAATTTTCCTGTTCAGGATCATGCTCCCTCTCCATGCCCTCACAAAAAGGGAGAGATCAAAATCCTGGTTGCATTTCAGGCAGATCTCAGTCCTTGCCTGGTGAGCAAGACCAGGAGACACAACCTGGTCTCCAGCAGCCCCTGCAGGGCATCACACCTGGTGTGTTGCCTTCTCCTGCCTGCAGCCCTATGGCTGCAGCTCAGCTCTTTCCCACACTGTGCTGGGACTGGACTCCCACGGAGGAAAGTGGGAGAAGAGGCAAGTCAGTGACACCAGTGTCAGCAAGGAGGAGCTCAAAAAGTGAGAACCCATCAGGATTAAGCTTTGCAGTGTTTGACATGCAACAGAGAGGAGGAGGAGTTCATCTAACACATTCAGCCTCAGGACTCTGATCAATTCCCTGGGAGTGAGGTACAAAACCTCTCCTGCAGCCATGTCTGACCATGAAACCAGATTCACAGCACTGAGGGATGGAGCAGAAGGAGACCTGCTGGGCACATACAAGGAATAACAGCACAGAATCACACAGAATCAACCAGGTTGGAAGAGACCTCCAAGATCATCAAGTCCAACCAATCACCCAGCTCCAGCTAATCAACCATGGCACTAAGTGCCTCATCCAGACTTTCCTTGAACACCTCCAGGGACCTCGACCCCACCACCTCCCTGGCCAGCCCATTCCAATGGGCAATCTCTCTTTCTGTAAGAACTTCTTTCTCAGATCAAGCCTAAACTTCCCAGCCGAGGGGTTGCTGGTGTCTCAGGGTCATCTGTGTGTTTGCCATTAGTATGGGCACTCAGCAAAACACAGGATGTCCTCGAGATGGACATCAGCCCTCAGGCAAGCTGCAACCCAAACCTCAAGTTCTCTTATCCCAAGCAAGAAAGCTACCCACAAAGTGATTGCAGAGAGGGTGGATGGCCCTGGCTGCATCTTTTCAGAAATCTATCCTCCCTTCCCCGGAGAGGTTCCTGGCTGGAGGGTCTGGAGCTGGTGCAGGCGTTGTCCTCCAGAGATGTGACTCAGAAGAACCAGATTCCAGCAGCGTGCCCAAGGGAGTCCCTGCTCCATAGGTAACTCCCTGAACCGGGTGATCCACATTCACTTCTCGTACACGCAGCTCCAGCAGCTCTCCTGTGTCTTGGTGATAATACTTGCACGACTTGGGGTCTGGCTGATAAGAAAACCTAAGATTTTGAGCACTCCTGACTGCCAGCAAACACAGGAAGTGGGTAAGGCTTATTTGCCAGAGCAGTCGGCACTTGCTACCGAGTTTTCACTCTTTCTCCACCCAAGATATCCAGGAACAAAAACATCAAGAGGGAAGATGTAATCATTCCCATGCAAAAGACAATGTTCTTTTTAATGCCCAGCAGCACCACCTTGGGAGGCATTTTAATGCCAGATACAGCTTTCATCACCCAGCACTGCTCCAAAATCCCCCTTTTTCCATCACAACGCTGATGCAAAGAGACCCAATAAGCCCATCTGAGCAGGGCCAGCCTGGAGAGGGCTGCTGAATTCTCCACCTCTTCAATGAGACCAGACCTTATTGTTCTCCCACAGGCTCTTGCAATGTTAAGGGAGACAGATAAAAATAACTGGGATTCAATTGTTCTGCTATTTATACACTGAAAAGTCAACAGCATAAAGGCTACCACCAGCCCTCGGGCTGCGCTGGAGTTGATGACCCATTTTCCGCCCACTTGTCCTTGTAGGTGCCATGGGGGGAGCGACATTGGGGCAGAGGAAATCAGGCTGTTTGAAGATAAAGAGGCTTTTCAAAAGCCCAAAGGGCAGTTTCAGCATGGAGTTTGCAGGCTAAAGAGGCCCATTCGGGCTATTGTGCTCCCGATGCCAAGGAAGTCCATAACAATGCACGGAGGCACTCCTTGGCTGGGGGTTGTGTTTGAGAAAGACCCAAGCTCTCAGCTCCAGAGCAGTCTTCAGCTGGACAATGAATAGAAAAAATCCCCATCTTCTCCTGCTTGCCAAAGACACAGATGGGTCTGAATACAGATGCAAAGCAACCCTCATCAGAAAGCCATCAAACCCCCCAGTCTTTACAGAGCTGAAGTCCGTAAGATAATGGAGCTCGTCTGGGAGATAAAACCTGCATTTCCTCCACGTCATGCATTAGCCACAAGAAACAAAACTCATCTGCCAAATCGAGCTTTGCAAGATGCTCCCGGTTTACTGAGCGACAATTTTGTGGTGCAATTTTGGCCGGGAAAGCCTCCTCCTTCTTCGGTCGCCCCACCTTCTGCAGTGGCTTTAGTGCAGCAATTCAGTGCACCTGGGCAAAGTGAGCATCTCTCTAGTCCAGCTAGCAGCGAACAAGGGCTTTGCTCCGCAGAAGAACCCCGCAGAGGAGCGCCCAGAAAGACAAACTGCCCAGCTAGGTACCATCTGTGGAATCCACTAGGCAGAATGCATCACTGAAGTGAGAATGCAGCAGGAAAATTAATTTTCAAGCAGGGAAAATATATTCAGCTTCTACAAATGCCATTCAGAAGGAAGGTATGAGCTCTGCTCATTAACTTAGAAATTACTCATTAACTGCTGCACACTAATTATCTTACCTTTTCTGGTTTGTTTTCTTTGGTGGTTGTGTGGTGTGGTTTTTTTTCCTTGTAATGCAAAAAAACCAAAAAACACCACAATAAATTTGTTCATCTTAATGCCAAATAAATGCCAAGAAAATCTTGCCACCCACTACATTTATGATCAAAATAACCATTCCTTTTGATAAGTTCCAGCAGTTACAATGGCCCAGAGAAAATGTATTCAGTGAAGATCACTCAGCTGCTGAACGCTTTCCTCCCTTCTTCCCTCTGGTTGGTTGGGTTTGGCTTTTGGGTTTTTTTCTTTCTTTTTTTCTTTCTCTTTTTTTTTTACAAGCAGGGTACTTTTTAATGGGGTAATTTGTACTACAAACTCCTGAAAACATGTTTTGATTTGATTTGATATTGTGTGTGTGTGTGTGCAGTTCCTAAAGCCCTGGTTTTGAAACACAGAACAGATAAAAGTGCTTTGACATCTTTATTTCTTCATTTCCAGATTGCTCACTAGAGAGCCAAAAGCCACTCCTTGCCTCTCAGTCAAGGTCTGAGGAAAATTTAGACACTTGCCTAGATAATCAGACTTGTCAAGTTATTCCATCAAAGGCAGGAAGACCAAGGCTAACATGTTCCCAAACGCTGACATGAAATGCTTTAGATGCTGCAGAGCTTTAAGAAGCATTGAAGCACAAACGTCCCCTCCCCATCTCCTGCAGGTAGCTTTTCTTTTACTGCAGTGGGCACCCCCAGAAGAAGAAAGTTTTACTCTGTTTCTAAGCAAAGCAGAATGGAACAAAGGAGCAATTTGCCGGTCTAAGATGGTCCCAAACCAAGTGGTGTGAAACTGAGCTATCTGGGCTGGGACAGAGCTACTGCTGCTCTTCTCCTGTCCAGCTGGGCCCGTAGCTGTCTGCTGCTGCAGCAAAACACTTTGTCATCCTATTGTCACTTCACACCTTTCATCCTACCAGTCTTCATCTGTCTGTTTCACCCACCTGCTGCTTCCTGACATGAAGCAGGATCGATGTCATGGAAGAGAGGCTCTCTCTGTAGCTATTTGCTCATGCCATTTATTTAAGACATCTCATTTAGGAGCCTTGCCCAGTGCAAACAGCCACACAAAGCCACTCTGGGCTTCTGAAAGAGCAGGGCAAGGGGAAAAGGTTTCACATGCTGGATGGCTGAAACATCAGGGTCCCAAGGATGTACCTGGGAGGTGGTACTGGACCACCATTCCCATAGATAAACCTTGGGTTTTGACTACCTCCATTTGGAACCATCCCAGAGGAAAAGGTATTTGGTTTTTCTGAGATGCAGAGCAACCACAACCCTGTTGGTGGGAGTTTCATGGGCTTCTGAAGACCAGGCCAGGGATGAACCAGCTGGAGGACTTCTATGTTGGGTACCGATCCTGCCCAGCAAGCAGTAGAAGGAGTCTCACACTCACAGCAGACACAAGAGAGTGAGAGGGCTTCACCAGGGGACACATAATCATTAGTGGTCTCAGGGTTAAGCACCAGAAATGTTTTCCACCTTCTACAGGTAACCTGGAACTAGAGACCCAAACTGTTCATGAAGAGGTAGAAATATGGATTATGCCACTAGTTCTGTCTCACACTGTTTGGGCAAACTATAACTTTGCTTCTTTAGCCTCTGTAGTAAAAGCCAAAGCAGATCAAAGCAAGTGCCCCTGTCCTTTAGACCACAAATGTCTTGAGAGGGATCTCTTCAATTCTGTCATGCCCCAACCATAACCCCTTGCATGTGACCTTTGGGAATGTGATTCCCCAAAGAGAGGAATCTGTCAGGCCTCTGGAAATACAAAATGCAGCATCTGAACCTGACCTCAGCTTGACATTCCTCTTACTTAATATCCAGCTTATATCCATCAATGAAGGCAATTGAGTGGGACCTAGGGCTCCTCACTGGAGAGTAGGAGAGAAGTAGCTGGGCAAATAGTTAAGTGTGAGGTGGCAGAAACCATACCAACTGGTCCTAGCTCTTTTTGAAGGTTGAAATGGGTGTTTGCCCCTTATTAGGCACCCATCTGTGTCACCCAGCTCTAATTAAGCATCTGCTCTCCAAGAGGCTAACAAGTTCTTTTGCTGATAATCCCAACCAGCTTGGCAGCATTATTTATTATAGAGCCATGGCGAGTCCCTGCTCTGCTCTGAGTCTCTCCATTGTTAGAGTAAGATGTTACTATATGATTATTTTAGGGGACATACAAAATATAATCCAATTATATGGTGGATACATGGAATTCCTAATGATTTGAGAGCATGCTGCTTCATTCAGGAGGGGGGAGGGGGGGAAAAAAAGATTTAAAGAGACAGGTTGTCACTGGGCATCAAAGGATTTGGGATGATATTTAGGATAACAGTTCATAGACATGGAGCAAATCCTGTTACAAGGCCACAAGGGCATCAGGCTGGCAGGGCGGCAGGTACATTGCACATCTGAGCAAAGATGCCAGCCAGAAACGTGGTCATCTGAGAGATGCTGCACATACTGTCCTGTGTTTGGTGTGGAATTGGAAGGCTTTCATGTGCATCAGCAGCTGAAGTATCTAGACAGCCTCTGTCTTACCCTCTGCTCCATGGTGTTCTCCCTGCTGACTCAATCCTCAGCTATAGGATCATCCAGACCCTCAAGGGTGTGAGTTGGGGATTACTCTGCAATTCCCTCCAGAGGACAGGGCAGGGAAAGAAACATGAACACCACCAGAGGAGTGAAAACAAGCACTGACCAAAACATTTGCTCTGGATCCCTGACCCTGTGCAAGACCTCAGCGACTGCTAGCCAGGAAACGCTTATCTTAGAATCACAGAATGACAGGGCTTGGAAGGGACCTCTGGAAATCACCTAGTCCAACCCTCCCCTGCTAGAGCAGGTTCACCCACATCAGATTGTACAGGAATGTGTCCAGGTAGGTTTTGAAAGTCCCCAGAGGAGATTCCACAACCTCTCTGGGTAGCCTGATCCAGTGCTCCACCACCCTCAAAGTAAAGAAGTTTCTCCTTAAGTTCAAATGAAACCTTAGTATGGCCCAAAGTTTGCTTTGCCAAGGGGCTGATTCAAACTCTGTGAGCCAGGAGCCTTGGACTTCACCCAGCTTTGGTTTAGGCCTGGCAGCCACAGGAGAAACAGAAGAGAGCTGGGAGGGTGGCAGTGCCCATGGAATTGGCTGCTCACAGAAAACCACTCACAGCACAAGCACGTTTGGGGCTTTTGCAAATGACTCACAATCAACAAAATTCCCAGGACAGTGAAAGTGCAAAAGCTGCTCCCTTGCTAGATACCATGGGAACTCTCCAGTGCCACAGCAATGAGCTCAGAAAAGAGCCTGGATGGATAGACAGATGGACATTGCCATGTTGCTGCATCAGCCCAGCTTGGGGGAAATACAAACTTCAGTCCAGCATTTTCAGAGCTGGCATGGCTGAACAGGGGGGCTTGCAGCCCCCATCCTGCTTCACCTGAAGTACTTTGGGGCAACATAAACCACCTCCATCACCTCCTGCAGCCTCCAGTGAAACAACATGTGCAGCAAAGCAAAACCAAGCCATTCCTGCCTCCCTTGGCTGTTTTCTCTGTTTGCTCTTTTAACTCAGCAGCACTCTCAAGTCTGTTAGCTCACTGCCAGCAGCTGTGTGCTCCCCCTGCCAGCTCCCAGCACCCATTTCTTTGCTCACCATCCCTCTCGCTGCTCCTCACACCTGATGTGGGACCTGAGTGTGTCCCCAGTGAGGTGACACACACTGAGATGCAACTCCACTCTGGGGAAGCATTAAAGGAATACAGATAACGGTGCTGAACAAGAGATGAACTGCCTTGCCTGCAGTCCCTGGGGAGCTGAGAGGACTAGCAGCAGGAACACACAACAGCCCTGGGTATTTTACAAACCAGGAGATTCAGCAGGACCTCAAAAAAAATCCAGCACAGTAGCCTTCAAATTGCAGCTCAGTCTTGCTGCTGGCTCTGCCATGAGAAGCTCCTTACTCTTGTCTGCAAGCTACCAAGAGTGACAAGATTCTCCCCCCCGCCTCCCCCCCCTTTTTTTTTCCTTTGGGAACGAAACCAGCTCCTGCAAATGGCAGTAACACCACAGCATCCTTCCCTGGGCGAGTCCTGGCAGGCATTTCCACCTTGGAACTCGTCCTCCCGAGAAGAGCTCCACAAAAGGGGACACAGGCTCCTGCTCAGGTCACGCAGACCCTGAGCTTCAGAGTGTTCTTTGATGCTTAAGGCCCTTGCAGAGCCATGCTGGGCTAAATGAGGTGCAGCGATGTGCCACCGAGGTAAGGCAGGAGCCTGAGCAAGGGGAGGGCTCAGCGGCGGCCAGCTGGGCGCAATAAAAGCCTCATTAATGGGGATCGTTGGACCTCAATTTCAGCCGGCTGGATGAAACCTCCTCAGTAAGTATCATTATTATGGCACTCTCAATCAATTCAAGCAGCTTTATGACAAAATCAAAAGTTGTGATCCAAGCAGGAGAAGGATGGGCCGAGCAGCCTATTTATTTTGCATTGGGTTCACGGCAAGGACCCAGCAAGCTGCCAGGACACAAGAGTGATGGCTGGGGTTAGCTCTGAGGATCATCACAGCCCTCTGCCCTCTCAACCCCAAGCCTGTCTGGATCCACAGTGGGATGATGTAGGTATCAGTGTACTGGTCTGTAGCTCAGAAACAAGAGGGGAAATCCCCCTGCTGCCCATATCCAAATCACTGTTCAGAGGCCAGGGAGAGCAGGGCTTGCCTGCTGTGTTCATCTGTCCTACAGAGCACTTCATCCTGCATTTATTCATTACAACTTCTTCTAGACACCTTCTCCCATCAAAATCCATTTCATGGCTTTGCACTCCCCTGTCTCCATAATTCCTGCCATTTTCCTACTCCATGTGCAGCAGTTTTCTTCCTTTGAATTCTGCAGTGCTCAGGTGCCACCAGGCAGAGCCAGTACACACAGGTGAAACCCCCAGCCCTCACCTGCAATCCCAGACACTCATTTCTTGGCTGAAGGTCTGACCTTTCTCCTCGTCCTTAATATGTGAGGTATCTCCAAATAAAGCAGGAGAAGGATGGGTTAATCATCAGGCTGGTGGAGGGGGGTAACTCAGCCAAGCTGGTGTCCTGCTGGGATCGCAAAATCTCATCATCATCCAGCTCTGACTCAGGGCTGTGGGTCAGCAACACTATGTGGCACCCAAGGACCTTTGGATTTGGGGAAGAAGAGTTTTCATTCCTCACATGCATCTTAAACCATGGATTTCTCGACTCCCCTGCCAGCACATTTCAGCTGTCATCTCCACTCAGAGATGGAAAGCTGAGCTGCAGGGCTGCCTAGCTGCTGCTGACTGGCAGGGAGGGAAGGAGATCAGAAGATCATTCTCTGAAGAATTAAGATCTTAATCTGCCTTAAGATGCTCAGTGCAGGACAGGCCCTCCTGAGGCAGCATCTCATCATCTCGTCGGCAAGGACAAACAGATGAGGCAGAGCAAGGCATAGCCTGGCATGGGGTTCACAGCCACAAAACAGAGTCTTGCAAAGCGAAGATCAAGCTTCAATTAGACTTTGCCCTTCATTATGTAGCTTTGCTGTTGCCCTCTCTCATTAAAAGCCAGTGGGAAGAAGCTGCAGGTAGGAGGAAGCATCAGAGGGATTATACAAACCACAGCTGTGTGAGCAGATCTGCTATCTCCCAACATCATCAGGCACAAGAGCCAAAGCATCTTTCTCCTTCTTGCACAAACCACCCATCCTGTGGAGTGTCATGATGGATGCTGCGTTCACAGCATCAGCCAGGAGCAGCTGGAGCTGCTTCCCTTCTCTTTTGATAGTATTGATTGCACCAAGAAGATATTGCAGCCCAAAGGAAGGCTTAGCCCTAGGGCTTCTGAAAATCCCAAGGCACAGGCAGACAAGGAGAAAAGAAGTGTGACCTGGAGCCTCTGGCTAATCACCCTGATGCAGGCAAAGATGTTCTGGTGAGGAATAGGGATGATATTTCCATGATGACCACAGGGGACAAGGAGGCCTTGAAAGTAACCACTGCAGGAGGCCATGCTGAACAACTTTGCCCAATGGGCACTGATGCTGGGTGGGTTTTGTGTTTCTTTCAGAGCAGTTTCATCCCAACCAGATTCGAGCACATGCCACACAGCCAACCCCTTAGCTATGACTGCAGAAATTTGCTTCTGACATTGGGCAGGAAGGGAACATACATAACCTGGGCAAGAGAGGAGGAGGAGGAAGATGATGGGCAGTTCTGCTGCATGCCTGCCATGCGCATGAGGGGCAAGGCCAGGTTAGAGCAGCAATGCTGTAATTTACCTTGTGCCCCAGGACCAGATACAGACTGTGAGCAGCAGGAATGCTCCTCTTGCAGTGAGTGGGCAATTTGGAGGCTCAGTCTTTAACACCTCATAAAATTTTCCTTCATTACTTCTTCCACCTGGGAGCAATCTCCTGGTGCTGCAGCCCGGCTGCTCCAGGGGACCTTTCCAGCCAACGGCAACCATTCTTCCCCCAGCACTTGCTGTTATGCTCCACACAAGAGAGCAGCTCGACTGTTCATGACCTCCCAGCTTCAGGATGCTGCTGCAGGGTGCCAGTGGGAAAGGCATGCTCCCAAAATACACTGGAATCAAAACCACATGGATCCCTGCTGCACAGAATCGAGGAGGAAGGGAGTCAGTGAACAAATATTTTTCTGGCTACCCAGCTTTCTAGCACAGAAAGTCTGAAGAAGAGAAAAATCCAACTTTCCAGCACAATTCGAACCACTGATGCTGCTGACAGTCTGGGATTGTGGCAGCTTGATACCTTCCCAGTGTTTGGTCTAGTTTCCTTTTGAGGAAACCAACAGAACAAGAGGCAAGGAGGTGGTTTCAAGGCTTGAAAAGCCAAACTGCTGAGCAGTAAATCAGCCAACACCTTCCTTGCTGCTCCAGGACACTGAAGTCATGCCAGCTTCTTTTGCTCTCAGCACTGTTGCCTTTCCAGCCCTTCCAGCAGTCACAGGACTGTCTCAGTGTGTGTCTTGGGTCACACCTGGATTTCAGGGCAGAGGTCCACGCTTGAAGAAGACTACCCAAGATGTACACCGAGGTTGTGGTCACCAGCTGAACATACTTTAACCCACTGACATAGGAAGGTAACTCTGCCACAGGGAGGACTAAGGATCCTGATTTCCTGTGCACTGTGTCTCAGTGCCTGGCATTTTATCCAAGGCAGACTGTGGGTTCACTCTCTTAGCAGACTCTAAAGAATCCAGAAGGGAGACAGATGTGAATGTTCTGACCAGAGGAAAAGCTTCTGAGACCATTCTGTTACAGACATCAGTCACTGCACTTAGAGGCACCTGAATCAGAAACAGATTCTCTTCTGTCTAATATTTCATAACCTGACTGCATTTTCTGCCTACATTTAAGATCTCTTTCCCAGGTGGATCCTCTGATGTTTCACAGCAATGGAACCCATGCTGCAGCCCTTCTCGGTGGAGTCTTTTACTGTTAAAGTTTCTTTCCTTTACCTGCCCACCAACTTTTATGGAATGTGTAGTTAAAATCACTGAGATTTTACTCCTTCAATCTCATGCCAGGGAAGCAAAGCACTGAGTGAAGAAGTTACCAGGTTAGGCTTGACAACCAGTTTCAGCTGAGTACAAGGAGTGCAATCACCTAAGCCACACTTCTTTAGGAAATGGTCTAAAAATAACACAGAATAAGCAATAGAAATAGGGTGACTTCTATTTTTCAGACTGAAGAACTGATGTGAATCCTTGTTCATGCTCTCATGACATGATGACATTCCTCAACAGCTCTCACCTCTCCCAGCCATCATCAGTCTGCTTTGCTAGGCTTGGCACCAAGCAAGGAAATTTCAATGCCTGTAACAAGCTGAAGCTCAAGGAACAGCTTGTTTTCCACTGCCCAGAGCCTGCAGATTTAAATATGGCCCTAAAGCTGAGAGCAGGGAGCCTGTTTCAGTGCTTGAGAACTCTCCCAGTGAAGTAGTCTACTCAGTCTGCCAAAGTAGCAATGGATCACGCAGATGAATCCTCCAGAGCAAAATCCAGCTCCTTGCCCAGAGCAGCACTCCCAGACACCTTTGGAAGCATCTGCTCACAGCCACCAGCCTCACCTGGCAGAGAGGAAAGGGGAGGAGACCCACACAGGGCAGGGCTAAAAGCAGGCTTTGCATCACTCTAACAAAGGGAAGATGAATGCAGAAAGATTTGCAGATTTTGGCTCTCCTACAAAAGCCCCTGCAGAAGGAATGGCCTCTGCTCCCCTGTGCACAGCACGACTCGCTGAGGGAGGACAAGACGCCTCGTGTGGGCATGGCAGGTGGATGCACACACACACACAGAGCAGGCACTGGGCTCTTCCCGTTCACCCTGGCACCCCAGGGCTGGCAGAAGGACACTGCAACAGAGGGCACCACTGCAGGAGCGTAGCCCAGCACTTCTCCTGGCAGCGGAAGGAGCCATGGCTGCACCAGCACAGCGGCAGATACACTAATTGGGTCTGAGCGAAGCGGGGAGGGAGAGAAGGGAAGAAAGGAAAGGGGAGGGGAGAAAAAATACACCCCTAAACCCCTGACTGAATGGGAAAACACTACAATCCAACTCAGGCAGGATGAAAACCAACCCAGCACAACCTTGTCCGGTTAAACTGTCAGCCCTGCATTATTCCCAGCTCGCATTAAGTAGCTCTGTAGTGTTAGTGCTGCTCTTGGAAGATAACTTCACCTTTCACCCCTTAAGCTCCGAGACACTCCTAAAAGTACCAGCATGCTATTATGAACAGAAGAGCAGTGTTAATGCTGAAATGCTCTATCCCCTTCTCCTCCCTCCTTGTCACTGCTGGGTTTTAAAGCACAGCATTATTTAAAAAAAAAAAGGAAAAAAAAAAGAAAGAAAGAAAGAAAGAAAGAAAATATATGCTGGGGCTGCAGCTTTCCCCTGCAGCAGCAAGCCTGCATGTGGAAAAGTCCACAACCCCCTCCCCCCACGGCTTTCCACAGCAAGTGATGAGGGTAGCTGTTTCCAGCCTCCTCTTGCCACTCCCTCAGCAGGTCCTGCCCTCTGTTTTACTCAAACCCATCAGGATTCTGCTGGTACCACCACCCTTCTCCTCTCTGCAAAGCAGGAAGGGATGGAAGTGTGTCCCTCAGAGGGCAGGGATGATGCCACAGTGAGGGCTAAGGAAAGTCACAGAATCACCAAGGTTGCAAGAGACCTCAAAGATCATCAAGTCCAACCTGTAACACAGACCTCATGACTACTAAACCATGGCACCAAGTCCTACCTCCAATCCCCTCTTGAACACCTCCAGGGATGGGAACTCCACCACCTCCCTGGGCAGCACATCCCAATGGTTAACGACTCTCTCAGTGAAAAACTTTCTCCTCACCTCCAGCCTAAACTTCCCCTGGTGCAGCTTGAGACTGTGTCCTCTTGTTCTGGTGCTGGTTGCCTGGGAGAAGAGACCAACCCCCACCTGGCTACAGCCACCTTTCAGGTAGTTGTAGAGAGCAAGAAGGTCTCCCCTGAGCCTCCTCTTCTCCAGGCTAAACAACCCCAGCTCCCTCAGCCTCTCCTCATAGGGCTTGTGCTCGAGACCTCTCCCCAGCCTTGTTGCCCTTCTCTGGACATGTACAAGTGTCTAAGTCGTGCAATCATGGAATAATCTGGGTTGGAAGGGACTTTAAAGACCATCTAGATGCAACCCCCACCTTCCTGCTCTGAAAAAAATATCCAAATAAACAATTGAAAATGCCTCAAACCCAAGGTGCTTTAAAGCTCTTGAGGCAGCTGCTGCATCCATCCCTACAGCCAGACATAAACTGATGGTGCCCAGGAAGCCACCCTGCAAAGCTCAGGCTGCCAGAGCTATCCATGGTCTCCCTCCCAGCATCTCTCAAACTCCAGGAGGAACCTCTCCTCTGCCTTCTCATCCTCCCTCCTTCAGGCACGTCAGCAAAACCGTCTCAGCTCTGCCTCCCAGGATCTGGTGCTGTGTGTTTGTGGTGCCTTCCTGAGACTGTGAAGTCTTCGGGGGCAGGAACGTTGTAATCTGTGTTTGTCAAGTGCCATGTAAACGGCTGGCTAAATGTGTTTGTTTTCAACTGCTTATTTGTTTTTCAAAGGGGTAGTTACAGGAAGGTACGCAACGGAATGAGTAATTGGTACGTGGAGCAGAGCTGGGTGGGAGAAGCTGCTGGGGAGCAGAGCTGATAGAGGAGGGGAGAAGCTGCTGTGGGGCAGAGCTAAGAAGACAGGAGAAGTTGCTGTGGAGCAGAGCTGACAGAGGATGGGAGAAGCTACTGTGGAGCAGAGCTGATACAGAAAGGAAGAAGCTGCTGGGGAAGAGAGCTGGTACAGCATGGGAAAAGCTGTGGGACAAAGCTGATAGAAGCTGGGAGAAGCTGCTGTGGGGCAGAGCTAAGAGGACAGGAGAAGCTGCTGGGGAGCAGAGCTGATAGAGGATAGGAGAAGCTACTGTGGAGCCGAGCTGATACAGAAAGGGAGAAGCTGCTGTGGGGCAGCAAGGGATGTAGTGAACCTGTGGAGAAAGGCAGATATCACCAGTAAGGCTTCACTCCTTTTTCTCCCCCAGTTTCACAGTCAGGACAGCTGGCAATAACCCCCCAAATAACCCCTGCCTTGGTGAGTCCTGCAGAGGCCAGGGTGGGTCGCTTTGGTGTGCATCACACCAGCTGCCTAGCTCTCACCCTGGTTTTATTCCTGTAGGCTCACCTACTCACATTGCTCTTTCAAATGTGGCTTTAACACGTTTAGGTCATCTGTTTTTCTGTCTTCTTGATAGACATAACCCTGTGTCCTTCTTCCTGAGGCTGCATCAAACCCCTCCTGTATCCCTTGCTCGTACAGCTAATGAAATTGTAATCACTTCCACAGCAGCATCTGTGGTGCTTTGAACGCTGAACTGAGAGGTAGACCATCAGAAAATAGCCTGATTAAAAAGGAGTTTGGGGAGGGGGCAGTTTGCCTGAGGGTGACAATGTCTCTTACACTTGAAATGAAATGTATCTGTGTTGAAGAGTGGGGAAGAAAAGAGAAAAAGTTTGGCCCCTCCGGAGGTTCAGAAGCCCTGAGGCTGTGAGACGCTGGATTTGGGTAGGCTGTGCTTTAGCACTTTAAAAAGTGCCTTAAAAAAAAAGGGCAAGAAACCACTACCCAGTGGACTGTAAAATACCCCATCCCCAGCCAGCCCTACGTGGCGAGGGTGTCATGCCATGGGGTTAGCAGCAGTGTCGTATGCAAGGTAAGGAGGCTTCATTGCATATATTAAAGGCAGCCTGAGCCCTAAACGCACCCTAAAGAAGATGGATCTCCTTGGGAGGCTGGGATCTATTCATCACAATCTGATTTCTAAGTGTCAATTAATCTTGCTGCTTGTGTGTTGTTCCCTGGTCCTGACACATCTCTCACTGTCCCTGACTTGGAAGAGTAATGGGAGACAGTGTTTGAGTATATAAAAGATAATTAATAGAAAACATCCTCCCTTTAAAAAACAACAACCAAACCAACCTTTTAGTATCATAAGTCTTTCCAACAGCACCATTCCCACAGCTACTGTCATTTGAGGAATGCTAATTGCCCAGCAAGAAACTTAGATGGTGTTTTAAAAGAGTGAGTAGCAGCTAATACAAAAGAAATGGTGGTTTTGGTTCCTTTTTTTAACCCCCTGTTGTTCCCCTCTCAGCCCTTCCTCTGACACTGAAAAAAGCCACAGGGCCCCTGACATGGGGGGGACGTAATGGAATCGTGGAATGGTTTGAGTTGGAATTGGCTTCTAAAGGTCATCTAACCCAACTGCTCTGCAGTCAGCAAGGACACCTTCAACCAGAGCATGTTGCTCAGAGTCCCAAACAACCTGATCTGGAATGCTTCCATGGATAACTGGAAATCAGGATCCTGGCAGATTAGGAGAATTGGTTACACTTCTCATGTAATTAAGCCCAGGTCCCCCAAAGGCTGATCTTGGAGGATGAAGTGATGAGATGCCACCTCCAGGCACCTAGAAATCACTGTCATTCCGTGCTTTAATGGACAGTGTCCACTCAGCAGGATCTTGCAATGAGATAATGATATTTTACATGTAACTGTATCTTGGAGGGAAATAAAACATGTGGCCAGAACTAGGCAGAGCCTGTTGCTCCCTGGAAGTAATCCCAGGACACTGGTACAGCAGCAGGGCAAGGAGCAGGAAGAGATGGAGCTGAGCTTGCTGGCTGTGGAAGGCACTGCTGGTGGCAACGCAGGCAGCTGAGAGAAAAAACTCCAGGGTAAGTCTGGAGCATGGCAGGAAAAGGTCCTGGGAATAGGGGGAGAAAAAATTCGTTTCCTGTATTTAGGAGAGAAGAGGCTCCTCAGAGTGAGCAAGGCTTAGTGAAAGGGATTTGCTGGTGAACAGTAGGGGTTGGAGCTGGGAGACTGGGTGTCCTGCACTGAGTTTTTGTTTTAAAGGACCTGATATAGAGCTGGACAGGATCTTCCTGGTTCCAGGAAAGACCTCTGGGGGAGCCCAGGCATCTGGCTGGGCTAGAGCCCAGCTGAACTTGGTGTTGTCTTTGAAGGATCCGATTTCCTGAGAAGAAGGGTGGAGGAGCTGAATTGCTCAAGGCAATGACCACAAACCTAAATGTCTCTGCTCTGCCCCTCACAGGAGTTGCAAAATATCCAAATTTGGCAAAGTCAGCCCAGGAGCTTTTCCCAGTGTCTCTTTATCCCCAAACAGATCTGTCTGGCTTTGGGATATTGCTGCCTCTCCACAGCTGGGCCAGGAGCACAGTCCTTGTGCTAGAGGCTGCAGGGACAGGGCTCCAGCTCTCAGCTGCATCTTGACATCTGGAAGACTTCAAATAGCAAATCTAGTCAGAATCTAGGCAGAGAGCCCTTGCAGCTGCAGCATGATATGGGACACGGAGGATGGGGTTAGCAGAAAGGAGCAGCTTTGCTTTTAGTCACTTTTGAACCATAATGTAACTCCTGCCAGGAGAAGGGTCAGGCAGAGTTCCCATGGGCTTGTCCTTCCCACTTTGTCTCAGACAGTGAAATCTTACCACAGATTTAAGGCTTAGAGACACCTGAGACAAAAAGAGGGAGCCCATGGGAAAATACTTCCTGGGTATCTCCATCAAGTGTTCTGGGATTCACTGACCTCTCTTGGCTTTGGCTGGTTTTGATGATGGGTCCCAGGGTGATGATTCCCAGACTTTCACCAGAGGTTACAGAAATGACACACATGGCTAGGGAGAGACCAGAACTCTGCATCCACTGAGCCGCCAGGGCATCCTCCCAGTCATGCTCAGCTTTCTAGCCAACACACACAGACAAGAGCATGTGCTACCCCCCCAGCCCCTGGGACAGTGAAGGCTGGTGGCCCTTCCCTCTGTTCACCAACAGAAGAACAATCCTACAGGGTTTGTCTTGTGAAGCAAACCACTGCTTGCTGTGAACAACAGATAAAACTCCCTCAGCTCTGAGGATGGGAGATGGCAGTCCTAAGCCTGGAAGTGAAGGCAGCAGCTGTCAGGCCTGCACAGGTTCCATCAGCCTGTATAAACAAGTTGTGAATCCTGTAATTGCAGCTTCCCCCTTAGGATTTTGGCACATCTACTCCTAACCCACCCTTGGAAAGTACAGAAGGCATAGAAACGAAACCTAATAAAACCTAACTATTATCTTCCATATTCTGAGGCTCAGCAAAGGTTTGATTTACATTCCCAGCAAAGGTTCTTGCATCTGAGGCAATGGCTTGTATATTGTATTTGTCTAAGATTATAGGTACTTTATGGCATTTACTACAGCTTGTAAATATCCTGTAAAGTGCTATCGACAGAACAATTATGGTAGAGGGAAAGGAATAACAGTTTTGAATCAACTTCTCTTGGAAGGAAAAAAAACCCATGGATTTTGTCCTTTGCTGCTGCAAGTGATCTGCAGCTCAGTGATGCTTAGCAGCACACATTAGAAGGATACCGCCAAATTAACATACCCCCCAAAACCCTTGCCTCCCAGTTATGCTTTGGGGAATGGGACAGGGTCTTAAGGGACTTCAGATCCCAGCAGCATGCTGGAAAAAAATCTGGCTGCCCTGCAGATGAGAGCAGCAAACCTCAGCCTAGCTGTTCATAACCAAATCTGCACGCTGACACCACAGATAAGTCCTGGCTACACCACTGGAATGTTCTCACTTTTCACCTCCGCTTGCAGCCTTTCCCTATTGCTTCGCCAACGCAAGCAGCTGGGGCAGGGGTTTGGGGCAGCAAAGGGCAGGGGGTTCCATGTGAGTCATTCTGCTCTACAGCCCCGCACGCTCCAACGCCCAGCTCTCCTCTGACTCCTGACAAGAAGCTGTTGTTTTCCCCTGAAAGGAGAACCATCCCCCTCTCTCCAGTCTGTCCGGACTTGTCAACAGCCTGCAAGCTGGAGGGAAGCGGCAGCTGACGGGGAGCGGGCGCATGTCCCTGCGCCGTGCCACTGATTGGATGGTGGCAGAGGGATGATGTTTGCAGCCTATTTTTAGCACAGCCTGCAGCAGGCTCCTGAGCGCGCAGCCAGGGCTGCGGGAGCTATGCCACCCTGGACGTTCGCGCTCAGCGACGTTAAAACCCCACGCTCCGCACCCCTGTCGCCGAATTCAACAGCAGCTCCCCAGCAAAAAGACCTCCCCGCCTTTGGGGATCCTCCCCAAGTCTTTGCAGGCAAGCACAAAGGGGGTGAGAGCTGCAGAGGGGCTTAGGTGCCTGCTTCTCCTCTTGCCATGCCAGGAAGTAGCACACGAATCCCGCAGCCTCCATCCCAGCTCACCCTGCGAGCCATCTCCCTTAAAACAGCCTCAGCATGGCCTCAAAGCGGTGCCAGCAGCCCAGAGCAAGTCACACAGACATCAGCAGGGCTTGTCAACAGCCAGCCGTGCAGCCAGCCGCTCCGTGTCCCTCCCCAGAACCAGCAGTGTGCCTTGGAGCACCGCAGCCAGCCCCGGTGTGGGTCCCTGGGAGCAGCTCCTGCAGCCAGCCCCGCTGTGGGTCCCCGGGAGCAGCTCCTGCAGCCAGCCCCGGTGTGGGTCCCTGGCAGCAGCTCCTGCAGCCAGCCCCGCTGTGGGTCCCTGGCAGCAGCTCCTGCAGCCAGCCTCGGTGTGGGTCCCCGGGGGCAGCTCCTGCAGCCAGCCCCGGTGTGGGTCCCCGGGAGCAGCTCCTGCAGCCAGCCCCGGTGTGGGTCCCCGGGGGCAGCTCCTGCAGCCAGCCCCGGTGTGGGTTCCCGGGAGCAGCTCCCACTGCATGTGGTTGGCAACTGCCATGTGGGTGCAGTGACAGCAACAATCTGACCCTACACACCCTGACCACAAGCTTGATCCCAAATCTGTGCCATGCAGGGGTTGAGGTGGCTCTGTCCTCCCACCATGTGCCAGCTTTGCTGGTTCTGCAGGCAGCAGGAACCTTTCCTTGTGCACCACCTCTCTGCAGACCCAGAGGGGGTGGATGAGGAGGGCAGGAACATGACCTACCCTTTCTGTGAACCCTTCACAGTCTGAAATAGCTGGATTTCAGTGCTTTTTTACTCCAGAAAATGAAGGTCTGACCTCTAATGCATCTGCAGAGGAGGTGGGAGGAGACTAGAGGGAGCAGAGAAAAGCAAGTCTTGTGAACAGTCCATGGAGAAGGAAGGCAGCCCTGGGCATTTGGATTATGATGTCCATCCCAGCAGCATGGCTTTGAAGGCAGGGAGCAGCTTGGACATAGCCAAGGTGAAGCTGATGGCTGCCATATACATTTTACTTACAGAAGAGATCCCACCTGGGCTCTGGTTTGTGAGATACCTGGAGCCCAAGTTGGTGGCCTGGGATGCTCCAGGTAAAGGCTGGCCAGCACATGGATGTGCCAGGAGAGAGTTCTTTCTCAGTGCTGCTTCCCTGAACTGATGCTACCAGCTCCAGGCACTGCCCCAAAAGACATTCGATAGCAGAGGTTCAACCTCCTAATGGGAAACTGCACCCCTGAATAAACATCTGCCCTTCTCACAGAGCAAACTCCAGAAAGACTCAGGAAATGATATGGCATCAGAGAGGACCATGGAGGGCCCCAGAGACCTGAACAGTGAGCAGAAGCAAGCACAAGGACTAGGGACTTTCTGCAATCACAGCTACCTCTAAGCTTCAGCCCAGTGGCGCAGAGACTCTCACCTTTCTCACCTTAGACACCATGGGGGTCTCAGAAGACTCTTCATGAAGCCCAGACACTGGTACTGTGCAAAGTGTCTGCCCTACACGATGGTCAATGACTCCAGGGACCACCCCACTGCCAAAGAGGTCTCTGCCCCAGCCCTGGCTCACGCCCCAACTTGTTTGAGGCGTAAAACCTGCCTGATGCTTCCTCCCTGGGGAAAGCAGCTGAGACACAAGTGTGAAGCAAAACACAAGCACAAAAAGCACGAGAATAAGCTCCCTCCAGGCAACTGCCAACACATGGGAATCATTTGGAGGTGGTCACACACACGGCAGCGTTGTTGGCCCTGCCACAATGTGCCTGAGATGGGAGCAAGCAGGGGAGGGTGACAGCCCTATGGGTGGCTTTTGGGGAATCACTGGGACAATAACGCACCCTCCACAGACCTTTCCCACCATCAAAGCCCCATGCATGGGAACACCCAACAGCTGCAGTGCTATGGCCCCTGCTGGGGGGACTCAGGAGAGGACATCTGCCCATGACCTGAAGCTGGAGAGAAGCTGGTTCACCACCGCTCCCAGCCAACCCAAATCCCAGATGAACCTTTCGAACAATCTGAAGTTGGGAGCTGTTCCTTTGTTTTACTGGATCACATTTTGTTTTGTGTTTCTCCATCTTCCCAATCTGTCTCCAGGCTCCCTGGTTTCAGGCCAGGTCCATCCACAGCTTTCCAAGGCACACACAGATTGAGTGGTGACCTTGAGCCAAGTGAAAACTCATTAATCATTTTCTGCCCTGTTCATGCAACGTGAAAGGCCAGGCAGTGACGTGGCCGGGGCCACCGCGTGGAGCTGGCCCAGCCTGCCGTCCCCCCGCACCGCCGCGTTCAGAGGCACCGCAGCCAACTGGAGCAGGGTGATTTAGGTGGAACCCAAGTGAAAGAGGCAGCTGTGGGATATCATGCAGAGCTCTGCTCAGCTGTGGCCTTCACCAGCACTGGAAGAAACACACTGTCTTCAGTGTTAGCAGCAGGAGGCTGATCTCAGAGCAGGCAGTGAGTGCAGTGATATCAGGGCTTGGCCCTATAAACCCACACAAAGCCCTGGGAGAAGCAGGACACACTGGCTCTCTCTGGTGACACTGTACACATGGCCTTGCCTGCACCCCAGTCTGTGTCACAGGATCACCAAGGTTGGAAAAGACCTCAAGGATCATCAAGTCCAACCTGTCACCACAGACCTCGTGACTAAACCATGGCACCAAATGCCACATCCAATCCCCTCTTGAACACCTCCAGGGATGGTGACTCCACCACCTCCCTGGACAGCCCATTCCAGTGTCCTCCCATTGCAGAAGTGTTAAGACAGCAGAGAATGAGGCCTGTGACTGATCTCCTGCAGCATGGTGCTGTCACCTATCAGGTTTTCATCTCACCAGCTCTGCTGCAAGCTCCAAACAGCCCAACTGCTTACTGAAGCCTGGGCTGATGCAAGGAGCAAGGTGCTGCTTTGACCTTTAATCTCTTTCAGACAGCAGCCAGGACATTAAGAGCAGCCAAAAGATTGGATAGCAAACACTGCTGTGAAAATCCTCACAACCTTCCATGGATTATTCAAGTATGCAATTGCTCTGCAGGAGCTTCCTGATGGGATGTCTCCCCTCTAACTCCGAGGGTCCCCAAGGTTTCAGGATGCACCTGGTGAAGCCTTTGTGAGACAACAGAGAAGCGTTCTGCTGTGGTCTGGAGATTAGTAGGGTTGTGTTGAGCCCCCATGGTGCCAGGAACCCTGAAGTTATCATCCTGTGAGATCCACCCATGGAAAACAGGCTGGAATTTGGCCCTGGGAAGGTCACTTCCCCCAGAATATCATACCCACATGAGCCTCATTTGCAGAAGCAGGGCAGGCAAAACTATTTTACCACCTAATCCCATTTAGCTCCTGGCTCACCTTTTAGTCTGCCTTTCTCTCACACCACAGGAAATGCTACGTATTCTTTGGGCAGTCAGGCACTTCTCCTAATGCTCTTTTGCTGGGAGCATGGAGATATGAGCACATGGTGAGTTTGATGACATTTAAACCAGTGTAAATAGCAAACACCTCCACACACGTCAGGGATTAACTCCAGAATCTGCTGCTTTAATAATAAATATTTTGACTTAATGAGAACAAACTAATGAAGTTCATTGAGTTAGCACTTCTATAGCAGGGACACAAAGCCTGCCTGGGGAGAAGGTTTAGAGATGTGAATCTATCTGCTTGTTCCTCTTCAGAATTCAGTATAAATGGATAAATTAAAGAAACTCCAGTGGCTTGGACCGAAACAAAGATGCATACTACTGTAAAGACCCCAAAGCTTAATTAAAATCAGCTTATGAGAGACAGCAGATTCTGAAGTGCTTGCACTCTGGATATTTTCTATTAAGATGTTTTTGTAACTTCAGCAGAAGCTGTGAGTTTGGCTTACTGAGAGTGTACTAGGGCCTAAGGATCGAGTTGGGGTAGGTGAGTCCAGACTACTCAGCAACCTACAGGGATGGGCAGCTGGCAGCAAACCTCCAGGGATGGGCAGCAGGCAGCATATTCAGCTGCTGCCCCAGAATTCAGGCAGAAACACCTGAAGATGAGTGAGCTCATCTGCAACCACCTTTCCCTGAGCCCTGGCACATTGCTCCCTTCACTGCTTTGAGGATCCTCAGTGAAAAGATGCTGCACTACAGCACCAAGGGGGACAGAAGGATGCTTCAGCATTGAACCAGAAATATAAACAGCAGCATAAGATTGAAACAAAAAAAAAGGTAAAACCAGCAGCAGTGAAAAATCCCAGAATCACAGAAATATTCAGGTTGGAAAAGACCTTCAGGATCACCAAGTCCAACTGAGAACCCTACTCTACAAGGTTCACCCTTAAACCATAATCCCCAGCACCACATCCAAACAACCTTTAAACATGACTCAACCACCTCCCTGGGCAGCACATTCCAATGCCTGACCACTCTTGCCCTGAAAAAAACATTTTCTGTGGGTTAGGTCACCCAGTACTGGTGATGTCTGAGAGTGAAGGTAAAACCAAGGGATAACACTGTTAGGAGAAGGCAGCTTGCCCCTGGGCAGCCCCACAGAATGCAGCACTACAGAGGAAATGAAGCCAAGACATTAAATCCTGTCAGCTTGCCAAGCTCCCAGCATCTCCCTCGTACTCTGAGAACTACAGGCTTTGAAAAAACCCAACCAACCAACCAACCACCAAACAAAAAAATCTAACTGAAAACCAAGACCAATTCAAAACAGGGCTCTGAGCGACCTGATCTAGTTGCAAATGTCCCTGCACACTGCGGGGGGCTCAGACTAGATGACCTTTAAGAGTCCCTTCCAACCCAAGCTGGTCACAGCCAGGTTTGGCACAGTATGTGGGACCTATGTGGCACAGCCAGGTTGGCCGCAGTGTGTGGGACCTATGTGGCACAGCCAGGTTGGTCATGATGTGTGGGACCTATGTGGCACAGCCAGCTCTGGTCACAGTGTGTGGGACCTCTGTGGCACAGCCAGCTCTGGTCACAGTGTGTGGGACCTCTGTGGCATAGCCAGGCTGGTCACAGTGTGTGGGACCTCTGTGGCATAGCCAGGCTGGTCACAGTGTGTGGGACCTCTGTGGCACAGCCAGGTTGGTCATGATGTGTGGGACCTCTGTGGCACAGCCAGCTCTGGTCACAGTGTGTGGGACCTCTGTGGCACAGCCAGGTTGGTCATGATGTGTGGGACCTCTGTGGCACAGCCAGCTCTGGTCACAGTGTGTGGGACCTCTGTGGCACAGCCAGGTTGGTCATGATGTGTGGGACCTCTGTGGCACAGCCAGCTCTGGTCACAGTGTGTGGGACCTCTGTGGCACAGTCAGGTTGGTCATGATGTGTGGGACCTCTGTGGCACAGCCAGGTTGGTCGCAGTGTGTGGGACCTCTGTGGCACAGCCTGGTTTGGCACAGTGTGTGGAACCTTTGTGGCACAGCCAGCTCTGGTCTCTGGTGACAGTGTGTGGGACATGGGCACCGCTGGAATGTCCCCAGCAGCTCTGGTGTCAGCCTCGCCGCAGGCTGCTACGTCCTTGGCTATTTATGCAAACCAGGAGGCAGGGCAGGATTTCACAGCAGGAGGACAAATTCATTTTGTAAAAGGTATTTATATAGTTCAATAGGTGTGTGCAGTACTTGAGAGGTATAAAACATGAGATCCCTGCCCTAAGGGGCTTATAATCTAATAACATATACTAGGTAAATTAAAACATACATCACGGCTGCGATGAATGCCCAGCCCAGCCTAGACAGGAGGGCACTGGAGCCATATGACAAGTCAGAACTCAATTTTCATTTTAGATTTGTAGTTTGCCTTTAAACAGCCACCCTTCCCTAACCCCCAAGCGAGGGGGAAATTTATCAGCATTACATCTCGGGGGGGGGGGGGGGGGGGGGGGGGGGGGGGGGGGGGAGGGCATGCTCCAACAGGGGATCATTTATTAATTGTTATTTATTATCTGTTAAACAAGGACAGTGTGTGCAGCCCCACTATTCCTTTCTCTGGATTAATTGTTGCTGTGTGCCATTCCTAGGTATTATATTTTTAGCAGCCCTGTTCTAGCCTAACCTAGAGAAAGGGGGGGGGAGATAGAAGGAGAGGTGGGGGGAAGGGGGGGAAATGGAACAGGCACTCACACAATTAATGTAATGAGAGTAATTAATTTGAAAATAATACCCAGGGGGTGGGAGGGTTAAGGTTTTCTTTTTAAAGAAATAAAAGTCGAACCAAAGCTCCCATGTCCCTCAGGACTCGGTGCTACACTGACTGCACTCGTTATGTTCGCATTTGAATACTCACTCGAGCACATTTCTCATGCTGTTATTTCACCACTTCCTCAGCCTTGCATAATAGATGCAGTCATTGCCACTAAAGAGCCAACATTTACCCACAGAGGTAAGGAAGAACACCATAAAGCAGCCAGGAGACAGAAATAAAGCTCTATACATCAGGGCTCTCCTTGGGGTTTGCTCACTCTCCACAAAGGAAAAAAAAAACCCACGTCAAATCAGAAGACCAAACAGACAAAATATTGGTCAGTGAGCCTCCAGGGTCCCCCTCCCCTTTTGCCAGCCCGGTAGACCAAGTATGAGATGCTCCATCCCTCTTCTTTTCCCACTCCTGGACATCATCCCACCAGAGCTGCAGCCACCCAGGACCTGCCTGACTCTCTCAGGAAAGTGTTTTAATTTCTTTTCCGTGGCCATTGCTTGCTCTAAAGCCAGGAACCACTCCCTTGAGGTCACTGCAGACAATGTCCCAGTAGCACTGGGGGCTCTATGGTCCCAAGACCTGCAAGGGGCTGGATGGGAGGGTGCATCGCCCCTGCTAATGCGGCTGGTGCTTGGGGGAAGGAGGTGTCTTGTGGCAAAACATGGAGAAAACCCCACAAGGCATCTTCCCATCCCCTCCAATGCCACCTAGCCCTGCTGCTCTCCTGTGCCCACTCCTAAAGAAGCTGAGTTTCTTGTGCATCTGAAACAAGTAGCACCCAGATATGCTGGAAAGCTGTTAGGTGTTGGAGACACAAAATTTCAGGATGCTCAGGATGGTCATAGCACCTTCTTAGGCTGCTTCCCAGGATCTAGAGGGCATGGCACTCACCACCACTATTAGCTCTGAATTGCTGCCTGCAGCCAGCTTTCAAACCAAGCCTCAGATGACTGTGGGAAGTGGGCACAAGAAACCCCATGGAAACCTCTAGCTCATGGTTTTGTGTGGCTATACATTTCTGAAGGGAAATGCAGTGCTGGAACTCTTCAAGTGCCGTCACTGACAGGTCTCCAGAAGAGAAGAGGGATAGCTCTGGTGCTTCCTTTCTCACAGGCTGCACTTCTCTATGCACCACTGACGAAACACCATGAGCAGAAAAGGACAAATCCCTGCATGGAGGTCAAAGAGTAACTTGCCAGGGACAAGAAATTCCAGCTTCTCAGAGATGATCTGAATCTCCCAGTGGCCCGAGTGTCTCTTAAAATTGAAGATTTGGCAAAGATACTGCTTTTGGTCTCAGCACAGCCTCACCAAACCCAGGCCTGACTGTGAGAAACATCTGAAGGTGTTATGTTGTGAGTGTGCCCCGAGTTATGTCAAATGGCAAAGCAAGAGGCCCTGAAGGTTTTGCTGCATGTGAGAACTTCCATGAATAGAAGAAGTAGATTTTCATTGAATCTACAGCAACCACATCAGTCATGCAGACTGCGTAGAACAGGTAAAGATTCTATCTTCATTTGGAGCTGACTGTAGAGAACAACCTGGAGTGTGCATGGAGCTGGCAGTCTCCCATCAGCCTGGGTCTCTTCATCATCTTGATGAAGGAGTAAAGCATGGAAGATGTTCCAAAATGGGGTGAGAGGCAGTGTTAGCTTTCTCCCTAGCTCCACCACAGATTGCATGTTGGATTTCCAGTGGCCCTCTGGATTACATTATATCTGATTTTCCAATTAGGAGGATACTGACATTTCTCAAAGTAAGAGGGAAGGGGATGAAGAAACCATGTTGGGGAATGAAGTTTCCTGTCAGGGAGAGGCAAAGGGCAACAGCCTAGTTTTTAATAACAAAGCACTCAAGGAGAACTTAAAATCATAGAATCACAGAATTGGTTTGGTTGGAAAAGAGCTTTAAAATCGTGAAGACCAACTGTTAATCCAGCACTGCCAAGTCTACCATTAAACCACATTCCTCAGTACCACATCTATACCAGGAGGGACTCCATCCCTATCCTGGGCAGCCTGTTCAGGGCTTGACAGCCTTTTGCGGGAAGAAATTGACCCTAATGCCTAACCTAAACCTCCTCTGGCACTATCAGGGGCTGTTTCCTCTTGTCTTATCCTTTCTTACTTGGGAGAAAAGACCAACCTCCACCTGGATCCATCTTTCTTTCAGAGAGTTATAGAGACCTGCTCCAGAGCCTCAATATTCTTCTTGTAGTGAGGAGCCCAAAACTGAACCCAGCATTGAGGAGGTCCAGCCTCAGCAGTACCAAGCACAGGGGACAATCCTTGCCTTGGTCCTGCTTGTCACACCATGGCTGCTACCATAACAGCAGCAACACAAGCGAGGCAGTGCAGTGAGCAACCTGCCTACCTTCAGTCCCAGGGCTATGCACACTGCAGGAGGGGCATTTGGGTGTCCAGAACCCATTATGTCCCCTTCCCCATGGACTGGGGACAGCCCATGGGCACCAGCACCTGGCCAGAACAACACTTTGCTCCTACACTTTGCAGGAGCCAACTAGATAAAGGTGGACTAGGCAGAGGATGCTGCTGATTCAGAGTGGGGATGCACCACCTGTACACGGGGGTGTGAGCTGGGGGGCCGTGACACCGTCCCCCTTTCTTTCCCCCGACAGCAGCCTGGTGCTGCGCCTTGCTGGGGGTTTAACTTTGTTTCCTGCTCTCCCCGGCGTTCGTTAGCAGAAGTGACATTTCTGCGGCCGGGCAGGCGATGACGGCAGCTAATGGCTCCCGGGCCCTCTCGCTGGTTTCCTTAGCAACTGCGGGAAGGGAAAACAGAACCTGTCAGATGGAAAATGTCAATTACAGAGGATGCGGAGAGGAGAGATGCTGCGAGCAGAGGAGGCGTGCGGAGGTGGAGGGGGGGAGCGCGGCAGAGGAGGGCTGTGCCATGGTGGGCAGGGCAGGGGGTGCCCGGCGGCACTGTCCTGGCAAACGGCATGGGGGTGATGATATTCAGTGACAGATAAGGACTGCTGGGTGGAGGATTACACAATTTCACTGGCGATTTTGCCAGACAGAGCCCATCCTCATGACCAACCGGCTACTGATACCCCCACCCCCAGACAGACCAAACTGCCCTGTGGTGGATGAAAGCATCTGGAAAAATATCAAACAGATTAACCAATAAATAAATAAATAAGAGGGAGGAATAAATAAAAGGTGGCAGATGAGCTGTGCCCGCGTTTTGCCTATTGATCCTCACCCCCTGGGTGGATACAGGGTGGATCAATGCTGAAGGAGAAGTCCTCTGCTGAAGCTGTGGGGAAGGAGCTGCTGATGCAGTGTTAATGCTAATCAAAGCGAGTCGTCCCCACACGCTGCCAGCAAGACAAAAGCAGGCGGTGCCAGCAGCTCGGGGCAGGCAGCGCTGCCCGCTTGTGGGTGCCCAGGCTGGGGAAAGGGCTGCAAGCGGGCTGCGGCTGCCCAGAGCCATACACCCACCTTGCTGCCAAGGGCTTCACCCCACCAGAGCCGACAGCACAACAAGCACAGGGATGCACCGTCAGCCAAAATCACAACAGGCAGCTAGAAGAAGGATGAGGCTGAACTCAGAGCTTCCCTCTGCAGGGCCCCCCCCGGGTAGCACAAACCCAGCTCCACCCCTGCAGCACGACTAGTGGTATCCCCGTGGACCATTCGGGTCAAGAGCCATGGCACGTCTGTCTGCCTGCCTCGGGCAGCTTCTTGCACTGTTTGGCTGCTTTTTCTTAAACCAGCTTCCCACCTCCACCTTGCCAACAACTTCAAACACATCTGGGTTTGAAACTACAAGGGGAAAAAAACCAAAGCAGCAGCAGCCCCAGCCGCTCCCTCAGCCGGCTGCCACTTCCAGCAGCCCATTTACACACAAGCAGCCCTTGCTGTAGCTGCAAGTGCACCCTAAGGACACTCAGGGTTGTTGTTCAGTCACCTTGTGCTGACACCTACTTGCCCGTTCAAAGTCTTCTTAAGGCAGAGAGTGCTAAATCAGCCTTTAGTCTCTTCACTTAGCCACATCCAGGCCTCCTTGTCAGGCTGTGACATGGGGGATTCAGACTTTCCTGTTCTTGACTGACATTTGTACCCTGCCGGGAGGGAGCAAGCTGGCTGCTAGTGGGCTGTGCATGCTAAAGTGAGTGGAATAAAGAGAACAACTACCCTGGGAAAGTGGTCACCTGCAGTTAGTTGAAAGAATGATTTCTGGTCACTTTTCTTCTGGTTTTCTTTTTTTGGTTTTTTTGGTTGGTTGGTTGGTTTTTGCTGTTGTTTAGCTGTGTGGGTCAGGAAGCCTGGGGCTGAGTAGCTCTGCTTTCTCTTTCCTAAGGAAACAAATGGCTCAGCTTGCTGGGTACTAAACCTGCTCTGTCTGTGAGCTCTCCCTTTATCAGACAGCATTTGCCCATCTCTGCAAAGCTCTGTGACATCCCTTGGTGAAAGGAAATACCAGGCCTTGTTTCCTTCTCCTCGCCCCTTCCCCTAAGTAATTTCTGCACATGAGAAAAGCAGCAGTATGAGGTACAGGGACCATAAGAGCTCCAAGCTGGCACTCCAGCGAGTCTCATCCCAATGCCAAAATCCAAAAGCCTGTCTGCACCCTGCTTTGCAGAGCTGTGCCTCTTGTCCTCCAGTCTCCAAGCTCCAAGCAAAGTCTTAATTCTCTGTCTTGCCTTCTGGCCCCAAAACTATTTCAGAGCAGATCATTTCTCAGTACTTGGCATGACAAAGCTGTTTCACCTCTCCGTTCACTCTGTTCCCTTCTGCTTTCCTCTCTGAGAGCTTAATTGCAACAAGAGGCTTCTGCAGGCTGCAATAATCACCTCATAAGAGTGGTCCAGCTGAGGAGTGGGAGCTGGGACAGCTCCAGGAGCTGTCACACAGGTCCACTTCTCCTGCACTTTCCCTTCTCACGCTCATGAGTTATTTTTACATTTTCTGTTATGTAACCGGGTCAGGCTCTGCTCTGCTTTCCAATTCTGTCAGAAGCCAAAGGGGAAAAAAAGCCTCCATCAATTCAAGTAATGGACTTCCAACTATCTGCCTTCCTAAGTGCCACCCCAGGTCTTTGCCATGACATCTGGATGTGCAGATTTGCAGATTCTGGGAGCTGTGGGGATTCCACCACTGGGGAGTAGCCTCTGTGGCATGAGCAGCACAACGTGACCACTCCAAACCACCAGCTTTAGCCAAGTCTCTAGCTGCATCCTTTTTTGTGCCTTACCCAAACCCATTAATTATCCAGAAGTCCCCAGTGGTGTTACAATCACAGCACTACCAAACCCAGGTTTAGATTGGATATGGAGAAGTTTAAATTGTGTTATTATGAACAATTTCTTTACTGACAGAGTGGTCAGGCACTGAAACCGGCTGCCCAGGGTGGTGGTGAAGTCACTACTGTGAGAGGTGTCCAAGAAATGTGTGGACATGACACTTTGGGGTGTGGTTTGGTGGGTATGGTGATGTTGGATTGATGGTTGGACTTGGTCTTTTCCAGCCTTAATGATTCTGTGATTCCCAAGAGATTTGGTCTAAGAAGGTGGTGCTGTCAATAAATCTCAAAGCAGCAACACTCATCTCATCCAGCCAGCAACCTTCTCCCCTTAATATCACCTCCTGCCAGGAACTGAGATAAACACCTTCCTCAGCCCAATATTGGACCCCTTGTGCTGCCAGCAAAAATCTGGCTGGCTCTGGCAGGGCTGTAAATATCAATTGTTCTAACCCCGTTAGAGCCTAATAGGCTCAGCGATATCTACTGAGGAAAGGGCCTGACCCCACTCGTCAGCAGTCATGACATGGAACAGCTATAGCATGTTCAGGGTATGCAAAAGGCTTAAATGCACATTTAATGGTTGTCAGGCAGCAGTTCCTATTAATATAAAGACAGTCACATCCCAGGGCTATGGAAAAGAGCTGAAAAGCAGGGAAGAAAAATGAATTTATTTCAATGGATATTTGCATGATCAAGAAACGATTCAAATCGCCAGAGCTGCTCTGCTCCTGAAAGAGCCAGGGCAGGAGTGGAGCTTGGGTAGTTAGCACAAAAATTTCCCTGCCCATGTGACTCAGATCTTCAATTATTGACATTTTAGTTCATTATCATTTAAGCACTTTCTTTATTTGCCTTGTGCCCGGGAAAAAGCAGCCTAACTCAGGCAGATAATTTGTTGTTTCTTTGCAGATCTCTTTTCCATCATTAAATTTTTATGTCTCCTCCATCAAAAGCAACCAAACTACCAGCCCTCTTGGCACACTAATACTGGAATATAAATAACAACTAGCTACCCCTCAAAAAAGATTAACCCCTTGTTGCAGCCCCGACTGCCCCTTCTCACAAATCTAAACCGAAGAACGCAGTTCTTTCTTGCTTTGGCTGGAAAAGATCTCCAAGATGATAGAGTCCAACCATCAACCCAAATCCACCATGGCCAGTTGGTAGCCTTTGGAATGTGCTGCCCAGGGGGGTGGTGGAGTCACCATCCCTGGAGATGTTCAAAAAGGGATTGGATGTGGCACTTGGTGCCATGGTTGAGTAGTCATGAGGTCTTGGGTGATAGGTTGGACCTGATGATCTTTGAGGTCTTTTCCAGCCTTATTGATTCTATGATTACATGTGTTGCATAGTAAGAAAGTTTAGATCTTACATTCCCTAAGCAGCTAATCAGGAGAGAGAGGCTCTGAAGGGAGTACTGCAATGGCAGCTCTGAAGGGAGTACTGCAAGGGCAGCTAAAGAGTGAGTAGAGTGAGCAAGGTTTGAAAACTGCCTTGGGAGGAGGAATCTGGTCTCAAACAGGAAAAAAAATATTAAAGAATAGAAAGAAGATAACACTAAAGGAAAATAGTCAGCAAATGAACTCATGGGTTAGTTAGTCACAGAATCACCAAGGTTGGAAGAGACCTCAAAGATCAGCAAGTCCAACCTGTCTAGAGAAGAGGAGGCTCAGGGGAGACCTTATTGCTGTCTACAACTACCTGAAGGGTGGTTGTAACCAGGAGGGGGTTGGTCTCTTCTCCCAGGCACCCAGCACCAGAACAAGAGGACACAGTCTCAAGCTGCTCCAGGGGAAGTTTAGGCTGGAGGTGAGGAGAAAGCTCTTCACTGAGAGAGTCGTTAGCCATTGGAATGGGCTGCCCAGGGAGGTGGTGGAGTCACCATCCCTGGAGGTGTTCAAGAGGGGATTGGATGTCATGAGGTGTTGGGTGATAAGTTGGACTTGATGATCTCTGAGGTCTTTTCCAACCTGATTGATTCTATGATTCTATGAAGCTCTTTCCCAGCATTTCAAGACTTGGGCAGAAATCTCCCTCATTTCATTGAGTAAAATGGAAATTTCTAGGCAAAGCCAAGCTGGCCATTGCCATTTCTCAGGGCCAAACTGCTTTGTGCAGGGGTGGCAGCTCATTCTCTCTCCTGTCACAGTTAGGACAGATCTTTTGTGAAGCTCTGTGATGTACCAATCTGTCTCTCCTTGCAGGCTGTACAATTTTACTTATCTCTAAATTGATAAATTATGTAAGTGATGGCAGAGTAAAACCCTTCACACAGACATGAGAAATTACTTCCATGCCACATGAAGTTTCCTGTTCCCTTTTTCTTTTCCCTTTCCTTTTTTTTTTTTCCTTTTTTTCCCCTTTTAGGTTGTCATCCTCATTTGAGCAACCTTTCCAAGATTTGAAAAGGTCAGTGCCCTCATATTTGGGCCTTCAGATTTGAGGTGATGAGCTGTGTTGAAAGACATAATTGAGCCTGGGCAGCTTGAATGGTTTCAGCCTGCCCAGGATACCCAGCAGCCCCTGGCCCTTTGAAGGATCTAAAGGTGTGGGTTGATGCTGGAATTTCAAAAAGCTGCAAGCTAGCTCAAAAGGTAATTAATATCATCTAATTGGTCTCCAGGCCTTTGATAGTGGCTCTGTTTGCAGTCCTCTGTGTCTGCACTTTTTTCTTCATCCTTCTTAGGCTCCTGCTCAGACAGAAGCCCCAAGTGCTGCCTGTGCACCAGGGGAGATGTAGGTTGGGTATTAGGAATAATTTCTTTGCTGCAGGACTGGTCAGGCTTTGGAACAGGCTGCTCAGGGAGGTGATGGAGTCACCATCCCCAAAGGTGTTCAAGAAACATGTAGACATGACACTTTGGGACATGGTTTAGAGGGCGTGGTGGTGTTGGGCTGACTGTTGGACTTGATGATCTTAAAGGTGTTTTCCAACCTGAATGATTCCATGATTTTATGACTGCCTAGTGGAGAACACTGCTGTGAGCAGAAATGCAGTGCTGGTACAAACCCCCCTCCATCTGAGCAGGAGCATCACATCCCTCCAGCACCCTTGAAACATCCTGGCAGGAGGTACTGGTGGGCCCAGATGGGGGTTCCCCAGTGCCTGCCCCAGCAGCAGAGCACATGACCTCTCTTTGACTCAAAAACTGTTCCTGCACTCAGCCATGAGCAATTAGGAATAAACTTGGCTGATCTCTATGTTAATTGCACATTTTGGCCCCTAGCACTGCAAACTGGACACGACACTTTCCCCACATCAGTTCTGCCCTTTCCCCCTGGCACTTCCACTGCACTAACAGCCCTTTCCCATGAGGCATGAGCAGGCAGAGTCCCTGCCTGGAGCAGCAACTCCCAGCTGGGCTCTGCAAGATCTCAGAAGCAACCCAAGAAACAACTGCAAAGAGCAAACAGCCATTTAAACCCCGGGTGTGTGCTCTCTCCTACTCAAGGCTCAGAAACAACTAAAATGAGGGGAAACCACAACAATAACCCAATATTGTGGTTTAGTGTGATATTCATACCAGCAGAGGATGGTCCTTGCAGCAGCACAGCTCAAACTGACTGGTAGCAGGAGTTCTGGTGGATAATCAGTAGGTGAAGGAGAAAGGGAAGCATCGACCCCCAAAACTCAGGTGTTAAAGCAAAGTAGCAACTGACTTAAGTGAAAGAAGATCATGAAAAAAGGACCATGGATTCCTTTCAGGTCCTGCTCAACAGCCAAACATGAGAAGAGAGGGTGGGAGAAAAGGAGTTTCACATCTGTTTAGTCAAAGCTGCTCCATCATTTGCTCACCCACCCCAGCAGCAGGACACACTGAAGAGAAGACCCTGAGATTTCAAACAGCCTGAGGAATACAGTCCCTGAATACAGCCCATACAACTGGGTAGATTTCCTTCCATTTCTTTAATTATGCCTTTTCCCTCCCTCCTTTCTCATCACATTCTTCACTACACACTGTCTACTCAACAAAACAATTGGCTGTGTTCTCAGCACAACTCCTGCTCAGCTTGAGAATGGTCTCTGGTTGCAATCCAGCACCCAGAGGGTTAAACACAGAGCAGCTGTTCCAGAAGCTGTGCCCAAGCAAAGAAAGACAGAATAGAAGCAGAGCAGCAAGGATGGTCTCTAACCTGGAAAACTTTCATGGTAGTGACCTTTTTGTGCTCTGGGACACTCACAAGGCACTTGAAGGGCCAAAGCACATCAAGGAGGTGTTTGACCTCTTGTTTCTCATCCTTGGAATTAAAGCAGGATTGTAAATACTCCTTGTGTCTTAAATGTCCAACCACTGATTTAAACTCTAAGTTGGACAGCTCTTGAAACCATGGCCCTGCTCACAGGAGCAGCAGCAAATGTTTCCACAGCTGCTTACTTGGGATGGGGGAAAGGACACTGCTATGGGGTGTAAAACCAGAGCAAATGCAGGCAGTGGGGCACAGCCATGAGCTCGGGGTGCAGAGATAGCCCCCATGTCTTCCCTGGGGCTTTGGTGCCCAGCAGTGCCCCAGTGTTCACTCCTCTGCATCCAGATGGCAGAGGGAACCCCCCAGCAGTGGCTGGTGTACACACATCTGTCCAGCCTGGTCAAGGCAGGCTGTGAAAACTGAGCAGAAGGGCAAAATTAAACAAACAGACAAAATGGTGCAGAGTTTTTCTGGGTCAGGTCTGTAATGATGACAAGGGGCCCTCCTCAATCAAATGCTAAGTCCCTGTCCTTTCTAAGGATTAGGCTGTCCTACCTATCCCTGTATCACCACATTTCCTCATGAAGAGGAGCTGCTCGTTTTAGCATTTCCATTTTCTTTTTAGTTTCCCCTGACTGCAACATGCCTTGCACAGATTTTCTGGAAGACAGCCTAGAGTCAAGCAAAGCAGAGTTTGTTACCTTAATTTGTCTGTTTGAACGACAGCTTCAGGAAGCGGTGTCTGATAGCGAGGATGCTGATAGTCAGGAGGGCTGGAGGGGGAGGTTATTATCCTGGACCTCTTCCCAACCCCATCACTGCCCAGATGGTTAACCCTGGGCAGAGCCCTTCAACCTCTCAAACCAGCCTACAAGGAAAGAGTGATAATCACTTCCCAGAAATGTAGTGAGGCTTAATGAGAGCTGAAAGCACTTCAAGCTCCTCAGCAGAAGCCATTTTAAGTAACAAATGCTGTAAAAACAAGCTGGTACAGCATGAAGGAGCCTTGAAGAGGGACAGTGATGCACAGTAGCAGCAGGAGAGCTAGGAGAGGTCACCAGGATCACCCACATCCCAGCCTGGCTTCACCACAAATCCAGCCTCAGGTGAGACCCGAGTTATTGGGGCTGCTGAGAAAAACCATCCCCGAACACAGAGCAATCCCTGCAGTTCCTAACAGGGGCTGGCTGAGCCCACCATGCATCCATTTCCAAGTAGCACCATGGGGGGAAAAAAGACTTGAACAGAGCTGAAAACATTTCCTTGCCCCTCCTGCAGTTTGCAAAGTCTCTTGTCCTTTGTTTTGATGATAAAAATGTCCCTATGAGGCATCGAGGTGCCATTGCTCCTGCACAGGGCAGCTTCCCCAGCTGAGCAGGTGCATCAGCACCTCTCACTCCTGGTGTGATCTCCAGCAGCCATACAGGGGGCTGGACCTACAGCAGCCTCCTGGGACAGCAGTCATGTAGGGTGAGGTGTGTCCAGTGACCAAGTTCTCAGGGACCTCACAGAATCAGAGCATGTTAGGGGCTGGAAGAGACCTCAAGAGATCATCCAGTCCAACCCCCCTGCCAAAGCAGGATCACTTAGGGTAGTCCACACAGGAATGCATCCAGGTGGGTTTTGAAAGTCTCCAGAGAAGGAGACTCCACAACCCCCCTGGGCAGCCTGTTCCAGTGCTCTGTCACTCTCACAGGGAAATAATTCTTCCTCCTGTTTCCATAGAGCTTCCTATGCCTCAACTTCCACCACTGCCTCTTGTGTTGTCACTGGGCATCGCCAAGCAGAGCCTGGCTCCAGCCTCTTGGCACTCACCCTGGACAGATTTATAAACATCAATGAGGTCAGCTCTTAGTCTCCTCTTCTCCAAGCTGAAGAGCCCTCAGCTCCCTCAGCCTGTCCTCGTAAGGAAGATGTTCCACTCCCTTCGTCATTTTCGTGGCTCTGCGTTAGATTCTTCCAAGCAGTTCCCTGTCCTTCTTGAACTGAGGGACCCAGAACTGGACACAATACTCGAGGGCAGAGCAGAGAGGGAGAAGAACCTCTCTCAACCTACCTGGCTTATACCTGAGCTTCCTGGCAGCACTGTTATCCTGAGGTCCCTGATTCCAGGCGCTCCTTATCTGCGCTCTTGCCCTGTATCCTTAAGATAAACATGTCCTTCACTGTAGTCACCTACTCCATCATACACTCCTATCAAATGAGCCTTGCTGGCTCGTAAATTACTGTGCAAACCATTCCAAACAATAAAGGCAATTTTACTTACTGAACCATTAAATTTACATACTTAAATTAGACTCAACCAGACGTTGAGAGGGGACGTCTCGCGGCCAGACAAACAATGAATTTAGGGAAAGAGCTGCCGTGTACTTCTCCACCTCTCACATGAAATTAATGAGGTGCTTCAATTTAATCATCATTAAAATTACATCTTTATTTAGTTACTTAGCAGAGTTTGACTCGCTGAGCGGTGCGGAGCATGGAGTAGCGCCTCCGACATCAGCCCTTCCACAGCGGGGAGGCAGGGAGGAGGCCCCTCCTCCAAAAACGCCTTTTGTAACCCTAGGACACCAGACCTGGGGTGGGGATGTGTGTCCAGGTCCCAAAGTGTTCTCCAGGGCTTATTATTAAGATAATAATGATGAGGAAGGAGAAACAGTACGTCAGAGCAAACTGAGATAATAAGGTATGGGATTAGTCTAAGAGGGGTTTAAGACAGGCAGACAGAAAGGTCTTTAGATAGTAGCAACAAATGGCAAGCTCTGGCAGCGTTATTGGTCTCAAAGTTCAGTGCATGTTGCATGGGGAAAAATCTCATGAGAAAAGGAGGAGTTGGAAACAAAATCAGAGAGGGATACAAAGAGACAGGAGATGCCTGATCTCATGTGCACGTGCCGTTTGTTTTGCTTTGCTCCCCCACACACATAATTTATTCATCTCAAGATGCTCCTGTGCATTGCAGGGGGAGGCTGATGAGAAGGGCTCAGGGATGGGAAAGGCAGCGCTGTGGGGCAGTTCCAAGATGGTGCAGGCTGACCCCAGCTGTCACCTTTCCCAGTTCTAGCCCTGGGGGTGCAGCACTTAGCCATACCTAAAGCCAGGCACATCCTGAGACACAGGTGAGAGCTCACAGCCCAGAAATCCAGCTGAGCAAGGGCTGCCACGGCCATAAGCACTCACTTTGGTACCAGAAAGTTTTCAATAAGCTGTAGAGATTCCTGAGGAGAGCCTGTGAGGGTCTGTGGGGACACAGAAGGTGGGGATCAAGCTGGGTGGGACAGACTGGGGAAAGTCCAGCAACCTGCTCCTGGGGATCTGCTGCCTCTCTGCAATATTGAAGGGTTGTGTAAGAAAGCAGAGTAAAGATGTTATGAAAGTGGTATAAATAAAACCAGCTCCTACTGTTCTGGGCAGAACAGCTGCACGTAGTAACAGGCAGAATGCTTCCAAAGCAAAGAGCTCTGCACAAAAGCAGGAGGAAGGGAGCGATACTTCAGCCCACAGATCAAGGCACCTGTGCTTCACCCAGGATGTCAAAGGTCTAGGGAGGTCTTCCTCAAAATCAGCAATAGGCTGCAAGAACACAGACCTTTGTTGTTGCTCTAAAATAATTTTCATCCCAACACACTAATTCTCTGCTCCCTGACTCCAGCTGCAGAGCTGAGTGATCTCAGTGGCCTCACTCCTGTTTGACACTGATGAGAACGAGCAAGATTAGATCTTAATGAGTTACACTTGGAGACATGAAACACTGAGAATCTGTCTTCCCCCACGGATACACAGGGCTCTGCATGGATGGGGCACGTCCACATTATTTCCATCAGAGAGTCTTCATTGCTTTTCTTCCCTTCAGCTCATTTCACTCACTACCCACTCCAGCAGCAAAGGGACACCAGCTCCCAACAAACCCAGGGTGACACTATGGATAATGCAAATCCCTCTCTAATGGAGAGACAAAGGGACACCTCCAAACCCACACTCATGTGGCCCATGATGCCATCTTCCAGCTGTCAGCAGCACAACTGGCTTTGTGCCACAGCTCCGGGGCTGCTGGCACTGCCATGCCCAGGGGCTGTGAGGATGCACAGTGGGCACTGGGCACCCACACCAACTCCATTGCACATGCAGACACTGGGCCTGGGCACAGGACTGGGAACAGCAGGCCCACAGCTGTGACTTGGCTAAACCCAGCCCAGCTCCTGGGTGGGTGCTTTAACTCCAACAATAAAGGGGGAAAAGGGAGGACTAGTCAGGGATTATTAGGGAGAGCTACAGATAATGATGTTATTTCAGTACTACCTGCAAAGAAACTAAACTAACACTTCCTTTTGGTCTCTGCACTAGTGCTGGACTGGCAGGTGTGACATGCTACCATGCACGGTGGTGAGCAGTTAGACCACAAGTCACACCTTGAGCTCAAAACCACAGCAGGATGCAAAGGAGTTTGCTTGACATCCCTTTGGGGGTGGCATCCTTCTTCAGGCAGGGAAGATAAAAATTAGTTATGTATAGTGGGAAGCAGCACTTGCACCTGAAAGCTCAGTGCATTAAAAGCCCACAAATGAGTAAACACCAAACTGCCAACTGCTTTTTACCTTCTGTAAATCAAAATACACTTTGGAAGTAAAAACTCCCAAATTATACCAAGGCAAGATGAAACATTAACCCATGAAGAGTGGAGATGGCAGTAGTGGGGATACACAGACTAGAGCCAAAGCTACAGTTTGTCTACATTAAAAATGCAGCATCAGCAGAGGCTTCTGAAAGAGTCATTTATCAACTCCTGGATTAGAGAGACAGCTTAAAGTAAGTGCACCATTTATCCACACATATGCACAAATTGTCTGCTGAGGAAGGAGAGGAGAGCTGCAGCCTTTGTGCCTTACAAGTTTCCCTCTAGTCCTCTGGGTAAATGTTGGGCCAGAACGACATTAGGCATGGAAAATAGGAACCTTGCTGATGGTAACAGGGGGTACAATTCATGTGAGCAGCCAGGATGGAAAGTAATCTAATGCTGCAATTTCAGAGAAACAATATAGAGTCACTCACATACATCATGATTAATGGCTGGATACCATAGTGTGAAAACCATTTAAAAAATGGCATTTTTGTCACTGACAATGTTACACATATAGTAAAGGTCATACATGATAAGAGCATTATCCATATTTCTTCTGCAAACATGCTTAACCTTGTAGAGCACAATTCCCTGGAAGACTGGTGATCCATCTCCAGCTGCAAACTGTGCTCTTCAGAACCTGAGAAGGCCAATTTTACATTTCTATCACTCCCATCCACGCACACACAGGCTCTGGGAAGCCCTCAGCCTTTTGGAGTGCAAAGGACTGGAAACATTCTACAGCAGCCCCCACTCCAGATCCTCCTCCCTCCGCCTTCTCCCCGACTGTCACCTTGCACTGGAGCTGATGCTGGGCTGCTTGCTGCAGCCGTGCTGGAAACCCAGTTACCTGCAAATCCCTTCTCTACAGTCTCCTTGAAGAGCCCCTCTGATGCCCTCTGACCATAGGTAGGTCCCACCAGTAGTTCTATAGACGCCAGTGAGGCTCATCTCTGCTACCTGGCAGTGTTTAGCAGGAGACAGCTGACTGACCAGCTGCCATCTGCAGGGGAATCTCATCCCATTCACGGATGACCACCTTGGAGACAACCTATAGAAAAGCACACAGACTCAACAATTACTTTTTTGGAGCTGCATTTAAAGCACACAAATCCCTTCCAAAGGGTCAGCTCAGGCCATTGAAGAGCTCCAGGCACTGGGTGAATCATTTCAGATTAAAACTTGGTCCAAGCTGTGCCACCAACTCAGACTCCACACACCTTCTGAAGCCCACATGAATTGCCATAACCTCTTATAGCTGCATCCACAACTTGCATAGCCCTCCAGACTTGCTGAAAGCCATGAACACCAACGCTGTGAGCCAGACTGCAACCCTGCCTTACAGCTGCTGGAATTTTGGGGCTCTTGGCTGAAAATTGGAGGAGCAACAAGGTTCACAATGCATTTTGCAGCAGATTGTGTGATCCTCTGCAAGCCCCACAGAAAGTGGCACCGAACTGTATATGTGCCATTGTCTGCTGGCTGGCACTCAACAGCAAGGGCAAGTTTTTCACAGGGGCATTGGGGTGTTGGTCTCTTCTCCCCAGCAGCAAGCAATAGGACAAGTTGTACCAGGGGATGCTTAGGATGGATATTAGAAGAAATTTCTGCACTGAAAGTTATAAAACACTGGAACAGGTTTCCCAGGGAGAAGGTTGAATCTCCATCTCTGGAGATATTTAAAAGACACAGAGACGTGGTGCTGAGGGACGTGGATTAGCACCAGCCTTGGGACAGCTGAATAATGGTTGGACTCTTAAGATCCTAAAGGTCTTTTCCAACCAAAATCATTCTATGATTCTGTGATCTACCCAAGTGTCCACCGTTTGGCCAGACCATGCTCTTTCCATCTGACTCTCAGGGTTCTTTTCCTGCCTGTACAGAGCTCTCCTGATTAACCTCAAGCTGAGCTGCAATTCAGGGTCACATTCTACACTAACAATCCAAGCACAAGATCTTAAAGGCATTGTACCAACATGTAATTAGTTCTACAGCAGATCAAACCTCTTCATGAAGCAAACACTGAGTAGTGAGACCCAGTGTAAGGCTCATTGCATGGTATTCAGCTCGACTCTGAGCAGTGCCTCAGCCTGAGCAGGGCTTGTGGAGAAGGACAGGAGCTGTGCTCACTGGAGTCAGCAGGGCACAAACATGAAAAAACACCAAGGATAAGCAGCAATGCACTCCACCACCTCTGCCTGCTGAACCTTTCCTAACAAACCAGTGTCACGAGAAAAAGCTCAAAGATGCTGTCACACCTTGCAGGAGCTGGGGCATGGGACTTCAGGGACTGCAGGCAGGATCTCTCCTCCATCCTGGCTCCCAAGCAGATCAGTCCTCACTTGGAGAAGGCAGGATCTTAATTGGGAGGAATTTCTTCTGTGGGAGACACTGGAAAAGCTATGGGAAGAGATTGAAGCTCAGTGCCTTGGAACCATCTACTGGAGCAGGGAGCCTTGCCCCTAGCTGGCTGGAGGGGGCTGGAGCACCCCTCGCTTCAGAGGGGTGCTTCCACCTCAGGAGGAAGGATTACCACTCAGTGATTCTCACATTCCTTTGAAGGGTGTGACCCCAGATCTCCCTCAGGGTCCCCAGCAGCTGGCAGGGCGTCAGTGCCCTGCCAGCTGCCCAGAGGAACACTGAGGCAGCGTTGGGCAAGAAGAAGCTGCCTGCATGGAGGGGATGGAAAGGATGGAGGGAACATTGCCACGCTGGCATTTGCAGCTTGTCAGATCAGCTTGTGCTTTCTTCTGTGAACAGCACAGTGAAAGCTTCCCACTGCACTCAGGGTGGGAAAGCTTTTCCCCAGAGTGGTTTGCAAAGACTGGCTGGACCAAATTATTCTTCTCATCATGAATGCCTCTCTCTGAGCCACCTTACCCATGCAGATACTCAAATGTTATTAATATGAATGAATGTATCTTGTCTCAGGGTGTCTCATGGTAGGAGCCATTTCAGAAACACTGGGAGGGTGGAGGGAAGGAGGAAATACAATTGAGCAGCCCTGGCTGCATCTGTCCTATTCCTCAGATGACAATTTCTTTCTCCCAGGAGCACCACAGACTAGAGGCACTTGCAGATTATACATCATTCAGTCTTTTGCTTTGCAAAATTAGCTTTCTTAGCAGGGAAACAAAGGATTTGCTGTATTGGATCAGGCTACTGACATGTCTGCTGCTGCATCCAAGCTCTGGTACTTAAGAAACACGGCAGCTCTCCTCTGCTGTGCTGGCCAAGTCCCTGCCTGGGGAGCTGGGTGCACAGTCAGAGATTGCTTCCAGATTGCCCCAGAAATTCATCTGATGCTCACTAGCAGGTAGTTTAACTTCTCTCCTAATTTTGTCATCTTACATAGCTGCAAATGGCCAACATTAGTTAGTCCTTTTCAAAACTCAGCCGGAACATTTATCCCACTAAGGGCCTTCAGCACTGCCTTCCAGAAAGCCAACTACAGCACACAGAGGGAGGGGTTCTTCCTACTAGTGCAAAATTTACTGCCCCGAATGGTTTACTTTACAGCTGTAAACATAATGAAAGCTTTTGTGCAGGGAGGATGGTGCTGGGGGACCGGGCAGGAGCTAGCAGGAGACAAAGATAACAGTCTGTGGCTAATGCTGGGCTGTCATATGCCCAGCTCGATGGGAAGACCATAACTCACAACACATTTAATGGCATAAGGGAGAGGAACCGCTGAGAGCATTCCCCAGAGCTTCACAGCACAGAGCATCCCCAGCAGCTCTCCCGCAGCAGGTGATGGAGAGCTGTGGGTAGCACAGGGGCTGCGCTGCAGCCGTGAAGGCAGCAGTGGCTTTTAATCCTTTTCCTCTTATGCAAAGGAGGGATGAAGAGGGCTTCTTGACCAAACAGATCCTGCCATTCCCCATGGACCCAAGGAGCAGGCTTCATAGCTGGGGAGGCACATTAAAGGCAGTAGAGAGCCCCATGTCTGCAAACACAGGCTAAGCAGCCAGGGCTGCAACCTGGGAAATGCCAGTGTCTGTCACATCAGCAACAGCCTCTTTCCTTTTGACCTTTAACTCCTCCTGGCCCAAAGCAGAGTACACAAGTCACGTTATCATGTTTTACAAAGCCTCAGATCAAATAGCTAGCTGAAGGCATGGAGAAAGAGTTTCTTCTGGGAGGAAGGCTGCACACTGCTGCCAGCATGAGTAGACGTGTTGTGCAACACAGCAGCAGTGTAGCCTTCTCACAACAATGCTGACACTGAGAGGGCACCACAGGGTCAAAACCTCCTACCTCTGCAGCAGACCTGCTTCAGGGAGCCCCTGTCTCCAAGATTTGCCATAAGAAAAGGAAGCAATCCCAGCTGCATGCCAAAAGGAAAACAGCATCTCACACAGAGATCCAACCTCTAAACCAAAAGCTGTGCCCTAGCTCCACACCATTGCTGCCCATCTCTATCCAAAAGGCTGGGCAGCTCTCTATGACTTCTTGAAAGCATATGTGCCCAACACAACACCTAAGCTCTGCATGGACCTACACACATAAGCATGTATAGGTAACCCTCCCAAGCCCTTGGGCTGTGTCTGTGCTTGGGTGTATGGGATGCGTGCACTGGGTGGGCATGGGCTGAGTGGGATGTATGCACTGGATGATGCTGGAGTGTATGGAGTCAGACTGGACGTAAGGAAGAAGTTCTTCACCGTGAGAGTGGTGAAGCCCTGGAATGGGTTGTCCAGGGAGGTGGTGCTGGGCTGAGTGAGATGCATGCAATGGGTGGTGCTGGGCTGAGTGAGATGCATGCAATGGGTGATGCTGGGCTGAGTGAGATGCATGCAATGGGTGGTGCTTGGCTGTGTGGAACGCATGCAATGGGTGGTGCTTGGCTGTGTGGAATGCATGCAATGGGTGGTGCTTGGCTGTGTGGAATGCATGCAATGGGTGGTGCTTGGCTGTGTGGAATGCATGCAATGGGTGATGTTGGGCTGAGTGAGATGCATGCAATGGGTGGTGCTGGGCTGAGTGAGATGCATGCAATGGGTGGTGCTTGGCTGTGTGGAACGCATACACTGTGAGCGTGGCTGGGTCTCAGGGCACACAGAGGCACTTGTTTGCCATCAGCCACGTCCTCCTCACAAGTCTGGAGTTAACTGCTGAGAGTGCTCTCTGCCATCTTTTGTGAGCTGAGAACCAAGAACGCTGCATAAATCATTATTCTTGCTAATTACCAGGAAACATCAAACAAGACAAGCATTTTACTCCTCATCACTGAATTTTGTTATGCTAATTAGAGTTGTATAAGCTGTTGCTATTAAACCTGGAGAGTCAGAAAAACATTTGCATTAATACCCACAAAGCTCCATCAAAACCTAGTTATTAGTATTTCAATGAGGTTCAGGTTATGGGGAAGCTGCTGCCATTTCAGGGGCTGGTTTGTTGTTTTTAAATCCTGCTGGGAGGGAAAATATAAATAAATGCAGGGCGAGGCCTCACGCAGACAATGCTGCTTTTCAATGGGGAACGCGAAAAATAAGGCAACTTTGATCAGGAGCACATACAGGAGGGGGAGAAGGGAGGCACAGCAGTGCTTAGATGTTGTTGCTCTCTATTCCGTGCTGCTCAGCCGAGGGCTCAGTCCTTAAGCACCGACGGTGGATGCCAGGCTGCACTTTGCTCTTTTTGGATTTCTGAGTCCCTGCTGCTCCCAGCCTCTTGCTTGATCTGGGTGTTTTGGGTCTGATTCTCTGCAACGCAGCTGGAGCAAGAGCTGGCTCCTACCTTCTTGTGAGGACTGCCCCTCAGAGCCTGCCTTCATTTGCAGCTTGCGCACCACATTAAACCCCAGCGAGTTCACTGGAGGGCAGGATTTCTGGTTACCAAAACACACACACCCCCCAAGCCACACATCTAGACCTTCACAGGGAGCCAACTGTGTAACAAGAACTGGCAATTCCTTCTTTCTAGTGCCAATCACAGCAGCTGAGCGCTTCATCTGAAGATCTCACAGCACTTCAGAAAGGCAAATTATTCCCCCACGTGCCCCTTTGATACAACAATTATCACCATTTGATGCATCAAATCCATCCCCCCAAAAAAAATTAGAGGAGTCCAAACTCATGAGCAAATGAAGGGGTACCTTAACCCCTTAGCTCCTGGTGCTGGAGAATCATTTTGGTGAGGTGTTTGCAAACACACACAAGCTGCTATTATTATTGTTACTACTACTGTTATTGTTATTGTTGTTATTATTTCACAGAATCAGTAAGGTTGGGAAAGACCTCTAAGATCAATACAACACCACCATGCCCACTAAATCACATCCTGAAGTGCCATGTTCACATGTTTCTTGAGCACCTCCAGGGATGATGACTCTACCATCTCCCTGGGCAGCATGTTCCCAATTCTGGACCAAGTTTCCATGAAATGAAGATGCTGGTATGGAGCCCCCAGGAACTGCTATCACACCAAACCTCAGACCACAAAAAGAGGTTCTGACAGGTCCATATGTAGTGGAAAGAACCCACTGGGGAAGGATCTGGGGTATAATTTAAGTCAGGAGCAAGCATCCTTACCCCAAGCTAATGCCATGGATGTCAGAGCTCTGCATCTGACCTGTGTCACAGGCAAGCAAGCTGTCCTTGCTGACCCTCAGAGCAGAATTCATCCATTAGCAGGCTCCCCAGCCCTCTGCTCAAGCCACAAAACTCCCTTTGCCTGGCATTTATTGCTCAGTAAAGAGCAGACCCTATTGACAGCTGGCTGTGGCTTAAATAATACATCTGGAGCTCTCTCTCTAACCCATGGTGCTGTTCTATTGATGGGGCTACAAGTTATCTGTTTTTAAGAGGCCATTTGTCACCGATTCCTGGAGAGGGAGAGCCATTCACTCTCTCACTGTATATTTCTATCAAAGAAAAAGGAAAAAAAAAAATAAAAAGAAAGGAGAGAAAAGTATTTCTTCCATTTTCTCTTCCTGGTGGAAGCAGGGAGGTGAATTGAGTAGCAGTGTGAAGAAAGCAGTGTTCCAGGGATGATGAATTATGGCAGCAGCTCTGCATGCTCCAATGTTTTGCTGATGTGTTGGAGCTCTGGTGCACAGCACACCCCATCCCATGCTGCCACTGAACACCTGCCCTGCACCCAGCTGCTGTTTGTACCAACTGCACCGACCTGGTGGATGTGCTGGGTGAAGTCCCTCTCCCTGCAGTGCCAGCCTCTATTGCAGGCTCCCTGCGAATCCTCAGCATCAACCTTTCCAACTTCCAGGAGCGTTAGGTGCTCCACTTTCTCTCCAGCCTCATTTCCCTTCGCATACATCCAAGAAGGTAAACCACAGCACTTCTGCCTCCAGAAGCCGATGTTAAGGTCTCACCCCCTCTATCTCAACATGAATCAGCACAAGAAGACAACAAACTCAAGCTGGGTGCATCAAGAATAGTGTGGCAAGCAGGAGCAGGGAAGTCATTGTGCCCCTGTACTCAGCACTGGTTAGGCCACAACTTGAGTCCTGTGTCCAGTTCTGGGCTCCTCAGTTTAAGAAGGACATTGAGACACTTGAACGTGTCCAGAGAAGGGCAACGAAACTGGGGAGAAGCCTTGAGCACAAGCCCTACCAAGGAGAGGCTGAGGGAGCTGGGGTTGTTTAGCCTGGAGAAGAGGAGGCTCAGGGGAGACCTTATTGCTCTCTACAACTACCTGAAGGGAGGTTGTAACCAGGAGGGGGTTGGTCTCTTTTCCCAGGCAAGCAGCAGCAGAACAAGAGGACACAGTCTCAAGCTGTGCCAGGGGAAGTTTAGGCTGGAGGTGAGGAGAAAGTTCTTCACAGAGAGAGTTGTTAGCTGTTGGAATGTGCTGCCCAGAGAGGTGGTGGAGTCCCCATCCCTGGAGGTGTTCAAGAGGGGACTGGAGGTGGCACTTGGTGCCATGGTTTAGTCATGAGATCTGTGGTGACAGGTTGGACTTGATGATCTTTGAGGTCTCTTCCAACCTTGGTGATTCTGTTCTAATGCTGTGTCCTCCCTAACCACAAGCAGATTAAGAGGGGGAAAAAAAAATCCACATCAGCCATGCTACGGTAAGGAGAACTCTAAGAAGGATGAGGGAAATGAAGACACTGTGAAATGCAATAGATGTCAACTTCTACTTATTTTTTAATTTCATCTCTTACAAGCTTTTTGGGAGCTAACATGATTAAGTTCTTCACACAATTTATTAGCATCGTGTTGGAAATCCTGCAGTATATTACACTGTCTGAGTAATCCAATTAGCAAAATGTATTTATTTAACCAGAATATTAGCTGCACACAATCCCAAATGAAGTAAAGTCGCTGATCCTGGGGTTCCTCTCGCTTCTTAGAATTCATTTGCCAGCTACAGAAAGGTTTACTCTAATGAAATAAATATCAGCCCTATGGTTTTGGAATAATGCAAGGAAACCAATCTTGCTGCTCAGCTAGCTGCTTGTTTTTCTTCCTTGCTTTTTTCTTTGCAGCAGACACTGACAGCACACAGATTTCGCAGCAGCATAAAGGCTTCCCTGGCTCTCCTGCCTTCCTCTCACCCCCAACCCCAAATATATCCCCCCCCAGACCCCCGAGCCCAACTGGATTCTCAGCTCTTTACAATTACCAAATCACTCCCTAAATTAAGAACAATTTTATCTTGTATTTTTTTTCCCCCCATTCATGCACAAAATGAACCTCGTCCCCTCTTTACCCTGATTTGCAAGAGCTTTGAAATAAAATCACTGTGGGAAGCGAAGGCTGTTGAGCACTTTTTTCCCTCTTAATGAAGGAGCTGAGTGACAGCCCCCGAGGCTGGAGGGCTGACTTGCCTCAGAAGCATCCCACCAAGCTCACGTGTGTGGGCCTGACTCAGTGCCAAGCTAAAGGGACTGTACTGGGAGCACTGAGTGATGGGTGACAGGCTTTTGGGGTATTTTAGGGGCTGTTTTGATTTCTTCACCCCACTCTTTCCCCTCCCCTTTCCCCTCCCCCTCCCCCTTCTTTTGTTGTTACATTGAACACACCCAGCTCCTAATGCCACAACATCCCCACCTAGGACTCCTGGAGGGCTCCTGGCCATGACTTCAGGTTGTCACCACTGGAGTGACTCTCCCAGCCCATAGCATCTTGGGTGATGCCACAGGAAGGGAAGATGAGCGGTGGTACAGCCACCACTGGCTCAGTCCTGCCACAATCCCACCAGGAGACTCAGACTGCTGCCTCTGCAGCCTGCCCCAGGGAACAGTTCACTGTGGACCAATGGTATTTTTTCCAAAGCTACTACTCCCATTTATCTTCATTAATTGGTTTAATTAATTATTTTCTCCTGTGAGCAGCAGCAGGAGGTTTGGTCATGAATAGCAGCCAGCCAAGTCCTTCTCTCTGCCCTCATCACTACTGGGCAGCTCTGACATTGTGGAGAGCTTTTGGCATCTCCCCTGGCTTTGGAATCTGGTCCTGAAGAAGATGGAGTCAGGGGAGCTGCAGACACCTTTGTCTTTTCCCATCCAGACAGGCTTGGGGTGTTGCAGCATCCCAGGAACCAGCATGTGCCTCATGCCATCAGGAGGATGGATTTGCTTTACTTGCTCATAACCCATTTTTCTCACCTCACAGAGCAGGATCATGTCCTCCCATCTCCCCACAATGCTGCAGCAGCACCCGTGAGATGACTCTCAGAGCCAGAGTGGCAAAGCCAGATAGAGAAGGAAGGGACTAACAGCCAGAGTTAATAATAGACATCATTTGCAATGTGCCTCGGAAAAAACGAACGTCCTGAGGCAAAAGATCTAATTCTGTGTTTCCTTTCAGATCCTCCCCTGAACGCAGCCAGAGCTGGAGGAGGGGAGGTGCCTGCACCAGCCACTCGCTTGAGCTGGGTGTGTGAACCCCTGTGATGCTCATTCACATGCAGAGAATTTGTGAGCGATCCTGCCATTAATGCAAGCAGGAATTACCCGTGTAATCTGGGGATTAACCCAGCCCAAGGAATTATTTACATTTCCTAAATGAGGGAAACTGTATCAAGTGGGGAAGGCAGAGACAGGGAGCCGAGGTGTGGGAGAGTGACTCATGACCTGTACCTGCTGGAACAACCATCCCTGGCCTTCTTGACAATGCACAAAATATTTGGTGTCTTTGGGCAAGACCTGCTGCTGAGGTGCAAAGCAGATGGACTGACACCGTTCTTGTGCAGACTTCAGACCCCAAGTCCATGCCTGCAGATCTTCCCCAAGCCACAGGGTGCAACTCCTCCTCCTCCACCAATGCTTACAGCAGCAGGAATGATTAAGACCACTTTCTTACCTTTTAATTTAATTTCTCCTGTCTAAAGTCTCTCCCACAACAACCCATGTCTGCTCAGCAGCAGCCAGTGCTGTTGGGTGAGGACATGGACCTGCTGCCTCCCTGCTCGCACAGAGCATCCCTGTCGTTGACTCCATCACCACGCTTTGAAACCAAGGCTCAGATCGCCCAGAGAATTCCCCACGTCGTGCTTTTCAGTCTTGACTCATCAAAAGCTGCAGTGACAGGCAGCAGAGCCCTCAGAGCCCCATCTTCTCCCAAATGCTATAATACTCACAATAATCATAGACAACAACAACAACAGTTCCAATATCCCTCCATCCTTCACACACCAGACGACGATGAGTCAGACTCCATTTCCAAACTAAGACATCTCTCCTGCTATTCTCCCTCCCCTCCAGACTAATAGCTGACAATGTATGCCTTCCACATTAATGATAAGGGTTCAAGGGGAAAGAGGCTGCTCTCCCATTTCGCTGACATTACACTCTCCTATGTACCCACCAACATACCCTAAGGCAACAGAACTAGTAATAGGTTCCTCTAACTGCCTCCTGCATCAAATTTGACACCGGGTGCTTTCTTCTCCTTTCCCATCGCTCACCTTATAACTCTGTCATCATCATTGATTTTGACTTAAGGAGAGAAAGAAAAACCCCCCACAAACCAACCCTCTCCCCCTTCTCACACAGCACCAGGGTGGTGAAGAACAGATGCTGTGGCGACTTGGGAAGAGGCAGACCAAGGGGGCTGCTTCTATTTTGCCAGAGTCTCCATGGTGGAGAGATTGGGGCAGCAAGTTAGGAGTGTTTACTGCACTCAGCAGACTAGGTTTACAGGGCTGCTGGCTGTGGGGATGCTTCTCAGATTGCAGGCAGCACCATAGGGGGTTTTTGCTCTGAGCTCATCTTCCCACTGAGGGCTGGATTTCTTCAGCATCACTCCTTTCTCCTCCTTTTGCCGTTCTTGCACAGAAAAGGCAGCTGGAGTGATCTCTCTCCACCTTTGCACTCTCTACACTGAAAACCCTTCTGTTGCCTCCTGTCTGCAGCTGATGTGATGCCCATCCCCGACAAGTTGTGGGTCCTGGCAAGTGATGGTTTCACTATGGAGAGGCAAAGGACCTTTCCTAGCAGCCATCCTGGGGACAGTGACCGGTGTGTCCCATGGGACAATAGATGACAATTTCCTCTCGATCCAGTTATCAGGTGATCAAGCCTCTTGCTCACTCCTAGAAGAGGCATGGGCTGCTGTGCCAACCCTGGCTGCTCTCTGGCACAATGCTGCCAGGAGACACCTCAGTCCAGTTGCCAGTCCTTGTCTCTTGCAGCTGCACCCTAAGATGTGCCTTAGGAGAGACTATAACTGTGCTGGAAGGGGAAGGAACCTGTCAGAATCCCCCAGCATGAGGCAACCCTTCCTGCTGCAGCCCAGAGAAACCCTGCCTGGGTGATCTGGGAAAGCAGCAGGTTCCTTCTGTCTGGTTTCTTAGCAGATACACAGAAGTGAGTCCCCAGAGTGTGGCTGACCCGCAGCTGGTGTTTTCTTTGATTTATGTCAGAACCCATTTACGTCCTCTGCTTAAAACAATCCAGTTCGTGTCAGCAGTAAATGAAACTGTGTACCATCCAGCAGCTGTTTGGCTGCTACCTGAAATGAGTTTCACTCCAGTTCTTATCAACCAGAAATCCTTTTAATCATCAAAACTGCCACAGCCTTCTTGGAGCTGTGATGGCATGGTGATTATAACAGAGGAAGGCATATTGCAAGCCGGGGACACGGCAAGAGCCCTGGAACTGCTGGTGGCTTTATTCCAGGGTTGCAGCCACTCTGAACATAGCAACATGTGTAAATGAGAGTTGGTTTTCAGTTGTGGAGAGCAGTCTGCCGCAGACTCGGGCACTGGCAAGGTTTAACTGGAGTTGTAAGGGCAAGCCTGGGCTGAATGGGGTGTCAGCCAGCCTCTGGCATCTTCACTGCTGTCCCAGGCAGGCTCATTACTGTAATAACACAGGTGGCCATTAAGACTTGCTTATTTTGAAGCTCTTGCTACTGGTAAATCCAACAGGGTGTGCGGGGCTCAGTTCAGAAAAACCCCCGAAGAGATGGAATCTGAATTCGTGCTGCAGCTCTTACAGCCTGATGAGTCTCCTGGTAAAGGACTCAGCTAACGAGGCTGTTGGCAGCGAGTGGGAATGCTGCATGAGGAGCGGGGAATATTCGCCCAAAGCTATTCTGAATTCATTAAAGAGGATGGGAAGAGCTGGGCTGCTCCACTCAGAGCCCCAGCACGAGGCCACATAACCTGCTCGTCCCTCCGAAAACTAATGATCACAGCTTGACTAGCGAGTATCAGATGCTCTCAACATGTTCCTTGCAAACAAGCTGCAGACCAAAAGCAATTTGAAGGAATTATTTGGGAAATAATTCTAAATAATGAATGAAGGGAGAAAACTGCAAGCTGTTTACAGATAACTCACCCAGAGAAAAGAGCTGAATTTGCTGAGTAGATGATTCACTATTGATTATTTCTCCAGCTCTAGCTGTAACCTTATTTAAAGCATTAATTAAGACAAGTCTCCGTAGTTCAGCATATTCTAATCTGTTTCAGGAGGAAGAGCTCTTGAGATTTCAGCCCTGCCCTCCTAGAAGGAAATTTGGAGATTCACACCCTTCTCCCAGCTCCTGCCTGGATGAGGCAGAGGTGGAGGATGCTGAGCAGAGCTGAGCACCAGCACACAACATGTCTCGGATGGCTGAGGCATACCTCTCAGCAGGATGCAGGTCAGGGCTGGTGAGTGCCTGGGTCTGTCAGGGGAATATGGGATCCTACCTGGCTGCTGGCTGGATTTCAAATGGGACAGCTGCCTCTTGGGATAAACCCTTTAAAGACAGCCAAAGCAATCTGGCCATCCCTGCAGACGGCTGCCCTCAGATGACCGGTTGCTGAAGTCTGTCCAATAACAGTACCCCAATGCATGCTCTAAAACATGCCCTAAAATGACATGGTCTGTGCAAGTGGCCCTTGTGCCACCCAGCCCTTCAGAAAGGTCTGCAGCCCCACTATCAGCTCAGGTAACCCACAGGATGCCCAGAAGCACAAAGCTCATGGAGTTACATCAAGGAGAAGGAACCTGCATTTCTTATCAGCTCTATCAAGTGACTCCAGCTGCACCCACTGCAAATAACAGAAACTGGTATGCTCTTCAGCCAGGAACTGACACCTGTAGGCACATCTCACTGACAAGAGCACAACCTCAGCACATGCTGCTGGTACCTTACTGAGCAAGCCTCCAGCTAATGAAACAAGATTGTGTCGTCAGTAATGCATGAACATTAAAAATCCAGCAGAGCAATCCAGCACAGCAAGATTTCTGATTCAGATCCCAAAGGAACACAGCTCATGATGCTGAGAGGAAGGGGAGAGTTGTTGCTCTCCAGCTGCACTCCCCAAATAGACCCTGCAGCTTTGTTCACTCTGCAGCGCTACCAACCCCCTCAACCATCACCCCAGGACTGCCGGCACAGCACATTAAAGGCAGAGATGCTTGTTTTCCCTACATCTTGAAGAAACAAGCACATGATACCTGGCACCTAGCTGAAGCTAAAATACTCTCTTAACCAGCTGATTAGCTCAGCATTGCCCAGAGCAGGTTTACATCATTTCTGGATGACTTGGAATGTAAGGTAGAGCAAGTTCGCATCTGCGTTAAGCAAGCCCAGGATACAACTGATTTGTGCCCTCGTAACTTTGTTTCAGAAAGAAAAGCATAGACAGTGAAGTTTTAACCAGCTCTGAAATCCAGGCAACCAATGATTCTTGTCTTTTTAGCCCATTTCCATGCCTACTGTGAGTAACCATAGCTTTTCCTGACAGTTGCCCATAGTCCACATGGGTAGTTTGCCAGCAGAGCCACCAGCCCCTTTCTCACCACTCAGCACTATTTGGTGTGGTGCTCACTTGCCATCACATCATGGTCAAGCCATGACCAGCTGCACAGACCACACAGCCTTAACCTGTCCTAATTTATTCACAAAGATTTAAAGCAAGATTTCAGTCCAAGCCCTTTTCTGCAATCAGCCACAAGCTGTGTCTCACAGGGCTGAGCTCTGAGGCAAAGTTAGGCTTGACCACTAACCAGGATAGGAATGTAAAATTCAAACAGAAGCTAGCATGGTTAGTTAAAAACTTGAATGTGTGCTAAAATTCAACAATTTCAATGATTCTGCAGACTGTTTGGGGCATGGAATGAAAATGATTCCACATCAGCTTCACAAGAAATCCACACCAAGACCACAGAACTTTTGAAACAAGCATTTGAAGGACACACGGCACAACTTCCAATTTCTCTTAATCCAAATGTTCAAGCCTAATCCTTCAAGGTGACCACACAAAAGCAGAGCAGACTACATCAGTCACAGCTGCATTATTTTTTTTATATACACAAATTTTGGGGTGGAGAATGTTTCCCTGCCTGGTATGTTCATCAAAAACATGCAAGTGGGGCAAGGCAAGAAAATCTCAGTATCTCACTTCAGATCTCTCTATATCTCTGTCTCTCTCCCGTCAATCTCATGACCAACACTGAAAGTCACACACTGCCCTGGTCTCACACCACCACCACCTCATATGCCAAGTGGGTGTCGTCACAGGTGGTCACTCAGATATGTGTTCACCAGCTGCTCTGCTAGCCCTCAGCTAGCCCCATGCACAAGCCCTCATGCCAGTGTGGGGGGAGGCTGAGGGATCTGCTTTGAGCTTGGTTTTGGCTGAGCAGTGACCACGCCAGGCCAGCCCAACTCCTCCTGGTCAGGTCGCACATGATAGCACAGCTCACCATCAGACACACAAGCAAATATTTCTCACAGATATTGTCCAAAACAAAAATCCCTACCTGGACTTGAGTCCTTCCCAGGCTGTCTTCTGGTAGGGGCTTATCTGATTGTTTATCCTCTGCTGAAAGAGAGAAAACAAAAACAAAGAACAAATGCTGGTCAAACAGCAGTTTGGTTAGAAAAGATGAGATGCTTCTACATGGGGAGGAAAAGATGCACTTCATGTTTACTTTCACTACTCTCCATTGCATGTGATACACACTTAAAAACTTGCATAATTCTCTCCACCCATTTTATTTCATTTTTCCATTCATCAAACCCTTCTCTCTCCACGAGCAAGTGTGCTGCTAATTAGGACAGAACAGATTAAGTTAAAATGAGCAGTTCTCCTTGATGGTACTGCTGATTTCCCTGCCTCTCTCTAACCCCAAATCAATACAAATCTTCTGGGGAATTCAAGCAATTTTTCATTAACATGGATACAATGTGCTCCTCAAAACCAACAAAGAGATATGTGTCAGATTTAGAAGCTGAGTGAGGAAGGGTGATCAAGAGGATGAAAGACACAGAGTAGCTTTGACATAAAGCACATGTGTGCATTCCCTTACGTGTTTGTAGGTGCTGTTTTGCTTGGCTGCATTTCCTTCAGTTTGAAAAGTGTCTTTGCTTTAGGAGCAGAGTGACCTACATCCATCTTCCCTGTCACTAGGAGGTTCCATAACCCATAGAGGAGGGTACAAAACCCATGGGTTTCCTTATCAAGCTTCTGTGTTTCCTGGCCACACCTGGTTTGGCTGGGGAAGGGCAGAGACACTGGGAGCTTGGCTGTGTGTCCTCTCAGCTACAGACTTGTAGTGAACATGTGTGAACTGCAGACTTGGTAGAGCTTGTGGTGATAAACTGTCTTTGTTTCAAACAGTTCCTAGGGAACCTGGACAATAAAACTTGCCAAAGCTTCACTGGGTTCACCCTGTGCTTTATTTGCCCCACTTGAAAGCCAAACACTACCGTTGAGATTTGATCCCATTCCTTGGGAGTGATCCTGTGGGAAGAAGCCATGGTGCACATGTCCCACATGTGGGAACTGCCCAGGAAAAGCCACTCTGGCTTCTGGTAAGGAACTCACAGACTCATAGAATGTTTTGTCTAAGGAGAGACCTTTGTAAGTCATAGAATACATAGAATAAACCAGGTTGGAAGAGACCTTCAAGATCATCGCGTCCAACCCATCAACCAATCCAACACCGCCCAAACAACTAACCCACGGCACCAAGCACCCCGTCAAGTCTTCTCCTAAAAACCTCCAGTGATGGCGACTCCACCACCTCCCCAGGCAGCCCGTTCCAATGGGCAATCACTCTTTCTGTATAGAACTTTTTTCTAACATCCAGCCTGAACCTCCCCTGGCGCAGCCTGAGACTGTGTCCTCTTGTTCTGGTACTGCTTGCCTGGGAGAAGAGAAGTCACCTAGTCCAACCCCCCTGCAGTCAGCAGGGACATCTTTACCTAGATCAGGTTGCTCAGAACCCCAAACAACCTGACGCTGAATGTTTCCAGAGGTGAACCAGCAGCTTTTTCACCATCCCTTCAACATATTGAGAATGTACCAGTGGTTAGTACAACTGACAGTGATGCCAGTGGGAAATAGCTAGGCCTAAACCCCTCCATGAAACAAATACTTTGGCATGGGAGCGAGCTCCTTGCACCAGATGGACCCCCTGGTCTCTTGGTAAATCCTGTTCTTAGGCTTTGCCACAAAGAGGCTTAAAATTAATTAGCAGATTTATTTATTTTTTTTAAGAGTTCTGTGTACAAGAAGTGTGTGAGAAAGGACATTCATCAGGAGCTTTCCAACTACTTACAGGCCAAGATGAGGATTTATAGTTTGCAAGAGAGTTCCTTGTGCAACTGGCAATTTCAAACCATTCAAGGTTGCAAGCAGTTGCCCTGAACAGGAAAATATTCCCTCTTTTCCCAGAAAGACAGTCAAGAAGGAAGAAGTTTGCTCATATTCTAAAGGTGACCATTTTTACCCAAAAGCATCTGCCCCCTTTGGTCCCCATTTCCAAACCCAGCAGCAGAAGGGAGGTAAATAGGAGATGAGAGCTGATACACAGTGTGCTGTGGAAGAGGAACTTACAGTGGACAAACCACCACAAGCTTCTGCTACTGAGAGCTGTCTCTGCTCCTGCTGACCATAAACAGCTACTGAGATTGTTCTGAAAGAGTAACCCAGAACCCCCCATGACACTGAGGTGCTGGTGTGTGTCGAGAGAAGGGCAACAAAGATGGTGATGGGTCTGGAGAACAAGGCTGGTGGGGAGCAGCTGAGGTTAGCAGGGTTGTTTAGCCTGGAGAAAATGAAGCTCAGAGCAGACCTCCTCACAAATCCCTCAAAGAAGGTTGGAACCAGGTGGGGGATGGTCTCTTCTCCTTAGTAACAACTGATAGGACAATGGCCTCAAGCTGCACCAGGGGAGGTTTAGTTTGGACATTAAGAAATGTGTCTCCCCTGAAGGGGTTGTCAAGCCCTGGAATAGGCTACTCAGGGTAGTGGTGTAGATACGGTGCTGAGAGACATGGTTTAGTGGTGACCTGGCAGTGCTCAGTTAATAGATTAATTTGATGATCTGAGAGGTTTTTTCCCAACCAAAACAATTCTGTGATTCTATTTATAGCTTCTTCAGTCTTTAGTAACTCCTACAAGCATTAGTTGATTTGCACACAAGCCTCTGGTGACCAAACTTGAACCAAGCCAAAGCTGTTTTGCATCAATGTACCCTGCATGAACACCATGCTGGCTACAAACAATGAGCAAAATCCCTGGGTTTGACAGAAAACTTTCTGACTTCAGTCTTGCCTTTATGCTGTACTTTTCCCTTCTGCTTTACCATGCCTGACATTTGTGAGGAAATTCCCTTAGGAAAGAGGCTGTTGTCAGTGTTTAGCTGATGGTGTTTTAGACCAGCTCTGAGCAGTGTTGAGCAGCACTGTGTTTAAAGCTCTGTCAGTCTGCCCACTCAGGCAAGCTTGCTCCTGTCTAGCCACTCAAGCAGCACCAAAGATGGGAAATTTAAGGAGAGTTAGACTAGCTTAGAATTAGAAATGTTATTTCAAGGACTCAGAGAGCTGAAAACACAGGAAATGCTAAGCAAAAAGGACACTTGTCTGAGGTTGGTAAACCGGATTGCAACCCTCCTCCTGCTACCCTAGATTGGTCTGAGATGACAGAGAAATTTAAATCTTATCCTTTAAAACATCAGGAAAAGAAAAGCTCTGTCTTCACAGGGCTGGAAACTGCACAGAGAGAAGCTCACATGAAAAAGCTGGGTTCCCAGAACAGAAATCTTTCCCCACTCCTAATGCCAAGCAGCCAGGAAAAATCAGGAGGATGCCTGTAGCAACTTGCATCATCAATATTACTGCCCTGACCCAGTTCTTACTCTCAGTTTTCCATTCTGTCCTAATAAAGGTGGATTTCATGTACAATAATCTGAGGACAGCAGAGGTGAGGGTATTTGCTGTAAGGGAAGCATAAAGAAGATAATATTACCGGGCTAGACTACATACAGCTATAACTGTTCAAGTATTAAATCCATTTTTCACCATCAAGAGTGTTACCCAACAGCATGAGAAATACAAGCAGGAGGAAATATTCTCAAGTGAAGGAAGTGATGGTCAAAGCCTGAAGTTCGGTAAAATGCTTTTCCACTCCATGTCCTACATGCTGTCAGCACTAGGATGGAAAACTGCAGATCAGTAATTGCTAAGGACACTTCTTCTTTCTCATCCTGTCTCTATCTGTAAGGCAGGAGGATGGCAAGTTAATTAATTATCTCCAGCATCAGTTTACTTGAAGATTTCTTCTTTTTTTTTTTTTTTCCCCAGCAGTGCATCAAAGGAGACTGATGGAAGCCTTGATTAGGGGGATAATGAAGGAAATCTCTACTAGATTATATCATTTCTTGCCCGTCTGCAGCCATTCTCAAACTGGCTGCTTTTGCAGGGCCGGGAATCATGACTGGAAAATATCACAAGCATGTAAATCCACCTCAGATGCAAAATTTATGGAAAAATCCAAGTAATTGCATGTTTACCATATTTCTGTCAAAGGTCTGGAAAAGAGATATCAGACCATCTGACATGCTATAGAGCAGAGATTTTCGACATGTCCCGTTAGGGTCTGTGACTCTGTGGAGATAATCTGTATTCTGAAGTCACATCAGATGTGGATAGAGAAAATTTAATAGCTAATACAGAGCAGGAGGAGAGCAAAGACAGGAGGAGAGCATATGCTGATTGGGGTAAGACAGTCAGTTTGATAACTACCTTGTTATCTGTCCTAGGAAGCCTTTTACAGAATCACAGAATCACCAAGGTTGGAAGAGACCTCAAAGATCATCAAGTCCAACCTGTCACCACAGACCCCATGACTAAACCATGGCACCAAGTGCCATATCCAATCTCCTCTTGAACACCTCCAGGGATGTTGACTCCACCACCTCCCCGGGCATTCCAATGGCTCCTCCTAGCCATTCCAATGGCTAACAACTCTCCCTGGGAAGAACTTCCTCCTCACCTCCAGCCTAAACTTCCCCTGGCACAGCTTGAGACTGTGTCCTCTTGTTCTGCTGCTGGTTGCCTCGGAGAAGAGACCAACCCCCTCCTGGCTACAACCTCCTTTCAGGTAGTTGTAGAGAGCAATAAGGTCTCCAATGAGCCTCCTTTTCTCCAGGCTAAACAGTCCCAGTTCCCTCATCCTCTTCTCATAGGGCTTGAGCTCGAGACCTCTCCCCAGCCTCGTTGCCCTTCTCTGGACACATTCAAGTGTCTCAATGTCCTACTTAAACTGAGGGACCCAGAACTGGACTCAACAATTTTACTAACAATGACCACTAGCAGATGGTGTGCTTTATCTGATTTTTTCCCCCTTCCTTTCTAATCTTGCCTGTTTTCACCTTGTCCAGTCCTTGCCCAGTCCAGAGAAACAGGAGCCCCTTGGAGGGCCAAACTGGCTTGCACTGCAGAGAAGGGAACTTTGGTACTGCAGAGTTCCCAGCTCTCCACCCCTGTCACACCGCTGCCTCATCGTTGTCTCCACATTTGAAGTCCCTTGAGGATTTTAATGCCATTTCCCTCTTACCCAGACCGTGCACTCACTGCCAAATCTAATAGTGAGGAGAAATGAAGTGTCAGGTTCTGATCCCCCACGCATCGAGCTGATTTCTATCTCGCACAGATAAACCCCAAGCCATTCCCAAGAAGTCCCAGTGGCACATTTAAGCAATCTATTTCTTTTAAGATCAGACTGAAGATTCTTCCCTGCTGGCGACTAAACTATTGGTGACACCAGTTGTACTGACCCTTAAATGCTCAGGCACTCCACCACCAATGTCTGGAGTGAGAGTTTGGAGCAAACAAGGTGCTAACAAAGGAATGAGTCTTATAAAAGCACCATGGAGGCAGACCACCATCACCACCTCACCCATCAGAGTCATCTTGCTCTTTCACATGCATCTCCAGCACCCAGATGTCAACCTGGTAACTGTGGGTGGCATGGAGAGATGCTGCAGTCCTTACCCTGTGTCCCTCCTGTCCCCCATGACCAACAAGAGCAAGAACAAATGGTGCTATGTGAGGAGCACAAGTAAAGGCAGAGGGGGAGCAGAAAGTGTGTTATGGGGTTAAACCTCCCGGTCTGAAGTAAAGCCATTTCCTTCGGTCTCCTGCCATTTCCTTGTGGAGGCTTATCATCTCCAGCTGGGACAATATAAAGGCCCATTTAATCGAGATCCATTTAACACTGAATCACACTAACAAGATTACTTAGCCAGGGCTAATTCTGCATTTGCTGAAGTGCAGTATCCAGGGTGAGTAATCTCCGTGTGCTGGTGGCAGGTTCAGAGACAGGTTAGCCACTGGCTTAGCATCACAGACAAAACATGGAAAGTACATGGAAGACCATGACAATGAAATTGCAGCCAGTTTAGCCTATCAGGCTGTTCCCTTTCCCCTACTCAGTGTTATTTGAGATCAGTTCAGAGAGGGTTTCCTCATTACCCCATAGGATCCTAAAAGGGGAATTATTTTCTTTGTCCTCACAAGCAGCTGAGCAGCCAATATAGCAAAATCCTCTTCAGTCATTATCTGTTAAGTGCATGGCATCCTTTTTGAGTTAAATGACACAGTATTTCTTGCATGGGACTGAATTCAAAAGGTTTTGCCTTCCATCAGGAGATAACTCAAGATTTGAGTGCTAATTGAATACATTTATATGCACACAAGTGATAGGCATTCATACAATTCCTTAAAGTAGATTCTCACCATTCAGTCATTTAAAAATATAGCACTAAGGGCTCTATTATTTATGATTATTAAATCACAAATCTGAGTAGCAAAATACTTCACTCAGGGAAAGTGTGAAGAGGCTGTTTCAGAGGAAAAAAAAAAATCTCCCTTTTCAGGACTCACAGAACACCACATCAGCGCAGGAGGATGCTGGTAACTAATATTGTTTTACAGCTAAGGCTCTCAGAGTGGCTTACTCAGGTAAATGGATTAATCCTAATCACCCCTTCAAATGTTCCCAAATCCTCCAAGCAGTCAGGGCTAAGGCTGATGTGCTCTGGGGAAATATTCACTTTTTGTTGGGTATGTTGACTCTGACTCATTATGCCATCCGGGTAGGATCTGGGACATCCCCAGTCATTCCCTTCCTTGCTTTGAGAGGATGGGATCTGTTGTCACTTCAGGAGGGATTCATCTCACCTAGTGTCAGAGGTCCACAAGGCAAGTGTCTGTACTTGAGTCAGACTCCTAAATGCATAAGTGGAGAGAAATTGGAGTGAGTTGTCTGACCTATTTTAGGCAACCACCTCAAGATGAGAGCAATTGCCTGCTGGAGGTGCCCATTTCTCTCCATTGATGGCAAATGAGGTCTGAGTGCTCACTGCAGATGCTAAGAGCCAGACCCCCTCTCACAAGTCAGGTGAAATGGATCCTATCCAGCATAATCACCACCTCTCAAAAGGAGTCTCACCTTTTTTTTTTCCTTTTTGTGTGTGTGTGCCAGGGAGATTATTTTAACTGTTTGGAGAATTTCCCAGGTTTTCATTTCTGTTCAGTGTCTTTTGGCTTTTCTCCCCATTTTGGCAGACAATCATCTGGGTATGGCAACTAGGCTGTTAAAGAGATGATGGTGACAGAGCCTTGTGCCTTCCACAGAACAGAGCAACCAGAGCAATCTGGGTTTGTTTTGCAACCCAGCTGAGTGCCTCTTTTGATGCTCTGAGAGCTCATCCAGGCAAAGAACCAACCCAAGAGTAGATCAAGCCCATCTCTATAGGCTGATGGCAGGCTCTGGACTGGGCAAACTCTTTCTTCCCCTAAATGAAGATCAAAGCTATGCCAGGTCAGAATGACAAGACCGGTGACCTCCGGAGATGGTAAGATGACCTCTAGAGGTCCCTTCCAATCTCAACTGTTTCATGATTCTGTAAGAAATTAAAAGCTCTCCAGGGCAATATCTTCACACCTGGTATGGAGATTCCTACATCCAGGGCACTACTGGGGACATGCTTTGCTCCTGGTAACATGCACTCCTTCAGCACAACTGGGCAGGGAGCTCCGGAAAGATTTAAGACAAAAGACAAAGATACCTATGGGGCTGGTTGCCCTTAGGGTATGGCAGAAACTGGGTGAAAGCCTTCAGTATCATAATTTATATTCAGATTTCTAAGCCCACTTGAATCCAGCCTACATTCCATTCTCAAAGAGTGACTTAGGCACTCAAGAAACTAAACCCCGCTTAGACACTGGCTTTCAGGCCTGATATGCAAAAGCACAGAAGTGTAATGCTGCTTCATGTGCCTAATATACACCAGCTCCAGGACGAGATTAAACACTTACATCAGAGCTGGAACCAAGCCCCATGTGATTCTGGCCAAATACTGAGGTCACTTGTGAAAGTGAGATTTATGCTGAGATTTTAAACTTCTTTTAAATTGTGGTTGAAAGCTCAGACCAGAAACATACACCCCTTCCTCCCCCCACCTCGTTAAACTCAGCTACTTTAGCCATGCCCATGGTATCTGCACACAGGGAAGGCAGCTTGCTGGTCATCTCTGTGCAGGGAATTCACATATTTGATGTCCACCACCTCTTTGCAAAGTTGCCTAGAAAACAGCCAACAGATTTTTGAAGCTTTTAAGAGAAACAGGCAGGCTTGCATGAGAAATGTGCTTGTGTAAGGCTTGTTTCCTTGAGAAACAAGGTGCTCAGACAAAACATTCAGAAAACCTTCCAGTTGCCCTCATGACTTCATCCTTTACAACTGAAAGCATGCAGATTTTTAAGTATAAAAGAGAAATCAAAATCAGTCTCAAAACTATGATCAGGTCACACTGGAAATCCAAGGGACTCCTTCAGCAAGTGCTCAGAGTGTCTCCAACTATACAAAGCCAAACTCCATCCCACCTCCCTTCATTTAAACAGCAGTCAGCTAGGCCAAGAGTTTGATTGGACACTGTGGGAGAAGATGAGGTTTGAATTTCATTCCTGATACAGGCAATGACAGCATACAGTCTCATACAATCATGTCCTTGCATCACCTTCTCACCATCTTACACTCTGAACTATGGAGCCCAAAATCTCAGAGGCAGAAGCCAGCAGCCAGCTAATCTCCTGCTGCTGCAGCTGAGGCAGCTCAGTTCTTCCTGATCTGGCGGCACAAAGGATGAAGCTACTGTAGGGATGCAGGGTCAGGGTACCCTGTTTAGGCCCCTCCAAGTGCTGTGGTGCACACAGATGCGTGGCACGTGGGGGCATACAGAACCTCAGAGCTGGAGCAATGCAAGAGACGTTGCAAATGCAACCCCTACACGGTGGGGACCACAGCCCCCTCTGTCCTTGCTGCAATGGCAGACCAGTACCACACAAGCTCTGTCCACTCCAGCAACAGTTCAGTGAACGAGTTTCCAAGCATTTCCCAATTTTAACTTCCCCTAAAATATAAAATCTCCCTGGTAAAGGCACAGACTTGCACATTGCATGTTTAAGCCTGAAGCTTTCTTTCCTCGGTTGCCTTTTCTGAACCTCTCCAAAATAATCTGCTGGCTGCGGGTTGTAAAACTGCTCCATTACCTGTCATCTTGTTTTGATATAATGCCATCATCTCTAATTGGTGGGGCACAAGGGCTTGAAAGACATTAAGTCCTACCTGCACGTGTGCCGAGCTGTCACCCCAGCGTGAACACCACCCCTCCAACCTCCCCCTGTCCACCCGCCCGCCAGCTGGGCAGCAGTGCCTGACCATGCTCACAGCAACCAGAGAGGCAAAGTGCCTCGCTCCAAGCAATAGGACCAAGTAGGCTCCATGGGGATCGTTATTAACTTGGCTTTAATTACAAACTAATTTCCTCCTGCGTAGCCAGTAATTTCAAGCTCTGTGGAAGCTATAAGGAAACAATGGTGGGCCATTTCCCAGCCAAAGAAGCATAAACAAACAGACAAAAGTCAGAGCACCAAAAGAGAGCGGTGTATCTAATTGCCCCAAATGCAACAACCCGACAATTTTCCCCCAAGCTATGCAGAAAGCACTCACTTTTACTTTCCAATTCAATATTTCATTTTTAAGGCCATCCAGTTTTTGCCAAGCTATAAGGAAGACCGAGTAGGTCTTCCTAATAGGGACTGCCTGCAACCTAAAATATGCATAGGCTACCACCTCTCCATAATAAGCCGGTGCTGTAGGTTGCTCACCGGCTTGAGCGCTGCTGAAGCCATGCTTAGCAGCTGACAGATTGCAAGGAGAACTGGGGGAGCATGAAGGCTTGTTAGCAGCAAGGTTTTCCCAGCTGAGGCTCAGCCCTGCACTCATTGGCAATTCAGATCACGGAGCTGGTCCCGGTGGAGCTTCCATATGTTTCTTCCCCTGGAGGAGCGATGAATGTCAATTCACCCCTTGGGGTGCGTCAGGCGAAACTCCTCCCGACGGTGAAACGAGAGCTGACAGCAACTGGCCACAGGTGCCTGGACCAACTTCCACACATCAGCTGATTTTGCTAAAAGCCAGGTAAAAATGAAGCTCTGTTTGTTGCGTTTCCATGCACAGCGCTGGTGCGGGTGTTCCCCTCTCAAACTTACCTATGTGGAAACACGAATTAGGGTAACACACACTTACATGCCAGACCACAGGGAAATGGATGTTTATGCTGGCATCTCACCAGCACCTCTGGGATCCTCCCAGAGTTCATGACAGGACCCTGCAAATACAGCCTGTGACAGCCACAGGGAATCGGCAGCTCCATTCTCTTCTACCCACTGTGATATATTTTCCTTCCTTATGTCCACATCTTATACCAACCACTTCTTCAGAGCATTCTGCCAGCGGGTCTTGACGGGCTTTCCAGACCTTAATTAAGCTTCAAGACACCTCCATGAAGTTGACTAATATAATTAAGTGAATCTTCCAGATGAATAAGCTGAGGAGAGGTGAGATCAAACAGCAGAATGATGGAAGAACAGTTACCCAGTGGCAAAGTAGGTCACAGAGCCCAGAGCCCCATTCCTGACATCTTAGACAAATCATTGCCTTTCCCTTCCCACATCTGTGGTTGATTATGCCATGATTTTCTCCCGGGAAAGGTAGTTTGGACCATTGTCTTAACAAGAAAAAGCGGTTTCTTTTGTCAAGGAGGCATCGAGGTTGAGCTGCTTTCTATAGGCCTGCCACAAAAGGAAGCTTCTTGCAAGTACCAAGAATAGTTGTGCATGTAAATAGGATGATGTATTTTGCTATTAAGGGTGAGAGGAAGCTGCACTCCAGAGGCTTCTTTCAAAGAAACTTTCTGAAATTACAGTAATTATGTAGTTTGTATTCAAGCAATTCTCAGGTTATCTGGGTATCTACTAAAAACAATGTCTCATGAGATTTCTTTAATTGCACAGTAAGCTACAAGAATGACTCAAAAGAAAAGCACTCCGGGTCTGAGTCTTGCTAAGACCCGAGGCATGATTGGACTCATAAGTTTAAAAGGATTATCATGCACTTAAAAACGAGCATGCACCTAAACCGCTCCATGGCTGGGCCCTTGCTTAGCAAGACACTCACTTGAGACTTTTTACTGGGAGATGATATTTAGAATGAAATTGTGAAGTATTGGGGTGCTACCGGCATAAAGGGAAAATTCCCTCACTTGGGGTTGAGCTGAATATGTGATCTTTCACCTTCCTATAGACACTCTCCTTCAAAAGAGCCTTTCCCAGGAAATTCAGCAACTTCTCATTTCTTATAGTGCTCTTTAAAAGTTTTTCTTTCCTTCTTCTTCTTTTTTTTTTCCCCTTTTCTTCTGTATCCAAATGAGACAATGCTGCAGTACCCTAAGCATCACGGCCACCCCTTGTTTAGGGAGCTTAGCCCTTAGAGGCACGAGTTCCAGTGTCATCTTCTGATACAAAATTCAGCAGCAGAAGCACTTGAGAAGCAATCACTCATGTAACACTTGTCAATGAGCTTGTCTGCAGAGCTCTTGCCTGGCTTCATGCTCACCCACCTAACACAAGTGTTACCACTGTCAGGGCGCAGCCAAGAGGTCACTTGTTCTGGCTCTTTGCACCACTGACTTCTCCTCTTCCCACCTGGGATCCAGCGACAGCATCATCAAACACTCGTCCTGAGTCTGCCAGAGGGGACAAAACCACAGGACTGTGAGAAACTTCATGTGACACCACATCTCTTTAAAACGGTTGTTTCCCAGTGCTGGGGCTCTGTGGAAAGCTATGAAGTGATGGCAGCTCCTGGGACCTAAGCCATGCTCATTTTTTTGTGTGTGTGTTTTGCCTCATCTGTTTCTTTATACTTCTCCATGTCCCAAGTGGCTTTGACATAGGAATTCCTGCTTTTCATTTTTTCTGCTCTACAAGATGTCAGCAGATAACAATCCATGCTTCATTGGTGCTGTTCCATAATTGAAAGAGCCAGCAATACATCAGGCTTGGAGTCTGCAAACCCCATCAATAAGTACTCTATTACTTGGGCATAATTTTCCACCACCCCCCAGATGAGACTTAACAGGCAGTAGGGTTATATTGCTGAACCCACACTTCACTGCAAACTGTTTAAGATAATGTCTACTAAACTATAGACTATTGTCACAAATTAGTTTCTCAGACAACCAGTGTCTAGCAAAAATGTACTTAATATGCAAAGCTGTCTGTTTAGATCTATCTGTCTTCCAGTAAAGCTACCTCAGGGAAAAGAGAGCTGCAGTCCAAAATATGGTGCATGTTTTTTTCCAAGCTGACATACACAGATCCACACTTTTTGCTAGGAACAAATTTTTCCCATGTCACCAGGAGGGGTGGTTTTTTTTTTTGCCTGACTTATCCTGCATTTTCAGCCTGCAACAGAGACCTTAACAGCTTCTGCAGCACTACTGATTGTGCGAGGGCAGTGTGAAACTTGTTTGGTCTCCCTTTTTAGATTTAATGCTCTGAGCTTCTCTGTAGCACGTTAAGAATCAGCTTCCTGGTCCATTTCAACAAAATCTCGTTGAGTCCCAAGAGTTCCCCCTTTAAATAAATACCAGGGGCTCGAGTTTTAATTACTTTCTGCAGAGTGCCCTTATCAGTAGTAGCTGTGACAGGCACAGGCTACGAGTTATCTGGAAACACAACTGAGATCTCTAACTCCTTCCATGGCTTCAGCCCTTGAAGCTTGACTCATACCCATTACATATCATGTCCAGAAGCACTGCCAGAGTGTGGGCTGTGATATCTGGATAGGCAGCTCTTTCCTTCCATAGCTTATTATCCCAGAGGATCCTTAGACCCTCCCTTGTTGCTGGCACAAATAAATTGCTAAGGATTCAGTTGTGCTGTCGTTCTGTCTGCATAGCAGGCATCTCCCAAGTGTGTCACTTGTTGCACAGAGCCCTGTTCTCACTCAGTTTTCATCAGTCAGCTTTGGGGTTCTGCAAACTTCCCCAGAGTCCACTGCTTTTGTTATCTAGAGTGCCTGTTCAGGTGGTACCACTCCTTGCACCATCAAGAGTCTGCCACAGGCATCCAATGACACTGCGAGGGTGCATAGAAGAAGTGCTGGGGGAAGTGATGCCTTTCTGAAGTTCACTTGCACTCACATCTCTTCTGTGTTCCTTGATTTCAAGAACTGGTTTAAATTATTAGGAAGAAAAAGTTAATCCTTGTTTAAACTTTGCATGAAGGTGATTTTGAGTTTTGGATGGAGGATGAGGTCCTTTAATATATTATCTCAACTGAACCAACCAACCACCAGTCTAGGAACTGCCTCAGGAAACCCAGAGGGAGCATATTTAATCCTAAATCCTCCCAAATCTGTCTGCTGCAGTGCAAGCATGCTGACTATCCAACTTATTGAAGGATCTCATTACAGATTTATTTGAATACCTCCACGTTTTTATCCTTGTAACCCCCAGTGAGGCATTGCACTGCCTAGCAAGAACTATGTCCAGGGCTTCCACCTCCCACAACATTCCTTACTCCTTCTCCATCCCTCACTCACACAGCTGGTGTCTGGTCTGACTTTTCAGCCTTCAGAAACCACTGGAAATAAGAGCTGTAACCTACAGCACTTCTATTTCTGTTTAGCTGTTTTCAAAGGCTCCGAGAGCTCCGTTCCTCGATGCATCAATGCCTAAACTCTTTGATCCTTGCTTGCTGCTTTTATGTGTGGCAGAGCCATGCCTACCCTGGAGGGCACACATCTACTGCATTTTTGCCATATTGATGGTTCTGATCTGCTTCAATTCACCTTCACATCAGAAATGAGATAACCAAACTACAGACAGAACAAAAGCAGGCAGCACAGCAGCCTCAAAGTAAAAGCAGCCATAAACCTCTGCTAAACCTCATGGTTCAACACATGAACAGAGTGAAGGGAGGACCTCCCAGAGTCCTGTGCTTGGATCCAATAACCATCCATAACTACCCCTAAGGATAGTTTCTAAAGAGGGGAGAGCAATAAACAGCACTTCCCCTCTTCATTACACAACTCCAGCAATAACTATGATGAATGGCAAGGAACAACTGGGTTTCATTGCTAGATTTCCAGGCTGTGGTGTCCAACAATAGAAGCATAATAAAGACAGATGGCAGCGGATTAACTCTTCTTGCAAGGCAGCCAGTGCTGGCTGTTCAGCTGCGCTCTCCCTGACACTCAGATGCAGGAGCCTCATCCCTGGTGAATGCTCCTTGATTCTGTACAGCAGTGGTGCTGGGGGTCAGCTACGATGGGGATCAGGCACCATGCAAACCCCAGGTTTTGTTCAGACCTCAGCAATCCAATGCTGATTCTGGTCTCGTGTTCTGCTTTGAAGCACAGCTGCTAAATATGCAGAAAACTCTGAAGAAATCTAAGTGGATTTCCCACAGAATATTTCTGCTCTTTTTCAACTGATGGTATTAATTGCCTGCCTTTTTTTTTTTCTTCTTAATTTAGAAGCCTCAAAGAGATGAAAAATCCACCCCAACAACAAACCAAAACAACAAAGCACCATGACATTGTTACTGCTTTCAAGCAAAGAAGATTGCTTTTCAAAAGTTCACAGAATCACAGAGTCACCAAGGTTGGAAGTAGACCTCAAAGATCATCAAGTCCAACCTGTCACCATAGACCTCATGACTAAACCATGGCACCAAGCACCACCTCCAATCCCCTCTTGAACACCTCCAGGGATGGGGACTCCACCACCTCCCTGGGCAGCACATTCCAATGGCTAACAACTCTCTCTGTGAAGAACTTCCTCCTCACCTCCAGCCTAAACTTCCCCTGGAGCAGCTTGAGACTGTGTCCTCTTGTTCTGGTACTGATTGCCTGGGAGAAGAGACCAGCCCCCTCCTGGCTACAACCACCTTTCAGATAGTTTGTAGACAGCAATGAGGTCTCCCCTGAGCCTCCTCTTCTCCAGGCTAAACAATCCCAGCTCCCTCACCATCTCCTCATAGGGCTGTGCTCAAGGCCTCTCCCCAGCCTCGTTGCCCTTCTCTGGACACATTCAAGTGTCTCAATGCCCTTCTTAAACTGAGGAGCCCAGAACTGGACACAGTACTCAAGGTGTGGCCTAACCAGTGCTGAGTACAGGGGCGCAATGCTTTTCTGCTCCTGCTGGCCACACTATTCTTGATGCATGCCAGGATGCCATTGGCCTTCTTGGCCACCTGGGCACCCTGCTGACTCATGTTCAGGTAGCTGTCAATCAGCACCCCCAGGTCCCTTTCTGTTTGGCAGCTCTCCAGCCACTCCGACCCCAGCCTGTACCTCTGCATGGGGTTGTTGTGGCCAAAGGGCAGCAGCTGGCACTTGGACTTGTTGAATGCCATCACGTTGGACTCTGCCCATCTCTCCAGTCGGTCCAGGTCCCACTGCAGAGCCCTTCTACCCTCTAACAAATCAACATCTGCTCCTAACTTGGTGCCATCTGCAAATTTGACTCAGTCCCCTAAGTTGTTACATTTTCCCTCCCAGTTTTGCCCATCTAGCAGGAATAATGAAGATGATTTTCCATTCTTTTTCAGTGGGATTAATGCGGTCCTAAAGAGTTGGACCTGATGATTGTTTTTTTTCCAAGTGAAACGATTCCATGATTCTTATAGGTGTGCATTGGATATCATTCTAATATTACCATGAGGTTTTAAGTCAGTTCAACACACAGAGAAGGAATCGGGAGCGGGAGGGAGGAGAGCTCTGGCAGTGCATTGCCGTGTGCAAATGCACGACATTCCCTCTAAGCTTCGGCGTTAAACGGGTGCATGCACTGCCAAAATTAGCAGGGGAGGGGTCTTAACCACAACTAATTGGGTTTGTAAAACGTCTGAAGACCTTCAGATGGAAGGTGCTAACCAAAGTGAAAATTATCATTATTTCTGCTTAAGTGAAACTGCCAAGCAGCGCTGCTCCAATTAGTCATTGCAAATTCAGGTCTGTCTTGTTTGGAAGTCCGCTGTAACCAAGCTTAATTTCTGCAGATGTGGTTTGCTATTCAGGAGCATTTGCTGGGCTGAATAATTTTCAGACAGCTTTTTTTTTTTTTTTTGCCCTTTTTTTTTTTTCTGGGGGGTGTGGGGGGGTGGTGGGTGGGAACATGTTTCAATTCTCCTATTCATTATCTGTTACTCCGGATGCGTGATGGGATACACAAGGCAGCGTGTTGCTGTTTCCACTCCCTGCCTGAATGGCAGAAAGTTTATTAGATGGGAGAATAATGAGTAACCAGTAATGAATACTCTTGTTTTCATGTGAAAACAGACGAGCCTGTGAAAAGCAGAGCCTCTCCCCACTTTCTTGCCAACACATCCCCATTCACAATAATGCTCTCCAGCAGAGACAAGCCAGCAGACTCCTGATGCAGCCAAATAGTTGGCCATTCACAAACTCCAGTTTTATTGTCTTACCAGCTCTACCTACATGCCTGCCCTGAAATATGGAAGTGGCCACTGTGGGGTTGACCTGTTGTCTTTACAAAGGCAAGGCAATAAAAAATTTGAACTCCCTTGTTTGTACAATGTGCATTAACCACTCACACAGCCCTATGGGGTGGGGTGTTTTGGGGTCTCTCTTGGGCATCAGCAATTTCTCCTTACAGTGGAGGATTATTCCTGCTCTGTGGGGGCTTCTCTGCAATACCTCATCTTGTCAAATCAGTTTGGTCTACAGACTTCTGTAAGCCAATGTGCCACATCTTCTCCTAAGTAACTAGCAAAAGGATGAGTGGAAATGGCCTGAAGTTGAACCAGGGGAGGTTTAGATTGGATAGCAGGAACAATTTCTTTGCTGAAAGAAAGATCAGGCACTGGAATGGGCTGCCCAGGGAGGTGGTAGAGTCACCAACCCCAGAGTTGTTCAAAACATGTGCAGACATGGCACTTGGAACACGGTTTAATGGGCATGATAGTGCTGGGTTGATGGTTGGACTTGATTTTAGAGGTCTTCTCCAGCTGTAACAATTCTATGACTCTGTCTCCGCTCTGGTGCAAGCAACAAACACCTGACAGCGAGTCACACCGAAGTCCAATTGTACCAACCACCCCAACGTGGTAGCTCCTGAAAGCTTCCTACCTGCTGAAAGGTGGAAAGCACAAATACACCCAGATCCATTTCCTTGTTTCTGTTTTTGCTGACCGCATGGCTCCCAGTTGCATGTAATTATTTTGGTATGCTGGTGTTAATGATGTGTCCAGTTCACTTAGCCTGTTCATCAGTATTGCTGGTCATTTGCTGGTTCTTTGTTTCTTGCCTCCCAAAAGGTCAGCATATCATCAGCAAAACCAAGCACAATTCATCCATTATTTATCAAGCCAGGTTTGCTGCTCACCTGTCCCTGATTTCAAGGCCATGTTCCATCCTACATCTCAAACCTACATGGCACCTTCAGGCCCACACCTACAGGCATTTATTAAACAGAAATCATGAATTGTAAAAAGGAAGCCTGTGTTGCAGGCAGGGATTTGGCTTTGTTTTAAACACCCTGCATTTCTCAACCTCATCCCCCACCTTGGTCCTGCTGCTGCTTTGCCTTCTATTGACTGAAAAGCCATTTGTAAGTAAATCTATGCAATGAAAGACCTGCCTTTTGCTATTTGGCCTGAGATGTGGCCTGCTTTAACCCTCTGTCAGTGAAGGCTGACTACATCTGTTATTTCCTTAGCCTAACTGGTTTCTGAGTGCTCACCAGGGCTCCTTTTCACGCAGCCTGGCTGCATTATTGACATCTTCCACCAGAGCAATATTGTGGAATAGCATCCCCGGGGAAAACACAGAGCTTGTGAAATGTCCTGTGCAAAATCAGGGATGCTCAGCATCCCTCTGCCTGGGACCACAGCACCCTCTCAACAGGAGTGCCCCCCACACTGGTCCTACCTCTGTGGGAGGCATCTGCATCCTCACCAGCTCTCCAGACAGTGGGGTAGAGGTGATGCAATATGTTATCAAAGCTTCATCTGCCTCCAGGGAGTCTTTTAAATCTCAGCCCTTGAGAAGAGCAATAACCTTAAAAAAAAAAATCCCCACGAAATACCACCACATGGGACTTATTTCAAAAGGGAAATTCTAACCTACAAATAAAGGCAATAAAGAGGCAGAACTCTGCATCCCCATCGCATCTAACACGGCCCCAGAACAAGTGGAGATGTCCTGATTAGCTGCGGAGGGGGTAAAGGTGATGTCAGCCATCCCCATTGTAGCAGAGAGCTGTGGTTACACTGGAGAAGAGCCACTGAGCACCACCGAGGTCACCCCGGGGCAGCACAGCTCTCCTCTAACCCACCCCTGGGGCTCAGCTGATGGTATTCATCATATCTATTGCTCAGATTGAAAGCCAAGCTCAAGAAGTGACTCCGAACTGTGCTCCACCAGGAGGGAAGCGGGGAGAGGAGCAATGCCATCGCAGCTCTTTCCTCCCCCCCCCTATTTGTCCTGGTTATCAGACTGGAAAAGATCACCAATTACCCTCTTCCCAACCACCACTGCTCCTGCCAACAAAAGATGAAAAGCACATTTATTTCTCTTAAGTGAGATCTTTTTGTGACACATAAGGACCCTTGTATACATGACAATTACTTGTAAAAAATGTCTCTCTGTCTCCAGCACATCTGTAAATGGATTTAAGCCCATATAAAGGATGTAAAAACGGCTATAACCGCCCCAGTGCAGCTCCCGGGAAGCTCTCAACGGTGGTTTGTTTTGTTGTTTGGGGGCTGTGATTTCTTTTTTTTTCCCCTCCACATATATAAAAGCCAACACGGAACAAAAAAGGCCTGTCAGCAAAGAAAGGTAGGCACCACCTAACTAGGGAAACTTAATTTTATTTATTTTTATTGACAATTTCGAGCAACTGTTTCTCAATCATAAAAGTAAAAAGCACCGGCTCAGCTAGTCAGCCCATCATTTCTGTTTAGCTTTTTATTTGTGAGAGGAACTCTTTGGAGAGGCAATATCTTGTTTGCAGAGACACCCTAGTGGCAGCATGACATTACTCAAACCACCGAACGAGGCGCATGCAGAGAATGCAGACTCCTCCCGCAGCACCTCCAGCACTTTATGGCTCTCCCCCCGAGCGCCCCGGGGTTCCTCTGCTCCCCCACCACCTCGGCCTGCCCCATTACCACCTACTTCTAGCTTTGACGGGGAGGATGAGCAAAGCTTCACTTAATCCCAAACGCTGTCATTGTCTAGTGGGTAATTATTTGCCATTGCATATTATTATTATTATTATTATTATTGTGATGATGATGATTATTATTTTTACTATGCGTTTTTTGACAGATGCCTTACTGGGGTTCTGCCTCACTGATGTGCATCACGAACAGCACCCTAAAGCACTGGAAAACAAACAGCATCCTATAGCACTGGAGCAGGCTGCCCAGGGAGATTGTGGAGTCTCCTCCTCTGGAGACTTTCAAAACCTACCTGGATGCATTCCTGTGTAGAATACCCTAAGTGACCCTGCTTTGGCAGGGGGGTTGGATCCAATGGTCTCTTGAGGTCCCTTCCAACCTCTAATGTACTGTGATACTGTAAAGCACTATGGGATGTATCCGTGCCTGAATTACAGACATGCCACTCATACTTCACTGGCCCAGGGGCTTGTAAGAGCTAGGTTCATACAACTAAGACTAGGGGTGATGGAAAAAAATAGAAACAGGTAGATTCAGATTGGATGTTAGGAAGAGGTTCTCCATGAGGGTGGTGAGACACTGGAATATGTTACCCAGGCAGGTGGTGGAAGCCTCATCCCTGGAAGTTTTTAAGGCCAGGCTGGATGTGGATGTAAGCAACCTGATGTAGTGTGAGGTGTCCCTGCCCATGGCAGGGGGATTGGAACTGGATGATCCTTGAGGTCCCTTCCAACCCTAACAATTCTATGATTCTAACTCGTCAGGAGTCAAAGGATGCATGGAGGTAAGAAAGGAACCCAGTGGGATTTGCCAGGTAAGTAGTCTGGTTTCCAGATCCCAGCAAAGCTAGTGAGAGCCAGGCACCTAATATGCAACTGCAGTGGGTGACCCTGGTTTGGAGTGCCCTGGTCCAGCCAGTAATGGGCTGTCCTTCTGAGAGGCCAGTGACAGGCTCATTTCACTGTGATGCCAGTGATGGCTTATTCCTCTGAGAGGCCAGCATTGGGCTTAGGATACAGAAGTGATCACACTCTATGCAGCCAAGGGCTGGTTCAGTGGTGGGCTTGGCAGTGCCGGGTTAATGGCTGGACTCAATAATCTTAAAGGTCTTCTCCAAACTGAACGGTTCCATGCATCCTCCAACGGGGGCATGCAGATGAAATCCTTTCACTCAGTGGGTCGAGGTGGCCAGTTACCACAGGTAATTGAAAAATTGGGAATGAGCAGCTTGCAAGAATACATTGCTTTGGGGCAAGGCTTTGGGGCAAGGCTCTTAACAGCTTCCCAGAGCAAGTTCGTTTGGCCGCAGTGGATAATAAACTCGGTGTTGTGCTACCTTGGCATCTGTGCTCTCACACAGAGGGGAGGAAGATTCTCCACTCCCATTTGCACTCCTACCCTAACAACAGCACGGGTGTCAGGTGTCTGCAAGCTAAAGGCTTCCCTGGCTGTGGCACGACACCAGAAGCATATGCAATGAGACTGCACCTTCTGTTCACACTCCGGCAGTAATCCCGCGCAGGCAGGTTTGCTGTTAACCTCCCTAATGGAAAGTCTGTTCAGTGGCTTGTTGGCTTTGCCTCAGTTGAAGGATTATCTGCAGAGATGCAGACTGTTGATTTGTGGGCATCTTCTACAGTGAGAGCTGCAGAGATTCAAAAGAAACCCTGCAGCCTGCAGCCAGTGAGGGAAGGTGAGTTTTGCCCAAAGACAGGCCAAGGCAGTCAGACATAATTCCTACAGAAGAAATCTCTCCCTTCAGCTGGTTTAGGGAGAGGGGAAAAAAGAACTTGCCTCAGCTTAATTACAAATGTACTTCTTTCCTTTCCTCTCTTGCCACCCCTGCCCCTCACCCCCTGATAAAATGAGGGTAAAAAGCCCTGCAAATGGCAATATCCAATATTCATTAGTGGCTTGTGAGAGAGACAGAGACACACAACTCATTACTGGGTTCTTCACCTTTACCCTTGACAATGGTTATTTACATAATAACCTGACCCTTAGGTTACTCTTCATTAACAAACACATGTGCAAACATAGAAGCAGCTGGCTACAACTCATAAATATATATTGTTAACCTTGGCTTAGAAGACTTACTTTCACTTACCAAAGGAAAAAAGGGAGACACTATTTTGCATAGCTATTATCTTCTAACCTCAGTAAATGGTACAACGAGGCAGAGACTCGGCGCAGAGCCGGGTGCGCTCCAGGAAACTTCTGCTTGCAGGACGCAACACCACAGCTGGTGCAGCTCTCCATGCAAACCAGCTCCTTGTGTGTTGTCCCTGCCTGAAGCATCCTCCTCTGCCCCGTGGGGGACTGTCCCAGATAGGGGATGAGGCAGAGACCATTGATGCTGGGGGTGAGTCAGTCCAGCTCTTCTATTCCCCAAATCATCTGATGACAGCAGCTGAGCTAGACCATGGCGGGATAGTGTGCAAAGCTAGGATGGAGTAGGGAAGGACCTCTCCAGAGAAGCAGGTTTTCCAGATAAGAGTAATGGTGCCATTTTTCCTCCTGAGTAAAAGTTTCAGGCTCCATATGGAAATATTTCTGTGCATGGTCTTGCAGACCAGGATTAGAGCTTTCCTTCATGTTTATGAAGGCACCTAAACCAGATTCTGAGACTTCAATTTCACCAAACAGGTCTGGGAGCTAACTGCCATCCCTTGGTCTGACATGGATGAATTGTGCCTGTGTCTTAAGCCATGTAATATCCCTGAGCAGTGGGAAAGGTGCCCTGGAGCTTTCTGGAGCATGGACAAGTTTTTGCTCCCATCAGGTGCAACAGGTCACCTCTGTCTCAAAGGTGAGTCCCAAAGCATCACTTAGCATCATTTCCAATACCACATTTCCCAAAGTCCATTACCATATTCCCAAAACAAAGGCCCATGAGTTCTGTTCAGCCAGAGGTTGGTGGGTTTTCAGTATGCACTTCAGTGGCCACATATCAGACACATTCCCAGTAAGACAAGGCACCACCAACACCACTTGCGGGAGACCAGCCTTTGTTTTGGCCACAGCTTCATGACCAGAGCAGGTCACACAGATCATAGAATTGCTGTGTTTGGAAAAAACCTTTTAGGATACTCAAGACCAACCTTTCTCTAACTCTACCAAGCCTGGTGCTAAACTATGTCGCTCAGCACCACATCTCTGCCTCTTTTAAACACCTCCAGGGATGGGGATTTGACCACCTTCCTGGGAAGCCTGTTCCACTGCTTGGTAACCCTTTCAGTGAAGATAACATACTCCATTTCTAAATGCCCCTGCCCCTGGCTGTGATGACAGCAAGACTCTGGTGCTCAGGCTCTACCAGAAAGCTTAAGTACCAACCATATTTATAAAGGTGGGATTTTTTGTTTGGTTGAAATAGCAGATGGTCCTCAAAGAGCCAGATCCTCATCGTCCTGCATGTGGCAATGATCCAACAGATTTGCAAGACTAGAAATGCTCACCATCAGCTGCTGACAAATCCCACCACTGCCAGCACTCTGTGGATGCAGGATGGGCTTCCTGGGCCACACTGTGATCACCCTGCATTTCAGCTCCTCTCAGTTCTAATATTTACTCTTTCTTCAAGTCTTCTCCTGTCCTAGCCTAGATGCCCAGAAAGAGGCATTTTGGAGGCTGTGAGCAGAGAGAAGAGCAGCTATGGGTCTGCCTCCAGTTTGACATTTGGGGAACAAAGGAATTGCTTAATGAGAACTTAAATGAGGATAAGATGCAGTTGAAAGAGAATTCTATCTAGTGTTTACAGAGCCCAAATGTTAATTGTGTTTATGTATCAAAACCTGAAATTAACAACTCAACGTTGCAAAATCTTGCAAGAAAGCCAAACCTTGCTGTTCCAGGCAGTCTGTATTATCCACCACAAATCACTCAAAAGCCTTTTTACCTATTCACTCAGTATTTCCAAACCAATTACTAGCTTGCAGTTTGCAAAGCAGGCTGACACTTGGGGTTTCAGGCAGGGACTTCCTTCAGTCCCACTACCAATCCAACTATGTTTTAATTTAGTGAAGAGGGAAAGCATATAATTTTTTAGCTCCAGGGAAGCCAGAGGCAATCACAAATATCCCTTGAGCTGAGTCAAATTCTTCAGTTTAAAGAAGCAGGCCATTCTATTGCAATAATTGGACTTTAGTGTCCCTTTCGTTTAAAGAAACAATAGCTGATCTGGAGAGCTGATGGCTTGGACACAGGGTGGTTCACCTCTGGGACCCAAGTCACAGCCTTAACTATAATTGGAGGAACCCAGAATAGCAAGTGCCTTTCTTGCCTGGAAATAACAACAACAAATAAATAAATAATAATGGGAACAGACTGCCCAGGACAGTGGTGGAGTCACCATGCCTGGAGGGATTTGAAAGCTGTGTAGATGTGGTGTGGAGGGACATGGTTTAGTGGCGGACTTGGCATTAACTTGGTTAATGGTAGAGCTCAATGATCTTAGAGGTCTTTTCAAACCTAAAGGATTCTGTGATTTTATTCTATGAAAACAACAACAACAATAATTGTTAAAAGCAGATCAACACACCAGAGATCCACACACACAATTAGGATTTTGTTAGCATTTGGCATCTGGATGATGCTACACAAAGACAGACCTTGGGAGACAGCTTCAGGTTAATGAAGAAGAGATGGTGAAGATTGGAGCACAGGGCAAGAATTGCTGTGACTACCAGTGAGGCTGAATACACAAACCTGTACAATGCCTTTTCACCACTGCAGAGCGAAAAAGAAAGCATCTCTAGCTGGAAGATTGGCCAAGGGAGATATCCTTGGAGATTAAATGAGCAGATGGGGCCTACTGTCCTTAGATAAGGTTGATGATACTTATTAGAGAGTAAGCCAAAGAAATTAAGCTGCTTGCAATATCAAGGTGATAGCTGAGCTTCAGAGCAAAGTGGAGAGGCTGAGTAGGACTCACAAGCTTCCTACCAAGCAACAGCAGGACAAGCAACACCACCGTGCTGCACCTCCTGCAGAAGCGACTTTAATTGCTCTGCAGGCAGTGATTAGAGAGGCCTCGTCCCAGCCCCACCGGTGCACAAGGGACTGGGGAGATGAAGAGGCTTAGCTGGGGTCCTGCAAGGAGACTCTGTGGTGGCCTCAGGAGGAGAAAGCAGCTCCCCCCCCCCAACGTGCACCAACAAACCACGCTTCCCCCTGTGCCTGGCAAATGTCAGCCCCAAATTAGATACAGTAGTGGTGCTTATAAATCCCAGTTAGAAAATGCCATCATGTATTTTTAATCCACCCGCCTCGTCACTGCATAATAAAAGGAAAGGATTGCCTGGTTTGAGTGGCATTTGTAAGTAGCATGTGAAAGGGGCTAATAGAGGGAGAAAATTAGCTGCATTTATCATCTTAACTACATTCATATTACACTCACGATGCAATTGTTTAAAAATTGCGCTTTTAGAGCGGGTCCTTTGGAAAGTTTAAGCATTCCAAACAACCTCCCATTTATCCTCAGAACAAACATTACCTTAAAAAGGATTTATTCTGTCGCCCTCCTGAACTGCCAAAGGAATGGACTTTGCTGCATGGCTTTCTGGAAAGTGAAGTCAACAGCAGCAAAGCCACTCAAAACACAGGGCTTGTGGTTTATGTCAGGTGATGAAGTTGGAGGTTGGGGGGAGGGAATAAATAAATGTGGAATTGGAACCTATTCAGTGTTTGAACAAAATCCTACAGAGCATTCCCTCTGGAAACCCTCCCCTCAGTATAAATGTATAAGTTTTGAGGTGAATTAAAACAAAAAGATATATTTGACCACCCTCTTAATCTCCCATCGTTGCTCAGCATTTAAGTCATGGCAGCAAGCAGTATGTTTTCATGCCAGATTATAACATCAGACTGGAAACTCTGCAGTATTTTTGTTTTTCAATCAGTTAGGTCATCTGTTACTCAGCAGTGATTGAGACATAGTGGCTAATTCATAGCCAATTGCCATTTATGATGTAATGAAAACTCCTAAGAGGGAGCAAACCACATGAAAATCCAGGAGGGTGAAAGCAGGCACCAAACACCCTAGTGCAGCTGAGAAAACCTGGCCCAGAGGTGCAGATATTTCAAGTAGCACTATCAGTATCCCATGAATAACTACACACAACATTAACAGGCCACTTCACTTTAGGCAGTACTGTGGTAATTTTGAGGTTGTTCAGTGCACTGTCCTGATATAAATATCTTTACAAACTACTCAGTGGCTCTGTGTGAAGTTAACAGTCACAAACTGTCACCAAAGTGATGTTTTGTTCCATACCATTCCTGCACCATTTTCACTGGGCACTCCAAGGGGTATTTCTGAACAGACCCTGTCCTCTAACTCTGAATTTTGACTATGCCAAACCCATGCAAACTTGAAAATAAAGGAAATAGAAATTCCCCCAGGACTTCTTGCTAGCTGGTTTGTGCAGAGCTCCTTCAGCCTGTGTCAGGCTCTGTGCACAGCTGAGGACATGGTCCTACAGCTCTGGTACCTATGGTCCTGCCCCAACACAGCCACAGAATGACTTAGGGAAAATTCCCTTCAATGGGAGGCTTCAGCATAAAATTCCCACCTCTGGAGTCCTGGCTTCTGTTCTCCTACCTCCTGCCCCTGGGCACTTTTCTCCTCAATTAGTTTTTATCATTTCTTTTGATCCCAGGATGACCTGAGAATTTATTCTGCTGCTGAGGTGCCTTCTCTGCACATTGGCAGCAGGAGAACCAAAGTTACTCTGCCAGCTCTGCTAATATGAACTCTGGGAAGATAGGGCTTTATGTTCTCCAGGAGAGGTCCTGGCAAATCTGCAATTTCAGTCAGTGACAGTCAGATGTGTCCTGACATGGACCAAGATGTTCAAGAACACATTACAGATTCTTCTGCAAAACCTGGGGTTTCACCAGTGCTATGACACATGAGAGCCTGGAAACAAAATCTTCCAGCAGTTACATCCTGTCTGAGGCAGGGTCACCCACCCACTCTCTCCTGTCCTGCTGTGATGTCCACCTCTCCTGTGGTGCTGCGAGTCACAGAATCACCAAGGCTGGAAGAGACCTCAAAGATCATCAAGTCCAACCTGTCACCACAGACCTCATGACTAAGCCATGGCACCAAGTGCCACCTCCAATCCCCTCTTGAACACCTCCAGGGATGGGGACTCCACCACCTCCCTGGGCGGCACATTCCAATGGCTAACGACTCTCTCAGTGAAGAATTTTCTCCTCACCTCAAGCCTAAACTTCCCCTGGTGCAACTTGAAGCTGTGTCCTCTTGTTCTGGTGCTGGTTGCCTGGGTGTCAGCCTTTCTGAGAAGAGCACCTCCTTTTCCCACAGAGATGTGGGCAAGAAAAATATGCTGAAAGTAGCAAGCAAGTTTGGAGGAGGGTAAATCCCAAGAAAAATTCAGGAAAGAAGGCATTGCACTCAAGACCAAAGCTCTACAGACACCATGACATCTGCATGTTACTGCTCCGGCAGGGATGGCCCTTCCTACCGTAGGAGCTGACAAAGAACAGCTTCACTTCTCCTGCTCATTGTTGGTAGAAACAGAAATATCCAAGGCAGACTGTTGCTTCTCTTCCCAGACACACCATCTAGATCAAAGATGATCAGATAGCTTGATCACCTCTCCTGAGACGACAGGCTGAGTGAGTTTGGTCTATTCAGCCTGGAAAAGAGAAGGCTCTGGGGAGACCTTATAGCAACATTCTAGTACCTGAAGAGGGCTACAGGGAAGCTGGAGAGGGACACTTTATAAGGGCTTGTGGTGGTAGGACAAGGGGCAATGGTTTCAAACTAGAGCAGGGTTAGATTGGACTTTAGGAAGAAGTTCCTTAGTACAAGGGTGGTGAGACACTGGAACATGTTGCCCAGAGAAGTTGTGGGTGCCTCATCCCCCGAAGTGTTTAAGAGCAGGCTGAATGAAGCTTTGAGCAAGCTACTCTAGTGGAAGGTGTTCCTGCCCACAGCAGGGCGGTTGGAACTAGATGATCTTTAAGTCCCTTCCAACTCAAGCCGTTCTACGATTCTATGATCTGTGCAGAAGCTCCTGCTAGCAGGTCACCCAGCTGCCATGGAGGAAGAGTCCCCTTTACCTCTCTCCCTCCACCCCTGTCCCAAACACACTGCTTTTGCAGCTTTCCATCCATGCTCCGAGGGACTGCCCTGTCTCCCAGCGAAGCCAGCAGCACACGCTGTAGCCATGGGGAGAGCAGACAATTAGCCTGAGTCATCATTCACGTTCCTTCCCCCCTCTAGCTGCCAGCCCTCCCGCGATAAAGATGTCGCTTGTGAGGCAAAGCATCCCAGCCCGGCTTGCTGGGAGGAGTCACTGACCCACTCAGTAATTACTCATGCTAACAGCTTAACTAACATGCAAATTCCTCTGCTGACTGACAGGTAAACAGCGAGCTGGCCTGCCTGGCTCTGGGGGGAGTGGTGGGGGTGGGAGTGACAGAGATGTAAAAGCTTGTGTCAAATTCCAGATCTAACGTGGCTTCAAAGTGCAACGTGATTCATTAGCCTTATTTCATGCCCAGGATAACAAAGTTGTGGTTGCTGTGTTAATTGAGGAGGGAGGAGCAGAGGGGACTTGCTGGCACAGCAGCTCCCAGGCCACGCTTCAGGAGGGGTGCTTGGCACCTTGGCTGGTGCCTGGCTGTGGGGTTCTCTGCCTTGGAAGGAAAGGGATGTCTGCCGTCTTGTAGAATCATTCTGGATGGAAAAAACCCTCTAAGATCTTATCATAGAACTGCCTGCTTGGAAAAGACCTTACAATTATTGAGTCCAACCAGAACCTAACATCTCCCTGTACACAACTGTTGGACCATGTCCTTAAGCTCCTCATCCAGACATCCTTTAAACATCTCCAAGGATGACGACTCCACCATCTCCCTGGGCAGTCTGTTCCACTGCCTGATGACTCTTATGGTGAAGAAGTTTTTCCTAATATCCAACCTTAACCTCCTCTGGCATAACCTGAGGCCATTTCCTCTTGTCCTGTCACTTGTTACCTAGGAGAAGAGGCTGACCATCACCTTGCTACAACGACCTTTCAGGGACTTATGGAGAGCAATGAGGTCTCCCCTCAGCCTCCTTTTCTCAAGGCTGAATACCCCCACTCCATCAGCTGCTTCTCAAGACCCCTAACCAGCTTTGTTGCCCTTCTGTCATCTTCCCTCGTGCCAAATACAAGCAGCACTCTTGAGAGGCTGGAAGTCAGCTCACAGGAGCTGGAAGCTGCTCCAGGGGCTGCTTCTCCTCCAGTGTCCTCCACCCTTTCCTGCAGCCAGGCTTACCAAAGCTCCCACAGTGCTCTTTTCAAGCAGGTTGTTTGAAAACAGCAGAGAGTGGAGGCTTTGAGGGAAAAAACAAACCCACAAAAAGCAGGCTTTGAGCAAAAAGCCTCCACTTCTTGTCACGCTGATCCTTGCAGCCATGCTTACCCTTCCTGATGTCTACCAGCTCTCTCCTTGCTTTTTACCACTAACACGCTGGACCCTGTGGCCAGCCCAGAGCTCGTTAAACAAGCCCAGCTCTGGTTTAGAGGCTGAGGCAGGCAACAGGACTTATGGTAGAGGAGGTGGAAGGGAGGAAATTGCAAACCTGAATTTAAGCCACGGTTTGGAGTGATCTAAAGCAGCCACTAAGCCTGACAGCTCCCTCATTTCCTGCTCCTCGCAGAGTTTCTGCCCTGAGGTTTGTTGATGCTGGCTCACGTTCAAGAACCTGAAGAAATTCCTCCTGTGCCACAATGCAAAGCAACCTCTGGATCCTAACAGGGTTGGAAAGGAGGCATGACAGGGGAGAGTGCTCCGATTAGCATCCTAAAAACGTGGGCGAAACCAAGGCAGGGCCTCACACATCGACACCCAGCAGTTGTGTCTTGCTGCTGAGCACTGGTTCCGGTCTGTGGAGGAGGATTTGATTGTTACTGACATTACAGGGTCTGCAGACAACGTGGGCTGGGGTGCTGCGGTGCTGGGTGAGTGTGATGGCAGAGCCAGAGGCTGCTCTCTCCCATCAGCCATCCCAAGCCTTCCCACTCAGATGGTGAGCTCAGGCTTTAACAGACAGAAAATAAGGGGCCAGCTCAAGGTTGCACAGCTCAGTGCCCACTGCCCAGCCCCATGACCCTGGTCTCAATGACAAACTCTTCAGCTTGCTAAAATGAGGTAAAGGAAGAGAAAATATCTGAGAACAAGGAAGCGAAGTGATGCCAAACTTGGCCTGCAGAGGAGAGGGGTACCTGTGCAGCAGTCCCCAGCATGGAGACAGGCAAAGAGTGAGGATCCCACTGGCGGAGGAGACTCCAGAGTCCAGTAGGCTGCATGGTACTGCCATAAACACAACCAACAGCCTCATCTGCCAGCCTGGTGCCAGCAGCCACCACTCCTGGGCTGATTCATCCCTCCCTGCATCCTTCTCCCCACGTATTTAGTTCTTTTAAGTGGCTGTAAAACCCATCTGTCATCTGTAGCAGCTTGCTGGGGACAAGCAGAGGGGACCATGCTGTCCCAGGTGGGAGGCTGCTGGCCCCCCATTAACCATCTTCACTTTCCCGGGAGTCATTTATTTATTTATTTATTTGGCGGGGGCAAACCTCTGGCATCAGCGCTCTGCAGAGAGCCTGCTTACAGCTCCAAAAAGCACCTCTATTATTCTCAGGCCATTTGGTAGTGGTTGCCATGGAGATCAAAAGCAAAATGGCATGCAAATCAACACCAGCCCCGCGCTCAATAACAACGGGGAAAGGGCAGCCGGATAAGACGAGGAAAAGAAGAAGGAAAAAAAATATAATAAACCCACTTGAAATGCTTCAACCTGCATTGCTGGCTGTGATTAGATCTAGAAGGCAAGAAAAATACCCCTAATGGGTTACACCAAAGGGCTTGAAAATACAACTGGGCTGTGGCCTGTGTGATGGTTTCAATATAACCTCCCTCCACATCCACACGTGCCCGTGTACATACAGATATTAAAGTGGAGCACACACTTTAGAGTGATAAATTTATGCAATGATTTCTCACTACAAGCTCCTTTTTATTTTTCCCCCCCTCCAGTCTCCAGACTCTCCCCACACAGCTGCCAGCCTCCCATCAGCAATCTGTGGTAGCACTGTGTTGTAAACCAATCTCATCCCGACTCTCCTGTCCTTCTCCTCCCCGGGGAGGGGTGGCACACGCTGTCATTTCAAGCTGTGCTGCTGTACAGGTAGGAGCGTAGGCAGCACTGCTGCTCTGAGGAGCTGCCTGTGCGTATTCGGTTCTGCCCATCTGAAAAATTCACTCCTGCCAGCAATTTCATAGAATCACAGAATCATTTCCACTGGAAAAGACTTTTAAGATCTTCAAGTCCCACCATTAACCCAGCACTGCCAGGTTACCACTAAACCACATCCCTCAACACCACATACACAGGGCTTTTAAATCCCTCCAGGGATGATGACCCTGCCACTGCCCTGGGAGGCCTATTCCAGGGCTTGACAACCCTTTGGGGGAAGAAATTGTTCCTAATGTCCAGTCTAAGCCCTCTCTGGTGCAACTTATGGCTGTTCCTTCTTGTCCTATTGCTTGTTTCTTCAAGAGACCAGCCTCTACCTGTCTCCAACCTCCTTTCAGGCAGTTGTAGAGAGGCAGAAGGTCTTCCTTCAACCTCCTTTTCTCTGGGCTGAACAACCCCAGTTCCCTCGGCTGTTCCTCACAAGACTGGTTCTCCAGACCTTTCACCACCTTCACTGCTGTTCTTTGGACATGCTCCATCCTCTCAATGTGCCCCTGGTGTGAGGGGCACAAAACTGAATCCAGTGTTTGAGGTGAGACCTCACCAGAGCTTGATTTCTCCACAGCTCAAGAGCCTATGGAAAACAAGCTCTGTGCAGCTCCCAAATGGTAAAACCTAGCACCAGCTGCCTGTTTTGTTCACAACTTCTACCCTTAGGTGTTGCAATCACTAAGATAAATGTAAGGGTGCAGATGCAAACATTGAGAGATGAGATTTTTGGGTACTCTGCCTGGTATCATGGGTTCTGTTTTCTTCCAGGGCATGCTGAACCCCAGCCCTGCTGCTGGCAGAGGGAGGGTGTTCACTGAACGAGCAGCTCTTGAGCATTTTGTTTTCCCTTTATTGTTAACAGGCAAACTCAAGCTTTCACACAAATCAACCCTGCTTTGAAGACAGAATTACTCATTTTTCACAGGCCTGCCCACAGCATTGCAGCTACACTACTTAGTGCTTCAGAAATATGAATGAATTTGTTCCGCGCCACAACAGGCACCATTAACACCACAGCCCTTATCCACACAGACAGGGAACAAAGACCTGGGAGAGATAAGAAGCAGGTACTTGGGATGAGGATACTTGGTTTTTCCAGGTATGCACCAGACAACAGTGCATTGCCTCCAGGGATATATCTTGCCAATTCCACCTCCAAAGCAGAGCCCAGCAACCCAAGCCAAAAAGAGGGCAGCACATAACTGAGAGCCCATCAGTGAAAAGTTTGGCCAAGGGACCCCAGATGAGTCCTGGGAATGGTGATTTTCCAAAGGTTTCAAACTTAGACTAGCAAAAGCCAATGCTTTTCCACAAAAATTCAGCTCCTGCCAAATTCCAGCAACTTCTTCCAAAATATTTTGGGTATGTTTATCCACAAGGACCTTGGAGACTGATGGATGTGACTGAGCTCCAGCAAAGCAGCTCACAAAGGAAGAACTGCAAGATTTGTTTGCTGGAAAAAAAGCAGGGAGAAGGAGAAGAAAGAATGATGGACAAGTTGGTCCCCAGAACAGGGGCTGGAACCAAAACAAGAGGAGAGTTGCCCTTAGCTCAGAGTAACCTCCCTGGTGATATAGAATCATTAAGCTTGGAAAAGACCTTTGACATCATCGAGTCCAACCATGATCTAACTCTGCATCTTTGTGAGAATTTCTATCTACAAAGGGCCATGGTGCTTGTTGTGCAAAGGCCTCACAGTCCTTTCTTGGGAACTTCCCAAAGTACCATAAATTCCTACCTTGTTTTTAGCAAGCTCATTATCAAACCCACATGCTGTCAACACACACCACTTCTCCATCCCTTAAGCCCAGTGCTATAAGCACACCTGATAGCTAATGCTGCAGCGTGGTGAGATCTTCACCAAGTCCTTATTTTGAACCTATTTTAAAGCTCTCAAATGGAAAGTGCTGCAGAAATACTGAATTATTACCACCAAAGACACTCCAAAGCCAAGCACTGGGCTCTGAAAACAGGTGTGAAGTGGCTTTAGCAGAGCTAAAGAGCAAGTGAGCAGTTCCCTGTGCATCGAGCAAATCTGTGCTCTTGACTCTGCTGTAGGGAAAAAGGGTTTTAAAGGGCATGGTGAGAGCATTGGGAAGCACTAGGCTGGGCTGCTGCTGTGTCCTGCCATCCTTGCCACTGGCAACATGTGCCAGGGAGGGCTGTGCCCTGGCTGTGGAAACTGTCCCAGGATGAGAAAACATGGAGAAGAATTGGTGCCTTGGAGCTGGTGGGTTTGGGTTTTTTTAAATACTGGTTTTATTTTAAGCTAGACTCACTCCTAGCAGGATTCAGACTTAAGATGTTTCAAACTCTGCCTCCATCCTGAGTTTTGGACACTCATTTTCAGGCTGATAAGGAGTAGAAGACAAAGCATGGGTTTGTTTCCCAGCAGCAGGGTTGGATGAGTGCACTTGAGCCCAGCAATTCAGAACTGTGTGCTTCCAGTGCAAAAATCACATTTCTCCTCCTCACAGGAGCCAGCTAACTTCTCTTTGGGGTGCTGAAAACCAATTATTTCTGGGCAAAAGCTTTTAACCTCAGTCATACTTCCCTCTGATTTGAAGCATCCCAGTGCCATGAAGCTTTGCTGCACAGAATCATAGAATGCCCTGGGTTGGAAGGGACCCCTAAAGGTCATCTTGTCTAACTCCTGTGGAGTGAGCAGGGACATCCTTAGCTACACCAGGTTGCTCAGAGCCCTATCAAGATTGACCTCCAATATCTCCAGGAATGGGGTCTCCACCACCTCTGTGGGCAACTTATTCCAGTATTTCACTACCCTCATTGTGAAGAACTGCTTCCTAATGTCCAACCTAAATCTACCCTGCTCTAGTTTAAAACCATAGCCCCTTGTCCTAGCACTACATGTTCCTGTAAACAATTGTTCCCCAGCCTTCCTGTAGGTCCTCTTCAGGTACTCAAATGCCACTAGATGGTCTCTCCAGAGCCTCCTCTTCTCCAGGAAGAACAACCCTAACTCTCCCAGCTTGCCTTCCTAGGAGAGGTGCTCCAGCCCTCTAATCATCATTGTAGCCTTACTCTGCACCTGCTCCAGCAGGTTCATGTCCTTACAGAGCTGAATACAGTACTCCAGGAGAGGTCTCAACAGAGCAGAGTGGCAGAATCACCTCTCCACTAGCCACACTGCTTCCAATTCAGCCCAGGAAACCAGTGGCCTTCTGCACTGCAAGAGCACACTGCTGGCTCATCTCCAGCTTCTCATCCACCCCTGCCACCCAAAATGCTTTTCTACAGGGCCACTCTCAAGTCTCATCATCCCCCAGCTTGGATTGATAACAAGGATTGCAACCCATGCCCACATCCAGCAACATGTGCCTCCTTGTGCCACCCATTGCAAGACCCTATCCACCTCCTCTGAAATAGAAGTGGGTAGATTCAGGTTGAATGTTAGGAAGAAATTCTTCACCATGAGGGTGGTGAGACACTGGAACAGGTGGTGGAAGCCTCATCCCTGGAGGTTTTCAAAGCCAGGCTGGATGTAGCTCTGAGCAATCTGATCTAGTGCGAGGTGTCCCTGCCCATGGCAAGGGGGTTGGAACTGACTGAGCCTCGAGGTGCCTTCCAACCCTGACAATTCTATGATTCTATTTTAAGCCCAGGATAAGCTTTTGCTTTGCCACTGCCTTTGCATTACTGAAGGAGTTAATTGGGAACCATCTCCTTCACCTCATCAGCGTCGGAGCCCCTCGCTGCAGCGCGGCAGTGGCGCGTGGAGCACACACCTTCCTAATTACGTTTATTCACAGAAATCAAAAGGAGAGGGAAGCAGTTGAGTAAAGGTCACATTAATAATACAGGCTGAAAAAGTCTGGGGGTGGATATTTTCATTAAAGGCACATTTGACTGAAGGGGACGGTTCAGGTTTGGGCTGGCAGTGCTGCTCTAGGAGGCCATCACTACGAGCAGGGAGGTTTGGCTATTTTTCCTGTCATCACCTGCTCTCTGCTGCAAAGCTGCTTTCTTCCCAGGAAATGCCAATGCCACTCCATGTGCTCCAGCCTCTCACCTGGCCAAGGTATCACAGAAGAGCTATTTCTGCCTCCATTGCAGCTGCAAAATTCATGCCAACCTCTGCTTCTGCATCCAGAGGGGACTCATACAACATCCCATTTACTGTGCCCAGCCCCAGCCACACCAGGGCTGCTGTAGCTCCAGCTAGAACAGAATAGAATAGAATAGAATAGAATAGAATAGAATAGACCAGAAGAGACCTTCAAGTTCATTGCATCCAACCCATCATCCAACACCGTCTAATCAGCTAAACCATGGCACCAAGCACCCCATCCAGTCTCCTCCTAAACATCTCTAATGATGGTGACTCCACCACCTCCCCAGGCAGCCCATTCCAATGGGCAGTCACTCTCTCCATGAAGAATTTCTTCCTAACATCCAGTCTAAACCTCCCCTGGTGCAGCTTGAGACTGTGTCCTCTTGTTCTGGTGCTGGTTGCCTGGGCATCAGCCTTTCTGAGAAGAGCGCCTCCTTTTCCCACAGAGAAGTGGGCAAGAAAAATATGCTGAAAGTAGCAAGCATAGAGAAGAGACCAACCCCCACCTGGCTACAACCTCCCTTCAGGTAGTTGTAGAGAGCAATAAGGTCTCCCCTGAGCCTCCTCTTCTCCAGGCTAAGCAACTTAAGAGCCTTCAGTGGATAGAGCTACCACTGCCATCTAAATAATCACCCAAGGGTAAGTTCTCAAGTTGCTAGGTCCATGCCCAAAGACTCCATCTTGCTATCTTTGAGACCAGTCAGCCCTGTAATCCAACCTCACCATGGTGTACACAGAGCATCAAGTAAACTGAAGGGTTCTGGGGCATAAAAGGTCATATTAGCTCCATTTTTCTAAGCACAAAATGGCAATAAACTGAGACTTAAGAATTTGCTTATTGGATTTGGGTAGCTGAAGAAGAATGCATTGGCCAGTCCTGCAACACCCCATCCAGACCCCCTCTGCTACAGAGGAAGTCTTCCCACGCATCTCACACATGCATCTCCCTCAGTTTCTTGGTTTTCTCTTTATTCCCATTTCCCCCAAAGCACCTTTTCTTCAAGGCCAATGTTCAGTACCCCTCAAGACCCACTTCAAAGACAGATGATAATGAACAGGTGGGAAGGTGCCCAACCATCACAGGAGGTGCCAAAAATGCTTCTGGGAGCTGCTTAACCTGACAGCTACTGCAGACAGCCATCCCCATCACAGCTGTCTGAACAACACATTTGCCAATTAAGTTAATACACTCAAATCCCTCCTATCCACCAGAAAGGGCAGAGCAAATCCAGGTGAAAGAGAGAGGAGTCTTACAAGCCTCCTATGTGTCACATGGCAGAAGAACAAAGGTAAAGGGAAAAAAAAAATTAGAAAATCCATTGAAACTCACTATTAATTACTGCAAGGTACTGGAGGCCTCATTTTATACCCTGGCCTGCAGCTCTGCAAGGAGGGCAGGGACAGGAATATGTCCAGGAATGCCTACATGACATGGCTCCTTGCAATGAGCTTTTGGGAGCTGAGTGGCTCCACAGTTATTTTAGATGAGGCACAGCTAAAATTCCACTGCTTACACCTGGGTGCACACAGCCCTGAGCTCCCAGCTCAGGTGCATGATGGTGCTGCAGTTGCTGTGGGACACTGCAGATGGGAAGACAGCCCTTAGAGGTAAAAGCTATTCCTGAAGGTCCTCAAAAAAAAGGAGTTATTAGAGAGAATCTGGGTCCTTAGAGCAAAACATTTCAGGCTGAAGGAGCAGCTTGTGTTCCCTCAACCCTTTGCTTTTTCCAGCTACAGCAGTTAGTCTAAAAAAAAAATAAATTAAAAAAATCCCCCAAACCAACCAAACTAAAACCCATCCCCCCTCAAAACAAAACCAAACCAACTCCCCCAAACCAATAAAACCCACACAATGTGTTTGTTGTTCTTATTCACCTTGCCTCTGTTTTGAGTTGCCTTGGGTTCAGATTATGGCTCCTGCCCCATATAGAAACTGCCAAGGCTGGCCCAAGAGCTGCTTGCTGCTCATGAGCATCCTCCATTCCCAGGACTCTGTTGAAGATGGCTTAGGTGCTCATCACACCTAGTTTTGGCATGGGGTGGTGATGTCCCTACGCTCCCCCAGCAAAGGAGGCAGCATCCTCCTGGAACTGCTTGGTGAGAAGCCACCAGTGGAAAGCAGCTGTCTAGGGACAGCTGGTATCAGAGGTGCTGGGCAGGGACAGGGACCTCCCTAGGGTGGACAAACAGAAGCTGTAGCAGACATGACCCACCTGCAAAGAAAGGCTGGATGAGCTGGGTTTTGGTCTGCAAGAGGCTGAAAGGGGTGGAAATAATCCAGGCTGCTGTAATGAACCTAGCAGGCAATTGTTTCCCATGTCCTTAGGGACATCACAAAGCCATCAGCTTAATTTGCAGGAAGGACTTACAGGAATAACAATATATATACAATACAGATTTGGACCTATCTATTAAATATATATACACTTAGTGTCATTTCACCTGTATATATTAGCTGTATAATTAATAAACATAAAATACTTTAATATCTCAGTATGAATAATAAATACATTTATTAAATGTATAATTAATGCACCTTCCCATGCACACACACATACACATGAAGGAAACCCCTTTCTGTCTGGTGGCTCTGGTTAACTCCCAGAACCAGCTGTGTGAAGGAGCTGGGAGACTTGCTCCTTTGAAGGTTTTAAAGAACAGGTTAGACAAGAGCACTTCGGCTGTGCCCCCGCTGAGGGCTGTGGAGCATCTCTGGAGGACAAGGTTTCTGCTTCTGCAAACCACAGAGCTCTGCCCCATCCCAGTCTGTGGTCCTGCTGAGGCCTACTATTTACTGCAGATTTTCTTTCATTTAAAAAATAAAATCAATTGAAAATGAGACATAAAAAGCCCTCAGCAAAGAGCAGCAAGTGACAGCTCCCAACTGTGAGACAGTTTGGTTCCTCTGTCACGGTGGCAGGGAAAAGCCATGTGCGGTGCACAGGGCAAGCACTAACCTCAGGTATAATGGCTAAAGAGAGAGTGGCCCAGGGAATACCTGAGCAGATAAATCAGAGACCACAGCACTGGCATGAAGTTCTCCATCTACTGTTGAGATATCCCCTTCCCTAGGCTGGCCCAGGCTTCTGCTCCAGGAGGTTGAGAGGGAGGAAAATGAGCCATGCTGCAGAGATGCAATGGTACATCCCTCCAAGGCTGGACCAAACCCAGCCATGGGGCAGGAGAAGGGGCCTGGTGACAGATGCATGAACAGAGAAGAGGTCACCTGTAGCCATTGAACATCAAGTGAAGGATGCTTCGTGGACAGGAGAAGGACCAGGCATGGATGAGGTCAGAGGAACAGGCTGCCCTGGACCAAGGTAACCCCACAGCACCAGGAAAGGCAGAGGTGAGAGGTGGCATCTCTCTGCTTTAGGGAGTCATCCTCAGGTGAAATTGCTCTGCCCTCCTTCCTGAGCCATGGGCAAAGGACCTAATAAAGACTGTCAGTGGGTGATGGGTGGCTAAGATAGGGAACAAGATACAGTAAATAATGGAGGCAAAACTCTTCCACATGGGGGAAGGGGGAAATTTCAGTAAAATATCACCAACCTATTGGAAAACTGAACTGAAATGAATTAGGAGGATGGTTAAAGCATGAGGCTCATATATAACAGCAGAAGGTCTCATATTTATCAAGAGATGTGACCAATTTGCTGCATGAAGCAGGGACATCTGTCAACTCTATGAGCTGCAATTAGCTGCTACTCTGCTACCCAAAAGAGGTCACCAGAAACTACAGGTTCTCCCTTCCTCACAGAAAAACTCCTGGGCTCTGCATTTCCATTAAAACCAATTGCAAGTTCAGTCTTCAACATGATTGAATGGTCTGGTGGAGTGATGGCTTTTGTGAGCCCTGTAGTTTGTCTTGTGGAACACCAGTTACAGCCTGACACAGCCCTGCCAGCTCAAGGGTGCACAGGCTGTGTCTGCCTGCCTCGCCCAGAGAGGTCCACGCTGGGAGCTGGGCTGTGCACAGGACTGGTGCTAGATTTTTTTTTTAATTACCTTTCATTAATTAGTCTTGTGGCTTACAGCATCACTTGAGGGAGCACTCATTGTAGGAGGTCTCGCGTGCAGCTCTAACCTGTCACCACCTGTACTGACCCACAGGTCCTCCTGTCCTCCAGCATTCTGCAGGCATCCCCTGTCACTCCAGGTCCCGTCACTGCTGGCACCGCCTGGGCTTTGCAACCCAAAAATAAACTTTATTTTGGGGCTTTATTTTCTGATGGGTTGTTGAGAGCCCTTTTCTACAGCAACGCTGGCAGCTTCTTTACCACAATCTGAGAGCGAATCTCTAACAAATAATCCATGAGATGAGTTTCACTTCTGCTCAGGAGCAGCCTGTGAGCTGCGGCTTTCTCAAGCTGAGATAAATGTTCCCTTAATGATTTCTGCAAGTATTGCACAGCCTGGCACTGGCTCACAAACTGTTTCTTTCACTGCTCTGAGTGCACAGAGGAGCCCTGCCACGTTTCCCTGTGGGATGCTTGGAAACTGATTTCTTGTGCTGGTGTTTGTGACCAGACTTCACCCCTCGCTGCCCACAAACCTTCTGGAGGAGCTGAGGGTGTTTGCTGCCTCCTTGCACCAAGGTGGTGTGGAGAATTAGCAGCAAAACCCCAAAGGGGCCCAAAGGCAGGCAGAGGGAATTGTTTCCTGTTTTGAACTGCTAATTGCAGAACGGGATGAAGTCATGATCAGACCGCAGAAGGAGGGGAAGGAGATGGGAGATAAACAGGTCTGTGAGCTCATGTGCTGCATCAGGTGGTGCCAGCAGATGTGCTGGGGCCGCTGCCGAGCTTGTCCTCCCCCTTCCCACTCCCATCAATCCAGCCCTTGTCTGCACCACCTTTTAAAAGCAGCTCTTGCCCCCTCTCGACAAATCTTTGCTGCACACATCGGTAATATCAAATTAATTCAATTGAATTAATAACAGTAATTAATTCATGCATATTAGCATAACACCATGCATCATAGATAGAGGCTAATAAATGCAATACTGATTTTCTTAATCGACTTCTTCGGCTGCCATGTGTCTTAGTCAAAGGGAAGCTGTGGGGTCTTCCCCTCTTTTCTAAATGCGTCCAGGAAGACAAAACAAAACCAACACAACCTAAAAAACCACCTAAGAGACCCAAAGGTATTTCTGATTCAGAATGCACTTCTGCAGCAACGACGACAACAACAAGTATGGGCTTTGAACTCTCAGTTCCCTGCAAGCTGGCCAGGTCACAGGCTGTGGTCTGGGGATATTTAAAGATCACCTTGCAAGCGTTCCCTTGTAAGGCTCTCTGACAGAGTCATGGCTTCAAAAGCAGAGAAAGGAGCAGGAGTGGCCAGTGACCACTGTAATAATCATATATCTGGATATTATTTTCTCCTCTCACACACGGTTATTAAGAGACGATGCGGGTCTTAAAGCTAGAACCTTTTGCTCTGGGAAAATTGTATGTGACACTTTACATACGGATTAGATAATTAATGTATGTCCTGATTTCTTCCACCATAACATAAAAAGGGTGAGAGCAGTGCTATAATTCCAGATAATTAAAGAGTGAACGAGTTACAGTAGCCTCCACTGCAGTGGGAATGCTGCCCACTGTCATTAGAGCTGGAGAAGCTCTCTCCATTCTTCACACCTCAGCCATCAGCTGAGCTCTGCTCCCCAGAGACCATCCAGCACCGTGGCTGTGGCACCTGCTGGCTCTGGTCACCACTGTTGCTGACCACTGCCATCAAGCACTGTCCAGCTCCCTTCCTGCAATTTCAAAATGCTGAAAGGAGGCAAGATCCTGAACTCCCAACAGCTGAACTGCAAAGTACACTCCAAGAAACAACCAAGTTGGTTTTGCTTCAAGCAGATGAGCTCATCCCTGTGGGGTCTGGGCTGCTCTGCACAGCTGGGCACACAGAGCTAGGACCAAGGGCAGCCAGCTGTGGCAGGCATGCTGAGCCACCTCATCACTGCTTCAGAATCTCAGAGTGCCCAGTAAATAGCTTAACGGCTCCAGCTCATAACGCCTCTACTCCTAAACAACCTAAGGGCATCAGGAAGGACAAGTGAAAACCTGCGCTGGGTACACGAGCCTGGCAGAGCAGGAAGGATCAGGGTCATGCTAAAATGACATGCAAGCTCCCAAAAAAAGGACCAGCAGGAAGGGCTGCAGGGGAGGAACACTCTGCAACACCAGAGCAGCTTGCAGCGGCCCTGGTCTGGCCAAGAGTGGGTGCCACCTGTGTGGCATGGTGAGGATAGCCAGCCCCAGAGCACCTGGGCGAGCACAGCAGAGGAGTTCAAGTGTGTCTGTAGGCATTAGAGATGCAGCAGCAGAAGACAGATCCCTATCAGCAGCAATATGCCTCATGTTTGCACCAAGCCAGATTTGCATTAAGCCCAAACCAGTTTTTTCCAGCAAGGCAGGAAAGATGTGCTCATTTAATGTAAAGAAAATGCATGCCTGTGCATGGGCACAGAGTATCTTTTGAAATCCCTGCAGGACCTCCCTGCCTGCTGTGATCAAACATTAAAATCTAGAGCTGTCACTAAGCAAAACAAACACAAACTGTCTGTGCTTTCATCTGCACAGCGTCCTGCACCATGCCCCACCGCCGTGCTCCTGCCACCCCCAGGGCTCCCTGCCGGCACCCACTGCTGCCCTGGGACTTGTGCCAGGCCTTGGGGGGAGGGGGGGGCACACACAATAGCAGCACCCAAGGCACACTGCAGTGTGACACTGCACTCTTAACAGCCAGGTGTGCCTTGGTCTGATCTCACAGCAGGAAAGCACTGGCCCAGTTCTAGCTTGGTGCAGCTTTTAGTGGGTCTCTGTCCTGAGTGGGTGCAGCGCCCATTTCTTGTTTGCCCCCAGCGAGCGAGCAAATATAAGCAACTAACTGGTGAAGGCACGCAAGCAGCCCCGGGGTGAGCAGGCTGGGTCACAGGGCAATGTCCCCCTTCACTTGTCGCATCTGTGTGTGTCAAACCTCCCTCTTCCTGTGCAGCTGAGCTCGGTTCCCAGAATAAAACAAAACACAACACAAAAGCCACCCAGCCCAGCTGCAGAGCTCTCAGACAGGCTCGTCTCATTTACTGTGGCTTGAGCACAGACTCACTCAGGAGAGGAAAGCAAGGGCCGTAGGTGAATAATTTCCCCTTTCGGGCTCCTCGCTCCATCTCGCCGCGCTGCCTTCTGCAGCCTTTGTTTACCCGAGCGGCTGCTCCTCCATCACATCACTCAATGTGTCTTAAGTGCTCACTGCTCTCTCCCAGCTCCCCAGCATCCTGGCAATTTTGTATTTAAAACACTAATAATAATACAATAATAAGCCAGACGTGTTATTGTTTCTCCTCCTGCAGGATCTCCTAAGGCTCTGGAAGTCTCCAACGTCTGACCGCAAGCCTGATAAATGCTCGCCTTCAGCCATGCACTTTCTTGTACCACCTTTGAAATATGTATGCACATGTTATGCAGTGTGGATGCATATCAATGCCATATCTACCTTTGCATATTAAATCATCGCCACATCTTCACTGGCAGTAAAATATGCAGAGCATATGCTAAAGACAGCATCTTCCCCACCGAACCAGAGCAGCCCTCCCCCTGCGTGCTCTCCCCCAGCACAGGCTGCCAAGCCCAGGTATTTCAGCCCCTCTCCTTTGTTCTGCTACAAGGAGAGGTGTGTTTTTTATTTATTACTTTCTATTCCTCCCCCCCCCCCCCCCCCACACACATTGCTTTCACAGTTTTAAGGGCTTTATGTTACTGCCTACTTACAAGCAGGAGTTGTAGCCTAACACCTCCTCTCTTTTATCAGAGGGAGGACAAACAAGAGAGACTATGGGAAAGGTCCCTGAAATAACAAGCCAGCGGGAGCCTGGGATTGTCTTCCCTGTATTTACCCTCTCACATTACACAGACCTGAAGAGGCAATCAGGGATTTCAGACCGACCTAAAGCCCTGCCATTACTGCTATCCCATCTCCTATTTTTACACCTGAACAGTCAAACCTGCCTGACACAAGATTTGAGTCACAAAAGGGGAGAATGAGATACTTCTGATGGAGAGTGAGAGGATTCACTTGGATAATCACTGGGATAAAAGCCAGCAATAAGAATAATCTATTTTGGGGCATAAACCAGCAACTAGGTGCTGGGATTAGGCAAAAACCTCGTATTGTCAAGGTCTGCTCCTTAGAAGGAGCCTTAGTCCTGCTCTTGGCAGCTGCAGATCTGTGCTACATAGAGTCAAGACCCCAGAGCCTCTCCCAGTATGGGGGTTCCCACTCTGCTGGCTTAAGAGAAATGCTAAAATTTACAATGGGGTCACCCAAATTCACACACAAAATGTGTGCCACCTCCTCTTTGGACTAACAGAGGTGGTTTGCCCAAAATGAGCCCTTGGTCGTCTGAACACTCATACAAGGGGGTGTCAGACCTGGAAGCAGGGAAAGGGGCACACACCATGGAAGCAAATGGGCCCTGAGATGGCTCCTCTAATGTTTATAGATGTTGTAAAGCAAATTATCATTATTGCTAATATTATTATTTATAACAATAATATCCAAAGCTACCCAAACCACAAATCCTCCAGTCCCCGTCCTGCTCTGTCAGCACACTGTCCTGGCTCTGTAGCACACCAAAGCTCTCCCAGACCATGAAGCAATAGCAGACAGCTGGTACTGCATTGTGCACATCTCTTCAAAGCCTCCTCTCCCTCCCTTTTCTTCTTGGCTAACTAGACCAAGGTTCCATGTTCTCCTGTTCCATTGGCAACACCTTGCCACACTTAGCTGTGCTGGGTAATTACCATCTCATCTGCTACTTCTCCTCTCCTACCTGTAAGGCTTCTGTGTTTCTCAGGCATTTCTCTTCCACACAAACTTCTTCTCTCCTCCTCCCCCCATCTTTCACTCACCCTAATTTTGCAGATTTCAGAAAAGAAGTGAGAAAAGCTGTCACTGTTGAAGGGAGCTCTAATAGAGCAGGAGAACAGCACAAGCCCTTTTGTTTCTTTGCCAGATGTCAAAAGGAGCAGGATTAGTGAGGAGCATTCACTCCTCAGCTCCCAGGTGGCTGCTTTCTTCTGCAGGTATTGACCCACTCATCTTTCCCTGCTCCACAAAGTCCCTAAGGACCCCTGAACCACACATGCAGGGATACCTTAAACCTGCTTCATCACCCCAGTACTGGGAGGAGAGAGGCTCAGACACCATACTTGATGCTCCCCATCTTTCATCCCCATCACATAACACAATACTGGGGTGATGAGCTGTGTGAGGAACCAGCCTCCAAAGCAGCTGCTGGACTCATCCTCACTCTCTGCTGCTAAGCAGGCTGAGAGGGGCTGTTTAGTGCAAGAACTTCTCCCTCCTGGCTGTCACCACTGTGATATTCCAGGAGCAGAGGGACCAGGCTGGTTACATTGCTGGGCTCATTTCCACCCACAGCCATCTTCTTTTCAACTACTGCCTGCCTCAGGTCAAAAAAATGCTTGACCCCTTTCACCCACTGAGAACGTGCTGGGTTTTGGCCTGTGGCAGGTCAGCAAGTCACAGCACAGAGAGAACTTTCCTTCCTGAACAACTTCTCTAGAAAGTAAAGTCCCATTAAAGTCACACAAGAAGTCAAGTAAAGCCCAGAAGAGCTCAAACTTTAACCATTCCAATCTTCCAATGGCATCATGTGTCCTACAAAAACCACAACAAGAGGAAAAATACCTCTGATCCCCTCCTGGTGCACCAATCTTCAGCACTGGCAGAAGCCAAGGCAGGCTAGCACATCACTGATGGTCACCCAGCCAGAAGCACAGGTCATACCAAGGTGACACATGTCTGACAGGTCATTCTGAGCCACCTCTCCCCAGTGGGAGATGATGTCCCAAGCCATGGGGCCATTACCTTGCTCTTGGCAGATGATGGTGACAGCAAGCTGAAGCAAGGCAAGGCAAAATGCAATTAGGTACATTTTAAAGCCAAGGTGTGAGACCACCCTTTCATTTGCTGGAACTGCACAGCAAGCAGCTCATTAGGCACCCAGGTGTGCTTGAAAGCAGAGTCAGCATGCTGACAGCTAACTTTTGCCCCCAAGGAGGACAGGGCAACCATCAGCTAAACCCGTGCTGCTGGCAAAGGGCATCAGTAAACCAAGCCTAGGGACAAGCAGAGAAGAGAAGCTGACACTTCACAGCACTGCTCCTACAGATCTTAGGAGGAGGTGGTTCTCTCTTTGCAGGGAAACAATTTAACAATAATAACAGAAGAAAACACAAGTAAATAGAAACAGAAAGTCTGTGCCAGCATGACCACAGCAACCTTCATGTCCCATAACACCACAAAGTCTCTGTGCAGAGGACTGTCCTTTGGCAGTGGCTTGGCCACCACAGCAGAAGTTTCACTTGCCCAGAGCACCATCCACAGAGCCAGGATCCTCTCTGCGGCAGCAGCGTCTCATGTCCTGCAGTGGGTGAAAATACAGCAAGGAAACCCATGGTGGGCTCCAACCCTCTCCTGCCTGTTGCTGTAGCTCTCTGCAGCCAGGTCCCCCTGCCCTCCACCCCCTAGCCACCCTGCAAGGTCTTTGCATCTGATTTTTCCCAGTTCATGGGGAAAGGGATTTTTCATTAGCGCTTGTGTTCCTCTCCGTCTTTCAGGATGAATCATTGGTGTTTTAAGCACACAGCAAAGATTTATGCAGTAATAGATGTGGGGAATAGCTGTGGCTCCGGGGTCTCAGAACAATAATACATAATTCAGAAATTAATACAGGGTAGCAAAGACAATGGGATTTGGAATGAACATTATCGGCCAAAGCAAGAGGAAAACTCCACAGGCTCATCATGTGCAGATGCTTCCACTATCCACACACCCAATTATAACTTCAGCTCTTACAAAGGGAACTGACTTAAACCATTAAATCTTTATTATTTTTTTTTTTCCTTCCCTGTGGTGGGAGGGGGAGTGGGAGTGCAGATTCCTTAAAGATAGAGAGTTTAAATTAAGCTTTAAAACTGTGACTGAGCAAGATTTAATACTGACAATTAGCCTGGACAAACAGTTAATCGTCCTGCAGGCATAATTTATATGTTCTCTGTGCAACAGGGAGAGAATGTCAGCACATTGCACTGCAAATTAGTGCAATAAAAGAATCTCATAACCTCTAACAGCTCGGCTGTCTGACAAAGAGAGATCATTCCTCTGCTCCCCATGCTGTTGCCTAGCCACACTCCCATCACCCTGGGCTGCTGCTCTTGCCTATTAGACTTTATTTCCCAGCCATGCCCCATCGCCCGGACCTTTCTGCCAGCCACTCTGCTTGGGGAGAGTTCTGCCAGATCCACTGGGATGAGCCAGGTTGGAGGTTTGGTGAGGAAAAGGTAAAAACAATCAACAAGCATCACTACAGGACACAGCAATAGTTCAGGTCCTGGATTAGCCAAGGGATTAAACGTGAACTGAAGGGGCAGACTAAACTGTACTCAAAAGGCAGGTTCAGACACTGGCTTTCCCAGCTGGGCTTTAGCAAGTTCAAACTTGAGCAGGGGTGGTGGTAAGGAGATTTGTGTTCTTCCAAGTCAGCTATTTCAGCTAAAACATACAATTGAGGCCAGGGAACAGCACAAAGGTGTTTGGGCTTTTTTTCCCCCATCTGTTTGAAGAACACTGCCCAGAACTGATGTGTCTAGGCCAGATTCTGTCATGAGTAAAAAAACCCACCCATATGATCTGCACATTTTCTTTTGGTAAGGAGACATGGACTGAAACACTTCTGAGCAGGCCATGCTTATATCCCATTCCTTACATTCTCATCCTAAATTTCCTTCAGAGGAAGCTAGATATGCACTTGAGTTTCACTGCTGGTCCAATGGCTACCTCTACAATCCATGTCCTATCACAGCAGAAGGTAGGTAAGGAAATCATAGAACCATAGAACTGTTTCAGTTGGAAAAGACCTCTAAGATCATCAAGTCTCACTGCTGGCTTAACACAGGCATGGCCATTAACCCATGTCCTGAAGTGCCATGCCTACACATGCTTTTAAACCTCCAGGGACAGTGGTTCCACCACCTCTCTGGGCAGCCTGTTCCAATGCCTGACCACTCTTTCAGGAAACTGATCCTAATAGACGACCCAAACCTTCCCTGGTACAGCTTGAGGCCGTTTCCTCTTGTTCTATCACTTGATGTCAGGAAGAAGAGACTGATCCCCCCCCACCTCTCTACAGCCTCCTTTCAGGGAGTTGTAGAGATCCAGAAGGCCACCCCTCAGCCTCCTTTCCTCCAGGCTGAACAAACCCAGTTCCCTCTGTCACTCCTCACAAACCCTGTTCTCCAGGCCCTTCACTAGCTCCGTTGTCCTTCTCAAACCCCCCTTTAACAATACAGTCCATATCCAGCATGACTATTTCAAGAGTATTATTTCAGTGGAGGCTTTCACACTGACTTACTGACCCAAACTATCAAACACCATCCCCATGTCTACACTGGAACAAATGAACTCTAGAAATAGCTGCGATTGAGGGATACATATATTACACACTCTGCAAATTTGCTGAGGAACTTTTGTAAGAGGGCTATAGAAAATTAATTATTAATAAAAATCAGCAATATCTTTTCCCTTCTCTCCTACTAATAGCAGACAGGTGGCCTGCAACTGCTCTTTTCTTCCATACAAATTTCTTTTCCTGGCTAAAAAGCTTTGCCTTTCTGTGCTAAAGGAGCCTATGGGAGGCTGCTGTGTGCAAAGAATTTGTTTTAAGGAAGGCAAAAGCCTTCTGTTAGAGCCCTCAGAATTAGTTACTAACCAGTGGGAGACACTGAGCTATTGGCCAAAAAAATGTATATAAATTCATCTCATTCAAGTACATCTCTATTTCCTGTGAAATTAAATTTGCATTTCTTTTGGGGTAGAAGAGAAAGGAAGTGGGGAATTAAAGTCCAGAGAAAGCTAGTGCAGGGATAAAATATAAAACTCCACTGGGACTTCCAGCTCTTAGGCACAGCAGGAAACTCAATACAGATTTACTTAAAATAGGTTAACAAGGCAGTTTGCCATCATCTTCTTTTAGCACTAGAGGACTCTGCTTTCGAAGGACACAATTAAAGGAAAGGAGGAAGAATCAGGACTCAGCGGCGCAATTCCAGCTCCAGCACTCCCTTCAGCAGCACTCAGAGGAAATAATGTCTTTCTGCTTCATTTCAGCTATCAAACCTGAGGTAAGAGCAGGGCAAGCAGGCACAGGTCTGTGCTCCACACTTACTGAAGATCTGGTCCCATATCTACCTGACTCCTAAAGACCTGAGGATGCTTATACGGGAGCTACTTGATCCCCTTCTACAAAACTGCCTTGCAAATACAGACCATAGCCTCCACCAGAGCCTTCAAATCCAGCACAATTTCACATGCAGTGCTGGAGGCCTCAGCACTATAAGTGTGCTTTTTAAGAAGCAATTTAAACAAAGCTTAAGTGGAGGGGAAAAAAAATCCCAAACACAGAAACTGCTTCTTGAGCATTTATTACTACTTCTTAGTGGTATGGAGAGTTTTCTTTTCAATGCAACCAGAATGCAACCTATTGCTGTAAGGTTGACCCAAGATGCTTATGTTAAGCTTCTGACCTGAGAATGTAGAATAGAATCATAAAATTGTTTCTGTTGGAAAAGACTTCTGAGATCACCAAGTCCAAACACTGACCCAGCACCACCATGCTCACCAAATCATGTCCCAAAGCCCCATGTCTACATGTTTCTCGAACATCTCCAAGGTTGGTGACTCCACCACCTCCCTGGGCAGTCTGTTCCACTGCCTGATCACCCTTTTGGTGAAGGAATTTTTCCTAATAGCCAACCTAAACCTCCTCTGGTGTAACCTGAGGCTATTTCTTCTTGTTCTATCACTTGTTACCTAGGAGAAGAGGCTGACCACCAGCTTACTACAACCTCCTCTCAAGGAGTTGTAGAGAGCAATGAGGTCTCCCCTCAGCCTCCTTTTCTCCAGGCTGACCCACCCCTATCTGCTCCTCACAGGGCTTGTGTTCAAAACCCCTCACCAGCCTCATTGCCTTTCTCTGGGCATGCTGCAGCTCACTTAAATAAATGAATGGAGCTACATTTGGAAATAGCCCTGTTTCCAGTGAGGCAGAAAGTCAGGGCTTCAGCAAGAGTGATGTGAACTCTTGGAAGATGTCCTCGCCCTGACAGACAAACTTTTTTTCACCCAGTTTTGGAATAGCCCACTGTCACTTCTCCTGGCAAAGACCAAGCCTAGCATCACAGAGTTAAAAGTAGTTGATTATCACCTGCCAACAAGTGAATTGAAGGCCTGGAGAGGACTGGCTCCTACCAGGATGGATGTAGTGTTGCTAATTAAGTCCAGAAGCACAGCCTGGATGTGCAAAGTGGCTTGCGCAGATGAAGTGTCTTTCACACCTAGTCACTGTGCATTATAAATCTGTTCCAACAAAATTATCCCTTAATCATCCATTTTGTTGAACAAGGTTTCACATTAGTCATTCCCAAAATAGAAGTCAGTGAATGGTCTTTATCCACTTAACGAGGGTGGTAATCATTTTATTCCAACGGGTACAGTCTGTAGCCCACTTACACACTTTATAGTACTAAAAGGATCCTTCTCACAGTTCTAACTTACAGTGTTGGTTTAATGAGCTCCAGAAAAGGCAAATCACTTTTTAGAGAGCCTGGGCTGTTTTAACCACCTCTGCTTTTCTTACTCTCTATTGCAACTGGCTACAAATTTAAAATCAAAACCTATTGTACAAACACACTCCCCATCCTTGGTACCTGCTGTTAGTTTATTGTGAAGTATTTCACACAACCAGAGAAGATGCTCTTCAAAGGTCCCAAACTGTGACAACAAAGAGCAGGCAAGCTTCAGAAGAAGAATGAGCTCACCTTCATATTCCTCTCCCACCAATTTCTTCCTTAGTAAATCAAATATATACTGGAAGGTTTTTATTTGTCGTTGACATGGCATTTGGATTCATTTTGAACCTCAGGAGGTTCAAGAAAGCCCAAGGTCAAGGTCCTGCATCTGGGCCAGGGCAAACCCTGGTATCAAAGTGTGCTGGAAGATGAGTGGATGGAGAGCAGCCCTGTGGAGAAGGACTTGGAAGTGCTGATGGGTGAAAAACTAGACAGGAGCCAGCACTGTGCACTCCCAGCCTGAACTGCGTTCTGGGCTGATCCCCAACAGTGTGGGCAGCAGTGGAGGGAAGGGATTCTGCTATTGTACTCTGCTGAGACCCCACCTGCAGTGCTTGGTCCAGCTCTGGAGTACTCAGCACGGGAGAGAAATGGACCTGTTGGAGCACAGCCAGAAGAGACCACAACCATGATGTGAGGGCTGGAAGCCCTCTGCTGTGAGGACAGGATGAGAGAGATGGGGTTGTTCAGCATGGAGAAGAAGGGAGACCTTCTTGGGCTCTTTAAGTACTGAGAGGCCACAATAAGAAAAATAAGCAGAGTCTTTTTAGCAGGGCCTGTTGCAACAGGACAAGGGATGATGAAAGTAAAAGAGGAAATTTAGACTTAGAATAAGGAAGAAGTCTTCTGCACTGAGGGTGGTGAGGCACTAACCCAGGTTGCCCAGATTGGTGCCCCATCCCTGGCTCTGAGCAACCTGCTCTAGCTGAAGATGTCCCTGCTGAGTGCAGTGGGGTTGGACTAGATGACCTTTAAATGTCCTTTCCCAGCCAAACCATTCTGTGATTCTGTTTTTAGACCAGGTTTTTTATTTTGCTTGCAAGACTGTTGATCTTTTGGGGGGTCTGGAGGGATAAGAGTATACACAGATTAACAACGTGGAATTTGCAAGGAGCTGTGAGAGAGGAGAGGGATACAGGTCACATTTTTAGGCTTACAAACACTAAAGGTGCCTCTTTAAGGAGTTAGTGCTAATGAGCCAGCAAATTATTGCAATGGAGTCAAAACCAGCCTTCTGGTTCTGCAGATCCAGAGAACCAATCTGGAGGTGCCCAAGTGGAAAATGATGTGGTTTGCGGAGGTCAGTATTTCAGGTCAGTGTTTGTGAGAGCTGCCTGCGACTGCAGGGACTGCCCACAAATCTATCAGGGCTGAAGTCACTCACAGCGAGCCGCTGCGACCTCTGCAAAGATTACAGAGCAGCTGCAATTGCAAGGAAATAGACTGGGAAGGGCAGGGAAGTTTGTACAGGGCTCTATCAGCATGGCAAGGTCCTTCCAGCAGACCTGAACCTGCCCAGGTTCAAGGTGCAGTGGACACTGTCTGTGCTGAAGGGTTCTCACTCTCCCCAGGTAAACCAGGTAACCTGCAGGGAGAGGAGGGGAAAAAGGGATCTCATATGGAGAGAGTTTTCTCCATGAGTATCTTCAAGGGGAGAACTGGGAGTGGAGTCTCCTGCTAAAATAAAGGCACTGGAGGCAGTGTTGCTTTGCAAGCTCCAGTCTGATTTGCTTCTCCTTAGAGCACACACAGCTCAGTGTTTTCACTCATTGGTGGTTTGCATCCTCTGAAAAAAAAATCCATATTTTTGCTGGCTGTCTCAGTATTTAATCTCTTCCTTTTTCCAGCCTGCTTCCCATCTTGTTAATTCTCTTCCCTATTTTCCCATCTGCCTTGGTTTCTGAAGCACCTCTGGACCCAGCAGACCCTGCCAGAAGGGTGGCTGGCAGAGGCAAGACAGCTCAATGAATGGCAGGAGGAAGGAAATGACATGTTTCAGCTCAGCTGCTGGATCAATGGCTGCAAATTGAGACCTTCTGCAACGGAGACAGGGACAGGAGCACTTCTCCAGGGTCCACACCACAAGCTCCCCAACACATGCTTAAAAGACTCTTAGAAAGGAGGAGATAGGAGAAACTCCTCCTTTCCCCAGCACAGGAGGCCAATAAACATGCAGGGATGATTTCTCATAACAAGAGAAAGGGAGGGGGAGGGGGAGTTACAATGGAAACTGAGACACAATTAATTATCTGTTAACTGAAAATGAAAGACCTTCTGCTCCCAATATCTAACCTAGTTTAATTATAGGTGTCTGGAGCCAGGGAGACTGCGTGTTCACGTGTGTGGTAGGAGGTGGTAATAGGCAGCTCGCTCCCCCCACTGTAATCCTGCCTCCAACCTCTCGCTGTACCTGTTTCTGATATGTGCAATAAGCATGAAGAAGGGCTTTGGATTACAAAGAGAGACCTCCCCCCCACCTTGTAATTACCAAATTAACACATTCTAATGGGTGAAGTACTCCAGCAGCAGACTATGATTAATGCACAAGTCCAATTAGCTGCAGATTCTTTCCCTCTAATTTTAGCCCACTTAAATAGCATGAGACAATCTGTAATGTCTCTGGGGTGAACCTCCCCTCTACACAAGCTCCCTCCTCTGCCATTTAATGAAATCTCTGGTGCTTAATGCAAGAGGCAGCTCAACTCTGCCACTCTGCTGGAAACCTCGTTGAGGCACAGGCAGGGGAAAGCTAGCTCTAGTAAAGACAGAAAAAGAACACCTCACTTGGAAAAACATCAGCTGATCTGCTGTCACACCAGGTTGAGAGGCATGGATAGCTATAGAAAGACCACATTTAAGCTCCCTAAGATTGCTGCTGATGTCCCCAAGTCCTGCACCTACAAGGAGCCTTGTTGGAAACAACCTGAATATTTCTGCAAATGACTACTCAGTCACACAGGTTCCCAGGCTGGCTCAGGTCAAGCACCAGTCTGTTACTCTAACACCACCATCGGTACACCAATTAAGGCACTCATTTCTTGGCTGCTTTTCCATGGGAAGAAAAGCAGAAATGCTCTTTGCTGAGCCCCATTTTCAATGTAAGAAGGTTTCCAATTGCTTTTACTGGTTGAAGAGCAAACAAACCCAGGGACTGAGGAAGAGGAGAAGGCAAATCAGCAAGAAGCTCAAAATACAGAGAGTAGCTTGACTCAGCCTGGGAAGGAAGAGGAAGAATTATCCTTTGTGCAGAAGCTAGAGGAAAGGTCAACTCAGTGCTGGATGACAAAAGAACCTTTAATAAGGGCCTTTGCCTAATGGGGAAGCCTAGGATGGTGGGACACAGGTGCTCCCCCACAGCATATGCTCCCAGTAGAAGGAACCTGTGTCTCCCTTGTCCAGCCAGGGAAGTGCAAATGTCAGCTGCTGCCAAGAACCTGGCAAACTGCTAAAGGCACATTTATCTCTGAACTAGATCCCTTGCACTGCAAGAAAAAGATGATGAAGAAAAGGTTACAAGAAACCAGGTGGTGCAAATTCCTTTCCAAAGACGAAGACAGGAAAGGGGCAGGCTCAGAAAAATCTCTTTTTGGATATAGACACTCCAGCAAGCAGTACTTGCTATGACAGTAGTGCCCAGGCATTACACATCTCCTAAGATATGCCCTCTCCTCCTTCCCTTCAGTGTCCCTTTGAACAGCCCAGCACTGAAGTGCCATCTCTTCTTGCAATAGTAATAAGGCTGTGACCATAGGCAGGCTTTACAGGTCCCAGCTGGACCAGTTCAGCTGTACTGACCAGCAAAGCTGATGCCGCAATGCTTCACAAAGACTAAGCATGACTCCCACAAGCACCCTGACTTCCTACCTTCCTATCACTACTCACACTAAGTAACAAGACAGAAAAACCATCACTGTTCAGGCCTTCATAGCTGGTTCTCAGCTGCAAAACTTCCTTCTTTTGATGTTCAAGCTACCTTGGATCTCAGTGCTGTGAGGAAAAAATAGAAGATGCCTCCCACTACACTTCCAGCCCAGCCCTGCCCAGCCCCTCCCAGCAGAAGGTACACTAGAATCACAGAATCACCTGGTTAGAAAAGATCTAAAAAGAAAAAAATAAAAATCATTGACTCCAACCATAACCTAACACTTCCCCACACACAACTGCTAGGCCATGTCCCTGAGCACATCATCCACAGAATCACCAAGGTTGGAAGAGACCTCAAAGATCATCAAGTCCAACCTGTCACCACAGACCTTATGACTAAACCATGGCACCAAGTACCATATCCAATCCCCTCTTGAACACCTCCAGGGATGGGGACTCCACCACCTCCCTGGGCAGCACATTCCAATGGCTAATGATTCTCTCAGTGAAGAATTTTCTCCTCACCTCCAGCCTAAACTTCCCCTGGCACAGCTTGAGACTGTGTCCTCTTGTTCTGGTGCTAGTTGCCTGGGAGAAGAGACCAACCCCCTCCTGGCTACAACCACCCTATCCAAATGTCTTTTAAGCACCTTCAGGGATGGTGACTCCACCACCTCCCTGGGCAGCCTGTTCCAGTGCCTGACCACTCTTTCAGGAAGCAAAGTTTTCCTAATATCCAACCTAAACTTCCCCTGGTGCAATTTGAGGCCATTTCCTCTTGTTCTATCACTTGTCACTAGGGAGAAGAGACCAAGAGCCAACTTGCCACAACCTTCTTTCAGGTAGAACAGACAAGATTGCCTCTTGCATCCACCACCTTCTTTCTTTTTTTTGAACATAACCTCATACTTTTATTAAAGAAATTCCTTTACCAAGCCACTCTCAGTGCTGCCTTTTCTTGCCATTGCTTGCTTTTTATAAGACATAAAGAAACCTAGCTAAGCTTTCTAAGCAGATGAGGTTGTATACAAAATATTAATGCTGCTTATCCCTAAATTGATATTTCTTTGAAGACTTCTAATAAAGCCCAGTTCCTCCAGAGCCTTAACCATGACAAACGTCAATAAATGTTATGAGTCCCTGAGGCTGAATTTTAAAGGAGCATTAAAGATTAAAGAATGCACAGGTCAATTACTGAAACAAGCAAATGACTTTAGGAGTAATTACATATAATTTTGCCTTGTTTATTTTGCATTAGTTATAAGTGTCCATAATCCTCCATCCACCCCCCCCGCCCCCCAGGGTCTCTTATGGTTTGGGTTGAAAAATTCCTTTATCTCTCATTTGATTTTAACTGCAGTTGCCAGGGCCAAAATGTGGATATAAAAAGGGTCTTCTGGTGCCATACACATACAGACAGACATATACACATACATCTATCCAATATGTCTGTGCCTGCCCATTCCAAACCCTCTGGAGCCATGCCCCGGTATCCCCCTTGGTACAGCCCATTTAGCTACAGCAGGGCAAAAGTTTCTCCATTCCTATATCTCCAGAAATTGCTAAAGCTACTAAGGGGCATCTAAAAGTCTGCATTATTGACACACAAAGCACTGGGACCTCCAGGTAGAACCAGAGTGATGAGACAGATCTAAGAGCCTGAGCATCTCTGCTCCTCCATCCTCTCCTGTCTCTGTGAGCACACACCACAACACACTGTTTGAACATCAGCCTGAGGTTTACTGCACCAAAGACCCCATGGCTTACAAGGCAAACCTTCACCTGCCCATGACAGAGGCTGCCATCCTGTCCATTTATACTTGCTCAGGTGCTGACCAGAGCTGGTGGCACAGCAGAACTGGCCCCTTGAAAACACAGCAAAGCTGGAGGTGGAAGGTGCTGCGGGAAGGGGAAGAGCAGGAGAGAAGTGCTTTTGCAGGGCTTTCACCCACTTTTCATTTCTTCTCTGTTCTCAGATCCCACCAGCCAAACAGACTATTTACATAGCCCTCATGAAGTACATTTGATGCACAGGGCAGACTCAGCATCTCTCCTGTGGCTGCTCTGCCTCTAATGTTATTTGGTAGTGTGTCTGCTCATAACAAGGGTAATAAAATAAACTTGGGGACGAGGGGGAAGGTTGAGGAACACATTATGCAAGGAGTCTGGACCTCTCTGTAGCCAGCAGGAAGAGGAAGCGCAGTAATGGACATGTCATAATCTTTCTGTGGTAGTTAATATACGCCCAGCGTTACCCTGATGTTTTATTGCCCTGCACACGTTCAGCAGAAGCCCATTTCTTTTAAGTGATTTTGATAAGCTGATTGATGCAGTCCCTGTTTTTCTCATATGTGTGTGTTTGTAAGAACCCGTCTGCCTGATGCCATGGGCTTCTATCTAATAAAGGCCCCATAATGTACTTACTTCCCTCCACCATGACTTTCCTCCACTTTCCCCCTGCAATTTACTACTTTAGAGAAATTTAATCTGCTGCTGAAAATTCACTGTATTATTAATGGAGAGGCAGTGCACAGCCTCACTGTAATTAAACTACGTGCCAAGGCAAAAAAAAAAAAACAAACCCCACATAAAATCTCAACCCCCACCCAGTGTTCAAATAGCATCAAAGCTTTCACTGCAACTATTTGGAGCCAAGAAGTGTAAGGCCAGGCAGAAGAGCTCTCTCAGCTGCATAACTGTTTGCTGGCTGAGATGGCAGGCAGGCTTCCAACCTTCACGGCTTCCAGGGGATTGAATCAAACTCCCTCGCTGCGGGTGTCACACATGCAAATTCTGGGCTGAAAGAGGGACAGGCTCCCTCCTCTTGATTAATGAAACACCTCAGCCCTTGGCACAGAGTAAGTTTTGGGAAATTCTGCCACAGGAGGCTGCAGAGGCCAGAAGAATCACACAGACAGGCAAATTCACACTGCAGGAATTTACTGGTGGCTTCTGATGCAGCCCCTGCACTGCAGGATTCTCTTAGGCTGCTGGCAGAGCAGGCAAGGACAAGGGCACTGTGCTTTGCTGGGGCCATCAACTCCAGACACAGAGCATGTACAGATGCATGCAGCCACCTCCAGAATCACTTAGCCCAAGGCCAGGAATAATGCTCACCACCTCTGTCCAGAAGATGCTGAGGCTCAAGAGCGCAACCCAGCATAACTCAACGCACCCTGCTAAGGCAGGCAAATACAGACTGTCCCTTAGACTCCAACCTAACACTTGGAAGGACTTCACTTGTATCCCAGGCTCCTGTGCACCACAGGCCAATAATGAGATGAAGTGATGCCAGACTGCACAAAAGCAGGGAACCTGAGAGGATCTCATCTAAGCTGGTTCAGATCTCAGCAAAGTAAAGAACTCAATAGAGCTCTCTGGCCAGTGGGTCTGGTAACTCAGGGGGTGCAACAGATGCAGACAGCTCATCTGTAGGTGTATTTGGAGGTGTACTTGCTGTTGGGTGCATGATACCAGGTCACACACAGAGAGCAGAAGAGGGTTCACTTTTGATGTTGGGGCATTAGCTGCTGCTGGGATGGTAAAGGCAGGATATGACATATTCTCACTGAGACTGTGATGGGATACAGAAGCCACAGAAGATCACCAGGCCCCTATTTAAAGCCCTCTCACTTTACTTCAAAGCAGTCAGAGAAAACAGGGCTACCAATTTTTATTTTATTTTTTTATGAGTTGTCTCTTTCCATTTGTCAAACCTCCATAGCAGGATTAAGCTATAAAGAGAATATTTGGCACAAGACAGGCAGAGGCAAAAGAAGCAGGGACAGTATTTCTTGGGAAGAATGGGAACGAGGTGGAATGCAGAAGGAAAACAATGAGATGTTATCTCTGCTCCTTTCATTGGGACTCTGCTGTGTTTTTCTCTTGGACTCTGCACTCCAGCATCACACACCTGTGAAAACACCAGCTGGGCAGCCAAAAGCACTTAGTTGCAATGAATATGCTTGGGAGAGGGGCTGACCGAGAGAGAGAACAAAAGAAAGGAGGAGAGAAAGAAACGCCAGTAATTGCTTTTATGCAAGAGCTCCGAAGTGCTGACAAAAGTGCCAGTGCTGCAAACCTGCAAAGCACTTGAAATTCCCACCAAGGAGAAAAAAAAAAAGAAGTTCTTTTCCTGCCTCTTTAATACAACTTGCTAAGCAATTTAAATGCAGCATAACCCCGAAGTTGGAAGGGTAAAAACACTAGGCTTTTGAATAAAAACTAGGTTCAAATTATCAGCAAAAGAGCCACTTTCAGGAGCACTCTCCTGAACACCCCCAAAGTTAAGTTAAAAACGCGATGCGAAGCTCAAGAGTGCTGCCAAGAGCAATCTCCACTGATTCCAGTGGTTCAGTGCTTAGTATTACTCTGTTAACTCTGACAACAACCCACCCCACACTATTTTTAAGCTATTAAAAAAATGCCATACAAGTGGGTTTCTTAAGGCTTGTCCCTTGCAGAAGGGTCATATCTCCCTTGGTAGAACTTGAGGCTCTGCTGCTTGGTGCAGACAGGGAGGAGCTTTTAAGACATGTTGGCCATGACAGAATTCTGCCTTTTGGGGTGTGTTTTTAACCTGTAGAGCAAAGATTTCCACCGCTCCTAAGTCTCCTGAAAGGCAGCTGAAGCATTTTCCCAAGGCTGAACCAAACCCACACATCTGCCAGAAGCTGAAGCAGAGCTATACAACTGCAGCCCAAGATTTTATACTCAAAACAAGGCAGCCTTAATGACATTTTGCTCTTACCAGACCTGCTCACATCACGCTGGGGCATGCAGAGTGCAGACACTGAGGACAAGGTATTTTGCAGATATCTTTTTGTACTAATAGGCTCACCAACATGATCTCCTGGAAAATATGGATCTGGGCAATGGCAGTGGACAGGGAGAAGGGGAGACCAAGACAAGAATCAAGGAATTGTTTTGGTTGGAAATGACCTCGAGGATCCTTGAGTCCAGCTCAACCCAACTCCATCATGGCCACTAAATCATGTACCAAAGTGCCATGCCCAGACATGTTTTGAACACCTCCAGGGATGGTGATTCCACCACCTCCCTGGGCAATCTGTTCCAATGCCTGACCACTCTTGCAGGAAAGAAAATTTTCCTAATATCTAATCTAACTCTCCCTCGGTGCAATTTGAGGCACTTGATACTAGGGAGAGGAGACCAAAACCCACTGCACCCCCAACCTCCTTCCACTGAGTTGTAGAGGGCAACAAAGTCTCCCCTCAGCCTCCTCTTCTCCAGACTAAACAGTCCCAGTTCCTTCGGCCACACAGAATCACAGAATGGTTTCAACTGGAAGAGAAATAACTCAAAACCTGAAAGAATCTCTGCATCCCTTTCAGAAAGGTTTTCAATTGCCTCTCTGGAAATGGGTGGAAGTTGAAAGGGGAAATATATACATCAAGAATTTGTTTTTGTTTAATTGGCCTTGGTTGCAAAGAGAAGGAATGTCATCCCTGAATGTCATCCACTGGATTTTATGGTGCAGCTTCCAGTTGGTATTTATTTGCCAGGCTGCAGTCCCTACGCTTCCTTCACTCATTGGGAAGATTTTGCGCAGCGTATTTGTGAAGGATGATTGACTACAGGGAGTCTTTGTTGTACTATCTGCTGTAATTATTTTAATTCAAACACATTCCCTTATAGGACTGACATCATAAACGCTGTTTTCTATAACAAATAGCTGTCAGGGCTGTCAAGCAGATCTGCTTACTGTTTTATATCATTACGATATTTAATTTCAACTCTGCGTTCTTTGTCAAATGTTCTCAAGATTTCCTTTCCCTGGTAGCAGATCAGACAGACGCCTCTGGTTTCAAACAGATCATTCTTTAGGGTGAGGTCAGAGAAGGGGAAAAAGGAAAAATGACAGAGGGAATTTTGCAGCGAGATGCTCGCGTCCCAGTGGGAACTCGTGGCCGGCCTTAACTTTCCTACAGAGCATTACTGTACATATGGGTGTTATTAACTGCCAAGCTGCTTGGGTTTTATGACATGCTCAGACTCAAACCTTCTTAGTAATAAGATCACAGAGAAGCCTTTCTATTATCAAGCTTTAAACAGGACCAGGAGCTGATAGAAACAGGCGGCACTTAATTCCCAGCTTCTTCCTGTATTTCTCATTTATCTGGCTTCCAGCCTTCCTCGTTAAGTGAAAAGCCATGGTTCAAAAATAAACATTCCCAGTCCTCAGAAGAGAAAGGCTGTGAAACTTCCATCCTTAGAAATGCTCAAGACCAGGTTGGAAGGGGCTTTGAGTAAGCTGGTCTAGTGGAAGGTGTCCCTGCCCACGGCAGAAGGATTGGAACCAGATGATCTTTAAGGTGCGTTCCAACCCAAACCATTCTGTGATTCCATGATCCAGAGCCACCACCACACAATTGAATTACTGGAGCAGTTGGAAGGTTTGTGTTAGAACACAGCATGTATTTTTGCTTAGGAAATTTAGCTGCATTGCCCTGACCTACAAACTCTCCTGGCCAACACCTGCTCTGTTTGATCCACCTCTGAGTTTGTTCTTGCAATTCAAGGAACTCCCCTCTGCTCATGGCTGACCTCTCAACCCACCTGATGAGAAGAGGTACCCAAGAGCCCCACATAGTGTGATTTTTATTGTAATTCACTGAAATGCAAATCATTTTGCAACAACAACAAAAAAAGAATGCAGGGAGCTGCTTCAGGAGGGTTCTGGAACTTCATGCCCTCTCCTACACGTAGCTTTTGGCAACAACAAACTTTGCTGATCCCTCTCCATTTATCTGAAAGGGCAAACACATGGAGTGCTTTACCCTTCCCATCTACAGGTGGACAGGAGACACTGAAGGGAAATGCAGTGAGTGCAAAGCTCATCTGACCTCTCCATTGCTGCAGGCAGACACACAAAATCCATTCTCTGGGGGCTGTTTTGTGAGCTCTGAAATCAGGTTAGATCTTGCAGGTCCTGCTAAGTCATTTTCATGGGCTCCTGTCAGATTTCCAAAAGCCACCTTGGTATCATATTGCTATTTATATGTGCAGGTCCATATAGAGGGGAGCCACAAGTGTTCTCCCACCTGCTCCTATCTTTTCAGAGCAAGAGCAGAAGAAAGCAACAGGGATTTCCTGGTGTGTAGGACCAGCCCAGAGGGAAGCAGAGTGCCTTGAAAGATGGCATTTCTGAGGGGGCTGAGCACAGCCCACCCTTCTCACAGTGGGCTTCAGAGGCACCAGGGACCTCAAGACCCTCCCAGACACTCTCAGCCCTACTGGGGAAAATCTCACACATCCAGCAGGCTCTCATTTCTCCAAGAAAGAAGCCACCTTCATGCTAAATATTCCTACCATGCCTAGAACAATGACATTTTAATTCTAGGCTATTGACAGAGATGACAATCAATGAGAAGCAAGAGGCTGGCACGGTGTGACCACTCTTCCCACTGCAGAACGGGAGTTCCCTGTGCTCACAGTCACAAACACAAAACAGCCAAACCCCCAGCTCCCTCTGAAGGGGTGAGCATTATCACAGTGAATGTTTCCTTTGCTCAGCCACTGAGATATGGGGGTCACAGCTTGCTAGGATCCCTGCACATGCTCTGCTGTGTGGAGCTTATCATTTAATTAAAAATAACCCCCAGGTTTGGGGGACCAAGCTAGCAACATTCACTGAGCTGCTCTCCTCTCCCGCCTCTCTCTAGCCCTGCCTAGGTATATAATGCTGTAACCTTGCTTGCCTGCACAAAAGTGCTATAAACCATCCATAAATTTTACTGACTTTCCAGTGACCTTCATGAGGACTGGAAGAGTCACATCTCACACCAAAGATGGAGCTGTAAATATTTTATCTGTGCAGTAAACACAGTGCCGACAGCAGCAACTCACTCGCGTCCCAGGGACCGCTCGGTGAGCGCTGCTGCTGTGCTGAGATGGAGATTTATCTGCTGCCTCGAGAAGGACCTGGGCACAAAGGCTCACAGAAAGCTATCTCATTCCCAGCAGCTTCATGTCACCAGCAGCGGCTGCTGCCTCATTACAGAGTAATTCCCTGCTCCAGGAGAAAGGCAGGGAACGGGAGCCAGGCTGGCAGCAAAGCAGAGGTGCTAACGGCTCCTCCAGTGAGGCCCTGAGCCAGCAAAGCTCTAAAACGTGTTAGAGGTCGACAATGCGAGATGTCCTCTGGCTGCTGGGGAGTTTCTGGCACCTGAGGTCTGTTCTTTTGCAGACTCTGGGGTTCAGGTTTGGGAAGATGGTTCTGAGATGATTGTTCATTCACAGTTTCCCCCAGCCATATAAATGTCTTATGAATTCAAGTGTATCCATACCCAGCCAGATCTCTCCTTGTAGGTAAGCACAAGCTGAACTGTTACCATCAGGAGAATATCCTTACCCTGCTCTGGAGAGTAACTGCTTCCCAGTTGTATGACACATACAGCCTGCACTGCTTCCATCCATCACTCAGATCAGCTGCTCCCAGGCTCACACAGGTGTGGGACACAGTGCTGTCAAATGGCACAGCCCTTCCTTCTTTTAGTAGTATGTCACACCCCCCACCTAGGCACCCCACCAGCCACTGCTTCTGCCCCCTGGGTTTCTGCTGTTTGATGTAGATCCCTTCTTCAGCCCCTCTGATGGAAATGAGGACCATGGTACTGGTGCAGCTTCTGGCCTCTCACTGCTGGTGGTTCAAATCCAAGTGTGGGTGGCCGAGTTCCATTCAGCCCAGAGGATGACAGCAGCAACAGCCACCCTCTTGCAGCAGGCAGCCATTCAAAAGAGGCCATCTTGTCTTACTAGGCATTTACACTAAAGAAAAACCAAACCTATTTTCTACTAAGCCTGAGGACTGCAGAAAGCAAAGTGGAGGCCAGTGAGCTTGTCACTAACCAGTTTTCCCTGCAAGGGTGAGGATTAGCTTACATGGGACACAATTCAGCTATTGCACTTCACTCAGAGTTCAGATCTGTCCCACAAAAAGATCTGACCAGCTTTACATCCTTCACACACTCAAAGTCACACTTCTTCAAGGCATTACCACTTCTCCGGATCCCCAAAGGGCAGAACAGTGCCTGGACCACAGGGCACACCCCACCCCTCACCAAATACCCCAAACCCCTCAATAACTTTGGTTTTCCTCATCACCATGTGCCCTTGTAGCCTCTGCCACACACCCTCTCACACACACACTCCAGACTCCTCACGCTTGCATCAACTTGGACGTGTATTTATGCTGTAATGTATCTTAAGGCAAAACTACATCTACAAGACAATCCCCAAGGACACATCCCTTTGTTTTCCAGCACACACTGCCAGGAGACATGCACGTGAAATGCCTGCTGCTATAATTGTGCCAAGAACAAGCAAGTCTCCAAGGGTTTAGCAGACAGCATCCACAACGGCTTCCCCGGCTCCATCACTCCTGCTGCTGGCAAGGGTTGGGACTACTAGGGAACTTGCCTGAAGGATGTGAGGGTAAGATGGGCTACTGCCCTGGCTCGCATCTCCCATGCCTGTCCTCAGATGTCCTTCCTTAATTCTCATGGCTGCATCTGGTCCTAAGTCTTCAGCTTTCTCCCCAAGTAAAACAGCCCAGCTTGCCCTGGCGTGGCCTGCTGCTTTGGATCATCCTCAGATCTTCCCTGAGGAAAGATCCCAAATCTCCCTCCAGCTAATCTCACTCCAGCTCCTCCAGTAGCTTCAGAAAAGTGACAGCCCAAAGTGTCATGGTGTGGCATGAGGCAGCAGCCTGTTTTGGGTCATTTGCCCACCCAGAAATCCCTGCCCAGAGCCAAGAGCAGGCTGCTCAGGTTGTAAAGGGTTAGCTGGTGAGAGTAAAGGGTTAGTTTTGTCTGGCAAAGGCTCCCAACCGCCACCCCCCTCCCGATTTATTTCTGCAATTGTAATTAAGGCCCTGACAAAGTGGTTTAGCTGCCTGAGTCTTTTGTTCAATTTATTGATTAGCTATTTCTCAGAAGTTCATTACCATCCAGAGGCTGGGAATTGGGAATTGGGTCTATGTGGTTTTTCAAGGCTTCATCTCTGCTTCAGATGATTAAATGCAGCCACAACACATCCATCCTGCATTGAACAGCTCTGCCCAAGGTCAAACATTCATGCAAAACAGGAGTGCATATCTGCATGTCTAAATATCATCTGCATGAATTTCCAAGAGGATGTTTTTAAAGCCTTCTCGGCAAGGGGTTGGGGGGGGGGGGAGAGAAAAAAAGTATTTATGGAGGTAAGGCAGGTCATATCTTAATGCTCCCAACACAATATCCTTTAATTATAAGCTAATAGATAAAAAAAATAAATCACAAGACCAACTCTCTCCAAACAGGAATGGGGGAGGTGTGAAACTGCAATTGGCACAAATTGGCAGCTTCTGCTCAGAAGCGGAGGGCTGAACGACGGGGTGGACAATCCTGAAAGACAGAAACGTGGGGGAAATGCTGGATACCATCATCCATCTTACACTGGGGGAAACAAAGGGCTCCCATACACAATGCTGTCCCTATCAGCAATCTTCATTAAGTTCAATATTTATCACAAGGACAACACACCACATTCCCCCCACCCCCCATCTCTTTTCAAGAAGCACAACCTGCTGTCTTTCCTTGAAAGATTTTCTAAGCAAATGAGATGCAGCAGGTTTCATCCAGATTTCCATAGAGCATTTGTCATTAGCTAAGCTTGAGAAGACAGGATTTAGTAGAAGCCATGACATGAGTGAAAGTCTCAACAGTAGCTGAAGGGCACAGCACTGGGAAGAAGGAAATTCTGGAAGGAACTACCCATTAGCTCATCTTATTCAATGTTTTGGGGAGTATTGACCACAGCACAAGAAAAACAAACACACGCCAAGGAAGGGTGCTGAGGAGGACCAGGGCAGCAGACAGCTGGAAACAGCATGGGTCAAGCAAGGAGAGCTCAGGACCAGGGTCAAAACTGGCTGCATTCCCAGCTGGCCAAGAAATCGACTAGCAGCATCCTGGCTTGTACCAGCAATAGTATGGTCAGTAGCACTAGGGCAGGGATCACCCCCCTGGACTTGGCACTGATGAGCCCTTACCTCAAATGTTGGGTTCAGTTTTGGAATCCTCACTACAAGACAGATACTGAGATGCTGGAGCATGTTCAGAGAAGGGCAATGAAGTGGTTGAAGGGTCTGATAACGAGCTGCTGAGGAACTTGGGGCTGTTCAGCCTGGAGTAAAGGAGGCTCAGAGGAGACCTCACTGCCTATAACTCCCTGAAAGGAAGCTGGTGCCAGATGAGAGTTGGTCTCTTCTCCCAGGTAATCAAGCAATAGGACTAGAGGAAACCCTCAGTTTGTGCCAGGGGAAGTTTAAGTTGGGCATTAGTAAGAATTCCTTCCCTGAACAGGCTGTCAAGTCCTGGAAGTAGTGGAGTCCTCCATTTCCTGGAGGGATGATGCTGTTCAAAGTCTTTCTCATCTGTGATTCCAACATTTCTCAGCAGAAAATACAAGCTCCAGTCCTGCTGCCCAGAGAATACCGGGCAGGATTTGATTGGCTGTGGTTGCAAGTCATGCTCTACTTGATCTCATCTTACCCCGCTGTGAAGGGCCCTCCACCTTACTTTCTTTCATCCTTCCCAGCTCACAGGTAGCTGTGCTACCCTTTCTTGAGCCTCCTGTCTCTGAGGGACACAATGTCCCTCTCACCCCGTGCTTGTCCTCCTCTCTTCCAGGACAAGACCAGAGCGATGATGCACAGGGGGATACGCCTGCTGCTAACTGGAAATTTCACCACTTGGAAGACCAATATGAGGCTTTAACATTGCCACTAGAGATAAGGACATCTGTCAGCTCTCATCACTTGTAACCAAGAAAGTCACATCACCTTCAACTAGAAGAGATGCAGGCTACAAAGATGCCTGGGGGAGAGCAGAATGGCTCCTCTCTCAGAAGAGGTTAAACTAGTTTAAAGTTATGCAGCCAGTTAAATAAAGCAAGGGCTGAGGACAGAAGAAACTGCTCACAGATGTACTGAGGGTGCAAAACTTCGGGTAAGGAAGAGGAACTATTCTGAGCTAAGGTACAATACTGCATACCATTAGACATGCATGAGGATAACTACAGCTCCAGTGCACAAGGGACCTGAAATAATTCGGCAGATAGACTCTACCCAGCTCTCCTGTGCTGCTACAAGGGAGCCCAGCAGCCTGGGCTCTTTGGAAAAGGCAATCAGATGTTTTTAAATGAAGTGTAAAGTTAGAATTTGCCACACAACTAGCAGGCTTCAACCCACTTTGGATGAACAGCACTATTCAGCTCTTACAACACCTTGGCACGGATTCCTTTTCCTTCATATTAACAAGGAGAGGCCCCTGCTTTAGGTTTCCCTTAGTATCTGATGCCTCTTTCACAACCCAGCCCTGCAAGGTGGTGAGGGGTACTGAAAACACCCAGTCCCACAGTACATAATGTATTCTCAGCAGCCATGGCCACACAAACAAGAGCACTCTGCCTCCTGCAGCCAACAACATTCATTCAATTGAAGTGACAGAGAAGCAGAAATGGTAGAACTCTTGAAGAAGGCGTATGACTTGCCAGAGAAACAACTTCTTATCTCAGCACCCTGCTCTTTGGTAACAGTCTTTTCCCTTTTTCAAGCTTGTCCTGGTACAAAGAGTCTTTTAAAAAAACACAATAATTTTCAGCCCAAGGAAAGGAGATTCCCTCATTTCAGCTCCTTTTCAGAACAGCTGCATTGTTTTCTTTCCCAATAATCGATTTGTTTGTTTGTTTAAACAAACACCATTTCTATTCAGACCAGACCATTTCCTGATCTCCTTTGGAGTCAGCACCCGTGTCACACCATGGCTGTCTCTACAGTCTGATCTTAGCTGCACCATGTGCTGGGTTGGATGCCAGCTGGAGCGCCATGAAAGAGAGCAGGCTTTGATGCAGTGATAAGGTGCTGGCTCTTGGTAATGAGCAAGAAGGAAAGAAAGGGAGGAGATGCTTTGCCCCTCCACCTCCTGCATTCCTCCCTCCTGAAGATTTTTGTCTCCAATTTTCTCCCCTTGCCTTGGGGGTCCCTTTCAAGGGATGTAATTGATATAGTCACTGAAAATAATGGAATTTATAGCCCAGACTCAACACTATAAATTTAGCTATTACATTCCTGATGGGAAAATGAAGAACAAAATGAATTGAGGCAGAATATTTGTCTTAATAATTGTCTCTTTTCTAGGCTGTATGTGTTTAATAGGTCTATGTGTGTGTATATATGCATGAGTATATACCCACACATGCACAGAACTGCACTCAGTGAAGCAGGAGGCTTGGTTTGAGTTTTGACTTGGGGTTTTGTGTGTCTTATTTTGCTTCCTTTTTTTTTCCTTTAAAGCTCACATCAGCACAAACCCCTGGCCAGGCAAGCAAACATTAAGAAGCCATCTGTAACAGAGTAACAAGGTGAATTTCCCATCCTGGAGCTGTTGGATGGGGGAAGAGCCCAGCTGCATAATCCGGACACGGTAACAGCCAATTGCTCCGCGCTGCAAATGCACGCAGCGGCTGCCGCTGCTGCTTTGGGCTTCTGGTTGGTTTTCAGATTAATTTTGTTTTTCACCAGGAAAGTAAGAGCTGAGCCAGCACTTCTCTGCTCAAAGCCATTGCCCCGAGACTCTGATAAGGTTTCCCACTGAAACCTTCCCTCTTCTCCACTCCTCCCTTCCCATCTCTGCTCCAACTCGTGCTGTCGCGGGTTGGGCTCACCCAACATCACCTCCATCCCGCTGCAAATACACCACTGCAAAAAAAAAAAAGTGCATGTCCAGGCTGTGATCATTTGTCATTTAGATAGAGTCTATGATATGAACCATGGCAAACACTGTAATGACTAATTTCAAACATTTATTACAACACTTGAGAGACTTGAAAGCTCTCCCTGCTCTTGATTTTAATAAATGCAGTCTTGAAGCAGCCGCTTATCAAAGTGACACAAATTGTGTGGTAAATAGATTATGGCACAGCTGAAATACTGGAAAATGAGATCAGAAATGCTACTATCTTCCATTTAAAGCTTTGAGAGATGCTCCGATCGAGAGGATCCCAAGAAAAGTGGCATGGGTTGAGCTGGTGGAAGTGGGAAGAAGCCAAAATGCCAGGGGATCAGCACGGGGCCAGCCGGCTGCTTATCACCCACCCATTTGCATATGTGCAATTTCTTGCACATTAACGAGTTTGTACACCAAAGGGTTGGGGGAAAAGATACCAACAGTCCTTGAAGTCATCTTTTTAGTGCCAAACCAAGATATAAGCCCAGTTTCGTCGGGAAAGGAGTTATCACACCAGCAGCAAGACTTCCTCACGCTGTTCTCTGCTCCTCAATCTCATTGTCTTCATGGAATAAATAGAACCCTTATCAAAACTTACCAACAGCACTGAAAAAGGGAAATATTTAGCTCTTATTTTGTGGCAAACTGCATGTAGATTTCAACACACAGATAAACTGAAAGCTGAATTAGTGTTTGTTTTCATAAAGTTCTGAAAACTGAGACCAGAGCTTCGTTTTTGGGAACATTCTTTGACCGAGGCAAGTGTTCAATATCTGGCAAACAGTTGGTTTGTTTTTAAGAAGCATTCCCAAAGGACATGGAGAAGGGAAATATAAGAAGCCATATCTTTCAGCCAGCCACACAGGGACTGTGTAGGCCTGCTGGTAAAGAAACTCAAACACAAGAGACAGGAAAATGAGGTTGGAAATGCAAGAACCCTTCCATCAAAACAGATTTCATTTTTAGAATCAGCTGCTGCCATTTGTTTTTAAGGTACAAAGAGGGAGGCAAAAAAAAAGAAAGAAAGAAAGAAAGTGGTATAAGGTCCCTGGTATTCTGGGATTTCTCATTCAATACAGCCAACACTGTGGGTCAGATTAGCTCTCTGTTTATAGATCTCTTCTGTTTAAGTGGCCAGACCAAGTTTCTATGGGAAGCAAATGCATCCAGTTGCAGTGAAATGGGAAGTGCTGGAATTTGAGGGTTCAGCTCAGCTCAAGGTGAACAGCAGAGTCATCAACAGCCTAGCAGTGCACAGACACCCCATGCTCCTTCTGGCTAATTTTTAAGCTCCCTAGTGTCACCAGGCACTGCCATGGGAGCAAGAGCTATCTGTAGAGACACTACTGGCCACAGCAGGCATCTGGGCTTCAAATTTAGGTATCCAACTTGGATGATTTAAATTTGACAGTGAGAATTCCCCTCCCCCCGCCCCCCCCCACTGTGCTAATTTTGGAGGATCTTTGCCTAAATCCCCCGGACAATGCTGCTTTGCCTCTTTCTGGTCCATCCTTTTGAAAAGATGCTGCCTAAGAATAAGGCTGCAAGTTTTGAATATGCAAAGCAGGAATATTCCCCATCAGATATTCTTTTGCTTTATTCATATGATTGAAACTCTTGCTACGGTTCTTGCAAATCCAAGGCAATGTGTTTACAGTCTCATCAACTGAAAAGAATTGGATTCCCACATTGCGGCTCAGGGGATTTTCTGGGGTTTCTATCAAACACAGCGACTCTGGCAGTAGAAGGCTACTTTAATAAGAGCCTATATTGCAGTTTCATATTAGAATACACAATTAAAACCAGAAGGGGGGGTGGGGGTGGGAAATACACATGCTTTCAATCTTCCTTCAGAAGAAACTCCAGAAATCTGGGGAATGGGAGAAAGCAGATTCCCCCCAACCACCCTAAGTTCTCTCTTGTATTACTTCTGCCATTGAAGCTGCTGAACTTTCATCCTCTCTGGTTACACACACCATGGAGCAGGAGAGACTGGCAGAGAAGATGGGAGCTTTGCAGCAGCTCCACTGCAACTCTGCTGCCCTCACTGCAGCCTAGATCACTGCTTACATTGAGAGTGAAGCAGAAATGAGAGAGGAGTAACTTCTCGCTCTCCAGACCCTGAAGACCAGTGTTACAGGCACCTTCCTGGGGGATAAATTTAATGTACAAAGCAGCTGCTTAGAGCTCATAGATTGATCATACAGAGCATTTCCCCTCCTGCTGCAGTCCTAGCACAAGCAGGAAATATGTTAGAGGCTTGGCAAGCTACCAGTCTGTGCAGGGCACAAGTCATCAGCTTTCCCCAAGTACTGTGAGCAGCTGTCTTACAAAACATAAGCAGTTGGTGGCATCCAGCAACGAAGAGGTATGTGTGGCACAGGACAGAGCAAATGAGCCCATTTAACATGTTTCACCTTCTGGCAATGCCTCCCCTTCCCCCTGACTGCAGACAATGAGCTCTGGAGCCATTGGACTGAAGATATGCCAGAAGGATCCTGCTGCTGTTGAGCTGTGTGTGCACTGGCGACTGCACATACCTTACCTACAGGAGAAAGGTCAAAATGCAGCTGGTAGGGTTTGGCCTGAGACAACCTGATCATTCCTCTCCACACTATTCCTTCAGCCAAACCTACTTGTCTCACTCTCAATGTCTCCAAGCAAGATAACACAGCTCAGTGGGGATGGCTGGGAAAAATACATGCCCTGCAACAAAATGAGGACTACCTTGGCACTACAGACATCCTGTGAGAATGCAGAGTTTTGCTTCCAGCAAGGCAGTGGGATCCTCACACCCTCATCCCAGCCCAGCAGTGGGGGCTTTCATTTTTCCCAGCCAAGGAGAACCGTGGGCCTTTTAGTCCCAACATACCTGACATGGGTCCTATGGCCTTATGCTGGATTTTCATGCTCAGTCAGGGAATTCAGGCACCCCAGTAGTAATATTCCCCCAAACACACCACTACTTCAGGAGCTTTCCTCTCTCTCTGCTCTGTAGCCTGTAAACATACCAGGCTTTTTGCATGACATGAACCCACAACTGCTGCAGTGTGATAGAGAAACTGCTCTCAGAATAAGGTAACTCACCCTAAAATGTAGTTTCAGTAACTTTCATCTATAAATCATGAGCTACCTTTAGCTGGCAGGTAACTGTCACACCCTGACTGCAGGGGACTGCAGCATGCAGAGATGCTGGAAGTGCCTGTCAGAAAGGGCAGAGCTGGAGCTCAGCTTCCCCAGCTCTCACTGTAACTAGCTTCTGTCTGCTTTTCACTTTCTCCACTCCCAAGTCATAAACAGAGGTGGCATTTCTGACAGGTATTTCAAGCTCTTGCTGGGCTCTCTTTCTCCATTTAAGGAGTCATTGGCAACAATTCCCCCACCTCCAGTTCCAGCAAGAAGCTCCCCACTGCCTCTTTGCTGGTGTGGAGGCCCAGCCCAACACTGCCCATGACAGGGTGGGCTTCTGAGAGCAGGCAGTGACCCTGGCAGAAGAAACAGCGTTGGGATAAGGAGAGAGATGCTCACACTGAGATGTAGCCATGGCAACATGCTTGTGCAGAGCAGGAGGCATATCTGCCAAGGCTCAGAGATTTGCCATTTGATCGCATGGATTTCCATGCTCTGGATGCGATCACATCACACAAAATCCAGGTCAGGCTTGATGCCTTGAATAATTCTTTACCCTCAGGGGCAGAGAACTGATGTAGGAAGCTGCGTCTCATGGAGGATATGGTAGGATTAAACAGATTATCTCTTTTTTTTCTGGCCAAAAATAAAGGTGAGCTTGCAAATGAAGAGACAGCCAGTTCTGCTGCTACTGCACGGGAGGCGGCGGGGAAGCGGCACCACCTCAGAGCTGTGTGTGGAAATCTGCATTTCCTGGGGAGGAGATGAAGCAAAAGTCTCCAGAGCTAGAGTATGATCCTTCTAACCACAAATCCCATCCCAGCCCCCTCTTCATCTTGCCATTCTTATCCAAGGGTAAGAGTAACTGAATTTCCAAACTCACAGCACTCACAGCATCAATGTCTAGCTTTTTGCGCACATCTGCCTCTGAACAGCTCAGCTAAGCTGGGTAGGAGTTTGTCAAACCACCAGTACAGACCTTCCCCTGGCCCCCCAGCAGTCATGGAGGTGATGGCCCCAGCACACCAGTGCCCACCCAGCAGCAATCCTCCTGCTCTGGGGAGCCAGCACCCTCACCCTGTACATAGAGCCCCTCCTGCAGCACTCTGTAAAAACATGGAGCAGCAAAAGAGCAGAGCTACAAGGTGCCAGAGGAACAGCCTGCACCAGCACATGTTGGGATAGCAAGGAGAGCATGAAGCCCTAAGAGGCAAAGGCAAAGCAAGAGACAGAAAAACCACAAACCCTTCAGGGCTTCAAGAGATTTGTGGCAAAGCCTGGGATGAAAATATTATCTCCTGGGTTCTGCCACTGAACCAGACCTGCAGACTGGCAAAGGCTATATTTGCTCTGATATGTGCCTGTGCAAATCATGAAAGCTAGTTCTGAAGCCCGGAAAGAGCAGGCAGCTTGAGAGCAAACAGCACAGAGCAAGCAAAGGATGTGCCAAGCGTTTCGATTCAAGCAAATCTGCAAGAACTGCTGTAAACTCCCCACACATCTTTGGGTTGGTGAAGAGAGAAGAGAGGGAAGGAAGAGCCAAAGCTCCACGCAGCATTGTTCAGACTCTGATGCTCATCGCCATTGCCTGGTCCTAGGACAGGACAGCAACAGAAGAAACCACAGCTCCAGAGGGGCTTTACGTCACCTGTGATCATTTCTGAAGTGGTGGGGAGGGAGGGTCTAAAGGAAAGGATCAAGTTCAGGTGTAAAGAACATTTTAAAAGGTTTATTTCTTATTTTGATGACATTTTTTCTCCCTTTTATACCAACAAACCTAAACCCCCTAGTAACTGGATGATTTTCTCCTGGCACCTTATAAAGGGTGGACCCTTCCCTCAGTAGCTCCAGTGCTTCAACCTTTAGAAAACAACAGGTCCCAAGACCTTGAAGGAAGAAGTCAGCAATACAGAGACCATCCTCCATCAGAGAAGGAACAGGGAGGGAAGGTGGATTTATCCCAATGACCAGAGTGTTTTGGAGAGGTTTAATTCATCCCTGTGTCAGGTCCTTTCCTTCCTGCCCTCCCCACCCCTAGCTCCCTCTGAACCAGTCTTCCCATCCCTTGCTTTTCACCTCTGTAGGTCTGAGCAGGAGAAAAACATGCCCTAATTATTTTCCTCTTGCACAGCTGAGCCCCGCAGCCCTTAATTTCCTTACCTGAATGCTCTCGCTTCGAGTGGGTTATATACGACAAAGCCTTCCGGAGCGTATTTGTTGTGCAGCAGAACTCGGGTGTCACACAAGCATCTCAAACCCCTCTTTCCCCCAGTACAGACTAATAAGGGACACAAATTACACAGACTTCTTAGAGTCTAGAGGGCCAAAAGACTAAAGGAAGGAAGAAATAGGGTCACAGATCCTCTTGCCTTCACACAAATAGCGCAGATACCTCCCTAGTTGATAGAAATTAAAACTTGCCTTACGTTTTGTTCTCTGTTTTGGAGAGGGAGATGAAGAGCTTGGCTGCACTCCAATTGCCTTAACATAACCACAGTGTCCTGCATCTCAGAGGCAACCTTGTTGACAGCTGCTGCAAAGGCAAGCAGCAGAGAGAACAGCCACTGCACACTCTGTCCCATGGGGTGACTATAGAAGAGGCTGGCTTCTGCTCTGAGCCAAGGCAAGCCACCACTGAGCTGGGCAGTGCAAGGGAAACTGGGGCTTTCCCTATGTTCAGGACATCATTCCCAGCACACTTTTACAAGTGATGAGGTGCAAAATCTCCCATTATGACTACTGCTTTGTACCAAGTGTGGACCACCAGCACATAGCTCTTCTGCTTTCACATACAAACACCAAGGGCAGCATGTAGATATGAAGAGGCACTGAAGGCCAGCAGACATCTAAACCTTGCTTTATGCAGATACACATAGTAGGAAATATATTACCTATAACATCCCCTTGAAGATGTCTTTGAACTGCTTCTATATCAGTACTAGGCACAGAGCACAAAAAGACAGGGCATATTGGTCATCAGCACAAAGTTCAAACTGTTCAGACCCTCAGGAGCCCTCAGTACCAGGTAACCATCTCTCCTGCTTATACCACAAACCTTTTACTGTGATTCCCCAGGACCTCCCTTTCTTTGCAGAGCCCTGGTTCAAGATGACTTCTTCATGAAGCTGTCAAAGACAACCCCAAAAAGCACGGAGGTGCAAAGGTCCTGTGTTCATGGTGCTAACAACAGCAGTATCGCACCAGCAATGTTACCAAGAGATTAATTTTTGCGACACAGACCATATGACAGAGAACCACCATGCCTTTTGGCCATGTGGTAGCTCAGCTTCAAGCCCCTGGTCCGAGACTGCATCAGTACAGAGAGCTGTGTTGCCATGAAGGCTGTGGGGCAGTGCAGCTCCTCTTTGTGGGAAGCAGTCATTCAGTAGAGACAGAAGAATTCTACTGGCTCTGGTCCTAGAACCCAGCCAGATGCCCAGCTGCTCCCCATCCTATAACCCAGCAGCATGGAAACCTCTCCTCCCCCAGTTCTGCTGCCAGAACTCCCTTTCCATGACCTATTTCTTCCAACTCTGTGTAGATTTCGCAGCGTGGTTTGTAAGATCAAAAAGGTTGACTGGGCTACGACCCAGCCCCCCTCTCTGCTTTGAACTTCTAATTATTTTGCTAATTCTAAGCCTAGTGCTAGGATGCTCTGAGCACACCTAAAGCCTTCCCCACAAAAAAAAAAAAATAAGAAAAAATAAATCAAGCTGCAAAATGTCTCCCAGGACCTAATCCCCAGTGAGATATACTCTAACCTTTCCCAGTAACCAAGAGCAGAGCTTGTCTCGTCGTTTGCAATTAAGTTCCTGAGCTAATGAAGCTGCTTTTAAAAAAAAAGAGAGAGAAGGAGAAAACCCAACCACCTCAGGTCAGTCTAATTAAGAAATGTTGTACCTTGCAGTCCCAGTGTATCTTGTGGCAAACAGCTGTGCATGCTTTCAGCTTTGACAGCAGAAAAGGTGTGATTATTTATTTCTTACATAAATGTGGAGAAGCTTCAGGAGCAGGAAATGCCTGTGCTGTAAGGGAGCACAGAGAAAAGAAATGACACTCAGCTGGAACCTGTAATTATAAAGGGGGGTGGGGTGGGGTGTGATGTTGACCACAGAAAATGCAATTTGGTGATGAATACTTCTGCATTGGCTTTCCTTTGAGATTAAAAGTACACAATCGAATCAAGGCCAAAGTGGAGCTTGCCCTCAAGGAAAGACACTTGGGAAGACAAATGCAATTATGCCGCTGCCATCTGCAATGCTACAGAAAGTGGCCAAGAAGACCTCATGGTTAGCATCTTCAGAGAAAAAAAACCCAAACATTGCTCCTGATCTGAGTCATTCTCTTCCCTTGACAAGGGATCTTCACTGCTGTCTACAGGCTCATCTAAACACGATCTTGCCAGCTGAAAATCTGCTCCCAATGTGTTACCTGCCTTAGATCAGCAAACAACCATCTTCTGCTTTTCTTTTGTCTGAACAATGTTTATGCAGCCAGAACTAGATCTGATCTGCATGAGTAAAAACTTAACCAAGTGCCTCACCAGAAAAAACCAACCAATCTACCTCTGATTTTAGGAACATATCCACTACACACTCTAATTTCTTTCAGTTCTCCCATCACTCTGCCCATGTCTCCGCATTGTGTCAGCCCACAGCCCACCAGGAGTCTGCCTGCTGGTACAGAGCACCTCACAACCATACCCCAAACTTCCCAAGCTTCCGTCAAGCCACTGGTACATGTCACTAGTGCCTGAAATGCTGATTCCCTGAGCTTGGTGCTCTTTACTCAACAAGCAAAGAATGACAAGGTGTTAAGCAAGAGAAGTTGTACTTAAGCCTCTCTCTCTCTATTTTAGCCAATTAGATCAATTTCACTATCTGCAGAAGGCACCAAGGTTAGAGGGGAGCTGCCAGCACTGCTGGAGCACAGCTCATCTTGATCGGTTATTAAAATTCTGCTTGTTAGCCGCTGAGAAGAGGCACATCCAAAATGACCTCGTGCTGACGAGAAGCCCATCCAGTCCTCTCCACGGCTGGATGGAGCCTTTGCAGACATTCCCTACCAAAAAAACCAACAAACCCAACACCTTAAACCCAACCAACCCACCCCAAACCCTTCAAAAATCAAACTCTTTCAGCAACCCCCCCTCCAAATCTTTTCTGGATTATATTACAGCTTATCAAGACTGGCCATACTTGGTGGAGGGGCCGTGTTGGGTTCTGCTTTCCCTGAGCTTCAGATCATCATCATCAGGCTCATTTTGCAGCAAGCCGTGGCTGCCCAGATGGCCAAGGGCTTCATAGCACCACACACAATGCCCAGCTTGAATGAGCCTCCCCAGAACAGGCAGCACACACCACAGCCGTGGAATAGCAAAACCAAGAGCGCAGACAACACACATGGAACTCATGACCAACACCAAGGACAAACAAGCTGCACCTGAATGGTGGCTAAACCCCCCTCCCCCCCCCCCCCATGCCACACCTCTGACCATCATAACCTTTGACTCTTAGCTATCCTACAGCCTGAGAGCTCAGCAAAACCCCTAAAATTAGTGAGGTAGCACAAAGGCACTTGAGGAAGAGGGAGGGGAGGAATCGCAGGGAGAAGACTCCCAAAAACAGCACATGGAGATTGGGGGATGGAGGGGAAAAAATAGAAATGAGAGAGAAGCAGACAAATGTGGGAAAAAGGAGGGAAGAGTGTTGGGGGGCCGGGGGGGAAGATCTCAAGAGCATCCACTTAAGCTTTGAATTGCCTGGCTTTGTCTCTGCTTCACACAATGGAAACGTACAGCAGCAACAGACAGATGCTGAGAGCTGGTTTGCTTCTCATCTGCAATTCCAAACACCCTGTCAGGAACAAATATTTGAAAAGACATCTATCCAGCCATTAACAGATCGAGTGGGCCAAGCTTGGCTTCCCCCCCTTTATTTTTTCTTCTTTTTTAAAGAAGCAAAACAATTCTGCGTTCATCCCAAAGACGATCACGCAGGGAGATGCCAAGGGAGGCACCAGAGGGACAAGCAAAGTTTCAGGTCTGTCTTTAGGGCTGCAGACAGCTCGCTGTCGAGCTGGGAAGGTGCAGCTGGTTAAGTATTTGCAGTGCAGGGAAAAGGCGGGGGGGGGGTGTGGAAAAAAAACTAATACATCAGACAGCTGTATTTTTAACTGATCACGTGCTTGCTTCTGTTTCGTAAGATTTATTCCCTCATTAATCACTGCCCTCCCTTCATTCATGTTAAATATAAAAATGATTAGGAAAGATCCTCATCATGGTTAAAAAAATAATTAGCTGCTACATCATGTTGCACACATTCAGACAGAAAGGAGTGATTAAATTAGGAATATTAAAACCCCATTAATCTGTGCTCAACTTAAGCTCTGCTTGTTCATCTCGCTGTGGCACTTATTATTTCTGACACTGAAAGATATTTGAATTACTAGCTGAAACAAGGTCACTATCAGAAAGATGTCAGGTCAGCAATTAGTCAAAGGTGGGAGAAGCTACCAGAACTGAGCTGTGCTTGACATGCCACAAATGTGTCAAGAAGTCTTCCCTTCCCAGTGTCACTTGGATGAACAGAGCAGCGCTGGGACCCCAATGACACAGGGGTGCAGTTCGGCCCTGCTGTTGGCTCTCTGCTTGTATCAGGGCTGCCAAATCCTTCAGGCATCATCTGAACTCCTAAGATGGCCTCACATCCTTGTGCCCCAGCCTTTGGGAGAAAGGTTGGGAAGAAGGGTACGATTTGAAACCCACATCTGGAGCTGTGCAACTTCCCTGTCGTGGCCAGAGCTCACAGCAGACACGAGCTGACCTCATCATGGTAGGGGTTTGTTGGACAGCATATCAGCAGCCACCTTTGGCATGGGGTCCCACAGGACACAGGCTGTAACAGCAAGGAGAGAGTCAATGCAAGGAGAGCAGAGCTTGAAGTCTTAACCAATAGCATTGACTTCAGTATCATTAACCAGCTTGTTCACTGCTTGCTCTAATGCTTGTGGGCTGGGAGCACTTACTGTTCACCTAACAAAGCACTCTGAGATGTTTGCTCTCTTTCAAGAGCCTCACTTCTATTTTGGGCTCATGAAGCAAAAGCAGCAACCCAGAAAAAATTGTTTCCTCTGGGAGAATGTGTGCAAGCACACAGCATTCGATGGCAACATGAGAAGATAGCCACAGCTCCGCATGCTCCATGGATTTGTGTTTAAAGAGTAGTTTGGGAGGAAAGCTGCTGCACAGAACTGGCATTTGCTGCACAGACTTCACCATTTAACTGTTGTTGCTGAGTGTTGCATTACACAAGCAAGATCCTACAAGAACAGCTGGTGCTGGCCCCAGGCTGAAGGGCTCCAGTGCTGGCCCCAAGCTGAAGGGCTCTGGTGCTTTCTATTCCCCAAAAGTGTAACGAACAGCATTTGCTCAGTGCCTAGGACAGGGCAGCCCACGTCTGTAGCACAACTGCAAAAGCAGGAATTGCAAATCTTTCAATTTGAGAATGAAAAGAAAACAAAACGAGCAATAATTTTCCATGGATCTATTGGTCAAAGGTTTGGAGAGCCTCAGCAACGTTCTGGGGGATCCTTTGGACTACAACAGGAGGTCTTTGTCACTACTGCAGGTTCCCTTCACCATTTCCACCGTGCTGAGGAAGTTTTACACAGAGAGAGTGATTGCTCACTGGAATGGGCTGCCTGAGGAGGTGGTGGGGTCGCTGTCGCTGGGGGTGTTCAGGGCGAGGCTTGACAGGATGCTTGGTTGTATGGTTTAGTTGATTGGGTAGTGTTGGATGATGGGTTGGACATGATGATCTCGAGGGTCTCCTTCCAACCTGGTTAATTCTATTCTATTCTATCTGTTCCTGGGAGACAGATGTTGCCTGCCACCACACACAGATATGGCAAGATGCAAGCACAGGAGAACAAAAAGAATTCTGACTACTCAGTCACATCTTACAGATAAGTTCCCAGGCTGCTTTTCCTGCTACAGATGAACTCAGGTGCTTGCTGGCTTATAAATTCAATATGTTTGCTATGCTTGCCCTCATTAAGGGATAAAAAACCAAAAGCACACAAACAAACATTTTCATCCACAGATCTCCCGAAGTCTTTCCTAAGCACAACATTGGAGGGTACAAACTCTTTGTATACTTCATTCAGCACTGACAAAACCACTTCTGAGCCTCTTCAAAAAGGAAACAGATAATAAACCAGCTAACAAGCCTGCACTCTAATTGACAACACAGGAAGCAGGGAAAGATGCTGCATCTCCTTGCAGCTGCAGGAAGAACTTTAGGGAAGCAGCATTTAATTAATCGAGTTGGGATTTCACTAAGATCCCCATGCCTTATGAAAAATGCCCTAAGACATTTAATGACCACAGGTGAGGAGAACCTTGGGTTTACATCTCATTTGAAACTGAGTGTGCAGAATACAAAGTGATCCAGCCCCACTCCCAAACCTCACACAAATTATTCGTTCCACTTTTCTATTTGCCTTTGGACAACCCTTTGGTGCTGCTTCCATGAGCTGTGGGATCTCTTTTTGAATAGGAGGAACAAAACTGCACCTTGCAACCACTCAGTTACTCCCCTGAGTAACTACTCAGGGGAAAGATCAGCTGAATATGAATGTCTCTATCATGTCACTGTTACTTCCTTTTAGAAGAAGGCAGAAGGGATGAGAGGGAGAAGGGAAAGTCACAGCAACAAAAATGCCTTTGCTGAAATATTTATTTACTATCAATGCTTCAGGAGATGTTGTTTAGGCAACAGCCACAACACACCAGCAAGGCATCCTGACTTTACCCACAATGAGTGGGGTTTTTAGCTAGACACAGTAGCAGCTCATTGTTCCCCTTGAAGGCAAGCAGAGGTTTGCCACTGACTTTACCAAGAAAAGAACTGAGCCAGCTTTCAAAAATCCTCTCCACTAATAACAGTGCAGATAGCATGGAGCAGCAGAGTATTCACAGGCAAGTTCTAATGGATCTTTGACTTCATTTGAAATGACTTTGAGGTTCACCTACACGAAAAAATAATTCATATGTGGCTGCTACAGACCCATAGCAATCCTTAACCATCAACATCAGGGAGCTGTCTTTAATAAGCGAGGAAAACCAGGAGCAAGCCCTGGGAACTCTGACTGAGATGCAGTGGCTGGTCAGTTGGGTGGCCAGCAGGAGCAGAGGTTTGCTGGGAGACTGAACTCACTGGGACAGTGTGTCCCCACCCTTGGTCCAGTGATATCGTGATGGCAAAGCCATGGCTATGCTTAAAGGCACAATTTCATTCTAAATGCTGCTTGGAGCTGAGCGAGCAGGACAGAGAAAATCTGTACCTTTAGATGCTCATTCAGTTCAAGGACAAGGAACTCCTGGAGAGAGTCCAACAGAGAGCCACGAGGATGATTAGAAGAGTGGAACACCTCTCTTAAAATAGAGGCTGAGACCTGGGGCTGTTTATTCTGGAAGAGAAGGCTGAGAGGGGATCTTATAGATGCATATAAATAACTAAAGGGTAGCGATGACAAGAATGGGGCTGGGCTCTTCTCAGCGATGCCCTGTGCTAGGACAAGGGCCAGTAGGTGCAAACCAGAACACAGGAGATTTCACTTGCACTTAAGGAAAAACTTCTTTACTTTGTGGGTGATGGACCAGGCTGCTCAGAGAGGCTATGGAGTCTTTTTCTCTGAAGACTTTCAAAACTCACCTGGAAGCATTCCTGTGCAACCTGCTCTAAACAATCCTGCTTAGAACTCTGGAGCTACCTTCCAAGCCTCACCATTCTATGATTCACTTGGGACCTGTGCATTTGATTATTTAGGAACTGTGTTGTGTGCATGTCATTGCTTCTGCTGCATGATGAGTTTAATACTTTGAAAAAACACAACCACAATATCCTAAACACCCCTAAGTGGCAAGACTAAGACCATGTCCAAATAATGGGAATTATTTTGGCCACCAAGAAGCAAGCAGGCACTCCCCTGCCCCAAGTGCTGTGGAATTAAGACACTCATAAATCCTTGCCCAGCAAGCCCTGGAGAAATAAAAGAGGCTTTAAGTATAATCTAGCCAACCACTTCATATAGCAAGGGGAGCAGCAGAGCTGAGGGCAAGCGGAGATCAGCGGAGGAAAGGACAAACGTAATTGCTGGAGTCAAACAGAGAAAATTGCAGGTAGATACCAGCTAGATGTGATTCCAGAAAAAACTTCCCCAAAGCCTGAGGTGACTTCATGGTTAACACCCAGCTTGCTAGGGCTGCAGCCACGCGTGGTGAGGGAAGGGCACCGGTGACACAGGGGTCAAGCAGAGCTGTAAAAGGCAGTGCTAAATGCACGAGAGCTTGTTAATCGGAGCCGTGCCATTGAGACTCCATTGCTGGGTAAGCTTTTGTACAGCTTTGACACTTAAAAATGGTGTTAGGAAATGCAGAGCTTGCCAGCTCTTTAGGACTTCAGCCAGCACAATGAATGACATTTGTAGTACCTCTTCCAACTTGCTGGCACAACATTTTGCCACACATTCACACGTGCGTCCCTGTGGCAGAGATGCACAGGCAGAGACCCGGAGGAGAGGAGGCTCAGAATGACAGGTCTGGCAGGGAGGAACTTGGGCAGAGCTGAACTCATGCGAGGAAAATGAGTTAAAATAAACAAATCCATCAACAGTAGTACTGTGTAACTCATTTCCAGTCCAGGTCTGTACCTATAGCGGTGGTTTCCACTGCCTCTGGGCGGCACTTGCTGTCTCAGCAGCTCAGAGAGGGTATTTCAGGGCAGGGAGGGGCAATCCAAGAGCAGTCACATCACAAAAACTTCATGTTGCCAAGGAAACAGCTTTCTTGGTAATGGAAGCATCATTCTGGGGTTATTCTTTTCTCCTCATTGGTTTTGTACCCCCAAAGCATCAGCTAACTTAATCAAGCTCCAGACAGCAGAGCACCAGCCACAGGATATAAAGCAATGCACAGCAAACCAGCAGAACCCAACACAGAGCAAGCAGGAAGGTGAAGGGTGCACATGAGTGCTGCAGGAGCCAGGCAGAGATGGGCAAGGTTTCTCTTTAATAGATGGAGAACTGCCTAATGTTGCTATTAAATCAATCCTCAATAAGCAATAAATAAAAGCAGGCTGTGTCTCTAATAACCAAGGCAAGCTCCCAAATCACAACCAAGTAAATTCCATGCTGCCTTCTCTTGACAATCCATCATCCTTGAAGGAAGGGGGAGGCCCTTCTGGACCCTTCCCAGCACCCCTCCATTCCTATTGCCACATGCTAATACAGTAGCACATTCACACTGCTCTGAACATCCTCCTCATGTTTAATCACAATGCTTTTAGCTGTTATGGTTGCAAAGACCACTTTAAAAGTGGAGATCAAATCTTGCAGCATTCAAGTTGTAGAGCAAACAGCACCCACCACCTCAGGCAGGATTTAATCAGATCCTCAGGGTGTAGAGCCCAGAGAGAAGCCTGCAAACATCTCAGCAATTCAGCACCACATCTATGATCTGAGGCAACTTCCAAGAGAGACAGGCAGCATTTGTTTTCAGTTCATTGAAGATGGCACAAAACCTAAGGAACTTGGCAGTAAGCTTCAGTAAAGGACAACCCAGCGCAAGAAGTCCTCTTCTGGGAGTCACTGGGCTGGGAACTACACCGTGCTGCATGAGCATGGGAAGAGAAGCAGCATCTGTGTCTCACTGAGTGGGGCTTGCTTAATTTACTCTGTTGGCAGGGCTTCAAAAAGTTAAATTTCTGCATTTCTCCCTGCTGCCAGTCTGATCCCTGTGAAGTTTCCCAACCACAGGGCTGTGAGGAGCTCCTCACAGGGATGATATCCCATGGAGCAGAAACCCTGGTGAACAGAGTGCTTCAAACCTTCTTGGGAATGCACAGCCATCAGGTAGGGACCCTCAGGAAAAAAAACAACCAAAAAACCCAATAATCTGAGCAGATAAGAGAACAGGTGAAAAACATCTCCCAGTTTGCATGATGCACACCAAAGGGAAAGCTAATCCCATGGGAGATCCCTTCAAAAGCAAACTCCAGACACAATACGTGCTGCCAGCCCCCATTCCCAGCATGGGCACCACCTGGGGAGCTCACTGCAATGAGAAACTTTCTGTTTTCATGATGCTGAAATTTTCAGTCTGTGAGTTCTTTAAACAGGACTTACTGTTCACGTGGGTCAAGATTTGGGGGGATTTCCAGAGCATTTCACTGGAGGTTTCTCTAAATGAACATGAAATAGAAAGTTCTACAAATTCATCCTGTGTCTCCTACACAGGTAGGTAAATGAACCTTGGCTGTAATGGTACTTGGCTCAGTTCAGTCCCAAACCTCTTGTTTCAGCCCCAGTCTCCCCTCTGAGTGTCCTCAAAGCACCCTGCAGAGCGGAAGGTGGATATGACCTGACACAGCCAAGGGGGTTGATGCTCCTCAAAGGTTTGCAGAGCCAGATGACCACAAGCTGTGGTGCAGGGCTGCATTGTCCACCAGTCCCCAGCTGGTTTTGGGTCACCAAATGGCTCTGTTTTCCATGAAGGGAGGAGGAAGAGACGAGCAGGGATGAAGGAGAAAAAGTTTTGCCCTTTCCTGCTGCCTTTAAGTTATGTCAAATAATTTCTCATGGTTAACATAAGTGCAGTCAGCTGCTCCAATGAAGGAACTCAAACCACAAGGAGCCACACCTGAGGGGTTTTTACAGCCATTCCTTCCATTTTTTTGGCTGCTCAGGAGCTTTTGATTACCAAAGTAGCCAAGCTTTGGTGTTTTCACCCTGCCGAGGACATACCACAAATAGTTCAGCGCAGGGCCCCACCCCCCCGCGGGGGAGAAGCTGCTTTGCAGAGGTGACCACATCCTGCCTGTGTGGAGTCCAGGTGCCAGCAGCATCACTCAGCTGTTACAACAGGAAGACAACGGTGTCCAAGTGCCCCCCAGCACCACAGAATGGGATAAGGAGAGAACAGAGAGTGAACTCTCCAAGGAAGGCAGGAGGAGGAGAGGAAAGGCTGAGAGACCTGGGTTTGGATCTCATAAATGCTTATCAAGATCTAAAGGGCAAGTGTCAAGAGGATGGGACCAAACTCTTTTCAGCAGTGCCCAAGGGGTAACAGGCACAAACTGAAACACAGGAGGTTCCATCTGAACATGAGGAAAACATTCTTTCCTGTGAGGGTGACAGAGCACTGGACCAGGCTGCTCAGAGTGGCTGTGGAGTCTCCTCTGGAGACCTGGATGTGATCCTGGGCAACCTGCTCTAGGCGATCCTGCTATAGCAGGAGGATTGGACTAGATGATCCCCAGAGGCTGCTTCCAACCCCCACTATTCTGTGAAAATCTGCCCTTGTGGGCCCTTTCAACCTCAGCATCGGGCAAGTAGTGCAAGGTGTCCCTGCCCATTGCAGGGCAGCTGGAACTAGATGATCCTTGAGGTCCCTTCCAACCCTAGCAACTCTATGATTCTATGAACGTGCTCAGACAGCTCCTCACCAACTCTGTTCGTTCATGCAATCAAACATGCAAAATTTGCACTGTTAGTGTGGCTCGAGTCCTCTACCCAAGCTCCCACAGGCATCCCAGCAAAGCCCAAACAGTGCAAATCTGCCCTGCCACGAGAGCAAAGCAATTTCTCCTGCCTGACATGTTTTATTACCCAACAGAAGGAAACCCATATTTTTGGAAATTGAATTACACTTGCTTGAATATTAAGAGAAAAAGTTATTCCCTTCGCTGAGCTGCATTAATAACATCCCTGCTTTACAGCCAGCACAGAGGCAGCAAACTAAATTTGCTCACAGTGACTTTCAGTTCTCGAGTTGAGACCCTGATCTGCTGCTTGAGGAGGCCACATCAACCACCCAAAAAGGAAGCATCCAAGGCACTTGGAAAATCTTAAACCTTGAGAGGCAAGACTGGAGAACATCTTTTGAACCACTGGCAACAAGACCCATGGACTCTGGTCACAGATTCAACTTTTAAAGCAACAACTGAACAAACAGAAGCCAATTCACCTCAGCCTCCCAATGCAGTTGTGAGTTTGAACCAAGGAAGGGAAAAGTCTTCGTCTTCGCTCACTGCAAGAACTTTCACCTGGTAAATGGGGAGCATAAAAGGATGTTTCTTGCAGCAAAAGCCAACCCCCACCCCAGACACATGCATATATTTGAATGAACTACCCTAACCCAAAGCATCTCCCAGAATCTCAGCTGATTTCCAAGGGGCTGTCTGGCAGAGGAGGCAACTCACCACAGCTTATCAAGAAAACTGAACTTTCAGCCAGAGGTCTTTATCTCCTTTTATCTTTCTCTCTCTCTCTTTTTCCTTTTCCCTTTTTCCCTCCTAAGGCCCAAATTTCTTAAATCACAACTTTCATTAAACCCCAGCATGGTGCAGATCACAGGCATAATTCTTTTTCCCCCCCACCTTCCCACCACAAATCCATTCAAAGTGAGTGACATTTGCAAAGTGTATTTTCACGGCCCTCCGTAATCCCTTCAGAATATTAAGACTGCATTACTTTGTCTTTGGTTACATTAACTTCAATTTTCCTTATGAGTAAGTATTTGGCTAAAAATTAATATAGTGAAGTTGAAAAGAATCTTATGATAGGGGAAAAAGACTAATTTCATCTCTGGCTGCTCAGATACCAGAGTACACTGGGGTTAATGTAATTAACTTACAATTTTAGCCTAGGTTGTGTACATACACTGAATCTCCCTGCTGGAAACAAGATTAGATTTTATTACACTATATATCCTGGTTATCTTCACCATGCCTCCAATATTACTTCCCTCAATGACTTCAAGGCTCTCTGCTGCAATGAAAATGCAGAACCATCTGGTATTGAGCCCATGCAGTTTATTTAAGGATTTAATTAAATGCTCTAAATGGAGAGCTTCTTTGAATTAACATTTTAAATGTGACTTATTGCAGGTTTAATATTGTCTTAATGCCAACCTGGGAAACTCCATAGCCAAGTTGTTGACGTTTAAATTGAATTCATTTGGGTGGCTCCGGGGGGACTCATTAATTAATCTAAACAACTAATGGGGATTGGTTCTGACTTTTGATGAAGATTATTTACAGAGACAATTTGCAGTGAATAAAGAGTCACAGTAGGCAAATGTTTAATTGAATTTTAAAAAAAAAAAAAAAAAGGAAAGAGAAAAGGGGGGAGGTGGGGGGTGGGGAAAAAAAGGCCATCTCATTGTGTTCAATATCAAGGATGCATCTTGCAAGTAAGCTTTGAAATACCGAGAAAGGGACAATTGCTTGAAGCTTCCTAGCTGCACACTAATAACAAAGAGAATGAGTAATTACATTTGCCTGTGTAATTTGCAGCTTGAAAGAGAACAACAGGTCTGTCTGCCTTGCAGTGCACACAGAGAGACTCTACCAGGAATAATTCTGTACTCTGAAGACCAAGTTGCCCCACTCACTTTTACTCATGTACCAAAAAAAAATATGACATTTTCCGATCCACCATCAGCTGGAACAACTGAGCCAACTCCTCGTGCTTACACTTGCAAAGACCCAGGACAACTGAAATGAGCTCAGCAGAGCTACTTTCATCTACAACTTAACCTATAACATAATCAAAGAGCAAAAGAAGATTGGATATCAACTTTGGAATCAGATATTTGCACTCCTGAGTGCACCACGAGCCCTGCAAACACTGACACCTAGTTATGTGGTTAGTTTTCAGCAAAGCCACAGCAGCAAAACGGTGCCTGTGCCCCTGTGTGTCCACACTCATTAGAGCAAATCATCCTTCAGCAGTTTTCCACCGTTATTATCATTATCCCATCTCATCTTGAAGTTTCCAGTAACACCAGAGGTTGCCACCAAAGCAAGAAAACATAGTTTACTGAACACTCTGCACACCCACATTTCCCAGGGAAACACAGCTTCTGCCCTCCAACCCCAGCTCCCGAGGGCACAAACACCTCTAAGTATCTGTGATTTCAATCAGGAGCTCTTGAGGAGCAGTTGTGTGTTTAACATGAAGCACTCACTCGTGTTACTAGCAAGCATTCCAAGAAAGCCCAGCAGACCAAGGAAAAAGACAGGTAAATCACAGGATAGGGATATTAGCAGCAGGTTGGAGCTCTCTTGCCTGTTGCACCCTCTCCTGTGTGATTTCTGCTTTTGCTCCTTATGAATTGTCCTTCACCTGCAGCCAATTTAAGATTCAAAAGCACAGCATTGAAGGGCAAGAGAGGTGAAGGGCAAGAAAAATTGAGGACATGGGGAAGAAAAGGAAATGCCACAAGTGCTACACTTCTATAGTGTGGCCATTAACCATGCAGAGAGTTTGATGGAAAATTATTCAGCAACTTAACTGTTTAGACACATCAGCTGCCAGAGATGCCCAGTAGAAACTGAAGCAGCACACACCAACTCTTCTCTTCACAGCAATGTGACCTTCTCCTTCAGAAAGGTACCAGTTACTTGGGAGACATATCTCTCTGTCTTCTTTAGACCAGCCAAGAAGGACCTCAAGCTGCAGCCAGGTCTCTCAGGGAGCCTCATTCACACAGAGCAGGTCCCTGTCTCACAGCAGGTACCTCAAAGTCTTCAGCAGGCAGTGGCCATCAAATGCTACTGGTTTTATTTCCCACACAAGCCAATCCAAACATTTGATGTTTTGAACACCACACCATGCTATATCTGGCTCTAACAGTGCATATCAGCACTCCCTTTCTCTGTCACTGAGCTATGACAACAGTCCTGATCCACACTACCGTCACCCAGCTGGGGTTAAACCATTTCTGGAGCGTGCAAACTTGGCAAAACCACTGTGAACATCCTTCATCTCATGCTAAAGACAAGGGCAAACCCAGGCTGGGCTCATGAGTAGGGCTGTGGACATAGGAGGGCTATAGAATCATAGAACAGAGTCATATTGTTTGGAATAAAACTTGAAGACCATCAAGTCCAACCATTACCTAACTCTGCTGAGTCTGATGCTAAACCATGACTCTCAACACCACATCTCTGCCTCTTTTAATACCTTCAAGGATGGGGATTCAACTGCTTCCCTAGGGAGCCTGTTCCTGGTTTGGAGCCTGTTTTTGTGAGGTAAAGCCATCCCCACATACCCCAGTCTGTGTTGTGTGAGCTCAGCCAGAGCCCAGGGTTGAGCCCGCACTCTGCTCTGCTCTCTCCACATCAGATTTGCATTTTATTTTCAATAACATCACAACTTGTCTTGTCTAAATCAAAGAGGTTCCAAACTTCTTTTCTTTCAAAGACTGGACACATCCTGCATGCTAATTTGGGAGGCAATTGAGGGGGAGGGTACATGAAGAAAATGCACATAACCATTAAGCCAGGGAAACTAAAGCATCCTGCCTCCATCAGCACTGCTGGATACCATCTAGAGCATCGCCAGCTGCTCTCAGATACCTATAGTGGAGCTCTTTTATGCAAACACCTCCAGTAAGGGCTTTTGTGGATCTGACAGACAGAGTGGTTAAAAATTAGGCATTCGGTGGGTATCCAGTGGAGACACATTGTACAGCACATCTGAAGAGGGGAGTCACTCTCAGAAAGGGAATTCTGAATTGTCTGAAGAGGAAAGGCTGCTCAGGCAGGCGGAACGGAGCCCGACGGCAGATCAAGTCGTGCTGCGAGCATCGCCCATACCATCCCTCCCCATCTGCCCAGGGATCCCAGCTCCCATGAATGCAGGTTCACAGGCAGAAGACAATCACATCCCAAAAGAAGTAACTGAGGTGGACACTCACTGTGAAGGAGTGGATGGATTATGGCGTTTTCCCCATCGGCTCTCAAAATTTCCTACAGAACCACTTCAGCCTTTTGTTTTTTAATCACCAACTCCCTCAGGGCTCTCTCAAGGTGGTATAGCTGCTTAATGGATTTTATTTTCCCCAGGATGGCTTGCTCTCAGTGTGAAAAATATCAGTTATTTTGGGAAACCTGAAATCAAGTAGGTGAGCGAAGGAATAATTCATGAGGACACCATTGGGAGGAAGGTCACCTCCTTCACCCTGATAGGATGCCAATAGCTCAGCCACTGTTTCAGGCTCAAAATAAGGAGGTAAAAGTTTCTGCCCCCTTGAACCTGGATGAGGCATTAGGAGTAGAAATTACAGGGAAAAGCACAGCTGGTCCATCACCAGAGAAGTGTGGGGAGCTCTGGCAACACTTGAGGCCCTTTCCAGCCCTGTGCATCTGAGTCTTAGTGAAAATCAAGCCTGTGGTGCACTACCCATTAAGTTGGGGTATCCACGCTGGTATAAAGCTGGTGATTTCTCAGTCTGCAGGGCTGAGTCCTGCTTTAAATGCCTGACCTCTCTTTCCAGAGCAGGCAGCCTCTGATTTCACCCCTGGGAAAAAAAAGAAAAAAAAAAAAAAGAAAAAAAAAAAGAGGTTTCCTCATGCTTGATGATACAAAAACTATGGCTTAAATAAATACTTGTCCTGCAAAGAATGTTTTAGATATAATACCATTTTTCTACTTGGAGAAACCAATGCCATGCGTTGCAATAACCGTCTCAACACAGGATGCTAAGATGACATGGGACAAACATAAGAGCTTTAGTATACAACTTCTCTTTCCAAGGCCTTTAAGAACACAGGCTCTTGGCTGCACTGACCCACCTCAGCTCTTCCCATGGACAAATCTACACTAACAGCCATTAAACCATCTTTTCTGGCTTGCAGCACTGACAAATCAAAGGGGTTTGCTCAACCCATGAGAGCAAAGTCAATGAATGGCAGAGAAATTCTCTATTATGCACAAAAACATCTTAAACCCCCTAAAACCTCCCCCAGTGCTGCTATGAAAACCTTCCTGTGCAGCCTCTTTTAACTGAAGGCTGGCCAAACACAAATGCAAGAGCAGAAACCAACACTGACAGAACAACTAAAGGCCCTTTGAGGAAATCAGAGCTGATTAAAGCCAGCAAACTAAATACGGAAACAAGGTGAAAGAAACTAGCATGTGAAGATGCATTTTCTTTCATATTCTCATTTACTCTCCTCTGGTATAAATCAGGTTGTTAAAAGGGGGAAAAAACAACAACCAAAACCAACACAAACAAAACCAACAAAACAAGAAAAAGTTACATTGAAATGTTAGAAGGCAGAGCCATCACCTTTGTCACTGTTTGCATTAAGATGCAGCTTTCCACATCTCACATGCAAATAGAATATAAACAGTAAAACCAGAACACTCAAGTAAATATTTGCAAGGGGGAATTTGCTTGTTTTGAAAACACTCCTCTCACTCTGGGCAAAATCCACAGACCAGACAGAGTGTCACACAGCACCATTTCTTTGCTCCCTTAAGGAGAGGAACTTGTAGATTACCAAAGGAGATCTGGGAAAGTGTAGGAGAAGCTCAGAAGTACAGGCAAGATTTATACTCCCAGATGCAGATGAAATTAGAGAAGAGTAGATTTAGATTGGGTTGCATGTTAGGAATAAGTTCTTTACAACAAGGGTTGTTGAGCACTGGAACAGGTTGCCCAGAGAGGTGATTGAGGCCTCATCCCCACAGATATTCAAGGTTAGGCTCAACAGGGCTCTGGGCAGCCTGATCTAGTTGAGGATGTCCCTGCTCAATGCACAGGGGTCAGACTGGATGACCATTAGAGGTCCCTTCCAACACAGGTGATTCTATGTAAACACCAAACTAGGATGCCTCTGTCCTTTTTCATATCTTGCACTAAACGGCTACACAGAGAGCACATAACAGAGGATGATCCCCATCAGGGGTTGAGTTGAATGTGCTGCTGATACTCAACACCATGCTGCCATCATGCCAGCCTCAAAATGAAAAGTGCTGGCTGGAACAACATGTCACAGAGCTGGAAGTTCAGATTGTAATGTGAGTGGCTTCCTGTTCTGGTTGCGGCTGGGTTTGGGGTGATGGTATTTTCTGCTGTGGGTGAAGGGATGTGGGGGTGGCTGGTTTCTGCTGCTGCTGCTCTTTTTCTGCAAATAGGCTAAGGTAATTGTGCATCTTACCATCTCATTATATTCCTTATCTTAACCCAGAGGTCTTTTTGTGTTTCCTTCCCTCCTGTCTGTGTGGGTGTATGGGAGCTTGGGAGGGAGAGCTGTATTAACCCAGGACAATCCCGAACAACAGTTTCAAGTAAAGCTGATCCTGCATTTCACACCTGGGACTAATGTCAAAACCTTCACCCCCAGTGCTAAGCAGCATGATTTAGTTTTGGATTTCAAAAAAAAAATAAAGCTAAAAGACTGACCTCTCTGCCACCAATATCTTGATTGTCTTTGGTATTAAATTCACAGGGAGAAGCTTCCATGTCCTGGAAGAGAAAGAAAGAGAGGAGGGAAAAAAAAAAAAAGGAAGAGAAAAAAAGAGCCAAAAAAAAAAAAAAAAAAAAAAAGAAGGGAAAAGAAAGAAAGAGCCAAAGAAAAAGATGGGAAAAGAAAGAAAAAAGAGAGAAGAAAAAAAAGGGGGGAAAGAAAAAAAAAGAGAAAAAAAAGGGGGAAAAGAAAAAAAGAGAAAGAAGGGGGAAAAGAAAATAAAAAAGAGAAAAAAGGGGAAAAGAAAAAAAGAAAAAAGGGGGAAAAGAAAAAAAAAAGAAAAAAGGGGGAAAAGAAAAAAAGAAAAAAGGGGGAAAAGAAAAAAAGAAAAAAGGGGGAAAAGAAAAAAAGAAAAAAGGGGGAAAAGAAAAAAAAAGAAAAAAGGGGGAAAAGAAAAAAAGAAAAAAAGGGGAAAAGAAAAAAAGAAAAAAGGGGGAAAAGAAAAAAAGAAAAAAGGGGGAAAAGAAAAAAAGAAAAAAGGGGGAAAGAAAAAAAGAAAAAAAAAAGGGGGGGGAAAGAAAGAAAGAAGAGCAAAAAAAAAATAAGAAGGGAAAAGAAAAAAAGAGCCAAAAACAAAAGAAAAGAAAAAAAAAAAAAAAAAAAAAAGAGAGAGGAAAAAAAAGGGGGGGAAAGAAAGAAAGAAGAGCAAAAAAAAAGGGGGGGGAAAGAAAGAAAGAAGAGCAAAAAGAAAGGAAAAGAAAGAGCCAAGAAAAAAAAAAGGCAAAAAGAAACTGAATTTGTCTCATTCCCAAATTTTACACCCATTTTGTTCCAAGAGCATTTACACTACACAGTACATGGAAAAACAGCTTCAACTCTGTGCTCAGTACTTCCAGCAACTGAAGAGTAAGAGGGACCAGAAACAAAGAAATAAAGGTTTCCAGTTTCTCAGCACTGATGTGGATGCATGGCAAGAGAGAGCCAGTCACTCCCTGGGGGATGAAGTGTTTGGAAACACATAGAAAACGTCTGTTTAAAACAAACAAATAAAGCAAACAAACAAAACAAACTAAACCCAAAACAAAACTAACCACATACCAGGAAAAAAAAAAATAAAAATATAGATCTTTTCTCTCCTAAAAATAAAGACTGGAAAGTTTGAGGTCTTTGCCACCTCCTGTGGCACAAAGCCAATTTTTCTGAAAACTTTTAAAATCTGATATTTTGTTCCAAACTTTGAGCAGCCAATAACAACTAAGGAGACTCTGCAGTTCTGCAGCCTCTATTCCCCCAAAAGCTGTGCCCCCCACCCACCCTATCCATTGCTCCTGTTGGTGCCAATATCTCTATTTTAGAGCCATGCAAACAGAGACAGAGAGCTGCTTTGTTAATGCTTCCAGGAGACGATGACAGACTCAAGAGCAAAGCCCAAAGCTGCAAAAAGATCTGCCCCCAGCTCTGCTAGAAAAATCATAGAATGGTTTGGGGGTTGGAAGGAACTTTAAATACAATCTAAGTTTCAACCCTCTCCTTACTGGGTACAGAAGAAGAAGGGATAAAAAGAAGCATGGCCAGCAGGTCAAAGGAGGTGATTCTGCCACTCTACTCCTGTGAGACACCACCTGGAGTATTGCATCCAGCTCTGGAGCCCCCAACACAAGGAGGGCAGGGATCTGCTGAAGAAGGTCCAGAGGAGGGCAACAAAGATGATAAGAGGGCTGGAGCACCTCTCCTATGATGACAGGTTGAGGGAGTTGTGCCTGTTCAGCTGGAGAAGAGAAGGTTCTGGGGTACATTTTAGCAGCCTTCCAGTACCTGAAGGGGGCTACAAGGAAGCTGGAGGGACTTTTTATAAGGGCCTGTGGTGACAGGACGAATGGTGATGGTTTTAAGCTGGAGTAGGGTAGATTTAGATGAGACACTGGGAAAAAGTTCTTTACTAGGAAGGTAGTGAGACACTGGGAGGGAAGCTGCGGATGTCTCATCCTTAGCAATGTTTAAGATCCAAATGAGGCTCTGAGCAGCCTGATCTAGTGGAAGGTGTCTCTGCCCATATCAGGGGGTTTGGAGTTAGATGATCTTTAAGGTCCCATCCAACTGAAGCCATTCTATGATACCAGCTTTGAGGCAAAACCAAGAGGTGAAGAAAAGACATGGGGAACAGAGTCTGCTGCAGCAGTAATATCTCTGTGTGAATTGTTCTCCCAGTGCAAAGCCAGCACAGTGCTAAAAACCACAGAGTTTCAGATTGTTACCTAGAGCATGAATAACATCCCCGCTGAGGGCTGCAGGCTCATAAAGCATAACAGAGAGTCGTGAATGGGATTGCCAAAGGTACCCAAATGCTTTTCAATAAGGCTGAACTCCTAAATTATTGAGGCACTTTAGAAAAACCTCACTTTGTGGAAGTAAATCCACAAGATCTCAGTATCTCCACCAGTCCTTGAGGACATTGTGGTTACAGAATATACTCCCTAACGAAACAGCAGCTGGTAAGTTATGGCGTGAATGCTGAAGCCTGAGGACAATGTCGGGAGGGTGGCCAGGCTCTCCTCACTTAATTCTTCATTTTGCCTTTGAAAATATCAACAAGCTGCTCCAGAGTCATTTTAACTTCCTCAGAATTTGTGCAATATATTTGTTGGACATGTTCCTCAGGCAGAGCAAGGAAAACCACTGAGAGAACATGAGACAGCCTTTCAAAATAAACCAAAACCAACAACCAAGCCTCAAAAAATAGTTTCTGCAGCATGTAAGGATACTCCTCTACTGTGCATGTAGATGGACACCTTTTTTTGGGGGCAGTCTGGACCAAGCATGGCAGGAGGCACCCCCACACAGTCAAAATTTATGCAGAGGATTTCCCCTTGACCTCCTGGCAAATATAGTTTCATATGATGGAAGATATTTGGAATATAAGCCACCAATGCATATCTAACAGTGAAAGAATTACTGCCAAGTGAGACATCTTATATACCAGATTAACACACAAGCAACAAGAACTCTGCCTGGAGAAGAGAAGGCTCCAGGAAGACTTGATAGCATCATTTCAGTATTTGAAGGGGACCTACAAGATATCTGTGGAGGGGCTGTTTCCAAGGACATGTAGCACTAGGACAAGGGGCAATGGATTTAAATTAGAGCAGGGTCGATTTAAGTTGCATGTTAGGAGGACATTCTTCACAGTGAGGGCAGACAAATACTAGAACAGGTTGCCTGGAGAGGTGGGGAGGCTCCATCCCTGGGAACATTCAAGGTAAAACTTGAGGGAGCTCTGAACAACCTAATCTTACTGCAGGGGCTCTTCTACCCAAATGCATTCTGTGACTGTGAACTCTATATGCCAGGGTGTAAGAGATGGGGCTGGCTCAGCTCTACCTTGGCCAAAAGCTCAGAAATCCAGAGCAGAAGGTCCTATTTCACACACACACACGAACTGGTAAAATCAGGTCTATGCTTATATTGTTTAGTAACTAAATCACCACCCACTCCCTTTTCAGCCTTCTGTGCAGCAGATTAAGCGAAAGGGAACATGCAAAGTGGAAAGTCATCACCATTTGTTTCTGGAGAAGACAACTGAAAGAAAGGAAGGCCAGCAGAGTGAGAAAGATTCAGCTCCGAGATGCAAAGCACACCAAGACAAATGCCCATTACTCAGCACAACCTTCTACTACTTTCTTAGCACCAGGCATCACTTGGATTAATTTTCTGAAGGAAAACAGACTGTCTCAACAGCAGCCTGATGGGCTCAGCAATTCGTTTCACAATTACTCACTAAACTACCTTGATTTAATTATTCAAGAAGAATCTTGCTGCCACTGATAACTACTTAATTAAAAACACAACTTTAAGGCAATAAGAGAGTCACATTATATTGCATTTGAAATAGATTTCTTGCAGAAAACATGGTGCAGTTCATTTTAACCAGCTTAATGTGCCAATATATTTAGAGTCCCCAGGATTTTCAGAATGGCTGGAGCAGCAGCGAACATCCAAGGGCTGCAAGCACTCACGAGCTTGTTCCCGTTCAGAGCAATTCCAATAAAGCCAAATTAACAAAAGCATCATTGCCACAGAGCTAGTTTAGAGCACAGGCAAGCATTGCACCCGGGGAAAGTCAGAAACTGAGAGATCAGGACAAGCTCCTAGAGAATCACAGAATGTTAGGGGTTGGAAGGCACCTCAAAAATCATCGCGTCTGACTCCCCTGCCAGGGAGGATCACCTACAGCTGGTCACACAGAAAGGTATGCAGGTGGGCTTTGAATGTCTCCATAGAAGGAGACTCCACCACCTCTCTGGAAAGCCTGCTCCAGTGCTCTGTCACCTTCACAGTGAAAAAGTTTTTCCTTTATGCCAGTGTGGAACCTCCTCTGCTCCAGCTTGCACCCATTGCCCCTTGTCCTATCATTGCACATCACTGAGCAGAGCCTGGCTCCATCCTCTCAACACTTGCCCTTCACATATTTGTAAACATGAATGAGGCCACCCCTCAGTTTCCTCTAAGCTAAAGAGACTCAGCTCCCTCAGCCTTTCTTCACAAAGGAGATGTTCTATTCCCATAGTCATCTTTGTGGCTCTGCACTGGACTTTTTCAAGCAGTACCCTGCTCTTGGTCCTGCTTCCCCTTCCCTGAGCATGGCTACATCTTTCCTGTAGAAGAAGGCTATAAGGTCTCCCTCACATACAGATATAGTGGAGGCACAGGGAGCACTGCTCAATTACAGGCCAAAAATGAGAAACTCTTGATTGTTCTCTAAAAGTGACCTTGTCCCTGACAATTCTTCAGTACCAGCTTCAGCTCAAAGCATCATGGAGGCATGAACACAAAGTCCATGCCTGAACCTCTATCTGTGGCATCTTCCCTAACAGGATCTCCTACCTGTGTGCATAGGAGCCCTTTCCTCCATGTCCCCTGTGCCAGCATGGTGCAGACAGCTCAGATGGTCTGAGCTGAGGGCACTGCCTGGAAGGAATTCCCAGGTTTCTTTTAGGGATCTTATCATTTTAATAGGTATCAAGTATGGGCATCATGTGATCCTTGCAAGAGTCAAGAGCAGTCTTTCATAACAACTTAGGGGATTTTTGTTTAACCTGTGACAAAAGGGGCCGTGAATTAATTGGCTCAATTGCTGCACTGATAGGGATGGAGGCAACCTCTGGGGGAAGGAGCTGGTAGCTGCCTGCGGGGAGCAGGTGCAAGCAGGGGGAGCTGCAGACACCGGCGTGACTCACGCAGCACTTGGAGAGCACCGGCTAGGTTTAGACTGTGCCAAGTGATGTAGGAAAAGCCTCCCAAAACTACTAACATGCCATTTCCTATTCAGTTATTTAAAACGTTTCCCCTTCTCCTTAACTAGGAGGTGGTGGCTCCTTTACTTTCCCTACATTTCCAGTACAACTGAAACCATAGATGTGTTTCTATCTGAAAAAAAAAAAATACATTAAATGACTGCCTTCTTGAATATTATCTTCCTGGTTTATTGTGTGCCCTCTCTCCCCTTCTCTTCCCAGAGAGACCAACCATCACATGAAAATGCTTTTCATCATCTGCAAAATTTGATGCCCAAAATAGCCCCACGGTTGCCCTAGCAACTAGCATTTATTCCCCCTCCCCCCAGCATGCCCCCCCCCCCCCCCCCCCTTTGCATATTGCTGCATATTTCTATCATCTCTTTCCAGGCACAGTTCATAAACACGGCTGCATAATAAAGAATGTTATCACCAATGACTTACAGCCCAGCTGCTGCAAATAAGATATGAAGTGGCAGGGAAATACAATTTCATGCAGCTAGGACAACAGATTGATTGGGTGCCCTTCAAATTTGATGCCACTTCTTTAAGTCTGTCCATATTCAAAAAAAAAAGAAGGGAAAAAAAAAAAAAAAGAAAAGAAAAAAAGAAAGAGAGGGGGAAAAAAAAGTTAGTTTCCCCACCTCCCCATCTTTCCATGGTGGTAACAGACAATAAAAGTGGGAGATAATTCACCAGGACACTCATTATGTCTGCAGCAACCTTGCCCTGAGAGATTGACAGTTTAAAGAGATGTGCTGCTTTTCCCTGCCACCTCCTCTACTTTTTCCCCAGCCACCCCTCTTCATCAAAAGTCTCATCCCTCCAGTTTGGTTTGCCCCTTTCCAGTGGTGATTTCTGTTCAGATTACCAGCCAGAAGTTGGTACAGATAGAGGCAAGCAAACCTCTTAATTTCATTACCACCAATGCCAAAATTTTATCCTTAGTTTTTATTTGGTAGAACGATGTGAAAATCCTCCTTGCCCCAGCGTTTCTATCAAAGAACAACCCAGCAAGGAAAAAAGGAGCTGGGCTTTCAAGTTCTTCCCCTTCTCATTCCTGAGGGGCTGACTTTCAAGGACATGGAGACCTGCTTTGGAGGTTGCTCTCAACACATAGAGATCACCCTGTGATCGTGTGGTACTTAAGTACAATACAGTGAAACACAGACCAGGCACCAAAGGAACTGTGTGGATGCACCAGCACTGCTCCTGCTCACAGGAGGAAGATCAGGATTGGGTGAAGGCACAGACAACACCTGCACAGTGCTTCAGACCAGTGTTTCTCTCCCATATTGACCTCCCTTTTCTGTCCTCTACCTCTCCTCTCCATTGCTAATAGTGTTTTCATGAATTTTTCTGCATCCTTGCACTACCCAGGGCAAGCTTATGATGCCTGTCTCTTTGAGACACTTTCTTCCTTTTCTCCTGCCTCCCAACTGCTTTCCCTGTGGCACCCCATGCAGACTGTTCCTTTGCATGGAAAGGATGCACAGAGCAGTGCTGGTAAGGGAGAGATCATTCTGTAACAGGGATCTTGGCACCGAGCTCAGATGCTGCAACTGTTGGGGAAAGAGGAAGGTACAAGATGCACAACAGGTGCACAACAGGTCCACAACAGGTGCACAGAGACCCCACTGCTTGGAAGTTTGCAGTGAATGACAATGGTGTTTATTCCCATTTATGAAGTGAGAAGGACCCATCATATGTGTTGTGCAGCCTCTGCATTCAATCTCTGGGATTAGTTAGTGCTAATCAATCATAATCTACCAAATCAACAACAGAGGGAGGAAGATGCCCTTTGCAGAAGCTGTTCTGCTTGTGTTCAACAGGAGCAACAACTCCAAAGTTTTCCCAAAGACTCATGAACTAACTCATGTGGATCTGGAGACATGGAGGTTTTCATCTCTTCAGTATCTCCAATGAAGATCTCTGAAGCCAGGTATTACACCTGCCAGGCTGACCCACAACCAGCTCTGCCTGCTGAAGAGCCTGAAGATCTGAGGAGGGGTTGCTCCTTGATCTGGTTATACTCCCTGTGTGACCTGCCTCTCAGTTCCTCCTTTCCCATCTCTACACTGCAATAATGAATCTGACCCAAGGTTTCAGTTACAGACAGCTCCAATTTGTGCAATGAACTGGATCCGAGTTCTGGCAGCTTGCACTCATTGGTCCTAGAACGTTGTGATGCTTAAACATGTAGGACGTGTGCCAGCTCTTCAGATGGAAAACATGAAAGCAGTGCAGAATAGGATTATGACTATTATCAAGATGAGAGATGAGGTTTTAAACCCAAACCTGCAAATCAGGAAAGTTAAAACCGCTTTCCATCTTGAAATACATTCAACAATGGAAAACTGAAGTCAGCATGAAAGCAGCAGTGATGGGTCACACAGAAGAGCGCATTCAGAGGTGGAAGGTACCCATAACCAAGCTGGTGGATTTGGGTTTCTTTTCACTTTTTATTTGGTGGCACTTCTAGGGGGAAAAAGTAGAGATGAGGAAAAGCAGAAAATGTGTAGTAGGAGAAAGACAGACTTTTCCAGGCTCATTCCTACCACCTCCTTAGAGGCATGAGCAGTTCTTTAACCTAAGAGTCGTCATTTCTGTGTAATTTTTTCTGCCCTAAGTGGAAGCCAAGTTCAAGAGGACTGTGTTTCTTTTAATTTCCTTTGGAAATGCAAGATATCTTTCTTTACTCAAGTAAATAAATTTTAACCCCCCCCACAACTTAGTGTTTCCTATAAATGCCTTATAATATCCAAGATCCAACATCAATTTCCCCCCCCCCCCCCCCCCTAAAACCTTAAACCTCACTGACACCATAAAACATCAGCATTCCCCATCCCATGATTGTTTCCTATAATCTAGGAGAACATTAAAGAGAGAAAAATTGTGCTGAAAAAAATGACATCTTATCTATTTCCTTCCTCCCCAGCACCACTCCATGTTTTTGTCATTGCAGGTCAGACACCTGCTCCCCATGTTCTAATCTGTGGAGGTGATAAATGCTCCTAGGCAGTGATTACGAGCGGCTGCATTCACTTGGTGTCAATCTGGGAATGGGCACATTCGCTCAGTTGTCATTCTTTGTCCTGCCAACAAGGCCAAAAAGGAGGGGGGAAAAGGCAAAAAAAAAATAAAAATTGAAGTGACAATTTTTCTCTCCCTCCTCTTTGTCCCTGGACAGGAAAGCTACTGCCAGGCCCAGATGCTTTATAAGCCCCTGTGTCAGAAAGGAGGTGCTGCAAGTATGAGCATTCCTACAAGCTCTTAGGAGACTTGGGTGGAGAAGGAGAATAATTTACATGGGCTGGGATCTCCTGGATTTGACCATGACCTCCACATGCCCATGGATATATCTAACATGGCAAGACAGATGGACAGAGAGCCAAATTGCAACATAACCTGGCAAAGCCCAGTTTAATCATCATTGCACCAGCAATGGGCAGCCCCCTGATTGATTGACCTTTCCTGCTGTCAGGCTGTATCATTTCCTCATTTAGGCAGACCTTGGGTCCCTCAGCAGAGTTGAGCAGGTCAAGGAAGAAGAACCCTTTTTAGCTTTTCCCAATCCCATCACACCAGCCAATGGCTGTATCCTGCTTCCAAAGGAGCAATTGAAATGAATGCATTGAACATTCCCTCTGGAACAGGCACAGCTCTGATATTCTGCACTTTGCAGTCTCACCAGAGAGCTTCACCATGCCTTTGGGACTCCTCTTGGTGATTGAATCTGTCAGTGGTAGTTGAAACCCATGCTGCAGCACATGGGTTCTACCCTGCACATCCTGTGAAGTGCTCCTATTCAACCTTAAAACACCTTACAGGCACATCTGGAGCTACCTGGTAAGCTTCTCCCCAGGCAGGGGAGGCCCCACAGTCACTCTCCATAAAGATGATCCTGAGTTTGTTACTGTTCTCCAGCACCCTATATGCTGCTCCCAAACAAATATCAAAGCATCCACACTTTTCCCATAACATCAGGGCAGTGGTAGAGTCACAGAAAGGCTCAGAGTTCAGACAGGAACAAGGCTCCCACACCTAGTCTTTGGAAGTCCCTTCCAACCCAAATCATTCTGATTTTATGTAGCTCTGTATGATGCCATCCTTTCTGACAGTGCTCTGCATCAGTTAGTTAGTGGTTTGCCTCGATGATCTTAAAGGTCTTTTCCAGCCCAAGCAGTTCTATGATTCCATCACATGAGCTCTTGCTCGCTGTGCACAGCCCAGTGCAACACCACGCTCCCAGAAAACACAGTGCTGGGACCAGTGACAACACAAGGATGGCCACTGTCAGTACCCTGAGGAGTGGGAACCCACAGGGAATGCTCTCATGCTGTTTATCTTATTTCCAGCCACAATGTTCCAAATGAAAAAAAAAAAAAAGCTGTTATAGAGGTGCAGCTGTAGGACCTGCAACCTTGCAGGCTACAGAAGAAACAAATGTTGGGCTAATGTGATCGGAAGCAGGTTGCTTTGGATGCTCTCTTCGTAATGGCAGCCTTAGGAACAGAGCAGACATAAGGTTGAGCAATCCCATTCCATGGAATGGGACCCCTGTGCAGAGGGGAGCTAGGCACTGCCTAAAAGGACCAACATTTACCAAGAAAAGGCCACAGCATGCCACACTGCAACCCAAAATGACTTCTTAATGAGAAGCAAACTGCATGCTTAGTTCAAATTTAAGGCAATGCAAATAACTCATGGGAGAGAAAGCGCAGAAGATGCTTCATACGGTACAGGTAAGATCTTTTTGGCTCAGAGGTAACATTCCCACTTTGGTGAAACAATAATGGTCAAAAATATTCCAGCATTTCACATGACAAATGGCTAAACCTGCCCATTTTCTGAGGGTTTGGCTGGATTGCAACTGGATGGACAGCACCACAAAAGTGTTCATCACAGACCTTGTCCAAAGCAGGTGGCTCCCTAAACTTTGCCACCTGGTTGAAGGATATATTGTCATTTATTGGGCAATCAATATTTGTTATCTTGCTACAGCACACACTTTCATGGCAACAGACTTCTCACACAACAGATTTAGGCAGGTGGGAAAAAAACTTACAGCCTTGCACTAATGTCAGGAAATAGCACCTTGGTGCTGAGACACTTCCTGGAGAGCTTGAACAAGCCTTGGGGTTAGTGGTACCAAGCACAGTGGGATAGAGAAGCAAAAACAGTTTACCACATTAGAGATTAAGCATTTAAATTAACTCCAATGAAAATAACTGAAAACAAAATCCACACCCAGATAGGAGGTATGGGGAAGGGTAGAAGTCTGCTACAGACATGAAGCAGATACAGGAACCCAGGAGACCTGATGGCCACTCATCTTCCTGACCATGCCTCTTTCCTTCAAGCTGAGATGGGCACTGGCATCACTGCATGGCCTTGCCTTGGGAAGCAGGGAGCAGTGTCACATCCCTGTGCACAGTGAAAGTGGAGCTTTCCTGGGGCCAGCTCACCTTTAAGGCAGCCTTTTTGCCTCTGAACCAGTGAAATGAGATGGAAGCTCCTAACACAGGATTTAATAGTTCCCCAGGTCATTCTGGTTCCCCATTTCACAGGTGGGGAGGACACAGTCCAAGAGCCCATTTTGAAGTCATCAGTTATGTTATGGCTCCACATTGCAATGATTCATAAATACACACACCCACCCCCCCCTTTGTTCTGCTTGTGTGTGATGGGGGGGTGGGGGAGAGTTGGCTCTGCTCTCTCCCCTTACCTGGATTTGCTCTGCTCTTTCTGCTGGATGAAAGGGATTTGGTTGAATTAACTTAATTGGCAAATGCATTGTTCAGATGGCTGTGACAGAAACAACTTTATGCATTAGTCGGAAGGTTAAGTAGCTCGTGGCAGCTCCCAACACCTTTTTTTCTTTGCTGCCAGATACCTCTGTACCAACTCTGAACCACTGTGTCTCCAAGCAGGTTGAGAAGGAAGATCTGGTGTGTTGTACATCACGGTTGGGTCTTGTCTTGCTATAGAGTCACAGAATCATTTTGGTTGGACAAGACCTCTAAGATCATCAAGTCCAACCATCAGCCTATGGCTGAACTTGGCCTGTCTTTGCAGACCTCAAAGCCAGCAGATATGGCCAGCAGCAAGTGATGTAAATCCAGGTGTCTCCAGCTGTGACCTGGGCAGTCTCACAGCCCTCACAAACCTGACAGATTCAATGATTGAGGCCCCACAGATCTGCAGTGGCTTGGTGGGTGCAGAGAGATAGCAACATCAATCCTGATGCCACTTGAGAAGCGGATCTGTCCCAGCCATAACCTTCACTAGATGCTGCCAGCACTCAGACAAGACTGAATTGCCCTCTCATACATGAAGGTGGTCACATCTAGATGACCAGCAAGGCAAGGTTGGGGAGAAGCCTGTATTTAGCATTACTTTGCACCTCGAGCATCCTCTGGACAGGAAGAGTCCATCACCCAGGGCTAGCAGGCCAACACTTCCCCAACACCAAAGACATTTGAAAAGCATTTAAAGCTTACTCTCTGCATATACAGCATAGAGAGAGAGGGAAATCTTCATAACCATTCTGATTTCCAAGTGAAGCCAGTGTAAATCTCTAGGTTTTATGAATCTCACTTACATTTCGTGCCTGACTTGTGCATAAAACTTCCCCAGATTTACACAAGCTAACTCCATAAGTCATCCCCTTCCCAATCGGGCCCTATATCTTGATGACCTTTTAGAAACCAATGACTGCTTTCTTGTTGTTATCCATAATTGGAAAAGCACTGGAGATAAGAAAATTTATAGCAATGAGTGATCTACCTGTGAGAGACAATAAAGAATGCCGGGCGCTGAATGAACAGGGAGAGAAATCCCACACATGGAGATGTGCAGGCACACAGGCACAGACACACAGCTCAAGCTGCATTGCCTTGTCTTCACTAAATCTCTCTCAATTTCTCCCTCCTTGAGCCCAGGGCTTCCTTGAATGTACAAGCCTCTGTTCTGCTGGACACATCCCAAATCCAGTATCTGCTCTGATTTCAGTTGTCTTCTTGCAAATCTTCTGCTTTAAAGTAAATGAAGCATCCTTTGACAATCCACCTTCACTCCCAAAGTGAATCTTGTCTAATAGAATTCTTTTGGTTGGAAAAGAATTCCAAGGTCATGGAATCCAACTGTTGACCTAACATCACCATGGCTGTTAAACCATGTCCCAAAGTGCCATGACCACAGGTTTCTTGAACACCTTCAGTGATGGGGACTCCACCACCTCCCTGGGCATCCTGTTCCAATGCCTGACCTCTCTCAGTAAAGAAATTTTTCCTTATATTCAACCTAAACCTCCCCCAGTGCAACTTGAGGCTCTTGTTCTATCACTTGATACTAGGGAGAAAAGACCAACAACTACCTCACTTCAGTCTTCTTTCAGGGACTTGTAAAGAGCAGTGAGGTCTCCTCTCAGCTTCCTCTTCTCCAGGCTGAACCCCAGTTCCCTCAGTCACTCATCATAAGACCTGTCCTCCAGGCCCTTCACCAGATTCATTGCCCTTCTCTGGACAGCTTCACATGGGATGATGGAATAATCCCATCACACAACACAGCCCTTCAGCATAGCAGACCAAGACTGCAGAGTATATACTGCCATAGGCAAAGTGCAAAGGAAGATGGGCAGGGTGGACCTCTGTGCTTATCACAGTACTGGAGATCCTTTGCTTTGGGGTTAATCACAAAGACATATTAATCACATCACCATTGTCCACAGTGATCTCTGCCAGGGGGAATCATTCTGTGTGACAGGCTCACTGAACTGCTCCCAGACATCAAAAGAGCCATTCCCAGAGTGGACTTCAGCTTGTTTTGAAACACAGGCAGAAGGCCACATTCTGCCACATGCCCTCTCTAAGACTGAACCAACAGATTGGAATGAGCTCTCCTATTTGTAAGAAAAAGGAGTTGTCTGCAAGGCAGAAGTCCTGATCTTGGTTATATACATCAAGTCCAGCACAAGCCAAGACTCAAGGGAAATAATTCCAGTCACATCTGCTTTCAGTCAGAATAACACAGAAGATGTTCTTGTCTATAGGAGCCAAGGAAGTGCTGAAAGGTAAAGGAGCATTTCCTAGTGCAAGGGTAAGAAAATACATACCAGCAGTACTAGTAAGGCTGAGTGTGGAGGGGATGAGTAAGGTTTGCAAAGTCTGGACATTAGGAAAAGTTTCTCCACCAGAAGGGCTGTCAAGCCTTGGAACAGGCTGCCCAGGGCACTGGTGGAGTCACCATCTCTGAAGGGATTCCAAACCAATGGGTAGGTGTGGTGCTGAGGGATATGGTTTAGTGGTGACCTGTTGGACTCTCAGATCTTAATGGTCTTTTCCAACCTAAAACATTCTATGCTGAGAGTTGCTAACACAGTATTAAAAAAATATGTTTAAAAAGGGGCTTTGTTTTGAAAGCTCTCTTGAGTCACAGGTGTGAGCAAAGCAACCTGCACCCACTCTGACCACTGTACAAGGGTTTTTACACACCTCTGAAGCCTGTCCTGGCTTAAAATGGATCCCAGCCATGGGTCCATACCTCCTCTCAGTGTTCTTATTTGCAGCGAGAAAGATTCCATAGAACTCCCAAGGGAGAGGTTAAAGTAAAACCAGTAAGAGCAAGCTGCTCAAAACTAGAAGGGAAAAACCAAACATGGCAAATTCCTGGCAGAGGCTGGGATGAGGAAAGGAAAACAGAAAGGAGCAGTTGCAGGGGAGGAAGCCCTGGCAGCTCTCCCCTACCAGCACTCAGCCCTTCCAAATAAAGATCTCTGCAGTTTCAGCAAAAGTCTCTGGGGTCTGTGTGCAGGGGGAGGCTGCTCCAGATGTGTCCAACCTGCAGCTTTTGAACTGACTCTTGGTTAGCTCTGACCAAGGCTTCTTTGGGGAAATGAGGCAGTGGGATCTCAAACCAGGGCTGACCACCTTGCTGTGGTCTCCTCTAGCTGTTCTCCACTTCTACTGAGTTCAGTCTGTACTGAGGACATCTCCCTCAGACATCTGTATTTTTGGATTATTCATCCTGAATTGATTAGTTCATCCCACAGTCACCCTGATCATATTCCTCCTATGTACTAACATCTCAATGAACGAGCAGTCAAGTAGAAAATGAATGCATTAATGCCTGATTGTATTACTAAGCTCTTGTACATGCTAACGAAGGCAGCAGGGTTTAATTCAGCCAAACAACAAACAGGTAGTTACAGAGTTAAACTGCACAAGTGTCCAAACAAAAGTAAAACACACAGGAAAAAAAACACCACCTCCAAACCTCTTAATATCTTTTGGGTTTAGCATTCAGATTAGCTTTGGACATGAGTGTGTGTTTGAAGAGAATTCTTTTGTCTGGATATAGAGTCATTTTCCTGCTGGTATTTTCAGTCCTGACACCAAAATAGCCACTTTCATCCCTGCCAGGGTGGAATTGATTACAAACCACCTAGTTAATTAAAACAACAATTTGCTTTCAGACCTGCTTTTTAGCAGAAACTAAGCTCAGGAAATGATATTTTGGTTTTTTTTCTTTGGGGGGGGGGAGCAACTCCATTGGAGTTGCTATTTGCAATTCAATAGGCAAGATAAAGTTCTCTGCTAGAAAGAGAGAAATGCAACTTTTCTTTTGCTTTCCTTTTTTTTCCCCCCCCTAAATCATACCCTGTATGAGATAATTTCCTATTTCCATCCACAAGCAACTGCAATTGTATATATGAGGGGGAAAAAAAAAAAGCCCAGCTGAAAGGAAGCACACTAATCTCAAAAGAAATGGGTACATTTTCTAAGCAGGTTGGCCAGTCAGGAACTTTGTTCTTGTTACACTGCACAGCAGCTCTTTGGATCACAGTGGATTCTATAAAACTTTCTGAGCAAGAGATGAAAAGGTCTGGAAAACTTCCAGACTTTTTCATCCAAACTTTTAGAGAAGGGCAACAAAGTTGGTGAGGGGTTTGGAGCACAAGCCCTATGAGGAGAGGCTGAGGGAGCTGGGGTTGCTTAGCCTGGAGAGGAGGAGACTCAGGGGTGACCTTATTGCTCTCTACAACTACCTGAAGGGAGGTTGTAGCCAGGTGGGGGTTGGTCTCTTCTCCCAGGCAGCCAGCACCAGAAACAAGAGGACACAGTCCCAGGCTGCACCAGGGGAGGTTTAGGCTGGATGTTAAGAAGAAGTTCTACACAGAGAGAGTGATTGCCCATTGGAATGGGCTGCCTGGGGAGGTGGTAGAGTCACCATCATTGGAGGTGTTCAGGAGAAGACTTGATGGGGTGCTTGGTGCCATGGGTTAGTTGTTTAGGTGGTGTTGGATTGGTTGATAGGTTGGACGCGATGATCTTGAAGGTCTCTTCCAACCTGATTTATTCTATTCTATTCCACACAGTCCAAGATTCAGGCTTGCCTCCCCCCTTTGTTTCCAGCAGAGCAGCACCTCTGCAGACACACAGCACCCTGCAGTTTGAGCATGTCTGCTGCTGTGGCATGCAGTGGGCACCACATAGACCCTGCTCATGCTCCACAAGTTTAAAAAGGAGATTTTTTTTTCAGGGAGATTGCCAAACAGGCCTAGGTTGGGTGCAGGTAACCAGCCCCCCAGCAGGGTCACGTTAGACCTCATTACCAGCTGGTTACCACCAAACTATTCCATTCGGTTTGTGTTCCAACCCAGGTTGTGCAACTTGGTCTAGTGGAAGGTGTCCCTGCTCATGGTGAGGGGGTTGGAACTAGATGATCTAAGGTCCCTTCCATTCCAAACCATTGCATGATTCTATGAAAATGTAACTGGGGCAGCAGTGGAAATTAAAAATAAATAGATAAATAAATTCTTCCTTCTTGGCAAGAGAAGAATTAGCTACAACACAAAAGACACCATGGCAGCTGGTAGTACAAGGCCTGGGCAGTGTCCCCCTCCACAGAAACACAGGCACTGGTCCCTCCAGAGCCCATCAGGGTGACAACTCAGAAGACCAACAGCTGTGTCCAGCATGACCTGAATACAGCAACGTGACTCAGCTGTGAGGCTGCATTTCTTAGGCAGCCTTGCTGGCTTATTGGCTTGCACAAAAATCCCTAAGAAATCTCTCCTGGATTTTACTGCTCTTGACACTTTTCCTAAAAGGGAAAGCAATATGCAGCCACACTCCAGGGAGAGCAGGGCCAGCAACCCCATTAAAATGTTTCCAGATCACTGCACCGACTCCAGCTGCTCACAGAACCAAACCTGCCTGTGATGCTGGATGGCTGAGCTGTGGTACCATGAACCACAGCCAGGCCAGCAAACAGCTCTGCAGAACCAACCCTCCTGCATCCTCATCTCCCGATGCTCCTTGCACAAGAAGCTAACCATGGTACAAGCCATACTCACAGCATTCCTGTTACTGACCCAACACCAAATGACTTTAGAGAGCAAAAGCCCCCAACAGGGGGAATTTGGCTGCAGTTTTGACTCCAAGATGGGCAGTCCTCCTGGAGGTCAGCTGAGGGAGATTTCCATTTCCAACATCCACTAAGCCTCCAATAAACTGGACTTGCCTTGACTGCACGAACATGGCCAAACCCTACAGGCAGGGCCTGTCCTTTCACAAACAGTAGGACACTGTGGAACTGAGAGCTCAAATCCACCAAGCAGAGCCTAAATTAGAGCCTACAAGAGGTGCCTGTAACAACCTGAGTGAAGAAGACTGACTCATCCCCTTGTTTTCCCCAAGCACAGACTGTATCTGTTTGGCAATAGACCAAGGAAAATGACAGTATAAACTGCCAGATACCAGCAAATCTCTTCTTTTGCTGCCTGTTTTTCATTTCCAAGAGACAGAGCTGGCTTTGTTGCTATCCAATAGAGCAAGCCTCATACACAGCTCTAAATTTGTCTTCCCATTTTCATAGGCAAAGTGATAGAGGTCTTGCACAACATCACAAAAGTCTCTCCAAGAGTCAGTCTTCTACACCCATTTGGCTGTAAGGTCCCACCACATGGGAGTCCCACTGGCTGCATCCAGCCTGAAGGGAAGGTTTAGCACTTTCCCTTAGTACTTCACAGGCGAGAGAGTCCTAACAGAGACAGAAGAGACAAAACACTGCCAGAAACTGTATTCATCACCCTTCATGTGTTCATGGAGGAGGTGTGCAGGTCTAAAAAAAGCAATAATAGTCTGACTTAAGTGCAGATGAAAACTGCTGGGCTCTGACTCCTGGGAGAGCCCTGCGGGAGCAGCCTCAGTGCATATTCCTCAGGGCATCTCCAGAGCTAAAACTGGAAGAATTGCCCCAGGAAAGGACTGCAGATCTGGTGCCTGGGGCAGAACCAGCTCTGTAAACAGGGTTTAAGCACAGGCCAGCAGAAGGCTCAGAGATTCACCCTCACTCCCTGCAGCATTGGCTAGTCCTGATGTAGGGTCAGCAGAAATCTTGGGTTAGCAATCTGGGTATGTTCCCCCTAAGGACTACAGTGAGACCATCCACTCTGTTTATACAGCCCACCAAACAGCCACTTGGTGATAATGGGCAAACTTGGCTTCATCTTGAAAATCTTGAATAGACTTCTGTATATCATTCAGGTTTTATTGGAGCTACTAGAAAAGCAGAAAAAGTAGCACAGACAACATGCAGAAGCTGGGGTTTGCTTTCTGTATTCAGAACAAACAAACATTTTCAATTCTCCCTAAATAGTTTCTGCTTCTCCACTTTGCATTTGTTGTTTCACATTTTTCATCACATCTTTTCCCCTTTCCCCATTCTTTCTGCAGCCACAGCAGAAAATACAACACCAAAAAGCCTGGAAAAACAAGTGGTGATGACCTTTTTAGCCACTTTCCCGGGACTTGTGCTCCCTACGACTCTGCCCTCTCACTCTTTCACTTACAAGGGCAAAAGAGCTTGAAGCAGCAGAATGAATGAGCCCTGGGCAGAGAGCAGGAACAGTTCATGAGCCATTTGACAAGTGAGGGACAGCATTTGATAGGACATGATTGGAAGAATTGTCTGGTCCTTCCAAAGTAGGAATTAGAAGCTGGATATGTACAATTAGAAATGGGTCAGCAAACCAGTTCATTTGCCTTTGCTTTCTAGCTGAGGAAGACAAGAAGACAAAGGAGATCTTCAAGCCTCCCTGAACACTAACAGGCCCAAGGAAAGGAGAGGATGGGGTCCTCAAAGTGCTCCTCAACATAAGCAGACAAGGACAGCAGTGGTGGTTTAGCTACCTTGCTTGCACAGAGGCAAACAGCAATACCTACCTGGTAACTCTATAGTCCCAAGCCTTGTCCTGTACAAACAGGATAAGCCTCTCCATAGAAATTATCTTCTTGACATTAGATAGGTGTTCCTGAGCCAGAAGCACAAACTCCCTTGAAAGCAGCGATAAGAGCTGTCCAACTGCCAGGAACAGCTAGGTTATCAAATGTTTGGGGTAATTAAAAGAGAAGGTGATTAGGTTCAACTCCAATGGGTTAGCATGGCTATCAGGCAATGTGGGCACAAGTACTTCTGATTATGAGCTGCTGGATTAATAAAGCCCAGACCTAAACAGGGGCATCAGCAGGGGAAAAAAAGTAATAGGACCCGTGCTCCTAAACACAGTTCTACCAGCTGGATGAGTTTGATCCAAACACTGGAAGAAGCAGGTATCAAAGCAAAACTGCTTCAGAAAGAGAAACAAGATTGACAAGCACATGGTTTACTCAGCACGTGCAACTGATGGGTTTAACTGGTCTAATTTTTTGTTTGCTTTGGTATAAATCAGTCACACTCAGTCCCCAGAGCTACTTTTCACAACCTATAGGAGCTCATATGCTTGGAAGAACCACCACAAAGCTGGAAAGAAATACAGGCTGGGAAATGTCTGCTCTGGGTTGCACACCAGGGCTCTCAGAGGGAAAATACTCTGCTCAGGCATGAGCTGGAAAGAAGTAAAGAGACAAAGTGGGAAGATGATCTACTGCTCCAACAAGAACAACTCATTGCCTCCAAAAGGAAGAGTAGAGACCTACTGTTATGGACAGCAAGCAGGGTTGATGTCATAAAACTGCAGGTGGATCACTAATATGTGTAGTACTCCTCTCACACACCTTCTAGAGAGGTGTTCCTAGTCATGCCACCACAAAACAGGAACATTTCACTTCACTGAACACATAGCCTGCATGCTCTCCATCACAGAACCAGCCTGAACCCCTTTCATGAGAAGGTCTCAGGTCCATTGAAGGCAGCACAAAGTCACCATGACAGTAGCAGCACAGGAAGCTCAAGAAGTGACGGACACTTACACCAGTTTTGCAGCAGTAGGGAAATGTTGCTGCTGCTACTGGTGCAAAAATCAGGATCTGAGGCAGTTCAGGTGCCTTCAAGCTCCTTTCTCAAGGTGCTTCTAACACACACAGCCAAGCTGCCTGGCTGGTCAGGGAGGAAACATGGAGGAACCAGCCAGGGCCACCCTCCCAGCTCACACAGGAGCCATTTTCCAGCTCCCCAGATCTCCAACATCCACCTGAACTGGCTGGCACTCTCCACACTACAGCACTTTCTGCTCCTCCCTGAACAAGGACATGCCCATGCAGCAGCAAAAACCCAGGGTGGGAGCTGGGAGGAAGGGACCGACAGTTTGGGGTGGGGGAAAAGAGGCAGCAGCTACCTGGGGGTGTTTTGAGGGGTTGGGTTGTTTGGAGGTGGTTTGGGGGCTGGGGGGGTTGAGGAGCTGTGGTGTCACCTTGTTTTATTTTCTGACAGTGCAGGCTGCTGGCAGGATGACTTGGTTGCCAGGGAAACTGCTGGGAAAAGGTGCACAGGGCTGCTGCCCGCATCCAGGCTGAAGAAACAGGAGCCATCAAGCAAGGCAATGCAGCCCACAGCCAAGCTGCCCACAGCCATGCCACGGTGGAAGGGGCCAGAACCAGCAGCAAGCCAAACATCTGCTCCTGCACAGCCTGGATGAGGGCTTAATCCAAGGCTCCTGCGCCGCAGAGAGAGCCCTGCACAGGGCCCAGGCTGTGCAGGCAGCCTGCAGGGGTGAGCACAGTGCCTAATGGAGGCTCTATTTTTGTTATTTATTTTATTTTATTTTTAAATCACTGCCATTAGGAGAATTGTTATGGTTGGCAATTTGCAATAATCAATTTGGAATCGCAGTTTGATTAGTTAATGCACTTTCTGCTGCTCTCTCCTCCTAATTTGATTGGGAGGGGAGAGAGGGGGGTTTTTCTGCTTTGTGCATCTCAGCTCTCCCAGAACATGTGCAGCAAACCCATCCCTGCTCCTCACCCATCCCTGTGGGGCCATACCAGGCTGCAGCATGTCCCATTTGGGTACACAATGGGTCTCCCCTCAGCTCTCCAGGCAGACAGAAGTCCACTCTCCTTCCCTGAGGAGTCAGCCAATGCTTTCTGCCTCTCCAGCTTTACATGCAGGGCTGTGGGGCAGGTCAGGTGGGCTCTAGAGAACGAAGAGAAGCTGAGCATCAGCTTCAGAACTATCTGTAATACACAATAACATCTGGAGTAAACTCTGGGCAGGCACTGATCTTCACACTGATGTGTAATATGTGATGATCCTGAAGGATCATGAAGCTGGAGAGGGGGAGATTCAGACTGGACGTGAGGAAGAAGTTCTTCCCCATGAGAGTGGTGAAGCCCTGGAATGGGTTGTCCAGGGAGGTGGTTGAGGCCCTGTCCCTGGAGGTGTTTAAGCCCAGGCTGGACGAAGCTCTGGCCAGCCTGATCTAGTGTGAGGTGTCCCTGCCCATGGCAGGGGGGCTGGAACTAGATGATCCTTGTGGTCCCTTCCAACCCTGACTGATTCTATGATTTCACTTCAGAGCCTACATATTATTTCCAGCAGCCACCAACAGTAGATAAAAAACAAAGCTGGAGGAACACTTATAAGAAGGAAAAGAAGGAAATGCATTCCTCCCCCTCCCCCTCCCCTTTTTCATGATATGTTCAGGCTCCAAACATCACTTTAAAATCCATACCTTTCCATGAAATGCCCAACCTCCTAAAGCAAGGCAGGAGTCACCACTCAACTTTGTTGGAAGAGTGGCCATGCAGTCCAGACAGGCTGCTGGTGCAGGCAGCGGTGTGCCTGTGCTAAAGGACATCACCTTTCACCTTGCTGTGAAATTGTGTCTTAGGCTGTCTCCACAGCTCAGGTCCCTCCACTAGCCCTTACTCCCAGCAGGATGATACTACCACTGAATACCTAACAGCCAACACCCAGCCTCAAGACAAGTCAAATCTGGAGCTGCAAAGCACCCAATGGATCCAAGAGAGAAGGCAGATCCCAGAGCCAAGAGGAAATTTGGAAGAGCTATGGCTCACTAGGTCTTGGGCAGTCACAACCCTCCTGACTTCAGGAAAAGCTGCAATAATTCTCTTGAAAAGGCCTTTCCACCTCAAAAATGACATCAACCTGACACAACTTACATTCCCTACTCCCTCCAAACAAATCACCTCTGAAAACAGGAGTGATTATTGTTTAAAAAATAAAAGGAGAAGAAGAAAACAGTAAGTACAAGTCGAACTCCTTCAGACTTTCATGGTCCAAATTGGAGAGGAAGACCACAGAACATGCAGGGGAAACTGTTGTAAGAGCATGTAATAGATGCTGACCTGCTTCTGTGGTTGGCAGGGTCATAAAAGCAGAGTAGTTTGAAGGGAGAGTATTTCCATCCCTTACCCTTTACAATACCACCCTCCAGGTGACTCAGGCACTGTCAGAGCCTGGAGGATCCCAGTTCCCTCCTCTCCCATAGCAAATGCTGTAACTTCTAAGAAGTCAGCTGGGGCCACCCTCCTTGGTGCTATTTTCTCTCCCTGTCACTCATTCTGTCTCTTGTAGCTCCTTCCTTTCCCTTCCTGCTCACGCTATTCCTGTACTAGGCAGCTTCCTCCACCCACCTCTCTCCATCCCCAATTCTCTACATTTAATGTTCCATTCCCATCTCCCTGGTTATTCTCAGCACCACATACCAAAGATACACCAAGCAATAAGGTTGTGACATCCTCCTCTGCTGTCCTAAGTGAGCAGGCTTATATATAATGCATAAAAGGGGGAGGAAAGGGGGGAAAAAAACCCAACCAATCCATCTTTTAAAAGACTTTATGCATCCCACCTGCTTGCAGAGCATCCTTGGGAGAAATCTGGATGGTGGTGATTGACATTACCTGGTGCTGTAATTAGAAGCTGTATTTACAGCCTTGCTGCCATTTTAATGCTGTTTTGCATCTGTTGTACTTTCACTTAGAGAGTAAATGTAGTGGGGAACAGCTGTTTTCTGCTGCCAGCTCATGCGACGCTCCCCGGCCAGCGATTTCCCCTCTGTTCCAGTGGGCTGTAATTATCTCAATTGCCAGTGCAGGGACATCTCCCTGCAGCAACAAGTACCAGTCCTAGTCCAGCTTTTTGGAGCAGATTGGAGGTTTGAGGTGGCCTGGCTGGCAGGTTAGCTTAATGCACCCTCACAACCCCCCTCACAGCAGGGCTCTGGGCTTGTTTTCTCCTCTTCCTCAACCACTAGTCAATCAATCCCCAACCCGATGGGGCTGGGCACCTCAAAAAGAGATGAAGACACTAGATTCCTTCTTCACCTCTACATTTAACACCAGTGATGCCTGGAGCCTGAGGCTGGAGAGTGGTGACTGGGGGAGTGATTTGAACAGGATTTGCTGCTGAAACTGAATGCAGATAAGGCAATGAGGCTTGGTGAGATTCATCCCAGGGTACTGAAGGAGTTGGGTAATGTTATTGTGAGACCTCTCAGTCATCTATCAACAGTCCTGGGAACCTGGAAAGGTCCCAGTCAGCTGGAAGCTAACAAATGCTACTGCAGTTTTCAAGAAGGGCAAGAAAAGACAAGGCTGGTAATTACAGGCCTGTCAGTCTCACTTCAGTGCCTGGTGAAATTATGGAGAAGAGTATTCTAGGAGTTATTGAAAAACACTTGAAAGACAATGCAGTCACTGGACAAAGCCAGCATCTGTTCATGAAGGGACACTTTCACTGCCTTAACATGCCAGGATGACCAAATTCCCCAACTAGTGGCCAGTGGCAAGGCACTGGGTGTGGGATTTGAGCTAGCTTTTGATACTGTCTCACAGTAACATGCTGGACAACATCTAGAGTTAAGCATCTACACAGTACAACTGCCTGAAGGGCCAGGCTCAAACAGTTGAAGTAAGTGAGGCAACATCTGGCTGGGAGCCAGTCAGTAGTGCTCTCCAAAGCTTGGTGCTAGAGTCCATGCTCTTCAGTGTGTTTATCCATGACTTGGTGGCAGGAGTTGGACACACTAGGTGAAGCTTGCCTATGATACTAAAGTAGGAGGAAGACTTGATTCCCTCACGGACAGAGAGGAGACTTGGGAAGGACCTTATCACACTCTACAACTACCTGAAGTTGTAGCAAGGTGGTGGTCAGGCTCTTCTTCCAGGCAACTTGGCCTGGCCTGAAGCTGTGCCAGGGGAGGTTTAGGTTGGATGTTAGGAAGCACTTCCTCATGGAAAGGGGTCGTTAGACACCAGAATGGACTGCCCAGGGAGGGGGTGGAGTCACCATCCCTGGAGATATTTGAGGAAAGATTGGAAGTGGCACTTAGCAACATGGTCTGGTCGAAGTGGGGGGTGTTAGGTCACAGGCTGGACTTAATCTCAGAGGTCTGTTCCAGCCCCAGTAATTCTTTGATTAGATCTCTGGGCATGATTGCCCAACTACATCAGATTTAAGTGCCAGGTTCTGCACCTGGACTGTGTAAACCTAAATGCACGTTTGAATGTATGTTTGGATGCATGTTTAGATTGAAGGACAAAAGGTTGGACCATAGCCCTGCAGAAAGAGATCTGAGGGGGTTGGTTGATGAGAAGCTCAAGGTGTCCCAGCAGCCAGAAGGTTGCTACATCAGCAACAGTATAGCTAACCAGTCAGCAGAAGTGATTGTCCCACTAAACTCAGCATTGGGTGCAGCATGTACTTCTGGGCTCCACAAGGTAAATAGCACATCAAAATATTAGACTGCATCCAAAAGAGGGTAATAAAGGTGGTGAAAGTACTAGAATGGTTCATTTGTGAGGAGCAGACAAAGAGAGTTGGTTTGTTCAACCTAGAGAAGAGCAGACTTAGGAATGACCTCAGCGCTGTCTACAGCTTCCTCCTGGGGGAAAGCAGAGAGAAGGATGCTGTTCTTTATTTCTGGTGCAAGGGAGTGACTTCAGCTGTGTCAGGGGAAGGTCATGTTGGCTCTAATGAAAAGGCTCCTCACTGAGAGGGTGGCCAAGCACTAGAACAAGCTAGCGGTCGTCATCCTGAACCTGTGAGTGTTCAAGCAGAACTTGTACTTGGCTTAACTTCTATCCAGTTAGAAGTAACAGGGGCCAGCCAGGAGTTAGACTCTGTGATCCTCATGGGTACCTTCAGACTCAAAACACTCTATGACTCTGTTCCCCCCTAGCTTAGAAGTGCATTGGCAGTCCTTCAACACTATGTGACTTCTCCCAAGCGAAACAAAGTCTTTTGCTGTTATTGCACTGTACTGAAAGAGGCCTTTTGAAGCATCAAATCACTGCTGAATTACTCATTCCTGGACACACATCTCTCTCTCCACAGATCTGTATCCTTTTCTATCCATTTGTCCATTCTGACCCTGCTCCCAAGCTAAGCCATCACCAACACCTCAGCCACACGCAGCATTTGCCACGAGAGGGCTCCCCCACGCAGAGCCACGGGCAGCAGCTCCCACCCACCCCTGCTCCTGCAAATTAGCTCCAGACCGGAGGTTTTGCTGAAAACAAACGTGTTTCTGAAACACCAGACCCAAACATGTCTGTGTTTTGGATCTAAACCCTAGCACTCCTTTCACTGTCTCATTCCCAGTGGTCATGTGTGTCCTGCGCCACCTGAAGAATGCAGGAAACAATAAAACTTCATCCTCAGAGCTGCAAGAGCTTTCACACAGGAACCAGGCTGTCCTCAAAACTATTTTACAAGAGAAAAACTGCAGCACATGGAGGGGAAAGGGTTAAATCCTTTTTGACCATGCTCCTACCATGGGTTTCCAGCAGACTCCAAGGTAAAAAAAATTATAATAAAATCCAAGCCTCCCATCCCAATCCATTGCCCAGAGCCCAGCTCCATAGCCAATGCTTTCCAAGGAGCTGTGCCCTTTATCTTCTTGTCCTTTTTTCTGCAGTTCTTAGCACAGCATCCTTCAGCCTAGCCCAGTGACTCATCTGGATTAGGAAAATGCCACGAATGCAGCCAAAAAGCTTTTAAAAATCATTGCACTGACACAGGTATGGACAGAGTGCTCTTCATGCTGATTTCAGCCATTTCAGGTTGTACTGAATCAGGCTAAAGCAGCACAAGAGCATCTGCTTGCCCAGAGTAGAATCAGGACTGATTTTCTCAAAGCAGATGCTGATGAGATGGAATAGAGAGCTGGGTAGAAGCTGTGGCTGGGGAGAGCAAAGGAGGTGGCAGCTTAGGGTTGCACTCGCAGCAGGGAGATGGTATCACAGATCTTACAGGTCAGGCTTGAGCTGCATTTGCAGAACTAGATGGTTTTCCAACCCCCAGCTAGCAGTGGGTCTCCTCCTGATAAGGCCACACTCACTTCTGTGACAGCCTTGTTCTAACTTCCTCTCCTCAGTCCTGAAACACCATACATTGAGAGAAGAAATCTGTCTGCAAAGCACTGTGCTCTGGGACCAACTCAAGCATCAAAGCAGCCCTAGGGCTTGCTTTCTACATGGCCCAGGGAGTCCACAGCCAAACCCTCTCCTGATTCTGATTCACTGCCCCTGTCTTTCCTAGTCAAACCAAGCTGCTCCAGGTTGGTGCTGCCTCCCCATCTCTGCAGATCAGGGCCGAGTACAACAGCTTGCTGATCGCAGGGCTCTCCAGACAGTACCACACCACAAACAACTGTTAGTAAACACCAGCAGCTTGAAAATGCACCAGGAAAACCATTCTGCTCTGTAGCACGTGGAAGGAGAGTTATGCAGGTTTGGTTTGTATCTTTCTTCCCACCCCCCTGCCATCATAAAGCAAACAGAAGGTTCTTAGTCTATTTAGGTCAATTAACTTCAGCTTTCAAATGAAGTTCTCATCTCATTTTACAGACAAGCTGTAAGCAAAGCATAAAAAAAAAAAAAAGGTCAGCTGAGGAGAGCACAGCCCTGGATTTCTAGACTGTTAAGTAATTTAAACCCAAAGGGTAGAAACAAAATTGAGATCAGAGAAGAGCACCTAGACCACTGAACGACGTCTGCTGCTTCACACATTTCTTTTTCCTTTACTCTGTGCATCAAACTTCCAGGCCAGGAGAAAAAAAGAAAGAAAAAAAACAAAAAGAGAAGAGTGGATAGTAAGAGCTGTGCAGAGGAAGCCATTTGTGGTACACAACAACACATTTATTGGTCTCACACACCCAGGGATGATGCTCCATATTCTTGAGTGCCATCTACTGGCATTTTTATCTCTTTGCTATATATTAAAAGCCAACCCCAGTGTTAAAAGAGCAGTCAGGTTGCAGTCAAGCACTTGAAAAATGCCAGAATCTGGCCTGCATGGATAACCCAAGCCCACTCCCCTGGCATAGATGCATTGCAACACACGTTGCAAGATCATCACAGACCCCTTGTGCTGCAGGAACGAGCCCCCTTCCATACACCAGATGGATGGTCTTCTCTTAATGAGCAGCTATTCAATATTTTTCTTTATCCTCATCATTCAATATGTAGCTCTGTGTATGGCATGCTATTGAAGTCCTGGTCTAAATAATGAGCTATTAATTTTCTCCTGGGCTTTCACAGCATTTATTATCATAGTATCTGAGTGGCTTGCAAACATTAATTTGCCTTACAGCAGCCTGGGAGGAAGGGTGGAATTACTCTTGTACAGATGGGGAACTGAGGCACAACCAAATTAATCAGCAGGGTATCATGTGGTTGGGTGCTCAATTTGGGATGCAAAAGGATCCATATCTCAGAGCTTTGCAAGTCAAAGCTTTCAGTTGTTAGGGCACTGCTCTGACAGCCTCCACGTTCAGCTATGAGCCCACAGCTTTCCCAGTCCCATCTGCCATAGCAGCTGGGAACCTGGCAGCTCTGGGGTTCATCTGAGATGAAGTTTCTCTATCTTACCTCGTGAGTCTGCTGCAGTCATCCAGGCTGCCTTACTAGCTGGAGAGACACAGCCCCCCAGGAGCAATGTTTCACTCCGAGGTGGTCATCCCTCAGAGACTGCACAGACAGCCCAAGTAACTCCTTCAGTTTGGGGCAGCTATGGATCATTCCAAAGACCACCTCTCCTTGTAACACAACCCACCACAAACCACTTCCTCACACACCCCTGAAAACTGAAGATCTGTATGAAAAGACCAGAAATCATGACCAAAAAAAATGCCAAAGGGGGAGGGAGCAAGAGCATCGCAAACAGACTGGGGTCCTGCCACTGCTGATTCAGAAAAGCCTATAAATACAGCACTACAGAAGACAGCAAACCCATCATCCATATTCCCTGCCCAATGGGTACAGAGGGGGAAAAAAAAAGTGGTCTCCCACATCCAAATCCAGTGGTCAGCACAACACAGGCCATGTGAGCAGCTGCATCAAGCCCAGCAGTGCCAGGACAACCACTCACTGTGCTCTGCCTGTCACAGCAGCTCTCTCTGAAGCTTCAGAAGCAGTGAGAGAGACCTGAAACACCATCAGCAAGTCATGGGTGAGGTCAGGGGAAAGGATAAATCTCTTCTTGATACCTATTGCTCCCCACACAGCACAGACATTGAGCTATATTCACCACAGCCACCCAGAGAGGCAGAGCTCAGTGAGCAGCTACCCACAAGTATGGAGCTCCAGGTGAGCTGCTTTCCACACCACCACCTTTTTGGTAGGGGCAAGGCTTCAATTGCCCTGCTCTGGGGCCGGTACATCAGGTCAGCCCTCTGCTCTGCCCTGACAGGGGCATTTTCCACACCCTGATCACTGTTTTCATGCTGCTCTGCACACCCAACAGAACTGCAAGACCATTTTGGGGAGCAGAAATCACTATTTGGTGTCATATTCAGAGAAGAAGGCACTACCCATTTGCATCACAACAACATTGTATTTCTTTGTTACTTTCCACCCTTTCCCCATCCCTTGCTCCTCCTAAGATCTTATTTGCATTTTTGATCAGACCCCTACACCGAGGAGATGCCTTCAGGGAGCTGGCTGTAGCAGTGCCCAGGTCTTTTTCCTGGGCTGAATCAATTAATCTACACCTCTGGGAATAAAATGATTTTTTTCCCCTGCAATGTGTACAATTACTTCCAGTTTTCATTGGTAAGAGAAGAGGAAGAATGAGGCTTTGAAATGCAAAGTCATATGTGCAAATCATCATCTCCAGCAGGGAAAGCTTCAACCCCTCCCCCCCGTGCTGTGATCCCAGGTGAGGCAGTATCTTACCTGTGCTGGAAGGAGCACTGCCTCTTCTGAGCTGACCTGCCCACACCAAGCCATCCCAGTTCATCCTTGCCTCATGCCCCAGGCAATCAGTGATGGCCCTGCTGGAGGAGACACATGGGATGGTTACATGAGAGCCCAAGTTACTCTGTGCCTTCCCAAGGGGCATCAGCATTCCACAAATCTGGTTGCATAGCTCATGCTCACCTTACAAGGCCATCTCTGATCAGCCCCCACTAGCTTCAGGTACTGCTTTAAAACTTCCATCTCATAACTCAAGCCTGCAAGTCTCCACCACATTCCCAAAGTGAAGCATGGCAGCATAGGGACTGTCTGAAGGTTCTCAGTCTAATTTGAGTTTTTCCAGCCCATTTTCCTCCTGTTACTGTACTGTTACAACTAGACTTATTTCCTCAAGAATTTAAACATGGACAGTCTGTCCCTTGTGGGCAGCTAGGAATAAGTCCCCTTTCTCCTGTAACACTAGAAATAGAGGAGAAAAGACTTGGTGTACTCTAGTGACTCCTTCTAGGTGGCAACTATTTCTGGTTCTTCCCTGAGTAATCTCCTCATAGGTGCTTTAGATAAAATGCTTCTCCAGGCCTGGCCAGCAATCAGGTCTTGCTTCACACAAGAGCTGAACCTCCTCCTCTGCCTACAGCCCCTGCACACAGAGGCAGCAGTGCTTTTGGAAATAGCCAGCTTAGTTAAGAGTATTACACAACAGGCTCGATAACCTCCAGATATGAATGCTGCTGATTAACCACACACAGAGTCCCTTTTTCCTCTCTCCCCCAACCCCCACCTTGCCATTTCAGTTCTCATTCCCTCATCCCTCTATCATTTCTATCTCATACCTCTTTCTCTAACAGAGCAACAGGCAGTTTTGAAGGCTCCTTGCTAATTTTTACCTGTGCTTCCCATCCCTCTTACCTGAGCAGCTCCTCTCCCAACGCTTTCCTTTCTCTGGCACACACTTTCCTAGCCACAGGAGGCTTTTACCACTACACAAACAGCTGAAGCTCATCTACCAAACAATGGGGAGGAGCTGCCAAAGGCAAGGGCCATCAGAAACGTTAAGGTAAAGTCGTCAAATTGGATTCAGGTGACTCCCATCAGGTTGGGTAACTTTATTTCTCGTGACCACTCACGTGCTGACACTCATTAGGTTCAGCTGGTGAGAGAAGGACCTCAGGAAACCGTGTCCTGCAAAAGCAGTGACCAGGGAGCTCTGCTAACGCTGGCTGATAAAATCTGGGGGGTTCTGACACAGCCAAAGCTGAGCAAGTGTTCAGGAGCTTCCCTTCACCTGCAAGGTTCAAAGAAGTTTCCCAGGATTCCCGCAATTTACTGCAGAGGTGGAGGATCTTTTCTATACCAAAGGAGCTGGTGGCGCCATCCTGCGCAGGGGTTGCAAAGGCTCTGGGAGGTGAAAGCCACCCAGCTGCATCCACTGCCACAAGATGCAGCACGGGGCGCCTCAGTTTCCCTCCAGCAGGACATACAGACAGCCACAGCCTCCTTTTGAAGGGGCAGCAACATCCCTGCCTGCAGAGCAATCTTCTCCACACCTGGCTCCAACCGCAGGTGGAGCAACTTAAAAAAATCAAGCTCTCCTCCTCGGACAAACTCCCTGCACCAGGTTAAACTCTGTAGAAAATAGTTAATTAATCTCTCTTGCTGCGGCCTAATTCTCTTTCCAACATGTGGCTGTCACTTCCCTGTCATCAGAGCTGATTTACAATGGGGTTTAATTAAATCCTCCGTACATTATTCAGCATTCTCTGAAGACAACACCAAAGCAGCCAAGGGTATTTAAAATGTCACCTGCTGAGACGTATCATCTCCTCCTAAATAAATATGACAGTGATCAAACTTTGGCTAATTACAGTGACTTCGTTATTTGTTTGTATGTTTTAATATTTAATTGCTTTCGTGTTCATCCAATTACAAAGCAACAGCAAATAGAAATTAACTTTTTATCAGCGTGTTCCCAGCCCAGCTAATCAGCACTTCAAAGGCCAGACACAATGGGAGGCCATCCAACCTGAGAGAGCTTTACAATATATTCTCTGCTGAATGGACCCTTCTATTAAATTAAGGGAGAATTGTGTTTGTCAGGGTATTCCCAGCTCCCACCCAGATTCCCTTTATGTGGCCGTTTATGGGCCTTGTTGTAGCATCCGTGCAGCAGGGTAGTAAATTGTTTGCGTTGCTCCTGCCCTCGTGCCGATGCTGCTGTCTGCTCTGTGGCTGCCCGAGGTAATGGTGCCCTGCTCCCTGCCAGCAAATAACCCTGGGAATGATTTGGCAGCTCGCACCTCGGTGTTGAGCAGAAAGGAGGACGCCGGCGTGCGGCTCCTTTGCACGTGGGGAGCAGAGGCAGCACCGTGGGAAGTGTCCTGTCTGGAAGTCCCTGTCAGCTAAACAGGCACAGAAATTAAACCTGATTCCCTGTCCCCCAAAATCTGAAATTCCCAGTGCTGTCAGCAGCACCAGAGCTCACAAGCCATGGGTCTGCAATAACTTTCTGCTTGTCCTCACACACACCTGGTGCAATTAAGCTCAGCTTTGCCGTGGGAGCTGCTGCACGGAGCCCTTTCACTACACTCCTTTTAGTAACAGCCAGGGGAATAAAAGGCAAGAGAAGCCTGAAGATACACAACTGATTTAAACAGGATAATTCCTGCCACTGCAACAATCTTGCCAGTGACCAGTAAACTATTTATATTGTCACAAATCTGATGTAGCAAACACAAGGTTAAGTGCAGCTGCTTTGCCTCCACAAATCTCCTCGCAGAAATGGAAGCCTGCTGCAAGACAAAATGATTGAGGGTCAAAGCAAACAGATAAACAGCACGTCGGCCAGACATCAGAGGAGAAATACCATCAGGCAAGCACATGCATAAATGACCCACATTAAAGACAACTCATCTGCATTGTGTTTGTCCTGCATTTCTTTGCATCCCCCCAAAGTATCATTACTCCAGAAAGCCTTTCAGTTGCCACAGTGGAAAGCCTAGACAAGGGATCAGGGATTGTGCTGCAAATGCCCACGATTTCGGGAAGCAGTCCTCATCACAATGATCATAAAGCACAACCTCCTTGTTTTAAATATCCAAGCCATCAAATCTGTGCATCTCTAACCCAGGCCAGGCAGTAGATCTTTCTCTTGGAAGCCCACACAGATTCTGATGTTATGACCCAACCTTGCCTTGTTCACAAGCAGCCTCTCTCTGCATGCACAAAGAGAATGAAGAAAAGCACTTGGCATGATTAAAGATCAGACAAATTGGAAGGCTTCTTGCCACACTTGCTGCTGTTCCTTAAGCAAGTTGTATTCAACCCTGCGAGCAGCAGGTAAAAACCTCAATGAGCCAACGAGGTCACAGGTCCTTGTGGCAGTTTTAGGCTGATGCCTAGGAAATGTTTTTGCTTGGCTGTTGCTGACCCTTGGCTGTGTTTATTGTAGTGTCTAAGTACTAACAAGCTACTCTCTGCTCTTCTCTTCTGCCTTGTACAAGGCGGGGGGTAAAGGGAGTCGAGAGGGGAAGCTGCTGGTAACCCCATGGTTTTGTCCAGGGGGGTTCTTGTGTTGTTTATAAATTGTAAATGCATGTAAATATTGTCTATTTTGTGCATATTCCTTGCATTTCATATTTCTAGATGGTAGTGTGCTTGTAAATATAGCTTCATTTGCTTTCCAACTGAGCTGGTCTGGCAACTTTTATTTTGGCAGTAATTTCAGCCCACCACAGTCCTTCACGGATATGTCTTAAAGAGATGCCACAGTGGCTATCACACCTTACTGCTACCTATCTCCCCAGATCTACTACAGCAAGAAAACCTCCCCAAAAAACCCAAAAGGATAACATATATGAGACCTATTTCTCCAAACCACACTCCAGCAGCACGAGCTCATGTTTGTCTCTGGAGCATCAGGAGATCTGGTACCCAGAGAGCCCCCATCTTCCTGCAAAGGCTGCTGCGAGACAACATCAGAGAGAGATTCTCACAGTGTGAGGAAGAAAAATCATTCTGGGGCAAGGAAAAAAACCTAAAAAGAAGTTACTTTTCTCAGATGGATTTATATTTTCTTTAAATAAAAACCACACCACAAAACCAGCCTGGGGGTTGGTTGGTTGGTTGGTTCCCCCCCCACTGAGAAACAACTTTATGTTTAATTTTAGGCTTATCTCATAAAATATTTAAATGGACAAAGAAATATGTTTGAAATACTTTGATTTTCCTGAATTAAATATTTCATTTGACCCAAACTTTTTTTTTTCCCCCCTCTTTTCTTTAAGGTTCTTTTATTTTTAAAGCTTTGAGACTGGTTTCATTTGAGAAATCAAGAATAACAAGAGTTTCACATGCAAACAGGAGACCTGATTTCTGCCTGCCTTCTGTAAGGGCTCACCCACCATAATGGCCTGCTTCAGGTTTTGTTCCCTTAGTTTTTCTCCTCCAGATTTACATGGTTCTCTACCAAAAAAAAGATACAGAAATAATAAGCTCACCTCAAGGATGAAACTGAAATAACTTCAATGGGGCCCTTTGAAACAGCTGAGTGACCAGTGCAGCGGTGGGGAGGGAGAGGTTTAAGGTTGGGAGGAAGAGAACAGAGAGGAAATGCAGAAATATGCATATGAAGAAAAGCAGATCCTTCCCCCTTTGATATAAATCTCAGCATTTTGAAGTCTATGCACAAAGGCTTCACCAAACTCGGCTGACAGCGACATGAGAAAGGCAGGAAACAAAATAAACTTCAATTTAGAAGGGATATGTTTAGTGTCACAGAAAAGTCACTTTTCAAAAGCAAGGGGCAGGAATCACAGAATCATTAAGGTTGGAAAAGACCTCTCAGATCAAGTCCAGCCTTCCACCCAACACCTCCGTGCCCCCTAAACCCTGCCCCACAGTGCCATGTCCACATGAGATTTTAACACCTCCAGGGATGGTGACTCCACCACTTCACTGGTCAAAGGGCTTCAAACCATTTAATTCCAGACAAACCCCTCAGATACAGCCCTTTCAAAAAGGAAACTAACCAGAAGAAAATTATACTGGTTTTCCTGGCCATTGCTGACAGCACCCAGAGCATTCCACGAGAGTGATGGCAACAGAGGCTTCAAAGTTCTGCAGTGGCCCTGCTGATAGCAGTGCCTTGGGAAAAAAATGAATACTACATCTGCTCATTCCTAGCAAAATCCTGGTCTGAGTCACTTCAACATCCTTTGACCTAAGGAAACAAAAGTTGGAGGAAGTTCTGAAATCATGATGATTCCACCTTCCAATATATCATTTCTTTTCCTCTCCCTGCTTGGAGTGAATCTGTGTCCTTCAAGATTAAGGTATTTGCCCAGCTCCAGCTAAAACACAAAACCTCAAGCTCAGCTACCCAACCCAGCTTGGAGCAAATCAAAGCTTTCAGTTGGCACAGTCTGCACTCTTTGTAACTCATTGGAATCTGGAATGATGATTTACCACCCTCATCAGAGCCAAGAATGGTACCAATATTATTATTATTATTATTATGACTGTATCTAAATCTTGACTCTTTTCCAGGGTGGCAAAGATCCCTCCCACTCAGTTTTATTGCCTAGTTTCTGCATTTTTCAGCTCTGTGATATATGGGGTGACTGAATCCAGGGCATATATCCAGGCTTCTGAAGCTGCCATGTCATCAAATCTCAAGGCATAACTCCACTCTGGGGATGACATGAAAAATCAGGGCTCTCCCCAGCCTCCCATTTCTCTGGTCCTGGGTTCTTATTACAGAGCTGTTAAGTTTTAAATTGGGTATTTCATATAACAGTCCCACATCTCAGAGTCAGAACCTTACAGGAGAATCTGATCTTTCATTCTCTAAGAATCATGTTTCCAACCTTCATGTCTGCAGATGAATATTTCAAAAGGCAACACTGAAGGCTGCAAATTCAGAAGAAAGAAAGAAAGAAAGAAAGTAGTTACAATGGAGGGAAAAAAAGAATATTAAATCACATGGGAAACTCTACAAATAAGATGTCAGTAGTTGTTTTGGTCAGCATCTTTGGAAGGCTTAGCATGGGTGTTCCCAAGAATTTATGCCAGGACCCTTGGGATGAGCTCAAGACAGAGGGAAGGAGCAGGTGGAGCAGCCCCGTGCAGGATGGCATTGGGCAAGTTGACAGCAGGGCCATGGAACAAAGCTGCCCAGTGGTGTCCTTCTGTCCCACACAAACCAAACTCTGACTTGCTGCTCCTGTTTCCATCCTCCTTTTGTTCCCATGCAGGTTTCTTCGTCAAGCCAACAAAGTAAGGTGTGGAACCTTGCTTTGTCCAGTTGCAAAGCCTGGAAAGGTTTCCCAGGTCCCTTCGGTCTCACACATGTTGTGCATCTCCCCTTCAACTACCCAGAAACTGCTAGTCTAGCAGCCTAGTCCTTATGATCTACTTCAGAAAAGGGATAGGGATCTGCTTCCCTCCACCTCTTGGCAAACTCAGAGCTGCCCAAGTACCTCCATGGGCAGATCCATCATGTCGTACAGGACAAGTTTCTGGATGAAGACAACGTGAGCATGGTGGATTGCTGTAAAAACCTGCTGAGATGCACATCACTGTCTGCAAAACATGGCACAGGGGCTAGATCCTGGGAGATGGTATGTGACCTCAGCAGCAACTATGCACAAGCTAAAGCTCAAGAACATTCAAGAGCATGGGTCACCTCCAGGTAGTCACATCAGTGCCATCCAGCATCAGGCTCTAATGGTGCCCTGTGCCACGGCAAAGCCTTTTCAGAAGCAAACGCCCCTGGAAAACCACAGACCAAGGAACAGATCCACTTCCAGCAGACCCAGAGCACAGGAAAAGCCCAAAGTGAGTGGCTTGCTCCCAAGCATTGCATTTGCAATTCTGAATCACTAATAGGAAATGGCTCCCAACTGGGGGAGGGGTAGACAGGAAATATTACAGCAATGTTATTTTGTTACACTAATTACCAATAATGGCACAGACTAGGCTACCAAGCACAGCCAATTCATTTTGAAAGCTATATAATAATGTTTAGGATAAGGAATTAATTTTTATAGCCACTGAAGCAGATTTACTTGTACTGTAATGCAGATTTATTACAAATTTAATTTCCTAACTCCAGAGGTTGACTTGGAGAGGCTCAGCAGGACTCAAGGGGAGACACATCCTGTTGCAAGGAATTAATTTCAGGAGCATCAAGGTTCATGTCTTCAGGTCAAAGAGTGCCCAGACCATTATCAGCCCATGAGCATCCACACACACATTTGGATATGTCCACAAGTTCATCCCCACACCGTGAACGTGAGCAGGACCTAGTGTGGGACTTTCAAGTCGACTGCATGTGAAAGGTTGGGGGTTTGGCTTTCATTGCATGGTTTTAAAAGGTAACATTTCAGTACTAGAGGATTGTGGGGGTTTCCAATGTAGAGAACTCCATAAAAGATTCATAGAGTGAAAACTTTGAACTACAGTCAAGAAGATGCACTCATTATTTACAGAAACATCTCTGGTGTCAGTCATCGACTGTGAAGCAATTCAGAGTCTCTCTTCCACTTCCATGCAGGAGCAGCGCTGCCAGGCTGGGCCTGGTGCACACAGAGCCGAAGGCAAGGCTAGGCCTAAGCAGGAGTCCTGAACAAGGCTGAGTCCATCTTTAGCAGGACTTCAGATGCAGTCCACTTCAGATGCCGTCCAGAACAGAGACTGAACTTCATTTCTAATTAGGGCTAACAATCCAGCTTGAGTTCAGCTGAATTGTTGCTTATTAAAGGACTGGGATAATTTCAATTTCTTCATCATCTCTTGCTCATCAGCACCTAGAGCCATCAGTGCCTAGAGCCATCACCACCTGAATGCAACATCTCCAGAGTGTCCAGAATGGGGCACATATTAATGTGCAGCTAGATGAGAAGCTACACATCAATATGCACCACACCAAAGGATTTCTGATGAGACCCCCATCCCTAACAAAACCCAGTGGAAAGCTTTTCTGGCATCTGGCCAGCCCTGGCAAATAATTCAGGCAAAAATCTGTGTGATGGGCACCCACCAGGATGTCTGCCAGGGTGCTGGGCAAGAACTACATTGTGTGCAGCTCCTAATGTGCAGCTTGGAAGAGGGACCCCAGCTTGCCAATCCAACACTTATCACTGCTACCCCCTTTAAAGTCCCACTTACTCAGCCTGAGTTTTCTGACAGCTTCAGTGACAACTGGCAGCACAGCACAGCAGCCAAGGCAGGCAGGAGGGGCTTGCAGCAGGTTTTAAACATCATCGCTGCACCATCTGATCTCTGTAGGCACTAAACAAAAAACCTACTCAAATTCCTTAGGAGACAGAACAACCAAGCTGGAGTTGCTCCAAATCCAGCCCCGGCTGGAAGCAGCTCCTGGCCGTGTCTCCACGGGCCTGATGCACACACGCGCCACTGCAAAGACAATTTGATGGATGCTGTTTTCCTGTTGTTTTTTAATGACACTTCCAGAGATCCCACCACATTAAGTTTCATCCTGGGAGGGAGATGTGGAGGGAGGAGAGTCATTAGCTTATCCCTAATGCCTGGCGAGGAGGAGGAGGAGGGAGGAGGGGTTTCCTATGCTAATTCTACACAGGCTGATCTCCCACCGATGCTTTCCTGTGCTCCAGGATAAATGAGACTTTCCTAATTCTCTCCCCACTGCAAATAAGCAGACAGGGAGCCTGCACCATGCAGCTTGCACTGCCCTATTCATCACAGCGTCCCAACTGGAGGTAGCAGTGATTACAGCTAATTATTGGCAATTACCACTGCTGAGCTGGTAGGTGTGTTTCCCCAATAACTTTCAGCAGCGCCAAAAGCTCTTTGAGGGCTTCTCCATGCAGAAAAGCTGAAGGAAATCACTCCTGCTCTGCCCAGCAGTCTAATCCTCTCCCAAAATCTGTAGCAATCAGGGACCTGAGCTCAATCACTAAAGATAACCAGGAAAAATATCCCCAACACCATGAGCGCCAGCACCGCACCAGGGCTGCCCTCTCGGTCCGGCCGGTTGGTGGGGAGCACCTCTGCCTGGAATAACTCTTGTTTCTCTCTTTTTCTCCTCCACAAGCTTATCCTGCAATGGACCCCACATGCCCCCGCCCCTCCTCCAAAGACATAATTCAATTCATAAGGAAACAAACCCCACACACCCCAGCAAAGCGCATGTACAGACGGTGCTTTTCCCGCATATAAAGTACCACGGCAGCGGGCTGAGGGATGGACCCTTTGAGAAATTCATATGCCAGCCTTCCCACTATAGTAATTTCATTCTGTCTTTGTAATTGTCTGATATTACATTGTTCCCTGCCAGAAGATTAATTAGCTAGTCTTACCCTCCAACATACCATCCCTCTGCAACCCTCAAGGAAGCTGGAGTGGTGCCAAGTCGCAGGGATTTGCTATTCTGGCTGGCAGCTGCTACTGTCGCTGCAAAAAAAAAAAAGGGAAGAAAAAAAAGGGAAAGAAAAAAAAGGAAAGGGAAAAAAAAAGAAGCCTCCTTTTGTCCCCGAACAGCAGTTGCTGTGCCAGCTGACCTCCACGTCCCCAGCCTTTCCCCCAAGCCACCACCAAGGAGGTGGCCAAGTTTCAACGCCATGGGTTGGGCAAAGAGAGGGGGAAGAAAAAAAAACCAGAAGTGGAGGGGGGATGGGGGAAAAAAAATAATTAAATAAATAAATGAAAATTGAGCCAAAAAAAAAAAATAATAATAATCAGACGCCCAACCCCGACCGCCCCTCACACCCCAAGCCTCCGCCTGGCATAATTACTCACGCTCGTTAAGCATGGCTGCATTGCGTATGCGAGTCACGCGGGCCGGGCGCGCGGCGCGCTGCCGCTGTCCTGGCTGGCGGTGGGAAGGGCAGAGGCGAGCTGGCGTCCCCCATCCCAACCCAAACCACCTTCACACCCTGGCCTGCCAGCAGCCCGCACGAGGGAGGAGAGAGCGGGAGGGAGCGTCGCCGGCCGTGCCGGAGGAACCACCGCCCTGACCAGGGCTGCATGCTGCAGCCGCTCTTGGCAAGCAGCCCGGCCCAGCACCGCAGCGGAGCTGCTGCTTTTGTTCGCCCTCCATCTTCCCTTCCCTCCCGCTAGGTTCCTTCCATCTTATCTAAAACATGGTGCCCGGGCAGATGGGATCTGCATGGCTATGAGCACACGTGCTTGTGGTCACCGCCCCAGCAAGAAACAAGCTGTGGGGGCATAGGAGGTTTCCTTCTCCTTGGGGTTTTGGTAGAGGGGAGAAGAGTTCAAAGATGGGGAGACAACAATTAAAACCAGGCACCCATCTCGACTCCAAAGGATACCACAAACCCAGAGCTGTCCAGCACATTGGGTTTCTGTCCAGACAGCCCTCCAGAAGCTGCATTCTCAGTTTAGACTGGATGGTAGAAAAAGCTTCTTCGCTGAAATGATTCTCAAACACAGGAATAGGCTCCCCAGGGAGCTGGCTGGATCCCCATCCCTGAAGGCATTTACAAGACCCAGAGATGTGGTGCTGAGGGACGTTGTTTAGCAGCAGCCTTGGTAGGGTTAGAGAGAATGATTGGACTCAATGATCTTAAAGGTCTTTTCCAACCAAAATGATTTTATGAAAAACACCACAACAGTTAATGTTTGCTGCAGGACCACCCAGTCTGGCTCTCCAGCCATGGATGCCATCAGGGTTGTGGCACAGGGTAGTTCAAAGAGTTTCTGAGGCAGCACCACAGGTGCCAACAGGTTGTGTTTAAGGTAAAATCTGAAAGAAAAGGAGCCCTGCAACACTCTTAGTGACAGCTACCAGCAGCCAGCAGAGAGGTGCACCCTGGACACTCTACAAGCCAACATCATTTAGTCCCAGTGTCTTGCCTGCCTATCCTGGCACCAAGACCCCAGGACAGACCAAAAGTGAGTGATTTGCCTCCTGCCCCTCACCAAGCTCAAAAAAAGAAAACCACACTACTACCAACAGCTAAAAAAAAGGTCCAGTTTGTGATTTTCTTTCCCAACCTCAGGCAGCTGCTGCCGCAGCAGATCACCTACAACACCACGGCACAGGGACCAGCGTGAGGCTGTGGGGCTGCATTAGCTGGGCACGAGATGCCAGTTTGAAGCCACCCATTGCGGGGCTGGGGGAAGTGATGCCACATTGTTACAGGGGCTAATTAAGCTCCTCCACTAAGACAGCACATCTAGACTGCCTCAGCACCCGCCTTTGCCAGCAGCCCCCCTCCGCGGGTGCTACGGAAACGGGAATTAAGCGGTGATGAATGCAGTATTAATTAATTAAGAGAAGACACAGGCAAAGGGGGTGGGAGGCAGGGGGCCTTTGCGCCGTGGAAATTACCCAAGGAGGGGCCGCTGTAAATTTCTTGTTGGGTTTTTTTTTTGCTTGCCAGAAGGCACTGTGAGGAACCCACGTGCCCAGGCGGCGAGACCGATCCCACCGGCACCCCCAGCACCAGGACCACTCGTCCTCCATCGCCTAGGAAGAGGACATCTCAAGAAGAAGCACCGAGGGAGCGGGAGAGGTGCCGGCGGCTGCACGCCGCCATCTTCTTCCACTGCGGAGGATGGATACGAAATCAATTTGGCACACCCCAAAATGGCCGCTCGGGAAGGGCTCCTGCTCTGGAGAGGTTAATGGGGAAGCTCGAAGCAGCTGATGCTGGGGGGGGGGAATGCCACTTTCCAGTCTGCATGTTGAGATTGTTTACACACGTGATTAGTTGGCAATATTAAGCTTCTTTGAAAAAAGAAAAAGAGAAGTGGCAAAGCACATTGTTTGGGTTTGATTTGCATTCCTCACCCACCGTCTCCCTCACCGTGTGCCACGCGGAGGAGAGGAAGGACTTGGTCCTCGTTACAGGCGGTTGGGCTTTGGAGAAGGGAAACAAATGGTTAAAACCCATAAATGACTGTGGTGCCCAGTGCTGTTTGGCACAGCCACACGACCCAAGGGGCAGGCAAGTCAGACAAAAGCTAGTCCCCATCACGCAGTCTCCTAGGGCAGCTCAGCCTGCTTCAAGATCAATTTTAGGTGGGTACTCAGAATCACAGAATGTTAGGGGCTGGAAGGGACCTCGAGAGATCATCCAGTTCAAATCCCTGACAAAGCAGGGTCACCTATACCACACACGAACTCATCCAGGCAGGTCTTGAATATCTCCAGAGAGGGAGAATCCACAACCCCCCTGAGCAGCCTGTTCCAGTGTTCTGTCACCCTCACAGTGAAATAATTCTTCCTCCTGCTCAGCAGCCCAGGATGAGCAGACCCTGACCCAGGAACAAGACCTCCATGGGAAACCTGTTTTGCCAAGCCTGGCTCGGCCACTGGCATCGAGGGTGCAGGGGTCGTGTGGGCTGGGGGCTGCAGAGCCTATGTGAATTGTTTGTGCTCAGTACCACAACTTCTTCCCACTGCATGACTCTCCCCTCCTGTGGGCTGCCCATGACAGTCTGGTAACTGCCTTGAGAATGGAGACAGCCATGGCTTTGTTTTACCAACTGCATAAATTCAACTGTAGGCCTCATTGGGATGTCACTGGGATGACAGGACAGGTACTGTCATTCCCTGCTCCAGAGATATTCTGGGCATCTCCAAAACACCCCTGCCAAATACCTCAAAGCTGGGAGCTGACTGTTTTCTACCCCATCCTATCACACACACCCCTGGCAGCACAACCCAAAGCTCTGGCTGTGCCTCAAACCATTCCATAGATCCAGCTGTGGTTTGGGCCCTTGGTCTTCAAACGTCTCTGCCTCCCAGCCTGTGCCAGCATTTAACATCACCACCAAACAGGCTTCAGAGCATCTCCTCCATACAAACTTCCTCCTGAGTGAGCTCAGTGGGATCATGAGCTGGAAGGTGTTTTATGGAACCTCCTTTAAACACTGGGCTGCACACTCAGGACCTGGAATGGGCTGCCCAGGGAGGCGGTGGAGTCGCCACCCCTGGAGGTGTTTAAGGAAAGATTGGATGTGGCACTCAGCAACATGGTCTGGTTGATGTGGTGGTGTTAGGTCATAGGCTGGACTTGATGATCTCAGAGCTCTATTCCAGCCTCAATAATTCTGTGATTCTGTGACCTTGTGCTACTTCACCAACCCAGAGTCTGTGCTGTGAGCTCAAGTCCTACATCACTATCTCCTGGGATCCTCCAAAGACACAATTCCTCTCTGCATTTCCAAATACACTGGCAAAGCACTTCCAGCTCACTGTCCTCCTCTGCCATGGTTTTAAAACACACTTTTTCATTCCTTTTTCCTTGCTAGGGGGATAATCCCTCCACAGCCAAATATCTCAGCAGCTGCTGCACCAGCAACCTGGCTGTTATTCTTTCCCTCAACTTCCCCTCTAACTCTCACCACCCAGGGTGTGCTATATAAATAACATCTCTTAACATTGACTTTTTCAACACATTTTTTTTCTTTAATTTCTTGCCTTTAGAATAAAAATGCCAACCTATGCGAGTGACTGCCCCCATTACAGTTCCACTCCTCTAGCTAATTAATATCTGTTAGCTTTGGCTTATACCCCAGGATGCCTAAATCCAAAACACACAAGACTGCCAAGTTACTTTGCAAACAGAAGTGCTTGCCTTGAAGAAAGAACCACGTTATCCAGCTTGCTTCTATGCAATCTTACCATAACCCTGACTTTCAAGGTCTCAGTCTTCAGAGAAGGAGAGCTCATCCAGCTCAAGACAGATTGCTAACAAATTGAAGATGAAACCCAGAGGAAAGCAAAGAGAAGAGAACTCCCCAAAAGAAAGAGAAACACCACCAAGCTCCAGGCACACTTTCTACCTGCTTTCTCACACAGACCGCATGGGAAAGATGGGTTCTGTTTAAGAAGAAAACCCCTCCCAGCAGCTCCTAAGCAGGCCCTTTCAGAACACAGCACACACTTCTGCAGCCCACAGAGAAGGAAAGCTGACTAAAACATCTCCCAGCCACACCGGTAATCACTTTCCTTCATGGTGTTATGCTGCTGTAGTACATGTCAGGGAAGCCTGTACAGGTGAAAATAAGGCCAGAAGTCTCAGGAGTGCTTCTTCAGCATGGTGACAAATGCAGGAGACGTGCAAAGGTGTCTAAAAGAATAAGCAGGGCACAAAGGTGGGTACTGCACTCTTGCAAGCCTCCCCCCCCCCCCACTGATAGTCCCCATGTGTCGGTGCTTTCAGCATGTCTGAAGGCAGCAGGTTTAGAACTGATTAAAAAGGAAAAGCCTTATGTAAACTTAATGCATAATTAACCTGAGAAACACACTCGCAGAAGACATTATTGAGGTCATGAGAGCATTAGAGCCACAAAAACAACTCCATTGGTGTGTGAAGGATGGGAACATCCACTGTTCAATTATTTGAACACTCATCTAAGGCAAAGGCTAAAACCTGCTGTAGCTTCACCAGGACAAGCCTCTTCTGCAGGCAGATTATAGCAGGACTTCAGGTGTCTTTAAGCCTTTACAAATCTGGCAAAGGTGTGCAGAAGTCTCACACTCCATTTTCATCAGCTCCTCCTACATCCCTCTCAAAGTCCTGCACTCCCCCTTGCCCTTTACTTAACATCACTGTCAAGATGTCACAGCGCAAAGGCTCCTTTCAGACACACCCAGCTCTCCTGACTGGTTGTTTGGGATTCCAAGGTCCCAAAGATCTTCCTGATGCCAATTAAAATGAAAAGGAAAGCCTCATTTTTGCCAAGGTCTGTAAGCAAAACACCCACAGGCTTTGCCCTCCTCTCTGTTCCTGGCTTGCTTACAACCATAGCAGCTGTTTCCCATTTCCCACTTTTAAAAGCTCATGTTAAATCAAGGTCTTCTTTGCCAAAATCCAGCAAGACACAGATTTCATTAGACATTTCAGAGAGACTGAGAGCTGCCTTTCCCCAGGCTGACCCTCTCCCAGCTCATCATGATGTAAACACTTGAGGCTCCCTTTGGAGAAAGCCGGTGGTGGCACCAGCAGCACACATCCAGCTGGCCAAGCGTGGCTCTGCACACCTACTTTTGTTCTCATTGCTCTGCACTCAAATGTCCCCCATGCACAGCACCTGCTTGGGATCACTACAGCATCCCAGAGGGGTTTGGTGCAGTGGACTTGCCCAGGAGCAGCCTTCACATCTCCTCGTTCCCTCGAGCAATAGCTGATACTTCCGGCACACACAAACCTGGGGCACTGCCAGCAGCACCGAAGAGTCCCTGCAGGGCAGTACCAGGCTTTTATTCCCTGTTCCAAAAAAATCCCCAATAATAAACCAGGATTTCCAAAAGGTTAAATACAGTTAATGTAATGATATTTTGGTCTAATAAGCTTGGGGCCCTCGCATTAGCAGAAAGCAAGTATTGTAGGGCACCAGGTTTTGCTTGCTAAGTGCTTCTTTGCCTCTCCAAGGGCTGGAAAGGCTCACTTCAGAAGGAGGGATGCTGTCAGAGCACCAGACTTGAGGAGAAATGAAAACACCAGGTGTCATAAGACTCCTGATAAGTATAGCAATGACAACACAGAATGTGTTCAGGGCCAAGCCTGAAAGCAAACCTGAAATCAAGCCTGATCCAAGCTCAGCTTTATCAACATGTGGTTCATCCCACCATACAGCACAGACTCGTTTGCTGCAGGAAGACAAATCAGGTAGACTTCCCTGGTTTCCTCCAAGACCTGGAGGACTGGATTATTTCAGCTATTCAGTGCATTTAGACCACCAGCTCCATGCATGGAGCAGCCCCAAGAGAGAAGGTGCCAGACCTCAGCGTGGAAGGCAGCCATGGGGCCTCACATGAAGAGGGGACTTGGGCAGTGAAAGCCAAAGAAGCCTCTGGTTCACAGTGATTATGGCAAGCAGGGTGTATACTTAAAAGCCTCCAGGAAAGCCAGTTTTCCATCTGTTGTCAGTAACACTTGGAGTTTGTACTTTCACTGCGAGAGATGAAAGCCTGGAGCAACCTGGTCCTTCAAACCGGTGAGCGTGTGGAGTCCTGCAAAAAGCAGGGCACTTGTCACACGTTTCAGCTGTGTCTCCTCCATCCTCTTACACAGGGCCTCCTGTTACATTTAAAGAGTGTTTGTGGGATGGCTGCCATCCAGATATCCACCAGAAGTACCACGGCAAAGCCCTGACAACGCAACACCCCTGGTCCCTGCCTCTTACTGAGAGGAGAAATTGACAGCTGGTGGCAGCCCGGAGCCTCTCTGAGGCGCGGTCTCCCCCCTCGCCTATCAAATAACAAGAAAACCTAACTCTTCCTCAGCTCACAGAGGTGCTGTAACTCACACCTGACATTTGTAGCATTGCTCAGCAGCCCCTGGTAAAACCATTATCACTGGAGGGGATGCGAGGCCACACTCTGCCACCTCACTCTATCCATACACAGCAAGTCACTGCCACCAGCTCGCTCAACATGTGAGGCAGAAAAGAAAACTTGGCTTTCATTTGCTTTATGCTGCTTTTGAAATGACATCTTACATGCTTGCTGGGCAAGGGAAGGCTACACCATCATCAGGTCACCATGAAGATGATGACTTCCCAGAGGGACATTTCGTCCCTTTCTTTAAAAAATAGCATTGCAAAGGCACTGGGAGACTTTTCCCCTTGTTCACGTGGAGAAAAACTTGCAGGCTCAGGTTTATGGAATGACAGAGCAGCATCATTCACCTTCAGAACTTGGAAATGAGCAAGGAAAAGGAAGAAAGCAACAGTATTGGAAATGAGCAAGGAAAAAGAAAGGGGGGAAAAAAACAGCAGTGTTTCATATTCAGAGCATGACTGAAGCTGTCCTCATGCAGGAAGCACTCATTCCCCACCCCAGGGGATTCTAGGCATTTTACCCCTGAGCCTTAGGAACTCCTCATGAGATAGTGCATCACTGAGTCCCTTCCAAGTCCTCACCAGCTTGCTCCAGGATGGTGTCAGCATGCTGAATCCTTGTAGATGGAAACCTCTTTGGTTCTCCAGTCCTTTCTCTGTTTTCAGCTCTGCTGGTGTAGTCATTTGGTAGAGATGGATACATTCCCCTCACCTGCACAACATCTCTGGCACAACTGCTGGTGCCCCTGAGAACCCCACTGAGAAAAGGTCACCCTCTTCTAGGGCTCTGGTCTCCTGCAAGCACTCTGGTTGTTCAGCTCACCTCCACAAGGATGTGCAACTGCCAAAGCAAACTGAAACACAACCTTTGGAGAGCTTCCAGAAATCGGCTGCTCCTGACTTCAACAAAGCACCCAAATAACAAATGTCCATTCTTCCATCCCAACATCAGCACCCCAGCTGCTCCCCAGGGTCAGATCAGATCCCTCTAAACATCTCTGACCTTTCCCCCTCCTTTCTTTTTGAGCATCTGAAGCTTTTCCCTCCTTTGCAGACACTCCCCCTTGGCCCTGGTGATTTTTTTGTCACCCATAAAAAACTTGAATTTACTTTATCCAGGTTTCAGCCAAGACTCAGTGCCAGTGCCTGTCCATGCTGATGGCAGGTCCTTTGTTTCAGTAACCCCACTCTGCCAGCCCTACACTGAATTTCCTTCCAGTGTCATTTCAGCACAGAAGAAAAAAAGCTCAGCACCCCACATTCAAAGCAGGGGAGGTCAGTGACCCATGCACATGAAGGGTTCCGCAGGGTGACAGGGAATTGCTAGCAGCAGCTGGACTGAGCTGAGAGTGGATGTTGCTGTGAGGTGATGAAGATGTTTTGTGTTCACAGGTGCCTGGAGATAGCTGTTCTCATTTACATCTCTAAACACAACACTCTTCTCCTGAGCATTTTGTGGCCTTTGCAAAATAAGGACCAGGTTGTTCCAACTTGGGGTCATTCTGCTGCTATTCTTCCAGAGGCATTTGACACCCAGAGCTTTGGGGAAAGCCACTGCTTGGTGCATCCTCTGTGGGCTGTACCCATCAGCCAGCCACAGGGCAGAGCATTCAGCTGGGAACTGGAGGAAGGACTTGGGTCAGGATCTGTCCTCCATGAAAGGTAAGAGCACTACTAAAACAGCCTCCCATCAAACGGGAACTTTCTATCCACTGGGTCCTCATCCCTTCATCAGAGGGTCTTAAACTCTCCAAGATCAAAGGCTCTTTCCTTGCTCGTTCCTGAAAGCCAAGAGGAAGCTGCAGATATACTATGAGCACTTAGGAGGAAAAACATTACAGCATCTAAAGGTACTTTAAATGATTTAGATACAAACTTGCCTGTAATAAGACATCTATTTTGGTTAATCTCTTAGTTGCAAATCTTGAAACTCTTGAACCTGCCTCAGGCTACTGTCAGCAGCACTTCATTTAACACTGCTTATTGGGAATAACTGCTATTTCCCACTGTAACCTCCAAACCTCTTAAAGTGTCTCTTATTGCTTTGCCCAAATATACTTGCCTTGAGGATACAGAAGGGTTTTTTTTCTTGATAAGAACTGTTAAGATCATTTGAAGAAGCTGAATCAGAAGAGACTGTTTCCGAGGCAAAGCAGCCAAGACTCAGAATACCATCCCTGAGATACTGAGGGAGTGATTCTGGGTTTGAGCATTCACTTGGGTTGTAGAATCAAACAGCTGAGCTTTGATTACTCCTCAGGAGCAAAAGACTCAGGAGGATGGGGGGGTTCATCCTCCAGGAAAGCCACTTGGAGCCAACCACCCCTGCTTGCACCTGGGGAAAGAGATCACTTCCCAATGCATGTACCAAGGATATGATGAGCATCACTGCTTACAGAACCACTGTGGTTGGAAAAGACCTTTAAGATCATCCAGTCTAACGGTTAATCTAACTCTATCTAAGCTTTAAGATCAAGTCTAACCATTATCTAACTCCATCTAAGCTTTAAGATCAAGTCTAACCATTATCTAACTCTTCCAGGGCCACTACTACACCATATCCTTCAGCACCACAGCAGACAGTTATGATCCAACACACTGTCCTGGCTGACAGTAGCAAAGCCAAACCTGTTTAAATCAGTTTTCTCCTGGAGCAAGAAGCACCAGGAGTGTGGAATGCTCTGCTAAAAACTCCAAAGGTACTGGACTGAGGTAGGATTAGGTGGTGAGACCAGAGCCTCTGAACCAGGAAGTGTCCCAGATACAGCTGCCAGCACGACCTCAAATCTACCTGCTCCCCCTCCACACCAGGCTGCAAAAGTGCTCAGAAAAGGCAACATCGAGCATCTGCTTCACCTCTTTTCCTCCACGGGACTGAAAATGGATTCAGTGTCTCCTTCTGCATGTGCTGGTGGAGAGAAGTCATTGCAGGCAGCTCCAGGGGAAGGAGCACAGAGGGACACAGCAGGCACCAGCAGGAGAAGAGTTTCTTTGGGGGGAGTGAAGGCACCTCCAAGGTGCCACCCCTGGTCTTACCTTCACCCAGAGATGGATCCCTTGGAAGCAGCTATGCTCAACATCCATAAATCTTTACAGAAAGGCAGATGATCATTAGAGATGCTCCTTCAACCTCCTTCCAAATGCTTTGTGTCTTCATCCATTGATCAGTTTCCTCCTCCACTAGAAAAGCTCCCTTCCATGTTGCAGAGTTTCAGAAGTCATTTGCAGACATCTCAGCTTGCTCAATAATTTTGTTCTTTATTAAATATTGCTAATGATAGGGGTTTAGACTCCCAGCCATGCATCCACTTTCTGGTCTAGTATAAATTTCAATCTGTCTTTCCTCTTCCTTCTATTCAAGCCTTAAAAAAACATCTGCAATATTACTGGAATAAAAAAAGGAAAGCACCAACCAATTGAAGGGAGAAGCCAAAAACAGAAGGCAAGGAGAGCTGATGAAAGTTATGATGGTTGAAAAGTTCACTAAAACTGGAGGGAAGAAGGGAAACATCCCAATTTTCAATGAAATGGATGATGAAAAAGGTCTCTTTTTTCAGCTAAGTATTTTGAATATGAACAAGGTCAGCAGGCTGTAGCCATGATAACAAATCATGCTCCCACCTCCATGGGCCATCCCAGAAACAACACCCTCCTTCTTTTCAGTGGCTACAGCTGCTGTTTCTCCTGTGCTTTCATCCTCATGCTAAAGCTTTTCAGCTGAGCCTTTCAAAGCCTCACCAATAAACTCTTAAAACCAACAAACCTGTTTGTGGGAAGAAGTTTGTCCAGAGAGAAAAAGCACAAAAGGTGGTGGTTTACAGAAAGCTATGAGCGGAAATCAGGAGGTTGGAGTTGAAAGGCTCAGGCAGATGAAACTTGCTCAGTCTATTCTCACCACAATAATGAGCACATGCATGATTAATGACAATATTTATCCTCCTAACCCACTGCAGCAAGTTAATATTTAATCCAAAGGCCACGTGAAAGCCCAGCCTCTCCTGGTTCCTCACCTATCTCCTTGTTTCTTTGGAAAGCTCTGAACTCTGCAAGCTGACCTGAGGTTTGGCTCTTTGGGGCTGATCTAAGAACCTCTGGCTTGCCGCATAAGTATCACACCTTTTGATCCCGGAGCCGCTGTCACTTGGGACCTACAAGGTTCCTTAGATAATCCTGGAGAGTGGCTGCTTTGTAACTCATCTCACTTTGATATTCGAGGCAAAGCTGGACACCCCACACATGAAAAGGCAGCCTTCCCTTTCTTCCCAGGCTTAATTTCATCTGCAAATTAAACATATCGAGACAGATATTTATAGAGGGATGCCCTGATCCTCCCAGGAGGGCCACGGAGTCTCCAATGTGTAATTTTGCTTTAGGAGTATGATTTTAATCTTGACTTTCTTCTGAGGCTGGTGGCAGAAGAGAAGGGCAGGGAAGCGGGGGGGGGATTGCTGGTGGCAGCACTTTCTAAGCACTCCTGTGCTTCCCCCCACCTCCCTGCCTCCCCGGCTTAGGCCTGGGGCTACCACAGCAGAAGAAAGCGTGGATGTACACAAGGGGACTAAGGTGTGTTTTGCTTCCCTGTCATTGTCCTCTGCAAAGTTATTCGAGGACAGGGCTCTTCAAAGGCTACAATTTTAACCCTTACCAAAAAATGGGAGCTGTAAGCTTTGCTAGCAAGTGCTTTTGGCTGTGACTGACCAAAAGAAGCCAACAAGCCTCCTTTAAACATGGTGTGCAGGTTAAAATAACAGCTAAGCCCCAGGTCTTGGTGATTCTTGTGACAAGAAGAGTCTTGCACCTTCCTGTATCCCAGCCCCTCCATCCCACACTCTCACTGTGGGCAGACCCCAGCACTAAAAATCTACCAAAAAAGAGACTTTGGGGCTTATGTGGTTTTCAGAGAAGTCCCAGAGGGGAGAACACAGGACAAAAGGTATCAGTCTCCCTGCAGCTGACTGTCCAGGTCTTACTGCTATGACTCAGAGCTACAGTGGATCAATGATTCCTGCCTGACACTGGTGCTGTGAAAGCCCCAGAAAAACTTGTTCCACCGTCTTGCAGCCTGGTTGAGCCTGTGGAATCCCAGTGGCAGAGGACCTGCAGGAGCAGGGAGGTTTCTGCAGGGCAGGATGTGAAAAACCACAGCCACTCTTCCAGAGCTGTAGCAGGAAAGTGAGGTGGCATCAAGAATCACAAAATCATTAAGGTTGGAAAAGACCTCTAAGATCATCAAGTCCAGACAACAACCCAACACCACCATACCCACTGAACTATGTCCCAAAGTCTTGGACACCTTCCTGGGCAGCCTGTTCCAGTGCCTGACCACTCTTGCAGGAAAGACATTTTTCTTAATAAGAAGTTTCTCCTAACAGGCCAAGCCACCTCTTCTTACCATGGGCTGCTGGGGACAGCTGCTTGGGAACAGTGATGTCCACCTCCATCAGCCCTGTACAGCCCCCCACAAATCTTTGTGAGCCTCATCTCCTTCTTGCACAAGGCACAGCCAGTGCATATGCCTGCACAGGACCACTTGCAGTGGCCTGGGATTATTTCCCTGGGGCACACAGCAGACCAGGCTGAGCCCTGGGGAGCAGAGAGTAGAGTTATAAACTTCTTCCCACAGCAATTGTCCTTCTTCTGTTTTCCAGCTGAATACTGGCTTCTTTCTTACCTTCTAGATAAAGTTAATGCTATTCTTCTTTTGCCCACCATCACTTGCCTGAATGTCCACTGATTTGCACACACACACACTCGCTCCTACAACAAATTCTGCTGCTGAGAACCCCACTAAGAGGCTCTGGCTTGGCATTATCAGCCTGTTAGGGAGGAGTTGGTTCCAATGACTGAGTTTTCTTCACCCAAAGGGTCGTCAAGCCCTGGAACAGGCCGCTCAGGGCAGTGGTGGAGTCCCCAGCCCTGGAAGGTTTTAAAAGGCATGGAGATGTGGTGCTGAGGGAGGTGGTTTAGTGGTGGTCCTGGCTGTGCTGGGTTAATGGTTGAACTCAGTGACCTTAAAGGCCCTTTCCATGATTCTCGATGTTGTGTCATGCTGCTCTTTGTAAGGGCTTGGTCTGGATGCCCAGGCCCATCACTGGCAGCCCTGGGGCAGGGCTGGACACATGGTGCCATCCTTCCATGGTTCTCTGTGATGGGAATAGTTCAAAGGAGGGAAACCTGCAGAAGAGATGCTTTTAGTAGGAAGGAGAAGAGGGACTTTGGTCCATTACTGCATGCTATTTGGTTTAAGCTTCAGTAAACTTCTGGAGTCCCTGGGAAGCCGGTAATGTGCCTTTGAAGGAAGCATGACTTATGAAATTGCAGGTTTTTTAGCTTAGCTGGGTAATGTTAATGAGAAAACATCGTGGGCTGCAGGTGGAAGTCTCCTGGATCCCATAAGTTTGGAATAAATTATTCTGTTTTCTTAAATGAAGCAGCTCAGTGCCATACTGCTCCTAAATCAACCTGCTGGAGAGAATTCTTTATTAATTTGTACAGGACCAGAGACAAGCTCAGAAAAATCATTAGGAAACTCAACTGTGGCAAAGAGTTATAAACTTCGACTTGCTGCAGGCACGGAAGGTTGTGCTGTGGTGTTGAGACGGAGCAGGCAGGCTGGGGCCAGCACCCTGTGCACAGGAAGCGGCACAGGTCGGAGATGGTGGAACAAATTCTCCTTGCTGCTGGAGCTGCAGTGAGGATGATCAAAAATTCCCCAGGCTTTCAACTGCAGTGCAGCAGCTTGGCAGTAATTAAAGCCCAAGATGGCCAGTTCTGCCTGTGCCTGCTGCAGCCCAGCTTGCACATCAAAGGAGATGTTTCCCGTGAGGACAGGTCCCATGTCACCAAACTCAGGTTTTGATGTGCACTGCAGGCCGGTGTGCAGGAGTAATGATCCAGAAAAGTCTCTTAGCAGCAGCTTGTATTGAGCAGGTGTTGACACAGCCCCCTCGGGTACCCTGGGCTCACGGTGCCTCGGTGGTGCTCCGCTTTTGGGTAGCAGTCTCATCCAAAGGGACCAGCTTGGGAGGACAAGGTGCAGAGCAGGCTCCCAGCACTGAGGGCTTGGTGGGTATCACACAGATGGAGCTTTCTCTCCTGCCAGCACCTGGCCTCCTAGCTGGAGAGGATTTATTCCTCCCTGAGCAGGTATCCAGTGCTGTTATTAATCAGGGAGATGGCCAAGTACAACAGGGCTCATTGTGTGCTGTGGATGAGCCTGGGATAGCAATCAGGAGAGGCTGAGCGAAAGGAAGAGGCTGGAAGAGCAGCCTTGTGGGTAAATAGATGTGCTTCTGATGGTGATTACCTTCCAAGTAATTAGTTTTTAAATCAAGCAGACGTTTCAGGAACTACTATGAGCTGCTTTAATTATTTATACTCCCTTTTATTCTTATTATTTATAGTCATCCTCTTTGGATGGTGATTCTCTCTGGGTGGGGCTGGTCAGGTAGAACTGGGACCTATCTCCAGCCCAGCCTGGCTGACCAGCCATCTCCTTCAAACCTGCCAGGCGCCCCCAGAGCCTGGGCTTGGGGGCCCTCCTCTCCCTCCTGCAGCCAGGCAGAAAGGAGCGAGCACCCATCCGCGCTGTGGATCTGTAATTAAACTCTCACTCATCTTCATTTTCCTCATTTGTTCAAGTGAGGCCACTCAATAAGCCATTAGCACAAGGCCCTTTCTGTCAGCTACAGCCTCCTTAGGCAAATTTCCCTCTGAGACAGCTCAGGAGAGTGCAGGCAGGGAAGCAGCCCTCTTGCCTGCCTCCAACTCTCCTCAAGCCCTCCCCATCCACTCCTGCCCTACAGCCAAGACTGTGGGGAGAGGGGAGTGGATTTTGCAATGCCAACCCCTTCCCCCAGATGGGATTTCTCCTGTAGCACCACATAAACCCCTGCTCCATTCAGCACATCTGGCATTGCTGCTCTCTTCACCAACCCCACCTCTCTGGAGCTTCCCAACATCTGGAAGCCATTCGCTGCACCATTCCCACAAAGGGACCTCCGACCCACAGAGCTCCTCCTCTGGGCTAGACAAAGGCTGCCCTTATTGCTGAGCTGTTCTGCCTGCCTTCCCCTCAGCCCAGCCACAAACCGTTTCTCAATCTGTCAGCAGAACATCTGCCTGGATAGCCCTGGAGCATCCTCTGCCTCCACCTCCCTCCACGGGCATGGTGAGATGCCAGCATTGAGGAAAGCTGCAAAACACCCAGACACCAAGACAAGAAAAATGATCAGGCAGGGAAAAGCTGCTGCAGATTTGTCCAGGAGCAATGCCTCTGGTCCATGTTTGTAATTACTACAGCTACAGGATTTTCCACCCTCCTCCGAGAGCTCTTGCTCTGGGTACAACAGTGAGAACTCCCTGATCTCACTGCTACTGCCCAGCAGGCTCCTTCAGTGAGAAGAGCTGAAGGGAGGAGATGTTCTGAGCTAAAGCCACCAGGAAACTGCAGTATGGCCCGAGGAAAATGAGTACTGGAATGGGTTTAGCCCTGGGGAAAAAGGGGACACATCAGCAGACTTCTCTGTGCACCTCACTGGATGCTGTGCAAGAGGAGCTGATTCACTGCTCTGAAACCCAGGTGCTGGTAGAAAAACAGAAGAAAACTGTCTGTAAATCACTTTTGTACTCTACCTACCAATAGGAACCAAATCCAACCCAACCTGACCTCTGTCCTGTTGCTTTTGTTTTCCTGTGGTGCCAGAACCACAGAGTCTCAGAGGGGTTGAGACTGGAAAGGATCTCTGGAGGTCAGCTGGTCCAGTCTCCTGCTCAAGCAGGGTCACTTAGAGCTGGTTACTCAGGACTATGTCCAGACAGCTTTTGAGTTCAACTGGGGTGGGGGAAATACAACAGAGATGTGAGATACAGACTGGGCAGTGTCTTGTCTGTGACACCAGGGAAGAAATGTGATCTCCAGGAAAGTGAGTCCTCAAAGTGAAGCCAACTCCCAGGGGTAACTCTGCAGTCACAAAAGACCACCTGCCTGAGAAGCCAAAGCCTCAGTTGTGTGAAAGGCAAACTGCTGCTGCTGCCCTCCAACTAGGTACAACCCACTACATAAAAACACCAGCAACTGCAGTGGCAACAGCTTCACCATGGAAGCAGGAGGGGACCCACCTGTTTCCCTTAGGATTTGCAAGGACACAATGGTCACACAGGCTCTGTCCCCAGGGTGCTCAGCACCAGCAGCTCCAGCATTTTGTAATGAGTACTGAGGTAGGGAGAGTTAATCACAGAATACCAGGGGTGGAAGGGACCTCGAAAGATCGAGTCCAATCCTCCTGCCTGAGCAGGATCACCTAGAGCAGGTCACACAGGAACACATCCAGGTGGGTTCTGAATGTCTCCAGAGGCTCCACAACCTGTCTGGGCAGCCTGATCCAGTGCTTTATCACCCTCTCAAAGTTTTTCCCTTATGTTCACATGGAACATTCTGTTCTCCAGCTTGCACCCACTGCCCCCTGTCCTATCACTGGGCATCTCTGAGCAGAGCCTGCTCCATCCTCCTGACGCCCGCCCCTCACATCTTTGTAAGCGTGAATGGGGTCACCCCTCAGACTCCTCCAGCCTAAAGAGCCCCAGCTCCCTCAGCCTTTCCTCAGAAGGGAGATGTTCCACTCCCTGAATCAAAGGGGTTAGGAATGAATGAAACCTTCACCCCAAAGCAAGCCGAGCCTGGCAGGAGCTGCCAGCTCCACGAGGCCCCTGCAGCAATGACCACACCGTGGCGGCCGGGAAGAGACATTTCCAAACAAGCCTCCTTCTATTTGCATTTGAAACATTTATTTTGGGAAAGACATATTAAACACTATTATTTATACAAAAAAAAAAAAAAAAAAAAAAAGGACCAAAAAAAAAAAACCCCACCAAAAAAAAAAAAAAAGAGGACTAAATTTGTCATAATTGCTTATAACCCCCAAAAGGCCATTTTAATAGATCTGGATGAAGGGTGTTTTTATTGTATTATTTTCTTTTTCTTTCTTTCTTTCCCCCCCCCCACCCCCACCCCCAAAAAAAACCAACCCCAACCCCAAACCATCAAAACAAACCAACCAAAACAAACCAACAAAACTAAAGAAAAAAGCCCAACCAAACAAAAACCCAAACCAAAACTAAACTCCAATCAGGTTACAAAGGAGGAAGCGGCGTGTCTGGCTTGGCCCAGCTTGAGATACCAGCTAGAGGAAACCCAAAGTTGAAAGATGACATTTGCAGAAGTGCCTCACACAAGAGGGTTTTTTTCCCCCTCCCCTTCCATAGTCTTTTTTAACACTTGAAATATATATATTTTTGTTTTTCAGGTAATACACCTTTTTTTTGGGGGGGGGGTGGGGGTGGTGTTTTTGCTAGAAGATAGCAAGTCAAGAAGCAGACAGTTGGTCTTCTCCAACAGCTCTGTTGTGCTGTTGCAGGAGGGGGAACGGGAGTGAAGGGGGAGAGCAGATTCACTCCTCAACATGCACCCCTTTGGCTGCTGGGGGAGACATGTGTGGGGACTGCCCTTCAAACCCCCTGCTGAGCAACGTCACTTGGGTATCCCTCCTGAGAGGCGAGCAACCTCCAGCCTCCTGCTGGTCACCTGTGCTGAAGAAGGTGGCTCTGCCCCACCATGCAGACCATCAGGTGGGCTCTGCAGGTACCTTTCAGTGCTAGATGGGACAGGCTGCCATATTAGTATGTGTGTGTGTCCCCAAAACAGGGCAGTTTGCAGAAAGTTTTATCCCTTAGAGAGGATACAGAGACTGATGGAGCAGGCAACAGAAGGGCAAGCAGGGAGGAGGGAGGCAGGACTGCAGAGCTCTGCTCCAGGACCACCTGCTCCTGTGTCATGTTATTTAAGGAGACCCTCTTGCAGGGCCTTACTCACTGGAGACTCATTGAAAGAGGAGGGGGACACAGAGAAGGGGAGACAGAGCAGGAGGGGCCACGGGGGGCAGCATCTACCACTGCCCCAGCCCTTCCCAGGGCTGCAGGGCTCGGTCCAAACATGCACAGTGTCCTTGCACAGAGCCTAGGAGAACAGGGCAGTGTGTTACAGATACACACAGGGCAGCCAAACAAGAAAGAAAGAGTAATTAAAAAATACCAAACAGCCTCCTGTGAGCTAGGGAAAAGTCCAAGAATCACAAGGGTCAGGCAGGACAACCCTCTGCCTCCCACCACTAGCTTTGCAGAGACATTCCACTCCCAGCCCCCTTTGGACAGACACACTCTGAGCCTCCAGCAGACAAAATCTCACTCAGCTGAATGAAAAATAAATAGACAAGTGTTCCCAGGACACTGGCCACATCTATGGTCCAAGGGAGAGGGAAAAGGAGTCTCTTCAAAGCATCACAGGCCTTTTGGAGGCTGCAGACAGACAAGGCAAGCCTCCCCTCCCCTCTCCCACACTATTGCAAGGTAACAGTCTGAAAAGGCACTTCTCCCAAAGCAGGTGGCTCTGCCTGGCCAGGGGTTGGTGACAGGCAAGGTGACACCTAAACACTCCCAGTTTATTGCATGTAGGTAGGGTAGAAGGGTTGGGGGCTGGCGGGCCCCAGAGGGCTCTGCTGGCTGCAGAGGGGTTGGAGGAGGCAGCAGGAGACAAGGATGGCACCACCCTGCTCTCTTCATCCTACCAGTTCCTTGCTTCCAAAGGCTACATCCTCTTGGAGAACCCTCGCCTTTAATGGACGGAGAAGAGCCTCTGCACCGAGAGGCAGAAGGGCTCCCAGGCTCACTCCAACCCCATGGATCTGCTCCACTGAGCTTGGCTGTGGTGCCAGCACTGGGGGCCAGAGCCACAGGGAGGCAGCCCCCAGCCCAGGGCTGCTGGGCCCAGGGGCTGAGAGGAAAAGCTGCGGCACCAAGCGGGGCGGCTGAGCGGTCACCCCCTCCGCAGGACAGAGACGGCGCCTGGTTATTTGGTCAGTTAACATGGGCAGGGGGTCGGGGCAGGGGCAGGGGGACAGTGGCAGAGGGTTTATACAAAAATAAAGGGGGGAGAGGGGAGAAAGAGCGAGCACGAGCGAGTGAGGTCCTGGCTGCGGGGCGGTTACATCTCGTTAGCCACCAGCTCCTTGTCGGCCACACCGTTGGAGAGAGAGCTCTGGCCTTCGTTCAGCCTCTTGACCCTGTAGGCTTCAAAGTGGATGTTGCTGGTGATATCCTTGATGTTCTGCATGTGTGTCCTGCAGGAGAGGCAGAGAGGGGCAATCACACCTTGACCTGCCAGCACAGCCCCTGCCACCCAACCCTGGCACCCCCAGGCTCTGCTGTCAAATACTCTCTCCAGCCCAAACTTCCCCTTCTGCCTTACTCGTTAAGGACAGCTTTGGGGTGCAGGCAGGAAGCAAAGGCAGTTACAGGCAGCCAAGACCAAAAGCCTTCACTGGTATCAACAGCCTGTGCTTGGGCATGTGGGGGCCCTGGCTGCATAACTTCCATCCAGGAAGATCCTGGTCCTGCAAGTCCCTGGATCAGGATTTGAAGCCCCCCGCAACCATCTGGCAGCAACAGCCCCACGTGCGCAGAGTTTATCTTGCAGCCAAATTTAGGAGTCGTCCAATGCTTCCTCCAGCAAGCCATGGGGGCCCATCCTCCCACTACCTGCAGCAGGGACACCTCTTTCAAGAGGGACCAACAATTGTCCAGATTCCCCAGACTCCAGATGGTGATGTCTTTAGGGGGTAGGACTCGGGGCTGGTGAGGGATCACTAAGGCCAAAAGGCTTTTTGGCTGCTTGCTGGTGAGCTGGAGCCACACTGCCAGCAATCTTGGAGTCTGCTCTGACCCATCCACTGTTCCTCTCCTCCCTTAACTCAGCACTGCAGCTGAGAAAAGGCCCCTGAAGTCATAGGATCACAGAATCACTCAAGCTGGAAAGTACCCTTAAGATCATCCAGTCCAACCATTAACCCAGCACTGGTGACAAGTCCATCACTAAACCAGGTGCCACTGAGAGGGGCTGCAGCATAGCAGCAGGCTATGAGCAAGGGATGAATAGAGGGATGGATGAGCAGAGCAAAGCAGTGGTTGCTTTAAGCTAGGCTGGGCTCTCCTCTTTCTTTGGATGCCACCTGGTGACCATGGGCTAGAGGGACAGGGGACAGACAGTCCTACTGACCTGATGAGGAGGTCCCGCAGGTAGGCAAACTCACAGTGTGTTGTGTTCTCCACTGGTGGGAGAAGAGAGAAAACCATCAGTGTGCACCCACAGCATGAGTACAGCAACCACTCAGGGGAAGGAGGACCCTATGGGTATTTGCTAGCATGTGGAAGGCTTAGATGGGGACTTACCCCAGGGGCTAGAGGGTGGAGGACCAAGAGTTCTTTTTGCTGCTGTAGGGCTAGTGGTCTACCCAGATACCTACCCCAGCTCAGCATCACCACCTGAATGGTGAGGTCTGAATAGAATCATAGAATTGTTAGGGTTGGAAGGGACCTCAAGGATCATCTAGTTCCAACCCCCCTGCCATGGGCAGGGACACCTCACGCTACATCAGGTTGCCCAGAGCTACATCCAGTCTGCCTTTAAAACCTCCAGGGAAGAGGCTTCTACCACCTTCCTGGGTAACCCCTTCCAGTGTCTCACCACCCTCACGGTGGTCTGTTCCCACCATCTCCCATCAAACAAGGGAGCTCCCAGTAGTATCTACAATTGTGACCCTCAGCTCTGGACCAACACAATGTAAGTGGGCCCCAAACAAAGCAGGGAACTGGACAGGGTGAGCTTTGTAGCAAGCACCAAGCATGTCTCCACAGAGGTGTTTCAAATATAGCTTTGTCCTGAGCACCTTGTGGCATCTGACACACTGCGGTGACTGCTGCCCAGGCTGTGGAAGGATACAACCTCTTGCTGACAAAGGCTTCTGCCAGCTGAACAGAAGCAAGTAAGAGGGAAGGAGGGAAATATCAAGGGGTGCTGCTCCACCACAATTAGCCTGATGGCTCAGTTTGAATTTAAAGGACCAACTCCCTTCTAATTTTTTTTTCCACCCAAGTAGGCTTAAACACAAGAGAGAAATGACAAAGCAACAAATAACACTGTCCTGCAAAGGCTGCCCTTGAGCACAGCTGGCTCCTGGGGTCTGTCTCTGCATGCTGAAAGCAGACGCCACGCACAGATGATGAGTGCCTCAATGAGCCCCATGAAACTCGGAGCTTCCAAAGAGGGAGCACAAGAGGGCAGCAGAGCTTTAAACCAGGAGGATTTTCCTGGCATCTTTGTTAAGCCATCCCTCAACACAGGGTTCCTATAAAACAGGATTCATAAAAGAGAGAAACCTACGAAATGAGGAGGAGGAAGCTAAGCAGGGTGGCACTGAAGAGGTGCCAGCTGGCTGTCGGGGACAGAGAAATGTGTAGATGCACTGGAGCCAGAAGCCTTCTTCTAGCCCTTAAAGCATCATTTAAAATGTGGGATAAAATAGGAAGATGCTGATGGGATGAAGAAGGAAGGCATCCCACAAGGACATCAGTCAAATGCATGGACAGAGGCCTACAGAAGTCAAAGGAGAGGCTCCAATCTCAGTTCAAGACACAGATGTCTGCACTGCACTCATGTGCTCTCAAACCCAACCATCAGGCATTTAATTTCAGATAGGCTCAAGGGCTAGGGAAACAAGGACAAGGTACCTTCAATGGTTCCCCACTTGGTCTTCCTTCCAAGAATTCTTCTTCCATTAACCTGGTACTCCTGGTCACTGCCCACCACTGCAAACGGGATCATTTCCTGAGGAAAGAGACAAGCGAGGATCCATTTTCCTCCTGAAAACACTGCTCAGGAGACCAAGCCAGGGAGCTGAGTCCTACATTAAGCTGTTTTCAGAAGAGTTTCATGGGATGACCTGGTCTATCCCTGATGCCCTTAAGCAGTGCTGCCTGCCAAGGACCACAGGCAGCCCAGGACCTGGGCAGCAGCATCTCTCTCACATGTGCCTAGTCCAAAACCAGTCTATAATCTGACTTAGCCCCAGCACTTCGTTGGGAGGTGCCAGCATACAGCCAGGGCAAAGCCACCTTGACACTGCCCTGAGAATCATGCCCAGCATCTGACAATCTCTGTCTCAGTCACTCCCTGATCCAAAGGCAGTACTTAAGAGCCTCTGAAGACTTTTTTCCTGCCAAATACCTGTCAGGCTATGGGTAAATTCTATCCCAGTGCCAGGTAGGCTGCTGGCCTAGCCAGGGATGGGCAGATCCTGCCATTCCTTGCCCCTGGGGCAGGGCAAGGGGCACTGGGACCTCCCTGTCCAGTGGTGACTGAAGGTACCTTCGAGGAACAGGTTTGGGGGAAGGAACAGCAACATGAATGGGAGAGGACACCTTTCCCCAGGTACCTTCCTCACCCTCTTCCTGTCCCTTCTCTGAGCTCTGGCAGGATCCTTGGTCCTGGGCAGATCCCCTGGAGAGGGGCACAGCTTAGCTTTGGAAAGAAAATAGAGACCCTTTACAAGAGATCACCCAGGACACCAGCAGCCCCTGGAACTGCAGGGCCCATCCAGCACACCCAGGGCCACAGACTAACCCTGAATTTCTCATTCACTAGCCGATCTTCGGAGTCCTCATCAAACTCCTTCTGAGGATACACATCGATGCCATTGGCAAGAAGATCAGCCATTATCTAGGAGAGAAAAGCAGAGAAACACATGAAGAAGACACAGGCAGAAGAGCTGTACTCCCACCATGACAGCAGCTCCCAGCTGATCCAAGAGTGCCCAGCAGCAGCACCTTACCTATCCATGCTAAACAAGGCCCACCTCCAGCAGACATGTGTTTAACTGCTGCACACCTACCAAGCACTTGCCCTACAATCTTTGCAAGAACCTGGTGCCAAGACATGGGTCAGGCTGAGAGTAAGCTGCAGTTATATGAGTGGGATGCTGTCTTGGAATTGAAAAAGGCAGTGAGATGACACAAACTGCACCTTGCTTAGCTCTGCAGGGAATGCTGAGGCCATCAGACCTGCAGCCACATCCATCAGCTACACAAACCCATTTGTAGGCCCTCACTGAACCCCAAACAAGGGCACTTCCACCTCTTGGCAGCACCAGGTGTGCACAGAGTGAAGCCCATGCCTTGGATGGATTCAGACAGCCCCTCCTCAGCTCCCTACTACCAGATCCCAACTAAGGGAATACCATGCCTTGCTTTCCCCATAAACCTTGCCCAGCTGAGCTCAACAAACCCACCGGAGTCAGGCAGAATAAAAAAGGTGCATCAGGATGGATCTCTTCAGTCCCCTACTTGCAGCACCATCTACCTCCCAAAAAAACCAAGAATCAGCCTGAAAATAACAACAGTAAAGGAGGCAGGAGAAACAGGCCCCAAGACTTGGGAGCTCAAAACTTAGCCTGCACTGACAAAGATCCAAGAGAAACACAAGGAACTGCTTGGAGCACAAAGCCTCTCCTCTGGCCACGTGGGATCGCTCAGAGCTGCGGCCGGAGGAATGCGCTGGGCTCCCGGCCAGGAGCTCGCCTTCCCAGTTTGAGGAGCCAGGGAGGGGGAAAGGGGCAGGGGGACAAGAGATGGGAGCCTGGATAAGAGCCACCACCCCCTTACCCTTTGTTTGAAGTAGTCTCTCTCCTCCAGCGTTAACGTGTCGGCTTTGGCAATCACAGGGACGATGTTGACCACTTTGCTCAGGCGCTTCATGAACTCAATGTCCAGCGGCCGGAGCCTGAGAAACGCAGCAGGGAAAAGGAGATTCATGCACTGAGGCTGAGCTGCTGCAACCCCCCCAGCAGAGAGGGCCATTCAGAGACTAGGCACAGAGGAGGAATCGCTTTCTGACAGGACAAACAGGGACATGCTCCTCAAAGCAGGACAGCACGTGTGCCTCTCCGTGTCCCTCTCCGCGGTGCTTTGCAGACAAACACTTAAAAGATTTCCCTTTCAAAGCGCCCTGCTATCGCCTGCGGACCCTCACAGAGCACCTGAAGGGGGAGAGGGCTTTCATCTCTGTACAGATGCTCAGCCACAGAGGACTGCAGGAACTTGCCCGAAGCAAGGCACGTCCTTGGCAGAGCCAGGATGAGAGCAGGGAGATGCTGGCTGCAGGGCCAGCCCAGCCATCATGTACAAATCAAACTGGGGAGAGACCATAGCACAAAACCTCCTCCAACTCTGCCCCTGTTGTCACCCATTGTCACCTACCACCCAGGGACAGCACAATGCAGAAATGGCCACAGGTGACCATTCCTGCTTCCACTCCCTCCTGTGCTGAGCACCAGCCTATGGCCATGCATGAGCCATGATCACATCTCACATCCATCCCCTGGGATTAAAAAAGGCTCTGCTAATTCTCCAGGAGCTCACACAGCTTAAAGGAGACACTGCTTGTTCCAGAGAGAGACATTGCTTGTTCCAGGGGGCAAAAATGTCAGAAAATATCCACAATAAGGGTGTCAGCAGAGGAAAGCTGCAGAGATTGTATACCCCCCGCTAGGAAATTCCTCCCTGCTCCACACTCCTGCTGACAGCATGGACATGACCTCCAGAACCTCTGCATCCTAGGGCTGTAGACCAGCTGCAGACAGCAAAGGGGGAACCTGGCCATAACTCTCTCTCCCTCCTCAGTCCTCCCTGAAGGTGTTTTTTCAAGTTAGCTAGAGGAAAGCCCACCCTGAGACATCTCCACTTACTGCAGGTCCCCTTCATTGGCTCTGAGGTGATGGGGGACACACACCCATGCAGGACAGTTGAGATCCATGGGGAATCCAGGGTACATGAAAACCTTTGGAGTGCTCATGCATTTAGGAGGGTGCTTGAAAGAAACCCTTGCTGAGAACACACAGGGAAGGGGCAGGAAGGTAAATGTCAAAGCCCTAGAAGCAAAGGGGACACCTCTGCCACTTGTACCTCCTGTTGATCTCCACATGCCACCACTACTCAACTCATCTTTGATGAAACTGGGACACAGAGAGAGATGAAGTTGCCTTTTGGAGGAGCTGCAGGCTTCAGTGGCAGAGCTGGGGCCAAGAATGATCCCCAAGAGCACATCAGCCCTGTACCACAAACCAGAGCCCCACAGCAACAGGGAAGACACCAAAATAAATGTGACAGTGACTTAAAATGCCCAGGTGCAAGCAGACACCCAGCAGGAGTCCTGCATGGGAGAAAATGGAGCAGGGCACAATGTTTGGGGAGAACACAGCTAAGAAATTACCTCCTGCCAACATGCTCAAGCCAAACCCCACCACAGTCTTCCTGGGCCCTGCAAAGGCTCAGAGACCCACAGAACCAGCACAGCTCCTACAAACTCAGCAAGAGACTCACAAGTGCAAAGGGGAAGGGGCTGATTCCCCATTCCACAAGGCCACCCCTGCCCACCTCCAGTGCCAACAGACGGACGTCCGGCCCCAGAGAGATGCACTCAGCTCCAGCAGATCCAAAACCAGCAGTTTGAGGCTGCTGCAGCACAGCCAGCACTAGTGACCCACCCAAGACCTTCCCTGGTCAAACCCAGTCTTCTCCCAGGGTTTGAGCTGGACCCTGCCAGGTGGACCTTCTCCCCACACACTAATGGTATGCATGGCCCAGAGCACATCGTTAGCACGCAGACAAACGAACTCCTAACACAAACTCAGGAGTCCCAGATCACCCTGGGTCCCAGGAAAGAAAGAATTTGGCAATTAACAACACCAGAAACAAAAGAAAAAAAGAAAAGGGAAAAAAAATCACAAGGAAACCCCCACGGACACATCTAAGCAGACTTGCTGCTGGCAAACATTGTTTGGAGCTCTGCATAATGTATTTCCCAGACCTCCAAGGAAGTAATGCAGTTATGCTCCTTTCCCAGCAGATTTCTTTCCCCTCCTCTCTCTTTGCTATTTTTCAAACAATTTTCCCCCTCTTAAAGCCTCTTCCCTGCTGAGACTCTGTTCCTGCCTCTTTCATCAGCTTTTCTTTTGGAGGGAAGACCAGGATGCATCTGTAACCGATGCAGATGAATTCCCAATCAGGCAGGCACTGGAGTTTCAGCTTGACTGACATCTAACAGCCCTGTTACCGAGCACTCACCAACATCCAGAGGGTGTTGGCACTGAGCCTGAGAGCAGAAGGCCTAACCAGAGCCAGCCCACGGCCACCAGCATCCATCCAGGCACGGTGACCATGTCCCACACCAGTCTGCTCCCAAGGCACCTTTGACATTTCTGCTCTGACAGGCTTCTGCAAGTGCCTTGTCCATGGCAGTCGCCCCCCATGGGACCTCACTGCACCATCCTGGACAACAGGAAAGAAACCAAAGGGCTACCCCACAGGTTTTTGGAGTATTTGGCAAGTTTCTGGATACTCTACTGAGCCCTGCTGGGCAGCCCCAAAACACCTGAAGTTTTTCAAAGAAAGTGATTCTTTTCACTGAGAGCAAGACCTGGCACCAGACATCACATTCATCTGAAGACACCAAAGGAGAATAAATGGCTTAAGGCAACCACGAGTGCAAAGGGCATGATTTACACTAATAGCCTTGTAAAGATCCAGGTTAGACACAGACAGGTCATGATGGGGCAAGCCCAGACCTAATTCTTCTTCCTCTGCCGCTGTGAGGCACAGCCCAGGACAGCAGGGACTGCTGCTGGTATCTGCAAGGACCAGTTCTGGTGTTTAATCACTACCACCCTGTGACAAGCCACAGGCAGAACAGTGCTGGCCTCCACCACGTATCTGAACTTGTTTCACCTGCACAAAGCATCAATGCCAGCACTTGGCAAGGATCAGCAGTGAAACACTCAGACATGCAGATCAGCAAAACAGAAGGAGAAAGGGAGTTAGTGCAGCTCAGGTGTGCACAGTCTGCTCCAAGCAGACCACAAATGAGAGGGTAATGCTCAAGAAGAAAAAGCATCTGCTTTCCTCCCCTCCCCCAAATGGTCCTCAACATTAGTGGTTCATTGAGACCCCACCTGCACTGCTGTGTCCAGCTCTGGAGCCCACAGCACAGGAGAGATATAGACCTGCTGAGTTTGGTCTAGAGGAAGACACAAAAATGACCTGAGGTGACATGTGCTGTGAAGACAGGATGAGAGAGTTGTGGTTGTTCAGCCAGTGAGGCCTTCTGGTGGCCTTTCAGTTCTTAAAGAGAGACCTTAAGAAAGCTGGGGACAAACTTTTGAACAGGATCTGTTGTGACAGGACAAGGGGTGATGGCTTGAAATGAAAAGAGGAAGATTTAGACTAGAGAGAAGCAAGAAATGTTTGACACTGAGGTTGGTGAAAGCCTGTTCCATGTTGCCCATCCCTGGAATCATTCTGAGTCAGGTTGTCTGGGTCAACGAGCAACCTGCTCTAGGTGCAGATGTCCCTGCTCAGTGCTGGGGGGTTGGACTAGGTGACAGTGACAGGCTGCTTCCAACCCATATCACTCTCTTGATTCTATGGTTATTAACTTGCAACTACACACATACACACTGGGCTTTGATGGGAAGGAGTGGAAGAACGCTAAGGGGAGTGGATGTGCTGGAGCAGGAGCTGCAGGAAGGGCTTCAGCCCACCCTAGACAGTGTCAGTTGCTCCCCCATCCCCTCTTGAAAATTCTGAGGGAAGCAGGGCAGTTGGGCACACAAGATTGTGCCTGGGCACACATTCTGCATCACCCACAGCCACGATCTATGCAGAGGCTCTTTTCTGCTGGTTCCCTTGAAATGCCATTAAAAGAATCAAAATTCATGGTGAGCTGCAGTGTTGCTTTGTTTTGGTTGTGCCCCAGATCCTAGGAGCAAGAATTTGAGCTGTGTATTAAGCAAACACCAGTGAGCACCCAGCAGCCACCCAGCCCCATCACCAAGACCAATCAGCCTGGTGGGCACCCAAGAGGGGCAGCTAGTAGAAAAAGCAGCAGTGGGTTCCAGTCTGTCAGCCATCTCTGGTATGGGTAGAAAAGGGGCTGACAAGGCCAGGGCAGTGTTTTCAGTCCTGTTTTGGTCACAGGGGTCAGAGGTGAGATATTTATTGGGTGGCAAAGAGCTGGACTGGAGCGGCAGCAGCCAGCAGCCCCTGCCAGCACATTACTTAGCCCTCACAAACATGGTTTTACTGGAGTGTTACAAGAAGTACAGGGTGTGTGCAAACTAGATAGGTTGCAAAGCCTGCCCCCAGCTCCCTGCAAATGGAGAGAGCAGAAACTTCTCCACTGATTAACCCCTGAGCTGCCCAGATGGGTGGAATGGACTGTAATCTGCACCTGGGTAACTGAGCTTTTTGTTTCTTTACCTTTCTCATTTAATAAAACAAACAAGTTCTGCCCAATGACCTGGCAGGCTTAGCCCTGGCTTCCTGCAGCATTCATGTGCCAGGGAAGGGATGCTGAGTCCTGTGCTATGCCCATCCACGTGAGGAGGAGGGGATGGACATGAGTCACCACTGCTTTGGTTGCATCACACAGTGGGGGCAGCAGCTCCCTAAAGGAAGTGCAAGCAAGCCCTGCTCAAGCACTATCCCAGGATGGCAAGCAGCACAGGGAGCACATGCCTGGTACCAGATGGCATGGTGGGGTCCTCTGCAGCTAGGTGCAGATGGCCATACTGCAGCTCCCTACAGCACTACAAGCCACTGTCCTTTTCAGTTGTGCTCCCCATCTACTCGTGTCCACAGACCACAGGCAATGCTGGGGAAAGCCTGTTCATGGTGGTGAGAAATGTAACTAGGGCTTCATAAGGGAGCAGAAAGGAAACTCAGTGCCTGCTGGAGCTCACAGAGAAGAAAAATTTCCCACCACTTTCTCTCCCCCCCAGTAGGTTTTGTTCCTCTTCAATCATTCCTCATCTTATCTCTGTCCCCAGCATGAGCCTGAGGCTGGCTCTGACACTGGGGCAGGAAAATGCAGCCCCTGAGCCACGGCAAGGGGGGCAAGCACTGGCCCCAGCTGGGCTATCAGGCTACAGGGGAGGAGGATCAGCAACAATGGCCTCCAGCTGCAGGGCTTGCTCAGCTATTGGAAACACATGTTGAGTGGAGAGGGGGAAGAAAGGCAGCTCAACAGCCACACAATTGCTGCTAGCCGGCGGCTGAGGGAAACCAGAGCACAGGGCTGGAGAGGCTCCGGCAGGGGACATGGGGAGGGGGCTCCAGGACACCACCCAAAAATCTGCAACTTCTGTGCAGCTTGGATGTCTGCAGGGTTTAACCACTGGAAGTGCTTTCAAGAGTTAAACACCCAGAGTGAGGAGAAGATGCTTGAGCCTAGTGAATGCTGCAACACCCCGACCTGCACAGGCAAGGTCTGCAGATTGGGGCTGAGATAAGCAGGACCACCAAACCAGACTGGCCTAAAAATGTCACCTCCCTTTGAAATGTTGTCTGCTTCTCATAAGAAAGTGTAAAGGTTTCACCATCCCCTCTGCTCCCAGTCACCAGCTAGTTACACAAGAAGAGTGCAACTGGCCCAGGCAGTCATTTTATTCCATTGAAAGATGCATTTTTGGTCTACCCACTGACAGAAGCAAAACAAAGCCTTTTCTATTGGAATAAATCTCTACATGGGGAAGAGAAAAATGCTGACATTAATACAGTGCCAGCAGCTTAAGTTTGCTTTTGAAAACAGACCCCAAAAAAATCCACCCCCAGACACAGCCAGAAGTGGAAGGAACTGACACCAATCAAAAGGAAATTCAGGTCTCATTTTATGTTGTGATACTTTAAGGCACATTTTTCAAGATGCTTTAGGCGCCCCAGATTTTTGCCCTGGGCTGCATGCCTAGGAAAGGGGAAAAAAAGAAAGAGAGAAAAAAAGAGTAAGATCTGAGCCTCGCAGGCTGTCGCTTGAGAAGTGCCAGAGCCAGGAGAACTCTCTGCTGAATAAACTGCATCCCGCTTGCAGACCAGTCAAACAAGCCACAAAATACCCTGAAAGGGTGAGGTGTTCACTCGCCTGGTAGCAGAAAAAAAAGCCCTGGCCTCTCCCTTTACAAAGGCAGGGGCACAAAATGGAAAGATTGAAGTTCTGTTTGCAAGGGCAACCCTTTCTAGCTAATGCGAGGGCTCAGGGACTAACATCCATCCTTGGTCGAGCAAGCAAGGTAACCAAAGCAAAGCAAGAAGCTAACAAGCTCAGGGAGCCTTATGATGGCCCATAAAAAGAGGAAACACCATGTTTCCCTGGGGTATGGCAGCCTTGATGTGCTACTGCGAGGCTTCCACATGCTACAGCCCTAAGAAGGACAGCTTCTTCCCCAGGGAACATGGGGGGATCCCAAAGATCAGCACAGGAAGGATGTAAACCTGTTGGAGTGGCTCCAGAGGAGGCCACAATAATAATCCAAGGGCTGGAGACCCTCTGCTGTGAGGACAGGGTGAGAGAGTTGGGGTTATTCAGCCTGGAGATAAGAAGGCTCCAGGGAGACCTTTTGGGGGCCTTTCAGTACTTGAAGAGGGCAGTAAGAAAGCTGGGGACAGACTTTTGAGCAGGGCTGTTTGTGACAGGACAAGGGGTGATTATTTTAAACTAAAAAGAGGGAGACAGACAAAGAAGGAAGAAATTGTTTACACTGAGGGTGGCGAGAGACTGGGCCCAGGTTGCCCAGAGTGGGGAGAGATGCCCCATCCCTGGAACCACTCCAGCTTGTCTGGGGCTCTGAGCAACCTGCTCTAGCTGAAGATATAACTGCTCAGTGCAGGGGAGTTGGACTAGATGACCTTTGAAGGTCCCTTCCAACCAGATCTAAGCCATTCTATGATTGCAGCTGGGTTGCCTGAGCCCAAGGGCAGGAGAGGCCAGCAGGGTACATACGAGTGGCCGGTGGCTGGGATGAAGTATATACAGCAGTGCACACGCGTGTCCGGGATCCGCTTCTTCCGGTTAATGTTGATCTCCTCCTGCAGGTACTTCTCATACTGGTCATTGATGAACTTCATGATGGGCTGCCAGCTGCAGAGAGAGAGGAACATGTGATGATGGGTTTGTGTGAGGGATCTGGACCACCCTGAACCTCCCACCTGGTCTGACTAAAGCATTGCCTGCTGAGCCAGGGATGCTCAGCATCTTGCAGAACCCTGTAAAACAAACAAGCCAAAACACACACAGGGAACATTTCGGTTCCTATCGGCTCCCATCCCCACAGCAGCTGTGGGTGGCTGGGTAATCACAAACCTCACGTGCTCACCACTTGGCAACCTCAAACACTGCAGCAGCAGGGGATTTACAGGCTGGTTTAGACAAGCCAGTCCCGACAAAACCCTTCCTCTTCTCGTCCTGGACATGGCAGCTGAGCGGGGCAGGGCTGGGAGCATCTCTTGGCTCCCTGCACAGCGACACAGCACAGGAGCAAGAGCAGCATCAAACCCCACAAACCCAGCTCAGCTCAGAGTGAGAAGGTACACCTGCTTTCACCAACCAGACCAGCCCTTGCCCCAGCCCAGAATGGGCATCCTGCACAGCCAGCCAGGAATTCCTGGCAGAGTTCAGCCTTCAGAACACACATGAGTAAAGTCCTGGGACCAGCCAGGCTGGCACACAGCTGCTCCCAGCAGTGAACAAAGGTTGTCTCATGCCCAGAACAGCAGGATGTTTGTGGCCTTTCCCAGCACCCAGGATCAGCCCTGGGGAGCATGGCACTGTGCTGTCACCCAAAACAACTCTCTGCCCTGCTCTCCACTGAGTGTGTGTGTCACAGGACTGGGCTACAGCCCTCAGCACCAGCTCTGGGTCAGGATGCCCTGGGGCTGGTTCGCCTTCCCTCTGCACTGGTCCCCCACAGCAGCTCACCAGTTCTCATTGTTGATGTGGTCTCCAAAGCCTGGGGTGTCAATGACCGTCAGTTTCATGCGAACCCCCTTCTCTTCAATCTCTGAACGGGGGAGGAAAGACAGCGTTTGAGAGACAAACATCAAGGGGTGCTCTGGTAAAGCTCAAAATCAGCTGGAGGGGAGAAAGGCAACTCCCCAGCTTCTAGCAGGCACAAATCAGCCCTCCAAAAGGGATGGAAGCATCACATCTGCCCTGAAATACAACCCTCCGTGGCTACCTCACTCATTCCCTTCCATCACAATTAAGTAAATCCTGGTGGATCAAGGAAAATCAGATGCTCTGCCAGCCCTGCAAGCATCTATGGATGGTAAAAGTCCCTTCAGAGAGACAAGAGTGGAAGTTTTGTGGAGGTCCACAACCCTTCTAAGTCCCTGGAGCAGGACCAAAAGCCAAAGCACCAGGTGTGATCTGCAGAGCCTCACCATGAGTGATGGATTTGATTTCAATGGTCTTGGGGATCCGCTCTTCAGAAGTCGGCTGGACAGACTTCCGGCTGATCTTGGATTTGAAGAGGGTGTTGATTAACGTGGATTTCCCCAAGCCACTCTGACCTGGAAGAGAGCAGGACAAACCACGCTCAGCACTTCTCATTTCCGGGCTGTTCTGTTCAAGGGCCAGGGGATGAGGACACTGATGGACTCAACCCACACTGCACCTGTGGGAGGGAGGTAAGAGGGGCAGTTGCCTCCTTGCAGCCTCCTGGCTCAAGGAGCTTGAATCTGCCCCAGGCAGGAGGATGCTGAGGGTAGCAAGCACGTCTCCTAGCCCCAATGTAGCCAGCCTGCTAGGAGTGAGCAGGTCAAGAGCTGGTTCCTTGCATGCAGCTGAAATCACAGCAAACCCGAGGACAGGTACACACTGACAGGGATGGCTAAGGGTTGTGGTGACACTGGGCAGCCCTTAAGAAGGGTACAGGGAACCCCAGGAAAGAGCATCTTGACACATCTCTGCCTTTAACCTCTTCCTGCACCCCCACAGGGAAGACTTAAGAGCAACTTGGCAAGCCCTTAGCTGGACAGGATTAATGGCAACAACAGTCTTCCAAAACTCAGCCCTGCAGCATCTGCTGCTGCTTCCCTGCTGGACTTGATTTTGCAATCAGAGCAGCTGGCTGCACACACTCCTTTAAGCAGGTCTAGGCCAGGAGCTCCTCTGAATCCCACAAACACCCCAGGAAGCACAACAGATTCCACAACTTCAGAAAAATACAGTTTTTAAAAGAAGCATTTTCATGCATAATATCCCAAAGCTGAGGCTGATCTATGCAAAAAGGACAACAGCAGCTCTCAGATCTCCAGACCAGTTGTCCCATGAGCTCAGAGAGCAATTTTTCCAGAGAAAAGAAAACAGAGCAAATCCTCAAAACCCAGGGAGCAGATGCTTGGCTTCAGCTGGCTGTCAACCAGCACCCCCAGGTCCTTTTCCACCGGGCAGCTTTCCAGCCACACTTCTCCAAGCCTGTAGCATAGCATGAGGTTGTTGTGACTCCAAGCACAGAGCCAGCAAGGGTTTCACCTACATCCTTCAGGGCTGTGACCCATCCAGACTGCCAAAGGCACCCAGCACTGTGCCAACAGTAGTCAACCAGCACATGAGCACTGGGCATCATCCCCTGGCTGGCCCTTCCCTGATCAAACTGCTGAGCTTGCAATGCCACTGACCGCACACTGCAATCCACTGGTTGTCAGCCACTATCACAGCTGGGCTGTAGAAGAAACATGTGGACCAGGCTCTGCTCAGGTGCTCATGGGTGTCTGCTGCCTGTAAACATATCAGCCAAGCACAAATAGGTCTGGAGCTACGAATGCAGACAGCCAGGCTGAACAAGCCCAACCCTCTCAGCCTATCCTCACAGCAGAGTGCTTGCAGCCCTTGCATCACCGTTGCAGTCAGAGGAAAGTGGCCTCCTTCCCCTCATCTCCCTACTGTAAAACACAGATTGCAACAATTTCAATTGCAGGTTAGACTAGATGGGAATAACAGAGCTAAACTCATCCCTAGAAGCTCAACTGTCCCCTACAGAAACGCAGCAGGACAAGGGCTGGCTGCTGCCTCCCAGCCTCAGAACAGCACCCTGTCCCCAAGGGCACCCCAGGGTGCTGCTCCTCCCACATCCCTCTCTGCATCTTCTGGGAGGGCCAGAGCTCAACTTGTTTATGCTGCCACGAATTCCCCAGCTTGTAAACAGTCAGCCCAGGGCCTGCCAAGGGAAGAACAATGTTTTCCAGCCGTGCTGCAGCATGGGCTTTCATACCACACACAGTGTTGCCAAGGCAAAGCCAGGCCCTTTCCTGCACATCCCTCTGCAGCTGCAGAGCAGAAAGCTGAGGCACAGCTGGCTCACAGAGGGATGGGTGCCTCTTCGGGCAGGGAAATGGGGGCTCAGCTCATGCAATCTTGCTTGGGGATGTTCAGGATGAGTGCTGTGATCCCTCTGCCCTGGGAGTGCTGCTCCACTGGCAGCAAGGGGCTGGGCTTCTTAAAAAACCTTCCAAGAACTGGTTCTGCAGCAAACAGGCTCACAGAGATCTCCCAGCCTGGGAAGCCCTCCCCATATATCAATTTGTGTACAAAAATATCACAATGGGAAAGGCAGAGCAGCAGCAGAGCTCACTAGGGAGCTACAGCACCCAAATATCTTTCACAGAATTAGCAAACTCTGGATCAGGCCCTCCCATAACCCTGGGAAGCCCCCCAGGGTGCTGCAGCTCCCACCCCATAGGCACAACCCTGCAGCTCTACACAAATCCTGGCAATAGGAAGCAGGATGGTGAGACTCCATCGACATAATACAGGCCATGGCCTGGGCTTTTGTCATCACTTTGTGCACCTCCCTGGGAGTTTCAGTCAGGGAGAACTGCTGCCTGGATAGCCTGGCCTCAAGGAGCACAGCCCACCTCACAGAAGGGACACCACAGGGCCAGGACAGTTGCTGGGGAATGCAGAAAACACTCATTTCTTCTCCATTTCCCCCCTCATCTGGTCTCCCAAAGTGTCCACCTAGTGCAGACCCTGGCACAAGAAGCCCAGAGGCTGGAGGAGCAGACCCCTCCACCCCAGACGAAGCTGTAGTGGTGATGGCCTCTAGCCAAAAGAAAGCTCCTTCATGCCATCCACCTCAGAAAGCTAATGAAAAGGAGCTTGCAGGCAGCAGGATTTGAACACATAGCCTTTCCAACTCTCCCTCCCTGCATACAGACACACTCTGTGATGCTCTCATTGCCCTCCGCTCCCCAGAGGAGCCCCCGGCGGCAGAAGCCACTCAAGCGAACAGCCCAGCTGCACATATCCCTCCCCAGGGTCTTTACTCCCCTCAGTAAATCACACGTGCCAGCTCTCCCCCAGTACCTGCAGCATGGGTGCCTGAGCTGCACAGCACAACAGAAATAACTCACAAGCAGGAATTTCACCCAAACTGCTGGAAATACCAGCAAAGATTAGGGGGCTCTGGTATTGCAGCAGCAGTGCAAGCCCTTGAGCTCTCTGACTGCTCAAACCAGGGCAGGGCTCCCAGGAGAGCAGATAAGGAGCTCCCTGCAAGGCTCTGGTGTGTCCCAACATCCCTTGAGGCATTACCTCCAGGACACGGCTATGGAGAACACATCTTGAGCTGCAGGAAGACGAGTGGCATCACAGGCCGTGTCCCCAACATTACCTCCAGGACATGGCTATGAATAACACATCTTGAGCTGCAAGAAGATGAGTGGGATCACAGGCCACATCTCAACAGCTTTAATGACAGCTGGACTCCAGCCAGCTCCTCGGGAGCAGGGTTCACTGACTCCTAAGGCAGGGACCCCAATGTTGAGCCCAGGCAGACCCCGGAGAGGACAAACATCACCGCAAAAGAACAGAAACAACTCCCTGAGCACGTTGTGGGCAGCTGGTGCTGGGGGAGAACTCACCCACGACCATGATGTTGAACTCGAAGCCCTGCTTCATGGCTTTCCGCCTCATCTGCTCCAGGATGGCGTCGATCCCCACGTAGCCGAAGTCTGCAGCCGGCTTCTCCGGCCGCGCCGGCGCCGCCTGCTTGGGGCCAGCATCCCTCGGAGCATCCGTCATGCCGGGTGCCTGGCTGGGAACTGCTTCTGGACCTGCAGAGGCAAAGAGAGGGTGGTCAGAGGTGCCAGGCAGTGCCCAGCACAGCAGGATGCAGCTCCTGGCAGGGAATGAAAGGAGTCGCCTGTTGCATCTGAAGCAGGAATAAAGCTCGTGTGGGGACTCAGGGAGGAGGCGTGCAGGACCTTCCTTCACCTGCACTTACATTCGGTTTGGGATTGCTCTTCTTAACTCACTGCACTCACCTTAATCCCTGCCCACATCACCAAGCCTGCTACAGCAACGACAGGCTGCTACGTGGCAGGAGGAGGCGGCGGCACACCAGGTCCCACCAGCAGCTGATCTGCCACCACAGAGCAGGACCCAGCATCGTGAAAGTCCTCGGCACAAGCCTGGGAGGTTATTCAGGGAGTGATGGAGGCTTTCCAGGGCACAGCCCTGTGCCCTGGCACTGCCATTAAAGGCTTGCATATCCTGCCCACTCCTCCATACCACTGTAATTACAGCACTACACACATTGCTGAGTGAATGCCTCACAGCCACGTTTTGAGGAACTGGGTGGCTTCGCAGAGAAGTCCTTGGCATCTACTGGCACGTGCCCTCCTCGAGCTCCAGCTGACTCAGTGCAGTAGCTGCTGGCCTCAGCTTGCAGAACACCCAAACCCCAACACGTCTGCACCAAACGTGTCCTGCCAGACAGCACCCCCGCAGCTCTTGCCATCCTGCTCTAATTCTGCCAATATCTGCCTGAGGAACCCAAACGTTTCAGCTTCCTGCAGAGACAGTGCCAGGTTAGCAAAGCATGCAAATGTGCACCTCCTGCCTCATTTAACTCCTTTATTACCAAAACTGAGGAACCAGGCAGAAGCATCTACTCCTGGGAAGGACAAACTGCCCTTGATATGCCCAGCTCCAGCTGCTCCATGTCACCCACGGTGGATACAGCAACATTCCAAAGGCAGAGAGCATGCACAAGTTCAGCCTGGTCCTTAGAAGCTCCTGCACCAGGACAAGTTCCTCTGATACAGGCACAGGGAGGGGGATTTTAGGAAAACACTCTTCTGAGAGCCCTCCCCATCCCAGGCTGCTGCTGGTCGATGCCCAGGTCCCTCACCCACCAGCCTAAGCATTTCACTTTTGTTAGCTTTTTGCAACACTTATTTTATATTATTATCAATACTGCAAAGGTTTTATTGCATAATCCTCATCCTCACTCCTTCAGACAGCTCTCAGCTCATCACACTCCATTGTCATTCCTGCCCCCTGATGAGGTGCTGCCTGTTTCTCTCTCCCTCCCTCCCTCCCAAGGGATTTGTCTGGTCCAAGGGAATGTGGTTGGTCTAAACTCCTTCAAGCTCAAGCCCATCATCCTTCCTCATGCAATGAGGGGCAGAAGCCACAGAAGCAGCATCAAATCAGAGCCTGCCAGGTGAAAGCACTCACTCCCTGCAAGCACAACACATTTCCACAGCCAGAGCAGAAAAAAGTACATAAAACCAATAAAATGCAAACCCAGGCCTGATCCCAAAGGCTGCTGGGCCACTTTGAACACTTTTTTCCAACCCTCAGTCCTGGGCTGTGCAGCCCAGCATTACTCACATTGCTACTGGAGAGCAAACACACCACAGCTGGCACAGACAGCAGCAACATGCTCCTCCTGGAGCACACATGGGTTCAGGCAGGCACAGCTGGCAACATCCTGCCATGCTGCCCCTTGTAAATCCAGCTTGCCCAACATCTCAGCACAGGTCCCACCTTAGCCCTGTTCTAAAACAGCAAGGCCAAAAGTGGAAAAAAGTCCCTATGTGTCACTACTGAAAAAATAAAACCAACACAAAACACCCATTCAATGATGTGGAATTTATGCTCTGATCACAGCAGCCCTGAGCAATGCAGGGGCTTTAATTTCTACAGGCACTGTCTGCATGGGCAGGAGTAAGACCTAAGTGAGCTGGCCCCATGGAATGGGATGGCAGCCTGGCAATTAAGTGTAGGTAAGGTCCAGCAGAGTGCACAGGGAAATTAAGAAACTAACAAATTGAGCAGAGAGCCACCCTCCACTCAAGACAAAGGCCAGGAGCATCTCCAGCACCTCCTGGGTGCTGCTTGGCCATCAAGCTCTGCTAATGAGCAACCAGCAGCATGCAGAAGGTGCTGACCCCCTCCCTGCACCGGACAAAGTGCAGGCAATCCTGTGCCCAGCACAGGAAGCAGACACTAGGTGCTGCCTCACCATGTGACCTTCAGCACAAGGAGGGGAGCTCAGGGCTGCTCAGCCCCCAGCCAGACCCAAGGCAGCGGAAGCGTGTGGTGATGGCAGCGAGTGGTTTGTCACCATTGAACACGCAGGTGTGCCCAGTCCAGGACGTGCTTACGCAGCACAGCCAGAGCAGGGCCCACGCAGCTCTGGCTCAGCTGAGGGGAAAAAAGTGACTTAAAGGACATTGTCTCCTGTTTGGGGAACAAAAATAAACCAAAAAAATTAATACATTGCAACTAGGAATGCCTGCAGGTCAGCAGAGGTACAAAGACCTGGCAAGCACCAGCAGATTCCCAAGGGGAATGCTGCAACCTAGACCTTCATTCTTCCTTTTAGCTTCCCAGCACTGAGCTGGTCTTTCTTAGCAAACTCCAGTAGCCCTCCAAGAGCTTTGTGCCAGCAGAAGCAGGATGTGGCCAAGCTGCAGGACCACCCTGTGGCACAAGCACACATGGATGCTATGCTGGGTGGCAGGGAGTACTCCTGGCAAACACTTGTCTAAAATAGAAAGAGCCTAGAAATGTGCCAGGGGCAGATCCTGTACTTGTTTGATCTGTCCTACTCTCTGCAGGGGCACTGCTGGAGCCAGCAGCACTGAGCTGACCCATCCCAAGCACTGCAAGGAGGGATGAATAAATAAACACTCAGTACTGTCAGAAGTTCCTGATTGCCACGGGGTACCTCGCAATAGCAAGATCAGACCTCATCCACCACCGCCTCACTAGTGCCACCGTAACACAGCTGTTTGCCCTGCCCCCAGGGAGGGAGGCTGATGGGGCAGAGCCCAGAGTCTGCAGCTCCCTCTGGCTTGCATGTTCCTGGGTAAATATGAAGCACGCAGGAACACGTGCTTGTGCCACATCGTGACATCCTCTGTGAGGGAAACCCCCTCCACGTGGGCACAGAGGATGTTGAGACCCTCAGGGCAACGCTGCAGGGAGCAGGCATGGCCCCACGGCTCCTGCCTGGGCGCCAGGCTGACTCAGGACAGCTGCTCCAAAGTTGGTTCTGCCAAAGGCTCCGGGATGTTGTGTCGTAACCGATGCACACCAGACACGAGCCAAGCCCAACATCTGTGAAGCAGCAGATGAAAGGCACCCTGCGGGGAGGGGAGTCCCGGGGAGCCCCTCGGGAAGCCCCCAGCTCCTCCAGCCAGCTGGATGCTGTGCACAGGCAGCTGTGGGATGGGCTCTGCCAGCAAAGGAGGGCTTGGAAATGCTGTGCTGATGCCACGCAGCCGCAACAAGCCAGGTCGGATGCAGGCAGGGGATGCAAACCGTGAGCTTGCCCAAAATCCTGAACCCCAGGGCTGGTAGTCTCCATCCAGGATTTGGGAAAGGGAGCTGCAGGATTCTGGTGTTTCCACTGCAGATACACAAAGGTTACAAAACTCCCAAACAGACTGAACTGGAAATGTCTTGTGTACCCCAGCTCCCAGCTAGGTGCAGCAGCTCCATGCTCTGCTCCTGTAACGCATGGGCAGTGGATGGCAGTGATCAGTGAGGGCAGAGCTGATCCTTGAGTGGGGCTGGTTATGAATCTGGTGCTGGAGAGGTCAGGAGGCTGCACCTCTGTCACTGCCACCCACCACCTGATTCAAACCACACACTGTACAGATGGACATGCAATCAATGAAGAAATGCTCGCTGGGTACATCAAAGAAACACCCCTGGGATGAAGGGAGCACCAAGCATGTGCCAACTGTTGGTGACTCTGCAGCCAGTTCTGCCAAACTACAAGCACTGAGAAGAGCAGGACAGTGTGATAGAGGTAACTCCCCTTCCCTCCACACAGCAGAGACTGGAAATACTGAGCTTCCATATTTGTTGGATGGGTTCATGAGAATACTAAGAGAAAACAGGGGAATATCAGTGTGAAAACACAACTGCTTCCCTGGCAGCTGAGGACCCACACATGTTTTCAAGGGAGCAACCTAGACCAAATAACCTTTGGATTTCTGGGAGCAGCAATCTTACACAGCTGTGCCTGTAGGTGTATCAGGCACATTTTTAGAACCAAAGAGTGAATTTACAGCTCCTGGTAAAGTACAGCTGGCCAATGGGACTCCAGCATGTGCTACTTCTGGGGCCTCCCCTTCACACATACAGCTGGTGACCATGGAATCATATCCAACACACGAAAGAGATGGAAAAGTCACAGCTCTCACTTCTGAGGGGACAGGAGAAGTTGGGAAGGAGGCAGCAGGGCTGGGGCTGGATGCAAAGCCAGCATGCCCCAGCAACTGCTGCTTGACTCTCTGGACAGACTCCCAAGTGCTGAATGCAGCAGGTCTGTGTTGGTCCCACGGGTGCAAAGGTGGCAGAGAAAGCAAGGCACAGCTTGGTCCAAAACCAGGCAGGGGGACAATCCAGAGAAGGGGAGCAGAGCCATAGCAAAACACCCTGCACCACCAAACTCTAACTAAGTAATGTTTCTATTATTCAATTGCAATCATCTGTGCCTAGCTGGCACAGCCAGGCCTGAGCTGGAGCCTGCCCCTGACATAAGTGGGCACCAGGCTGTGGTTTCAGGCTGGCCACCAGCCCAGGTCCACCTACCAACCAGTTACATTTCATTGTCAGCTTATGTTTCCACTCAGGTGCCAACAGATACGACATAGAAACAGCAGAGGATGCTACATTTCGTTAGACCAAATCCACTGAAGAGCTGTCAGGGGCAGCCAGGTCCCTCCTGAGCATGCAAGATGCTGCAGGCTCGAGGCCTTTGCTCACACCGGGAGATAAATCCCTTTTCAGAGATCAAGACAGGAGGCAGCAACTCCTGCTCTGGAGCAAGCACTTTGATAGGTGACCAGACAGGGCCACAGTGCCAAGCCAGGGCACAAGCCACAAGCAGCTCAGCCATCCCCGCTCACCATGTGCTCTTCAGTCCTTGCTCACTGCAGCTCCCCCCGCCCCCCACTCCGGAAATGGTCCTCCGCAGCTCACCCCTGGGCTGCTCTTTCATTTACAAGAGATGGATGCTCTGTTGCTGCTTCCCTTCCCAGTTTAACCCTCCAGCTGCTATAGGCTCTGGGTGTTTCTCATCTGGGATGCAGCAAACATCCCAGAGGTCAAACCATGGTGCTTGGACACAGCCTCAAGAGCTGCCTGTGAGCTCTGGCACAAACCAGCATACAGTGCGAGGCCAAATGCTGTCTGTCCCCAGCTCAGCCGTTAGTTAGCCCTTGCAGAGCAGCCCACAGCCCTATCTCCTCAACCACGTGTGGCAGCAGCAATAAACCACTTACAGAGACCTGCAAGGAGTTGCTATGCTGCTCTCCTCCTGTTTGTCCACAGAAGTTTAAAAGGAAGCAGATGATCACAGCCCCAAGTCTTGTGACGGGGAGATTCTCCCTGCTTCATTTGTCTGCCTCTATCTTGCAAACTGAGTGCCCTGGGCACATGGAGGTCTCTGTCCATGTAGCCCCAAAGGTCTCCTTGTTTCTCTCTGGTCTCCTTGTCTCCCTCAATAAGTAGCTTTCCCCAGATCTGACTCCAAGACCAGCCGTGCCTCACTGGGAACAGCCCCACTGCAGGGGGACCTTCCTACATACCAATGCCATTGAAAACTATCCCATCAGCCATGCAGCAAACCCCACCATTGTCTTTGTTCAGGGGTGTCTAGGGACCCCAAAAAAAGCCGAATCTCTGGTTGATCTGGGGAGGGGATCACTTCCCAATATCGTATCGACCCTGGACAAGAAGGGTCGAGGCACAGGAGGGTCGTGGAGAACCTTCCCGGCTCCTGGGCAAAAGTATGCACCTCTCAGCCCTGTCACCCTTCTCTGTGCAGCTGTGCTCTGAAAACAAAGAGGCTGGCAGTGGTCTGCAAACTCAGCTTGGCCAAAAAGCCTCGCAGGAGGAACCCATCCCACCACAACCCCACATGGACATCTGGGCACAGACACTTAGCAAGGCTGTTTGTGCCCAGGGCCACCTTGCTTCCAGCCCAGGGTGACCTCCCATGCCTAGCCGAGTTCTGGCTTCTGCAAAAACAAACCAACCAAAGTAGCAGTGCCAGGGCTGCAGCAGCCCGAGGTACAGGGGCGACCAGCGCTCAGGGATGGAGTTTTACTTTACCTTTTTTAAAAATTCTTCTTCCTTCCCCTCCCTTCCACCCCCACCCCGATTTTTTTTTTTCTTCTGAGGTTTATGAGGCGGTTGTTTCGTCTTTTTGTTTCTTCTTTTTCCACCAAGGGCAACGGCGTCCCAGTCGCTGCGGGAGCCCGTTCCGGGGCGGGGGGGGCGGCCGCGGGGCAGGCGGACCCCGCAGGAGGTGCCCCCCCCGGACACAGCTGCTATTCATCCCCGGACAATGCCGGCATCGCGGCCAGGCTGCCGCCGAACAACGGCCCCTCTCTTGTGGGGCGCAGGGGCGAGAGAAACCGGGTGGGGTCTGCGGGATGAGACCCCCTTCCGCAAACCCGCACCCAAGGAGCCCCGGCCCAGCATCTTCCCACCACGCTCCGCTGCCCGGAGCCCTCCGTGGGAACCGGCGGGAAACAGCCCCACCCCTCCCTCCCGCTCTCAAGCCCCCTCCCGAATAATTCACCCCCCAAAAAACACTTCCCCCCACATCAAGCCCCCGCTCCGCTGCCCCCCCGGCGAGCCCCCGCCTCCGGGCACCGACGACTCACCCGTGGCGGCGGCGGTTCCTGCAGCCGGCGGGTCCCCGCCTCCTCCCGCGCTGCCCTCCGCCTCCTCCCCCATCGCCCTTCCTCCTCCTCCTCCCCCATCACCCTGCCTCCTCCTTCCCCACCGCCCTCCGCCCCTCCAACCCAGCCCGGGGGGATGGAGCCTCTTCCCAGGAAGTTTGCTTCGCCCCAGGGTGGTTTCCATCCCCCAGCCGCTGCCAGCCCTTCCCGGGCTGGGATGTGTGTGGCGGGGGGGAGGGGAAGCTCGTTAGGGGTTAAAAGGGGGAAGGGTTCGGGGACGATGCGCAGTAGCATGTCCCACCCTGGCCTCGCTCCCGGGCCCACGTAGAAGGGTCGGTGCTGAGGTCTCCCACGACAGAGGAAGCACACCCAGGATGCCCCCACCAGCAGACCCACCATGCGCAGACCCTCCCATCCATCCCACTGCTCCAGGGATGAACGGGCAGGAGCATGTCCCCATCCTCATCCCCAGCACAGCCCTTCTGGCACCAAAACTTGCCTTTTGCTTTCAAGCATCCCGAAACCCTCCCAGCAGAGCCCAAGTCCAGTCTCTGGTGGGTGTTCACACCGCGGACCGTGGGCTCACTTCGCTCTGCAGCTGCTCGAAGACCCCTGGGCCACATCTCACATCCGCTGAGGACGAGATAGCAGCCTACGCCCACGGCCTGGCTGCTTGCTAAAATCATGTCAATTAAGCTGAATAAAGTTATTATCTGTCTCCCTAAGCGCCTCCTGCCTTCAATATTGATTACCAGAGCTTCACCACCACCTTTCCCACCAGCAGAACCAAGAGCCCCAGTTGCAGGACAGAAGCAGTGATGTGGGCTGCACCACAGCACCCTGCTCCAGCAGCATCAGGTCCTGGCCACTCCTGGTGTGGGTCAAAGCCCTCCTGGTGCAGTGTGGTGGTGATGGAAGCCCTGGGCAGTAGGCACAGAGAGCTCAGCAATGGCTGCACAGCCCAAGCTGCATTGGGCAGGAGCGGGGCCTCTCCAATCTTCACAGCCATGATGCAAAGCCAACCTGCCTTATTTTGGACCCCCAGTTCTGAAGTTGCTTTGATCTATCCTATGATCTTGGGATAATCTTACCCCCAGGTTTCTAATGGGGAAAACCAAGAGAATCATAGAATCATTTTGGTTGGAAGAGACCTTTAAAATTATCAAATCTAACCCAGCACTGCCAGGTCACCACAATGCTATGTCCCTTAGTATCGCATCTACATCTTTTAAATCCCTCCAGGTATGGGTCTCCACCACTTCTCTGGGCAGCCTGTTGCAGGGCTTGACAACCCTTTTGGGAAAGACCTTTATCCTCATCTCCCCTGAAGCAACCTGAGGTCCTTCCCTCTTGTCCTATTGCTTGTTACCTGGGAAAAGAAACCAACACCCACCTCACCAAAACCTCTTTTCAGGGAGTTGTAAAGAGCAAGGTCTACCCTTAGCCTCCAGGCTCAACAACCCCAGATCCCTCAGCCACTCCTTGTAAGACCTGTTCTCTAGACCCTTCACCAACTTCATCTCCAGACACACTCCAGCACCTCAATGTCCCTCTTGTAGTGAGGGGTCCAAAACCAAACCCGCTGTTCAAGATGCAGGCTCACCAGTGTCCAGGATTGGAGGATGATCAGTACCTCATCCTGCTGGCCACACCATTGCTGATACAGACCAGCAGATGTGCACTCCCAGAGAAAGCTCTGCAGGCAACGAAAGGGTTAAGATGCCTTTGCACATTTGCAGTATCAGTACCCAAAGGACTCCACTTCCACTGCAGCCACTAAGCCAGGGGCTAGTATTTGTCCATCCCTTTTGGCCTGGTATCAGCATTGCTGGCCACTCTCAAGACTCCTGGCTCCAGAGACAAATCCTTCTGCTCACAGCAGCAGCACTGCAGCCCAGCCCTGCCCTGTCACCACTTGTGGCTCTCACATGGCTGTCACCTTCCTGCTCCCCTTCCGGAACACCAGCCCATGGCTCTCACGTGGTTGTCACCTTTCTCCCCTTTCAGAACACCCAGTGCAGCCACATGGGCTGGGCTGGAAGCATCCCTGATGCCCAACAAGGCTGGTGTGGGCTGTCCTGGAAACAATGCATGCTCAGAGGGAGAGGAGTCACGTCTCCCCTCTTCAGTAAGTGCCACAAACAGCCATTGCTGAGAAACCTCCACCCCAGCACCCAGGCAGGAAACCCAGCCTCAATCTGCTTACACTGCAGCTGTGCTCAGCTTTCTGCTGGATTACACCACTTTTTATGACTTAATAAAGCTTTAACCCCTATCAGTGGGCATTAGTGTTTTAATCTTCCTAATCTCCAGGAAAATCCAATGCTAGATGCCAAACTGGGCTTGCCCAAGTAGCAGCTGGGTCTGTTTGCAAGTCCATCCAGCCCTAGCTGGAAAAAGGCAGGAGCAGAGCTGGAGAGCAGAGCTGGAACGAGCTCATCCTGGCTCTGCAAGATTCCAGAGTGCTCACCCAGGTGCTCTACTTGCACGGGGAGTAAGGAGGAGATCTTGTGGAGATCTCATCCCTGGAATTGTTCAAGGTCATGAGGGATGGTGCTTTGAGCAGACTGCTGCAGTGGAAGGTGTTCCTGCCCCTAGCAGGGGTCCTGGAACTACATAATCTTAAAGGGCCTTTCAACCCAACCCCTTCTGAGATTGAGTGATCTCAGGTGCATGTGAGTGCTGCAGATGCAAGCACCCTTCATACCCCTGTCATGAAATTAAAGCTGTAAGGCTGTGAGCGCTGCAAACAAAACCAGCTTCACCAGCACCAAGCAGCCTGTGGGGGAGACCTGCACAACAAACATGCTGCATCCCAAGCTGCCCAGCTCTAAGAAATCAACCCCTGGAGCACAGGGAATGTGAGGAGGGCAGCTGTCACAGGAATGCTGAAGGGACATTTCCTATTTGTACTGTGCCACACCAATCCCCAGTTAAAGTGCACTGTTAGGGCTTAGGAAATCATTTTTCTTGTTTTAACAGTACAGCAGTGCTGACCACCTGCAAGTCCCCAGTGACCTCGATGGACAGCTGGAAATCCTGCCAGCTGTATTTATAATCTCAGATCAATAGCAGAATGAAAAGCACATCCAGAGACCTTGGTAGAGCACCAGCATGACCAAGAAAAGGACGTGGGCTTGCAGACCACAAGATGAAAACACATTTTTTTAAACACTGGAAGAGACATCACCACTTCCAGCAGGAGCACAAAGGATTCCCCAGGACCAGGAACATCTCAAACCAACCCAAACACTTTCCTAAGAGCCTGGCTGCAGGTCTGCAGCTGTTACCACCCAGGAAGGGCTCTGGCTGGTTGCACCATGGTCCCTTCTGAACTCTCCAGAATGTTTGCACTGTTAGGACCTACAGACCAAGCCTTCTTCCCCTTCTGACTGCACTGGACTCAAGTCTGTACATGATGCTGTTTCTTTTTCTGTCAAGCTACCTGGCTTTAGGCATTCAGCAGCTTCTCTGAGCAGCCCATGTCAGAGAGACATCCCTGCTGGTATCACACCAGTTCCTTCATAAAAGGAGTTATTTGGTGGCTTAAACCTCCTTAGACAACAGTGGAACAGCAGGTACCATGGGGTGCAGGCACTACCAGGAGCATCTCTGTGGCCCTGTAGGCTCCATCATGCAGAGCAGGGACATCCTGAGTCAGCACTGGGAGCAGCCACCATCAGCCTCTCCTGGCCAGAAGCAGGCAACAGAACCTGTCAGCATCACTGAACCATGGCCTTTTTTTGGAAGCCATGTTACACATGGCACCACCAGGACAGTTTCCATTCCCACTGGACTGAAAACTGGGGGCACCTCCAGCTCATTCCCATTCTCCAGAAGGGAAGGAAGGAAAGAATTATTTCACGTGCTGCCATCAGCCAGTGCACACAGCTGGCACCACATCCTTGGTGTGAGTCACCCACACCCCAGAGAGGCTGTGCCTCATTTCCCAGCATCACAACCGCTCTCCAGGGAGGCTGTGCCTCGCTTCCTGGTGTCGCATCCCAGCAGTGCCCCTGCGGCAGCCTCCCTTCCTCTGGCATTTTCCTTCTGCAGAGGATCTGCAGTGTCTGCTCACTTGAGTGGAGAAGGCAGGAGGCTGCTCGCCTTGAGCAATCTGTCACTCTCAGGAAGGGAATGGGCTCTGCTAGAAAGCCACTCAGGGTCACAACTGTTTGGAAAAAGCAAGAGGAAAAACTGCCTCCCAGTACCCCCTGACCCCTGCAGGGCTTTGGCCACTCACATGCCAACTCAGACAGACGTGAAGCACAACCAGCATCTTAAAGGGAGCTCCCCCCACACCACAGCCCTGAGCACAGGCTGTGCTCAGCAGGGACCAGGCTGATTTGGCACTAGAACACTGCAGCTCAAGAGTCACCAGGACAGCTCTGCAGATAGCACAGCCCGGCCCTGGCAAGGAAATACACCTTACTCCTTCAGCTGCTGCCTCTTCTGTAGGAGCCATCCTCTTCTACTCCCCAAACACCTCCAGCCTAATTATCACAAAGGACAAATTAATCTCAAAAGTGTATGCCAAAACCCACTGGATATCACCCTGGCAGCATCCCAGAGCCCTGCCCCACCAAACCCTGCATCCTGCCCCATAGATGGACCCCCCATGGGTCTGACATGCCAAAGAGCACCTTACACTGCCTCTTGTTTCCCTCACCACCAGCAGCACAGTCAAAAGAGACTCAGCCACAGGGGACAAAGATGAGTTTGGTAATATAAACCAATTCCAGTCACTCCACAGCTCAAGAAAACTTGCTCAATTGCTTTAAAAACTCCATTTCAGCTCCTGTAGATGGGGAAATGCTCAGGTAATGGCAAGGGGATGCTCCAGTGCTGCCCAAGCAGCACCATCCCTGCCAATCACAGCACCCAACCACTACAAACCAAGCTGCAGAGTGGGTGCTGATGGCAACTTGCATGCTCAGGGCCAGCAGCACAATGGATATGCATCTGTGCAAGCTGTGCACAAAGGGCCTTCTCTGTCCTTTGTGTGCTTCCCCTTCTAAACCCATAAATTCTCTTTGGAGGTAAAGAAGAAAGAATTTAGGGCACCCTAACCTTGAAAAGAAGGAAAACTCCATTCAAGCTGCTGGGCTGTCTCATGCAGCTTAATTAATAGCAACCCATCCCCAGCAAGCTGCTTGCAGCCCAGCTGTCCCCTCTGATGGAGGTGCTTTTCTACAAAGAATAGAGCTTTGTATTTTGATGGGGAAAGGTCAGGAGGATGGGGGGAGGAGGAGGAGGCAGGGAGGGAAATGCCTTGCTTCCCCACAGCTCCCAGCTTGAGTCCTGCTCGGTCCCCATCTGCTCCTGGGGTCAGATCTTGGAGATGATGGCATCCCTCCATCAGCCTTGGAGCAATCATATCCAAACAGCAGAGCAGAGGGGCATGGAGAGAACTCAGACCTGTGGTCTGCAAGCCAATTGCTGTGAGGAGGCACAGTGAGCTCTTCCTGGAGTCACTTTGACACGGTCCAGGATCCCCATGAGGAAATCCCTGCTCTGCCCTTATCTGGAGCCAACGGGATAACAGCACAGGACTTGCACTGCAGGGAGCCAGTGATGGGTGCCCCTGCCAGATCTGCTGGGCCACCAGAAAGGGACAGTCCCTGCTGCCATTTGGCTTTTGCATAAATACCAAACAAGCTGCCTCATCAGACTCTGGGCAAGGGAGACGAAGGCTTCCCTGGAGCTGCATGGGCGCTTTGTGCCTTCAGCCACCCTGCTGCTGGCTGCTAATGAAGTCCTCCAGCTCTCCTGACAAAAGCATGCTCCTGCCCTCAGCCCAGTGCCAATGCCTGGCTGGGCACCAGTCTCCAGCTGGGCACTGGTGCCACAAGGAGGACCACAGACACGGTCATTGCTCTCCAAGGAGCACACAAGCAGCTCTCCCACTCTTGCCAGCTGGCTTGGCCTCTGAGCTCGCTCTGACATTTGTCTCCCCACTAGCCCACTTATGTCCCTCTGTAACACCCAGGCATCCTGAGAGTGCTCTAGCATGAAGAGTGCAGGAATGAGACACATCTCCCCTTCCACAAGTTTAACTAGGGTAATGAGAGATAAAAAATGCCAAAGGCAGCAGAAAGAAGTGTAAGGGCAGGTCTCTGTCCCACATATATGCCAGCATGGTCCCCTACTCAAGCATCAAGCTGCAGCCTGAGGCTATGCAGGGGAAGGACACATGCCACAGGGCCTCAGCAAAAGGTTCCTGCTGCTTAGCAAAGAGCCATTCATCATCAGGACTGTGTGGGGTGAGAAAGGGTTAAGCCACTGCAGCTGGGCCAGGAATACAGTCCAGGACAAAGAGAGACTTCATGTCACCCGCACCCACCCGGCACAGAAGAAGGGGCCTTAATCTGATTCCCAAAGAAAATGTGGCTTTTACAGCGCCGCTTGGGGAGGCCCCTCCAGTTTTGCATCCATGGCAAGTGTTAACCCAGTCTGGGAGGAAGCCAGGAAATGGGGAGAGGAATTGCTTTTCCACAAGTCTGTGAAAAGAGAGAGGTGGGCGGAGGTGGCAGGACCCAGGAAGTGTCCTTGCAGCAGGGGAGACACAAACACTTCAGCCTCGCAAGATCTGGCGGCCACAAAGCAGCCCCAGAGCAGCCAGACCTCGGTATCTGTTCCCATGTGATTGATCAGGGTCTGGAGAAAGAACCAGCTGCCAGTTCCAACCGGGTGATGCTCAGCTGCACTCCACTGTACCGACCACCAATAGCAATGACAATGTGCAGGGAGGGACCCATGACCATCCCGACACCCCCCAGCATTTTGGGGACCATGCATTGAAATGATGCAGGTGAGCCAGCACAAGCCAGAGAGCTTCAGGTTGCTAATGACACAGCTCTGCCCCTCCCCTGCAAGGACAGGGACCCAGGGAACAAAGCCAAGGATGCTGCTGGGAAGCAGACGCTGCTCACACCCACTGTGGATGCAGCTGAACTGTTTTTGCCTTCATCTCCCAGCTGACACTCGGGCACATGGGCTGATGCAGCATCACAGCCACACGGAAATCACAGCATTTAAAACCACAGGCTATAAAAATTCCACTGTGCTCAGAGAGGGGAAGTCTGCATTCCCCACGGAGAGGTGTCCAGGAACCGCTGCTGCCACGTTATTAGCCACCAAGCCATTAGACCTCACTGCATCTGCATACCTTGAGCCATGGCCAGTATATACTAGCAAGAATGTATGTCCTTAACGGCTGTGAGGTCAAACACATTCAATACACCACCACTGAGCTACCCACAAGCCCCACCAGCATTTTGCTCTCGATGTGGAAGATCATGGACTGCAGCTACAGAAGCACAGGAGGAGTCATAGCTCCTAGGGCTACCAATCTGCCGTTTGCTCCAAACACTTTTTTTTTTGCTATCCTGACCTGTCCTTATCTGCACTCAGGATACCCACACAGCAGGGCTGTGGCACAGCACACACCCCAGACAGCTGTACTCCTCCTGGGTGCTGTATCCTGCAATGTGGAATCACACTGGGATGGGGCAATGGCACTCAGGGCTTCACATGTAACTTGTTTGTTTTGTTTACTTTCACAGGGTGGTGCCTGGGCCACCATTCATCTCAAACCCAGAGCTCAACCAAGCATTGCCTGCACATGCAAATCTTCCATCACCCAGCCCAGGCCCACCTACCTCACAGGGGAATTCAGCCAAACCAACCAACGGTTGTAAGCACCAGGGAACTCAGGACCCTCACCCAGCACACCTCCAACAGGGGTTTAAATCTCTTCCCACCCTACAACTACACAACTGGTCTGCTCCATCTGCCACATTTGCCATTCAAAGCAGTCAGAATTCAGTAAAATTAAGCAACTTGCTTAACACAAGGGATATTTAACCCAAAACTTGCCTCCTGCTATAGTAGGATGTTCCTCTGCTCCTCTGGTCTGTGATCACGCAAGTTCACTCTTGAAAGCAGTGGGAATGAGCCCAGCACACCATGCAAGGTGTGTGGCTGCTCAGCTACGGAAGGTTTGACATCTGTAGCTCCAAAGAAGGGTTTAAGGAAGAGATGGAGTGACCTGTGATTTATGGAAGGGCAGATATAATGCTGTCAGTGCCCCCTGACCCTAAACTATAAAATCTCGGAGAAACCCTGTTATAAACAGCTCAGTGTATGCTGAAAGCTGCAGCATGGGGAAGAAATGTTGGCCCCTTTGGAGCCCAGCTGCTCCCCTGGCCCTGATCTGCCCTAACAGAGCCAGAGATAGTCTGGGCCCCAAATACGTCAGCCTAGATCCATCCCGGATGCTTCTTTCCTGAATGAAGTGTGGTCACACCAGGGATGGATATAAAAAGCCTGGTCTGAAATCCTCTGGCATGAAGGCTTTCCGGTGCAGGGGCTGCCTGCAGGCAGGACCAGCGGGTCGCAGCGCAGGCAGGAGCGGAAAACCCAGTCCCAGCTGCCTCCAAGGGGCATAAAGGTGCCAGCTGACAGCAGGTCATGGGGGTACAAGGGGAAAATCATACAATTACTGAATCATTTAGGTTGGAAAAGACCTTTAAGATCATTGAGTCCAACCATTAACCCAGCAGTACCAAGTTACCACTAAACTGTGTCCCTCAGCATCACATCTAGAGGGCTTTTAAATCCCTCCAGGGATGGCCCCACCACTGCCCTGGGCAGTCCATTCCAGGGCTTGACAACTCTTTTGTGGAAGAAATTGTTCCTAATGTCCACCCTAAACCTGTTCTGGCACAATTTAAGGCCACTTACGCTTGCCCTGTCACTTGTTCCTTGGGAGAAGAGACTGGTCCCCGCCTGGCTCCAGTCTCCATTCAGGGAGCTGTAGAGAGCAATCAGGTCTTCCCCTCAGCCTCCTCCTTTCCTCAAGGCTAAACAACCTCAGATCCCACAGCTGCTCCTCACAAGACCCTTCACCAGCTTTGCTGCCCTTCTTTGGATGCCCTCCAGCACCTCGATGTCCTTCTTGTGAGGGGCATGAATGCACGTGAATGAAAATACAATTGAGTGAATTATACCACCTAAGAACAGGACTAGTGCAAATATTTTTATCAAAACCAGTTTGCCTGCTGCCTCTACAGGCATCCTTTTTTTTTTCCTGCTGTGATTGTCTCCAAAACATATCTAAAAAACCCCAAAACACCAAAAAACAACCCAAAACAAAACCCAACGTTCCCTTGACATTCCAATTAGGAAAACATAGATTCCCCCTCCCCCTTGTAGAAAATGAGATTCCTGCAGGCACAACCCACACACGGCCCGGGCTACCCGTGCCCAGCACCCCCAGCCTCTGGTGCACTAAGGCACGGGAGAAAAGAACCTGCACTTAGCAAGTCCAGAGGGTTCCCACCATGTCACTTATGCACATTCCCAACTTCCACCATCAGTGTGCAAGTGGAAAGAAAAGGAGAAGGAAAGGGGCAAAGGAGAGAAGGAAAGGGGCAAAGGAGAGAAGGAAAGGGGCAAAGGAGAGAAGGAAAGGGGCAAAGGAGAGAAGGAAAGGGGCAAAGGAGAGAAAACAGAGGAAAAGAAAAGGAGATTAAAACAAAACAAACAAGAAAGGAAAAAAGAAAGAGAGGACAGAAGAAAAATGGGGAAAGGAGAAAAAAAAAAAAAAAGTAAGAGAGGCAGGAAAAATCCATCTTCCCAGCTGGCGCGGCTTGCACGGCACAAACCCGCGGGGGCCCGCCGTGCCCGCACGCAGCTCCCCCATACAGGACCAGGAGGGGGACCAGGGCGCGGCGAGCCCCTGCTGCTCCCGGAGTCCCAGCCCGGCCGGCCGCGCCTTCTCTTCCTCCTCCTCCCGTCGAGGCCCTGGGAGGGCCCCTCCAGCCCCCCCCGGGAGCCCCCAGCCCTGTCCCCCCCAGCCCCGTCCCCGCACTCACCCGGGCTGCCGCAGCTCCCGCGTGGGGCCGGGGCCGGAGGCGGCGGCGTGGGGGGGTGGGTGGAGGGAGTGGGTTGGCCAGGGCCGGTTCAAAAGAACCAATTAAAGAGAAAAGCCGGGGAGAGGCTCTCGGGGCGGGGGAAGCGAGGCTCGCTCCTCCAGGGCTGTCCCACGCGTGGGCACCCGTGGCGATGCTGAGGACAGCGAGTGGTCAGTACACCCGACACTGCTGCCCCAAGGGCAAGAGCTTCAACATTTCCCCACCCTGGAAGGGATCAGACCTCCCCCGGCAGGCAGCTGGGCATCCTCCTCTTCATCCCCTTGCCTTGTTTTTTCTTGGGGGGCTGCAGGGTGTCCCTAGAGCTCCAGCACACCCTGCAGGACACCCCTCTGGGACACAGGAAGGGACACACAGGCCACTGTGGCTCAGATTTGGGGGACGCAGTGTGTGCACGTGGAGAGCAGTAGGCAGCTTTTGGAGAACTCCTCCCACATGAGCATGGAGAGGTACAGAAAAGGTTTGGAGAAAGAAGGATTCTCCCACTGCCCCATTGGTCTGGTGCACCCACCAGCACCCACAGGGACACCCAGGAGATGGGTTTTCCCCAGTGGTCATCAGGACAAGAGGCCATCAAACACCAGGAGGATCCTTCCCTGTGAGTTCATAACCAGCTTCCAGAGCAGGAAACGAGATGACCACGGGCTATCAGCCCTCCCTTGTATCATCAGACACGCATCCCATGATGCTACAGAGATGTGGCTTGGGGCAGGGCTCCCAAAGTCAGTTCAGACCCTTTCACAGGCAGCAGTTTAACCTTGCCTGGCATCATCAGTAACCGGGGTCTGTTTTCACTGCATAGCATTAAGGTCCCAGCCTGCTGGCAGCTGATACCCCAGGGAACCCCCATCACCTGGATCACACTGCGGTTACTGCCACCCTGTCTCACCCCCAGGACCTGGCCACTGTGACTCCTCTCTTCTGCCAGCTCCCTGCCTGCCATGGCACAGCCCAGCACATCCCCATCCTAGGGTGAACCCAAGGGGCAGCACAGCTGGGGTCTGCCTCCTCCCTTAGCACTGGCCCTGCCAAAGGTTTCCCACACCGATGCCTGCATCATGCCCTGGGATATTTCCCCCTTGCTGGGCCACTGCTATGTTTTTCCCTTCCTTACCCTTCAACCTCCCTTGTGCTCACTGTATGGCCAGGACTCCAGCTCCCCTGCACCACACAACTCCCCTCTGGTAGGGCTCTGGAGATCTCAGCACAGCCCTTGCCATCGCTTTTTATTCCCCGAGGCTGGGGAGAGCTCACGCAGAGACTTACTCAGCCAAGGATTCCGAGGAGGCCAAAGCACGCTGCTGGATGTCTGCAAGAGCCAAGGATGCTTCAGCACCTGGTGCAGCTGCTGCCCCAGCCACTTCCCCCCAGCTTCTCACAAGTTTTGTTCAATTCCCACTGTAAAGGTCTCGCAAAGCAAATCCCTCCTGGCTCTCCGCCTCCCTCACCACCAGACATGAAAAGCACTCGAGTTTCTCCCCGGGAAACGCGGGCAGAAGCTTCCAACATCAAAGGCATCACACAAAAGTCCCACCCCCCCCAGCCCCCCCTCCCCTCCCATGCAGCAGTGCTGGGGCTGCCTTCCCTGCAAGCACAGCAGCCTCGGTGGTTTAGGTGCTGGCTGCACTCGAGATGTAGTCTTGGTTGGTTGCTGGTTTTCCCCCCATCTTTGTTGTTGTTGTTTCAGGGTTTTTTTAAGCTCAGCCACAAACTGGGGGCCTTGGGACAAATTCAAGCCAAGCTCTCTTTTGGGGGCAGTGTGAACAGTATGGTGGTGATGAGGCTTTGCCCACTGTCTGGTGTGTGGTCACTCAAGGAAAAGGAGAATAAAAACGTTCCCTGTGCCAGTCCTGTCTGCTGGTTGCCCAACACTGAAAGAAGCCACCGAGTGTCCTGGAGCAAAAGCACAAGAGCCCTCTGAGGAGCAGATTCACACGCACTTCTCAGCAGCCTCCCCAGCGCTGCTCCCCCATCTGCAAACCAGAAACGTCTCCCCCTGCTTTGCAAAGCACTTTGATATCTCCACAGCAAAGCAGGGCGAGGGAGGGGTGTTTACCTTCCTGGAAACAGGGAGCAGCATTTACACCCAAAACAACAGCCTCAGCACAAAATACCGGGGGGGGGGGGAGAGGGAGCAGTTGCAGACACAGCAGGAATGGCTGTGGACTCAGAAGATGAGGAGGACTCGAAAATAGCTTCAAACACCACAGGGATTTCCAAAAGCCCTCGGACCACATGGTTTCTTGGCCCATTGAAGGGCGTTCTTCATCCCTTCCATCCCACACAGCGGTTGTTCCTGCCAGATCACCGCCTGCCCGGGCTGCTGGGTGAATTTTATTGCTGGAACATTGAAACAACCTTCATGTGCAGGGGGGAGGTGGGAGGGCTCTGCCGTTTAACACTTGGCGGCGTTCACGCTGTGATTAATATCACCCGATGAGCAGATACCAGATGTGCTCGGGGCAGGCTGCAGCGTATCCTAAATTGCACCAAGATGGAATTTTTGGGCAAATTTCAGGGAGTGCCGAGAGCAGGCACTAATGGGAAAGGACAGATTTACATAGAGAGGAAAAAATAAAACCCAACACACCACCAAAAAAAAGAAGCCTGTGGGGTTAGGGCCCCGGTCACAACGCCCCCAGGCTGGTTGCAATGCCGCGGGCTGCACTTACAATCAGCAGCTTGTTATTTTGAGGGCAGTTACTCCGATTCCTGCTCTTCAGTGGGTCACAAGCTCTGACTTTCATGTGTTCACAGCCCTAAAGATTTCAGATTTGTCCCTGCCTCTGCTGCCCTCCTGGGCTTTTCAGCTCCAGGAGTGAATTGCTGGTACAGAAACAGCAAACACTTGTAAGGTTCAGCCTCTCCATTCTGCTTCCCCAGGGTCCCCCTGTAAGCCACTCCAAAGCAACCCCTCCAGCCAAGTGCCTCAGTCCATCAGCAGCTTCTCCCCACCCCTATGAGGCTGCCTGCTGAGAGGAACACCCCGAGGTCACCTACACAGGCACCTGATTAATTAGAACCAAATCCCATCATGTTGGAGACACCATTCCAGCTTTTTGGAGGCCATGGCCGAGCAGCTGGCCACAACCAGGGTGAATTCTCCTAGCTCATTGCTGGGTCAAAGAAAGGCACACCTACTCACAGTGAGTGAAGCTGACATTGGTGGGCTGTCCATCTCCAGCATGATGCAACTCAATGATTGCTTGAGGACAGGGATCACCTCACTGTAGTGAGTAGCCAGCCACAAAGCAAAATGTGGGGCAAAGTCTCTCCACAGCCCACTGTGACTATGCAAGCACAAATGGTCAACTGGCAAATACTGAAGTCCAAGTCAAGAGGGAATTTGCTGGAGCATTTCCAGTATGGCAGAACTATGTGATGTCCAAAATCCTCCCAGATTTCAGAGATCTCTGCTTCTCTTTCCATAGTTTCTACCTGCTCTGCACCCATCCTGCTGATCTCACATGTGGGACATGACTGACGTCCACAGAAAATCAACTGAGGCACTCCCAGGACCTGGGTATTTTCTCTTTTCTTCTTTGCCCAGGTTTGGGAGCTTGGAGCTGAGGTTTGGGTAATTTTTCAGGTTCCCCAAACCAGCTCATCCCCATACTTAAGATACAGAGGTGGCCAGGCTGTGGTTCACACACTACTCTGACAGAGCTGAGTGCTGCTGATTATGTGACTGGCGTCACCAGGGCTCATCCTACAGAAGACAGATCATGGGGCAGAAACCTACAGTGCCGGCTGTGCCTTCTGCTGCAGGCATGAAAAGAAGCAATACACAAGAGCAATTCCCCTCCCTCAAACGCCATCACCCCCCGCTGCTGGAGTCAGACACGCCTGCTGCCAGCAGGGAAAGGTCTGGGCAGGACCTGAGGCCACTGCAGGCGTGAGAAATCCCACATCCCACGGGGCTGCCTTTTTGTTTCTTCTGAAATGGTAAGGTCTGGCTGGCACCTAAAGCCTGGCTTGGGGGGTGGTCAAAGCAGGAAGGAAGGGGAACCTCTCTGCAGGCTCTCAGTTCCTGCTATAAAGGACTTCACCCTAGTGAAGTCTCTCTCTGTGTCTCTCCTCCAGCTTTTCCCACAACAGAACCGTGCTGTGCATATAAAGCTATCACCCAGTTGTGAATTTACACCCAGAAACCAAAAGTAAAAGATCTCTGTTGGCCACTTCTTTGAGTAAAGGTTAAATCAAACCAAACACGCCAGCTCTCGCGGACAGGACGAGTGTTTGGCAGCCAGCAGGAAGGAACAGGGACGTGGGAATTCCTCCTACAACTTGGCAACAGGCTCTTCCCCCAGCACGGGAGCCCTCTGGGGTCTGTTCAGCCTCCATCAAACTCAGAAAGCCCTTACTCAAGGGTTCACTAATCTCACAGGACATCCTGTAGCTCAAGGAGAAGGCTGGATAGATTCAAGCTGCTTAGCTGCTGGAGAGAGAAAAAGGAAAGGTGGAGTGACCAGACCTGGAGCTGAGATGTCCTAACCAGCCATTTGGAGCAGCATCTCTCTTCCCACAGAACACAGAAGTGACTGCAGCAAATTAGCCACCAAGCTGCCCATGCAAAGCATGAAGTCTGTCTGCTCCATCATGACATGCCAGAAGCTGCACTGATATTTTCAAGTCCCTCCTTCTATACCTAGAGGCATTAAAAAACAGCAGAGCAAGGGAACAGGTGCATGATGGCCACAGTCTGAGCATGGTCCTCTCCTCAACAAGGCTCTCCCCAGCAAGTGCTTCTTCACCTGCCCATACCCAAACATCCAGGGGACACACCTGGCCCAGCCCCTGCCTGCTCCCAGTAGCAGCAGGACTTGGGCAAGCCGGGGCAAGCCATGCTCTGCTGAAGGACAGCTGGGGTTTACGTGCAGCTGATGATGATGCTGGGTGCACAATGCAAGCTTCTACCTCAGGTCCAAAACACTCACATTGGGTATCTTCATCCAGCACCACCCTAACACCAAGACAGCCCTGAGGCTCTCTAAAAACTAATAATGCTACTTAATTTCACCATAGCTCCCAGGCCACCAGCATGGCATCCAGCTCCTTCCTCCCATGCCACAGCTACTCCCCCCCATCCCATTCCCCATGACAGGGCACATCTTTGTTTTGATGCTCTTCCAGCATCAGGGTGATGGGGCAGCCTTGAGTTCAGAGACACAGAAGAGCCAAGATACACATCTTAAGAAATACCTAATTCCATTCAGGCTGTAATGCTCCTCAAAGGATTTCAGTATAAATATAGAAGCACCAGTATCTGAGAGGTGTTCAGGGGCAGATCTGCACCACAATCACACCAAATGAGGAATAAAGCACCCAGGACCTGCTCCCAGGTCTCACCATCACCACTCCAGCCTACGCAGCATCACATACTCAGGACTGAGGTTAGAGACCTGTGACAGGGGCCAGGAAGGCAGAGAGTTTATTTGCTGGGGAAGTGGAGACACTCAAATTAGTAGCTGCTACTGAGTAAACTCTTACTGGATCATGAGGAACCATTGTAGGAGCTCCTGGGGAGACAATCACCTCCAAGAGAGCAGGGCTTGGTTTGAAGTGTGCATAAATGAAACACTTCTTCAGATCTACCATGAGTATTTGGTGCGTGGTTTGATTTGGGGGTTCATTTGTATCTGGCTCTGTTACACTTAACTCTTAGCTTACAGCATACACAGACCTAACATTGTAACAGCAGATCATATTTTCTGGTCCAGTGGAAGGAGATCAGAATGCCAAGGGTCACCCCCAAACTTGTCTCCATTTTCTACAAGGACTGAAGAACATGGCTAGGGAGTCTCACTAGTAACCCCATGAGTACCTGAGGAGGGGAGGCAGCAAGGCACCAGGTGCCACACTCCCCACCAGCTTCCAAACCCCTTGTCTCAACATGGCCAGCACAAAGCAGCCACCCAGCTGAGACCCATCATGAACCAGAACAGCCTGTGGTGCTCAGAGCCACCCAGAGCTGCCTTCCACCCCAGGCTGTGATCTGTAGATAAAGGCAATGGCTTCGCTCTGTGACGCCTGCAGTCTCATAAAGGTCACAGGCCCTGCTGGCTTTGAGGTTTTCTGTTCTACTGCATATAGCTCTTGTTTCTGACACCCTCTTGCAGCCAAGAGCAGACAGCACTGCCAATTTCAGTGTGTCTCTGAGGACTCAAGCTCCCCTTCTTGTCCCATCACATTCCCACCGCACCGGGAGCGGTCTTGGGGCATCAGTCATGGCTTTTTGTCCTGAAAAAAAAGCATCACTGAGGGCTCCAAAACCAGACCCCAGATCTAGAGTTTGGGATCATTCAGACAAGGGCTGGAGTGAAAACTTAGGTGAAGAGCAATGGGGAAACCAGTTGTGCCTCCAATATCATCAAGAGAAAGCTTTCTACTCAAGGAAGTCATGTCCTGCCAGGACACTGATGACTCAGGGTCGTTCAGCCCCCACTACAAATCAGCTCCACCATGTGAGGGGAGGGAATTTTAGGAAACAACCCAGCTGGAGAGAAGGGCTGGGAGAAGAAGCCACCACAGTGTTCCTGTGGGCTTTTATGGCCCTGGTAACTCATTTGCTGGCAAGACCTCCAACCAAATGATGCATGAAGCACCTCAGCAAGGGGTCCCTATGAGTGGTTATGCAGCAGGTATTGCTGTGTCTACCAGAAGAGTCAAACCCCCCACAACTCAGCACCCCACCTTCACCCTGTGTGCCAGTGAACAGGGATCAGCAGTCACATCTCACCAGACTCTTCCTACAGCTCCAACACACAAGTCCCAGAGCTTCTGGAAAGCATCCTTAAACTACCACCCCACACACTTGAACAGCATTCTGGGTTGCCAGGACCAGGAAATAGGTACAGCCCTTAGGCTGTTCCTTAGGTGTGAGGTACAGAAATGCCAAGTCAAAGCATGAAAATATCTGTTTTCTTCTTTTCATCTCACAGGTTTTGTGTTTGAGCACCAAGCCCTGATATCATGGCCAGATCAAGCTCTCCTGGTCTTTAACCTTTCTAAGGCGAAGGCTGGGTGTTGGGTTTAAACCTCAAGGGCCACAGGCAGGTCCAATGCAGCCCCACTCTACCTAATGCAGGATGGATGTCCTTGCTTACACCATGCCACTCACCTGCAGGGCAGTACACACAATGTCTGGGCAAGGCAGAACCCAGGTCTCACTTGCTCAAACTCACTCCTGGGGTCCCAAATTGCCCATTCATTTCAGATTTAAGACAAGCTGAGCAATCAGCTTTGGCGTCCCTACGGACCTGCAGTCCGGCGAGACGAGCGGTGCCCTCTGCCCTGCACAGAGCCTGTCAATGAGCCCTTTCCAGGCTCTTCCCAAACCTTTCCGTGCCTCTCCCACTGCTGCAGCCCCAGGGCCCTGCATCCCTCTGTGAGAGCCGTGGGAAGGAGGACACATCCCGTGCAGGGACATGCTGGCCTGCAGTCGCAGGGAGGGAAGGGCTGGGAGGAGGACCCTGGAGGTCAGCAACAAGGAGAAGAAAAATAAATCAAGAGCACAGCGATTTACACAGCAGCATTTGCTCCTTCCTGCAGACCCACAGCTTCACCACAGCTGCTCAGCAGACACTGAATAGCCTGAAGGACACTTCTCTGGAAGAATGGTTCTTTTTCCAGTGAATTCCTCACCCATCCTCCCTCCCTGAGGGCACAGAGAGCCCTATGGACCCCAGGGTGCTGCCTGGTTATCTACTTCACTGGCTCCATCCATGAGGTTTTGCTCTGGGATGGGCTTTGACCCAGCACAATTTGGGACAGCAAGGCTTCTTCATCCCACCACTGTTCTGTGTGACCACCCTCATGTTCCCTGCAAAGTGTTGCAGCCATGTGGCAAATGGTGATGGCTCCAAGGTAAAAAACTGTATTTCTGACCCCAGAGGATCAGAGCACCTGGCCCTCAGGTCCTGCAGCCCCAACACAGCCCATCCAGCTCAACCCTCCACTCCTTCACCCCAAAACCCCAGCCTGCATGGAGCAGAGCCTGGGTCAGGGCTGCTTCACCCCCCAAGCTTTAACCAGCCCCAGCATGTTGGGCAAGAGCAGTAGGCACCACTGATGTATCATAGGGCTGCACACACAGCTTTCAGCCAGCTGTAACTACTTCTGGGATTTTAATCAGCTTCATTTTCTCTCCTCCAAGTTTGTCAGCCAAAACTTTCCCGGGGAAAAGCATCCTGTGGAAGAACCTGGGAAAACAAACAGGCTGTACACAGCCAAATCCCTAGCCCCAAGGGCTGTGCTGCTCGGGGTTTAGTGGGGTTATGAGCCCTGCTGAAAGGTGAGAATCAGCAAGTTGCCTCCCCCACCTCTCCAGGCACACAGCTGCTGGCTGAGGGCAGTACCTACCCCCTCCTGATCCTTGCTCCTGCAGAGCAGCCCAAGGTTTCCCCTGCCCCACGTGAAATGGTGCAGGAAAAGAAGGGGTCAAAGAGGAAGCCAGGGAGGGAGACAGTTTGGAGCACAACATAATGCTCCATTCGTGGTAAAGCCACCTGAGGTGGCACGCACACACTCTGCTTCTGCAGCTGGAGCAACACCTCCCAAAGCAACTCAGGTCCCAGCACAGATGTAACAAGTCTGATTTTTTCTTCCCTTCTGAGCAATTTCATCATTCTCAGTGAGTGTTAGGAGGAAGTCAGTGCAAGTGAGCTCAGACCAGCCAAAGATGCTGCAGAGAAAAGCTCTGAACCATACCCTGCTTGCTCTGCCTGTCTCATCCCTCCACTGGAACACTGTGGGCTCCCAGCAACAATGTAGGTATGTTTTAGCCAGCTGATAACTTTTTCAGTAAAATTACCTAAACCTCCATGCTCTAGCCAACTAACTGAGCTTGGGAGAAGTTCTCCTTAATGAGGTAGTAAGCTACAGCAAGCTGAATTACATCTGAAGAGCTCCAACAAAGAGCTCCACAGAACCATTCCTGTCCTTCCCCACACTGCCTACATACAAATACTCGGATTTCTTTTCTACCCTTGTGTATTTAAGGAAGCAATATTTCACACTGAGGGTGGTGAAACCCTGGCCCAGGATGCCCAGTGATGCTCCCTCTCTGGAACTATCTGAGGTCAGATTGGATGTGGCTCCAAACAACCTGATCTGTTTGCAGATGTCCCTGCTCAGTGCAGGGAGGTGGGCCTAGGTGAGCTTTAAAGGACTCTTCCGACCCACACCATTGTATGAGTCTATGATACCATGATCTGTCCTGGACAGACGGACAGCCAGCTGCTATTCCCTGCCTGGCCAGGTAGATGGTGCTCAGCCAGCATGAAGTGGGAAAAGCTGGAATTAAGTTGCCTCTGATTAAGCCAGTAACTCAGTGTGGGATCTGCTGACAGATGTGGAAGGTCCCACTCTAGCCCAAAACAAACAGGATTGACTCAGACCTTGATCATCTATTTCAGATTTTTGCCTTTCCCTTTGGGCTGGAAGGTGGCAAACAAACTGGTAGCAAACATTCCATCCAAACTAGTGCTTTCCCAACTTTCCCAACTCCTTTTCTGCTGAAAATGCACTCTGCTGACATGCTGACCCCCACCTTTGACCAGCTCTCCCCACACGTTTCCCACAAAACCAAAACACAGCAAAGCCCTGCAGAGCAGGAAACAATTTGTCCATTTTTTCCCCCTTCGAAGTTGGGGCTGAAGGATTCCAGGGGGGTACAGGCAGGGCCCCTCATCCTGCCAGCAGCTGCCAAGAGCAGGCAGCAGGGGGGGTACAGCCTCTCCATCCTATCACCCCAGGGTCATGCTCCTCTGCCGTGCCGGATGTAGGATGTCTAATATTTCTCCAGTTCTGTTTTAACACTCACACCATCTTGGGAGCAGGAAGCTTAAGCCATTTCCTGCAAGGCATTGCTCTGGCCTTTTATATATTTTCAGCTTTGGTGCAAGCTGTTTTAAAACCCAGCCTGGCAGCTGGAAGTGTGAAACGAGAGGAGGGGCTTGTCCAGGGAAAATCCAGGTTGCAAAACTGATCCAGTCCCTGCTGCTGCAGAGCAGTAAAATAAATATTGCCCCAGGCAATACAAGGGAAAAATTAATTGTGCATGTTTAAAAATGAGAAGGAAAAGCATAAACTCAAAACAGTGCTCTCTGTGTCCCTCCTGAGTGACACAGCACTGCTGCCCAGCAGAAAGCCACTGCTGTGTCTCCCCATGTCCCTGCAGCCTGCAGTGCAAGGGTTTCCCGGCTTTGCTCTTTCAGTGGAGCCCCGACTATGGCTTTGGTGTGATTGCTCTTCAGATTACCATCCCATAGACAGTCTGTTCCACAAATGGGCTGAATTAACCCCAAAGAGACCCTTCCTGCTTCTCTGACTGAAGAAGTCAAATCCTTATTCCCTGAAGCTCCACAGATCAATTTCAAGCCCAGGTCAGTGAAGCTCAGCCCCATCCCATCACCCTTTCAGCAAGCAGCAGTCACTGCTCAGCCCCATTCTCTCTTACCCTGCCCAAAGTCCTGCATGCAGAGGAAGGATTCAGTCCTGTGCAGCATCCTGCAGAATCCTTTTTCCAGAGAGGAGGACCCTGGTCCTGCTGCCCAGGGGTTAACAGAGCAGGATCAAGACTGAAGACTTTTGGACAGAGCTCGTGCCAAGCAGAAGCAGCCAGGAAGCAAAAGAAGGTAGTGCTCTGCTTTCAGCTTGCTTTGAAGGAAGACCAGAGTGCATTGCTGCTGGTGACACCAGCACCAGCTTCAGCCTCAACACAAGAAAACAAGTCCAACACACACATGGGGTCTGGAGAGATGCTGGACAGTGGTGGCCAAACTGGGGGGCAGATGGATGGCAGCCCATCGCCTGCTTCTGCTCCTGGCTGCTCCAACCCATGTGTCACACGTAAACCCTGGGTATCTCCTCCCGAGTTTCCTTCTCCAGGTGACATGGACACATGGCCTTACTACAGGAAAACAAAGCCAAGCCCCAGGGCCCAGGCAAAGGCCTTTGCTTCACTAAGCTCCTACCCACAAAGCATCTCCTTTGGAAGGCTTTTCTGCCCAGGAAGTGAAGCCACAAAGCAGAGAGGAAACCCCAGAGCTCCTTCAGGGCCCCACAGGAACCCTTCACCTCCCAACCTCAGGGTGTGCGCTCCTGGGCTGTAAATAAACTTTTATTTGCTACCCAAAGTAGGGCAAGGAGGACCCTGAGGGATGGTGGGAGGAACATCAGCTTTATGGCAGGATTTCAGATTTCATCTGACTCTACAAGGGAATCCTGGAGACCTCAGTAGTAGCCACACAGAGCAGGGCAATACCTCTTCTGTGGCCACATCCCACCAGAGTCCTGCTTGTCTCATCATTTCCAGTCCAAACAGGAATCTCTCTGTGGCACAGCTCTGGCCAGCTACCCTATGACCAGGACTGCAGGTTTGGAGAAAGCAAGGCTGGAGAAAATTCACATCCCAGAGAGCAACACACCACTGAGATCCATCCTCTGCAGATGAACCATAATGAATTTAATGCTGCCCTCCAGGACCACCTGTGTCTCCCTGCTCCCAGCACTGATGTGCTGCACTATTAGGGTCTTCTCCACATTTCAGAGCACTGAACTACCTAAAGCTTGGGCATCAACCTCAGCAGTCAACTGCATCCTCTCATCTTCTCCAAGGCCACCAAAATGGGTGGACAGAGGATCTTGGGGGTGGGGTGACCCCAGGGAGGGCCTCAACAGCCTGTGAACTCAGCCTCCCACTTCCACCCCATTTATCTGCACATTGGGCTGCAGGAGGAAGTGAGTTCAGCCAGAGTTTGTCCAAACAATTATGTTTTATCAGAAAAGCTGCTCAGATCTATTCCTTTTTTCCAGGACAAATCTGGACAAGTCCAAGGTAATCTCCATTCTCCTTCCTATCTGCACAAAATGGAAGGGGAAGAGGACATGAGGCAAAGAGCATTCAAACACCCCGCCAGTGCCTGTTCCACCTCCCTCAATGTCAGCTGTCTCCGTCACTCATAAATCAGCAGGCAGCATCCATCCCCACATCTGCTCCCCACACATCCAAAGTTTGCCTTCCAACTCTTCTTTTCCCCTCCAAAATGCAGGTTTTCCAAATTTAGGAGAACTCAGAGCTGAGTAGACTGGAGAAGGTTCTGAAACAGAAACCATTTGACAGCCTCCCACTCCTCCTGGACAGCCGAGGACCTCTCTCTTTGTAGAATTACTCCAGCAAGCTGGCCAGGACAGCTTCTTCCATCCCACAGGACCCCACTGTGCCTCTGCAACCTGGACCAGTAACTTCATTCTCACCAGCTGAACTTCAAATAAGAAAGGACTCAATGCAGGGACTGAACCCCAGGCATCTTGATGTTCACCAGCTCCTTGTTACAAAAGTAGAAACTGAAGAAAGTAGATGAATTTACTGAGGACAACGAGCAAGTGAACAGCAAAGACAGGATCCTGACCAGGCTCACAGGCCATCCAACCTTTTGTCATCTTCTCACTGTTCTACTGCCTCCCAGCCCCTGGGAGGGGCAGTGAGTTGCCCAAGAAATCTCCAAGTACGTCAAGCGTGCAGCGGAGAGCAGCAACCTCTGCACCCTAACAGCATGAGCCTGGGCATTCACCACTTCAGAGACTGTAACCAGGGACTCATCCTATATTTCCACATACCAGAATAGCAGAGAAGGGGTCAGAGGACACTACCACCATCAGCAGAACACAGGCCAACTTCCTATGTGAGAGCAAATAACAAGCAAAATAAGCAAAACCTCCTCTCCAGACTCATAACTGAGAAAGCTCTTTTCAAGAGCTTAGGTACCATTAACTTTTATCACTGCCCTCTCCTCTAGGCACCATACCCTTTAAGATCCCCATCTAATCTTCCTCCCCTGAGATCTCCCCAAACTTCCTCTCTCTATTGAGAGAGGGAAGGAGTCTCTGACCTGCTCCATGAACAGGAGAGGGAAGAAGACACAGACATCATAAAAAGTTACAGCACTACTGATAAGCATCAAAGCACTTCAGTAAACGACTGTCCACAGTGACCTGTTTGCAGAAGAACCTGACACAAGGGCACCAGGTTTGCAGGGGGGCTCTCAAGCACTGCTGATAAGGGATTAATGGCTTGCCCAGTTCTGTAGTGCTGCAGTCTCTCTCTTCACCTCTGTTTCTTTCACTCTGGAAATAACATAGGAAGGTAAAATTTGATTTGCCCAAATGGAGACATCGCCAGCTGGAGACCCTCTTTACATTCAGTGGAGAATCATAACCCCTTTGAGGACACAATTCACACCAGCCTAAAGGAGACATCCAGATGATTAGCTCAAGGGCAGACATCTCAAGTGAGACAGGGTGAAAGCCATGCAGTAGCTTATACAGAAGTACCTATAGATGAAGCCATGTGCAAGGAATCCATTGGCATAACTCCCTGCAAAAGTCTTGCTCAGAGATGGACAAAGGTTGAATTCACAAAGAGACAAAAGAAGGTAGGTGCTGAGCTCTCACTAAGTATTTTTGGACCCCTGGGACACACTAACCAGGGACCACATTACAGCTGCAGCAAGGAAAGCCTCTGCAGACCCAGAATGCAGAGAACACCCAGGGGCTGGTAAGACCACCCAGCTCAGATGTAATCTGGACACTGTCTCTTGGGTTGGAAAGCTAAACATAAATCTAAGGCTATGGTCACATTTGCTTGAGCATCAACAATCTTTGAACTTTAAGCTGTTGAAAGATGCTTCATTTCACTCATTCTTCATCTCTGCTGTACAAACTGCCTTTGCTGCACAAAACCCAACACATTTCTTCCACCCAGAAGAAACTGCAGACAATACAAGCCAAGGAGCAGCCAAACAACCAAAAATCCCCACACTGTCACTCCTGAGCTGGCACAGCAACCTCAGATGGCTTGTAAAAATCATTTGCTTCTCTGAAATGCCTACAAATCTGCAAAGTTAGGTTGTTTGCAAAATGTTTTGGACCAGACCTTTCAGTCCAGCTTTGTCTCTCAGTACGTCTGGTACTATCTTCATGCCAAGATACATCAAAACAATTTAGGAGAGTGAAACTCTGATGTATGTGATCCTACAGAAATCCAGGGAACTTCTACACAGAGCCCTGTTCAGAAGGCCAACAAAACAAATGGCCCAAATTCAACAACCATGAAGGAAAGCAGCCCTCTCCCCGAGTCCCTCCTTCAAAACCTGTAACACGTGTAAGAAAAATTGGGCTCAAAGAAGTCTGAGCACAGGCTGCAATCCAAGACCAGCTGCTTCTTCCATTTATAGCCACATTCACTTCAGCTTTGTCACAGCATCTTGGACAATACAGAAGTGGCTGTTTGTTTGCTGAAGGAGTAAAGGACACAACTGGCTTGCTATCAAGTTATGGTTTTTGCTCACAACAATGTTTGATCTTCTCCAAACAAAGTTATCTCTCTATAATCTCAATTCAGTTCCTCAAGTCCCCTTAACACAGTTTATAGAGTTGGCACCATATCCAGCCTATGGTGTCCCTTCAACTACTGGCCAACAGAAACATCTCAAGCAGGGACAGAGGTCTAGAAATAGTTTAGAAGAAAATGATTTCTTAACTATAGAAAGTTCATCACCATTGCCATCACTTCCCTCCCCCAGCAGACAGCAGAGAAGTCACAAAACAAGAGGCCAGGCCTTACTGCAGGAGATCAAAGCAAACTCTTTGTTTTATCTTGGTCAAGATAACAAATTTTATTTGCCTTATCAGCCTGTAGGATGATTACCCCAAATGTGAGAAAGCTTGAAGATGCCAAAGGAGTTGCTGGACAGGGAGCATGTTCCCCAGCACAACTGCCATGGGCTGCAGACATGCAGATACCACAAGATAAGCAAGGAAACTCTTGGGTCTGGTTCGTACACCCCACCCACAGCTCAAGTTCCATCTCCCATCCCCTTCCAGTGTCACTTACACACAGCAAATCCAAGAGCAAGCAGAAGTGCTCACCTGTGTTTCTTAGCCCACCAAAGGCCCTTCTCTGTCCCTGGGCTGCCTGGAAGGCAGTGGTTGCCCCAGTTTGTATGCATAGAGGTGCAGAGTCCTGCAGATGCACAGGGCTCACACCCCAAAACAACCCCATGAGACTGCAGACAGGAGACACTCTAGGTGTCATGCAGTTGATCACCTTCCACCTGGAACAGGAGGCTTTGACCTCTACAGGGACCTGTTCAGCCTTCAATGCTTCCTGCAAGGTTCGAGAAGCAATGCCATTGATGCATGGCCTACCCCACAGACCCAACCCAGCAAGGGAAGAGACCTGCCAGGTTAAGCCCAGTGCCAGGAGGACTCTGCAGCTCAGCACCCAAGGGTTTGCCCTCTCCTGGTCTCAAACCACATGAGGAAGGCAGGGGAAGTGGAAATCCTGACATTTCCTGTGGGAAACTATTCCTTTGGATAATGAATCTGCACTGGAGAGATCAGTGATTTTCCTACAGGCCCTCAGGGACCTCTGACAGCACAAAGGAATTCTCCGTGTGACTGCCCCTGGCTCTGGTTGCCTGTGCTGGAGACCAGGGACAGGCAAGCTGCTGCCCACGGCGTATCCTGCCTGAATGGAGCACCCCACATGGCATCACTACCATGATGGCACCCACCCAAACTGTGCCCACACACACAGGAAGAAGGGGACACGTGGATGGCAACGTGACTGGAGCTGAACGTGAGGTAATGAGTTTGGCAATAGTATTCCTGGGGGGCAAAGATGTGCAACAGAAGTACCATCACATCGACATGACCTGGCCTCCTTCCTGACGTTGTAAAGCAGCGGTGTCAAGCCCTGAAACAGGCTGCCCAGGGCAGTGGTGGAGTCACCATCCCTGGAGGAGTTTAAAAGATATGGAGGTGTGGTGCTGAGGGGCTAGGTGATGTGGCAGTGCTGGGCTAATGGTTGGAGTTGATGACCTTAAAGGTCTTTTCCAACCAAAACAATTCTATGATTCCATGACATCCTCAGTGACCAAAATAGACCCCAAAAGGAGCTGTGATGTGCTGGCTGCTCCCTGTAGAGCTAGGGACTGATGGCACAGTGGGAGTGGGACAGAAGGAAGTGGCCAGGCCCACTGCTGCCCTCCCAGTGCGGGCAGGAGGCCACGCATGTGGTGTCCCAGATCATGGGACACATTCGTCTCCCCCCCCCACACTCCTTCATTCCAAGTCACTGGCTCTGCAGCTCTCCATTTTTCCAGATTATCTCATTTTTGGCATCTGAGCTCACAAACTAAGGCTCTGGGTTTCCCACTCAGCTCGTCTGTTCGGTATCACAGGCTGCAAACACTTCCCGTTACAAATAACAACAACAAAACAGAGCCTGCCCCCAGCCCAGCCCCAGCATGTCAGCTGCTCTGGAGGAGATGTTTCCTTCCAGCTTTCCTCTCTGGGCACAGCTGAGCTGCAGCAAAGCTCAGGGAGCTGGAAACCATTACTCACTGCAGCTCCTCTTTGCTGCAGGGAGAGTCACTGTGCCAGGAGTTGTCCAAATCCCCATATCTCCCAGCTCCATCCACCAGCCCAGCCCCACGCAGGACAGCACCGAAGAGTCATCCCAAGGCTGGGGTGGTTTTGCTTCTCCATCCCTGGGTGTTCATGGCAGGATGCAGGCTAGAGGCTGGCTTCAGGTGACACCAAGCTGCATACCCCACTATGGCTTTCCCAGCACACAGCAACAGATCCCTGGCTTCCAGCCTTTGCAAGGAGCTGAGGCAAGCTGAAAAGTCCAGGGGAGTCTCTAAAAGAGCAAGTTCTAAAGGAAAGGCTTTCCACAGGAGTTCAAGGGTGGAAAAAAAGAGTGAGAAAGCTGAATTGCTTTGCTCTCTTTATGTCATCCTCCAGGAATAGCACTTCCCCTCACCTTTGTATTTACTTTTAATTGTGCCATTTACAGAAACACAGAATCATTTTAGACCATCAAGTCCAACCATTATTCAACTCCACCAAGTCTAGTGCTAAACTATGTTCCTCAGCACCACGTCTCTGCATCTTTCTGCCCTTTGCATACCCTCCCTTCACCTACATCTGCTGCCCAGCTCTGCTCACATTGCTCTGGAAGACTCCAGATACAGCAATGCACATTGCCCAGTTATCCCATCACATTTCCTTGTCCCACCTAGGGAGCACCAGCACAAAGTCCAGCATTGCCATCCTACTGGTGCAGTGGCACATCACAGCTGTGATGTGCACTCATGTCCCACATCCCTATCACCAACGGTCCATCTCAACTTCAAACCTGCAGGAGCACAGCTAGTGCTCCCTGGGGCATGCAGGAGGGCATGAAAAGGACTCAGAGAGGAGGAGTATTTCTTGCTCTTATGCTCCATGAAGATACCTCCTGCCCTGCTCCCACCTTGAGAACCATGGCTCCAGAGCAGGCTCAGCCCACGCCACCAGCCATGACAGCCAAATGAAGTTCAGTGCTGTAATTAATCCTTTCCTTTGTGGTTTGTCTGAGCTGCTGAGCTCTCAGCGATTGCCCTCTCCTTCGACCGGCCTCTTCCTGCACAACACGCTCTCCTGCATACCTCTGGCAGTGGGACAAGGGGTTAAGGGCAAGGCAGCTGAGCCCTGGCAGCTGGGGAAAGACAAGTCCCAGCACATGGACGAGGGCAGCTGGAGGCAGTTGCCGGCATCCCCTGCTCAGCTGTTTGCACTGGAGACCCATTGAGCAATGGGATCGAGAGTCATCCAGTGCCACAGGAGCATCTCTCAGGTGCTCCAAACACTGGGAGCAGGACTTTGTGCCATACATTGTGTCTGCTGCAGACATCAGGGAGCCAACATTTTCATTTGGGAGGCTGTGGTGAGGCCAGAGCTGCCAAGGAGCTGGCAAGCACTGGCAATGTGCCTACACCCATTTGCAGGGCTCCCTGAGGGTCCCTGCTCAGCCTCCCCAAGCACACTCCTTTGTGCGCTTACACCATTGACAAGGAGAGATGCCATCCACCCAGCCAGCATCACCCCAGGGTGGGTATTGTGAATCAGAAGTGCTCTGAAATGGGGTCCTGCACAAAAGGAGCCCAGGGCAAACTCAAGTCATGGCAATGGAAGAGGTTGGAGGTGACCAGAAAGGGGGAATTGGCTCTGGCAACAATACCTACAGGGAGGGAGAGAGCGTCAGAGTTCTCCCTCCCCTTACAACTTTGTCTCCTGGGTCTTCTTAGAGGCATAAATTCCATAAACCCAAATAAATGACTGAAAGCCTCTTTTGTACCAGGACCAGGGACTGGCTGGTTCTGCAAGGCAGACCCCAGACAGCTGCACTCTTGGGTAAAACTCATCCCCAGCAGCTGTCCTGGGCTTTGAGAGTCATTTTTGGATGCAAAGAGCCCTCCCCCCTCCACTCTGGGCAGCTGAGGGATTCAGCAGCTTAGATGGCCTGCTGCTCTTGAAGTGCACAACCATGTGCAGTTCAGAGCTTGGGAAGCTCAGAGCAGCTCAAACCCAGCAGGACAAGACTCAGCACCCACCCATAGGAGAAGATGTGTCTCTTGGGCACCACACACAGAGCACATAGAAACAGAGAGCCCACAAGAGAGATCCAGGCCTAACTCCATCATTGGGCTGGGCCATAGAATAGAATAGAATAGACCAGACTAGGTTGGAAGAGACCTTTGAGATCATTGTGTCCAACCCATCATCCAACACTATCTAATCAACTAAACCATGGCACCAAGCACCCCATCAAGTCTTCTAAACACCTCCAGTGATGGTGACTCCACCACCTCCCCAGGCAGCCCATTCTAATGGGCAATCACTCTGTCTATGAAGAACTTCTTCCTAACATCCAGTCTAAACCTCCCCTAGTGCAGCTTGAGACTGTGTCCTCTTGTTCTGGTGCTGCTTGCCTGGGAGAAGAGACCAGCCCCCGCCTGTCTACTACCTCCTTTCAGGTAGTTGTAGCCAGCAAGAAGGTCTCCCCTGAGCCTCCTCTTCTCCAGGCTAAGCAACCCCAGCTCCCTCAGCCTCTCCTCACAGGGCTGTGCTCCAAACCCCTCACCAGCTTTCTCTGGACACCTTTCAGCAACTCAACATCTTTCCTAAACTGAGGGGCCCAGAACTGGACACTGTACTCAAGGTGTGGCCTAACCAGTGCAGTGTGCAGGGGGAGAATGACCTCCCTGCTCCTGCTGGCCACACTGTTCCTGATACAGGCCAGGATGCCATTTGCCTTCTTGGCCACCTGGGCACACTGCTGGCTCATGTTCAGCCAGATGTCAACCAGTACCCCCCGGTCCCTTTCTGCCTGGCTGCTCTCCAGCCACTCTGACCCCAGCCTGGAGCACTGCATGGGGTTGTTGTGGCCAATGTGTAGCACCTGGCACTTGGATGTGTTAAATCTCATGCCCTTGGACTCTGCCCATCTGCCCAGCTTGTCAAGGTCACTCTGCAGAGCTCTCCTACTCTCTAACAGATCAACTCCTGCCCCCAGCTTGGGGTCATCTGCAAACTTACTGAAGATGGGCTCAATGCCCTCATCCAGATCATCAATAAAGATATTAAAGAGCATGGGGCCCAGCTGGAGATGGACCAAGCTGCTGGAGGTGCTCATCCACTCTTTAAAATCCTGCTCAGAGAAGCCACATCTAGCCATACAAATGCACAGCAAAATAAAACCACTCAAGTCTTATGAGTTCAGTATCAGCTCCACTAACACATGATTTGATTTCAGACCATGAGCACACAACAAAACCTGGCTTGTCCACAGACCTTGTGTGACCATAGGGCTGCACCCAGGGAGAGGCAATGGAGCAGGAACAGGAGATCATCCTATGGTGGAGCAAGAGAAGGACATGTGGTCTAGATCCAGAGCCAGGCATGGACCTCCCAGGTCCTGGCTTGGCCACCACACATCATCCCACAGCCCCCACAGAGAGGCACAGGGTGGGGAGGTGGTGCCCTCCAACTGACCGCTGCAGCCCGTGCAGGAGAGAGCTCGTGGGTGATGGGGAACGGAAAAATAATGAATGGGCCAGAAGCGGAAAAAACCATCTCCAAAGCTTTGGGGAGAAAAAATGACAGCTGGTGGGGGAGGGAGGTGGCTTTAACAGGGGATTAATTGAAAACAAGATAGAGCTGATACACGCCAGGGCTCCAGTTTAATAGTGGCTCTGGTCCATGAAGTTATTAGACTTTGGTTCCAAGGCCAAAAACCCTCTGACTCCTGCTAACAAAGAGGCGGTTTCTGACCCACAGCCATAAGCAACAGCACTAAACAAGCCACCACAACAATGCTTCCACCACCACCTCTCCAGCACCTCAGAGGCTTTTCTAGATGTTGCACAGGTAGCTGGGTCTGCACACAGGGCTTGAGCTGATGGAATTGTTGCTTTCTGCCAGCACCCAGGCTTTGGGCATTTTTTTCATTTCCTTACAGGCTTGACAGCATTTTTTACCCAACCTGACAGCTCCTTCAGCCAGCATAAACCCAAAGATAACAGCCATGCCTGCAGACACATCTGAGCACAGATCCAACACCAGCCTTAAAAGACACCACCCCTGGAGCTGAAAGAACAGCACCCAACACTCGCTGTCCCTGCATGGCCTCTGAGCCCACAGAAGGCAGGTCACAAGCAGCATCTCACCCAAGCAGCTGCCCAGAGCTGTACTCACCTTCTTCTCTCTTCGGTGGGCTCTCCATCAGCACTGGCTGTGGCTTTGGCTCTGCCTGGGGGGGCTGGGTGGCCAAGGGAGGCTCTGAGCTCTCCGTGTGCCGCGCCGGTGGGGCCGGGACTTCGGCAGCCTTGGCTACCTGAATTTCCACGCGCTTGGTGGCCGTGTCAGGCACGGCAGCGGCGGCCACCTCAGCTCTTTGTTGAGGCATCTCAGGGATCTTTGATGCCGGCGCCTCCACCCTCCGGAGACTCGGCTCCTGGGGCTTGCCGAGGGTGATCTCAGTGGGTTTGTGCCCCAGCACATCTGCTCTTTTGAGGCCAAACCTTGACAACCCTGAGGTGGAGTTCTCCACCTGCTTGGATGTGATGTCAATGGAGATTTGTGTTCTTCTGGACACCGGCTCAGGCAGTTTGGGTCCAGAGAGCTCCACCCTCCTCAGAGAGGGCTTGGGTGACCTTTGGCCTGTGAGGTCCACATGTCGGGCAGGGGGCTCCAAATTCCTGGCGCCGAGTTCCTGAAACTTCTGCGTGGAGCTGGACACGGTGGACCTAAGGAGGGGGTTTGGGGTCCGTCTTTGTGGAGTGGAGGAATTTGAAGACTGATCTACCTCCTCGACCTCAAAAGATCTTTTCAGAGCTGAAAAACAAAAAAAGAGTTCACAATTTAGTTACCAGCTACCTGAGCATCTCAAGATGCTTACAGGTGCTGCCTGAGGCTCAAAACCCCCTTACTGCTACTCCACCTGAAGGTTCATAATCCCATTGAAAGCAGGCTCTGCCTCTTTGGACATGTTACAAATTCAGTAACGAAACAAACCAGAGCCAGGAAATTCAACCCAGAGCAGAAACCATCTCAGTGCTGCCCTCCATCCCATCCACACACGGCTGGAGTGAAGAAGAAGGTCCCATCACAGCACAGCCCAGCAGAGGGCTTGGGGGCAGCCACCCAGCTCCTAGTGCCTCCCTTTCCCTCTCACATCCAAAGGATACACAGATAAACACAAGCTTCCCAGTGAGGGCTGCCAGCAAACAATCCCAGGAGAGCACCAAATCCATAGAAATGCACCAAAGGTGGCAGCCACAGAAGCTGAAATCCTTCAAAACAAACCCAGAGATCATCCAGCCAAAGGCAGAAGTGTTTTGAAAACACCAGCATGAGACCCAGACACAAGGAAGAGGCCAATTGAGAGAGCTTAGAGACATCCTAAAATCTAAACATCCTCATTTCCACTCCTGACGGCTCTGTCAGGAGGCAAAGATGGATGCAACATCATCTTGGATGTTCGGGTTTACACTTGAGGAGGCAGCAGCCCTGCCTGCCCCAAGCCCCAGCAGCACACACAGATTCTGTCCCAGCTCTCCCAGCTGCGGTGCAGCAGACACACAGCAGACTGGCACTCAGACCATTGCCTGTCATTTGCCTCTGCCTGTCACACAGGTCCCCCTCAGCACACAGAGTTGGCAGGCTACATAAAAATGAAGCCCCCAAACCCCCTGAGGTAAGAACATATCCAAGGAAACTTGATAGTCACTGGTGTCAGACTCTCAGCTTAGGGGCAAAAAGCATTGCTGAAGGAAGCCTCAATCCATGGAGTGAGGCTCCCTTCCCAGTCACACAGACGAAGGCCAGTAGCTGCCTGATGGTTCCTGACTCATGCCTGGACATCCGTGCAGCCTTTCCCACCCTACTCCAGCCAGACCTCTTCAAAAATAGATGCCCTGAAGCCCATCAGCAGGGAGACAGCCAGGTGGAAATGAAAGACTGAACTTCACATGAAGGAGGGAAAAGCAGACAATCGCTGCTGGATCTCACCAAAATGGGCTGCTCATACCCCCTGTGCCTCACAGCACCCAGGCACAGTGTCAGCACAGAATGAGACACAGCCCCAGGGTCCCAAGGGGTTGACAGCCCCAGTATGATGACCAGCACAAGCATCAGTCATGAGTCCACCCATCCTTTACATCAAGGGGATAATATCAGTGAGATTTAGCCCATAAAAACTTGGGCTTGAGATCACACAGGATGCAGGGGGAGAGATTGGAGCACAGCCTTCCCTTGTCCCAGGATGTCCACCCACCCGCGGCCACCCCTGGGGTGGAGCTGGAGAAGGGCCACCCTGTACGTGGGAAGCAATTCCTCTGCGTGGGGCTGCTCCAACCCCTGGGGGCAAGGCCAGGGGGCCTGGGGACCCCCCAGCGCTTGGACACATCCATTCACCAGAGAGAAGCCATCTGGCACGGCTGGGGCCAGCCGGTGGGACCGTCCACGGGGCAGCCACCCCAGCTCCACTCCACCAATGGATCGCAGACGCAGCTGCTGATACAGGGCCACCCCCAGCCCCAGGCAGGGCTAGCAGCAGATGCCAGCTGCCTCTGTCCTGGGCAGCAGGGGCTGCGGACAGCAATAGCCCCATCCTGTGGCAGCAGCTCCAAGGGCTCCCAAAGGAGATAGTGAGGAAAGCAAGACCCTCAGAGCTGAGCAGGCAGACAGAGGTTAGTGCTGGGATACAGGCTTGGGGCTGCTTTCCCCAGTTGTTATTCCCACATTTTAGAGCTGTTCCCACATGTACATAGCTATCAGGTCTCCAAAATCCAGTTGGCCCATATACTCTTCAGCACAGACTTTTCTATCTTTTTCCATCACACCCTTAATCCAGAATAGAACATTTCAGCTATTTTCCCCCAAAATCCCCAGTCTGAAACAATGCAGCAGACAAGCCCAGTTTGCATTCTGCAGGAATACAAAGGGAGCGGAAGGCACGACCCAACAGGGAGCATTTCCCTGGCCTTGAGCAGAGCTGGGCAGGGAAGAGCAGTGCAGGGCATGGCCCAGTCAGGCACTGCCAGCTCCTAGATGGATGAGATCTCAGTTTTGTCCACCTCAGGCCTCTAAAACCCATTCATCACTCCTCCGGTCAGTCAGATCACTTTCCATTTATTCCCTTCCACAAAGCAGCCTCATGACAGTTGTGTCTGGAGAAAGAGTTTGAAAGTAAATGCTCCCAAGCAACCTAATAGCAAAGGAAACCCTGGTGAGTATCATTTCTGAAGGGACTGCCACCTTCAGCAATGGTGGTCCTTGGTGGGACCAAGTACGGCTGCAGCTCCTCTGCTCAGCATCACCTCTCTCCTGCTCCATGCACAGTGAAGAAAAAAGGATCTCAGGAAGCAAAACAACTCTCAAAAAAATAAAAAAGGGAGAAAAAGCTTAAAAATAGTCTGTCCTGCCCAGAGCCAAGAAAGGAAAGCAAACAGCCTCTGCCCCAGATGACTCTCCTCCTGGCTTCCTGCGGGAAGCTGGTGTATTCCTTACAACAGCAGGAGCCAAAGGCAGGGCACTGCTCCCACCCTGCGCTGGGGTCCCACGCTGGCAGTCGTAGTTAATGCTCCAGGTCCCCATGGGGCTCCAAGTCCACATATCCCTGACACCCTAGGCCAAGGTGTCCCAGCATGGGGGCAACGCTGCAGAGTTGCCCCCACTGTGGTATTCTCCAGGGGATTGTTGGTGCTAGCAGGGCTTCCCCAGCCCCACCAGCAGCATCCAATCTGCTGGCCGGTGTCAGAGGCAGCTGGCAGGGAAGAGGCAGAGGTGCTGAGCATCACCCTTCCTTCTCTTCCTCTGGTGGTGAGTGTACAGTGCGGTGTGAACTCAAAACAACGTGTTACCATCAACATGTGCTTCCTTTTAACCAGTTCCAAACCAAATCAGGCTGCTCTGCCTCAATTCACCACTGCTGAAGGCAGCAGCTCCCCTCCCACAACAGGGAAAGACCCACATCCCCCAAAATGAGGTTTTTACGGGCTTCCTTTCAGATCCTTGCCAGCCTCTGCCCATAACCATTATGCCTGGGCTGGGAACCACTCACTGGGGTGTCCTTGTGGGGCCCAGACCTTCACAAATCTTACAAGGTAGCAGCATTTTGCTCAGCCTCACACAGACGTGGTCCCACAGTGCAGGGCCAGCTTTATTAACCCTGGCAGATGAGGGAGGCATGGGCTTTCCAAATGTCTTGACCCAAACGTGCTCCCTACCAGACAGGCACTTTGGGGCAAGAAACACATCTTCAAAGGTCCCAAAGCAAGCACAGGGTCTGAGAAGCAGCAAAATAAATTATGTCTTTCCATGCTGCACCACTGGGGATGTCTGCAGAGTGTGGCCACTGTGTCCTCCCAGTCACCCCACGGTCAGGCATCAGCAGGTCACACGCCACCAGTTAAAGCTGCTCTTCAGGGATCTTGCAAGTGGGGACGAGAGGCCAGAGGTCTGGTTCAAATCCCAGTAGCTCAAACAACAGCCAAGACTTCTCCACAGAAGTTACAAGCAAATGCTATGGCTGAAGACTCCTATCAATATGCTCCTCTCCCCAAATGCAAGCTGGAGGTCCTTCGGAAGTCCCAGCTAAGCCAAAGGTGCCCAGATGCCATGAAGGATTCTATCTTCTGCCCAAGGACTCCACATGACCTGGTGGGAAGAACTGGAGCTACCCAGCATGCTATCCGCTGCAGCTCATCCTGCTCCACAGCCTGGCTCCAGGCATCCAGTGGGACCCAGCAGGGGGATCAATGAGGGAACATCTGCTCCTTCTTTCTTCCCTTCTTGGACAGAATAGTCAAGTAACAGTTGAGGGGATGCTTTACACAAGGAAACCTCTATGCACAGAGCTCAGGAGGAGACCAAAACAAACAGCAGTGGATGCTGGCTCCTCCGGGTCCCACTTCACAACCAGAGCCTTGGGCTCTGCCATAGCCACAGTGCCCAACTGCTTCCCATTAAACATCCTCTGCTCCTCACACGGTCCCTGTAACCCAGGGGTTACTTTTGCTTGCTTGCTTAAGCACAGAAAGCTTCTCCTGGGTTGTCTGACACATAAGAGTGTTTCGGGAGCAGGGCAGGCAGGCGCCCTGTTACTTCACACAACACAATGGTCCCGTTTGAGAACACTGGCTTTCTCTAAACTGCTACCAGATGGTCACCTCCTGTTCCTGGGGAGGAAGGAGGGGGAGGCTGCAGGTCTCATCTTTCAAGAAGCCTTTGGAAACCCAACAAAGCATCACCCTTAAAGCTTCCCTGAGCCCTGTCACCAGGCAGCAGGATGCTCACAGCAGCTTTCTGAGCCAACTCTAGCACAAAGAGCATGTTTGCCCATGTCACTGCAAGGCCACCTGGCTTTGGCTTATCCAAACCTATTGCCCATGACAGCTTTGAATAGCTGCTGCCATCTGTAACAGAGGTGGATACATTTTAGAGGCTCAGGGACAGGTAGGATATTCTTTATGTATCTATGAGGTGTACTGAACCTAAAGGTCATGCAGCAGAAAGGGGAGTTGCAGCCCTGCTGCAGGATCAGAGGGGGCTGCCCTCTATCCCATCCTCAACAAGGTTACCCCAATTGCACCAAGCTCCTCAGTGAGGTTAAAACTAGGAGGTTGAGATGGGAAATTCACTGGGCCATGCAGGCAGCAAACAATGCCACACTCACCGGTGGGACTTTGCACTAACAGGTCCAAGGAATTCAGTTCCCCTCTTACACCTAGAGAAATGAAGGCAGGAAACTTTAAAATCACCTTTCTCAAGGCTACCAGTCACCCAGTGTGAGAGAGAAGTCAGCACTGCTGGGTCCCTTCCCTGCACTTGCACTAGGAGGTTTCTCACCTTTCTTTTAGTAATAAACCAGTCTGTTGCAATGCAAACATATCTCTGTGAATATGTATGCAACAAAAAACTGCTGTTGTGGTATGACTCACACCATCCTGGGTCAGGTTGTGAATGGCTTCTGCACAAATAAATCCTTTTTCTGACTTTGCAAACAGGACTCAAAAGAAGCTGCTGTGGATTGCACTGTGTGACACAAATTGTACACAGCTGATGGGCTGTCTGACATGTAAGAGTCTTACTGCTCTTACCCTCCTCCCAGAGGAGGGCCATGAAAATGATCAGGGGTTGGAGCACCTCTGCTACAAGGACAGGCTGCGGGAGCTGAGGCTGTTCAGCATGGAGAAGAGGAGGCTCTGGGGAGACCTAATCACAGCCTTCCAGTACCTGAAAGGGGCCTACAAGAAGGATGGAGAGAGACTGTTTACAAAGGCCTGCAGTGATAGGACGAGGGGCAACTAGAAAAGAGCAGATTTAGATCGGATGTTAGGAACAGGTTCTTTATTATGAGTGAACAGGCTGCCCAGGGAGGTGGTTTGGGCCCTGTGGTGGGTTGAGAGGCCGATCCTCCCACCACGGGCAAAATAAATGAGACTCAGACATACAGATTGCAAAAGTGGTGGAAAGTTTAAATGGAAAAGCAGTGAATTCTTTACAGAGAACCACAAGCACAGTGACAGAAGAGATCCCAAAGCACACCCAGAAGCATCCCAACACTTCCCTCTCCCCAGCTGAGGGTACACCCACAACCCCCAGGGCTCTTTCATCCCCCCCCTCCACTGTTAGGCTAATCTCAGCTGGCCAGATCTGAGATTGCCCTTCCCCCCGGCCTTGGGCCTAGCGGGCGCAGGAGGCCGCAAGATGGCTCCCCTCATTACCAGATAGCTGTGAGGGAAGAAAGAGGAAGTGCAGAAACCCTGCTGATGGTTTTATAGGGAGCAGCACATTATGGCATGAAACATGTAGCTTCCCGTGTCCACCCTCTGGGCTGGACCCTCAGGATACCACAGGTGTGGCTTGTGTGGTGGCACCAGGGGCAGCACCCAGCCTGAACCACCACAGGCCCCATCCCTGGAGGTATTCAAGGTGAGGCTCAGTAGGGCTCTGGGCAGCCTGATCTAGTTGAGGATCAGGCTTACACCTCCTTACTGCAGAGGGGGTTGGACTGGATGACCTTCAGAGGTCCCTTCCAACCCAGACCGTTCTATGATGGCTCTGGCAACATGCAGAGCCTGCCTAAATTCTACAAATGGTACCAAGTTATCGAGGAAATTTGGGGATAAATGCAAGTTCAGAGCGCTGACATTAACCAAAGCTTTCCAGGCAGCATTTCACTCCCAAGCAGCAAGCTAGAAAACATCCTGAGACTGATGCAGCAAACCCTGTATTTACCAGAAATGAACATGCACAAGCAAAGTCAAGACTAAGAATAGAAAAAAAACTAAAATCCATGCTCAGATTAATTAAAAATCCCAGCTTTTCAGGCCCTATAATGCAGTTCTAGAAAGGTTTTTAGCTCTGATTCTCCATTACACTTGGGTTTACATAACCATTAACTCTCAGCAAAATGCTTCCAGATCGGAGCAGTGTATTTTACACCCCTTATATTCATTTCATACTTATACAGAAAATGACACCAAATACAGGCCATCCAGCCCTGCAGATTGCATTACCCACTCTGCCACAGGCTCTCTGCAGCTTTTTTCTCCAGCCCATGCTCCAGTTTCCCTTCATAATTGGAAGAGAGAGGAGAGAAATAAATCTCTGCACTTCCCAGGGGACTGCAGATTTGGGGTTTGGTTCACTAATATTTCTAAAACACCTTAAAATTATTACCCAAAATGCAAAAGTATGATGCAGATGGTTTTGCAGACCCCACACTTCCCTGGTACTGCACTGGGTGAGGAAGCCAATCCCACGACTCCCAACACCCATGCAGGGGACATGGAGAGTGACTTGAGGTGGGTGACCAGCCCTGGTGGTGGGGACTGTGTGATTAAATCATTAAGTGATCAAGTCTTCACTTGAGAAGATGCTCTGATGGGTGGTATTGCAACACTGCTGGTTAAAAAGTTGCAGAAAAGGATAAACTGGTAAAAGTGGCTGAAGGAGGGGCCCCATTCAGGCTCCCAGTGCTTCCTGTTGATTGCTGGTGCCAGCACAGCCAGCTCTGCCATCTCTGTTGGAGGGGGCACCCAGCACTGCAATGCAAGCAGTTGTCCAAGTGTCCTGAAGGCTGACAGAGAACAGAACCTTCCCTTCTTTTCCTTGGAAATCTAAGTATGGTTCAAAAATGAAAATTCATCCTTTTCACATTTCCTCATACTGGTACTTCTAATCACCAAAGACTGAAGTCCCAACCCCTGTCCTCACCCCACTCCTTCCCTCTCAAACCAGTCCCACAGACCAGCATCAACATGATGCTGTATGCCCTTGTCCTCACCACTAACTCCTGCCATGACTCCCAGGACCAGGACAAGCTGGAGAGCACACAACTCACCAAGAACAAGGAGCCATACAATTCTGTGATGCTTACTCAGTCACCTCTGCTGCAGGGAGCATGGTGGCACAGCCTGATATGGTCATGACACAGCAATCCACAGGAGGCTGTCTGATGCTGGCAGTGCCTAAATGCAGGCAGCAGGTTCATACCCCACCTCAGCTTACCCTAACTTGGCTGCCAGCAACAGGGCATCTGCTGCAGCACTGGGAGGATGCAGGGGGAGAGACCATCCTGGCACCTATGATGTCTCACCTTGTGGCAAGCAAACTAGCCAGGGGTCTTGGATGGACCTTACAGCTGGGTCACTGATCCAAAGGCATCCCCAGGAGACCCAAGTGCTGAGCTCTGTCCAGCAACCTCACAAAAGCAATCAGGGTAAAAGCCTGAGTCAGTTTGAGTCACAGCCATCAGGAGATAAGAGCTCTCATTAATCTGAGGGAAGCTTTACAGAATAAGTTGAGGGTAACAATGAACTCCTTCACTTCCCATGGGGTACTCCTCACCAGCACCCTTTGTGCAGTAGGGAAGGGAGCAAGGAGGGCTCTCCTACACCAGCACAGCAGGTGGGTGAAAGCTCCTGATGCCTCCATGAGTGTAGCAGAGCAAGACAAGGACCAATACCCTGCTGGTATGAAATGAGAGGTGGCCAGGACACAATCCTAGCCCTGTGCTGAAGGGCATGCCAGTCCACTTCTGTCCCTGATGGCCCCTGACCCTCACCAAACAGACCCATCCCCATCAGGAACTGGACTCAGACCCACCGACTCATTTCACAGGCTTCAAACAAGCTTACCCAGAATCTAGGGTCACTTCATTTGGCTTGTTGCCTCCATCTCTAAAGACCAAGAAGATGACAGAGCTCACTGCAGTAGAAGGAGGGAGAGAGGCTGGAAAAGGGAAAGAGCCTGAGTAATGGTCTACAGAAAGACACTGCTTTAAATAACAAGGATCACATTGAGAAACTTGAATATCTGGAGTGATTATGGGCTCTGAAGCCTCCATTATTGTCTTTGGATTTATGACAAGTCCCAGTCCAGTCTCTTGTGGCTGCTGTCTGGGTCCTGGCTCCTGAGAAAACGAGCTGAGCAGTTCCTGCAAGAGGAGGCTGCAGAACAGAAACCAAACTAGCACCGAGACTGTGCGGCCACAGGACACCCAGAGGTGCCTGCACTCTCACTTAGCAGCAAGTTTGCTGGCACATATTGGCCAAGAGATGTAGACGTGGTCACTCCAATTTATTAGGCATGATTCAACATGTTCTAGAGGTGCCTCCCACTCACACCATTAACATAAACCACCAAGAGACAATGAGCTAAGAGTAAAGCATGAGAGTGATCATATTTTATGTTAGCCTCTTCCTAAGAGAAAGATGCCACCGAGATCCCAGAGACTGATGAGTCCTTGGAAAATGGATGGTGCACATCTTCCAAAACCCTGACACACATCCAGGCACCAGCAGTACACTTGCACAGTCAAAAGAGCTGCCCTGGCCCTGGCATAGAGACTCATCCTTTCTCTGTCCCTTCCCCCCCAGCCAATTCTGAAAGGTTTCTTCATGATTAGTGCAACACTGCTCACTTTGCCCAGGATTGATCTATAATGGACAGCAAGAGCTCACCCATGCCAGCCAACACTGGAAACCCTCCCTGCTGACGCAGAGCCAAGGACACTCTGCTCCGTGCTGCAGTGGTTGCCCGTCCCCAAGGACACACACAGAGCCCAGCCCTCCTTGCAGAAGATGACTACAAACAAGGACCTTTGAGTGATCCTACATCCTAACTGGGGCCACAGGCTATCTCCAGAGCCCAGCTCTCGTGGGTGAAGAGATCCATGTCCTGTGCTTCCATTTCCTACTCCTTCACAACCTTTTTATTCCCAAGGAACTAAATATACAAAGGGAAAAAAAGGAACCTAGAATGGCAGGTCTCCACTGCTGTAACCAGGCAGATGCAATTCTTCCACTCTGCTCATGAAAACCCAGTTCTGCAGGGCAAGATACCACTTCTGCTGGGGAAAACACAACTCCTCTCTTCCCACAGACACCTTCCCCCAGCTCCTGCCTTTCTTACCACATGCTGATTGGCAGGAAACTCTCATCCACCCCATCCTTTTGTATCAGATTTAGAATCATAGAAAGGAAGAGAGGAAAAAGAGGATAAATTCCGAAGCACCTGTGGAGGAGATCAGAGACAATTTGCGGTCTTGGAGCAGCAAGCTACATCCATCAGCTGGGTAGGCTCTACCTAGGCTGGGCTGGCGATGAAGAGTACCGAAAGAGACTAATCACAGTTGTGGAGCCAGCCCAGGAAATCAAACAGGATTTGCTTCAGTCCTAGGGTTGAGATGATCCAAGATATAATCTGAAAGACCTTTCTGCATTTCCTTTTCCAGGCACTAAACCTTCACACAGTTGGGTCAGTGAGTCACAGACCCAGACTCCCAGCCCACTCCCATGCACGTAAGCCAGGTGAGCACTCAACCTGCAAACCCTTAGGCAGGGCTTACAGAAGACACCCTCAACCCAGGTGAGATGCTTCCACAAACATGGAGCACCTCCTTTCCCTTTTCATAGTGGCTCTTCACTGTGTTGAAGTAAAGCAACATTGCCTACATAACATAGTGACCATCCCTCTGGCATGATCCTGCTAATATTAGCAGCAGGGTTGAGTCCCAGCATCTGCAGCATGCAGGCAGCAGCTGCTCCCCATGGCAGCAGACACAGCAAAATCAAGCTGCCTGGGAGATGCACCAAGGCCATGTGTCCCAGAGACATCCTAGGCATTTGCTTGAGAAAATGTTAAAGATGTCCAAAGCAGGATCACCTAAAGCAGGGTCACGCAGGAATGCATCCAGACAGGTCTTGAACTCCACAAGTCAGGAGCTCCTTGAGACAAAGTCTGTGGCTGACATAGCAGAAATACTCTGCACAGGACAGTACAAGAGGTATATGTCTGCAGGGAAAGCATTCAGTAGTGAGAAAGAAAATAGAAGTAGCATGACCAGAGAAGCTTTCCTGGAAGCACTGACATGTCCTGGCAGGGCTGGAGGCTCCCTGCCTGCAGTACCCAGCTCCATGCAGCACACAACAGCTCAGACTGCAGCAGTGCTGAGGCTCACCTGCCAGTGAACACCTGCTCCCCAAGGGAGTTGGGCTATGGGGAATGGATAAATCAGGGCTTAAGAACCATCAAAGGCTGCCTCGTGGTTTCTGCCAGAGAAAGCTGCAAGCCTGCATGTCCCCCCACAAGCTCTACCACACCATCTTGCCACTCCATGCACTTATCTGGACATCATACTGAATCCCACCACACCACCCTGCTGCTCCATGCACTTATCTGGACATCACACTGAATCCCACCACACCACCCTGCTGCTCCACACACTTCCAGCCCCACGCACCTTTCACCATCATTCACAGCTTGCATCCACTGTGACGTTTTGTGTTTCAACATTAGGAGGAAATGAAGCTGGTGTTGACTGACAGCATTGGCAAAGAGCACTCAGCATCACTGCTGCCAACTTGCCACCAGTGACTGCCAGAAAAAATGCACCTCAGTTACTGCCAGGACTGTGCTCAGCAGCAACCACATCCCACCAGGATCCCACCTTCCACCAGATCAGGTTGCCCAAAGCCCCATCCAGCCTGGCCCTGAACACTTCCAAGGAGGGGACATCCACAGTATCTCTGGGCAGCCCATGCCACTGTCTCACCACTCTCAGAATAAAAAACTTCTTCTTAATACTAATCTAAATCCAGCCTCTTCTAGTTTAAAACTGTTAACCCTGTTATCCTATCACTACACTCCCTGACAGAAAGTCTGTCCCACTCTTTCCTGTAGGCCCCTTTAAGTACTGAAAAGCCACAAGAGAGTCTCCCCAGAACCTTCTCTTCTCCAGGCTGAACAACCCCAATTTTCAGCCTGTCCTCATGGGATAGGTGTTCTAGCCCTCAGATCACCTTCATGTTTCTAAGTGGAATTATCTTTGGGTATCTTTACAACCAGCCAAAGTTGTGAGCGTAAGCACCCACACCTCTCTCTGCAGTCAAATATCACAGACACCCACACTCCCAGATCACCCAACCTGAGAGGATCAAGATGGTTTGGGGTTTACACAACATTAACACACTGCACATGCCTCCCACTACCTGGGTTGATTTAATGCTACATGTTCCCTTCCCTGCCACTCAGCAGTCCCTGTCTGAGGCTCCAAGGAGCTGAGTGACCCAAAGCCCCTCTGAGCCAGAGGTGAGTTTGGGAAGCGCTGCTGCAACCTCAGCTGAACCAGCCACACTTCCAAAAACCTGCCAAAATCTATAAACCCAGGGGCAGAAGTATTATGCTCTGTAAATCCTGGCAAACCGCAGACCTAATAACACTCTCCCCCAGAAGAGACAAAGGAGCTCTTGCCAATCAAATTAACATGACTGATGCCCTCCCTGCAGGACCCACTGGCTTGGGTGCATGGTGATCACACATACTGCTGCTCGGGTGCAACCAGTCCTCATTGCATCACCAGGCACAAGAAGGCATGCTGCTGTGCTGTCTGTCCCTTTCATATGTTGCTCTGATTTCAAAACTAACCTGGAATTAAGTATCTCATACTCCTTCTCCCTCCCAAAGGGCCCTTGCATCTCCTTGGGCTCAGAGAGCCTGGCAGCCACTCCCTGTCTTCTGGAACCTGGCAAGTACAAGAACCCTGTCAACCCTACACCAGGGAGGGATGCTACAAGGCAAGCAGGCAGGGACAACCAGGGTGAAGGCAGGAACAACCAGGGTGATTCGGGAGGGCAGGCAGCGTGTAACCAGCAAGAACAAAGAGGGCTCTGGCTGCTGGGTGATCTGGTGTTTCTGCTCCGTGGTATTTTGGGCTGATCTTTCCTGCTTGGCCGTGGGCTGCCCGGAGCTGAGATACCCACCCAGCAGACACAAACACTGCATCTCCTGCCCTACAGGCCAGAAATTAATTGCCTTGTTCTTGGGAAGCTGCTGTGCTACTCAGAAAACTAATTAAATTGTGAAACAGTAGCCCGGGTCCCTGCTCAAGGGGAAGGCCAAAGCTTTTGGCTCTGATGCACAGAGCTTTCCCCTGCCTCTCCCTCTGCACAGGCAGGAACTATAAAGTGTTCCATGGACTGACAAAATAAATCGCACTGCAGAGCGGCTCAGTGCCACCAAGGAGCACACAGAGCCCGAACAAGCGGCCCTGAGGCTCACAGCAGAGTCTTTATCATACCCAAGTAGGGAATTACTCATTCTTCAGAGATTTAAATGCAATCAGGGCAGGCGAGAGGGAAGGCTGTAATTACATCAGAGCTCGGAGCCCTGCGGTGGGAAGCTCACAAGTTCCCAAAGGACAGTTACAAAGACGCCGTTGAACCCCGAGTGCCAAACCGATGGTGTATTTGGGTTGCCCTCTGTCTCCCCACACTTCTTAGACCACAGGGACATGACTTCCTTCAATTTCACACTTAGCCTTCCACTCCCGACTTTAGCTGAAAAAAAGCCCAGGGGATGGAAAAAGAGGACATGAATGTGGCTAAACCTCAAGACAAGGCCTGCAGGGACCCCAGTTCTGCCACCCGTTTCCTGCCTGACCTGGAAGAGGAACCCTTGTGCTCTCAGCTTCCTCAGCTTCCCAGCAGGAAAAACACCACCAGCTCCTTCCCGAAGGCAAGGCTGGGTTCACCAGGAGGCGGTGAAGTCCTCTCAGCCTATAGCTAGACGCGCACAGCCCCTGGATAAGCTTTCACCGCGGCCCCCAGATCTCCACTATTTCTTGGTTGTTTTTTCTAGAAACCGCTGCACGAAGCTCAGTTTGGGTCGCTGCCAGGATGCGAGAGTGCGTAGGGACGGAGCTGCTCTTCCAAACTCCGGCTCCGTAAGATGAGCTCTCCTGAGCTGATCTCTCAACGTTTGCTTCAGACAAACCCCTCCACCCTTCTTCTGCCCATCTCCAACTCTCGTCTGGCAGCAGCACGCTTCTCCACTAGCTTGTTTTCTTGCCTGAAAAAGCCAGCACACGGGGCAAGAGCTGCAGATGCCCGAGGAGAAGACATCCCAGTCCTAACACCAAGGGGACTGAAGGAGATCCTCCATCGGAGAGCAAAGCAAAGCTGTCGGGCAGCTGGAGCTCTGCCATGGGACAACTGCAAAGCTTCCCAGGGTGGGCAGATCCCACTATGGGCATATAGGAAACTTAGGTTCATTATCCACCGCCCAGCTACTCCAGGGCTGTGTTTGCGTCCAAAATCTGGGAGCCGACAGAAAGGAGTGGTGTTTCACAGACTTTCAATCATGTCAGGCTGAGTTTGCAGCTCAAAGTCTACAAAAACCAACTCGGAAAGGCAGGAAAGGAAAAAAAAATCCCGCAGGATCCTGCCTTAGCATATAAAACCCGCCGCAACGCTGCTCCGAACAAAAGCCGCGGCACCGATACCCCCGGCCCCGGAGCTGCGCTGGCTGCCAGGGGATGCGGGCTGGCCCCCGCCGCCCTTGGGCCCCCGCTCCTCACAGCCTACTCGGGGAGGGTTACCCGCAGCGAAGCCCCGTCAGAAGCCGGGTCCACCTCCTGGGCACCGCCGGGGAGAAGCGGAAGGCAGCCGGGCTCCCGGGGAGTGCTCAACCCTACTCCGCCACAGCCCCCAGACCAGCGCGGTGCCTGCGAGAGGCGCGGGTGGCTCCGCGCTGCCCGGCCACAACTTCTTCCCCGCTTCTTCCTCAGTTTAGCCCAAACAGCAGCGGCAGCTCCCACACACAGCTCGGGGTTTAACACACACTCACTCACGCCCGCCGCAATCCCCAGGGCGACCTACCTTCGAAGTCGGAGATGATGCCCTCCAGGTGGGCGTTGACGGCCGGGTCGGCCATGGCGGGGCGCAGGGCGCTGCCCCCCGGCTCTGCGAGCCGCGGGCGGGCGGGTTCGAGCAGCAGCAGCCGCCGCCGCCTGCGGCCGAATGAATGGCGGAGGGCGAACGGCTGCGGCCGCCCCCCGCTCCGGCGGGCAGCCTGCCATGCCGCCCGGCCCGGCCCAGCCCGGCCCAGCCCAGCCCGACCCGGCTCGGCCCGGCCCCCTCGCCGCGCACTGGCTGCTCCCCACGCCCGTCACACGCCGCCCCGGCCCCTCGGTGGAGCGGCGGGCGGGGACCCCCGCACCTCTCCCCCGGTGGGTTGGTGAGTGGAAGGGGCACCCGCGGGGGAGTCGGGCACTGCCCCCGCCCCGGGATACACAGCATCTCGCGGACATGCCGCATCCCCCCGGCCCAGGAAAGAGCTCAAAGTAGGGGCTGGACGCCGCTGTCGGCTATCTGCTCCCGGTCAGCCCCAAGCCCGCGGTCAGAGGGTGATGACCAACCCATGGGTGCCCACGAGATGGATGGCACCGTTACACCACTGATGTTCTCGAGCACCCATATCCCATCCAATTCCCGATGTGCCCTTGTTTGGACACACTGCTGGTTTTGTCATTTCTCAAAATACAACTGGAGCACTAGCAGAGCTGGCCCAGCACTACCAAACCCAAGCCACCAAAGCAGCAGAGACAGCTGTAAAACCCGCTCCAAAGCCAAGCACACAGCTGGGCACACCTGCACTGAGCCCCATGCTGCCACAGCTCACTCCTCTCCAGACAGAGCCAGCAACACCAGTGCCAGCTTTGGGCATTAACACTAGCCCCATCCATGGCTGCCTCCCTGCCACTTCTCACACCCACTCCCTTTGTGCATCTTTCTGCTCCTTATCTGATGTTTCTCCCTTCCCGTATTGATTCAGATCCTGCCCTCCTGACCCCCCTTTTATCCTCCCCACCCTGTATTTTATTAGCATCATTTAAAAGTGATGATACCCACTGAAACGTGTCCAGGCACATCAACAGGAAAAGGAGAATTACTGGGCTGGGTTTTTGTCCACTTTGGGTGAACCATAAAGAAAAATTATGCAGAACAGTAGCACTGTTAGTGCCTGGTGCTGCAGAAAGCACATGCTTCATCACTTCTGTCACATGTAATTTTACACTTCCAAAGTCTGCAGACACCACAGACTGCCCAAGAGTGTGTGTGAACCAGAAAATGAAACCAACAGCACCAGCTATTTGTTAATAGCTTGAGGTTTTAATCCAAGGAAAGGCATTATTTTAAAACATGAGAACTACTTAAATAATCTTGAGAACATCCCTTTAAAATGGAAGTATGTTATTTTAAGGTATACAGTGGTTTTCCTCCCCTTCTGCAGAGACCATTGTTCATCTCTTTCATTTCTTGCACTGCCAGTGACATCAGAAACCAACACACCACAACAGAGCACAGGAAGAGGCTTCACATCGCTCTGCCATTGCAGCACACAGATGCAAATGCCTCCCCATGCCACACACCATCCATAAAGCCACAGCTGCCCATCTCCCCAGCAGCCCCACTCCTGAACACCACTACCTGTCCCTGATGCTTTAGAGGAGAGCAGGAGTGAACATGGACCCACAGCTCAGTGCCCAGTGTCATGTCCCTGCTTTCCCCACATCCACACACGCTCTGCAGGGAGCAGTGCCACACTGCATAGAGGCACACACTGTTTGACCTGCACTGCTGGCATCAATTTTCCAAATAAAGTGGCTTTATTTTTCAAGTCTGCTCAAGTGGTCAGAGGCAGATCACGCCCACAATCCATTTCAAGTAGGCAAAACCATAGCTGTCAATAATTAACCTCAGTTATTGAGTGAGGAAAAAAAGATACTTGGTTAAAAACTGCAGAACCTAGATCAGTCTTTTGTGAAGGCCGTTAAGCATCAGAACTCCCTGGTACATTGTCATTGCAAGGTTGTAGAGTGAGTTTAAAGAGGGGGAAAAAATGAACCAAGCAAGACAAAACAAAAATCAGCATCACAAAAAAACCACCACAACTTAAACAACATTTAAGTGTGGGGAAGAACTGAGCACATTTTTTTTTGGTGTTCAGTCTGCCCTCTTGCACACCCCATAAGATTCAGAATCAGGCTCACTGCTTAGAGTTTGTTGGCACTTCCTGAACTAAGTCACATGGGGATCACTGAGGCACTGTGATGGGGACTCTGCTTTTGAGGTCAACCAGAGGCAAAAAGAAGTAAACCACCAGGAAAAAAAACCAAAACTGTTTGATGGGCTGTGAATAGTGAGTGTCATGAGCTGGGCTCATGAAACTGGTGAGGAAGCTCAAAGTATTTTAGCACAAGAGTTAGAGGCAGTTTGGTTCAGTCCCAGTTCCTTGGCTCACTCTGCATTTCCTAAGAAAGATGATGTTATCATCCTGGATCTAATAAAGGCTTAGCAAATCAACAGGCCTAGAGGAGAGCTCCAAGAAGTGTGAAATAAAATATCCGGACTGTAAGTAGGAGTTCATTTTCATTAAAACCAGGTGGCTAATATTGCACCCATGTGCACCTAAGGCACTGAGAAAGGCAGAGGAAGATGGAAAACTACATCTACTAAAGAGTAGCAAGAATATCCAGAGCTCTAATAGTAAATATTTAAAGCAGGAAGGTATGTAAACAACTTGCTTCACAGCAAGTAACCCAAGTGCCTGCTAGCAGAGGAGGAGAGCAAGCTTTCCTCTAGGGAGATAAGCCCATCCTTCTCTCTCCTGGAGACTTTCTTGCACCTTTATCTGATTTAGCCATGGTCAAACACATGGCTTTACAAGGGTGTAAGACCACAAACATCTTTTACTTGTCCAGTCTGCATGAAATAACCATTTCATCTCATTTTCTACCTGCATCCTGAACCCAAAAGCTTGTGTTTAGCTAACTGCTCAAGAAAGACAGCAACCTTGGGAAACTGAGCACCCATCCCAGTGGGATGCAGAATCTACCTGGAATTGGTTTCTGGGGCTCCCTGTCAGCATAGCACAAGCATGCATTATACTACTCATCCAAATACAGTTTCAGCACAGGCCCTGCTTCACTCTTGTCTGGTAGATCGAGGAGATTAAGGACCCTGAGCATCCCACACTGGTCTTGTCAACTACATTCCCTTTGATAAACTAATGTATGGTTTAGTTGATTAGGTGGTGTTGGGTGATAGGTTGGACATGACAATCTTGAAGGTCTCTTCCAGCCCAGTTTATTCTATTCTATTCTAATCTGGTTCTGCTCCTCTGTCCTTCATGTCAGGTGTTTTTTTCAGTCCCTTACTTGGCTCTCCTGCTCCTTTCTCCCAACAATTCACAAGTGTTTCTTTTTATTTAACAGAGAGAACTCACTTTTCAAAAGAAAAGAGAGCAGATCTCATCTCTGCTGCTGCTCCCCTTGCTTACATAGCCAAGGGTCTCACTGTTTTTATTGTATCAGCGGACTCACCTTGAGCTCCTGGTCAGGGAGACCTTGAGGATACTTCACGCAGCAACTGCTGCCTGAGGCACAAGCCCGTTTCTGCAAACTGCTGGCTACAGGAGGGATCTAGGATAATGCCTTTCCCTGCTACAATGGAAACATTTCTTGTCTGCTTACTAACCCAGGCCACCAAGTGCACTGACTGCCCAGCCCTTTTTCCTTCATCATGCACTTCAGATGAGCAATAGACTTCCTGCAAAGTTGTTTTGTTGGCCTAGAAGTGATTTCCTGCCCTCAAACAGACAGTCTGGAAAATGTGCTGATCACTTAGTTGTAGATACCAAGCAAAAACTAGATCAATGCCACGATAGCTGGCAGACACAAGAAACCCTGAGTCTTGTTCCCTGGGTACCTTACCCCTGGGCTCTCCTGATCTCCAGATCACAGCCAGACCTCCTTCAGAAGCAGCTAGTGCTGGATTCTGCCTCTGTCCTGACATAGGTGTGGAGCAGATCTAGAAAATCACTTCCATGAGAAAAAACCCCAAGGAGATTTTAAGTATCAGTGTTAGAAGATCCCTTATCAAGACAGGCTAAGGCAGAAAAGGGACTTTCCTATCTACATGCATTTTAAACAGCACAGTGCAGTTTCCCTGCAAGCTGCTAAGAATGCAGTTTTTCAGGCAGACTTTCTTCCTCCCACAAGTCAAGGGTTTTTCTGAACCCATGCAGCTCTTATCGGTCTCATGATCTGCTGCAGTCATGAGCGTCAGATTTGGTTCGAGGAGGTGGCATGAGTCATTGGTGCTGCCTGAATCTTCAATCATCTTGTACACAAAAGCAGGTAATTCACCCACACCTTCCCTTTCCTCATCCTATTTTAATTAGAAAAAAACCCCACAACTCTTTATTGATCCTGACCTCTTCTATAAAATGCTTTTGAGACAGCCTGCTCAAAAGTACTATGTAAGAGCAGCTAAGTATTATTATTAACCACCTAATGTTTCTATTGAGGGTCCAAATCTCTTTTCCTGCTGAAACACCCTTCTTAGCCTTTCCAGGTTGTAGTGTGTAGATGGGGGCTCTTGCACCATTCAACACCAACTCCCAGCATCTGCAGTGGTCCAGCACTCCCCAGGGCATCTCCTCAAGCCGAGGCACCGGGCAGCACTGGCTGCACCATCCCCTTGGCTGTTGTTGGACAGGCAGCACCAGTGCAGGGTAACAGCCAGAGCCAGATGTATAACGACCCAGACAGGGCAGATTTTGAAGGTGAAGGAATAGTGAGTCACATCTTTCTAAGCCAAAAAGACTGTTGCAATTACCTTCCCTTTCCACTCCTCTGCTCCCTGCACCTCCTCAGTTCTTGTGCTTCTGCCCAAAAAAACATTTCTGTTTCTGAATCCACCAGGAAGAGGTGGAGTGATCTCAGGTGGGGAAACAGGGGCATGTAACAGCCATCTCTCAGAAATGGGGGCCTGGCATATAATACAACCAGACCTGGCTGTGATGGTGAGCAGTGCCAAATCCAGCTCCTTGGGAAGTGCCAGTGGTACTGGCTGAGAAGGAGAGGGGGAGACTCTGGAAGGAAAACCAGAGCCGCAGTTCCCACCACCTCCACCCATGCTTTCATGAAGGTGACAGCATGAATCCAGCCCCGCTGATTACGCAGGAACTGTCACGAAGAAAGGTTCTTTCCCAAGGCTTCAGGCTCTTCCTGCTTCCAAAGGAGTAGGAAATAGAGTGAGGACAGCCACACTTCAGTGCCAGTCACACTTCCCTTCGCAAGGAAGCCAACATCATGGGAAAAGTTTAACAAATCAAACCAGGGTTGCTGATGAAGATTTCTGGGCAATTAATTGAGTTTCTTAATGAAGGAAGCATGGGCAGATCTCAGCCCTTAGTGCCATGGAGCTTCACAACCCCTGTTACAGATAGGGCCAGGGTACTGCACAGAAAGGGTCAGGTGACTTTGAAGATAACAGAGATTAAAACCTGGAAGAACAATGGAGGGTCAATAACTAAAGATCTTTTAGTAAAGTTTTTGCTCATGAAAAGTGCATCAGCACCGAAGACCTTACTGCACTGGGGGGTCCCAATGTGACCACAAGCCACCAATGCCATGCAGTTAAAGCAAATGCACTCCTAAAATGTAGTAAATGAGACACTTTCAGCAGCAAAGCAGAAATCATTAGGGCTCCATCTGCAGTCATCCTGGCTACCCAGCACCAGTAAAAGTAAGCAGAAATGAAGGTGAAAAGGGGATGGGACTGCAAGAAGCATCACACGCAGATGCACCACAGGGGAGAGAGCTGCTGCAAGCAAAGATCACCGTTGCCAAGGGAACAAAAAAAGCCCCAATCCAAACCCAAACATGGTTATGGTACAACCAGGCCAATAAGAGCTGGAAATGAGAAGATCTTAACAGCTAGTGATGGGAGATACAAAGGGACTGCTGTGAAATCAAGGGGGCAAAAAGCCAAACAGGTTTCAATGTGGGGCACAGCTGCTCACAGGAAATACAGTGTGACATGGGGAAGATGGTCCCCAAGCCTACACCCAAGATATTCACTGCAGAAATTGGGGAAACAGCAGACCTGATGTTCTGGGCCAGCCCTGGAGCTGAGACAGCCCATCAGAGCCAGGCAGATGGAGGAAAAATCACAGACACAAGGTCCCTGCAGCCTCTTCTCCCCATCTCCAGCAAGCAGACAGCTGTGAAGATCAAGGTTTAACTTCATCTTAGGTATAACTCTAAGTTAGCATGCAGAGTGAGTACTGGCTTACCCCTGAGCAGGACAAGGGAATGTAGTGCATCTGGTTGCACTGATCAGGGCCAGGGAAGGACCAGCATCCATCCTCTCACCCTGCTAATCTGAAAACAGAGCTGAGTCTTTTCTATGCCCCACATGTGCATATTCTTGATAGTCTCCTCTGCCTCCATGGGGACCAATGAAGTCACCCTGAATTTACACCAGTGCTAAGGTGGGTTTCAGACCAGGCACCTGGTCCCATTGCCTGCCAGAGGGAAGGGTGCTGCAGGTGAGCACCCTCTATGTGTGGATCTAGCAGCACATAGCTGGGTTGTGAGGGCACAGCTCTGCCCCCACCAACACCCTTCTGTGCACTCTGAGCCTCATCAGCCCAAGAATTTTGCCCATTTACCTGGTGATCTGTGTGCATGGGACGAATTTGCTGCTGGCCCCAGAGACCTCACGCCAGTGCTGGAGCCCAGCTTGAAGCATTTCACACCAAGCCAGCAATTCCGGCAATTGTGCATGCGGAGAGCCTGGAAAGGGAAACACTGTCCCCAGCCTGGGCCAGGCACACCATCCCAGCCCCAGCCAAGCATACAGCCAGCTGCCCCAGTGTTCCCAGTGGGGCTGTGGGGATCCCTACTGCACTGGTGGTGCGGGCTGGCAGCCCCCATGCCTGGGAAGGGAAAGGAAGCTCAACTCCCTGGTGTTGATTAAACGGTGGGGGATGCTTGCAGGGGAAGGAAGTGGAAAGAGGATCAGGAACTGCATCTGCCTGAACCTCATGCAGTTAAAACAAACTTGGTCTCATGCCCTTGTTCTTCTCATTTATTTTCAGGTCAGACTTTCCTAAGAAACTGGGAGGTGCAGTTTAGTTTCTGAGCAGAAAACTGACTTAATTACTTCAATTATTAAAAAAAAATATAATTAATTACTGCATTTTAATATTAAGACCAAATAGGGAGAAAAGAAAAGAAAACAAAACACCACAACAAAACCAACCCAGCACTGCATGACAGCACAGATGTTTTAATAGAGATGAGAGGCTTCAGAACCCTTGCTCATCCTCTAATGAGTTTAACACACACACGGCACGGCACGTTCCCATCGCAGAGCCTTCCCGTGCAGCTGAGGATCCATCCCACTCCAGGAGAAACTGTAGTGCCTGCACCTCAAGGTAGGGAAGACATACCACCCCCTACCACCACCCCCATTTCCACCATATACTTGCTCATGGTAGTTGCAGGGAGAAAAAGGGGAAGCAAGGGTCAGCCAGAACACTGAAGCCCTCACAAGGAGGCTGCAAACTTCCCAGCAGTCCCTAATCAGGCACAATTTGCAGGAACACAGAAACTGGCAGCGCTTCGTGCATGCACTCTGCTTCCAGATGTGCATGGCTCATTTTCACGTGGTGTCCAAGGCAGGGCTGGAAACTCCATCCCTGCACAACAAGGGGAGGAGGCAGGCCCAGCGTGAGCTCTCCATACCGAGCCCACCTCCCCAGAAGTGTCATGGGTGCAAATTCCACTCCACCCCAGCTCCCCATGAGCATCCCAACTGCTTTGGGCACTGTCCCTCACACCTCTGGTGCTCACCATCTATATTCCATCACACAGGGCCACTGGACCCCTATGGGACATTCCTGTCCCCACTGCAGAGCAGGGTGTGAGCTGGGAAAGCCGCTTTTACAGCCACCACGTCTGCTGCTCTCTCAGCTGACCGCTGATGACCTTTTCAACCCAAAACTTTCCAGTCATAAATATACCAGTTTATGGCACAAAACTTGCTTTTCTTATACTTCTTCCCTGCTTCTCCAAAAGCCATTTCCAGCAGCTCGAGCTCCCTGCACCAGCCCCCAGTTGTTTCTCCCTGCTCCTCCAAGATATTTCAGGCATGCAACAAAATCTGCTGCAGCACAAAGACCCTAAAACTCCCTGCAAAGACTCAGGAAGCACCATGAGCTGTAGGTCAGGCCTTGGGAGCAGCGTACCTCCTGATCTCCCTGGTTACCATCAAAGGCTTTATTATTATTATTCCTTTTTGACATAAACCAGTTTGATAAGAACAATTCCCAGATGGAGCCGCAGCCCCACACCCACTCTGCTTCCTCCGGGCAGCGTGGACACAGCGCAGGAGCTCAGCGCACGGCGGGAGGAGGACGCAAGGGGAGAAGGAAAGGAAGGAGAGGAAGAATGAACACATTTTTCCTTTCCTCTTAAAGGCTTTGGCAAATGCCAGCAAAACCACCAGCAAGGATGCTGAGGTGTGGCTGTCAGCATCTGCCCAGCACCAAGCACCACTGGTGTCTTCTTCTTAGCTCCAGCTCTATCACACAGCAATGGGAAAAGTATACAAGTGGGCAGGCATCTCTGCCAAAATCCATGTGCTGTGTGCTCCTATCTCCACGTGGATGGGAATTTGGGTGCCCCTGTCATCACCCAGACAGGCAGAACCATGTCTTCAGCTCCACTGCCTGCATTGCTGCTGCCCAGGAGAGTTTGGCAGGTCCAATGTTGGCATACAAAAACCATTAGGCAGGATCAGTACCATTAAACTCCTGGGCTGAGGGAGTGCAAATCAGAAAGAGATGGGCCAGCCTAGACCCAAGGAGGCACCAGCTGCCTTCAGCAAAGGGCAGGTCTGCCTTGGCTTTTACATCTCATGAAATTATCCTCTTGAAAAGTGAATTACAACTCTCTCATGCTCACACCAACGACACAACCAATCCCCCACTAACTGGACCCCAGCATAATCAGGCATGTTCTCCAGCTGCTGGGCAGCACTAAAGCAGCAACCTCAAGCCATCTGTTCAAGAAGTCTGCCCCAAACACAGGAGGCAACCCAGGCACCCAGACTCCAGTCACCTCTTCTGCTGGAAAAAGCAGGGCAGGATAATGCCCTCACTAACTAGATCTCCCCTCAGCACCTCAGACTTTGCTTCCCTCCCCTCTGCCATCTCTCAAACACCCAGCACTGCCAACAGAGACTCAACCTGTTCTACAGATGTAGAAGTTGCACAGCTCATCTAAAAATCTGGATTGAAAAAAATCCAACTGGGTTGGAAGCTTCTGGGAGAATTTCCTTTGATTTCTTCTCCTTTTCAGATGCTCACTTCTTCTGCCTGCCCCAGCTCTTGCCATACACAGCCCTGTGCCTGCAGGGCACTTGTTTCTGCTCAGATTAAATGATTACTGCAGGAGGGACCTGCTGCTGTCACCACCACTCTGTCTGCTAGAAAAGACTGTCAACACTAAGCCTCAACCAGATCAGGACAACACTTGGGCTTCCCCCATCCACTCTTGCCCCAGTGCAGCTTTCCAAGAGCCATCTCTCAGCACAAAGCCGCAGCCAGCACACGTGGCTGGGGGATGCTGGGGATTGCAGCCTGCAGAAACAAAAGAGGATAAAAAAAAAATTAAATAGCTGGGAGATGTGCTGCAAGCAGGCCAAAAGTAGAGGCCATCCAGTGTTTGCCCTAAATGGGAAAGGGGCCTGTGAGCAAGCTGGGGGCAGAGCACCAGTCACGGAGAGAGACGGCACCAAGCCAGGCAGAGAGAAGGTTGCCAGCAAGCTGTATGAGGGGGAGAGAGGCTCTGCTCTGGCAATCCTCCCAACAAACAGGGCAGGAGAACTCTGGAGATGGGCTGAGTTTGGGGGTCCCTGAATAGGGTGAAACTCAGAGACACTCCAGCAGCATCTGCCCTGCCATCAGCTGTGAAACACAGCCCTGCCCTGGGTGGCTGTACAAAGCATCTTGCTGAAGGCTGCCGGGTCTGATGCTTTGGTTTCTAAATGAGGATAGCAGAATCCAAATGTCCTGAATGAACTGAGCTGGAGTTGCTCCCTCCCAGTGACAAGCAGGGCTGGACGCTCTCTCCCCATACGCAGCCTGTCCTCTGTTTTCATCCATAAACCCTGTGGCCAAGCCCAGCAGGGAAAGGGCAACAGGGAAATTCCCCTTAGACAAAAGGTGGCTGCTGCCATTGCACCAAGTCATTCTGTGACCAGAAATTCATACAAAGCTCTCTTGTCATTGTCTCTTCTGTCATCTCCAGACCCCAGGGCAGCTGTCTCCACTTGCCACCCCAACCATACACTCCACTCTGGTGAGCTCAGCCTTCCCATGCTGGCTTTTTATTAATTCTTGATCTTACTTTGCAGTGCCCATAATAACCACACCAGGTCAGGGAGTATTGGACTAGATGTTCCACCAACAGAATTAAACTGCCCTTGTTTAGCAGAAGTTAAAATAAGGTAGAAACAAAATCTGAAATGTTTTCCCTTATAAAGGAAAGTGCTGGGTGCAGTAAGCATCAGCCCTTCTCATTCAGCAGGGACTGGCAGTGTCTATGAGCTCTGGGGATATTGTTATTCCCAGACAAGTAATCACAGGGCAAACCAACACAGCCATGTTTATGTTATCACAAGAGAATAAACTGCCAGACCTGAGCTCTGTCTTTCCATTCCTTGCTCCTCCCCCTGAACCCCTCTGGAAGAATCCCTCTGCAGCACGGTACCGCCAGTTTGGACAGTTTAACGACCAGAAGATGTTCCTGAGAGTTAAATAAAACTGTCCTGCTGCCTTGATCCAGTGCCTGCATCCCTGGGGAGTGCTCCTCTGCAGAAACATGTGCTTTGACACACCAGCAACACCCTCTTACAAGAAGGAGGACCCTTAATCACTCTACAGATGCATGCTGCCGCCACCAGCTCTGGCTCTCTGGTCAAAGATCTGCACATCCCCTGCCAGGGGCATCTCAGCTGCAGTTCCTGCTCCACTTCAGTAGCTGGTTTCCAAACAAGCCTTCTCAACAGCGCTTGTGTGTAACTTGCTGCCTGCCAGCTGGAGGGTGGACAGCTATTTCATACACTGCAGAGAAGGGCTAGCAGTCCAGAGCAGCGCTGTCTGCTTGCTTGGAGCCAAGAATGGTGACTCAATGCTGAAGCAGGGCTGGGCTGCCCTGGTCCTCACCATCCCCTGCAAAAATCTGAGCACTCAGCAAGATTTGCAGGCATGATGGCAGAGGCATGCTCTCGTGTGACTCTGGTGAGACAGGCACTGTAGAAACACCTAGAGGCTGATTTGTACAGAAGCAGGCAATTGCTTGGAGACAGAGGTGCCCATCTGGTCACTTGCCAGTCTGCAGGCAGATTTAAGACATGAGGGAATTGAACCTCCATTCCAGATATGACTGTGGCCAAACAGGCCACCTCCTTCAGCGGCCTCTGGGAGAGTCCTGGCAGCACAGTAAAAGGAGTATTTAGTAAAGCTACAAGTTTGCTTGCAAAAACTCGAGGATGATGACCCATTTTGCAGCCAAGCTTCATGTAAACACATTGATAATGATGTTAGCATCAGAGCTGCAGGTGAATAGGGCTGCACAGCAACAGCAGCCCCCTCTGTCTGCCTCAAGGAAGCCCCTTTCTTGCAATGCACATGTTTAATCCATGATCTGCATCTGCTGCCAGCCACATTCATACCAAAATCTGCTCACCTCATCTATCTTCTGTACAGATATGCACAGATTTAGGTGAGGTGGGAGCACAGGCAGAACTGCAGAGCTCGCCTGCAAATTCCTCTGTTCTGTGCTCTCCTGTCCTTCGGTGAAACCCCCACCCCCTCTTCATTAAACATCATCAGAGTTTAGCACACAGATGTGGGCTAGCAGCATCACACAGCTGCAGCACCCTCACATTAGGTGTGGCTAAAAGCTTCAGCATTTTGCAGCTTTGATGAAGCCCATCTGAAACATACTCTTGGTCATGAAGAGCCATTTCTCCACCCTATCCAGGGGACATTCCTGCACCCCACTGTCTCTCAGGGCAGAGAGACTGAAGGACCTCCTAGCACTGAAAGCAAACATCACCTCTTGCTCACAGAGACCTTCTGCAACATGTTTCCTGGGGCTGCCCCAGCTCTGCGGTCTAAGAACAGCCTCACCAGCCCTGCCAAGTTGCTCATTAGCTGAGGTACAAACACACCAGCAGCAGCTGCAGATTGTGCTTCGTCTGCTGAGGATAACATTAGGTTTGGGACACTCAGATTCACTTGTAGTCACGTTCGTGCAGTCCCAGAATAAAGGCTGCAGGTTCATCTCTAATGGATCTGTCTTGATGTGGCTGTCACTTCCATTTGTGTCACTCAGCAGCTTTGCTGACTGCTTCAGAAAATGCAGGTTTGTGCAGCTCCTGGTCCCCGAGCTCAGCCAACCGTGTTGACTACAGTCAACTTCACAACGGCAAAAGAACAGACACCAAGCACTCGTCCTGGCAGAGAAGGAGACGATGTCAGCAGAAGTCAAACTCCTGTGAGTGCACATGTGAAGACACCTCACTGAGTTGAAAGAAACAACTCTTCTTCCCCAGCTATTGCTGTCATCCTCCATCATTTATACATGCTGACCAGCTACGACCTGCCATGACTTTCATGGTCATTCATTTCATTAGAACTATGGATCAAGCACTCCACAGCATAATGAATATTCATCCTGCCTTCCCTGGCAATGAACTGGGATCCCAGCAGAGTACAAGCTCTGCAAAGCCTTCCCCACCCGCTTGCAAGGCACAGAAGTGTGGGAGTTGAACAAGGATCTGTATTATCCACTAAACCACAGGATGAGCTTTGCAGGAACTGGCAGGCTGGATTGCTTCCAGTCGCTAAAGAAGGCAAATAGTCCACTGTAGCTCTCGCATGCCAGAAATGTTGAGCATCTGCAGACTTGAGAATGTGAAGACAACCCAACCCCACACTGAGAACCAGCAGCCTCCCTCTGCACACCCCTGGCAATGTGCTACCCAGAGGCAGAGCTGTACTGTTGAACAGCTCTCTTGATTTTCCTGGATTACGCATTAAAAACCCATTTTGAACACAGCACTTTCCTTCTATATCCAGCAAACATCTATCTGACAGAGAGAAGAGCTGACTGAACTCAAGGAAAGCTGACAAAGGAATAAACCAAAAGAAACCTCTCATCTTATAAGGAAACAGCCACAGCCTCTCCCTGCTGAGGGCTTTACCTGGGAAGGCCTGACCAGACATTGTGCAGCAGAAGGATGGTTAGTGGGAGATGAACTGAGCATCTTCTAGGGAGAAACATCTCAAGGCAGACACAGCTCTAGACAGCTCACACTGTCTGGGGCTTCCTGAAAAGTTTCTCATCCCAAAGAAAAGGACTTCTTTGCATGTCACCACCACCTCTGATCTTTTACATGACTATAACTCTATCTTTCAGCCACATCTGAAGAGTCTGGATGTCCATCTTTCTTTCACTTCAAGTGCTCCCCCAGCCCACTGCAGGTGCTTGAGAAAGAATTTCTAGCCCCAGCAGTTAGACCTGTTAGGCATTTATAGGATGCTCCTGGTCTGCACTTTGCTGAAGTGCTTCTCCTGAGGGAGCTGCAGCACGGGAAGGTCTCGAAGGCACAGCCACAACATCACCCATCAAGCTTCCCAGAGCTCAGTTCTGAGGACAGCAAACTCTCCAAGCCTGGCAATGAAAGAGCTCTGCATTGTGTTATCTGTGCTTTTGCTTCCATTCCTCTCTGACCTTCACACCCAGAGCTGGGAGCTCCTTCCAGCCAAGCCTGCTTAGAGCAAGCACTTTCTCAGCTTGAGAGCCAAGAGAAGCCCCTGTGGACCACAGCCTGTTGCTGCATTTGTTGTCAGCAAAGCACAGCGTGTCAGAAATCACGAGAAGGGCAACGAGCTGTTATTTATGACACCGATTTATTGCTACTCTCCTTCCCCAGGCCCCCTGGAAATCTCAAAGTGCCCTGGCTTTACGGCAAGCCCATGAAATGCCTCCTCAAAGCCCATGTCCTGCCTCTTCACTTTCCCGCTCCACCCAGCCCCAGAAGCTCCCAGAGGTGTGGCATCCTCCTTTGCCTGCCAGCACGCAGATAAACCTCAACTCCTACGCCTTCCTAGAGAGAAAAACCTGATTGTGCCGTGGTGGGTCCGCAGGGCCAGCTTCTGCAGCAGCCCAGACTGACAGAAACTCTGCAAGAGAGGATTAGGAAGGTACAAGGAGGTGAGACTTCAGGTGGAGCCACACAAGCAAAACTCCTGAGGATGATCTTCACTGGGCAGGAGACCCAACCCTGCTGGTCTGAGCCTCTTGCTGTATCTGAATCAGCTCCCAACATCACCTTCAGCATGAGCAGGCACTGAGCTGGCCCATAGCCATAGCACACACCCCACAGCCAGACCCCAATGGCTTTGCCCTGCGGGAGGCGGCTCCTATCCCTCTCTGACCAGGCTGCCAAAGCATCTCGTGCAGCTCTGCATCTTGCAAGGGACTGTCAGCAATTTGCAGATCGCATGTCCTGGCCCCATCTATAAAGCAGGGATGTTTACATAACCCCAGGGAAACGCCAAGTGCAGCAGGATTGCCAGGGAATCTGCTTTCAGCTGCTGGAGTTGGTGGAGCTCTGACAACCCACGTCAGTTGACAATCTGCCCTTAACTCTTAATGCTGCAAGGGCAACTTCCTATTTAATGGAAAACAACAAAGTCCTTGCAGCATAAGATGTTCCTGTTCACCACAGATACAGCTGAGGAGCAAGCAGTGCATTAAATCCAAACGGCCACTTCCAGTGCTTCCTGAGAGACCGGCTCCCCACAGAGAAAATTCTGCATCCCGCTGGAAAACACCAGCTCTGTTGTTTGGTTTTTTAAAGCAGTTTCTTTTCCAAGCCAGGAGAAGGACTGAAAACCAACCTGGCTTTATTAAGTCCATGCAATATGAATGAGAGGGCTCTGGAGGAGATATTTTTGATGGCTTATTCTGATGATGGATCTGACATATCTGCTTTAAAGAACCTCATTTGCGAGAGCAGCCTGCCTCAGAAAGCAGCTTTACAGATATTGGCAGCCCTTGACATTAATTCACTTTCCTACAGACAAGAAAAATACTTAAACCATCCAAAAGGCAATGAAATGGCAAGGCAGAGATTTGGGAGCCAAGATCTAAAGCAATCGGAGGGAGACGTGACGGTCTGAAGGCAGGCAGAGGTGGAACAGCAGAGGTACATGGGCTTTGCATGGTGGTGATATCTCCAAGCCTCATGCACCAGTCTTAGCCACCCTCCCATGTATTACCACACTCTGCACTCAGACACCCCTGCCTACATGGTTTTATACATCTCCTATTTACCATTTAAGCAGAGAAGGAAGCATGGGAGACAGTTCCAGTCACTCAAATGGCATTTCCCAGATGACCAGAGGCTCTGAGGGATCAGCCCTGCTTCTGCTGGTCTTTCCCAGACACATGGGACCACACATCAGGTCCTGGAGCAATTGTTGTAGCTGGGAGAAGCAGCAACCTGAATTTCAACTCAAAATGCCACGTGAACTTCTGCTAAAGTTCAGACAAATGCTGCCCCTAAAGCTGGCCTTGGTTTTGACACACCCTGCAGATTTTAAGCCAGCAGCAGTGAACCTTGATGGCAAAAGCTTACCCTTCAGATCCATCTGTATGTCAACAGCCAGCACTTTTTATTTCATGGGAAAAATCTGTCAGCAGAACGTCCTGAGCACAACCAAGGTGCCTTTGAACAGCACGTCCGACACAGGACCGGATTTCCCAGGCTTTATGCTGTGCAGTGCTTGCTGCTGCCAGGGCACAGAGGGGCTCCCACCAGAAACAGGGTGCTGGAGGCCACCAAGAGAGCACATAGCCTTGTCCAAGAGGGATTTCATCCAAGAAAAGGAACAAGTTGCTCAGGTTTGATGGCTCAGGCTACTTAGTGCTGTGTAACAAACCCTTTCAAGACAGAAAAATGTGGGCCATGCTGCCTGCCCACTGTTTAGATTCACAGAGGGCTCTGCATCACTCTGCAGGTAACCAGCAGCAAAACAAATCTCCTCTTGTTATGCCCAAGGTCTGGCTGATGAGCAAAAACTGGTCAAGCAGGCAAGCCTGAGCTCTATCAGAGATGGAGCAGGGTCTGGGTCTCTGCTGGCCTGAAAAAGGAAATGTCACACACAGCAGAGAGGAGGAGGAGGAAGGTGTCAATCCAAGAAAGAGGGAGCTGAGCCTGAGTCCCCACCCCTGCTGCTACAAAGCCCTCCCAATGCCCCTCCTTCTGCCTCTCAGGTCCTTTCCACCAAAATATCCCATCTTGTCTTCCCCCAACACTCCCAGCTGCCTCACAGCCCTTCAGCCCCAATGACCAAACCACCTCTGCGTCACCCAGCACTGCACATCCCCCTCCCCACCCCTTGCTCCCCTGTGCCACTGGCTATTGACTTCTTGCCTTTGTACAGGGCAAAATTTGGTTTCTTCTCCAGCTGAAGATGAAGGGCCTGCTCTAAGTAGCCTGGAGATGGTGAGGGGGCTGTGAAGCAGCAATAGAAGTGAGTAGAGGACACTAGAGATGGGTTTTAACGAATCTGGAGATCAACTGTGATATAAAAGGCCAATTTTAGCACCCCAGCTTCTATACGCCCTGGGAGCACTCAGGTCCCTGCACCAAGAGGAGACCAATGCCATGAGACACCTCTTGCCACATCACATTGGAGCAAGGCTGGGAGCAGGCATCCAAACCACATGCCTCAGCCAACACTGAGGGCATTGCCCCAGATCCAGCAACACCCACCACGTTCTCAAAGCACAACCAGTGAACACCTTGGGTACAGAGCACAGCACCACCAGCAACACCAGTCTGCTGGGAAAAAACTGATGAGCAAAGGACAGTGAACCCTGGAGCACAACCTGAACTTAAACAGGCTGTCCCAGTGAGTGCCCCAAGAGGCACAAGAAGAATCACCAGGAGTAGCCTTTCTAGATGGAAACACTGCCTACACCACTTAGCTCTTGCTGCACAGGAGAGCAGGGAGGGAAGGGTTTCCTGGTTTGTGGCCAATGCTGCTGTTCCCCTTATGGAGGATATGCCTTCCCCAGGGGGTTTTTTCACTGAGAGCGTGAGACACACAGTTTCCATAGCTCACTTTCCCTCTCCACCTACTGTGATTTTTTTTCACATTTCCTGAAATAAAAAACAAACCACCACACCACCACCCCAAAACAACCAACCAACTGCTCACCAACCATGGTAGTTTCCAACAGGGCCTCCCCTTCCCTAGAGAGCAGCTGTCAACAGAGATGTCAACCAGTCCTTTTTAGGCAGCTGAAACAGGGTTGGATCAGATCAGATCTTCACTTGAATGAAGAATGGAAGAGTAAAGAAATGGTAAGTATTTTAGGTGCTGAAGACCATCCCTTCCTGCCCCAACAGTTCATTAGTTCTCAAGGTTGCCTGCTTTGCCTCTATACTGATAAATCAAGATAACACTTAAACACAAGTTGTCCTGGTGAGTGTTTCAGGAGTGGCAGCTCCAGCTTTGTCACTCCAATCCCGTCTCAGAGAGCCAAGAGAAACCACAGGGGAGAGGGAATGCAATAAAGCAAACCCGCTAAATGCTTCAGCATTGAGGAGGAATCAGTGGGACAAATGGGGAGGGAGGCAATGGCAGGTCCACACCAGAAGATCATAATCTCTGGGGGAAGGGAGGCAACGTTTAAAGAACTCAGCTGAAGGTCATGAACAGAAGACCTCAGGGAGCAGATAAGGGACATGTAAGGTGGTGGTGCTTTAGCTGTGAACGTGGCACAGGCAGGTGATTCTGTACCACTTGGCATCAGAGTCCCTCTGAAAGAAGCTCTGTCTGTACTTGCTGTACCTGCAGTGACTGAGGGACAAACATTGCAGCCCAGGAATAAATCCCATATTCTTGCTTTTTGGCTCATGTTCCTCAGCAGAGAGGGATCCAAGGAGAACCATTCATGTTTCCAGCCTAATGTTCAGCTACTCCCCCAGCCCCACATCTCAGATTAGCACCAGCCATTGCTTCCACCCCGTAGGGAGCCTCATCCCAGCCCTGCACAGGGGTGCCGGTGTCTCAGAAAGGTCAAATTCCCAGCTTTATCATGACAAATCCCTCGCAGCTGTCTAGCAGAGGATCCTGAAGTGCCTATGAAAAGCGGAAACTATCTACCTCATTTTCCATATAGGAAGTTAGAGCACACGTGTGAAATGATTTACAGAGGGACTGAGTGGAATAGCTGGAAAAGGATCCCAACAGCCCAGCTCCTAATTGCCAGGAGATCACTCCCTCCCAGTGCAGCTCAAACGCCGACTCCCTGGTAAATGACAGCTGTACCCAATTTAGGAGAGGGGCACTCAGAGGCTTTTAGCACTGCAGAGAGCAATACCAAACCATTTTTGATGAACAAAACCTCGCCCGAGGAGCAGGTACTGGCATCTGCTCCCCTTTGCTCCTCAGCAGCGATTCGCCTTCTCGCAGCCCCACAAACCGCAGCCCCTCCAGTTTCAGTGGTGAAACGCAAGCCGGGGGCTCCCAGGGGACCCGCACGACCCGGGGCAGGGAGTGAGCAATTCGACCACAGGCAGAGGTTGGGGCAGCGGGAGGCCGCCGGCCCCGAGGGCTCCGCTCCGCCCCGGCAGCCGGCAGGGAAGCGACACCGCCACCTAACGGCACCGGCACCGCCGGAACCCCCGCGCTCGGCTTCGGAGGGGGAGAGGCAGCACGCAGAGCTTCGTTCAGTCCTGCAGATGCCCCGTGAGCATCCCGCCATCATCATCATCGCTCCCCGAGGCTGCGCATCCCGCCTGTGCTCGGGAGGGGGTCCCACGAGCTGCCAGTGGCAGATCAGAGAAAGGTTTGGGTTGGAAGGGACCTTTACAGGTCTTGCAGTTCACCCCCCAGCAGTCAGCAGGGACATCTGCGACTAGAGCAGGCTGCTCAGAGCCCAAACCAACCTGACCTGCAATGTTTCCAGGGATAGCCATCTACCACCTCTCTTGGCAACCTGGGCCAGGGTCTCACCACCCTCATAGTGGTGAAGAATCTCTTCCTTCTCTTTTCTCTCTAGTGGAAATCTCCCCCTTATAGTTTAAACTCAGCATCCTTTGTCCTGTCACAACAGGCCCTGTTAAAAAGTCTGTCCCCAGCTTGCTTTTAGGTCACTTTAAATGCTGAAAGGCCACAATAAGGTCTCCCCAGAGCCTTCTCTTCTCCAGACTGAACAACTCTCTCTGCTTGTCCTCACAGCAAAGGGGTTCCAGCCCTTGAATAATTTGTATGGCCCTCTCTGGACCCACTCCAACAGGTCCATGTCTGTGCTGCTGAGGGTTCCAGAGCTGGACCCAGAACTGCAGGTGGGGTCTCACCAGAGTGGAATAGAGAGCAGCAGAATCTCTTCCCTTGACTGGCTGGCCATATACCTCAACCAGCTGGTCACCCCTGTCTGACCCACAGGCACCCTGTTCCCAGGCCTGGCACACCCCTGGGGTTGGGGATGAGTCACTGGGAGTGAAACTCATGAGTCAAGAAGATGTAAGACTGAAGCCTCTGGGGATGATGATAACCATCCGTAGCCTACTGGAAACCAGTGACCAGGATACAGCTGCTGTTAACATCACTTGAAATGCAGGATGACTCCCTCTGGGGTTTTGCAGAGTCAGCCCAGGGACTCCAGTCATCAGGCTCCAGCAGGTACCTACTCAAAGGCATTCAAAAGGTTAGTGAAGCCAACCAAGGTGCTTTTTACACAGGGATCCCTTCCAGGTACGTGCTAAGAAAGCAGCACGGAGTTTCTGGAATGCTCTTCACAGAGCAAAGGTTAACAAAGGCCAGCTGAAGCAGATAAAAAAGTCTCTACTCTCCCCTTCACAGACATTGTAGTCAAGGAAACAGGTCCCTGGACTGAGAAGTGTGAGATCTGAGGCTGATCAATTGTGCAGCCCCAGGCAATTCACTCTATGTATGAGTCATCCAGACCTTGTCTCCAGGTACAGCCACAGCAGTTGTCACCCAGAAACTCTGACCAGAGCTGGGTGTCCTACAGCCCTATTACATCAATATCAGTAACAGAAAGGTCCACACAGAACACTCCTGGGGCAGGAGAAAGCACCACCATGGTCTAGGATGAGGCTCCCAAGCCATGATCCCCACCAGGCCAGGCAGCAGGGTGCCAGTAGCGCAATACTCTGTAATATAGACCAATACCTTTGTTAGCAGCCACACCAGAGGGTGCCCACCCTTCTCTGCCTTGACTCCACCTCTCCAGATCTTCTCCAGATTCAGTGGGATTTTGAAGAACCAACATTTGAGACAGCAAAAGAACCAAAATATGAGTGTTTCTCTGCTCCAGTGCCCCACAGATCAAACTTGATTGCTGTGATTTAATTTTCCAGATCAGACAGTCAAGAGTGAAATGCAAACAAACCTTTATTTCCACAGCCTCAAGCTACAACCTTCCTGCCAGGTCATGATCAAAGCTGCAACCTGGAGATGTTGCAGAGCTAAGAGCAGGTCCCCTCACAAATCCTGCACCCAAGCAATCACACTTATCACTCCCCAAACTGGTTTCACTGGAAACAGGACTCTACTCCAAGAATGACTGATTTCATTTCTAAGGCATCTGATAACAATGTAATAACAAAATTAAGAGAGGTCTGTTTATGCAGCACCATCTTCACATGGGCTTGGATCCAGCCAAGGGGAAAAAACAAAACAAACACCAAAAACCTTCATCTGATACAAGAAAGACATTTTTTACAGTGAGAACAACCAATCACTGGAACAACCCCTCCAGGGAAATGACAGAGTCCCCATCACTGCAGTTTTTCCAGATACAGAGTTTTTCCAGTGTTAGATAATCTCATCCAGGCTCCCTTTTCCCACAAAGGGCTGGATCAGCCCTTTGGAGGGATCCCTTCCAACCTGGCCTGTTCTGTGATTCCATACAAACAGTTTTTAAAAAGCACTTCCAGGTTTATTGTGTGATTATTGCTTGTAAAACTAATGCAGCTTATTTACCTGTAAAATGATGCCCATTCTCCCCCAAGCCACAAAGCATGAAGCAGAGCTGTTTACAAGCCTCCAACAATGCTCTTGGCACCAGCATCCCACCTGAAGGGCTATTTCACGTCACCTGCCACTCAAACAGCAGCTCCCTCCAGCAGCAAGGGCTCACAGCCTTCATGAGCCAGGGGTGCAGCACTGAGATGCTAGCACAGGACACACAAATACAACAGCAGCAGCAGCATGAAGCACTAGAGGAGAGACAGAGCTGGTGCCATATCCTGCTCAAATACAGCCACGGGGAAATTCATTTCCAATGTGTTGCTGACAGAAGCACTGCCCAAGCAGCTCTGTGTAAAGGGGTGACCATGTCCAAGGTATGTATGTAAGGGATGCCATCTCCATCAGCTGTTCAGAGTAGCCTCACATGCCATGCACACACCTGGGTTAGAAACACAGAACTCCTTTTGCTGCAGTGTCAGAACAGATTTGAGTTCCCAGATGCACTTTGGAGCCATTCATGCAGCCAGGCCCTGCTGCAATCCCTCTTTTGCCTGTCAAGAGCTTCAGCACAGACTCACAACCGCCACCTCCTTACCCAAAATCAAAGGGTAAGTGGAGCACAAACACCTTTTCCCAAGGACTTCAGAGAAAGTCTGGGGCAGAGCAAGAATATTCACATAAATTTTCTCAGGTATAAGACTGTTCCTAAAAACGGGACTGGCTGCCCATCAGGACCTTCCCTGCTGCCTGTACCATGCCAGGGGCAGGCTGCAAAGTCCTGAGCCCAACTGCAGTGCTTCCAGCACAAGGCACTGCTGCTCTCTACCAAATTATTCTGTCCCTTAGTTGTAGCTGCAAGTACCACGTGGAGAAGCCAACAGGACACAGCTATTGTGCTTCTGAGATCATTAAGGCAACAGAAGACATGTGTTGACCCAGACATACTTCCCTAGCTACGTACTTGCTCCTACTCAGCATTGTGGTATGCCGGACCTTGGAAGAGCCCTGACTTGCATGAGAAATGTCCTCCCTCACCCCAGCAGCATGGGAATCGCTTTGCTAGGAGGTTTCGAGTCATCCAGCAAAGGACAAAGCAGGAGGGCAGGCAGCAAAGGACCTCCTGCTCCAGGAGTTGTTAGCCAAGTTCAACAGAGCCATGTGGAGAAGCGTTACCTGTGCTGCCGGGCGGGAGGTGAGCTGTACCCCACACCGGGGTTGTATGTCCTGGAGATGAGTAGAAATTCCAGCAGATTTAAGAGCAGACATCAGGAAATGGATAATGCTTCATACCTTGACATGCCTCAGACAACTGTGGGAATGCATCCCCAGGCAGGAGGAGGCAGCCAAGAGCGGGCTGGAGCAGCATGGAGCACGCTGCAAACACAACCATACGCAGAGGCAACTCCACAGCCTCGTGAAACACAAACTCTTCTTCTAGAGAGGGTATGCATGGACTTGAAATTGAATGACCCAAAATCTGCCACCACAACAGGTGACTACCCTCATCCTACATGCTCTGTAATTGCTTGAACAAGAAGCTCAGGTAATTTTCACAGTATACAGCACAGAAAAACACAGCCTTGGGGAACAGGGTATCAGGACAGCAGAAGGGAGGACTAAGGACAGACCAACAGCCACCACAAAGGCAGGACAGACAGAAAGGTGTTCCTGGATGCCAGGGCTGGATGAATGCAGTGGGATCTAACAGGAGGTAAAACCATCCAGACTAATTGCCTGACCTGGCATCTCGTATGTGAGATGTGCTGCAAGCCAGAGGAAAAAGAAGGAAAAATGTCTGGCAAAGGAGCTAAATAGCTGTGAGAAGAGCACTGAGAAGGAGCATGTCAGGCTTTTATCTGGCATTTCCTAGGAATAATAGGGACACCATGAAACCTGAGATAGAAAAGATCTTCTCAGTGATGTGCAGTGACAGGACAAGGGGCAATGGGTGCATGCTGTAGCATGGGAGGTTCCCTGTGAACATAAGGAAAAACTTTTTAACTGTGAGGGTGCTGCAGCCCTGGAACAAGCTGCCCAGAGAGGCTGTGGAGTCTCCTTCTCTGCAGATGTTCAAACCCCACTTGGATGCACTCCTTGTGTGACCTACTCTAGGTGATCCTGCTCTGACAGGGCAGTTGGACTCAATGAACTTTCAAGATCCCTTCCAGCCCCTAGCTTTCTGTGATGAGAAGCAAGCCCAACCCCTCTGCCCTGCTACCAACATTTTAAAGATTAACTTCTATTAAACAAGCACATTCCCTCCAAACAAACATCACACCTTTATCATTCACATACAAGGTGAGTACTTTCCTGCTGCTCAGTCTAAGCACATGGTGCTTCCTGGGTGTCTGGGGACTACTGGAGTTGCTCTGTCTTGCAGCATTTAGTCTAAGAGCTGCTGCCAGCACAGCCTCTGCACACTACAGCCAGGGGCTGTCTCCTTGCTGCTCAGGTCATCCAGGTGGATAGAATGAGGTATAAAACCTTTTTAAACCCTGTGCACACACGCACACACAAACATGTCCCACAAACATGTGCGTGTATAACTGAGAATGACCACCAAGGGGTTAATAAACAGCTCATCCTCCTGTCTGGAGTTCAGCAGACTGCAGGCACCTACAGCACTCCAAGCTGCCTACTGCTGGGCCCTTCCCAACACATGCCACTCTTGCAGTCAGGTGTTGTGATCACCTACTCATCAGCATTTGTTAACTCTTAAAATGAGTTTGCACAGTGCAGTTTCAAAGGTTGACATTAATAATTTACCTCCTTTCCCATCATGGTTGCACCCATCCTGTCACCCCATCATCACAGCAAACAAAACCCCCACTGCTCATGGTGCTGCAGGCCCTTCCTTCTCTTTTAAGAAGAGCTAAGAGCCCCCATGGCACTAACGACTGAGGCTTTGTAGAAAGATCTGGACTAGGCAAAAGAGCAATCTGCTAGGGAAAGACAGGAGAGCCATCTCCAGGCCACTGCCACCAAAGCAGTCTGGCAAGGCAGAGAGAAAGAGCAGATGTAAGGAACACAACAGCCCCACAGTACAGCTCCCCAGCCCCAGAAGCACAAGAGAAGGATACCTGGAAACAAATGTATTTCGAGCTAAGGGTTTTCATGCAGTATGAGCTTGCAGAAATGTGTGAGAGATGGTTTAACCAGATTAAAAGGCCTAGCAAGATTGTGTTTCTTACACGGGCACTCACAGGCACCACCCAAGACTGGTGCCATGTTATAGAGGTTGAGGCAGACCCTTGCTTCCCCAGAGCTGGCAGCAACCCAGGCACAGAACTACAGCATCACCTTGCCCCTTCAATGCCTTCCCCCAAAGCACGAGGTGCTTGTCACCCTCACAGATGGGATCCTGGATCCTGGACAATACTGTGTGCAAGAAAGCCTGAGCTCTACCTGAGCAAAGAACACCCTGTGGGACATGCTGAGCTCCAGCAGCTATGGGAAAGCAGCCCTCAAAGAGGAAGCCAGGCCCAATTCCCACCTGCCCTGGGGGTGCCCTTGCCCCATCCAGCAGCCCCACACTCATCTCAGGACTCAGCTATTCCCACCCACAGCAGACACTAATTGGAAGCATGTTTAGGGCCAGAGCAGTGACTGGGATGTGGCCCCCAGCACTGCACGGAGCTGCTTTCATCTAAGTCATCTTTCAGCTGGTCACCAAGGCCAGCACCCTGGCTGTCCCACTGCCCACAGGCTGAGCTCCCTGCTCCTTTCTCCATCAGTGTGGCGGTGCCAGAGCCCATGGCCCTGCCAGGCCCTTGGAGGACATCAGCTATCACGGCCACTCCATGACAGCAGCATCAGGATCAGTGTGAGTTGAGCAGCTCACCTTGTGAATCCATCCTGCACCATGGAACTGGGAGCCAACAGCCTGACCTGGTGATGTTGTCACTTATGTGCCCTAATCACTCTCTATGAGTACCTGAAAGGAGCGGGTAGAGAGGTGGGGGTCAATCTGTTCAAGCCAGTAACAAACGATAGGACAAGAGGAAATGGCCTCAAGTTTCATCAGGGGAAACTGATGCTGGATATTAGGAAGAATTTCTTGAAAGGTCATCAAACCCTAGAACAGGCTGGCCCAGGGAGGTGGTGGAGTCCTCATCTCTGCAGGTATTTAGGAGTCACATAGACATAGTGTTTAGTGATATGGCTTAGTCAAGGGCTTGTCAGTGTCAGGTTAATTACTGGACTTGACGATCTTAAAGGTCTTTTCCAGTCTAGGCAATTCTGTGATACCAACTTGAGCTCAGTTTTGCTCCATCCCCACAGAGGGGTTTAGGATTCCCCCTGACAGTGCCCCAGCTGAGCAGCTTCCCCTGCCTGCACTGACCCCTCCAAGCAGGGACCTGCAGAGAAATCCGAGACCAGCCCTTCAGCCCATGTATTTTTCCATCCCATATTTCATGCTGGAGACAAATATCAGAAACACCATGGAGATGGTCTGCATGGCTTTGGGGTCTCATGTAGCACACACCCCACTCACACTTATGTGAGTGCAGAGTGGCCATGTTCATCACCTCACACCAATGCCCCAGCCACAACCACCCTAAGGTTGCACACACCACATTTACTCACTACGCTTGGCCCAGGCCACCAAGCAAGCCCATGTGCCCTGCCTGCTGCCTGCCCTGTCTGCAGCTCAGCCTGTAGAAAAGCCAGTTCCAGCAGAACTCAGTGAAACCTACACAGCTGGACCTCAGCATTTTGCATTTGGCATCTTTGCGGTAGCCTGGGGTCTTCCTGCCTGGGGCATCCCCTACAGTCAGCCCAGGCACAAGAGGTCTGTGCTCCTCGCAGCCCTCAAACAAAATGTGCAGCTCAGGGGCTGAGAGAAACCCACCTTCTGGAACAAAGGACCCTGGATCACATCACTAGGGAGTCCCCTTTCTCACCCATGACCCTTCGCAGAGCCCTGCCACCTTCCCCTCCCTCTGCCCCACATCTCTGCCTAGCAGAGGCCTCCACATAACGGCAGAGGCTGTCCAGCCCAAAATGCTGAGCTGCTGAAACACCCACCAGGCTCTGAGTTACAAGCAGCTCTCAGGAATGCTTTGAAGTGGCTCAAACCAAGGGAAAAGACACAAGCAAGAGAGATGGAGAGAGGGACAGGAAGACACCATCTACACTTCCCAGAGGCATTAGGGAGTGGAGGATGCTCCTGCAGGGAAGTCCTCATCCAGGGGCACTAGGTGCTCTCAGCACATCCCCAGATGGAGCCCAGTGGGTCTGGTACAGGCTAGCCATGAGAGCAGCTTTCTCTGGCCACAGTTTCGCTCCACCCTGGCTTGCGCTTTTCCTCTCATCCCTGTGGTTTCCCTCCCAGTGCCGATGCCCAGCAGCTGGCTGGGAACGCCCAGGAGAAGAGGCCTCATGCTTCCCTGGGGCTGCCATGCCAGAGAAGGGCAAGCTGTGCCGTGTCACAGGCAGTGGGAGGAGAGAGACCCACAGCTGGGCTGAGGCACACCGGGTCTGCACAGACACCCCTTCCCTCGTTTTCCCTCTTTGATCCTGGCTATCCTGCTCAGGCATGCAGTGAGCCAACCCCATGAATGATGCCATACTGCCTGTCCCCTCTCCCTGCCAGCAGTGTCCCTTGCAGCCATCCCAGGAGCAACTCACTGCAACACCTCTCCCCAACAGCTCCACATATCTGGGAGCAGCTTTTAGAACCACGCAGACATGCACCATTAGGTGGGATTTGCAGGGAAGCTGGGGAATTACATGGAGTTATTCACTGCTCCACTCACCCACCCCTGTCTTTCAACCTCCACCCAAATCCCCCCATGTCTGGCCAGCAAGGTTAAGCCCACTCCAAGTTGCTGGCCACCAGCTCCACTATTGCTGCAGGACATGCAGGCAGCTCCTGCCCAGCCAGGGTGGGAGGGCAAAAGCTGAGGGAAGATAATTTGGCAAGCGGAGAAAGCTCAACCACAACACACACACACAAACTCAGGAGCCAACCTTCAGAGCAGAAACGCGTCTCCATGCCAAGAGCTCGGCTATTTTCCTCCCTCTTCCCGGCTCGCAGCTCTGAGCTAACAGGCTCAGCATTCATCCCCCCGCGCCGTGCGGCACATGGGAACAGGAGGGGGCGGAGAGAGAGACTCAAATGAAATCCAGACCTAGAAAGCAGTTTCTTTTCCCCCCTCACCCCCCTCCTCAGCTTCTGCTGGAACCACCTTCTGTCGAGAGGGCTCAGGAGGATGAAAAGAAAAAAAAAGGGGGTGGGGGGGGGAGGGGGAACCCAAACCAACACGAAATAGAAAAAGGCAGCATTGGGGAGAAAAAAAAAAAAGAAAAAGAAGGAATCGGCTGAAATCCACCCGGAATGTGGCTGTTTCTCTTCTAAAAGTACAGAAGCTGCTGGAAAGGTAGCAGGGCAGAGGCAGAGTACGACATATTTAAAGATCAATAGCCTACCTGAAATCCGGTCCCTCTCCATTACTACAGGATATAATTAGCATCCGCGTGTCACGGCCGTCCCTTTTTTTCGGTGGCGTCCCCTTCTTTCCCCCACTCTCCCTCCCTCCTTGCCTTGCCTCCTCCTCCTCCTCTTCCAAAAAAAGCTCTTTGTCTGGTCTAATTTCTTCAATCTGTTGCAATCATGAATGCATCCAAATTACCACATTTCCATGTGCTGATCATATGTTTGTGCTCCAAACTGAAGTAGCTTTGTCTCTTTGAAATGAAAAGGAAGAGCAGGAGAGGAAGAGAAAGGAGGAAGAAAAAAGAAAAAGGGGGTGCATGACCCGAAAAATCCTGTAACTCCCTGAAATACTCCACCAGGCGCAGGAAAACTGGAAATCCCAAGTCCTCTGTAAAACAGTCTTAAAGCTACAGCGTGCGAGTGTCCAGGGGAGCGCTCCAGCCTCCACAGCTCCCTCTTAGTATCCACCAGGAGATGCTTAAGGAACTTGGCTCCTTACAATAACAGAGCGAACAACTCATCCAGCTTCTCAAATCACTCCCCACTTCCCGAGCCTTATTTTCCTGCTATTTCCTCTATCCCCTCCTCCTTCCTTGGCTCCAGCATTTTAAAAGAGCACAGATCCTGCGCTTTCCCCCACCCTGCCAGGTCTGAAGTTTCGATTCATGCATAAACTATTCGGCTGATGAAGGCTGACTTCATTCCAAGCACAGCATCATGGGCTGCTGCTGCTGCTACCAGGCAGGACCCGAGCGCCGCACATGTTTACTCGCCCTGTGCAACCGCTGCAGAGCTTCGCCGCCGGCCCTGGCACCGAGCCCCGCTTCGCCTTCCTCCCCACTGCTCAGTGGCGATAAGGAGAGAGCTGCTGCAGCCAGCCTGAAAGCGATAGTGAAAGTCTGTGCCTCGGGCAGAAGTTCTTGGTCTTCTCCTTGGTCTCACGGTGGAGCAGAGGTGGGATGTGAGAGTAATTTTCCTTCCCCGAGATGCCCGGGCAGGGTGTAAGGGTGCGGAGGGAGCAGAGCAGCGCCGTGGAGCCTGTCACCAGATCCTCCTCTCCCCAGCTGGGATGGAGGGACGTGCAGCCACAGCGATGGGCCGGCCCGCTCGGAAACTTCCACTTGGCTGGTGGCCAAGGCAGGCAGCGGGGACACGGCGCTAGCACCTCCGCTGAGACGGTACCTGTGCTGCCTGCAGGCACAGCGCTACCCAAACCTCCCCACGCTACCCTCCCGTGTCATCTGCTGCCGATTCCTACTGATGGTGTGGAGCCTGAGTCACCCAGACAGATGTGGGGCCACTGTCCCCAGTGCTGGCAGACAAGTCATGCCCGCCACAGCCTAAGGGCTGGTGGGGAAGGCACGGGTGCTGCACAGGGTAGGGGTGGTGGCAGGACCCTCGTGTGCTTGGTACCATACACATGACACCTTTTGCCCCCAAATGCTCACAGTTCATGTGGAAAATCACAAGTATGATAGGTGTGACAGAACTTGGCACCTCTTCCCCCCATAGTGTGGGCAGAAGGACAAATTGTTTCCTGTCAGGATGAATCAACTTCCAAGGAACGGCTCCAGGCATTGCAGGCACTGCTGGGACCTTTGGACAGCCTGGACCCACATCACGGTGCTTTTCAGTATTGTGTGTTTCCCCGGTGTGACAGCATCATTGTAATCAAACCAGAGGGAGGGGGACAAATGGTGGGCTGAGGCCAGCACCCCCAAGCCAGCTGCAACCGCTGCACACTAGATAGCAGAGAACTGGTGGGAGGCAGTCCCAGGATGGTCCACTACTTAGGGAAGTTTCTCTCTAATCCCCAGCAGATTATTCCCTGGGCAAGAAGGTTTAGATTGCTTCCCAAATTCCTGTTCATTCACTATTTGCTATTAAAGCTCTGCATGTCCCTGCTGCCAGTGCTCAAGGCATTAGAGAGGGGACAATAAGCAATGTTTTCCCAAGAACAGTATGAAACCATGTTTCCTGCTGCAGACCTCGAAGGTGCTGAACACAAAGCAAAGACCCAGGGGAGCTGTATACCCTCATACAGCACAAAATTCACTCCACTGCCTCCACCAAGCAGCTTCTATTGCCAAGCTCCTTACAATGGAGATGAAAGGAAAATCTCAAGGGAAGTATCTAGAATAGAATAGAATAGAATAGAATAGAATAGAATAGAATAGAATAGAATAGAATAGAATAGAATAGAATAGAATAGAATAGAATAGAATAGAATAGATCAGGTTGGAAAATACCTTCAAGATCACCGAGTCCAACCTATCACCCAACATCATCTAATCAACTAAACCATGGCACTAAGTGCCCCATCCACTCTCTTCTAAAATACCTCTAGTGATGGTGACTCAACCACCCCCCTGAAGAAGGTGAATGGAAAGCAGTAAGGGATGGGGGCAGCACACACATTTCAGCCTGTAGACTTTAACCCATCCAGACCCAGGTGACCAGGAGGGATAAAATGAAGCTGTCATTTCTCACAGGCTAGATGACTGGGAGGCACTCAGGGAAGTGAATCCAACCAATGATTAATGCAATTGAACTTCATACTCATAAAACCTCCAGGTAGATGCTCTCATTCAAACTTCAAGTCCTCAAGCAAATGTTAATAGATTTCACTTTCAAGGAGCAGCTGTGAGTCTTCTTTTGAAGTAGTGATGCTCCAGCCACTGCCACAGGTGGCACATTATGGGGCTGGGGGTTCCCCCGTCTCCTTGGTTTCCAAGAACCTCATCAGGTACCTGCTTAAATGGGTATTTGGTGGTCTGTGGATTGCATAAGTCTAAATAGAGAAAAATAACACATACAGCATTTTCTAATCCTACTGTTAAAAGGGCTAGGGAGGGAAGTCAGGCACATCTTGGGTTCAGTAAGTCCCCTGTCTCCCCAGAAAACTGTCTCCTGGCTGGAGCTGGCTTTTGGGAAAGCTACAAGGAGAAAAAAGCAGCAGGAGCAGCTTTTAGGAGAGAGCTATCTGCCACAAAGATAAACCAAATTTCCATTTGCAAACAAGCAGCTGAAACAAAGCAGTGGCCCTGCTCCGCCCCCGCTGGCAGAGGTTGGCACACTTTCCCTCACCCCACCTCGCAGGCTCAAACATTACCGGGGTGGCAGCCAGCACGAAGCACTGCCAGGTGCAGAAAGCAAGGAAGGAAATCACAAGAAAGCAAGCAAACCAAACCCTGCTCCAAGCTCACTTTCAATCCTATCTCTCTCACACCTTTCCCTGGCTTAGCCAAGCAACGCCCAAGCCTTTTGCTAAGCAATAAAGTGCTTGTTGTGCTGCAGATAAGCAGGGAAGGTGCTGTGAAGACAGCACAAGTTCACCTCCACCTGTGGTTGTGTCACAGAGGCCAGGACACCAGTGGGCAGGACAGGAGGGTTTAGAACTATTGAACACCATCACCAGCCACAGCAGCAGCCACCACCGTAGGGATGCCTGCAGGTAATTCAGGGAGATCTATTTGCAATTCCTTGTCTGCCTCCCTGGGTTTATGCTCTGACTGTGTTCCTCTCACACTGCATCCCACAGAAGAATTATTTTCTTTTCTACCTCATTCACACACACAGTCCCATAGTCATAGCTGGCCACTTCCACCAGGCTCTCAGTAACCCAGGCAAGTATCACCTTGTAACCCTGCTGATCAGCGAGCTGGAAAGGAAGAGCACTGCAAGTTCATGCAAGGATCAGAGGTTCAAGCTGCATTGACAGAGGTGCTGGGAAGCAGCCAGAGCAGCCCAAGATGTCTGGGGCTTGAAGAGGCAGGAAAAATGGGGATTGAACGGGTTCTTTCAAGAGCTCAGCTATCTGCAGCACTGGCAAGCTGGGAGGGGCATACAGAGGGGGAGGACAGTGCAGGGGAGCAGAGCATACCTAACCCAGATTATGTTTGGTGAAGCATTTTCACATGAGGAAATACAGGTCCAAACTCAAACTATGTAATCAAAGGTTACTCCATTATATTCCCTCTGTGCTACTTAGCCTGAGGCTGGACCCAGCCTGCAGATGACAGTACCTGAGCCCCCCCTGACTGCTTGCTCCAAGAACCTTTCAGTTGCATTTTTATGAGCCTTAACGTTTGGAAAGAAAGAGGAAGGAGTAAAAAAGGCTAAAATCCTCCTTTTCATTTGAAAAAAAATCAAAACCCCAAACCAATGAGATCCTCCTCTCTCCAAAGGAAGTACTGATCCTCTGAATGCTGCTGCCCTGCTCCTTGCCAGTTGTATTTTCTTCACCTCCCACTCCTCCACCCCCTTTCCCAGCTGGGCAGACACAGAGCTGCTCTGCTCTGGACCACAGCTCTTGGCTGCTTCAACTTTGCCAAATACTATTTTGATCCTCCCTGATTATTTCTAATAAAACCCTGTACTTTTCCAACAGAGAGGAACACAGATCCTCCTGAGTTATTGCTTTTCCTAAGCTAAAGACCATGCCCAGGACACAGGGTCCATCACCTAGGAGCACGCATGACAGTTTGCAGCAGGGGATTGCTAAAGCCTGTCAGCACATCTCTCCTCCTGCCCCAAGTCCATGCAGCTCCTTGAGGTGATCCCTGCACAAGTCTCCCATTGTTCCACCCCATGGAAGGATGTACCTCTAAGGAGAGCCCCTGTTTGGACTCCTGTCCACGCTGGCTCTCAACCTTTCTGCCTAAAATGCCTCAAACTGCCGGAAATCCCTTGTATATCCTCCCTGGGCTTTCTGCTCATGCTTTAACACTCATGTGCTGAAGTATTAATAGCAGCTGGCAGCACAGAGCAAAAGGCAAAGCAGGAGGACTGGACACACACCCTCCTGGGAGAGCACAGGGAGTCTCAGATAAATATTAACTCTTCCACAATTCTCTGATTATGTTTTCCTTTCCAGACTACTCCCTACCATCTGTCTTGCCCTCTCAACACTCGCTCTTGTCCAGCCCACCACCTGAGTCGCAAAACCAGGGGAATTACTCCATACCTGAAGGCCTGTGGTGATTCTGCTCAGAGCAGTTGTTGGGGAAATCTAGGGTCCCAATGGTACCATTGCATTTGCTCTTTTGAACAACCAACCATTTGTTCTGCACCTTCCTGTCTCCTGGACAGGTCACTGCAACAGCTCCTACCTGGCAGGAGGAACCATCAAGGAGCAAAGTCTTCAGGAGATGCTGTCTGGGTGTGATGCAACCCAAAGACACCATGATGGCTTACCATACTTTAAATCCCCATTGCTGAAGAAGGACCACTCCACTGAAGGACAGATGCTCTGGAATTGGGCTGCAAGCCCTGTATTCACCAAACAGTAGAATCATCCACGCCTCACACTTCTCTGAACATCACAACATGCTTTTGAGCAGAAATTTAATTACAAATAAAAAATTAAGCCAAGGAGGGACTGCTCCCTCGAGTCAGTCAAGAAAGCCTCTTGCTACTGGTGCTTCCTTTGGGCCTCACACGCTGCTTTCATGGCTACCAAAATATCAACAGAGAGGCTTCACGCTTTGCACATCAGCCCTGAACATCTGCAGTGCTTTATCCACCAGCTTGGGTCCAAAGCTGCCCTGCAAACAAGTCACCTCTGCAGAGAAGCGCATGAAAATCTGCTCCCATCTCTTTTGCAGCCCTAGACACAAGACAAATATAGCAAGGGGTAAATTTGAGCTCGCTGCCCAAGGTACAATTAGGGCTCTGGTAACCGCTGGCCACCGCCGGACACACCGGCCTTGGAGGCTCAGAGGATGCCTGCGGTGGGCAGTCAGGGCTGGAGAATTTGCCTCTGCCCACGTGATGAGGGCCACCAGACTCTGAGGGGAAGAGGGAAAGCTGAGCATGCCAACGTGCCCAAAAGCAATTTGCAAACTGACGTTTCAGCAACAAAAAGATGAAGAAAATCACCAGGGGGAAATGCAAGTATTCAGCTGAGAGAAATGTGACCACATGCAGCTGCTGAGGTAACCAGCACTGCAGGAGCTGGCTCAGACAGACCAGGTCACAGCACACCAGCCCTCCTTCCTGCTTTGGCTTTTTTTGCACCTTTTCCTAAGAGGAAGGGTGCCAGATGTTGTAACCCCTCCACATATTTTCATCCTGCTCCTCCAGTGCCTGTTGACACCTTGGCTGGAAGTGTGCCCTTTCATTCTCCAGCTCCAGGAGGGCTCCATCAGCTCCTGCACAGACATTTTGGGTCAGCCACATTCCATTGTGGCCATGCTCTTCATGGAACATGGTCCAGGGCTTTCAGAAATGATAACAATCATCTCTTTCCCATGTCACTGTGCTCTCCCCTGGATGTCTGGGACGGGGTTTTCTACCATTCTTCAAAATGGGATGAGACAGATGAGATAAACCCATACTCCACTGCTGTTTCCCTTCCCTGCTCTCCCATCTCCCTTATGCTGCAGCTGATGTGAGGTTCTCTTGGAAGGGCATTAGAAGCTTACCCCAGAGACACTTGGTGCCAAAGTGATAAATAGCCTTGCTCAAGGATTACTGCTCCTGCCCTGGAGGAGTTGCACCATGCACTTCTACATTTCCTTTCCCTGGGGGAAAACTGTGGGCCTTGTTAACCCTCATCAGCAAATCCATATCCCATTCCAGCAAGCAGGATGGTTATCTTAAAATACAGTCAGCAGCTAAAGCCTCCAAACATTGCAAAGCATCAAATCCCAGGTCATTCCTGAACTACTAAGTTTCATTTCACTATCTCTATTATCATAGAGTTACAGATTTGTTTCAGTTGGAAAGGAGCTCTAAGATCATCAAGTCCAACTGACAACATAACACCGCCATGGCCATTAAACCTTGTCCCTTGTCTGTATGTTTTTTGAACACCTTCAGGGATGGTGACTCTACCACCTCTCTGGGGAAGCCTGTTCCAATACCTGACCACTTTTTCAGGAAAAAGATTTTTCCTAATATCCAACCTAATCCTCCCCTGGTGCAACTTGAGGCCACTTGTTCTCATTCTATCACTTGGTACTAGGGGGAAGAGGCTGACCCTCACCTCACTGCAACCTCCTTTCATGGAGGTGTAGGGAGCAGCAAGGTTTCCCCTCAGTCTCCTCTTCTCCACACTGAACAACCCCAGCTCCCTCAGCCACTCCTCACAACACCTGTTCTCACACCAGAGACCACAGTTCCAGGTGCTGTATAAAGAAACCATCAAGAGATCTATTTGCTCACCTGTGATGTACTTCTGGAGAGCCCTTCGGGACTAAAAGAGACTATGTATAGGACTGGAGCGCCTTTAGGGACTATGCATAGGACTGGAGATGAATCATGAAAAGGAACGAGGATGACAAGCCAGTGCTCAGAACATCCCCTCAATATCCAACAGACCCAAGGCACTTATCACTATTCCTTAATTTCTTAGCTGGGCACATAATCACCCAGGCTCCCTCATCCTCTGTGAGTAATACACATCTCTGCTTGTAGCACGTGGAGCCCCACAGGACTCTCCCAGGCAGCTTGGAGTCCACGTGGCTGTGTTATGCAAGTACCATCCTTCTGTGTCTATGCAGGAAACCAAGTACCTGAAGCACAAACAGACTTTGTGCTTTAACTTCTTGTTGCCTGGAGTTGAGATTTCCTGCAAAGCCACAGTTGTGGATCCACAATGCTGCAGAAGGGACTCTCCAGGCTGGCTGGTGACCAAGCTTCATCCTTTGCTACTTTGCCCTTGTGATGAGAAAGACCAAGAGGACACATGTCAAATGAGGGCTTGTCACCAGGGAGCCCAAGGGGAGTGAGTGGTGCATGTGCATGGGGACACTCGTTGGCACAGAGATCTGCACAGCTGGGGTGGCCAGTGTGGTGCTTAAAACAAAGGGGAATAGAGGCTGCCCACGGAAATTCATATGACCTCATCTAGGGACACGTCCAAAGCAATGAGGCTGCAACCGCAAGTTTCTAGTTAACCCCTCTGCTGCTCCACCAAGGGGAAAGGCACGCCTGAGCTGAAAACAAATACAGAAAAAACCACCCTGCAAAGAGATGAAGAGATATGCAGCCTCACCACTTCCAGCTGGACCTGAAATGCTGCACCCACAGCCTGGATCCAAGCGTGCCAACAGGAAGCCAAACCTGGATGCATTGAAGGTTAGGGTAATCTGAAGGTCTGGAGCAAGGTTTACAGGTGGGGTTCCCAAACTCCCTTTGCTGAGATAACCACAATGATACATGAAGGGTTGTGCTGGGGGAGTGAGGGTGGCCATAACCGAGCTGCAGGAGATGGGTGACTGTTCTGACAGCACTTCCCTGGGGAAAAGCCTTCCAAACATAATGGTTTTTATAGCACTGTGCCTTAGCTTATGTAACACTAATCATGCATGCTCCAGCAGGGTGCCCCTGGCTTTTGACAATGCCTTTGTTTCCTCTGTTCTGGTTAACCTGAAGCCTTGCATAAACCAATTTCTGAAGCTGCTCTCTTACAGACTCCAGGATAGTCCCCAGGGCAAAGCATTAAATCGAGATGGAAACATCAAGATCTGTTGCCTTATCTACCTTCAAATTACTGAGTGATTTTGGAGCATCCCAAATTAGTGAGCCCTGCTGAAATTCTGTTGACCCCGTTGAAGTGATGATGCCAATTTCAGTTCTGCTCACAGCTATGTGTGTTCAGCTCTGTCTCCCACCTGGCCGCACATCTTTCCATTTCAGTGCCCTTGGGGAAGGATCCCCAGAATAACAGGCAATGCAAAAGGTGCAGCTTTCAGCTTCTCTGTTGCTCTACTTCCCCCAACTATGAAATGGGAACTTCAATAATTATTAAAGGGAGAAGCAGGGAAAAGAAAATAAGACAAGCTCTCCGTGCATGTCTTATTGAAATGTTCATACAAGACCACATTCTCTCTACTTTTATTAATCTGAGCTATCAGCTCCTGCAGAGGCATCCTGGGTACAGTGCCATTGTAGTCAATAGCATCCTAGAGCTTGTGCCCCAAACAAAATCATCTCAGACTGGCAAGAATCTCTGAACCACCTCACCTACATCTCCAGCCCACACTCATCCACCCACTGTGGCTTCTGGCATCCTCTACCACCACCAGCCTAAAGAGTGGACAAGTGGCTCAAGCTGGCACAAACAGCCTGGCATTGGGCTCCCTCCACTTTATACGCAGGACAAGTATTTAGACAGTACAAGACAAACTGCCCCAGCAAAGGCTTCATGTCATCAGTGAGTGCCCCTTTCTAATGAAACCCAGAGAGCTGGCCTTGAGCTTCATGCCTCTCTAAATTATGATCTATGCTTCCAAAAAGCACCAAGACAAGTTGTGGTTGATCCTTGGCCAACTGCTGATGATGCAGAAGCAGGGCTGCTAGCGCCCTGTCTGTTTTGGATGGAAGAGCTGTGCCTGCCCTGGACTGCAGCTGGCCCTGGCAGTGTGCCCCTGCTCTGCAGCCATGCAGCCAGACAAAGGCTGAAACAGGAAAGCTGAGGCACCTGCTCCCTTCTCACCCCTTTGGGACCTCTCATGAACAAAGCACCTGACACAGAGTGCAGATCCAGGAACAATTCCGCTGCAACACAACTGGAAGGCATTCTCCTCCCTAAGGTCACCTACACAGAACAAGCAAGCTAAAATCTTTAAGCTCTGCCCCTTTCTGGACCCTCCTGCATTAGCCCCACCAGAGAAGTTCCTTCCTCTTAGCAAAAAGTGAATTGTAGGCTGGAAACAAATCAAAGTACAGAGCACAGCTGTCTGCCCGAGAGGAACACGATGCCCATTTCTTCCACTCCAGCTGCTTGGGGGCTGTTTTCTGGCTGGCCTGGGAACACAACACTGCTCCCAGTGACAAATGTCAGCAAATATTTCTTGTTTTCAAATTCATCAGGTACAGTTGTAGGAAAACAAAGTGGGAAGTAACTTCCTTGATGTGTTGTTCTTAACTCTGCAAGAGTACTGCCCTAAGATATCCTCAGCAGGCAGCGGTGGCATTTTAGGCACTGCAATTCAGAACTCTGAAGGAGCCTTTTACAAAAGACTTCCTCCCACTCCTCTTTCTCTGCCTGTGTCTAATTCACATTGAACAGAGCCTCCAAACCACTCACAAAACTCAACCTTACGGGCATGGTCCCATGTCCTAATGGAGGGGAGAGATGCCAAGCTCCGAACATCTCCCTTGTCCTTCCAGTTCTTGAGCTGAGATCCTCCCAGGCCCCACTATCAGGCTGGCCCCCAGAATGGTGGTGAGCCACAGCCCCACGTCAGCCCATCATGGAGCTGTGGGGCCTGAGGACTGATACAATGAGCAGTGGTGGAGGAAGAGGGAACCAGCAGTGAGCCCAACTCCACATCTTCCATTGAATGAGCTTTGGTTAGGTACAGTTCAGCGCCTCCAGGGTGCTGGACATCAGAATTTGCTTCTGTACCAACAATTTTGGCATCTCTTCATATAGCCAGAGCCCAGTTACAACTATGAGTCTTAACTTGGTGTCTCCCACTTCCCTGGGCTTTCACCAGGTATGACTGATATCACCTCCACTTTTGCAGCCAAATCAAAACAGAAAGAATAGGATTCACATATCCCTAAGCAGAGCTTCCTAAAGAAATAGTGGCCTTCTATAATCCCATTTGTGTGTTCCTTCAAGAAATTTATTCTTCCCACCCTAAAATGAGTGCTCTCAGACACTTTCTAATAGCCTCCAGCTCTCTCCATTGACCAGCACAGTTGAGTCCCACCTCACTGCCTTACCTGGGATGATAAAGCAGGTCTGCACAAAAAACCCCTACAGCTCCAAAGCCCTGGAAGTGCTGCTCACTCAGCAGTGCTGGCTGCCAATGCCATGCAAGCCACTTTCAAAGGCACAAGTAAAATTGAGAGGAGTCACAGGAAAAGGTTTCCAAAAGGTGTTGACATCAGACCTCTAGGTTCTCACCATCAAGGCAATAAGTGGCGTGTGGATGACTGTGTAGCTGTCTGGATCCCAAGAGCTGGTGGCTATGGAAATGCATGTCATCCTTTCCTTTGTTTAGGGTGGCAAAAAGCCCAAAGCTACTCCCCTTCTGCAATGCTTCACTTGCAACCACTGCTCAGTCATCCCAACCCCAATTTATCTTTTATAGGAATAAAAGCTTCTGGGTGCAAGGCCAGATGTGCAGAGGGGAAAATTTGGACCCAAAACAAGGGGAAATTGAGCTGCAGTTATATGGAGTCATAAATATTTACTGCAATGTAAACTGGAGCACTGAGCTGTTCATTTGATTTTTAACTTGAAAAAAAAATATTACAATTTAAAAAGTCTCTCACCAGAAAAGTAGAAGAGTATATAATTAGAGTCTAAAGAAAACAAGCTTGAACAACTGTGCTGTGTCTTTCAATTTAGATTCTCTACACTCCAGTTACCTTTGGAGCTGAACCAATTCCCTTTTCTGTCTGCAGACACACATATGTGTGTGTGTGAGAAAACACACTGTGCCAGGGCTGAGACTGCAACTTTGTTTTTGCACATGCAGAAGATAAACATGCACTGCAGTTCAGAACTAGCAGCTTCTGCACTGGTGGCCCAGTTTTGAAGCATCAGCTTTAAGATGAAACTCAGTTCTTATGGACTGAATGATTGCTGCCAGAAGTTTCAGTACCCAGCCCAATACCACAGCTGTACACTAAATCACTCTGTGTTTTTTACAGTACCACAGTATATTAGAGGTTGGAAGGGACCTCAAGAGATCATTGAGTCCAACCCCCCTGCCAAAGCAGGGTCACTTAGGGTAGTCCACACAGGAATGCATCCAGGTGGGTTTTGAAAGTCTGCAGAGAAGGAGACTCCACAACCTCCCTGGGCAGCCTGTTCCAGTGCTCTGTCACCATCACTGTAAAGAAATTTCTCCTCATGTTGAGCTGAAATCTTCTATGTTCAAGTTTGAACCTGATGTTTCTTGTCTTATTACTGAGCACCACCGAAAAGAGCTTGGCCCCCTCCAAGAATCACAGAATGCACTGGGTTGGAAGGGACCTTTGAAGGTCATCAAGTCCACCCCCGCTGCAGTAAGCACAGACACCTTTAACTAGAGCAGGCTCCTCAGGGCCCCATCAAACCTGACCTTGAATGTTTCCAGGGATGGGTCCTCCACCACCTCCCTAGGCAACCTGTTCCAGTGTTCCACCACCCTCATAACAAAGAGCTTTTCCTTTTGGCACCAGTTAAGGGTGCAGTGGCCTACTCTGACCATGTTTACCTCCTCCCACTGGTATATCAGGGTTGGAGATGGTGACAGTGCACAGATGAGATGCTCCAGCTACAAAGCAGTGTCTCAGCAGTAGGACAGTGTCACAGTGTGCCATGTCCCCTGTCACCCTTGTCTTTGCCACAACACGAGTGTGCTTATCAGCGGTGTTTGACAGGGGCCATGCTGGCAGTGTCACAGCTCCAAGGGCGTTTAAGCACACGCTTAACTGGAGGTCTGTGACTAATCCCCATTCCACTTGTGCTGATGCTTTGATGCAGCAGAGTGCTGAAGTCACTGCTGCAGGGAGACATCCCGAGGGTGGCTTTCTCCTCCCACCCACGCAGAGGACAAAGCTGAAAAGCACTGTTTTGGTAAGTACATCTGGGAGCTGAGACAGGATATGAGGGCTGGGAGGATGAATTGAAATAGCAGTTGAGCCAGTTGAGCCTGGAGGGAACAACTGTGAGGGACAGAGACACCAAAGGGACAGGAGAGGGTGAGAGTCCTGAACAAAGCAGGGCTGGAGCAGGGTATTGAGGAGGTGAGCAGGCTTCTTCTGGGGACAGGTTGTCTGCACCAAGCAGCAGAGAAAACTGTCAGCATCACAGAAAAACGGAGGTGGCAATGGCAAGGTCATGCATCTCAGAGAAGGAAACGTGAAGGAAGATTTTGATTGCAGCAAAGCACTTGATAAGAAAAACAAACATCTGCAACATACAAGGGACCCCAGTTCTGGAGACCAATGCTTCCCACAGAGTGTTGGACTGCAGAGCAGCACAGATCCCTCAGAGGGGCTAGCACAGCCAGCAAAAGGGAAAGCCCAGAAATGGACTGTCTCAGCTCCCTTCTGAGTATTTTAGATGAGAACAGTGACATTTTCTACTCACAAGGGATAATTTGGGTCAGGTCAGGTAAGAACCAAGGACATGTCTCTGTCCATGGGCAGTCCCAACCCATGTCATTGCATGTGCAAGTGAAGTGCACAGGCTCAGGTACTCACAAGCACCCAGGACTTCTGCTACTGCTTTCCCAAGGCTGGAAAATACCCCTTTCAAGACATAAATCCTCCCACCTGCTTCCTTCTGAATCAGAAACAGCTTCAGAAACATGAAGCTGCAATTAAGAGTGTAAATTTAGTCACAAGCAAGCATAATCCACAAATCTCCACATCCAATAAAAAAATAATAGCTAAGGAGAGTAGGAAAGAGCTGCTAATTACTAAAGCTGTATTTCAACCTCAGGCCATTCCTACTTTCTGTTGCCCTGTGTTAAGACCCCTTGAATTTAGACAGGGCTTTCTAATTACACTCTCTGGATCCATTATTCAGGAAGTAATTAATATTTTATTTTATACTGCTCTCTCTTTTCATATTTATATATATATACACACACACTGCTCTCTCTCTCCACCATAGAGAGCTCTGCATTTATCAGCAGCCAGCTTTCCCTTTCAAACCCATGGCCAGGGGACAGGAGGCAGGAGATGTGATTTTTGAGAGTCACCTTCTTGCATTCACTCTGTTCTTTAATTCTTATTACTTTTTTTTTTAATTGGATGAGGAAGTTTCAAAGAGAGGAATTCATGCAACTTACTTGGACTTGTCTGGTCACTGAGTCTCCGAAGTCTCCCACTGGAGGTCCGGCTGATTCCTAAAACAAGAAGGAGGACTGAATGGGCCAAGGGAGTTCATGTGAGTGAGGTATGTGGAGCCATCTCCCCACTAGGACTCTGCATCTAGCAAGGCACATTTTCTGTTGGAAATCTGCTATGCACAGTCACCTCTGAGATCAAAGGAGTGTTAAATGCTATTTTAAACAGCAAAACACCTGAGGATTTCCTGATCACCCACAAGTTATCCAACATGCATCTTTTTCTGTATCTTTCTGTTGACTCAGGAGAAGTTAATGTGGAAACCACTTGACAGGGTGCTTGGTTGCATGGTTTAGTTGATTAGGTGGTGTTGGATGATAGGTTGGATGCGATGATCTTGAAGGTCTCTTCCAACCTGGTTTATTCTATTCTATTCTAAATGATTGCCTAGGAGAGACCTCCACCTTCCCCTGGAGATGTCAAACTATTATTCAAACATATCAAACCCACAAATGTATTCAGGGTTTCCAGAAACAGAGGGAATTTTTATGGATAAGCCATACATTTGATTAGTGCCTCAGCTCCTCTTTTCTTAGCACAATTGTAGTGGGCACAGTAAATGCAGTGAACCATCTCATGTAGGATGCTATTCTCTGGGGAAAAAAACCAAATGATGTCCTTGTATGAGGAGTCCCAGAAGTTCTGGCAGCTCCTCAGTCTCTGGTGAGTTCTGCTGGAAGAACAACAGCCCCAGCATGGCGTCTTTCATCTTGGACATCAGGTGCTAGAGCTGTTGAGGTCCAGAACAGGGCCAAAGAGACTACTTTGGCTCAATACAAACCCTGCCTGAGCACACCAATATTTTGAATCAGGACTCTTACCCTGTAAATGAGTAAGAAACTCCCAGATTTTGGGGGTGATGGTGCTGTTGAATTATATTATTTAAACCTCTATTCTCACCATCTACCAGATCTGTTGGAAAATGAGTAATTAAACCAGCACAAATTTAAGCTGCAGAACACCTCTGCACTGTAACTTGTAACACAAATTTACAAATCTTGTCAGCTGGGAGAGAGCATCATAGGGAAGAATAAAAGCAAAATATATAAAAGGGAAGAAAACTTTCATACCAGTGAGCACTGAGATGGAGAAAGGGAAGGGAAAAGAGCTGCCTGGCAACTCAACATGGAAAATATGTCTCACACTCAGAACCCTCTGCTTATATATCTGCATATGTATGTGTATTTTCTCTCTCCCTTTCCTCTTCTAACATAAAAAGCCTCTGTGCCTGCAACGTTGTGTGGCTAAGCCACAGGGCTGGTCCCAGGAAAGCAGCAGTACTGCCTGACCACGGTGGCACAGGGAGAACCCCTGGCCAGATCAACCAGAGCCATCCCCCACACTCAGTCCTGCCCCACAAAGAGTACCACTAGCCAATGGGCCAAAAAAAGAGCCTGAACTGTCCATCCACATGTGTGAACACCCAGCCTGCCTTCTCAAGGAACTTTACTTGCACTACAACAGGGCAAACTGCTGCCACGCACATCACTCAGTGTGCAGCTTCCATTACCAACAGTGAGAGAAGAGATGAAGTTTGTGGGAGCTTGGGCACTATAACCAGGATTATAAACTTTAAATATGGGGGGTTGTGGGTTTTTGGGTTTGTTTGGTTTTATTCTCCCTGTTTTCTTAATTCTTTTCTCCTCTCTAAATGTCTACTGCCTCTTTGGACGCTAGCAAGAATTAAAAAGTGTATTGCCTTTGCTCAGCAGTTTTGACCAACACTTCTTCAAACAAGCTGCAATAGCACTCGAGTCCTGCCTCTGCTCCTTGCAGACCACAAACACCTCTGCTTCATCTGCATGCAGGCAAGGTGCAGTGCTGAAATCTGGCTTTCATAATTGCTCAAAACCCAGAAAAAAGGATCCCTTATGGGTGGCACACTGAAGAAGGCAGATACACAGCCATGCTGAGCTAGTTAAATACATCCTTTTATGTTCAAAGACTTCATTCAGTGTGTGGCAAAGCAGGATGGAAGAAGAGCAAGGAGCTTACAAGCTTGGACAGGATCACAGATAGGAAATAGGCTTTATTCCCTGTAGCAACGACTCCAGTGGAAAAACACACAGAGGACTTGGAGCATCCAACGTGACACAGCCATCAGAGCATCCATGCCCTGGCTGAGCCTGTAACTTTTATGCAAACACTTCTGAGATTTGTTTATCTGCCCTGCCTCACAGCTTTACTGGGAGCTGCAATTACTCTGCCCACCCTTTTAGAGCTGGGGAACCCAAAGGTGAACAAGCTGAATCGATTTGCTTTGCCTTGGAAACAGCACTAGAAGGAAATTTTTCTGGCAGCTGTTGCTTCAACCCCTGTTAACAACATAAAAAACCCATACTAGTGTCATTAATCCCCTTTCAGCAATAGAGAAAATAAGGAGCAAACAAGAACTTCCTACAAGCTGTCCAACACCTTAACGGTGAATCTGGAAAAAGGAGGAGTCCAAGCCAAGCTTGCTGCCCATGATGTCCCACTGCTCCTCCGCTGAGGGAGGACCCAGACACAGTCCTGGAAAGCAGATAAACAGCAGGGAAAGCTGGCAGCCAAGCAGGACAAGAGAAGATCTGTCAAAAAAAAATTTTTTATATATATATATATATATTTATAGAAATATGAGAAAGCAACAACTAAAAATATGCTGCTCTGAAGGCAGTGCCAGGAAGCCAGCAGTGTGGGCAGGACCGGAGTGCACCGGCATGCTGAGTGTGTTCTGGGGTCACCTCTATTTATAGTGTGCAAGCTGGAGGTTGAGCCCTGGGTTTGGGGCTGCAGAACCAAAATCAAAGGTTCCCAGCCCAGACGCAGCGTCTGTGAGTCTTCTCTCTTAACACAGTTCAAATGCCCTCGAGCCACGCTGTAAATTTATTGCAGTGCACTGGACTAAGACCCATAAAGAACTACGCTTTATTTAACTGAAATTAAGGAATTCTTCCCCACATCCCCAGCAGGATGACTTCAGAATGGAAGAGTCCAACAGTTAAAATCAGTCAATCCAAGAACAGCTCATTCAGCCCAGCGGATGTGCCGCAGCAGGACAAAGTTGTAACACTCACAGAGCTTAACCTCACCTTGGCTCACAGGCCGAGCAATATTTTTTCACGTTTTATAATCAACAACTAATTCTCTCCAGATCCACAGCCTGGGACCATATGGCACAGCAGAAAGGCAGCAGCAGCACTGAAGGACACTGGGCTTCGCCGGGGTCTCCTTTGCAACTGCCGAAGCCAAGAACTGCTCCAACTGGGTTGTGTCAGTGCAAGCAAGATCCCAGCCAGGCTCGTGTTTAAATCACTCCCTCCAGACAATACTGGGCCAAAAGCTCTACTATTTCGTGCTTCTTGCAACTGCTGATGTAACACACCACGGATGGAAAGCATTCCACTATTGAAACGGGAGCAGCTTATAGATACTTGCCCTGATGCGGAGGACACAGGCATGGAGCGGGGAGACAGGATCCAGCCTGCCTCAGGAAACTGCTGTTGCTGCTGTGTGCCTTTTCTAGCTGACTTTGCTGAATCTGAACCTAGTGCTAACATGGGGACTGGCAGAGATATTTGCCTCCAATAGAGTCAGCATGTGTGTTCTCCAAAACACATCGGAGGTTTTGTGTGATACACCCCAAATGTTTTATGGGTGCATATAATAGTAACAAGACAGGCCACTTGAGAGTGTGCCACTACACCCATACCATGTTAAAATCAAAAGAACAAATGAGTAATTCCCATTATCAAGAGAAACCATGGGGTGTAGACAAACAATGGAGGATGTAACCCAGGAATTTGCTCTCCCTACACGGTCCAGAAAAAACAAAATGCAAACAAACAAATGAGCCCAAACCAAACAAAGGTCGTGTCAGAAAGGGATGGGCCAAAACCAGCAGGAGACATCCTGACACACTGTGCTGGAGTCAGCAAAGCGGCACCAGCTCATCTGAGCAGCCAGCATGACCCTTGCTTCTGGTAAATGTATTTACTGGTGAGTCTGAGATCAGATAATTCAGCTTCCTTCTTCACCCAGCACGAACGCAGCAGGGTGTGCAGACAGCACTGGAGACAGGTCTCCATCCAAGACCAGTATCCTCCTGTGGACATTTCCCCGTTCCTGGCTCCCCAGAGCTCTCGCCTAGAGAGTACAGGTCTAGGCCAGGCCATGGAATCATCTCTAGAATTCACCATCTTTGGTACTGGGGTGGTGGGAGACCCCTGAGCAGAACAGCACTGCAGAGTCTACAGCACCTACACAGCACCAGCGGTTTTTAAAGCAAAGGCTGACATTTTGAGGCTGTTCCTTCCAGGGCAGGATCTGCACCAACCTGTGCACTGCAGAGGCACCCAGCCCTCCCTCCTCCTCCGACCCATCCTGCACTTTGCTATCTCCTCAGGCCATTCTGATGTTGGCTAGGGAAGATAAAAGATGACAGCCAGAATGTCACTTCATTTGCCCCACAGCAGAGGCAGAGCTGGCACAAGTACCAGCTCAGGCTGCTGGCACAGAGTTTTCCACTCCCTTTTAGGACGTGCATATCCATCACAACACCCTTCAGGATCATACCAAGTATGAAATCTATCTCATTTTATCTACAGGTACTATGCAGACAGTGGGCAGGAGATCACAGTGTTTCATCCTGCTTCACACAGACAAGCTGTAAAAGCTCCTTAGATAAAATGGCTGAAGGAGACTTCCTCAGTAATGATGCCTGGAGCTGTTAACAGAAGGAAGATAACCCACACATGGTTTGACCCATACTGCACAACCTTCCCCTCCAATATACCAGACCAGCTGCTGGAGACTGAGCTGCAAAGTTTTAGTGCTGACACAGGACATTGCCTTCAGAGGTAAAATTCTGTACAGGGATCTGTAGATGTCACTGGAGACAGCTGGGGACAGAGGGGCTCTGGGAAACCTGAGGTCTGTAAAGGACAGACATCTGTTTGCAGAGTAGCAAAGGAAGAAGAATCCCTGTTGCTTCAAGTCCCAGTCCAGCGAACCACACAATTACAACTTCACTTCCATTGACTTGAAATCTACTTGCAACATCAACCTCAAAAGGAATATGTTTAAAATAAAAAGGAAAAAATTCATATTCGTTTCCAGCACTAATCAGAAACATCCACTGCAGAATGAAAGACACTTTCCCAGATTCTGGGTAATAGGGACTAGTCACAAAGAAGCTGAGCACAGCTAGAAAAAAATCCTTCAGCCCATGTGCATGGTTTCATTCTGGGTCAAATATCACTGGCAGCAAGCTAGGTTTTCACAGGGCTGGAGGATGCTTACAAGAGGGAGGGATGCTGTGGAGAAGGAGGGATGCTGCTCCCAAGAGCATCCCAATAACAGACTCAGGAGCAGACCACTACCTTCTCCAACACAGCTACAACCACATGGGTGCACCAACAAGCTGTAGGTGTCTAGGTGGCTAAGCTACTGACCATTCCGCTCATGTAGGAGCTGGATATCATCAGGCTGGGGCCAGACACAAGTGGAGCCATGAGGTCACACACAGAGGGAACCCAGCTGGGAATGGATTTCAGATAACCCTCGAGGAAACCACAGGAAAATGGGCATTAGCAAGCTGCATATATTCCTACCACAATGTTAAGACTTCTGCCATGTGCCAAACATTCTAACACACAAAAAATGCTCCAGAAGTATGTGCTAATGATAAGAGGCAGCAATAAGTACGTCTCATTTTTTCCAACCTTAGGAAACCTTCCTCAAGCCCAGCAACATCCTGCCCAGAGCTCCTGGCCACAGCAAAGGGCTAAGTCAGGGTGAAAGACCAGCCTTGCACATGGTGGTAGAAGATGAGGCAAAGCTGAAGTGCTGGGTCCCCTGTCAGGTTCAGGCTTTGGTTCAAGACTTTAACTCAAATGAAACTGCAGTAATTCTCAGGAAATCAATTGATGCATCCATAGAGCTCAAGGCCCAAAATTTGCCTCGACTGCCTTGTACCACATGTTTGTATTCAGTCATTGAGAATTCAAGCTCATGCTTGAACAAAGTCTTGGCTCTTCAGAGACATTCAATCTCAATGTCAAGACTAAAACACTGGAGTGACCCCAAGTGCTTTGGCAAGTTGCTCAATAGTTAAAATGGCCTTCAAACAGTATGGAGACTGTGCCTCTTCCCCATGTGTTTATTCTGAGGTGAGCAAACTCAGTCCTCAGACATTCACTTGATAGGAATAACGAGATCATTTCACCACTCCTTGTGATCATCTGTTCTTTACTGCCCACAAATTCCTCACAGCTGATAGTCATTCAGAGATAGGCTGGACAATCATGAAAGCACACCCCAAAAAAATTAGCACAAGCAGTTTTTCATATGAAAAAAACCCCAACAACCCAAAACACCCAAGTTTTTCAGTCATCATCTGTGATCCTTCTGGTCAGAGGGCTTCAGTAATGTGGCCAGGCAGTAGAAAGGATGCCACGTCACCATGCTGACACATTGGATGACTTTGTACAAATGCATATTTGTAATGCAAGTATCCACACAGATTGGAAGGGACAGGGAAAATAGGTCTTTTGTATGTATTGTCAGTTTTGCTGATTTATGTGTTTCTTTTATTTAGCAGCTTGAGGGAAAGGAAAAGGATTTGCAAAGGGACAGAAAACTGTCCTTGTGAGGCTGTACTGGTTTGGAATGGGCATGGTAACTACTGTCAAGGATAAAATCAATTCCAGTTCACTGTTGAAGCTAGCCAGATTTCCACAGAGATCTTGCCCCTCTAAATTTACTCTCTTCACCATGCTCATTTGCTCACACACCTTAGCTCCTGAAATCCAAGAGGGAAGAAGCAGGACCCAAGAACTACAAGAGTCTCCCCATGGCACTTTTGCTAAGTGAAGGGGTTTTACAAGAATGTCAGAGCTCACAAAGCTATCACGAGAGCAGCTTGGATCTGGTCTCATTTGTTGGTCTGCAGGATCTGTAGCATCCCAGGAGGGACTGGAAGGAGGGAAGGTGTCTGAAGTCATTCAAGCTGCAGCGCAAGGAAGGAAAGACTAAAACTCGTACATTAACCAGCTGCCACAAAAGCTTCAGTAAGCTAGAAATGTGTTAGTTAATCATTAACATCAATAACACAAGAGTCCCCAGGAGCCTGAATGGACAAAGGACAAGCTTGGCACGCAGAGCACTATGCAAACAAATAAAACAAGTCACCACTGCTCATCCTTTGCCTTCAAAACACCCCAAACATTACAGCATACAGACCCACCAGCACACCTAATGTTCTCAGGTTCATCTGGCAATGGCCATGGATTAGTTGGAGAAAATCATTGTCAGATTTGAAGGAGGGGAAAGGAATTTTAAAACTGCAATGTGGTATTTCCATATGGATCAAATACTCTCAAGCCACCCTGCAGCTCTCATCCCCGCTCCCCATAATGCTCTGGCTCTGACCACACAGGAGAACTCCTGGTGCAAACTTCCCGGCCCAGCATCTGGCTCTCTGCTGTACCCTAGCACTATGCACAGCTAAAGCAGCACTCTGTTATTTCAGATTTAAAATAAACAAACAAAATCGTCCTTATTTAGATTTTAAAATCCATTGCTTGCTGCCTTCTTGTAACCTCAATGCAATCCAAATTTTATTTTGCAGCCACAGCATTTGCTCAGAGACTGCTCACTGCTTCCTTGCTCTTGTTTCAAGCACACAGAACTCCAAAACTTGTGTTTCAGAGGGTGCCCCCACCACAAACATCACTGGATTTATCATTGGAGCCCTGCAAGGCTCGGGCTGCCATCAGGATGTAATACAGACCCCTTGTGTTTGCCAGGCTCTGAAAGGCAAATGTTGATTTTTCCCAGAGAGGGATGGGGGTGTATAGAGGAGAAAAGCTGAGAACAAAGAGGCAGTAGCTCACTAGCTAAAGGGCTGCAGACAACAAAGGGCAGAGGTTAAGGGTTCTCCTGAGCCTGGGTGACCCCCCCAGGCTGACCCACTGGGCTGCTGGGCAGAGGCATGCCAGTGACTGTAACTAGCCTTGGTGAGCAGCTCCCCATTCACAGCTGGAGGAGGTTAGGGGCAGCCACTAGTTTTGACACCAGTGTCTGACTCTGAAGTCACTGCAAAGGGAAAATCTCAGGCAGGGATTTTACTTAGATGCTAACACGTGACTCTAAGTCTCCAGACTTGCGAGCCGGTGCCCTTTTCCCCCACGCAGTACAAGGGATGCTCCACTGCAGCCATATAACATCTGGACAAAGGAACCAGCCAAGGGACCACAGTCACTAAAGCCCATGCCCTCCCTAGCCAGAGCCACAGGCAAATACACAGGGACAAGATTCACAAACTGGCCACTTGACTGAGAGCAGGTAACCTGGGACAAGCACTAATGGTGGTCATTTCTCTCTGTCCTGAACATCCACACAGACGAACTTGAGGCTACAAATGTTACCTGCAGCCCTTTCACCTGAGCATCCCTACTACAGAAGCATCAACATACACTTTGCAGTTGTGTTTGTGCAATGACGAACCTGCCTTGCTTTGGTAGGACCCCTGTGGTACTCTGATATCACACAGAATTGCCTGAAAGCCAGAAAGCTTGAGATCCAAGCTGTGGTTCAGAAACCAGAAATTCAAGCTCAGAATTGCAGCTGATGGGACAAACATCCACATTTTAACATTTCTCTTTAACCCCAACTCCAGTTGCATTAAGATTCTTTATTCATTCAAGCTTAACCTGCCCTAGGAAGAATCTGAGGTAGGCAGCCAGGGAGAATGAGCTCAGCTGCAGGGTCAAAGCCATCTACAGACAAAGGAGTCAGGAACTGCTCAGCAGCCACCACAGCACTACCACGACTCCCTGCACATAATGTTCCTCCTCCACATATCCTTTTCTCTGCCTGTAAAATGAGGTGTCAAACACTGCCTCTGCTTATAGGAGCAGGAGGGATACATTATTTAATGGGTTTACATTTTAGCTGTAAAGAATGACTCGGGCACTATCTATAGATTACTGACATAATGTCCATTGTCCTTAAACATCAGGGCAAAGGAGAAGTTACAATTTGAGCAACAATGAAGTCCTGAACCCATACAATTGAGGGTTTTCTCCCATTAAGTCTGCCCCAGAAGTAGCCAAGGCAATTCAGTTTCATAAGCCAGTAGCATTCTTTGAATGTTTTCCCTTCTATCTTAAAATTATATTTAATAGTGGCTGCAGCAGGGAAATTGGACCAGAAAACAACTTCAGCCAAGTTTTAGGACGTATTTGAGTGCCTAATATTGCAGGCCAGCTTAGGTTACAGTTTGCAAAAGTGCCTTTTCAAACTGTAGTATAACTCCATCTCTGTCTTAAGAGATGCTGCACTTGGAGTTCTCTCTCCCATTTTCCAGGTCAGACACCTACAGAAAGACCACCACCACCATGGTCCCAAAGTCAGCTACAAAAGTGTCTTAGGGCTCTATCTGTGAGGGATCAGCACTCAACACCAAGATCAAAACTCCTGTGAGCTTCCCTCTCCCCCACAGTCTCTAGCATATGAAGCATTTAAAGGCATTTAATGGAGGACTAAGCTCTCAAAAGCTCCGGGCGGCCGTGCTAAGGCCCAGAGCACCTGTTGTGTCCTACTGCCACATGTCAGAGAAGTACCCAGCACAAAAGCACTAAATTGCTTTAAAAACAAGTTGTAGATTGAATAATACATAAGTACCAATATCTTAATGGGTTGCTCTTTTAGATCTTTGTAAGGGACAAAATCCTTCTAGACCCAAGGCCTACCTTTCTGCCAAGCCGTGCTCTCCAACAGTCAGCTCTACAGAAGGGCAGCAAGAAAACTACCCAGGAGTTCATTTAAATAAAGTCCAGCTGTAGGAACTACTTCTACTTGATCCTACTCCATGATGACCCACTCTTCTCCCCAGGCATCAAGCAATCCCAGTGCAACTCCTTCCTCTAATGGGTCTCTGCAGCTGCCAGCAAGGAGAAGGTGAAGCACCTGGCACCACCAAACAGCTCGGCCCTGGCAAAAGGCAGAGTGCAATCACCCCTGGCACAGGTGAAAACCAGTTCCAATCATGAAGCACTGCCTGCAGCCTCTGAGGAAGCTTTTCTCTCTTAAAAAAAGGGCTTACAGAAGGAGACACAAAGCCTATTCTGTAGATCTGTCTGAAAGGCAGCATTGTACATGGAACATGGCACGCCCGGTGTAATGGAGCCGGGCAGCGGAGCTCCGGGACCAGTCCAGAACCCCTCCCTCGAGACACTCACCCCAACGATACAAGAGTCCAGCCTCCACCGTGAAAATCCTTGCCACAAAAAAGGCAAGCACTGCTGTTTCTGTACCAAACACACACATACACAGAGGACTGAGAAGTGCTTTGTGCTGCTCTGGCTTCTCCCTGCAGAGCTCAGCTTGCAGTTACTGAGTAACCCAAACCTTCATGCACTAACCCTGGCACTGCCAAGGCCTTGTGCTGTGCTAAACAGCAGCATGAGAGAGGTTCTCAACACAGTGATTCTTATGGACTTGCTTATGCCATAGGTATTGAACCACACTATATACAGCCTGCCATGCTGCATGCACAAGCTGCTGCCAGCCAAGCCAGAAAGGTTTTTCTCTGTCTGAAAGCTCAGGTCAGTTCTGATGAGCTCCACGTGACTGTCAGTGTATTACACAAGCTGACCTTTCACAAATGGTATCTTGTACTGTCCAAAGCCTCTTGTCCAGAGGGGATCCATGGCACTGTCATGTCCCTCTAGCTCAGGCTTGTTCCAACCTTCTGTATCTCCTGCAGAAGTATCATCTAAGCAGGAACCTCCTTCCTCTGTCCAGAGCTGCAGGACTGACAAAGGGCCAAGGGAGGATGCTCAGGATAAGGGGGGGGGGGGCGGGCGGGGAAGAAGGAGAGGTGGGGGGATGTGTGTCAAAATTCCAGCCTTATCTCCAGAGGCTGAGATCATGGGTAGAAAATGTTTCTGTGTTGTCTCAGCAAGCTTCCGGCTGGCACCCCTCTTCCTCTCCACGAAAGCAGCTCTTGGAGAGCAGTTCTGGAGCCAGAGAAGAATGTTCAGGGGCACAGCCTAAATGTATTTTCCATTGCTGAGACATCAGATCTGTGATGGTGCCCACTGTTAGTATCACTCAGCTGCTCTTCAACCAGCTGTGTGCAAGCAGTCAGGGAAGCAGCCTCAGTTGCAGGGAAGGATGCTGGCACCTCTTTTGAGAACTGCTGGTACATAACGCAGTCACTCACTGCTGCAAGATGTTGGTGATCTCCAGAAGTTTCTTCCAACCCCTATCATTCCGTGATGCTGTGGAGCTTTAGTGTATGTGAAGGAGAGATGCCCACCACATAAGATCATAATCAGAGGATTCCAGAGGCCTAGGGGCCTATGTTTGACTCCATGCTCCACCACAGATACCTAGGAGCCTCAGGGCAGCACCAGCCCAAGTGTTTGCACATTAAAAGTCTGTGCAGGAGCCCCAGAAGTGCTTCACAGCCACCAGACGAGACAGGCTCTGCAGCCTGTGAGTCACACAGGGTGATTAATCTGACAGCCCCTGGCTGGAGAGAGGCTGCAGTGACCAGCTCTGATTCAGAGATGCTTTTAGATGGCTCAACTTCAGCAAAATTAAATTCCACCTTGTTTTTTTCCAGGCCTCAGTCCTTTGTAATACAGGATATTAGCTCTCTCCTTGCTTTAAGATCAATGTCTGAAAGACTGGAGACACTTAGAGGAGTAGGAAGCACTTTGGTTATCTGTATGGTCATTAGACTAGCAACAGGAGTCAGGATATCTGATTATGCTCCAACCTGGCCAAGCCAAATGACGCAGCTGGTTCCTCTGCAGCTTGGTTTCTGTAATAATACAGTGGCATAAGCATATAGCTGTCACAGCCACTTGGGAAGGCTTTGGGAGCATAGGAGAAAAGGCCATGTTTGTTCATAAAGTAAATTCCCTGAATAAACAGAATCACAGACTGGTAGGGGTTGGAAGGGACCTCTGAAGATAATTGAGTCCAACCCCCCTGCCAGAGAAGGATTGTCTAAAGCAGATCACACAGGAACACATCCAGACAGGCCTTGAAATTCTCCAGAGATGGAGACTCTACCACCTCCCTGGCAGCCTGATCCAGTGCTCCACCATCAATGTTCCTTCACATCTTTAGATGGAACTGTCTATGTTCAAGTTTATGTCCATTACCTCTTATCCTGTCACTGGGGACCACTAAGAAGAGTCTGGCCTGATCTTCCTGACACCCACCCCTTAGATATTTGTAAGCATTAATAGGATGCCTCCTCAGCCTCCTCTTCGCCAGGCTGAACAGCCCCAGGTCTCTCAGCCTTTCTTCATATGATAGATGAAGAAGCCCAAAGCCCCTCTGTAGGGCTCTGCCCTGGTGATACAAACACAGGGCAAGGCTGCTGCCAGGTAGGCTCATTCTCCTGGAGAAGGTGAGAAACTGCCATGTTCTTCTCCAAAGGCAATTGCCACCCCTTGTGCCCTAAATTTCCTGTATGTAAACAAAGCATTAGCCTCCAGGGCTCCTGATCATCTGTCACCGTTGGTTTATTCCATAAGAAAGTGAAATTTAAAAATCCACAACAACCCACAGCTGAAACAGTGTTTAATCTTGCAAAGATTATGAGAACATGATTTGAAAAGCAGAGGAAGCCGTTAAGCCCCCAAAGCAAAGGGTCGCTACTTGGTTTATAGTCTCATTTTGCCCATAAGGTGCAACAGGGCTTGGAGGCTTCCAGGATGCTGAGTGACTATGTCAAGGCAGTTTTTAATCCAAAGCCTGATCTCCCAGCTGTGTTTTGACCTAAGGATATATCATTCATTAACCATCACAAATGGGAAATGAGTTACAAGAGATGAAGATGATCCCAAGTGGTGCTGAAATGTTAGAGAATATTAAAATTCAAATTAATTCTGATGCACTAAAAATGGAAGGAAAGAAAAACAACCACCACCAAACCCAACCTGAACAGGATGCAATGGGACTCAGCAAGGACCAGTGCAAAGGTCTAATACTATATCATACAATATATAAATGTATGCCCTGTAATGCACTGGACTCCCTCAAGTCAGTCATAGCAGGAGGTACCAACAAAATATTCCTATCTTATGTGGGCTGAATTGCCAGATTTTATCAGCAGCAACTACAGGACTATCTTAGGGTGACAAGTACTCCAGGCAGGTTCTTGGAGAAAGGTGGGATGGAGCTGACTGCAAACTGAGGAGCAGAGGGCAGACTGTCAGAGCCATGTAAATGAGATAGCCAGCAGCATCCAGATGCAGCCCCAGGAGAAGCTCTCCTTGTAGAAGATGAGAATTAGAGCCACTCCCTTCACAGAATCCTGAGACTGGGCACTGGATCCTCAGTGTGAAAAGTCACCAGGTGCCAGGCAGAGCAGCCCTGGTTCAAGAACTTGTTCTCGCTTAAGCAGCTCATCTGTCTACCCTGCTCTTGTGTTTCCGTCCTGCATTAAGAAGCCAAGACAGATCAGCTACATGAGAAGAGTTAGACAGCCTGACCACACATGGCCAGCCTTGCAGACAGCAGCCTGCTCCCACCAGATCTGCACAGCTGACTGCTTCATCCTGCCACATCCTTGCAGCCCTGTGAGTGCTGAGGGAGCAGCAGAGCCTTGTGAAATCACCCAGACAACCTCCACTCAACAGGGTTAAGAGGAGATCCTCCAGGCTGTGCTAATAAGCCATGAGTTTGCCTTGAAACTGTGAGTACCTTGGAACTGGACAAGGTGCTGCATGCCACCTGCTCCAGCTCCACGTGACAGCCAGGTATTTGCTTAGAGAGAAATGCAAACAAACCCACCCTGGCAAGCTTCATGCTCTCCTAGGAATTCAAACAAGGACATCTTCAGACAGAAAACAGGAGAGCATGGAACAGTCCTGAGTAAAGCAGCTGCCTCAGTGCCTCTAGTGGCAGCAAAGATGGGGTGGTGAGGAGGAAGGAGAAAAGGCACAACCACCTGAGCAGCCTCCTCTCCATATGCAGTTCCGGTTTATTGCCACGCTCAGCACAAGATGAGTATTTTTAACACCATGTCTTCCCCTTTTCTGACCCACTGTTCTCCATCAGTGACACCTTCCACAACAAACCATGCAGATCTAAAAAGAATATGCAACTTCTGATCCTGAAGGCTCCTGACCTAAGAAACCAGATTACAAGGGAAGCTCTGGAGACAAGGCTACAAACTGTCTATATGGCTCCTGTGCCTTTCATGGGAAAGATGAATTCCCATGCAGATGTCCAAGCTCACTGTGAAGTGTTCATAGAGTGGAAATGATGAATTAAAATAAATAAATATTTCTGCAGTCATAAGAGCTCAAACTGCTCAAACTACCTCATCAGACTGTTTCTGACAACAGCTATAACAAAGAAATGCAACTGCAAAATAGTTCAAGGGTTAGCTGCATAGCTCTTACCTTTTCAGAGGCTATCACAGCTCTTCCATCACCCTTCCTAGTATGCCCCAGTACAACTTCTGGCTATTCTAATTCATCCTAACACATAACTCTCTGGAGAAATTTTTTCCTATCTTGATATTTTATCTTGTGTCTTTACAAGATTTAGTACTCTTTACTTTTCCTCCCACAAAGCCAACCAGTTTTGACCCAGAAGCATGTGGAATCTGGCTCACCTCCTGTCCCCATCTTCCCCACCTTCAGTGCATGTTGGGACAGAGCTGCAGAAATGCTCAAAATATCTCCTGGGGTGCCTGAGGAGTTCATTGCTGAAGCTGCTTCCTTCACTGCATCTCTGCTCCCCTCCCTGAGCCTGGTGGCACTGTGTCATGTGCTGGGTCTGCATCCTCCTTTGCTGCCCTTCCAGGCTCAGCCCTTGCTCCTGCCTCACCACATTCCTGCACTGGTCTCCCCTCACCAGTCTCCACCAGCAAACACGCTCTGCCAGCACAGCTTCTGCTTTCCCACCCACTGACCCACACTCCTGTGAACACCTGACCTGCAGGAAACATTCTCATCCCTGCTAACCCTCTCAGTAGCATCCTGTATTTGGATACAGAAATATCACCACAGGGCTAGGAATGAGGAGATTGTTTATTTTTACCCAAGACTAAGGTCAGATTTTGTTCCTAGCTTACCAGGAGCTGTACGACTGCCCTGGATTGATCTTACAGCTCCTTGTTTCCCAGTGTCTGGAGCCACTAACCCTTCTGTGCTACAAACTGCCAACAGCAGCACGCAAGCTGCCTGCCAAGGATCAGGAGCAGACTGTGAAAGGGTTTAATGCAGATGCCTAAGCAGCCAGTACAGTGACAGGAAGGTAGACACAGCACTTGGGGCTGCAGTCTAATGGCCATGGTGGTGTTAAGTCAATGGCTGGAACTTGATGATCTTAGAGGTCTTTTCCAACCAAAACAATTCTATGATTATATCCATACCCAGGGGCTCCCATAGTTATTCACAGCCCAAAGGGCATAAAAGGCTCAGTAAGATCTGAACAGTAATCCAGACACATATTGTGCAACAACTTTTTACTATTCCCTCTCCACCACAGCTCAAGCACAGGGCTCTTGCTTTTCCCATAAGGATCTTCAAAATCTTAGCAAAGCCAAACACAGGAGAAAACCCTGCAGTCACAGACACCCTCCTCCCCTCTCCTCACCCTTTACACTATCCAAAAACTCTGACATGGATTTTAAAACTTCAGCTCCTAATGCTGATTTCTTAGAGAGCGTCTGGTCTGTCAAGGAGCAGAGCAGCTCTGCCACAGAGGCACATCTGAAACCTCCACAGATGGATCAAACTCGCAAGGGTTGAGCTCATCCTTCCCAACATTAATTCATCACTTGCAACATTAACTGCAGAAATCAGCTGTCAGATTATTTCACATCGCTGCTGGGAGGTTTATCTGACAAAACCCCACTCCAGGAAATAAATCACAGCCTTGTGCTACAGCTGCCAAGCAGGATGGGATAGACCACCCAAGCCATGACATCTCCCAACAAGCCACAGCACCAACAGCCTTTCCATGCTCAGATGTGGGACTCACCAACTGAAGCATCTCACTTGTCAGTACAGCAATCTGGCAAAGCATTTACAGATGCAGATGTTGTTGAATGACAATTCACATCAAAGAGCAATTAGCTACAGTAACTTCAGTTCTCCAGGCTTCAGAAGTCTGAATCATAGAATCATAGAATTGTTAGGGTTGGAAGGGACCTCTGAACTGTTCAATAAATACTGAAGAGCTCTGAAAGCTGCAACCTACCTGCTTAGAAAAGCAATAAAATCAGAGGCACAATAGGATGTGTTGGGTTTGGTACAGATTAGGCACAACTCAGACTTGCATTTCTCAGTATCACAGAATCACAGGGGTTGGAAGGGACCTCTGGAGATCATCGAGTCCAGCCCCCCTGACACCTACACATGGTCACAGAGGAACACATCCAGGCAGGTTTTTGAATGTCTCCAGAGAAGGAGACTCCAAGACCTCTTTGGGCAGCCTGCTCCAGTGCTTCATCAGCCTTGAAAAAGTTCCTCTTCATGTTCAGAAGGAACTTCTTATGTTCAAGTTTGTGCCCATTACCCCTTGTCCTGTCACTGAGTGCCACTGAAAGACTGATCCCATCCTCCTGACACCCACTCTTTAAGTACTCATAAGCATTTCTGAGATTCCCCTCCCTTCTCTTCTGCAAACTAAAAAGACCCAGTTCTCTCAGCATTTCCTCATAAGAGAGATGATTTATGATGCCCAATTTGATAAAGCATGCTCTCAAACACGTGAAGGCAGGACACTGAAGGGGAAAAAACCCTCCACGTGGCAGAAAGGGCTGCAAGAGCACATAATAAAGGTCTGAATGTAAGGATTTCCTGGTGCTTCTAGCAGCTGACCTCAGATAGAAGCAGCAGAGCACACGTGACTCCTTTTATCACTAGAACACTGAAAATCAGCAAGGTTGGAAACCTTCCCCAAAGCAAACCAGAGGACAAGGAGGATCACAGCATTTCAGGGCTGCCCTGGCAACAACATCCACTTTCAATGCCTCAGATTAAATTCTGTGTGGGCAATGAATTATGCTTCATCCTCATTCCTGCTGATTTAAAAACATATATATATTGCTTTTAATTCAAAAAAAGAATAATTGAAAGCCAAATTGGATGCAAGATGGACTCAGTATTAGGAGAGCAAAGCAACTGTGGAAGTGCTGGTAGCTGACACCCCTCAGCCACAGCTCTGGGCAGGCTGGGAGCTCCTCAGCAGCCAAGTCAGTAGGTGACACTTGAACTTCTGCAGCCTAGAGCTGTACCTTTCTCACAAGCAAAACAAAGCCTCCAGCCTCCTTAACTACAGCTTTTCAGCAACCTTACATTCACTCAAACAAATCCCTGCCACCTCCCATGGTCTGTCATGTGCTAGTCCTTTGTCCTGACTTGTAACACACCAAGATCTGTTATTCTTCTCAGCAACTTTTATTTGTACATGTCCAGGCACTTACAACCCAGGCACTGAGTCATTCAACAACTGCTTTCAGCAGTAATTGCTGAGGGCATCTTGTCCTCGTTTCCTTCTGTCCATGATATAAGCCTGTAAGTAATCCTCATTTCCCTTGATAACATCAAAACCAAAGCAAACTTGCACCCAGGGGCAGCTCTTGAGGATCAGGACTCCAACTTGCTCCCCCTGGCATCACTGCAGCAGCCTACAAAGGGATGTGACTTTGGACAAGCTGAGGGAACAGCTGAGGGTCAGGGACCCGGAGGCCTCAGGGAAAGCTCAGCTCTTCCCAAAGGGAACTGGTGCCTCTGCAGATCTTTCCTTGGCATTGTCTCCCCTGGGAACCAGAACCCAAGGTCCCTTTTTCCCTTGGTCCCCAGAATAGCAATACTCCCACACCAGGAAATTATGGACTTTCTTGAACATCACCATGACCTTTTTAATTTCCATTATGCCTTCAGCTCTCTCCTCCCCCTACTCTCCTTCTCTAAACAAATCTCAGAGCTGCACAAAGTGTTTCCTGTAAATAACACTCATCTGGCATGGACAAAGGAAAAAAAACAAAACCAACACAAACCCTTTTTGGTGCTAGTTCCAGCTTGCAATCCTCCTTCCAGTTTGACTTCTATCTGCTCAACCCAGCCTTGAAAGCAGTGCAGTGCTTGAGGGAAATGAAGGGGACAGCTACACACTCTGGGCATCAGATTTGAGTCTGCCCTACCTGAAATTAAAAGTTTGTGGAGGTAACTTACATAGTGCTTCAGACTGCCGTAGTGCAATGATCAGTGTTAAACTTGAGAAGGAACTTCATAATAAGCCCCTCTGTCCAACACAGCCAGCTCTTTCATAAATGTAGCAGCACTTCCTTTCCCATCCTCCTGGTGCCATCCCACACTGATACTGGCCTCTGTTCTAGAGATGTCTGAATCCCACTGAGCTCTGGACTTCTGTGGTGATGGACCAAGCGTTTCATCTCATAACAGCTGCAGAATGACTTTTGCAAGCCTGTGCTATCACCTGAATCATGAGTTACACAGAAGGAGCTGTGTACACCCCCTCTTAAACACAAGCCCTTTAAAGGGTGTTTTGAGCCATCCTTGTCACTGTAAGTCATTGCAGGCCAGTGTGGGAACAGGCTGACTCACCAGTGACTGTGCTGTCTCTCTCCCACCGCACCTCCGCTTACACAGTGCGATTTCCGTAGGGAAAGAGGTCTGCATGAGCATGGCTGCTCCTCCTGAGCACACTGGGACCAGGAAGGAAGGGAAACTCCCTAGTGTGGTGCTAACACACTAGCACAGCCAGTTAGCATCACCCCTAGGGACTGGGGCATCCCAGCCTTATGCTGCAAAACCCAAGACATCTCTTGTCCAAGAAGGGGCAGGTCAGCCTCACAGAAGAAGCCCCACTCTCTACCTGCTAACCAGCAGCACTGCTTTGGGATAGATAGCCCTGCAAGCAGGCAGGGAGTTACTTACTACAGCAACATCCCCATTGCACATGGTGCCACCTTTTGCTCACTGCAAGTGGGAAGTGGAGGATGACTGGTGTTTTGAGGAAGGAAATAATCACCCTGCAGGTCCCACATGGCTTTTTGTTATTTTCTGCCTACACCTGAGTGTTGCAGTTTTGTATTTGGCTTTCTCCACAGACTGCATTCCCTTACTTTTTTAAGCTATTTTGTCCCAGATGTTGGGATGTTTTGTTACCTAAAGCAAAGCCCTTCTGCTGCCTGCATATGTCAGCCAAACCTGGCAACAGCAGAGCACCCAACTGAAGCCATCACACTGATCCTGCCACCCCAGCACAGCATGGCACTACTACAGCAGCAGCATTTTTTGATAACAAGATGACATCAATCATCAGGAGCCCTCATAAATGTGATGACAGACAGCACTGATGTTGATGGCAACATGCCCTGTCAGCAGGCGAGTGAAATACAACCATCATGCTCTTTGATTGGACATCTCATGGTCCCACCTTGGTTTTTACAGCAAGGAAGTGCAGAGGGAACTTTGTCAGGATGGATGCCAGCTGCCATCAACAGCTTCTTGTATCTGCTGAGCCACAGAACAGACTATGAAGCCCTGAAGGTAGATGAGAATAGGCTGTATGAGGAGCAGGGGAGTTCCATACAACAGAGACTCCACCAACTGGCAGCACTCTAGAGAAACTACAAGCTTTACTACCACGAGAGAGGTAGAAACCTCATGCTCTAAAGCATGCAGCTTTTCCACTTTAAAAGTTACCAAAAGGATTGTTAAAAGGTTTTAGCTGTTAACAACAATACAAAAGCAGGGCAGTGCTGCCTCAGCCATGGCACTGGTCTCGAAGCAAGGTCTGAGGTACTGCCCTGCTCACACAGACTTTGCTTCTGGCACCCATCGTACACCAGAAGGACATGCAAAACTCCCCTAAAGCTTTTGTCTTCCCCTTCATATCCCCTACATTCACATTGACTTTATAAATGCTTCTGGTCTGGTCTGCCACTGATGAGAAAAGAAAGAAGCCCAGGCCAGGCTTCATTGCTCTCTGCTCAAGTGCCTCTAAGAGGGAAAAGGCAGGCATGTGGCAGCAAGAGAGCCGAAATGGCATCCTCTGAACAAGGGCAGAGTCAATAGCAAGCAACACAACAACCCAGCACAGAAACTTTTGCTTTTAATAAAAGCAGAACGACACAAACAACAGCTCAATAACCAGCCTGCTGAGAGCTGCAGGGAGCTGCTCCACCACCTGTGGCTCTAGTGGTAGCTCTGTCCCACCAAGCAGTGATGAAAAAGAAAACCTGGCATGTTTTCCACTCCTGCTATGCTGCAGAAGCCTTCCTGAGGGCTGATGCATTAGCTTACTACACCATCAATTTGCACCAGAGATGCAGGGCCATGCCAGTGGCTGCTGTGTCTCTTCATTAACCACTTTGTTACTGCAGAGTGCTTTGCTTTTCATCCACAACAGCTAAACGCTTGCAAGAGAGGCACCACAAACATGTTTTAGTGCATCAGGCACAGTCAGAGCTGTTTCACATAAAGGGAAAATAAGGCAATGGGATAGTTTGCTCATCTCAGCTGGTGGAGGCATTGCTTGCATTGAATTCAGGTTCTGAGCAGTAGGTTTGAACAGCCACAGACTGTGGATCCAGCTTCTTGTGGCTGATTGCAGATCCTAAGTGCAATCATTTCTTAATTTTATTTTTTTTTCCATAGAATCATAAAGTTTGCAAAAAAACCTCTGAGATCATCAGCTCCAACCTTCTACCCAACACCTCCATGACCACTATGTCCCAAAGTGCCACATCTACCAGTTTTTTGAAGACCTCCAGGGACAGTGACTCCACCACTTCCCTTGGCAGCCTGTCCCAATGCCTCACCACTCTTTCTGTAAAGAATTTCCTCCTAATATCCAATCTAAACTTCCCCTGACGCAGCTTGAGGCCATTACTTCTTTTCCTGTCATTAGTTACTTGGGAGAAGAGGCCAAGAGCAGCCCCACTACAACCTCCTTCAGGTGGCTGTAGAGAGCAATAAGGTCTCCTCTCAGCCTCTTCTTTTTCAGTCTAAACAATTGCTGTTCCCTCATCTTTTAATGGTAGCTTGTCAGCCTAGGAATAGAGGTTTGGGGAAATGAGAGCTAGCTGTGTTTGAGACTGGGGAAAATTGGCTTTTTTGTTTTTATATATCTCAAAACAATTTTGATTTTCTGTTCAAAATTGCAAACTCAGATGAAATGAATGTTTTTGTTGGATCCAAGCAATATTTTTTCCTTGATACTGCAGCTTGGCCAGTGAATTAAAAAAATATAAATCAGTCTGAACATCTCTGTTCATTTTTCCATGACTTAGACAAACACAATGCCAGTTAGCTGACAGGAGATGGGGTCCAGTTCAGGAGAGAACAATAGGGCTCTGCAAACACGGGGTCATCTCTGCCCCACCCAGCAGCTTTTATGACAGTGACATTTGCAGCTATTGAGGGAATCACACTGGGGCTCTGTCGCACAGCATCAGCCTGAAAAAGTTCAGTCTGTTTTTCCAGACCATCTCAGAAGACAGGCTGCAGCCAGAGATGTGCTGAGCTCCCTGCAACAGGCAGCACTGGTTCTTGATGCTTATTGAGGAGGGGCAAGTCTATCCACTCCTTCATTTACTGCCAGAGGAGTGCTTGCTGCAGTGCATGTCACAGCTACCACAGCTGCACACTGCAGATCTTTCTTGCCTCCAGCAAGAGCTCATTTACTTTTCTTCACTGGTTGCATGTCTGGAGCAATAAGAGGGAGCCTTTTGTTGGGGTACAACCCTGACTTACCTCCCTAACACCTGTCACTGCTGCTGCCTTGGACCAGAGCTGTGGGTGTTCAGCATCTGCAGGAGGCTGTGTGGTGTCAGCACCAAGGAAATGTGATGGGTCTAGGGCCAGAGGGCATCCTGGGACACTATGAACCAACCCATCAGAGGACAGAGCACTTTCCTCCAAGCTTCTCAGTCTAGATAACACCAGCAACTCCAATTTGACTTACATTCTATTGTCTGTGTTTTATAGGGAATCTGAGTTGTGTAAAGGGGAGAAAAATTGCTCCCAAATCCTAATGCAAGGATCAGATCACATCTCTCCCTGGTACTCCTGCAGCTTTTCCTATAGCCTGAGCTCATATACAAGGAGTTATTTCTCCCTAAGAACCCAAGCAATAAATTAGGAGTCCAGAGTTTAGGTAAGGGTGGGTCACACATAACTACTCAGGATAAATCTGGAGGTACTGTAATTAGAGCAATCCTTATTGCAGCACACTCCAACATCTTATATAAACCTGAAACTGAAAACACTCCTTGGCCAAAACACTTTGCACCATCCTTGAAAATACCTATAAATCATCATGTCATTTATCACAAATCCTGTCTGTTGCTGCTTTGGCCATGCAACTGTGCCTGAGTAATGGAAAATGAGAAGCAAAAAATCCTTTACAAAAACCCCACTATTCCAGGACAAGGAAAACATCCCAGGAAAAAAACCTCTCCTTGCCTTAAGCATCTGAAATAATAGACATCCCTAAAGTAAATATGTAAGAGCTGGCTTCAATAGTGGTTATTGCTCATTTTTAACTTTTCACCTTCTCCCCTCCTCCTCCTGCTGCTGCCAGGAAGTTCCAGGGAAGAAAGCCAGCGCTGCCAGGCTGAGCCACGTGTGCCCGCGGCTACGGCACAAAGGTCTGAGCCTCTCTCTGCTGGTAAGAGGCAAAGCATCCGAAGGCAAAGTCTTTATCCCAACCACACCTATGTGGCATGTGCTCAGAAGTCATAGCAGATGGGTAATGATTTCACTTCAAGCACTTTACAAAAGGTAAATCTTGCCTGGGGTGGGGAGCAGCCTGCAAACAGGGAAACATTACAGCAGTATTGCTGTGTTCAGAGGAGGCTGGAGCTGGAGCTTCAGCCCTGTGAAGCCAAGTGATATCCTCCAGCTGAGTTCAGAGGGAGCCAGTCCACAGAAGAGGTCCAAAATATACTGGAGAGGAGCAAACAAAACCAGTGAGGGATGCTCCCTAATCTCAAAAACTGTTTAGAGGATGCTTATTGTTTCCTTTTGTCATAATTTTCAGGAGTTTCTCAGCCAGGCATTGCTTCTCCAGCCTGTCAGGGGCTGTCAGCAATGCCTTTGCAACTGAGAAGTCACTTTGTCACCTGAACAGTTTCTCTGGCAATAAAAAGCTCAGAGTCTCTTCTGTCTTGGAGAGGCAATCTAGATTTCCTGTGAAGTTCCCCAAAGCAAGGTACCATCACTGCTCCCTGATCTGTAATAAAACTACCAGATTTATGGGACAAGGAGGGCTGGCTCTGCCCTGCACCGAGGTGGCAGCTCTCCACAGGTGGTTTCCCCCCGAGTGTGGAGGGGGATTCACCCAGTGCCTTTCTTCCAAATCAATCAGCAAGAGGCAAAGCCCCAGCACAGCACAGCCAGGAGGTGCAGCACTGAAAGCGGAGCCTCCGCAGCAATGCAAAGGAGAGCAGCTCAGAGGAGCTGCCTCCGCTCTAAGATTAGTGGTGGCCGCCATGCAATCACGTTGTTTCAACAGGATAGTGCAGTTCTTCTGCTCTTTTCCCTTAAATAGCTGTGCTGCACCAAGGGAACTCCCAAAGCAGCCAGAGTTTTCAAAATACAGCTGCACTCCCCTTTGAATTGAAGGCACTGACCAAATGCCAACCAACCTCAGCTGCAATGCTGAGTAAAGGTGGATTTGGACATTGACCAGAGACATCTCAGTTGTGTCAGGGGCAGTGCCTCAGCTTCACTCCAGCACAATCAACCCAAAGCAAGAAGAACAGAGGACTGCTTGGCCTCATCTGCAACAAGTCATCATATGAGGTCATGCAACTTTTTCTTAGGACAGCCAGTTATCTCCAGACCCATTCTTGCTCTGTTCCTGTCTACTTCAGACTGCCTTAGCCACCACCTGCATTTCAAGAGTTTCTGCTCAAATAAGAGGTTTCCCTGAGCAGAGTGCATGCCCATTAGTGCCCACTTCAATCCATTACGATGTGCTAATAATGACACTTAGGCTTTATGAGGTTCCAGCTACCAAATAAAAGCCTCCCTGGCAGTCCATTTAGCAATGCTAATGAGAGAAGAAAAACGTGCAAGAGAGACATATTACTAATTAATTTTAACAATAAACAAGCAGCAGCATCACACCGGTAATTTTCTGAGTGAAGACAAACCCCCAGCTCTGTGGCTTATGAGCTCAGGCAGAGTCCAGTTCACCTGACATGGCTTGAGTGACTTGTAGCATGGCAGCTGTCCCCCATGCCTGTGACTCAGGATGTTAGCAGGCTGCCAGCATGATTGATACTGCATCTCCACAGTGTCCATGGGAAATCCAGGGCAGAAATGGGATTACAGAGCACAGGGTCACAAACTGCTGGCTGGAACCAAACAGAAATCAGCTGTGGAGCAAAGTCCTGCACCTGGAAGCACCTGGTGCTAAAGGCACCTGAGCTCCACAGGGTCAGCAAGAGACCTTCTGTAGGAGACATTCCACTCCACCATGTACCAGCCACCCCTTGGGACTGCTGACAGGATTTCACAGAAAGCTCAGAGAAATTACATCAGTTATGGTTGCTTGCTCCTGTGGAAGGAAGCTGGGGAGGAAGGAGCCTGTGTGAGCCAGCAAGAGTGGAGGACACAAAGCCTGCACCCCATGCGGCAAGACCAGAAAAGCCAGGATGGGAAGCAGGGAGAGGAGAGTCCTACAGGATTAGAGTATCCCGGCTCTTCCATCCCTGATTTGGAAGCTCCTCCAGCCCCGAAGGTAACCAGTGTCATACCCAATACCCTGTTTTAATTTCATGCTGCTGCTTGGCACTGGAGCTCACCCCTATGCTGGCACAGGTACCTGCTGAATAAGTTTTGCCTGGAACCACTTCCCTCCTTGATTTGTTTTCCATTCTAAAACCTTCTCCACTGATCAACAGGGTTTGTTTATACACAGTGAAACCGCTTCTCACTCTGCTGCAGAGCCACTCGAAGGGAGAAGGACTTCTGCAAGTCGTACTTTCGGAAACTTTTAACCTTTTTCTTTTCCCGGAACAGACACAGAGAGGAGAAAGAGGCCGCGGGGCAGGCGCTTGCTCACCTGAGTACGAGGATTTCTTCATGCCGTCGCTTCGTGCTGGGACATAGGAGCAAGGCTGGCAGGGCGAGGTGTTGGGGCGAGCAGTCCGTGGGGGGCTGTGCCGCAGGCGTGATCCTCCGGCTGGGGCGGGCAGGGACGGGGAGGTGACGCGCACTGCAGCACCGCATCCACGCGTGCGGCTCCAGCCGAGGGGCAGCCCAGCACTCCAATTAACTGGCACACACCTTTCCTAATCTCACACAAAGTTATGGGCTGTTCCAACTCTCCAGGGGTAGAACAGGGCTCAGCCTCGCCGGCGGCTGCACGTTATCCCTTCAGAAAACAAATGGTCCCCGGGAATTATTCCTGCCAACTCCCAGCCCTGGAAATCCCAGTATATTTAGCTAGTGCAGCGAAGGGAAGGGAGGGAACTTCGTGCCTCCAGCCCGGCGCACCCCACAGCTTTGATTTAGCCCTTCGCTGTCAGAGCGGCTCAGGTCAGCCCCGCTCTCAAGTCAGGCTGTTTCTAGTTCAAAGTGCGTTATGGCCGTCAGCACCCTGATGTGTAAACACCTCTTTCCTCTTCAAAGCCACGTGTAAAGGACTCATTCAAGGCTGTGAGCCGAGCAAAATGCACATGGAGGCTTACGACACGGGGAGAGTTACATGTAGGCAGTTTATCATGGCTCATGGGAATGCAGAGAGCCACGAACCCCGTAACCAGCTTCTTAAAGCACGGGGATCTGGCACATCTTCCAGGTTACTGAGGAAGAGGAGACTCTATTTTACTACTCCTTATGTGCCTCAGCACGTAGGTCTACCAGGAGAGCAGACATGCTCTTGAACCCTTCTCTGTGAAGTGCACATTGGACTGTTACATCACTGGACAGTTAATTCCATAGATGCAGTAAGCTGGAGTGTTATGAATGCTGACAGGAAGAAAGAGCAAACTGAGAGTAGCTCTGACAAAAGGCACAGTGAAGTGCAGGAGCCTGAACTGCTGGAGGTGGAACTGTGCTGATCACTGGAAAGATTTCCACAGCCTGCCTGGGTGAGTCACCCATGCAAAGGTGCAGAGCACAAGTCCTGTCCACGACACAATTCCACCAGCTCAAGACATGATTACAGTAGGAAGGGCTGTGTTTGCTTTTAAACTTTTCCACAGCAGGAGAAAAACTGTTCAGTTGCCCAACTCTAACCCTGGCATTGCACAGGGACAGAGGAAGAGAGTAGATGAGCTGGTTTAAGATGACATAGTCCCACCAGCATTTGTTACCATTCCTCAACCATAGATTATTGCCTCTGTGACATTAGAATAAAGGATTGTCCAGAGCCTTTCTCAGGCATTAATGTAAAACTTGAAGATCTAGCTCAAGTCACTGAGGGATTTGGTACTAAGCAGCCAGACTTTGCACTGGAACAGCTCATGAGCTGACACATTCCCAGGTTCGCAGCAGCAACAACTCTACTCATTGCTGCACGACTGCGCTTCGTTACTGTCATGCTGTGGTCTCCAGCAGGCAGATGTCATCAAAAAACTCTGTGATCAAGAAAACTTTTGAATCACCAAAGCTTTGTGGCTTAAGTAAACACACATCTAAGCCCATAGCAACAATATATTACTCTTTCCACAAGTGCTTTTGAAATAATTACTCACAATTTATGGAGGGGAAACAATAGCACAATGACTTGCCCCACCTCGTACACCAAGTAAGGGTAAAGTCAGGAGCAGAACCCACTCCAGAGCACTAATCCCCCTGGCCTGCTCTTGCCTGCACCTCTCTGATGGGCACAACTTCTTTCAACACTCAGCAGGGACAGGGATACACCTCACAGGAGATTAAATGTTCTTCTCACATAGCACATGTGCATCTGCCTGATTAAGTGTGTGATTACATACACACACGATTAAGTGCATGGTTCTGCATGTGTGCAAAGTGTGAGTGGAGTGTGTGCAGGGTGTGAGCAGGGTGAGTATGTGTGTGCAGGGTGTGAGCGGAGTGTGTGTGTGCAGGGTGTGTACAGGGTATGAGTGTGTGCAGGGTGTGAGTGGGGTGAGTGTGTGCAGGGTGTGAGCAGAGTGTGTGCAGGGTGTGAGCAGAGTGTGTGTGTGTGTGCGCAGGGTGTGAGCGGGGTGAGCGTGCGCAGGGTGTGAGCAGAGTGTGTGCAAGGTGTGAGCAGGGTGAGTGTGCGCAGGGTGTGAGCAGAGTGTGTGTGTGCGCACAGGGTGTGAGCGGGGTGAGCGTGCGCAGGGTGTGAGCAGAGTGTGTGCAAGGTGTGAGCAGGGTGAGTGTGTGCAGGGTGCCTGTGCCTTCGCAGGGCTGCGGGCGAGCAGCGTGTTGGGAGCAGTGGCTGGGGTACAGCTATCTGATCAGCTTGGCTGCACAAATACAAACAGCAAATTGTGGAGCAGGCTTTCTACTGCAGGGCCAAACAAACACCATGAGATAGAAAGTGGCTGAAGGGATTTTTTTTTTCCTCCCCTGAAATATTGTCCAACAAAGAATCCTTTTCTTTGGCTGCCCAGCCTCAGAATTACCAAGAGAATCAGCCTCTTGGCTCAGAAGGACAGGTTAATGTTTAATACAATGCAGAGCCCACAGGCTTCAAATAGGTAAGTCATTTATTGCAGTCCCCCCCCCCACCTTTCATAAGATTAGTGAGGGAATTTATTGTTCCTGGAAGTGAGGGATTGGGGCTGCTGGCTCAGCCCAGCAGCAGCACAGGCAGGCACCGTGTGAGTCTCATGCATCCAGCCCTGCCAAACCAGCTCAGATCTGACCTGGCATAGGCACCCATCCCATGCCAGCCCTGGACACTGCCATATGCACCCATCCCATGCCAGCCCTGGACATCCTCTCTGCTCTGATGCTGGCAGAGGTGCAGGGCTGACATCAGAGGCTGTGTGAACCTCACTTGTCTCCATCTCATGATACCCAGCTCCACACACTCAGCACTGACCTTTCATGGGCAGCAGGCAAGGTCCTCTGAGCCCAGTGGCACCTGAATGCACTGTGACTGCAGATGCAGAACGTCCTTCAGCAGCTGCTGAGCCTGACCCAGCTGTGATACCCTCAGCAGCTGGTTCCTCAAAGCTTATACTGCAGCACATAAGACAGTTTCATGGTAGGCATGAAAGGCATTTTCTGCAAGTGGTATGTGCTGATTCTCCCCCAGCAGCATCCTCCAGGCAAGCACGTTCCCCAGAATGTGGGGGTCCTGCACAAAGATCTGCAATCTCCCAAACTAAACAGCCATCAGAGGAGTGAAAGAGATAAGCACCACCAGCTATGTGTGGTGGGCTGGGTCAGGGGGTCTGTTAGAGGTCCAGGAAGGGGTCAAGGTGAGGGAGAGACTGGCAAAGGCAAAAGCACCAAGTAATGCACCACTGTAGTGAGGAAAGTATAGAAATAAAGAGAAAGGGAAAAAATCCCATGAATTACAATCTCATGGACTAGCACAGAGCTGGCCACTAGGAAATGCTGAGCTGTGTAGTTAGATCTCTCCAACTGGTTGATTCAACCTCTCAGACCAAGTGTCTCATCTTGCAAAAGGAGATTAAGGTTGAGTTTTCCCAGGGAGAGATATAGGGAGGCTGTGTGTTACTCACTGCTGCCCTAGGGCTCAGTGACCTTGCCTGATAGGGAAAAGTTGCTGTTATGGGAGAGCACAGAGCTCCCTAGGTGACCAGCAAGGATAAGCAGGAATTTACACTGCAAAGACATGCCAGTGAGCAGCAGAGCAGACCTGAGCCTCCTCTGTGGGGAACAGTATCTCTGACTGATTTAGAGGTGGAAACTCAAGTGTCAGGACTATAAACCACCCACATCTCCCTCTCCAGCTGTTTGTTTTAGGTATGATCCTCCAAGCTCCTTTTTACTGACCCATTACTCTTCTGTGACTGTGAGAGGGGAGAGAGAGGCAAAGTTTTCCACCCTGCTCCGCACCAGCAACCCATTCTCCTCAGCACAGGGAGGCAGCTGCCAAACTGGGCACAAGGTGAGGCATGGCACTCCACCCTAGCCAGAGACATCACTGCAAAAATCTTGCACAGCTCAGCTCAGAGAGCATCTGGATTCAAGGGAAAGGGAGCAGGAGGTGAAGGAGGCCACACAGAAGGTGAGCACTTGCGGCTCTTGGCCAAGAAAGAGCCAAGAAAAGGCCCAGAGCCTGTAATTGCCCTGGCAGGCACAAAAGGTGACTTTTGGTGCTGCTAGACTTTCCTAAGTTCAACAGTTTGTGTGCCCTAAAGCAGAAGAAAGGGCCAAGGGTTCAGTCAGCCCACAGAACCCATTCACTGCAGCTGGAAGAGCTGTATGCCAGTAGGTAACCCAGCTCAAGACATAGTTTGGTCCATGCTCTGCACCCATTGCAATGCACAGTACCTGTTGTTGGTGCCTGAGACAGCAAGATGCTTGTGAGAAAGGACAGGAGCAAATCAACCAGCACTGGACACTTGGGACACTAGCAGAATCTGTCCTCCTCTCTGCCACTTGCTTGAGATTTTGGCACCTCTGATCACTCTCCTTTTCCCCTGCAGCCCTAACAGAAAGCTTGCTCAAACAATGTGCTGGTTGTGCTACAGTTAGGTAAGCAGGGCACTGTAAGGATTAGCAAAGTTCATCATTATCCTCCTTATAAAAAAGTAAACAGATTGTTACTTTGAATGGCTCTGAGAAAGGGTTGGCCAAGCTTGGATTAAATCTCAGGGCTGTCTAACGTGTTAGTGCCTAAATTAACAGCTGTGGGAGCATTGAGTCTGTCAGCTCAGAACTCAGTGGAGTCTGCCTTATAAAAACAAACCTGCCCAGATCTTGGGGAGGGAGATAGGAATCAGTCTGATGATCAAAGTTTCTGATAGTGTTCCAGGATAACACAGGCTTTGCAGGGAACAGCGTGTAGAGGTCTGGAGGACTGATCAGCAGTGACCTGGAACCACTTGGGGATAATCCAGCAGAACTCACATCTAAGTGGCCTCCAAGCCATGACTGTGTCAGTAGGCATGTATAAGTCCCATGGCTGCTCTGATGTTGCATCCTGGCTATCAAGCTTGCAATGAGGAAATAAGAGATAGGTTCATAAAATGCTTCTGGAGTGACCTGTTGTTCATGAGCAACAGAAATCCTTGAATCATGGAGATGGGGCAGTAAGATGTGAATGGGAAGAGCTCAGGTCCACATGGATGGAGAATCTCCTACTTGAAATTACAGCTAAGATCTCAGTTAAATCCATGTCACTTCCCAAGTGAGCAAGGCCTGTTTATCCACCCTCAATATGACCAGGACAGTGTGTTCACCAGCAAGTCCTGTGCACCCAAACACACACAAACCTGCTTGCCAAGCCCAGGGAGACTGAAGGCAAAGAGCAGCCATGACAGAAGCCATCACCATAGCTAAGATTTGCCACACTGCAGTTCTGAGTCACATTCTTGTGGCCAGGATTTAGTGCAGCTCTCCCCTTCCCTGCTCCACAGCAGGACAGCACAGATGTTCAGCCTCTCAGCATCAATTCACAATGCTCAGATACAGGAGGCAAGGCAGCTGTGTTGATCTAAAGCCTCGTACATCAGCTCTCTACTCTTTCTGGGGACTGATTCTCTTGATTAGTAGGACACAGCACAGCTAGTAACAGTCAGACTCTCTCTGTGGTCTTCAGTGCATATGGTTAAGAGATAAATAATTTAGCAGCGCATTTCCTAACTCCATTCCTTGTGATTCCATCTGACAGTGAAACACCAAAGACCCACAGTATCATGGTCTGATGGTCATGGTGTTCTCTTCTTTGGGCTGATGGTTATGGTGAGGAAGCAAATAACTTAATGAAGCAATTACTCATATCAAATCAGCAGGTTTTGTTCTTTTCTTCTGCCTTAATTATGAGGAACCAGGAATTACTCAAGGCAGAATTTCATTACCAAACAAAATAACATCTGCTCAACCACAAGGTACATCAGATGGCCATTTTCATAGAACAGCCTCTCCTGTGGTTAGGGAAGGGAATGCTTCAACTTGAAATTAAAGATGAAGGGTGTGTGAACAGACAATAAAATAAAAATTAAAATCAATGCCCACTGAATAGATGGAAAATCCCTGAATGTCAGGGAAGTCTGAATGAAAGTTCAGAAGTGCTTTCCATTTTGAACAGCCCCAGTCTTAGAAAACAAAACTTTTCAAGGTGCTTCATGAGCTGACCCACACAGATACTCTCCCTTTAAAAGCCATTGTATAATCCAGGGTGCTTTCAGAAATGCCAGCTGAGCACTTCTGAGCACTAGCTGCAAGTATGAAAACCAAAAACAGGTCAAAGTCAAACTCCCAAATCCCTCAAGTATTAATCCATTTTACACAAATACAGAGTCCTGGTTTATGGCTGTTATGGCCTGAGGTGAGGCTACAGGAGTGAGGCAACAGCCATAGCTTTGTGTCAATCACATCCTTCCAAAGTGTGCAGAAGAGCTCTGGACCTCACTTGGCACCAAGTAACAATATCACTGTTTTTTATCCAAAAACACATTACATATAACCCAGGGCAGGGCTCAGCCCAGTGCCTGCCCTTGGTCAGGCAAGATTATCAGGTACATATTCACAAGTGCAGTGCAGAGAAGTGAACATGCATCCCTGGGGAAGGGGAAAAGGTGGAACAGAGGCAGAGTGCTGGAGCTCCAAAAAGCCAGGCTCCCTCTTCCTGCTGCATTGGAGGGAGGCACAGAAAGAGTAGGACTGAACTACTACAGGGGTACAGGACCCACACAGCACCTATTCTGATCCCTCCTCAGCAGAAGCAACCAGCCTGGCTTCGGACTTGAGCATGTGCCAAGCAAACAGCCAGGCACAACTGTTTTGCTGCTGTTGTAACCGATTCTGTTTAGAGACATCCAGGGGTACTTAGGGAACAGCATAATCATGCTTAAAGCCATGCTTAACTGCCTGCAGAGATTTCCAAATCTATCCCTGAATGCAGCTCCCTCAGCATGATTCAGAGCAGACTCTTAAATGCATGAACTTACATGTTTGCTTCCTGCATTTACAAGTGTGCAAGAGGCACAAGATACCCCCTTCTCCCTGACAGCCCGTAATGGAAAGGCAGACCCAGATGCAGAGGGGGATCTGCCTTTTGCTTGGAGGGAAGACACTGGACTGGAGCCAAGGGGCCTGCTAGAACTGGACAAGGGGAACAAGGAACTAGAAAAAAGAATCAACAACAATAAAACAGCCCACAGAAAATTTGGGTAAAGGAAAACCACAGAAGGATCAACAAGAGTCTGCCTATAATCACTACCAAAGCAATTAGAGAATTAGGGAAGATTTATAACAGACTGAAGAGCTGGATACTTGGCACATGAAATGGAAAAGCTGTAAGGAGGGAATTCTGTATGCTGGCACCAGGCTCAGGAGCCACAAGTGATGCAGCCTCAGCAGTTCTGTCCTATACAGAGCAAGCTGAACAGCATTTAGTTGTCTTTTCTTCTACCTCTCAGCTTCCAGCTATAATTTGGCCCAGCCATCTATTCCAAGTTTTACAAAGCAAAACAAACAAAGCAGAATGTTGAAAAAGTATGAAGAGTGATTAATAATAGCCACTGTTTCCTTAATGCTATAACACAGCACAGCCTCTAGCCAGCACTGGCAGCTCTTCTAGAAGAAAATTACTATTATCCAACTTCACAGGTGGGGAAACTGAGACACAAATAGGCTGCAGAAAGCAGCTGGTTTAACCCAAAGCTGGCGTTACGGTTCTGGACTGTTATGATACATATCATTCACAGTATTCCTGGAAACTGGTGCTGGTTTGTCTGTGATATACTGTCACCCAGCATTAGCCATCACTCATGTCTCTGCCTTGCTTGCTAAGGACATAATCCCACTGCTGTTTTCTCTTTTCTTACATTGGCACAGCTTCATTTCTAAGTATTTGTTGTTGGGGGTTTTTTTGGTGGTTGGTTTGGTTTGGTTGGTTGGTTGTTTCATCTTCCATCTATATAATTTACTCCAGAATTTAAAGGGATGATTTTTTTGCCATTAATTAGCAGCAAGTAAAATACCTGCACAAGACTTAGGGCAGTGGACAGAGCAGCCTCTCAAAATCAATTCACTCCTTTTCAATCACCTCACATATGAACAAGCCCTACAAGTCTAGAAGTACAAGATTTCTGAATTGTTGTGTGCAAATACCTTTGGAAAGCTCCAGAAAGACCATGGGGATTTTCCCACTGAGGATGAAAGGAGCAAAAGTAGCAGACAGAGGAGATGCAACAGGCAGAGACTTCAAAAGGTAAAAATCAGCTTCATCCAAAGCTCAGCAGTGGCAGTAATGAAGCAGCTGGGGCTGCCTTCACACCCAGCTCAAAGCTGATCAATCACAATGAATCATCACTGGAGAGAGACAAGCTAAGATGTAATTTAAACACTGAAACAAGCCTGCTGCAGCTCAGCAGGTAGCAGCATGACTGGGCTAACATACCCACCTCCAAGAGGGACTTAAAAACAAGCTTGGCAGGGAGGGTGGAGGGAGCATGTCTCAGAGCCAAGGTTAGCAAGCGGCTTCTCCTGCCGGGATCCTCCAAGTCCCTACAGTGGACAGTCCCAGTCTGGCTGCTGGGGAAGCACCTTAGAATCTTACACATTTCTTGAGAATCTCATAAGCTTGACAGTTGGTGGCATGTTTTAGAGTGACTTTCACACATTGCAGGCAGTTCCTGTGATGGCAGCACCGGTGAGCAAGTAAATGCAGCTGTGCTGTGCAAAGCAGCCTTCTTACTTGAGACAGAGACATCAGAGCATTAAGGGCAATTAAGAAAACAGAGCTGGAATCTGATTCTAGTTCTGAACAAACTGGCAGGAAGTGCAGAATTATGTGGGGAAGCTACATAACTATAGCCCAAGAACAACAGAGGACTGGTCTCATTGCAGCCCTGCCAAAACAAGCCAGGCAGCATCAGAGGCTGCTGACCGCTGTCAGTGTTTCAGTGGGTTTGGAGGCTAGAGCTCTAGCTAGAGCATGAATGGTTTCCTAATAGAAATGATTTCAGAGTCTGGAGCAGGTTCAGGAGGAGCTTGCTGAGCTGGCTGGTGCCAGGAACTATGCGAATGTAGCAGCAAGGAATGCTCTCTCCCTCCTCACCCCCCCACCCCGCCCCGCACCTCTCGGCTGATCCTGAGACAAGGCTGCGCTGAACACATTGGAAAAAGCTGATTGTCATCCAGAAACCTCCAGGGGGATCTGGCCTCCATCCTCCACAGAGGAAAACTCTGCAGAGTAGCTGGAGAAATGGTCACCTGCTGTCAGGGTCACAGCACAAACAAACCCTCATCTCACCCATGGCCAAAGGAAAACAGCTCTGCTCCAAGGAGGAGGGAAAACCAGGAACCATAAAAGGGATATTGTCTAAGCCCCAGTGCAAAAGCCTTCCTGCTGTTGTTACGTTTTAATAACTCATATTTCCGAGAGGAGCAGGGCCGAGCGCTGCCTGCCGTGACTGGGAACAATGGCACCAGCCAGCCCCTGCAGACCTTGCTCATTCATTGCTCACCCAGCGAGCTCCCAGCCTGGCCCACGGCCCTGCTCTCCTCCCAGGCTCAGCAGTCTGGCACCGCCACCACCTCCAGCCAATTGTTTCCCTGCCTGATGGATTAATTTTCGTTCAGGTTTTCGTTACTGTCTTGCTCTCTCTGTGTGTCTGGCCCACAGATCAGAGGGTCCCCCGTGGACAGAAGCACTAATGCCATCCCTGATAGACACTGTGGTCACTGTCCATTTTGCAGCCAATACCACACTCTGCTGCTTCTCCAGTGAGGTCATTCTGTGTGTACTGATGTCAGACACAAACGTCACTTCCTTGCCTTCTCTTTTCTTTCTGTATTAAGATAAAAGGTACAGAAAATAACTCGAGATGAGTTCACCCAGCAATGGCCTTTAGCCATCATGTTTTTGAGCAGAGTACATCTGAACTCTGAGGATGAAAACTTTCTTGGTGTGGAGAAAAGTACTTGAAATGAACAGTATGAACTGCTCAGAGATGCAGCTTCAGGATACCTCAACATTTCACTGTATACACGTTGAGTCCAAACGGATTCAGTTCTCCTTCAGCCTCCCTTCAGGAAAATCATGAGGAGCAAAAATAAAAATACTTTAGGTAAAATCTTGTTCTAAAGCATTCATCAAACTCTGATCTCACCAGGATACATCCCCCAGCCTTCTGCTGTAGCAAACACTGCACTTTGGGGCATGGTTTGGTGGTCATGGTGGTGTTGGGTTGACAGTTGGACTTAATGATCTTAGAGGTCTTTTCCAACCTTAATGATTCTTACTTGTGCTGGTTGATCTCCGCGGCCACATGAGTTTTCCCAAGAAACCAGACCTAGGCTTGCTCATTCTGGCCAGAAACACAGACTTTAGTGCACAATATTTTTGCAGTCACTAGATGGAGCTACCCTGATAATATTTCTCCAGGTATTTAGATCATGATGAAATGGAAGTGAGCTGGCAGCGTGGTGCCTGCCTTTACAGAGGTTGGACGTAAATCAGGCTGATCGCTGGCTATAAATCTCTGATCAGAGTAATTTCTGAGCCATTATTGTCAAGCTCTGCACAACCAAAGGCATACCTGGTATGAATGTATTGCTTCTTCCACTAAAGCCAAAACCTTTTTCTAATGGTTCTTACCAGCAGCATATGACCAGTGCCTCATAGCTCACTGTTCTGATTCCAGTATTAGAGGCACTAACACCCATGTCCTTTCAGCACATGGTATTAATCCATTCCTATAGCTTTTCAAGGAGCAAATTTGTCTTGCTGCTGAGCCGTGCCCATTTCATTGACACTTCAACTTCTCTAACCACAAAAGCAGCTTGGCCAGTGACAAATGACACTGTTTATACAGCTAAGATTTCTGGAAGAGCATATCTCTTCTAAGAAACCATGAGCACTTGCAAAGCTGTCTTTTTTACAGTGAGGGGAAAAAGGCAATGCAAAAGCAGCGTGCATGTGGCTGCCAGTTATAATTGAAATCATTTTAATAATTCATGCCTCATTACCTTGCCACATGGCAGTTCAAAGACCATCTCCTAATCCTTTAACCCTTTTCTCCTGTGTCCTTTGGTTTGGTTTCTTAGTTTAATCAGTGAAGAAACAAAATGAGGAACTCTCATCAGCTCTTGCCCATGGGATAAAAACCCCAAGGGGGGCTGGTGAGTCTAAGATCTTAAATCCCTTCTTCCTGCCCTCCTAGTTTTCCTGATTTGATCTGTCACTGTCAGCAGAAACAGCAAAGAAATTGGTAAAACTACCTATTATAATACCCCAAACTGCTGGCTGAAGCTGGAATTGCTTTATGGTATGTCTAGGTACTGTACCACTAAGGGCAGGGGGGATTCTTGTTATTTAACAGCTTCACACAGCCAGTTAAGAATTGCTGGAAGCTGCAGATTTCACATTGTGTCCTTTATTCTGGGAGAACTCTGATGCATTTCCAGCTCTGAATTGTCCTCTGGGTAGTCAGTCCCACATCTGTGCCCTTTATTTGGCAGAATTAAATTTTGCCAATGACAGGAACAGAGAATTCTATTTTCTTTATTGGTTTTGAAGCCTTTTGTTGCCCCCTCAGCCATTTAGGCAGATAACACCTGACATCCATTTACTGTTTCTGTCCTACACGGGGAGATTGCAAACTAGAAAGTGAGGTGCAAAATTATTTATGGCTGCAAGTATGGTCCTGTTCACTTATGAAAAGGAAATAACCTTGTGAAAACACATTCACTCTAAGTACAGTGCATATTTACACACAGGAGGTGTCCCTCCTTCAGAAGGTTAACTTATGTGTATGAGGGAGACCAAAGCATGGATAGGCAAGCATGCATTGACATGTGCAAAATAGCAGCACTAGCATAAGGTTTCAACATCAGAAATGCCAACAACAGCAAAGACTATCATTTATAACTAGTTACTCAATATGTTTCAGCAAGCAGATACACAGAGCTATAGATAACCCAACTGATAGCCCAATGAGAGCTGTAACAGAGGAACATTGCAATCTCTGTGCTGTTGCCACCTCACCTACAGCATACTTCACCCAGCCTGCTCCAGGCTGCTCATTTGCTGGGCCATGTGCCTCCCAGCACACCACCAACCCCATCTCATTAGCAACTAACCAGCACACAAGTTCCTCTATGCCCCAGGTCCCATCTGTACGGCCACAAAGGCACAGGGATGGCTTCAGAAGACCTGATGGCGTAGAAGGTGACCGTGCCCTCGAACTCCGGAGGAAGGAAGCATATGTGCCTACTGATTTGAGATAGCAGTGTCTCCCAACAGACAAATCCCAGGCAGCTGGCAGCAGAGCCAGAGCAGGGTCACCTTGGGGAACTTATCAAGCAAACAGAACTTAAGTCTCAGGTGATGCAAATGTGCACAGCTCTAGTGACATGAGAAGAGATTTATACAGCCGACCCATGCTGTTTTAAGCCTATCACTAAGGTCTGTGTTGAGCACACACATCTGTTTCCATGCTCTTGCTGCACTGGGCAGAGGGTGACAGACCTGTCTACTCTTTATGTAGAGTGTTTATTAGAAGAGCTGCTACGCCTATGAATGGTCTGATCTGAGTGTGTGAGGAGTCCCCCATGCCTTTTCCCAGGATGGGTGAATGCTTAGCAATGGGATCTTTACAGGGAATTAGGCAGCCTGAGCAGCACTCTGAAAGCTGCATACTATCTTTGAAGCCCTAAAATAAGATCTATCGACACCTTTACCTGCAGGGTGAGGACTAAGGTGATCAAGCACAGGTTTCTGTCGTGAATAAGCTGTGTGCTGAAGTGCTCTCTTAACACAGAAAGACCAAGAACAATCAGTGTGAGTCATGGGAGAGCTGTTTTGGTGATGCCTTGCCCACAGGATGCTCAGCTGAAGAGGTCATTTCAGCCTGCAGCATGTCATGCTTCTCAAATGTTGCAGAACCAAGATGTTCGGATGGGTATTTGCCTTCCAAATACTAACAAGAATTCTTAATTTCCCTTTTTATCGCTACTCACAGTAAGGAGCACTGCCCAGTGACAAAAACCTTTGGATTGTCAAGCACCATCAAATTGGATTTTCCAGTTTGTAGGAGAGTAGAAGTAAAGGTCACAGCCATCATTACAGCTGTCTCCTTATTCAAAGCAGAGTGCTTTATAGCAAGAGTTTGGCCCTGCTTCTAATCAGCGTTCAGTACCGGAGAGCTTGAGGCTCTTCTGGTCTGGGCAAAGGGCCAGAAAATTACTCTGAACAGAAAAAGTAAGCAAAGTCCATTCTAATTTCACTTGAGCAAACCAGGTGAAATACAGAAAAAAGTCAATTAAAACATAAAGGCCTAATTCAGCTTTATAGCATTCTTTCCCCTGTAACAACACCAGCGATTAGTTACAGTCACCCAGGCGAGACAACCCATCTTTGGTTGTGGTGCTCTAAGGAGGATTCAAACAGTGCCCCCGAGAAACTGCTGCAGACACGTAGCATAACTCACACAAAGGATCAAAAAGGAGCCGTGGATCATGGATTGGATCAGAGCAGAAGTCCAACTCCTGATTCACAGAGTGGTGCCAAAGCTCTGCTCTGAACCTGTGAAAGATTATCTGCTCCCAAATTCATCTCCTTCTCTCAAAGCTGGATGATGATCTTTTCTCACAATTCCCAGGCACATTGCACCCTTCAGCCTTCATCCAGCTTTTTATAGCTGAATGTGCTCCAGCTCATCCCTTCCAAAACCATGTTAAAGTCTTTTAAAGGATCCCCAGCATTATTCAGTTCAACATGAAGAGACAAAACTGACCGTTTCTCTCCTCACTCCCTGGCTACCCCAGCCAGCTACACTGCCAACTTCCAGCACACCCCAACCATATATTTAGTCTGTAGTAATTTGCTTTGCATTGTCTCGTGCGGGTTCCAAGCACAGGGATTACACATCCAGTGAGGCATCTGGCACTCTGTAGAAGCCTGAGGTTTTGGAGATTTGACTCATCATGCTGCTGCTGCCAGAGGCTGAGAAGCTGCCTGGTCCAGGGCACTGCTGTGACTCAGAAGAACCCAATGGCAACTCAGGGTGGCAGCCCCAAATCTCCATCTGCTTGTATTGACAGACTACAGAGTAGGGTGAGAGTTATCACTAAATTTGTTCAAGGAGGGGGTCAATGCTGTGAGCACTCAAGACCCTTAGCAGTCCTATTTGCAGCCTTCCAAAATCAATGCTCTGAGCATAACACAGTTATGGGCACCTTGTGGTACAGGCATGGTAGAGTCAGAATCCTTAATATGGGCAAAGAAAACATCTGACAAAAACCACATTTCCAGGTCAGGCTCCTTCACTGCTTTTAGTTTATAAGGGAAAAGCTGGGGCATGTGGAAAGAGTTTGTAAGGAAAGAGTTGGGGTACATGGTCGGACAGCAAATGTTCGGAGGCAAATGGCTGTCACTGATGTGAGACACCTTCCCCCTTCCTATTTGTTGACCTATAAAGAAGACAAAGCTTAGCTGTAACTGAACATGTGACAAAAGACTCTTTTCTGCGCTGGGTTAACCACTGTCTCTGATCTAATCATGGAGCAAACCAGCAGTCTTGAAAAATCACTGTCAGTGACCCAGCTCAGAGAGGATGTTCACCAAAGCTTGAGAGCAGGCCAAGGAGAGGTGACAGGATGGCAGAGCAGGGTGATGTTGGAGCAGCAATGTTTGGTACTCACTGGATACTCCACAGCAGTAGATGGGATTTAATGAATACCTTCAAAGCTGAGCATAGGTCACTTCCCAAGAAGTGCTGACAGAGGAGCTGTTCAGTCTGAGCTGTGTCCTTTTACCAGCTTGGAGATACAAATGGGCTGGAATTCAGAAGCAGAGCATCACTGCCCCCTGACACCTCTGAACCAGCACACTGCAGGTGAGACTGGTGAGGAAAAGCAGTGTCTGATATGCAGGAACAGGACGTGCTTGTCCCGAAGATAGCTCTTCTCTCAGCACTGCTCCATACACTATCAGGAATCCTAATCCCTGACTGGGGCAAGAAGTTTGGTTTGCTTCTGTTCTTGTCAAGCATTTAAAGGTAGTGTAGTCAGTGATGGGAATTCAGACATTTGAGCACCATAGGTGAAGGATGTATGTGCTGTAGAAATGTCTAGGATCCAACAGAGACACGGCAAAGGCTTGCACTTCGAAAATACTGAAGGGAAGAGGCCTTCACAAGGGTCTTAGCCATGTGAGGAAACCCTGGAGTAATTGCTCTTGGTTAGATTAAGCAGTTCTGCACTTTCCCAGGCAGGAGATCTGCTCAGAGAGGAGCGTGTCCTAGTGTCCATCCAGTTCCAGAGCACCCTGCAGTACTGGACCACAATATCAAGCAGGAGGAAGACTAACACTAGGGTGTTAGAAGACAATGCAGCAGTTATTTTCTCTCTAGAGCACATTCCCCTACAAGCCTGCTCACCCTGCAGCACACGAGTAGACAAATTCCTGGGGAAATACCACCCTCTTGTGTCCAACTTGGAACTATCACGAGATGCTTCCAAAAGGGGAAAATAAAGCAAGAGCTGCACAGTGGTTGTTTGGCTCATTAGTCTTGAATTTAGTGAAGCGTTGCTCAGGCTGTGGACAAGGGGCTTAAAAAGGGTAGGAGGCCTGCACTCCAGAGCACCTGCAAAAGACAGCAAGGGAATGGAGACTAATGCTACCAGTTTACAGTCTCAGCCACACTGGGAAATATTTGACAGTCTACAAGTTGTAAAAGTGCAAAGCATTGACTCTACAAAACTAGAGGTCAAATAGCATGGGAATGAATGAACCTTGCACACTAGCCTAGCACTGAGAGATCCTTGTGGTTGACACTTGCTCCTGCCACCAGACTGCCCAGCATGAAACACAAGAGCAGGAAAGGATTGGTGCAAAAGAATTACCGACTGGTAGCTCCAGTGTTAGCTGTGCTCTGCTACCAACAGCTGAACCTCTGCCAAAATCTCTTAGCTTGCTATCTTTGCCACCTGTGACACTTCTGCACTTTGCTTCTGAGAACCTGAGCTACTTTCTGTTCTCCCAGCTCTGGGTGACAGGGTACAGTCTACACGAGCTGCACAAATGCATAGGCGATTGTCCAAGGCGCAGTCCTGTGAGCTCTGCTTGGCTTAAACCATGCTTTTGTTCTTAATTGGGATGTTACTGTGCCACTCAGCTCTCACTTCAGACATGAGCTGTCAGCACTAACCACAGCTGCACGTTCTGTTTCATTCTTACTCCATCCTTAATCCTTAGAAAAAACCTGTCTGCAAGCAAGACTTGAGTCAGGTGAACCTGTTCTCCTTTGAGAGCATGTTCCCCCCGCAGGCCCAGGGCTGCTTCTCATGGGCTTTGCAGAGGGGTGATGTCTCCAGCAACAACTGCAACCAGCCAGTGCAGCACACCTTATGCTGGTCCTTAGATAACACAAGCACCGGTCATCTGCATCACATGATCATTAAGGGCTCTGCATTTGAGTTTCATCCTTGGGGTTGGGTTCTTTACACACACACACACGCCCCTTATGTCCGTGGACACTTCTACTAACTTGTTCTACCACACACAGCCCTAAGTATGATAGCAGCTCTTCAGGGAGCGTTACCACATCTTATGTGTTTGGCTGCCTCCTTTGGTTTAGTCTGCTCACTAGTAAAAATATTTCCTGCTGTTCCATCCAGGACAGCTAGCTCATTCCAGGAATGCACAAGATGCCGTCTCCATTTCACTTCCCCTTGGCCTGTTTCTGTCCATCTCCTACAACTACTCACAAGGCAACACACACAAGCGGGTTAGCTTGGAAATAAAGCAATAAATAGCAATAAAATGACTTGCTGCAGAAGTGAGATGTGCAATGTGTGTGCCATTTAGATTTAATCAGGATGTTAATATGCATTAAATGGTATTTGAGAATTTCAGATGTATTCAATGTGAGGGGATTTGCATATCTACCACTGAGTTTTTAATCCTTGATAAATGTGTAGAATAATCAATTATTCAATGAACATACAAGAGTTGGCTGATTAAATCTCAATTATAAAGGCAAGTCTTACCCACTCTATTTATTATGACTGTTCTCCCAGCATTGCCTAATTAAGCCATATTTGATTATGGGGTGAGAAACATTTATTGCAGACATTGTGGCTCTGTAATTGATGCATATCTGTGGCCTGGCTGTTAAGCCCTAATAAATACATTTTAAACAGCTAATTATTTAATTAACAACAGCCTCTTCCAATCTCAGTGTAAAGCATACTGAAGTCCTTTCATGAAGGCTCTAATAGGGATGAAGCTGCTGGAAGCTGCTTCATTGTTTTCAGCTTTCTCCCCTGTGTGCCAGGATTGCTGGGATGCTCCCAGCTCCACTTGCCAACACTTTGCAAAGAGGCTCTGCTGCATGGGCTGGGATCCACCAGCCCAAACTGTTCTCTGTATTGAGAACGTCTATACCTGAACTGATCGTCCGTCTGTTACAGTCCAGGAGAAGGCTGTAACATGGGGTGCTGTGTTTTCTTCTGTCCCTAAATTCCATGGTTTTATGGCAGTACCTGCCTTTCAGAGGATGGGAAGCATCCTTAATCTAAACAGCTAGTTTGGTGTTTCACAATCTCTGAAAAATCAGGCACTGTAACACATCAAACCAAGATTCCATATGTTAAAACAAGTACTGAATGCTAATAGTCTAAGACTCAGTTCAAAGGGGCTCTGTACTGTCTGTTTTGTTAGAGTGTCTCAGAAAGAATTACTCAAAGGAGAATACTCCTGAGGGAGTATGTGGAAGCAGCAGCAATCTATTACATGCTGGGGTTAAATGCAGGCCCTTTGGGGTAAGGCAGATGTCAAAAAGAAATACAGCTACCTGCATTATCCATCCATGGCTGGTGGTCAAATTGCAGAGATTTCTCTAGAGTGTGTTCATCTGGTTTCAGTTGCCAGCTTACTTTTCCTGGGAGGAAGACTCCACGTTAAAGGTCTATCATTAGGACTCATCTTCAAAGGAATTTTAATGAAGCAGAATTCCTAAACATTAGAAAATTAAAGAGACTTCTGTTTTATCCATGGTATCTAAATCCTGCAGGCAACATGAAAGTCACTGAAATACTTCTAAGCCTGAATAATGCAAAATGTAGAGATGAAAATCTTCCTCTGATGAATGTTGCACACAAGCAGGCTCAGGATGGAAGGTGGAGATCATGCCTTCACACCCACACGCGTCTGTAGGCACATGCAGAAAGCTCTGGAGATTTAGATGCTGCCATTGACATGCCAGAGCACAAGCTTCCACTTCCACTGCCCAGCCAGAGAGCACATCTTCCTCCTCTTCCTCACCATCCCTGGTGGGTGAGTCAGTCTGTCCCATGAGCCTGTTCATATATCAAGCCCTTCCACATGATGCTTCTACCTGCTTTGCCTCAAGTTGCTTTAGGAATTTGTTAAGTGGGTAATATCTCCTTCATGACAGCACTTGCATTGCTACCAGGTTTACACAAGATTTGTTATGAGCCTCTCCCCTCAGACAGCAGTACCTTCAAGATCCCTGTTCTGGTCCAAATCCTTCCACTGCTAATACTCCAAGAACAAAGTAGCTTCACTTGCCTGACACTCCTGGTTACAGGCTGCATTTTGAGAACAGCTCAAGATCAGGGCAGACAAGTTACAAGGAAATTAAACTCTAGCTCAGATGTTATGAATTATGCACCAGAAGGAACCTTCAAGAACGTATTGGGCAAGCACTTATCTCCTAGGAGGGTCTAGACTTAGATAAAGCTGATTTTTTTTTTTTTTTGTAGTAAAGGTGTGGACCAGATAACCCCTCAGAGGCTGGCCCCAGATCAGCTCTCATCTACTGGCCCTAGCCCATTATTTCTGCTGTATCATCCTTCAAGATGTCTCTTCCCAAGCTTTAGTAGCATTCTATGTTTTTATCCACTCTCTTAAAAGGACATTTTTAACAAGCCAGAGGGTTCCCTCTACTAATGGAGGTGCCCAGAGGGGTGGCAAGTGGAACTTCAAGCCAAGCATAGGAACAGATACTAATAAAACCTTTATACTGTTACACCATTAAATGCCAACATGTGATCAAGGGTTTCCCTGTTAAATATTGCTGTCAGCTCCTACTATAATATCCATCATTTAAAGTCTTTTAAACATGCTTTGAGAGATATGAAAAGAAGCAAAAAAATAAAACCATTGAGACCACAGAGTATTAAGCAGGGATTTCCTTCTAATAGCCTCTGGCATTTCCTTTTCCTCCAGCTGTAAAGAATCTCACAATAACAACTTCTCTCCTCCTTTGTCCTCAACTAGCCAGGGTTTTTGACAGCGTGAAATGTAGCTCTAACTGCAATTTGATATAGTAAATGAAGCACCTCAGCGCTGACACTTGTTGTTCTTGTGGTTCTCAAAGACGTGTCCTGTTTTGTTGCAAAGGAAACGAGCAACACACAACAGTGGGGAGGGAAAGAAAGAATAAAAACACAGCTTCCAACTCCTACTCACTGAACTTGCTGCTGAGGAAATGCTTTGCGAACACAAACGGTATGGAAAAATCCACAAGGCAGTGACAAGATGCTCAGACACCTGCATGTGTCTGCCTTTTGGATCAGAAGCTTGCAGTGTGATTGAAAAGGGCAAAATTACCTCAGGGGATAGTTTAGACACCTGTTAGATAAAGGACAGTCACAGAGGAAGTGTATCAGGGGTGACAGCTGATGTGCAAGGTGCAAGCTGCTGTATCTAAGAGATAGCAGAGCTGGAAAAAGTTATAGTGCCATCTCATTTGCTTGCTAGCTTGCTTGAGACCACTGAGACCACTTCAAGAGAGAGCACAAAGCATGCTTAGAGCATTTCTAGGCTGCTGGGTTTGCTGGAGGCAATGGGAAAGCACAGTACCTTCTTCCAAACAGCACTACTCTGGTGCACCTTCCGCAGAGCAGTAACTTCACTCCCTGCCCTTTCCAAACACCTTAGGACTACATCTATGGTCTTCTCCCACTCTTTCCAGGATACTGTTGCACTGACAATTATCACAATTAATTGTTTCAAAAATTCATTGAGTAGCTGCCAACATGAGCTCATGTTCCACACACTTAGCACATTAGCACACAGAGCTGGATTGCTCTTCTGAGATCAAGCAATGTTGTCATGCACTCCTCTAACCAGGTTCTTCCCCATAACCACCACAGACTGCAAGAGCCAAAGTACTGCTAACATCTGAACTAGCAATACAGAAGAGCAAAATGTAGAAAGGGCCAAATAAAGTGATGCAGTGTGAGCTGAAAGCCTTTCTCTCAGCAAGATACGTAAATGGTCATAAATACCAGACATCAAATCTCAGCTCTAATGTCAGATGTGCTATCTGAGATAAATAAACCACAGCAAAAGAGAGAATCTCAGATCATATAATTTGTGACCCTCCTCACCTGATAGTATGTTTTGGTGACAGAGATGTTACAGTTACCAGCCACAGACACCAGCCACTTAACAACGAGCTACTGGCACATGCCAAGAGTTCTGCTGCAATAAAGCGAGCAGGCATAGCATAAAATCAGGAAGTGCTTTCTCCTCAGTCTTTGTAGGGAATCGATGAGATAAGAAATTTCAAAGTCAGACCCTTTAAATGTGAAGCAATGAAAGTGATGCCAGCTCACAGCTGAACAGATTTGACTGTCACATTACTCTCCCCTAATTCGTTCCATATAATAACAGAATAGAAATAAGAAGGATGTGTGGGCTTGCATGACAGGTAGGAATTAAAACTGCTTTACTGCTTGACAGCCTCTGACTTGTTATGTGGCCTTGCTCCAGTGGCATCAGCTACCTAGTGCCTCAGCCTGCTTCTTCAAATTGGAAAAAGCAGAAGATAATTAGTGAACGTGTAATGCTCCCAGCAGATCAAGCCTTCTGATATATTGGCCATCAGCAGTAGGACTGCAGCTCTGTCCAGACTGCAGGAGACACCACTAGAGCTGAAAGTGGCCATGGTAAGATTGCAGGCACGTTCATGTGTCCACCAAGTTCTTTGTTATGGTCTTAACTCCTTGCTTGATACGTGTTTGTTAGCAAACCACAAAAATGCCATCAACACAGGCTGGTCTTAGGCCACTGTTTCCATTAACTAATGCAATGGTCACAGCCAGCAGAACATGGGAGAGTGACGGTGAGGGACCAGAGGGCAAGTCACTTGCTGCCAAGATTCCAGGGAAGGACCAGCAAGGCTTTGTGGTGTGACCTTGTGCACCTGAGTTGTTCTCCTCTGCAGAAGCAGAGCAAAAGCCCTTCCTAGCACACGGAAACCACAATCTAGTGCCAGAATGTTATCATGAGTCAATCTCTCAGCATGGTGATAAGCCAGACCGCCAAGCAGCCCACTCTGTACCAGTGCTGGCTGGCAGATTGAAACATAACACCTCAAGCAGCCCTGCAGCAGCCTGGCTTCTACATCTTTACCACAACGACCACAAATTTTACCTTGAGGCATGAGAGCAGCCGAAGAGAAGCTAGCTGGAGAATGCATATTATTAATGAATGTAGTTCATTTTATAATGATTATTCCTGCCTCTCCTCTTGTTCCACCAAAGTGGTGACCTCAGATCCAAGTGCGGGAGCTTGCCTTTGAACAATTGGCATTGAAAGAACAGTCTGGAGAATAACAGAATGGTCTGGGTTGGAAGGGACCTCCAAAGGTCATCCAGTCCAAGCCATCTGCAGTCAGCAGGGACATCCTCAACTACATCAGGTTGCCCAGAGCCCTGTTGAGCCTCTCCTTGAATATCTCCAGGAATGGAGCCTCAACTACCTCCCTGGGCAACCTGTTCCAGTGTTCCTTTATGCCTCCAGCCAAGTGCACTAAGACTATTTGCTAACTTGACACAATCGTACTGGTGAGATTTCCCAACAAAAGAATCAGAAGAACAGCAGACATCCTTTCAAGGATGGATCCCTCTTCGTGCATCTCATTTTGAACAAGTCTAAAACTTGCAACACCTCGGTTCAGACCGTTTGTTTGAGTTTCTCTGTGAGCTGAAAACCCCTAGGACCTCTATTTCCTGTTTTCATTGAAACAGAAATATATTTGTCTATTTCTGTACACAGCAGCTTTATTTTCAAAACACCCTCTGCAAAGGAAAAGCTTACAGCTCTCTGAGGAAGGCCTGGCTTCAATTTTAGCCTCAACAGACATTAGGAGCTGTCGTTCCCTTACCCACAGTGTGTACACAGACACATGCAGTGGTTCTTGTTAATGGCTGTTGTGAAACCTTGAACTAGGTGGGTTTTTTTGAAAGAAAGAGGTTTGAGTTCAAAAACTGGTTTTAGACACCTTCAGGAGACTCTACCAAAGCTTGCACCGTGAGCATTACAGTGTATGAGAACGAGAGTAGCAGAGAAATCCACAGGGATGTTTCAGTTTTTCTTTGGCAAGTTTCTTTCCCTGAAGTCACAGATATTTGGGCAAAACATCATTTCACCATGCACACTCAAAAAACAGATGAGAACATAGCTATATACCTTAAATGTCATTCACCCACAAGCTTGCTATTAATTACATCTCTGATCAAAGATCAAACAATGCAGGCCCAAACCATGAGCAGTAAACTGGCCTCTGTGGTTTCTCAGAAAGCTTGTCTGGCTTATAAGGCAGTATCTGTAGAGAAAGAGCACCCATAAAAGTGAAGCTTTCTTCTTTTGTTTCTCTTTTTTTTTTCCCCTGTCATATCAGAGTGGAATAATAAATTCTGCCATTATTACCCCTGTTGATAAAGCACTACTTGTACAAGTAGCACCAGAGTAGGCTTCTAGAACTTGAGTGACTAGGCTGCAAAATTTAGTCCTTGATGCCCTGACAGATTTGCAGGTGCAATACTGGCTGCTGAACCACAGAGCTCATCCAGACCCCTTGAAGAATCCTATAAAATTTTAATGTAGGGAAGTGTGTTTTATTCACTCTGACCAATATTTAGGCTCGTTGCTTTGTTCGACATTCTCGAATGAACACAAAAAAAGGACCTGTGATTGCTTACCGTTCAGCCACTCCTCTTCACGTGAGGATACCGTAGGCAATGTTGGATGCTGTGGATACAACATGAGAGAGTTAAGATCAGCGATGTACAATCAGTGCTTTACTAAAAACTAAATTAAGACCTGCTGAGATTTCAAATGGAATTTGGCAGATTTCTTGCATGCTGCACACAGCCACTATCCAGTCACTACTGAAGCATTCAAAACCATGCTCAACTCTGCACTGGTTAGGCCACACCTTGAGTACTGTGTCCAGTTCTGGGCCTCTCAGTTTAGGAAAGATGTTGACTTGCTGGAACGTGTCCAGAGAAGGGCAATAAAGCTGGGGAGGGGGTTGGAACACAAGCCCTGTGAGGAGAGGCTGAGGGAGCTGGGGTTGCTTAGCCTGGAGAAGAGGAGGCTCAGGGGAGACCTTATTGCCCTCTACAATTACCTGAAGGGAGGTTGTAGACAGGCGGGGGCTGGTCTCTTCTCCCAGGCAACCAGCGCCAGAACAAGAAGACACAGTCTCAAGCTGTGCCAGGGGAGGTTCAGACTGGATGTTAGGAAGAAATTCTACACAGAGAGAGTGATTGCCCATTGGAATGGGCTGCCCAGGGAAGTGGTGGAGTCACCATCATCAGAGGTGTTTAGGAGGAGACTTGATAGGGTGCTTGGTGCCATGGGTTAGTTGATTAGGTGGTGTTGCATGATAGGTTGGACACCATGATCTTGAAGGTCTCTTCCAACCTGGTCTGGTCTATTCTATTCTATTCTATTCACTCATCAAATTGCATGTTGAGTACTAGAAGACTTCATTAACTAGAGCATATCAGTCAAGATATTAGATTTAGAAAAATGTCACCAAGAAGGTTTGTTCAGCACTTCAGAGACCTAAACTGTGAGAAAATCAAATCTGTGAACTACCAGGAAAAAAAGTATTTTTAACTTGACTGTAAGCTGGCTGCTAAACCATGATTGCAAGTTGAGTGCCACAAAGCATTCAAAAAGAAACTAAATGGCTTGAAAAACAAGTGCTTACCAAAAAAATTGTGTGATGCAAATGGAAATTTTTTTTCACTAACACAGGGACCTTGAGAAATCAGCAGTCAGTAGCTTGTCTTCATCAGAACCAGCCCTGCTGGATGTATCTCGGTCCTATCTTCCAAATAATAGCAGAATGTTTCTAGGTGAGTTATTGGATGGAATAACAATCACAAGCAGCAACTAGTGACAGTCAGGTGGAAGAAACTCCAGGCAACTCTACCAATGTAGGCTTTAGAGATATGCCACGTACCATTTAAAACTGCTAGAAGTATATAGACATGTTTTTGTAGGGTGTTTGTGTGGCAGTCACTGGTTATAATCCAGCGTCTTAGAACATACCACAAGCCACAGCAAGAGGAGAAACCCCTTCTATCTACAGTCCTCCTGGAAAATGTTTTGTGGCTCAGCTTGTTGTAGTTTGAGCTGGGTGCCCCCCTGGTGCATTCACTTCCTGTGTCCAGAAGTCCAGCCCAGAGGCATGGACACAGGAAATTGTGTATTTCCTACCATAATTCTTTGCACCACTATAAGATCCAGTGTGGAGTCTGGCACTTCCTCTTTCCTTCCCTCTCCGAGACTTGGTAACTGGGGGAGAGATCTCCCGGCCATGGGCCTGATTGGGCCCAAGGCCACAGGGGGATGGGCAGTCTCAGGCCTGGCCAGCTGAGACTAGCCCAGCAGAGGGAGGGGGAAGAAGGAGCCCTGGGGGTTTTGCATGCACCCTCAGGTGGGGATGGGATCTTTCTTTGTCACTGCGCTTTGAGTTTTCTGTAACATTCACTGCTTTCTATTTAAACTTTCATCACTTTTGCAATCCGTTTGCCTGAGTCGTTATTTCTGCCTGTGGTGGGGAGGGGATCTGCCCCAACCCATTACATATTGGCTCACCAACGTGGGGCCGGGCAATTAAGGAATTAAGTTGATTTATTGCTTGTCTCAGCCGGAGAAACAAAATGAAGGTGCTCTGGGTTTTAGAACGTTTATTCTTCTCGGTCTGTGGCATGTTGGTCTACCGGTACTGCATCGGGTTGATGTTAGACCAGATAGGTAAATATTTAATGCGTAAAATCTATTTGTGGTTTATGCATAGGATCCAGCTGTTGTATAAACACTGTTTGGGTTTTTTTCGGCTCACTAATTACGGCAATAGAACGTCTTCCACTTTGCCGATCGAGATAAGGGAGTTTAACACTTCAGGAGGTCAAAGAGTAACTTTAAGTGCTGGCTGGGATCTTAAGGTGATTTATTTGACAGGTGTAATCCTGCTGTCGCTGATAATTAATGTCTATCTGCTGTGGGCTCTGCATAGAGAGAAAAAGGTTTCTCGACCATGTTTTGTGATTAAGCAAAAATCTAGGAAGCGTAGGCGTTCCTCTAAATCTGCCCCAGAGTCCTCGAGTGACGAGGAAGGGGCTGCGTCAGTTAGAAAAATAGCAAAACCTATTGGCAAAGCAGCCTTAAATGCTCCACTCTATGACTTTGGCAAGCAGCCAGGGGCGGCTCCCATTCCCAAGATGGCGACCGGTAGTGAGGCAAGGTCATTTCCGTCCGCCATGACAGGACCGGAAGGGGCCCCCACGGCGGCTGATTTAGATCAGGACCTGTCAGCTTCTATCAGGATGGCTGTAAATTCAAACACAGCTCCAGTTAAACAAGTAGCAGTCTTAAAGACCAGAGGTGGAAAGGCCAAAGCTGATCCAGGAGCTAGTGGAGCTAATGGAGGAGAAGAGCAGGAGACCGATCCCGGTGAGGGAACCTCTACTAGACAGACTGATCCTGGTGAGGGAACTTCTGCTAGGAAAGTGCCTGCTGAAGATGAGGAGAAGATTTGTCTTAGAGATATAGCTGAGTTATTGAGATCATCACAGGATGGAGATGCAGCTAAGACAGCAGCTGGCAGTGGTGCTTTTCAGCTTAAAGAGGTCCTTAGGAGAGTGACAGCAGGATTATGGGGACAAAAGGTTCAGGAAGATGTGATAGATGGAGAGCAAGATGACATCACCGAATGCTCGTCACCGAGGGAGGAGATTCGCAATGTCCGCAAAGATTACCTCAGGGCAGATAAGGAACCCATCCTATCTTGGCTTGCTAGGTGTTATGATACAGGTGCTCCAGCTCTAATAGTTGGAGACAAGTCAGCAGCCCAGCTAGGAACTCTCTCAAAGGATAATGGAATAGACAGACATCTAGCCAGGATTCTCGGTAAGGTTAATCTGTGGATACGCCTTTTAATGGCGGTTTCCCTGAGATACCCTTCCCGAGATGATCTTCCATGGAATCCTAAGCCCTGGACTACCATAGATGAGGGAATTAAGCGTCTGAGAGAGTTTGCCATTAGAGAGATACTCTATGGTGACCATGATACTCTGAATCCTGATGATATTCCTGTGGCAGCTGGTCTTGCTAAAAAGCTTATCAAACTTGCTCCTTCCAATTATGCAAACATTTTGGCAAGTAGAATTGTGGCAAGAAATTATGGTGGAGATCCTCCTACGGTTGGCCAATTCACTGATCAACTAAGACAATTGGATGATAGCATGACACGTGTTTCTTTGGTTTCAGCCATTAAAGCTCTGTCTAGTGAGATAAAGGATTGCATGAGAGAGCTGAAGGATGAAATCAAAGATTCCATATGCCAATTGGCACAAAGAGATGATTCCAATTCCTCCAGGTGGGTGCAGGTTTCAGCTGTGAGGAATAGACATCCTCCAAGGAGGTCATTCCAAAACAGGCCAAACCAAAACAGACCACCAAGGCAATCACGTAGGACCATTTGGATAACTCTACGTGATCAGTTTGGTGAGAACATGAACAGGTGGGATGGCCAACCAACTTCTAATCTTTTCAGGAGACTGAGGGAACTGCAAAGTGGCAGAACCCAGGGTAGCAATACCAGAAGGGTAGCTGTTACTTCCACAGTTCCCCAGGACAACAATGACAGCTCCAACAGTGACTCCAGTTCTAACACTGCACAGTGTGCTCGTTGCACCTGTGGAAATGTTCCCCATAATTAGGGGTGCCCTGCCTCCCGCCAGGGGGAGGAGAGGGATAATGGAGATAACAGAATCTATTGGGATGTGTACATCCAGTGGCCTGGCACTTCACACTTTCAGAAGTACAGGGCCTTGGTTGACACAGGAGCTCAGTGCACCATATTGCCATCAAATTATCAGGGATCAGAGTCTATAACTATTCTGGGAGTCACTGGTGGATCTCAAGAGTTAAGTAAGGTAGAGGTTAATATAAGTTTAACTGGTAAACAGTGGAAGAAGCATACAGTTGTGACCGGACCTGATGCACCTTGTATTTTGGGAATTGATTTTCTGAGAGAAGGGCGTTTCAAAGACCCTAAAGGTTACAAATGGGCTTTTGGAGTAGCTTCTGTAGAGATTGATGGACAAAAGCTGAAGCTGTCTGCTAGACCTGAACTCTCTGATGAATCTGCAGTTGTGGGACAACACAAGATTCAGGACATTAAATTGCCGGTTGCTTCTCAGACTGTGCATCACAGACAATACAGAACCAACCGTGACTCTTTGTTGCCCATTCAGAATCTGATTCGTCAGTTGGAGAGTCAGAAAGTCATCAGCAAAACTCATTCACCTTTCAACAGTCCAGTGTGGCCTGTGCGAAAGCCGAATGGAGACTGGCGTCTGACAGTGGACTACCGAGCCCTGAATGAAGTAACTCCGCCTATGAGTGCAGCAGTACCAGACATGATGGAACTCCAGTATGAGCTGGAATCCAAAGAGGCCAAATGGTATGCTACCATAGACATTGCTAATGCCTTCTTCTCTATTCCCATAGCAGAGGAATGCAGGCCTCAGTTTGCTTTCACCTGGAGAGGAATCCAGTACACTTTCAACAGACTGCCAATGGGCTGGATCCACAGTTCCAGCATCTGTCATGCAGTGATCCACGATGCTCTGGAGGAAGGTGGTGCTCCAGAACATATCCAGTTCATCGATGATATCATCGTCTGGGGTAAAACTGCTGAGGAAGTCTTCGAGAAAGGCAACAAAATCATGGACATTCTCCTGAATGCAGGTTTTGCCATCAAGAGAGACAAAGTGAAAGGTCCTACCACAGAGATCCAGTTTCTGGGAGTGCAGTGGCAGGATGGACGCCGACACATTCCAGTGGATGTGGTAAATAGAGTCTCTACCATGGCAAATCCCACCAACAAGCAAGAAACTCTACGTTTCTTGGGGATAGTGGGATTTTGGAGACTACACATTCCTGGATACAGTCAGATTGTGAAGCCTCTGTATGATGTGACTCGAAAGAGGAACAGTTTCCACTGGGGACCTGAACAACAAGCAGCCTTTGACCAGATAAAGCAAGAAGTAGTCCAAGCAGTGGGTCTGGGACCTGTCCGAGATGGTCCAGACATTAAGAACATTTTGTACACGGCTGCAGGTGACAATGGTCCAACCTGGTGCTTGTGGCAAAAAGCTCCAGGTGAGACACGTGGACGACCTCTTGCCTTCTGGAGTCGAGGTTACAGAGGTTCAGAGGCTAATTACACTCCAACAGAGAAAGAGATTCTAGCTGCCTATGAAGGAGTGAAAGCAGCTTCAGAAGTGATTGGAACTGAATCACAACTTCTCTTAGCTCCCAGATTACCAGTTTTGAATTGGATGTTCAAAGGCAAGGGTTCCACACCACATCATGCTACAGATTCCACCTGGTCTAAGTGGATGGCCCTGATAACACAGAGAGCTCGAATGGGAAATCTTGAAAGACCTGGTCTGATGGAGGTGATCTCAAGTTGGCCTGAAGGTACCAACTGTACTAAACCTCCGGAGGAGAGAGTAACTCGTGCTGAGGAAGCTCCTCCTTACAATGACCTTTCAGATGATGAGAAGAAATATGCTTTGTTCACAGACGGTTCCTGTCGTCTCGTCGGGAACAAGCGAAGGTGGAAGTCTGCAGTGTGGAGTCCAACACGCCGAGTTGCAGAGGCGAAGGATGGAGAAGGAGAATCCAGTCAGTTTGCAGAGGTAAAAGCTGTCCAGCTAGCTCTCGACGTAGCTGAACGTGAGAGATGGCCAAAGCTTTATCTCTACACCGACTCCTGGATGGTAGCCAATGCTCTATGGGGTTGGCTAAAGAACTGGAAGAAGAATGGTTGGCAGAGGAAAGGAAAACCCATCTGGGCAGCCGACCTGTGGCAAGACATTGCTGATCGAATCGAGAGAATTCCAGTGAAAGTGAGACACATTGATGCTCACATTCCTAAGAGCAAAGCTACTGAGGAACAGCAGCACAACCATCAGGCAGATTTAGCTGCAAGAGTTTCTCAAGTAGACAAGGACTCTGAACTTGATCTCGACTGGAAACACCGAGGTGAGATATTCTTAGCTCGGTGGGCTCACGATTCATCAGGGCATCAAGGCAGAGATGCAACATACCAATGGGCTCGTGACAGATCCATAGACATTTCCATGGATGCTATCACACAAGTCATCCATGACTGTGACATTTGTGCTGCTATTAAGCAGGCAAAGCGAATTAAGCCCTTGTGGTATGGCGACAGATGGTCCAAGTACAGGTATGGTGAAGCCTGGCAGATTGACTACATCACTCTACCACGTTCTCGTTCTGGTAAGCAGTACGTGCTTACTATGGTAGAGGCGAACACTGGATGGCTGGAAACTTACGCAGTCCCACATGCAACTGCACGCAACACCATTCTCGGTCTGGAGAGACAGATCCTGTGGAGACACGGAACTCCAGAGAGGATTGAGTCAGACAACGGAGCTCACTTCAAGAACAACCTTGTAAAGAGCTGGGCAAAAGAGCACGGTATTGAGTGGATTTTCCACATTCCTTACTATGCACCAGCTGCAGGCAAGATTGAACGCTACAACGGTTTGTTGAAGACCACTCTCAAAGCCATGGGAGGTGGATCTTTGAAAAACTGGGAGAAACATTTAGCACAAGCAACCTGGCTGGTGAATAGTAGAGGTTCAGTGAACCGAGCTGGACCGGCACATTCAGATTTGCTACGGAGAGTAGAAGGTGATAGAGTTCCTGTTGTTAAAGAAAAGAATCTGTTAGGTAAAACTGTTTGGGTATTTTCGCCCTCAGGAGAGGCTAAACCTGTCCGAGGGGTGGTTTCAGCAGAAGGTCCAGGTCACACTTATTGGGTAATGCAGGAGAATGGTCAAATTCAGTGTATTCCACAAAGAAATTTAACTTTAGCTGAAAGAGCTTAATTTCAGACTGTTGTACAGCTACAACGCGCCCAAAGGAAGAATCCCTGAGGAATCTACAGTGCACGAACCCTGAGAGCCCTGAGAGCCCTGAGTCAACTGAGAGTCCCTGTGTGGCTGTTTGCTTTTTCTTCACTTCATCTGCGGAGAGACAAGCTGGTTTCCATTTTCTTATTTCCTGACGTTTTGGACTTCTGAATCGTCTACATCTGAGTATAGCCGGAACGGACTATGAACTTTACTCACGAACTGTAAATATTGTTTCTGATTGGATGGACAGTGCGAACGACCAATGAAATTGTTTAGAAGGGGTGGATTGTGGCCGTTTGACGCTGTGCCTTTAAGGAAGGGGCACACTGGCTAAATGTTTGTAAAATATTTTGGTATTCTAAACGAATTTCATTGGTAGGATTGTGGGAGGTCAGATTGGACCCGGGGGAGCTGGGAACTTTCTCTCAGTCTTCCTTCCTTCGCTGTCCCTCTCGGCTGGATCTGCTTCTGGGATTCTGGCCAACTAAGATAAGATACTAACTCCTGTGCAAGGCCTTTCTTCCTTTCCTGCCCTGTTAACTGTCCTCGTCTCTTCTTCTACCTCTTTTGGGGGAGAAGGGAGGTAGGGGGTTGAAGGGGGCACAGGGGGAAGCCCCCTCTGTGGGGGGTCTGGTTTCTGGTTGAGTTCATTTGCTGTATATTCCTGTATATATTGTAAAATACCTGTATTTGTTGTGTTACACAGAATCTGTTTCCTTGTAAAATATACTCTCATTTCTCCGACTGGGTTTAGCCGTGGTCTCTTTCTCAGTGGGGGAGGGAAAGCAGAGCCTTTCCTTTCAAACCACCACACAGCTCATCTTATCAATTTCCTTGGCATCTAAGTTCAAGCACATACTTGTCAGACAAACCTTTAGTGAAAGGCCTCAGTTAAATTTTACTGAGTCTATGGTCCCCATCAGCAGTAATCTATATCTGCAAAACTGGAGAAGCCAATAAGTAAATAACCAAAACTTATTCCTGATGATCCCTCTCTTTCCCAAGATTTCAGTCCAGACCACTGCATATAAACCTAGCCTGGTTACTTCCAACATGGCTTGTACCTTACTGTCATATATTCTCTCCTCCTGATATACTGTCCTTGCCCTGCTGCCTCGACTTTCTCCATCCCAGTTTGGTAACCTCTGATACCAGATCTGCCATTCTGTTCCCCACTCAAGGCTGCTTTGCTCCCAGAAGCAGCATCTGTCATTTATTTCATGAAATGGGACCAAGGACCTCAATAAGGCTCTGACACCATTCTCACTGCTGCGGGTCCTGCTGCACTCTCAGAGCTTTATGCTTCACATCTCACACCTCCTTGAAAATCATTTACCTCCCTAGTACAGGGACAGCAGACAGAAAAAAATAAAACAGAAAAAGGCAAGAGAATAAGCCCAGAACAATTCTGTCTTCATCTCTGGAGATGAAAAAATTCAGTCTGCCTGCCTTGCAGGGAACCACTTAGACAATGTTGCATCTTAGGACCTTCCCGACCTTCTTGAGCAGCCAAGGAACCAACCTCTTACTCTGACAGTCTTGAGCTAACTTTGCCAGAAGTTCTCTTCAAGCAGTTCATTCACCATTCCTTGAGGTTGATTCCATACACAAGTACAACTCATGAAATGTCATTTTCCTCAGCTAGGCTTGTATATTTATTTATTTACACCAAGACAAAGAAACCACCCATACTACTGTTTCCTTTCACAGCTTGGTTTTTCTCAGTTGTGGTCATGTTTGCACAGTGGTATTGCTACAGAAAGCTGATCTAAGCTTGCTCATCTCAAGCCTCCATACATGGTCTCTCCAGGAGTATCTCTTTTCTTCTAAACCTATACCTTTTAGCAAAGAGGAAAATGTGATCACAACTGTCCCTGCTCTCTGTGATGGGGCAGCACTGCCCTACCTGGGCAAGGCTGTGCTCAGCCATGGCTGCGCAGCAGGGTCTGCTCCAGCAGGAGGGTCCTGTGGTCACAGCATGGCAGTGGGCTGCTCCTGTCCCCACCTCCTGCAGTGGGTCAGCGCAGCCCCAGGCCTTCAGACACCATGTTGGTGCTGGTGGGAGGCCCTCTCTGTTTCACAGGGTGAGGCATTTCACAGGGCAGCAGGCCTGGGAGGCCGCTGGCAATCCCTGCCCCATGCAGGAGAGGTGCTGAGGTGAGCCTTGCTTAACAAGAGGCTGTGAAGCCCTCACGGTTCCCCAGGGCCTGCTCCGGGCCAGCCCTTTCTGAGTCAGGGCCTAACGCCAGCACTGACAGCACTGTGCCCCCACCTAGGGATCTCCCAGGGGCAAGCTCAGCGTGGAGGGACAGGAGGGGATGGCAGTGGTCCCGGGGCCTGTGGCCTGCTCATGCCATGGGCAACACAGGGTCTCTTACCGTAGCAAATGGAGCACCAGCAAGGTGTCTGCTGCAGATGGTGAGAGGATGTGAGGTGTGCTCACCCATGGCACGAAGAGAGACATGGGACCCATGAGAAATGAGATGGGACCCTGCTTGGGCTGCGCTTGTGGAGACATTAAGCAGCGTCACACAGTGGTCAGGCACCATCTGCTGCTCCAGACTGAGCAAACCCCATGGCCCTCAGTCACCACGACTGGGTGCAAGGTGCTGTTTGAAGGATGGCACAGCTTCCCCGGTGCCATCTGCTCTTTACCTGTCTCCCTCTGACATATTTAGCTCTGTCTTAGCTGCTGTGAAAGGAATGCATGAGTATGTATCATCTGAAGTGTTCTTTGATATTTTCTTCAGTGATTAATTTTAAAACAAAAACAACAAAAAAAACCCCACAACAACAACCAAAAAACCCCAACAAACAAAAAACCCCCACACCACATACAGATGATGTAAATAAAGTGGGAAACAGTTATGTTGTCTATCAAGGCACTGTTAGGAACAGGTTATACTGCATTTCACAAAAAGTCTTTGAATCACTCTATTAAAAACAAATCAAAACAAAGCAAACAACACAACAACAACAAAACCCCTAACAAACCACTGAAAGAAACACTCCATTCAATAACTAGCATTAATTTGCAAGATACATGAAATAGTCTTTAATACATGTTGTAAAAATATCAAACAGTTGTACAAAGCCCTGGTCACAAACATTATTTTATTTGGGTACAGCTCTGGGAAGATCAACAGACAGCTCTCTGCTTACAAGCTAAACCTATCCCTTCACCACCCACCAGACTGAGCAAATTTCTCGCCCTGGTCTGATGCACATCATTTCACAAGTGACATGTGGAGGGAAATGGGCTCTCCTGAGCAGCAGGCTTGGTTCAAGAAGTTGAGAACCCTAATGGCCCAGCTCCAGAGAGGGAGGATCTACTGTGCCTGGCTCCTCCCCAGCTATGCACTGTCATCAACAGCAGATTGTCTCCAATTTCTTAAAAACCTACACAAATCCATCCATAAAAAATTCTAGTCTCACTCGCCAGAAACCACATGCCAGCCCCATTAATCCTGCATGGTAAGAGGACAATTTGATAGTCCTTTGGTTATGCAAGATTGTTGACATTCCATGGCAGACCCAATTTTGCAAAACCAAAACAAACCTGGAAGAAGCTGTAGCAAGCAACTCTTCCTCAGCAATAGTTAAGCTTACTGCTGCAACCTGTTCTAAGTCATTACTAAAACAAAATTTAGTTTCTACTTGATTCATATGAGGTTTTGATCAATTCCTTGGTTAGGAGTGATTTTGAATCAGACTCACCTGTGTCCAGACTGGAATGTGGGCATTGGCTTTATGCCAGATTAACTTCACCTTGTGCTCTGCAGTACAGAGTCACTGACCTGGAGAAGTGCATTCTGCTGTGGAGACTGCACCTGGAGTCTGAGACAACATCAGCATGTCCTAAACACTTCTGCTGTCCCCAAAAATCATCATGCTCCAAGTCTAGTTATTTTGCATGTCAGCCATCTCAAGACCCACAGCATCCATGTCAACAACCCTGACAAAGGCAGTAATTTCAAATCCAGACTGAACTGCATTTTTGTGGGACCATTATGATCTTTGAACAGGTGAGCCTACACACATCCAACACTTCACTTGTAATGCACTCTACCACAACATTTCTGAAGTCTCTTCAGAATAGATTTGGGGTTTTTTTGGTGTAACTTTTAAGTTGGTTTAGCTACCTGAGCTCTTGGGCTAGACCCATGAGGGTTCATAGGACTACTGTAATCCATGAATATGTGGATCCATTGCCATATTGTTTAACAGCCCTGTTAAGGTCTTCCTGAGCACTCACCAACGCTCAGAACCAGACTTCTTGATCTATCTCACCTTCCCTGAAAGAGTTATTTATCAATCAAGCAAACAAACAAAGAGCCCATATGGGGCATCAAGATAAAGGTATTGTTCAAAATTCCTGCTTTCCATACTAAACCACAAATACATGTGCAGGACACCTGCATTTCTCTATATTTTCTATAAGAAAAACAGAAAGAAAGAAACAAAGACAGAAAGACAGACAGACAGATGGGAAGGAAGGAGGGAAGGAAGGAGGGAAGGAAGGAGGGAAGGAAGGAGGGAAGGAAGGAGGGAAGGAAGGAGGGAAGGAAGGAGGGAAGGAAGGAGGGAAGGAAGGAGGGAAGGAAGGAGGGAAGGAAGGAGGGAAGGAAGGAAAGCCTTGGAAATGAGGCAAGTCTTTCTTTCCACCAAAGAAGGTAAGGGATAGAATTTTCAGTTCAGTTGCTGCATCAGGTTGCTAAGGCAGCTTTCAGAGAGACCTGTAATGGAATGGCTAATCCTTGTACAGTCCCAGCTGGCAGAAGGTTAATTGCTCAAGGAGTAATGGTTGCGTCTGCTCAAGGTGTTACGTCTAGAAGAGTAAGACATATCTTCATAGACTGTATTTAATACTGTATGTGATTTTCTTTTCTGGAAACATTTCTTCACCTGCAAAAGAAAGCAAACAGCTTTTCAGAACAGAGCTTGAAAAGACTCCAAGCTCTCTCAAATCCCAGTGACATCTTAGAGGATTAGGTGGGAATTGTCAACCTATTTGTTTAACTTTCTATGGTCAGTCTTGATGTAATTTCACTAAAAGGTCCTTCAAGAGTTGAGTGTAACTGCAGCCCAAACACAAATCCAGCTTATCCTTAGTTTTGTTACTGATAACACGAGAGTTCCCACAAGGACATCTGGCTTTGCCAAAATGACGTTATACTACTGGTTTTTAGCAGTACTGAAGCCTTACATGGAGGAACAAGTTAGGAATCTTTATGTTAATTTTGAGTAATCTTTATGAAGCAGAAGGATCTATTGGTGACAATTTCCTGGCACTTTCTGCAGAATATTTATGTAAACAATCCCAGTAAAGGAAAAATGTCTTGGTCACCTTTCAACAAGGCAGAATTGTTCTCCTAAAGCTACGCTCAGATATTAGGCTATTTTATGATGTTTTGTCATCCGTGCATCCCCCTCCAAATGTTCTCTCACATCTATTACAAGGCATTACAGCTCCATTCCCAATTGACAGAATAAATAAATAAAAGAAGTAGAAAAAGAAGCAAACCAGAATAGTGAGGTGCTGTGTACAGGGAAATCACAGTATCACAGTATAACTAAGGTTGGAAGAGACCCCAAGGATCATCAAGTCCAACCTGTCTCCACAGACCTCATAACTAGACCATGGCACCAAGTGCCACGTCCAATCTCCTCTTGAACACCTCCAGGGACAGTGACTCCACCACCTCCCTGGGCAGCCCATTCCAATGACAAATGACTCACTCAGTGAAGAACTTTCTCCTCACTTCGAGTCTAAACCTCTCCTGGCACAGCTTGAGACTGTGTCCCCTTTTTCATACAGCACAGGGCCCTGGTGTTAACTGTGAGGCTTACCTGAGGCATGCTATCAAAGGCAAATAAATACCTTAGTTACTAAGAGCTACAGAAACAAAAACACACAGTCTTTATAGGCAAGTGTTTACCAGTAGGAGTTATCAAACAAGGGCAAAGAGGAGACAACAGAAAGCCAGGGCTCCTTAGGTTTATCAAACATTTCCTTGGTTTGGTAACTATTCACAAATAACAGGCATGGAAACGGCATACTTACATTGACACAGTACAGGGTGCAGCACATCAGTGTAGTAAGCAATAGAGCTACTATGATGGTAAGACCACTGATGACCCAGGAATTATTACTGCAGTCTGCCTGCTCCACGTCTGCATGTAAAATCGGATTATTACACATATGAAGGGGAGAATCCTATTTTTAGCAAGAAAGCAATCAGGTATCAACAGCAGGCTACAAAGTCACATTTGTCACCCCATTTGTGTTGTCACTGGCATTCCCTGTGCTCTTCTGGAGGCTGGTGATGACTGCAGGTGGCATGTGAGGAGCACTCAATAAAGACAATACCTTGCCATAGTACTGATCAGAAGTTGGACCACACATTCATAATGGAAACAGAAAATGTTTTCCTGCAGTATTACAGCAGCACTGCTGGCTGGGTCAGGAATACTGAAACAGCTAGATTTGCAAGCAGTGCAGACACAAGCAGGAGGCTGCTATGGTCTGAGGTATAGAAACCGAGCAGAATAGTGCTAGTGGCAAGTGTTACAGCTCTCCAAACCTCAATTACTCCATAAATATCTGGTGATCATCCTGCTTCTTTGACATGCAGCTGTCATTTCTCCAGCTCCCATCACTGAGTTGCTGCACCAGTTACGGCTAGGGGCATAGAATGAGACCAGAGTCTGTTTGTGCAGACTGCAGGTAGATCCTTTGCAACTCTTAGGTCCTATGTAAATTTTATTTCACTTACAGGCAGATCAGATGATCATAGCTCAATGCACAGGGTTAAATTGCATCGATAAGATCACAAACAATCAGTATATTGCTGTGTTTGTCTTCACCTTAGCAAATGGTTACAACACCACACTGCAGAAAAAGCAAAAACCCTGTCTTTGGAATCTGGTCACAGTGTGCTGGGTGCATAATGAGGGTGTGTGAGATCATCTCTGCTATTATCTGTGGTGCTTTAAATAAATGCCTGAGGACTTGTTCTGTACTCCCTGGTGAGATCTATTTTTAAACACAAAGACTTGCTATAGGGAATGGTTTCTAAAAGACATTTATGTCACACTAAGGTCAAAGAACTGATGCTAAAAATACTGCTTCGTTCCCTGTAGCTGACAGATTATTCACAGACACACTGAAGTGTTTGTTGTCTCATTCTGACCTTTTCTCTTATTTGGAGGTGCACTATTATAGCAACTTTTCTCTTTTATAATTCCCTCCTGGCTCTATAGGGCAGGTAGAAATACAATGCCTGTTTCTGTGTCCTAGTACAACAGGGCACAGAGGAAGCTGAGCCAACGCTCCAAACTTTCTTGGGTACCAGAGTAAGTCTAGCCAGGGATTAGTGCTTTACATGTCCTAACCAACCTTCTGCAAGATTTCAGCCCACCTTTTGTCTTACAGCATGCCTATAGTTATTTGTGATTAAACAAGCAAAGGGACAGTACCTTTGATTAGCATCATGGTGCCACTTTCACTTACTGAGAGGGAAGAGACATTTTTCAGCACCCCAGCACATACATAAATACCACTGTCGTTTTCCTGTAGGTTGTGCAGAGTTACCACGATTTTCTTCTTGTCCTTTGAGTACCCCAAACGATTAGCAAAAGCAAGAGAAATAGTTGAAACATTCTGACTTGAAACATGTAGCACTCTTTCACCTCGCATGAGGGTCTTGAGCAAGTAGAACTCTTCCTCTTCATATGCACTATTCCATGCACAAGTAATGCTGATTGACTGGCCTGGCTGAGGATTGGCATAGAGTGGTGACTGTTCAAGAACTCCACTGGTTTGAGCTAAAAGCAAGAGAGAGATTAATGGCTACCACAAACTTAACACAGTGCAAGGGAGAAAACACAGAGGTCAAACCAGAAAGAGCAGAACAGAGATAAAATTTATTATTTCCCTTTTTTGAAGGCTGCCTTTATGCATGCCTTAAGAAGAAAGCCAGATTTCATGTTTCCCTGCCCCAGGATCTGAACATAGGACTGGCTAAACAGGTTCACCTGGTTGTAATGTGTTTCCACCTACCTAATAAATACATATACTGAACTCTCTACTAAGGGAACACAGCCTCATCAGCTTGCCCTTGAGATGTGGGTCGTTGCCTGCTTTCTCAAGGGAGATTAAGCCTTAAAAGATCTTAGAACTACTGGTCTGGATGAAATCATACCATGTGGGTACCATCAATGTGGAAAAATGGTCTTTAAAAAGCAGTTATTAAAGGCTTGCTGTCCAGATGGGAAGATATTTCATTGAGTTCCTCTGAGAACAGGCTCTGTTCCTTTTAATGTTATCATGAATATGGATGATGGAATGAAGACAGAATTTACCCCATTTATAACAAAAGATAATTCTGGAAAAGCTGCAAGCATTTTAGAGAAGAGGATCAGCATGAGAAAGATACAAAGTAATTTCATAAAACAATTTAGAGAAACAGGACATAACCAACAAGATGGAACTCATCTGAGAAACCACAGTCAAGAAGGCTGAAGTGAGAAGCCTAAGGAAGTACATGATAAGCCTTCATCAACATAAATGACTATTACTGATGAAACAATCAATTAGGCTTTGCATGTCTTGGGGGCAGGAAAGGAAGACAACCCTGTCATTTACCCTGGTAAAGATGTTTCAGGTTAGATAGTCTTGTCAGAAGGTAGATACAGAGAGGCATAAACTGTTCAATTCTCCTCTAATGAGAAGAAAAGCCTATGAAAGGAAGGGTGGGGGGGGGGGGGGGGGGAGGGAAGAGGGGGAAAAAAATAAAGAGGGAAAAAAAATAAAGAGGGGAAAACAAATAGAGACAGAAGAATTTCCCCCCCTAACCAGAAATGCCTGCTGAAAGGAGCATTTATGTCCATTCATCAACAATATTAAGAAGATAGAAAACCCACATGCCTTCTCATTTGAGATGAAATTCTAAAAATAAAAATAAAAAATAATTATTTTTTAAAAGTACTAAAATCAGAAGCAAAAAGAGTGCCTTGTTTTGCTAGTTATTCATAACGATTTGACTGAGTGTTTTGAAGAGAGCTACAGGCCCTCACTGTTTTCAGTCTGCTGCATGACTCATGCAAAGACCTGTAGCTAGGATTAAATTAGTCATGAACTGATATTCTAGGGACTTTTTGCTGCTGTTCTACCTCATGTATATTCTTCACCTGTTCAGGGAAGAGACCCACATTTTCTTTCAAATCAGTTCGCTACATGAGCAGAGATGAGTAAAATTCCGTCAGACTCTCCCTCCCTCCCATTATGCTTTCTTCCAATCTTTGATTTAAAATGTGTAGCTGCATTTGCTAATTGATTACATAAGAGAAGGAATTGCAATACCTTTCACCACTACTATGGTTTCCTTCCCATACAGCTTTTTGTGATGGCCGTTTCTCATAACATATGTAGAGCATTGGTAGATATTGGAATCTGATTGCTGTGCATTGTGCAGAGTTATGCTGAGGTTCTTTCCTTCCTCTGAATAATTAAGGCGATGAGCCAGTTCAGGAGGGATGTATGAATTACCCTCTTTGGCAACATATAACACAGTGAGTTCCTTCTTGCTAGCTGTCAAGTATGTTCCCAATACCTCTTCCAAATTTTTCCTTGAGCAAATTATGCTGATGGAGTCTCCTTCCCGAACATTGATGATGTCTGTTTGCTGTTCATTTTCTCCACCTAAAAATGAGAAGTGCAATTGAATTTACAGTATTGGAATTCTTCTTAACCTATTAATATCAAACTACTTTTCAAAAACAACTACTGCATCAACACAGCTACTCTGTAAAACCAGGCCTTAGTTGTCCTATCCTGTATATGCCATCTCTTGCCTGCCCTGAAACCCATAAGTGTCCTTCATGCCCATTGACCTGTGCAACTCAATATCTGCCCAAAACTTGAAAGGCATTCATGAAGAAGTGGCTTCCATTACTCATGCCAAACATTTACTCTGCCCTCCACATTCTCAGTGTGATCCTAATAGTTCTCAAAACCTGAGATTCACTGAACTTGGCCCAGTAATTTGAGGTGGTTGAGGATCTAAAGCTGGTATTCAAATGTTACCAGAAGATGACAGAGAATGCAAGAAAACTGCACATTTTTATGTGGGGATTTTGGCTTTGGCAACATCAGAAAACTGGATAATGTAGCCTTTCAGGAAGAGAACTGCAGATGGTACAACTGCAGCCTGCACTAAGAAACAAAGGTATAAAAATATATAAGATGACCCTCTGAGTTCTCTAATGGCCTCAATATCAAGAGAAACTGAGCAGCAAGTATTTATGTGATGAAAGGCAAGGAGCAGAGGGATCAAATGGGAAACATCTAAAAGAAATGAAAGCAAACAAACAAAACCCAAGGAAATAAAAAATACAGTATTGCATATCTAGAACCAACATAGGAGAGAAAGGATAGAATCATTCAGTCCTGACAAGCTAATTAAGAATCTCTACATACTAATGCAATTAATTTTAATAAGGGAACAAACACAGAAGTCAAACTTAGAAAGAAAGAGATCATGAGAATTTAGATACAGTAAATCAATCCAACCTGACCACACACAAGGACATTCCTCCCACAACACTTAAAGAAGAAATTAAGGCAAACTAGGAGCTGTCAGCAATCACCTTCAAAAGAAGCAGAAGAATGGGGTAATGGAAAAGGCTGGGGAAGCACAGGGCAGTCAGCTTTTGCAATTGGACAAGGAAAGCCCAGGAAATTAATCTTCACCAGCCTAAAAATCAGTGCTTTTAAGATAACCCATGTTTGTACAACCTAATAACCCACAGTTAATGACAAGCAGACACAGTCCATCAGTTGTTTTCTCCAAAAGAGAAGGGTAGAAGTTCAAGAGTAGAAGCAGAAATGAGTATTGGCGGCTCAACAACCACTAAAGAATAACAGACACTCAAAATAAGTATTGTCACCAGTTTTCCTGCACCTTCTTTTCAGATGTCATGATTTATGGATAATATCCCAACTCACCATCCTTTTCAGTAATTGTAAAAGGTCATGGAAGTAAAAACAGAGATGGCTGTTTGCGGACATCTTTTCCTTCAGCCTGCTCTCCTCAAATATTCAGACTGTTTTCTCCAAGTGTGCCTCCAGCCTGTACCCTCTGTAGCTACAACATTCAGCAATGGATATTTCTAGTAAAGTTTTATCAGACCTTCAATAATTCCATCCCTAGAAAGCAGGAGTATTCATTTTTATCCAGTGGTATTCCCCCATCAGCCTGAACACAGACACAGCTCATGTTGAATGACTGGGAAAAGAACTTCCACTCTTTACACAGAGAATCATTTCTCAATAGAAAAGTTCTGACTGCAACAAGTTCTCATTTTTTTTTCTACAAACTCAAGCTATAACATTAAAGAATGTTTCCCAAAGTTCCACCTGGCTTTGCTAATGGTGAATTTGCCAAGCATCTGAGATAACAGACTGAAGAAAAAAAGAAGAAAACCTTGACACCCATGCAGTATAGGAGCATCTATGTTGTACGTACCCTTCTGGCCAGGGAAGCAGGGGAGCAGCAGCAGAACGAGAGATGCAGCTGGGAGACATGACATCCACAGCATTTTCAGAGGTCTTTTCAGTTGTTCCCTATTATCTATGTGATGTGCTAAATACCTGAATAAAGGGTTGTATGCCACAGCTTGGCGTGTTTTCTTCCAGCTACATCAGCTGTCTACTAAGAGAAGTTAGCAATGTGCTTCTTTCACATTAGTATCACAACAAATGTGACAGAGAGGGGGAAGAGATCTCAAAAGGTGCATCTTGGTTTTGACTTCACACTTACAACGCCCACAGTTTCCTACTACTGAACAACCCCCAACCCTGAAGGTAGGACTAGAAATGGTCTTTGTGACAAACACCTACCTTCCCTTTACGGTCAGCTGAGAAAAGAGGGGCCCAAAGTTGCTCTTTACAGAGCCCAAGTCAGGTGATTATCTCCCCATTGAGGCCTTACTGGAAATGCAGGGAGTTGGTACAATCAAGTCAGTCTGCCAGTGTTCCCATGGGTTTAGCAGGCTGCCTGAATTGAGACATGCTCCATTAATTCAAGCAAATTTTTATACAAACCCTGCTCACAACACAACAGTTTTGATCTGCACCTTGGCACTGACAATGTGCATGATTTCCAAGCAACAGTATAGTTCCTACCTCCCACTGGCCTCTTGGCTTCACACCTAGTAACACATTCTGTTGTGTCTGCAGTTCACAAGAGCTGCTAACCACCCACAGAAAGGGCTCTCAGCTAGAGTTCACCCGAAGCCCTTGCTCCCTCTCTGCCGTAAGGAAAAGCTCTTCTTGTAGGCACCGTTCGCTGTGCGAATACCTAGTGAAAAGGCTCTTCCCCATGAGTTGCTTGAAGAAAGGAAGTCCATCAATTACTGGAAAGAAACCAGAGTTCAGACAGGTTGTGAAATGAGCTCCCAATTAGCCCTACAAAGGCTCACTACTGGATTACAATAGGTGATGCTAGGAGACCTCTGTTACTCCCCGTCCTTGCTTTTGCAATATTTAATAAGTAACAATCAGGACAATAATACTGGATTGAGAGTTCGGGAATCAAGTCACAGTGACACTTTGTGAATCATACCAAATAATGATATGATCAACACAGGGTTACTAACGAAGAGCCAGTTTCTGAGTTGACATTTTATTGTGATGAGTATAACCCAAATTAAAAATTACTAAATCATTGAAATGAAAGTGCAGCTATGAAATTAGAGCATTTGGTGAGGCAAAGACCTTAGCACTCTCAGTCATTTTTTAATGTATTAAGCAAATAATTGCAAATTTATATATTGCAAACCAACACACTAGAGTTGCTGTCTAGCAGCACAACATGGATCAGGAAGAGCAAAGTGAAATGGTCGGTAAGCGATGCTTCTGAATATCCTAGCCTGCATAATCATCAGTAGAAAGAAGAGATGTAATGGAAAGTGTGCTTCAGTGAGCCGTAAAGATTGGCCTGTGAGTTGTGTCTTGAAATTACTTTAGCTCAGAACTGTCGCTGGGCAGAGTGACAGTTCTCAAAACACGTCCAGCTCTCTGGGCCCAGCTGGTGTTAAAGAGTGGAAATTAAACCTGCACCTCATTAAACCTGGGAGCTATCAAATGGGGATCCCTGAAATGGTGACATTCATCTCATACTCTCTGCACGCAGGATACCCAAAGCTGTCTTCAGCTGCAGAAGTTCTGAAAAGGAAACAGAGCAGGTACGTCAGCATGCTTCCCTAGCCCCTGGAGTTACTGCTGCAAGTGTCCTACACTGAAACTGCCAGTTTAACAAGCCAATTTGTCAGGCAAATGGATTTCACCTTTCTATTCAGCCTGGAGAGAGTCTAATGGCCAATGCCATTTCTGAGATCCTCCTCTCCACCCTTGCAGAGAAAACAGAGGAGGTGCCCTGAACCTGCAAGTGCTGGCAAACCCAGATGTGTTCAAAAGGCCAATTCAACAAACCAGCCAACTGTACAAAAATGCTTTATTTGATATAGAAACCACCAGGGAGGTAAAAAAAATAATAAAAGAAATCAAGGCCTATGGGCATGCTATCACATTGCAAAATGGAAGACATGCAGAGGGCATCTGCTTCAGGGTTCAACATATCCTTCCTGAGCCCAGGCACAGTTCTCCAAAGAATTTCAGATGAACTGAGAGATTCAATCATGGAACCCATTGTGAGAATTGAGCTGGTTTAAAACTGTGCTGCTGAGCCAGTCACACATCTTGCAACGACTTCCATCTTCAGCAAAGCACCAGCAGAATATGGGAGATTCAGGGAACTGCTTGTGTTGCCCATGTAGCTGGAGAGTCATGGCAATCACAGTCTTTGGTGAATGCATGATGATGTCTTGTATAAAATGAGCTCTGTTTATGCAGCCTAAGGCTCTATGGCAGCACTGAGGAGTATGCTGCTGGCACAATGGCCTGGCTGTGTCATTTGTAGATGTTTCTCAAATAGGTGTGCGGTATGTTTGGAGCCTCTGTGGGGTTTTTTTCCAACAACTGCACAATTGAAAAGAAAAATATCTGCAAAACAATCAAAGGCACAGGTTGATTTCAGAGAAAAAATTGAGCCAATTCCTTGTGTTTAGGCCTGGAAATGTGGAGTGCGAAGTTCCTGGGGCAACCACTTCTGGATTACATCTTGCCCTGTAAAGTAAAAGGATTACAGCTTCATTCTCCAGTAAGTTCATGGTATCTCTCCAGAAACCCTGCCCTGCTTGCAGTGGCCCATCAGCCTTTGCTCCAAGACAGGCCTGAAACCTCCCTGAGCATCACACCACAGGGCAGGACCTCAGGGGAGGTCTTAGGCTCTGAAAAAGAAACAACTAATGTTTGTTTCTAAAGGATGGACTAGGAGATGTCTCAGCTTCTGGCATTACACAAGGTCCCATAAACCCTGGGTATCAAAATATGGTCCTGATAAGGACATTCACATGTACCCATCTCAAACAGCTCCACAGTCCTTGTGCTTTCTCCACAAATCCCCACCAGTTCTGATGGCAGCTGATACTTCACCACAGTTGCATCCCAATTTCTATACTCTGTTACAGCACAACCATTTTTGAAGTAAGAGCCAGGTAAATATCATCTCACTTTAAGAATACTGCAATTCCTGTGCTGTGAGGGAGGAGGGAACAGCAGTAAAACCAGCTGACTGGGGACTATGCCATGGCACCAAATGCATACCAGCTGTTAGCCCAGCATCCCCTTCACAGTATCATTTAGCAGCCTCAGGAACAATGTTAATGAAATGAGGTCCAGAAAGAAAACCCTGTGTGTGCAAGCCCTAAGGCACACATGAAACACAACATTGTCAGACTGTACCTCGACCATTCCTCCTCCGTTGAACACAAAACAATCCCAGGGCCACCCCACACACTGTAACTATCAGTACTGGGGGGATGATGACACTGCTGCTGCTGCTCTGTTCGTCAATGACAGGTTGAGGATTCTCTGCAGAGCAAAAGAAAACAAAAAATCCAAGTGAATCAAACAGATTTGCAAAGAAATGCACCTGCCTCATAAGCACCAGCTAGGAAGAACTGGGCCTGGTTCTTCTGCTGTGTGCCCACAAAAGCTGATAATAAGGTAAGGAACTCATGAATGAGAGAACAAACAGCCTCTAGCTTACGGTATCTTAATGAAGACATAAGTACCCAAAATGGGCTCTACAACACTTGAAGCTAATCCTTAACTCCACACCACAATAGATGTCTTTGAACATCCATCTTATCTGACATAACCAAAACCAAGAGGTATGAGACCTTGTATCCTGAAAACAGAAGAGGTCAACAGCTCTGTGAAGTCTTTTAGTGATCTCACTATTTTAGCCAAAACAAGACATGCAATATGTAGAAAATAAAAGCTGGAAGAATGTTTGTCAGGGCAGCATTATTCTGGATGGTGTCAGAACTGAGTATTTAATCAGAACAGCAAGGCAATCCATCCTTAATGATAGGTTTAAAGGCCACTAAGGAAATCCATTTTGGCTTATTTTTTAAAGACTGCTACAGCATCAGCAGGTCCAGTACATCTGACCTTACTCTGTGTAAAGCTCTGTCACATCCAGCTGTCTGGGCAAAATTCTCTCACAGCAAAGAGTAAACACACATGAAGAGATTTACCTAGATTTCCCTCATCAGTGATGTCAGCACTTGATCTTCTGTCTTTGTCACCTGCTGTTTTAAAGTAGCACTTCAGGTGGCTATTGGCTTCTCTAGGGTTGATCATTGCTTCACAGCAAGTTTCAGTGATGTCATCCATTACATTTTCTGAGGAAGCTGAAAGAGAAGTTTTCATATGGATCATTTATTGGATCATCAACCAAGGGTTAAAAAAAATTAAAGAGGTAAATAGGTTAAAAAAGAAGATCCTTCATGCACAACAAAAAGTTGCAGACTGCTACCATCATATTTAATTCACCAACTGTTCAAACAGTCATCATTGACATTTTCTTCTCACTAAAGGTAATTAAATGTTCTATGGGCCAGTGATGGGAATCTTCAAATTTGAAGGCAGTAAAACAGTTTTCACATGCAATTATGAACACCAAAACACTTCCAAAAAGCTTATCACTACCTATTTGCAGTTACCTTCTATTCAAATAATAATGGCACCATTTTGCACCTTCCATTTACCCACAGGGACCAAAGAAGAAGAACAAGACCAGCAGCTGTACAAACCTCAGAAACCCCAGAGTGCATCTCCCACCTGGCCTGCAAGCCCCTGTGCCATTATGTAACTTTGTTCTCTTCTGAGAGGTGGGAAATGTAAAGGCCTCGGTCTTGAAAACCCTTCAACCCTGTACATCCCACATTCAGCATTACCACTTGTTACCCTCTCCAGGGACACAAGAATCTGTACCTACAGCAGTCCCCAGCTTTCACTATAGATGTTTTTGTGGCATCCAAGCTTTACACAGTGGCAACATCATATTGATTTTTTTGTAGTAACCATAAAACCAGAAGAGAAATGGTTTACAGTGGTCAGAAATTAAATGCATGAGGAGTTGTGAAGCTGAACAAAAGCATAGGGAGGTTATTTTTTCTTATTCTCTCCTGTCAGCAATAAGATTAGCAAGGGGCCTCTAAGACTAACAAGAAGGATGATGAAAGCTGCTGTCAGAGAACTGTCTACAGCCAGGAGGGCAAAGCCAAATATTTATTCAACTGGATATTAACTGGTGCAATATCATTGACTCAGATGGAGTTCAACTAAATTCATAGAAGTATAGAACAGCAGGGATTGGAAGGGACCTCTGGAGATCATCTAGTCCAGCCCCCCAAATTACACCTGTGCAACCTGATCCACCATGGCATTTTGCCTTCTTGGAGCCACTTGCTACGTGTACTGGCAGGCACTTTTACCTCTGACTTTGGCAGGTTTTGGGGAAAGGTTATTTGCTGAATTACACACAACAGTAACACAGAATGACCAGGCTAGACCTGGATTTCAGGATGTACAGACTGAAGCAGGTGGGATTCATCCACTGCAAACTGGCACAGATTTTGACTCGGAGAATTGCTGTTGCCCAAAAAAAGGGAACATCCCCCTCACCCCCTCAAACAAACCCAAACAAAGTATCTTTATAAATCAGAACAACAGGAGTTACTACTGCAGTTTAAGCAGCATTTGACATGAGGTAAATTATTTTTGTGCATGACTTAATTCACTTCATTTACAAGAGAAACTCATTTTGACAAGTTAGTTTACTCATTAACCTCACTGCCCAAACAGGTTAACAGTTGAGTTTCATAATGAGATGTATGTTTTCATATGTTGATAGCCAGGCTCCCTGTAGAGCATACCTTCAGAATTCACAGTGCCACATGACTTTCCTATTCCCTTGGCATTCTGCCAGATAATGCCAATAATTCCTTCAGGAATGCGTTCTGGGTACTGATAGCACAGGCTGATGCCTTTTTTACTGGGCTCCAAACGAAACTTGTTATTTTGGGTATCAATTTTCTCACAGCCTTCATAAGCCCCTTTATCACACACACTGCTCTCAGGGTCCCTACAGAGATAGACTGTCACATTTGTTTCACCAGTGGAAGAGTCTTGTGTCCTCGCAGCACCGCTGGCTCTGGGCATGGCAATATCTATGAGAAAACACAGAAACATTATTTTCTACCAGTTTTCTCCCCAGACATTTAGGGCAAGAGAATAGGATCAATTCTAGTGGACAAATCAAATCATGGTTTAGGAGCCATTGCTTGCCAATAGCCAATTTTTATATAGTACAGGGCCCACTCCCCAAAATAACTTTGGGTGTAGAAATCAGACATTTCCCTTACTGCTGCCGCCAGGAAGCTGGCAGCTTGGGAAGTGAGTTCAAAGACATATCTTTTGTTGAGCTAAGAGTTCCTCTGCCCAGACAGACTCAGATAAATCATCCATTGTTATTTTCTTTCCTTCCAAAATTCTTTGGCACAATCCCATCAAGTGTATCTCCAGCAGACATCCAGAGTCCAGGACAAATGAAGGGCACGGCTGACCTGCCAGCTTACATACAGCTGGTTGCAGTGTCCCAGGTCACTGCCACTGATTCATTTCAGGACTCCTGCAGGCAACAGTTTTCTAGCAAAGTTTAAAAACACCAGCATCTTGCCTGGAGTGCTGAGTTATACTGGAACTGGGTGCTGAGACCTGACAAAGGGGTTTTACTCATTCCAACTACTCTGGTAACAAGCCATGCTTTGAGAGAGGATCCACCTCATCTAACTTCAGACAGATCTAAGTTACCCTTCCTAAGTTAGGTGATTGCCATAAGTCAAATGAATCAACCTTCACCTTCTTAATTTCCCATCTTAGTGGTTTTGTGATTAAAACTGGAGACAACTGAGCTTTCTAACAACAGCTGAAAGGGTTTTAGCTACTGAATGTGGAATGAAAAGCAACAAGACCAAAAAGGGAGACTCACTTGAATGGGGACCAGCAGTCAGAAGCAGAAAACATGACAGCATCAGCTCGAGAGAGTCCATCAGGCCGCGCTGGGTGCTCAGCTCCAGCAGTGCTGGATGCTCTCTTAGATGCTCCAAAATCCCAGGGGACACTTACCAGGCTGTTCCTTCAGTCATCTCCCTGTTTGGACATCAGACACAGCATTTAACATCCTTCTTCTTTATTATCTTTCTTATTATCTTTATCCAGTCAAAAAGAACACAACTTCTAGGCCAAATGTACCAAGCTTCTGGCAGCCAAGATAGCTGGAACGCCAGAAAGAAAATACTCATCCTGCTCAGCTGCTGCTGCAGTCAGAAGAGGCCTTTGCAAATGCCAGACTTACACCCATTTCTCTCTGGGTCAGTCATGGCTATAGAAGACATACAGTCTATCTGCAGGGAAAGGGAGATCCCTCCTGAGCCTGCTGGGCAGGAGGATCCATGTCCAGATCCTCCAGGCTCCTCAGGGCAGCAGCCCTGCACACATCACTCAACAGCACATGTAACAAAAGCATCTGGACTTGCTGTCACTTTCAGAACACACAAAAAAATTAGACAAGGAAGATGTGTTGTGCTAAATGAGTGTTTTGCTTGACCCAAGATGAAATAGTTACTGCCAGCTTGAATTTTATTTTTAATTTAGACTGCCTATGGGAAAGATCTGTTCAAATTGAATGGAAAACATAATGTAATAATAATAATAACAGAAGCATTTAATTTTTTGAAAACTCTTCAGCTTATTAAAAAACTTATTCTCAGTCATTTCAGTGAAACCATTAGGCATTTGTGAACTGTGTTTTAGTAAAACAGGTTTCACTTTCCAAAGGAGAGAAAAAAAAAATATCTGGAAAAGTCACCTAACTTTCCTCACTAGCTTGGCTCTGGAAAACAAACTGCTTCATCCCCAGGAAGCTTTCATGAAAACAACTGCTTTTAGTAAGTCACTACTTGGGATGTCCCTCTGGCCCTGATTCCCAGAAGCAGATGAGACAGGAGTAACACAGCCCTCAGAGCAAGCCCTTTGCAGCTGCTAGCAGGTACAGGAGACCATCAGACACCATTTCCAAAAGTCTTTGGGGGTTAAAGTCTGGGGTGCCTCCCATAACCCCATGAAGGGGTAAAGCCCTAGAGATACTAGCACTGCTCTCAAAGCTGTGATCCATCCACTTCCACTTCAAACCACACGAGGGACCAATGCTTCCACTTTATTCACAGTGCCTCCTTCTCACCTGTACAATCCCGCAAGACCTTCCTCCCGCCCCAGCAAGTACTGACAGCACTCAGAGCATCAGACCACCATGGCATCTGAAAATCGTTCTGACTTCTTGAACCAGCCACCCTGAGATCACTGGCAGGAAGAAATGGATGTAACCAGGAACAGAAAGTTGTAGAGCCCTAACAAAGTCTTTGGTTTGTTTTTATAAGGATTTGAATAACAATCACTACCTGAAACTCTCCTGCTTTTCCTTGCTCTGCTAGATTCATGCTACCGTCACTGTGGTCACTCACACATGCACCAAAATGAAGCTTTTGGGGTTTTGCCTGCACAGAAGCAATGTGAAAGCAGTACAGAACTACAAGAAAACTAGTAGGCAGGGGGGCAAAAAGCAGTATAATTTATTTGTCAAGATCATACACGCAAGTCATACTCATTCCTCCTTATGGAGAAAACAAACCAGTGATCCTTTCCTTTCTGCCACAGGTTTTTTCAGTGCCTGTTTCAAAATGCTTACTTAAATAGAGGAAACGGCAACAATTTGTAAGAGAAAAGATCAGCTGTAAGACTCCTGAAAGAAATTGACAGTGTGAGTACCTCAAGGGTTGTTGACATCTGAGGAAGGCGTTGTGCCTCTTCTCCATTCACCTGAGCATCCTGGGCAGCTCCCAATTCATTCAGATCCTCCCCCAGAGTCCTCCACAGAAGACGCAGAGGCCACTTGGATCCTAGAGAAAAAGGCAGAGCTGAGCTTCTCCTGTTTTATAAAGCAGCTGGATTTTCACTTTCGCTTCTCCCGCACTGCGGGGCAGCAGGGTCACACAGAGTCATGTAAACAAGGTAGGTCCTCACTCCTCCATTAGGAGCCTACTGATGCAAAGTAAAAGTCACATCCATAAAATCTCTCAGGAGCTTGCTTTTTGAGTAATGTGTGTAGTGAACCTGTCTCTCTATGTATTGCAGAGATGTGAACGGTTTGGGTTTGTGATCTGCTCCTGGGTTTGCTAGCAAATTGTCTCACAAGATCACAGCATAGGACAGCCTACAGCACTGAGCTCAGCCTACACTTCTTGGCAAATAAAGGATAACCTTCCAAAGCATGCATGCTTCAGCAACACCTCTGTTACTCAACTGAACTGCTGCCTGGCATGAGCAGCTGGGATCAGAAGGAGAGCAGAGTAAAATAATGCTCAAGGGCTTTGTCATGGCATTTTGAGATTAAGGCTGCAGGTATTCATTTTTCAAGCACTATCCGAGGCTGGCCACAGCTACCTTTTGCTTGCCTTCCTATTTATGACTGTTGGGGTATCTGTGCAAACATCTGGATGCTCAGCAGGAAGATCTCTATTCTCAATGAAGAGGAGGGTGAGAAGAGGGAACATTCTCTGCCCCCGCAGTGTCTGCTTGGAGGCTGCAGCTGGGAGCACATCATACAGTAATCAGGCTCAGGGAAAAGCAGAGGAAGGTCCCAGCTGTCTGGGGGGTCTGCACAGATACTACACCAGAACACCCCAAAAGCAGCATTCTCATAGCAGCTGTAAGATTTTCTTTTTATATTGTCTTTCACTTTCCTGCTCCCAGATTTCAGGACAAGTATCTCACCCAGACTTCTTCTCACTCATTTAGTCTGATTGACTTCCTCAGTTTCCTCTGTCAGGGATGTGCTCACCTGAGCAAGCCTGCTCCAGCATGGACTGCTCTTTCTATGGGTTCACAGGTCCTGCCAGAAGCTTGCTCTAGAGCAGCCTTCCACAGGGCCACAGCCTCCTTCCAGCTACGTGCTCCTGTGTCTCTGTTCCCAGCACCAACACAAAAAGACCTGGACAAATAGAGGAAGTAGGTTTCTGTTTTCATAATGAACAGTTGAATAACTACTTCGCTCTTTTTAAGTCTGGGCTGCAGAAGAGGGCTTTCTGAGGGCTTCCTCAGAAGTGCTTCCTGTTGAAATAATTTCCGAGAAAGAAGTAGTGGGGAAGGGAATGGAACAAGGCTTGCTGCAAGGCAATGGCAGGGCCTGCTCTGCTCTACACCCTGGAGACAGCATAATCCCCTCCTTGCCCACCTGAAACAGGGTTAAGCATTGTGTCTGCTCTAGCCGTGGTCAGAACACATGGTCTGGAAGGGCTCCAGAATTTAATCATGAGTGGGATTACATGTACATTTATTATAGAGTATGGTCAGAGCTCTCAAGAACCCTGGTAGGCACTCCCTGGCTGCTGCTGGCAGGGTTGAGTTGCTCAGCTCACACCAAACTGACCCATCAACACGTTATTCCACATATCCCTGTCACATGAAACAACCTGGGATTCCTCACTGAAAAATAACTTTGCCAAGACAGAAGAAAGACAGGTCTGACAGGACAGCCTTAAAGTCAACAATTTAAAAACAAAACTAAAAGCAACCATCTGCACAATATTTACATGCATGAAACAAGATTTACTTCAACACCCAGATAAGGGAGAAGGCACCTGGGTAACACCTTTCTGACTCAACACCTCTAGCTGGGAGCAGGCAGAAGTGCAATAGTGATGTGGGTTTGAGCTCCTGCTGTTGCCATACACAGCCTTAGTCGAACATACAGCAACATATAGCACCTCTATTAGATGATGGCTCTCTTGCCCTTAAGCCAATCCATACCTACCCTCCTTCTCCCTCTTTAATCTGTGATCCCATTTCCAGGTTGCAAGTGGTCTCAAAGAGCAGCAGGGAAAAGAAATGTACTGCATCCCCCTAATTTCAAGCTGAATTCCCCAATGTTTCAAGAACACATTTTCAGCCAGGTACACTATTAGACCCCACTGCCCGTCTCAGATCCAGCTTTAAGGGAACTGGAAGAAGAGTGCCTGTGCCAGTGCTGGCTCGAGAGCACTTCCAAGCTTTCTCAAACCTTTGGCTATTCTGACCAAGAGTAGTCCCTCAGCATCCCTCAGCTCCAAGGGCCTCAGGATAAACCCTTTTACTCACTGGGCAAGAAGCAAATTGTTTTTTTAGGGAGACAGTGATGGTTAATTCCAAACTCCCCATCTTCCCCACTGGCCCACAGAGAGCAGCTGGCCAGCTCTGCTTTAACATGTGACAAACAGCACAACCAAGCAAGTTGCAGCCAAGGAACACAGCAGCTAAGATGCATGTTGGGGATTTTTTTGTACCTCTGGAGGATTGAATATTTGAGGGATTGCTAACAGGACTAAACTCTTCACTCAAATCCAGCCCAACTAAATAGCAGCTGTGTTCAGATTCTAGCATGAGCTGTCAGAGCAGAAGATAGAAATATTCTGAGAATCTGACTCAGAATTCTGGATTTTATTTTGCCTTGATCAGGCTTTCACAGAAATTTAGTTTCTGAGTACATTATTTTTATTAATATGCAGTCACAGAAGAGCTGCTTCCAGCTAGCCTCTTCCCAGTTCCTCTAGCCCCATTTTCATGGTTTGTTTCTTGTTGTTATTTTCATTTTCAGCATTTCCTGTGAGTGCCATCCAATTCCTCAAATGCCTGCGTGGAAATTTTCAAGGAACAGGCAAAGAACTTTGGTATCCAGGAACTGGTTTATTTTAGTTTATACAGAGAGAGATTCCATGAGGGGGAAAATGGTGGGGGGGGAAGGGTTAAAAAAAGGAAAAAAAAACCCCACACCACAAAACCTACCAATTTATGGCTTCAGTGAGGAATTTCTCCTCTTAATCACCCAGAAATATGCTTTAGGAATTAATGTTTCTTTGTGGACTACAGAACCTTCTTCTCTTGTGTTGCACAACAAGAGATCTTCTGGAAGTAAGATCACAGACTACATGCCACATACCTGCTAAGCCACTTGTAAAACCTCTTGAGTACCTGTAGCAGCTATCAGCCTGCTTCTAAACATGCACCAATTTCTGGTTTAGGCAAAATTTTCAAGTTCCTTACACAATTTTGTGTTCAAAGCCCAATCAACTTACAGACAACTAACCTGGCAGATGAAGGACAGAGTTGTGTTTTGCTTTACTGACATCGTTACAATCAAGGTCCTTATTAGACTGCATTTACACTGCAACAGTCCTACAAACTCTACTCCTGAAAGTGCCTTCACTTTGACATCCAAGAGAGATTACCCCCAACATGAATTTTCTTCTCTTCTACTTTGAGCCATTCCGACAGCAGAAAACCATCTTCCTTTAATCCAGAAATACCAGCCCAGAATATTACCATTAACTCTAGTCAGAACTTTACCCATAAACTCAAGATGAGAAATGAGCCAAAAGACATGAGGTAAAAAGCAAATGCCATGAACACAGAAGAACCTGTTCTGGGAAACTGGGAGAGTAATAAGGCCCAGGGATTTATCTCAAGTCTCAGCATTAACATTAATTTCCCCATTATGTCATTGGGCTCATAAGTTTTACCACTGGTTTTGTTTTCCAAATATCACTTGTCTACAAAACCTCCACTTTGATCTTTGTGAGGTATTTCCCTACTAATCTGGCACAGTAAGATAATAGAACAAGGAATTTGTTTGAACCGTAAAAGTTAGGACCTCAGCCTTATTACAGGATCAGAGAATGATAGGGGTTGGAAGGGACCTCTGGAGATAATCTAAATTCAACCCTCCTGCCAGAGCAGTCTGCACAGGACAGTGTCCAGGCAAGCTTTGAATTACTCCAGAGATGGAGACTCCAACACTTCTCTGGGCAGCCTGTTCCACTGTTCTACCACCCTCAAAGTAAATAAGTTCCTCCTCATGTTTAGATGGAACTTCCTATGTTCAAGGTTGTGCCTGTTACCTCTTGTCCTTATCTGGGCACTACTGAAAAAAGACTGGCCACATGTTCTTGACACCCACCCTTCAAGTATGTACAAGCATTGATAGGATTGCCCTTCAGTCTTCTCTTAACTAAAAATGCCCTAGTCCCTCAGCCTTTCTTCATGAAAGAAATGCTCTAGTCCCCTCATTGTCATCATAGCCCTTTGCTGTACCCTCTCAAGCAGTTCCCTGTCCTTGAGCTGGGAAGCCCAGAACTGTACACAGTACACCAGGTTGGGCCTCACCCAGATGGCATGAAAACCAGCTCTTCTGTTACAAGAAAAACATTAGCAACATTAGCAAACAAGCCTCTGCATCACCCAGCAGAACTTCCTCTAAAAGGCAGATCATTGCCTAGAACGGCACCAAGCCCTGCCAGGGTGCCAAGCAGGAACCATATCTGCGATTGTGAACCTTTTATCTAAGAAGAGTTTTGGTGGATTTTCAGGAGAATGCCACCCTTTCCCAAACATCCCTTCAACAAGTGTCAAAGGGATTTGGTTTTGACCGAGGACACAGCTACAGCACCATTAAGAACCAACAGCAGCTCTGAGATCAAGATAAAAGGAAGCAGAGAGGCAAAAACATTTCTAGCTTTGCAGACACTCCCTCACACTCACTCTATAGACAAAGCAGTTTGGCCACAGCCAGTTAAGCTAAAACAGGATCCAAAGCCTTCTGTGAAAGGAAATGGAAATAACTTAGCAGAACAATCAAAGGCTAGACCGGATGATCCTGAAGGTCTCCTCCAGTGAAATATAGTCTCTGTAGTATTGGTTAATATCCAAACTAGCTATTAACATTTCCCCTTTAAAAATACAGACCAAGGACAATGAAAGAAAAAATGCAATTAAACTCCAGGACATGGTCCATGATTGCTTTCACCTCTCCCCGAAAAAACACCACAGTGGCCCTACCTATTCTTTTTCACTTCTCTTCTGCTAAATAGGACATAAGAAAATCTCTTCTTTCTTGGAAAATCAGATATAGAATCATCTCAGTTGGAACAAGCCTTGAAGATCATTGAGTCCAACTATTATCTAACTCTAGTCAGGTGCTAAACTATGTCACATTCCTGGTCCTCCTCTGAGACTATGAGCCAAAGCACTCAAGTTATTTTCCTTCAGACAGCTTTCCACAGACTAGAAAGAGTAGAAAACAGATGGGAGCAATGGTGACAAGCTGCAGTCTGGCATGCCCCTAAAATAAGCAATTTGATTGTAAATTTTGCTGCTGGCACTGTGTGAATGCAGAGAGAAAGACTTCAGAGCCTGTAAACACAGGGTACAGATGAGGATAACATCTGATCTTTTTCCCCCCGCTCCCTCAGTTTTGGGGTGGAAAGGGGGCAACTCAAACTACCAAGGTTTATTTTAACTATCAGCAAGTGCAGTACAAGCTTACAATAGGAAAGTGATCTGGAGGGCAGCTGACCTCACTCCTTGCCCTCCTCCTTACATGCTTAGGTAGCTTCACAGAGCCATAAGCTCTTCTCCTTCACTTGGCCATTCCTTTTGGCACATCTAAGGTCCTCTTCTGGTCCCTCACCATCGTCAACAACCTCTTTATGCAGATCTGCAGATGGTCACAATCAGCAGTCCAAACTCTATACTGCTACAAGCTTTGTCCTACATCTCAGAAGAGCAATGTCTCCTCCCAGTCCACAGTTCTCCCAGTGTTCACACTCTGACCCTGTTTTCATTATGTGATCCAGGGACCAAAATGTCCAGAGAAGCTGACTGCATTTGCAAATTGTGCTCCAAGAAGAAAGCAACATTCTGAAAAGATTTATGTGCTTGGCTTTCCCTGAGCACCACACACAAAGCTCCTGTAGTTGACAAGCTGGATGATAAGCCTAGAGAGACATGACTTCAGGGGTTTATTTACCAGACATCATGAATAAATGATCAGCCTTCAGCTTAATTACAGTGCTGCAAAACAACTGCTGCCCCTTAGGTGAATCTGTGGATGATTTGGTTTGCTCCTGGAGTCACAGTTCTTGACCACAGCTTCTATATTAGACAAATACTCCAATGCTGGCTCATTATTCTACCATTACATTCTCATGGTCCAGGCTCAGGGCCTTAAACTCGGGCTGTTCCCTTTAAATTAAAAACAAACAAACACCACCAAACTCAAATACTCAATTGCCCTAACTTTTGCCAGCAGGCATGCTGGCCCTGGTCCAGACCCCATGTAATAAACACAGGCACAAAGTTCAATTGTTGAATTCATGTCTCACTCCAGTACAGTTCTTGCACCTGCTTTCCCCCCTGCCCTGCCTACTCTTTGCTGTAGTCCAGGCTGCTGCTTTCTTTCCAAAATTTCTAGATGCTTTGGCTCAGACTTTTCTACTTTCTTCTTCCCCCTCCTCCCCTTCAGCCAGGGATTCCCACTGCATGGCAGAAGTAATGTCCAGGATTTCTGACTGAGACACAAACCTCTAACCCTTGCCTAAGGTTTCCTTTAAGGTAACATCTTGATATATAATCCCCATACATGTACCTTAATTAAGTTTCAATGGGTTATTCCTCCCTGTAAGAAAGCCTTGGTCTTAAAAACTCCAGTGGCATTTTGAGATGTGCAGTGTGCTGTGAAACAGCTTCTCAGATCAAATATTGATTTGCTATTAAATGCTTTGACTGCCAGCAGTAACTTAATGATTAAAAACTGAATGATATCTATTGCCTTGCATTAGCTAATTATCTTAACAGTTTTGAAACTGTATCCTCCAAGCAGCCTGGAAATTGAGCTATACAACTTCCCTCAAAACAGTTTTGAAGAGGTTTGGTATTTCCCTGACCACCTTGTCCTAAAACACATGTAAATACAGGTATATTTAGAGGGGGCTTAATACCCTTTAAGGTAAGCACCTCACAGTCTGCCAGGATTTAGGCACCAAACTCCACTTTGCAGTGCATTCAAATCCATTCACAGCCAGCCTGTCTGCCCTGGCCAGCAGCCATGACCATCAGCCAAACACACCTACACCAGCACCTTCCTTTAGAGACGAATCATGAAAACCCAGAGTCCAAGGCCAGAGATGGAACCAACAAGGAGCCTTTCTTGCAGCCACAGGATCACAGCAGGCTGCTGATAACAGAGAACCATGAACCGGGATTGTGGCTCAGCCTGCAGCAGCTCTGACTCACGGAGACAAGGCACTCCAGAAAACCCCATTTTCTCTCCCTCTCTCCCCATTCAGGAAGTATTTTCCTTTTAATATTTGCTTTGTTGCAACACAAGCACTTAGCTAGTACTCAAATTTATTTTCAAGTTAACATCTGCAGCAGAGATTTACAGGCTGGGCTGTTGGCACACTGTCTGGGTGCAGGGAAGTCAAGCTGTTCTCTGTGCCCACAGCCAGTCTCCTGTACCTCCACAGAAGCTGTAGGAGTCCTGACCACTCAGGCTTCACGTACTCCTGCTCGTGCTGTTCAAGGAACGCATTTCCAAGCCCAGGCTTGTCCTCCTCGGGCCTGCATGACTTCACCTGTCCACTCTTTCTTCATCTGCCAAGAGGAAAATGTTGTCTCTCTACTGTTTGTTGTATGGTAGCTCAGCTGCCTTGTTTGAACACTTCTTGTAAAAGTCCCTACTGAAAATTATTTGCAACCAGCCTCTCTTCCTACAGTTCGTTGCATTCTGAGCTGTGCAGACCACAACTGGAGGTAACAGGTGATTCTGTGGTTCTGTGAAGTTGTATCCCAGCTAATGAACACCAGGAGGGCTCTAGATAAAATGCGTTGCTGCTGGGAGCTATCTCCCAAGAATTGCTGAGATGGCAATAGCATACAAATGCAGCTGGCAGATCATTTTTCACTCTCTGGGAAAGTTAGACACATGCATTCTGGACCGTAACTGAAGGCACTTCTATCAAGAGCCACTAGCAGTCTGTGGGAGAAAGGGACTCTCACTCAGGGATGGCCAAATAATTTTGCTTCTCCAAGAGAGAGGCTTACATAGTGTGAGACAGGATGAGAACAGAAAAGGAATCTCCTAATGACTTCAGATTATTTTTTTTTAAACCACATCACCTGGTATCTACAGGAGACTGGATCTCACCAATCAATTTACAGGTCTGAAAAAGCAGTGGTACAATCCAAGAGGATTCATTCATCTTCTGCCAGCTAAAATCACTGTCTGCACATCAATGGGGCTGTTCAGTCTGGAGAAGAGAAGGCTCTGAGGTGACCTAATTGTGGCCTTCCAGTATCTGAAGGGGGCCTACAAGAAGGCTGGGGAGAGACTTCTCAGGATATCAGGTAGTGATAGGACTAGGGGGAATGGAATGAAGCTGGAGGTGGGGAGATTCAGGCTGGAGGTGAGGAGGAAGTTCTTCACCATGAGAGTGTTGAAGCCCTGGAATGGGTTGTCCAGGGAGGTGGTTGAAGCCCCATCCCTGGAGGTGTTTAAGCCCAGGCTGGATGAGGCTCTGGCCAGCCTGATCTAGTGTGGGGTGTCCCTGCCCATGGCAGGGGGGTTGAAACTAGATGATCCTGGTGGTCCCTTCCACCCTTGAGTGATACTATGAATCTGCCCTGCCAAAGGCCAAACAAATACAGTGCTGCCTGCAGCAGCAGGATGGGATTTCCTTTTGAAAGACGAAATGCTTGAGCAGGGTAAAATCAACTTTATGCTACTGTCAAGCTTTCCCTCCTCTGTTTTCCAGCAGACTAAGAGCATGCCTGGGAGAATCAACTGCAGCCACAGCTCTGCTACTCTCCAGGCTTGGCAACACCAGCCCTGGCTGCATGTTTTAGTTTTTGTTCTGCTCAGCCAAAACAGAAAGTAGAAATAACCAGCTAGAAATTCCTGTGGGAAGTTATTGAAAGCAGGATGTTGGTGACCTGAAAAGTTTGTAGGCTCAAAGTACAAAGGTATTTCTGTAAGCAAATGTACACTGTGTTACAGGCTTGCAAGCTTAAAAGACAAACAACACATCCAAACTCTTAGGTACTTACAGTGCGGTGTGGGGCAACCTACTCATTCTGTATTCTGGTCTACCCTGGACCTCAGAGCGGAACCTGAGAACGTTGCCCTCAAGACAGCTACTGAGTGCCACAACTTGCTTCTAGGTCTGCCTGCTTGAGCAATACTTCATGGCCTATTCAGCCACCTTCTTTCTGGAAACTAAGCAACTTCTTTGCATGTATATCTTCATCTACAGAACACAGATTCCACAACTTCAAGTGTTTCTGTCTTAAAATTAAAATGATGGATGTGCAAAGCAATCCTGCTTGCGCAAGCACAAACAGCTGTGGGTTTGCTTTGAAGCAAAGAACACAACTGAGCATTTAAAAGGCAATGACCTAGATGACAAATTCCTCGGCATCTCAGAGCAGTTTGTATGCCTTCTGGGGAGTTTCAATCTAGATAGTGCCCAGAGAATAACAAAGTCCAAAAGGTGACAAAGGCTGCAGGCAAAACCTTTCTCAGATACATCTGGTGCAAACTACCCAAGGGAGCAGATTGCTCCCTGAGAGTAGGGAGCACTCCTCAAAGAGAAGAGCCAAGAAAACCATCCCAAGGCCATGTACCTGTTGTTCCTGAGTTCCAGTCCTAGTCCTCACTGACCTCTCAGGTCAGCTTGAGCAACTGCTGACAAGCCAAAGCCACTACCCTAGGAGTTCAGTGTGAAAATAAGAAGCAAAGCAGCTTCTCACAACCTCATTTAACACAAGAACGGAGAGGTTTTAGACACCTACTTTCTTTTAGATGTTCTACTGTGTTCTAACAAACAGCCAAGTGTGTTGCTCAGCAGCACCAAACAAACCTACCTGTGGAAGCTGAAGCCTTCAAAATTAAGCAAGGAAAGTAGAAGGTTGGTATCTCAGACAGAGGAGGCATTCACAAGGTGTCAGAAGGCTGGAAGAGACTGTTCACATGTTGCCTTCTACTCTCCTAAGAAAAAACAGAAAAAAGTGCACACAGCTAGGTCAGTGTAAAGGGAAAAGACATTGAACTAGTTCCAGTGAAAAGTGCATGGCAAAACACAGGAGGTAGCTAAGACAAAAGACCCTCACATGAATGTGCCATGACTTCTGGGTCATCCAACTCTGACCAGAGATTAAGATTGGCCTTTAGCAGTACAGCCACTCCACATGGTGAAATACAGCTCTTGCCTCCTGATGTCTTGCTCTGCCCTGAGAGTTTTCTCCGCAGGTCCCTTGACAAAAGAGCTGTTCCTTAATCACCACTAGGAAAAATCACCACTAGGAAAAAAATCACCACTAGGAACGCTTCCTTGTAAGACTCATACATCTGGCACTGCTACCCCTAATTCAGCCATTTATAAGATCAGGGTTTATTTGTGGTATGGATTTCACTTTCAGAGGAAATCATTGAAGCCTTGGCACAAAAGATCAGGGATTTTGCACTCCATTCTTGACCTCCCCTCTCACACTGGAGTCCAGTGATCCAAGGAATTCTCACACAGAGGCTGCCACTGATTCTGGCAAGAAAAGACTAATCAATTAATGTTTCTCTTTTCATATATATGTTCTAGAGAATAAATATATACATGGTTTAGTGATACAAGCATCTGGCCAAGGTGCTAATGAATCTTGCAGTCACTTTGTAGACATCGACACTGTTTCTGGAGCATCAGAGCAGATCTTAGTGCTATCAGGCTGAGAGATGGGGAAATTTCACAAGAGATTGTTTCAAAAGTAAGTCCTGATGCTTCACATCAGCTTTGCCATGTGACATTTAGTAATATTTGTTTACGCTTTTTACATGAAAGATCAACCTACATTTACTGGGCACAGATGACAGGAAAGCTACTTTATTATTGCTAGAAAAATAAGGACATTACAATGCAGCAAAGTCTTATTCTTACTGAGGGCACAGGTTGCTTTTCCAACTCCATTTGCCATAGCTGGGGCTCTTACGCCAGTTGCTCCAACACTGACTTTCACCCTTCAGAACCTTTCCCTCCATAAGTACTCATAAGTACTTCTCCCAGGAAACTAGCAATAGGACTAGAGGAAATGGGCTTAAGTTGTGCCAGGGGAAGTTTAGGTTAGATATTAGGAAAAATATCTTTACTGAAACAGTGATGAGGCATTGGAAGAGGCTGCCCAGGGAGGTGGCATAGTTGCCATTCCTGGAGATGTTCAAGAAATGCATAGGTGTGGCACTTCAGGATCTATTTAGTACTCATGATGTTTGGGTTATGGTTGGTTTCTATGATCTTAAAGCAGAAGAGAAGATTTGCCTTCAGGGAACTGAAGGGAGGAAATATGGGCAATCAGCTCAACATCTGGCCATCACAGCAGTGAGCTCCTGATCAGCTATCAGCCTCTCAAGATAGAGGCAGCAGGATTATGATAAATATGCCAAAAGTGTAGCTCAGTGCTGCCTGCAGTTACAAAGTGAAAGAGAACATCAGGGATTATTAGGAAAGAAATCCAGAACAAAATCAACAGCCCCACAGTGTATCCACATTTGTGTGCTTTTTAGCTCAGGCTCCAAAAGGATAAAATAGAACTCAAAAAGATGCAAACATGGGCAACAGATAAAACACAGGCTGCAGGAAGAAGGGCCTAGAAAAGCAACAAAAGTCTGCAAGTGCAAGCTGTAAAGGTGTGAATGACCCTCAGAAACAAGAAATGTCACCTTCTCTGCCCATGCAGAGTAAAGTAGTGAAGTTCACAAAAGGCATCATTGTTCTGCATTCTTATAACAATCAGGAGAAGATCTTTTTGTTCCAGCACAAAGTGCCAGCCCAGAAACCATCAGTACATTTAGAATCAGATCTATGGGAAGAAAGGTGCATCAATGGAGGTTCTTAAACACTACACCTTCAATGTGAACTCCATCCCAAGGAGTCTTTCAAGAGCCATCTGCTAGGACACATCCCAGAGGTAATTGCAGATTGCAGATGGTTGCTCTTAGAGTTGGGATCCTGCCCAAACCAGCAGAGATGGTCTGCTCTCAGCAGGTTCCAAATCAACGCATTCTTTATCTCTGAAGTAAACAGAGGTGTAAGTAGGCTTAAAGTTTTAACTTAGTTTCTTTTTCTGATCTGAAGAACATGAGGGGATAAAAAAAGGATGTAACAGCTAAAATATCAGGCACTGAATCCAAACAGACCTGAGGTTTTGAAGGATTAGGGGTGAAAGGGAATGGGTCTAGCCAAAAAACACTGTGTTTGGATTTTCCATACATAAAACCACACACAAATAATTATACTGTTTAGTAAACATAGTTATAACACTCTTGTGAAACATCCAGACTACGTGTGGAGTTCATTTAGTCCAATGCAAAGTTGTTCCAAACCCAGAAGTCGTTGAAATTCACACCACAAACTGGCAGCAAAACACTGGCAACATAAACATTCATCAGGAACTATGCCAGAACCATAACCCCCACATTTCCTTTAGAGTGATTCCAAGAAAGGAATGGGGGTTTGCGTCAAACCATGCTCAGCTCTTCTCAGGGCTTCCTTAGATGATCACTTCCTCTCAACCAACTTGGATAAGATAAGATCTGGGGTTTTTTCATGGAAGCTTCCAAAATGGAAGGAAAGATGTGGGAAATAATTTCATAACAAAATATCATCCTTTTCCATGTATAATACTCCCATACTCCACCCAGGAATAAATACCATTTTTTCCTCACACATCTGTGACCTACTGTCTCTTGCAAAGGTGAATGAATTCATGAAGACCTGGAGCTTTGTACAGTGGCACCCAGCACTGCCTCCAGGTTGATCATGAAATAATCACTTTATGGTTGCTGAGAACAAATCTAGAGGCAAGGACCACAAACTGGAGCACTTCCAGAGGAAAAGAATTAAAGTCCCAGGTTGCAAAGCATTTCATCTCAGCCACCAGTCTGGCTTCCAGGCCTCCGCTTCTCAAGTGGATTACACGTGAACACAAATATCAAAACACCTGTTGTACACTACCTGTCTTCCCACGGTCCTGCCAGCATAGTTCTTCCAAGGACAGCCCCTGCAGGAGCTGATAGACTCACAATATTTAGGGTCCAAACAAGCCCAGCCTGCTACAGGAGATGGAGGGGGGTGGAAGGAAATAAAGAAATAAATAAGAGATGCTAATGTGTGTAGGGCCTGGCCTTTGCAACAAATAAATACCACAGTGTGGGGTTTTTTTTCCTGAAAGACTTCCATTGTTGCTTAGGATTGGGGGAGAGGAGAGGAAAAATTACAAATATCTAAACATACAGCCCAAAAATCTCTAGCTACAGAAGGATCAAACCCTGCCAGTCTCCAGGGAAGAAAATGTATCCCAGAGAACTCCCTCCACTCCAGAGGAAGCAGAGCTGTGGTTCTAGCAACAAAACAGAAATCCTATCATAAAGCAACTGCAATAGCAAAGTGCTCTGCCTAACCAAGATGGGAGATGACATGCTCTGGAGAGCAGTAGCTGGCTGACTTCAGTCTGTGTCTGACTTCACTTAGCAGAATAGAGAATATGACCTCAGTATCAACATAGATTCTTGTTCCATTTTACTTTTAAATAATAAAAGCACAGATAAATATTTTGACATGATATAATAGCAAGAAAATCTTTTTAATATAAGGTTTCCAAAATGCCATGGGAGAACAGAATTTGCTGAGTTTCTGACACACAGCTGCATCCCTTCTCTTACATCAGACGATCACGCTCATTTCCCAGGAGCAAAGTACTGTCCCTCCTTCTGCCACAGCTCCAGAAGGAGAAACTGGGGTGAAAGCTGTCAGGCTGCAGTGGTCTCCCACAGTTTGAGCCTATGGATAAAAAGAGGAAGAGAGGGAGGGAGTTGACTATTTAAAAGGAAGTACCCAGGGCTGCTGAGGGAGGAGCCACCAGCTGCTGAAATCATAGATGAGTTTCAGAATTACCTCATACATGTTTAGGGTATTCCCCTTGCTACCACCCCATCTGCAACCATTTCAAACAGGCAGTTACCTAAACTTCCATTTCCTTCCTCCATTGCTCTGGCTCCTGGGAAGACATCAGCTGTACAGAGGCTGTTACTTCTCAGAGAGTATGATCCAACATCACCCATGCTGGCCCAGAGGGTTCAAAACTTCAAGTCATTGCATGATTGCTGTTTGTTATTTTTAAATTCTGTTTCTTTTGGAAGAAGGAGCAGATATAGCACAAGCCTTGGCTCCAAGAGAAAAGGTCATGAACAGCCCTAACATCACATACCCCAAAGCTTTTTGAATCTGAAGAGTCATCATCTAAAAGCAAACCCCAGCTTGAGTATTTCTGCCTCAAACCTCCAGCAGCAATTACAAAAAGTTGGAAAATTTCAGGATCTGAACTCTGCCGTGTGCCAGAGCCCTGAAGGGGTCCTGGGTCACCATGTGCCCATGTCCATGAAAAAGCCTCCACACTGTGTGAATACTGCACAGCAGTAACAAAAACATCTCTGTATTATCAACACTCTGTCCAGCACAAAGCCAAAACACAGCCTCATACTAGCTACTATGAAGAAAATTAACTCTCTCCCACCCAAATTCAGCACAGGGATGTGAGACTCCCCATGCCCTCAGCAGGCTACTTCTCAGAGCTGCACAGCTGGTGGGGTTTTCCACACAGTATTGTAGATTAAAAATCACCTCTTAGTTCCAGCTGGGCCAAAAGACCCCTACAAACAATGGAGGTCAGTGAGGCACAGGCTGCACCACACTGGTGGACTGAACACCAACAGCCTGGTGGCACTCCTTCAGGAGTTCTAGGAGTGCTAGCACAGGAGCCACTGTCTCAGGGTCATTTAAGACTGTTGTGATTCAAACTGGCCTCCCAACATCTTTGTATTTTAAAAACTGCTTCTGGTACCAAATATAGCAAAGAGCTTTCCAAGACCTTTGAGATATTCAAGCAGGCATTCCTTTATTCATCTCAAGGCCAGACACCTACAGGATCATTCCACCTCAGTGTGCCCAAGTCAGTAAAATTGAGAGAGCGCTCACATCTCACACAGACTCGTGGTTTTAAGCACTGATTAGCATGTTCAGATTAGTTAATGGGATTTCTTGCATATGTAAATCTCCTGCACACGTGCTTAATGTGTACTGGGGGAGAGGTCTTCTGGTGGTCACTCGGGATATCCATCCCCTTCCCTTCTATGGCCTTTAGCTGAACCTCTTGCATGTGCTCTCTAGGCTGTCTGATACAGTTCACAAAACAGACTGACCACATCTTTCCCAAGCCCAGCTACAATTCCATGTTGTTTATACAATTTACACAATGAATACATTCTATGAGGCTTACACATTCCTACATCTTCCTAAATTAGTACAGTGTCACTTCAAAGCCCAAGCAAGTCACCCTGTGCCATGGAGGGGACAAAGCTGCAGATATCACTGCCGAAGGCAAAGGATGGGCAGCAGTAACACCACCCAAAAGGTCACGTCACAAATCACTACCTCTGCCACCACAGTGGAACATCCTCCTGAAGCTTCTTCAGAAGCAAAGCTTTCATACTTAGAGCCATTCTTTCCCATAACATTTTTTGTGATTATCACCAGCTTTCTGTTTTCCCACGTTGTGGGCAAAGTTCAATATGACTTAAAGGAAGTCCTGTCAGCAGTCAGAGCCACGCACAGTGACAGCCACCACTGCTGTACAGCAGTTGAAATAACAGATCTGATCCAGATCTCAATGTCCTACGTGTAGTGTTAGCTAAATATATTACATGTTCATGGAGTGCAACAGCACTGAACTCTGACCTGCTGTCCCAGCATGACTGTGTTGTACAAACACATACCATAAAACCTTGATCTCAAAGAATCTAGTATTAGATTAACTATCAGCTGTCCCAACTGCACGAGAGGGTGGAGAAAGTGAAATATCTGGACTAGTAGTTTAGTTTATAATGAACAAAACATTGCATGGTGAGAAGAGCTGCTAATTTACAGGATGCTTAGTAGACTGGGCTGGGGGGGAAAGGAGGGCTGGTGTGACAACTGCTCGATCTATGTGGTTCATCAAACACATCAGCACAGCTCTCCTAGAAGCCAGGCACATGGATGCTCATTTGAGTGGCTGTGTTCTTCCCTGGGGTACTGCCTTGTAGCTGCTTCCCTGTAAGTGTGGAATACAATCTGCAATCTTCAGTGCTCCAACATCACAGTCTATGGCTTAGTGTTTCTCACCCTGCCAGGAAACGATGCCTTTTCTGAGAACAAGTTAGCACCAAGAGGTCAACCAAACTTGGCAGATGCCTGGGCCTGCCCAGGCAAAACACAGGAGTGACATTAACCAGGCACAGGACTTGAGTTACAGGACAGGATAAGGGAAGATAAGGAAAGGCAGAGCAGGTATCACCATCCAGAAGAGAAACAATCGGGAGTACATTTACCTGTTACACTTCCTTTGTGTGGCTGCCTTTTTCCCCCCCACCCTTTTCTAGCTCAAATTAAATTAAATAGGTCAATGCCTGTTTCCTGCAGAGTGAGGCAATGCAATTCATAAATATCATTAACTTCCAACAAGAGCTTAGGGTGTTTGCACAAGGTCTGACATTCACAGCAAGAGCCTGTAAATGGATTGTGTGGGAGAAAGGAAATGCAAAGCTTATGTTTTCCTTCCCAGTAAGCAAATGCCCTTTGTAAAGCTTTAATCATGACAGAAGATTTTTAACCTAAATACAAGCCACAACACTTCACTCACTCAGGGGTGACCTTATTACTCTCTACAACTACCTGAAGGGAGGTTGTAAACAGACGGATGTTGGTCTCTTCTCCCAGGCAAGCAGTAACAGAACAAGAGGACACAGTCTCAGGCTGCGCCAGGGGAGGTTCAGGCTTGATGTTAGAAAAAAGTTCTATACAGAAAGAGTGATTGCCCATTGGAACGGGCTGCCTGGGGAGGTGGTGGAGTCGCCATCACTGGAGGTTTTTAGGAGGAGACTTGATGGGGTGCTTGGTGCCGTGGGTTAGTTGTTTGGGCGGTGTTGGATTGGTTGATGGGTTGGACGCGATGATCTTGAAGGTCTCTTCCAACCTGGTTTATTCTATGTATTCTATTCTATGTATTCTATGTATTCTATGTAAAAACTGCTGACCAAGCCTCTCCAGAGAGTAGCATTTCTAGTCTTTGTGAAAACAGCCCAGAGCATTCCTGCTACCAACCGCAGCACGCACCTCGACCAGGTCAAACACCTAACTCCGGCAGAGCACAAGGTCTGAACTTCAGCCGTTGCTAGCAACTCGCCTCCAAACCCTCCCACTCCATTGTTTTCCCCACATCCCAAGGCGTCAGTGTTGCTCTAACTCATGCCTTTCCAAATCATGCAGTATCTCCCAAGACACAAAGCATTTACTCCAGCAGCAGTGGCACTGCTGCCAGAGAGCTTTAATAAAGATACAAAAAAATTGTTATTGTGTTATATATATGCAGATATTGATCAATTACTTGATCTGACGAAAGTCCATACCAGCTCAGCTCCAGCAAAAGTGATCTCTCAGACCAGGCAATAGCTCCTCAGTAATTGTGCTTTCCCAGGCAAGCACAGGAGAGAGTGAAAGAGATGGGGGAGTTGGGGGGGGGGGGGAGGGGTTTGGCACAGGGATTGCAAAAGAAATAGCCCTCAGCTAGCGTGACACTTCTGCCTCTCGATGCAGAACGGGACTGGGACTTTGCCTCCTCTCTTGGAGCCGTTTGGGACAGAAAAACTGTGCCACTCCCAAAATCAGCCACTGGAGGGCGATCCTGCCTCGCAGAAGAGCAGCACCGAAGCCCTGTTTCCTGCCAGGGACCCCTGAACAAGCAGGCAGGGAGCAAAAGAATACCCAAGCATCCCCGAGCAGGAGCCAGCTCTGCCCCACCATGCTCACCCTCAGGAAGCACCATCCAGCACAGCCTCCCCAACTCAACAAGAAATTGTTCCTCCTGTTCAACCTAACGCTCCCCTGCTGCAACTTGAGGCTGTTCCCTCTTGTCCTATCTCTTGTTCCTTGGGAGAGAACAAGAGGACACAGTCTCAAGCTGCACCAGGGGAGGTTTAGGCTGGATGTTAGGAAGAAGTTCTTCACAGAAGGAGTGATTTGCCATTGGAATGTGCTGCCCAGGGAGGTGGTGGAGTCACCATCACTGGAGGTGTTTAGAAAGAGACTGGATAGGGCGCTTGGCACCATGGTTTAGTTGATTAGATAGCATTAGATGATAGGTTGGACTTGATGATCTCCAAGGTCTTTTCAAACCTGGTTAATTCTATTCTATCTTCAACCTCCTCTCAAGGATTTGTAAAGATCAAGACAGTTTCCCTTCTGCCTTCTTTTCTCCAGGCTGAACACAGCTCTTGTCGCATGTTACTGGGAATGTGCAGCTTTGTTCTGAAGTCTCCATCAAAACCAGAAGAGCAACAGGATTGCCAAGGCCAGTCAATAGGTCAAAACTCTGCTTTTCAGACACCACCACATCAGGGAACATTCCTATGGCCTTCTCACACTGCCACAGTCACCTTGGGGTAGTATTAATGTCAGTGTGTTTACAAGAATCACCCAAGCTCCAAGTCTCTGCTCTGATCAGGTATGTAACATGGCCAGGAGGCTCTGGGGCTGTTGCTGTGAATACAGTTCCAAGCAGGTAAAGACACAGAGGGCACTATGGTCTAAGGCACAGGGGTACTAGAAACAGGGGAGCACCAAATACCAACCAGTCTCTAGCTGCTCTGGTTCAAGCTGATTTATCTCCAGAATGAAGAAACCTTGGTGTTTGGAGTCCACCAGTCACATGCATCTGTATGCCACTGAACCAACCCCCAGAGCACTTTTTATCTCCACAATCATAACCCTGACACAGGGTTATCCTCAACACAGGGCTCATCAGGGTGCATCAGCAGCTTGCAGCCAACTTCCCACTGGCACCAAAGAGAGCAGGAACCAGCAGCAAAACATAGGGGTCCCAGGGCCAGTAGGTACCAAGCCCAGAGTGGAAGATACCACTGCCAAGGTCCTCCAGCATTGTCTGGGGATGCCTGTCACTTCTGGATACAGCCTAGGCTCTGGTCAATCCCCACTGTACACAATGAGTAAGTGCAGAGGCGCCCATGTAGGTTCTTCTCAGGCAGGCAGGCAAACAAAGAAACAAACCAACCCCTAAAAAAAAAAAGCAAACAAGACAGATAAGACTGTGTATTTTTAAAAGCAGTCTCTTCTAAACTTACAGCTTACAAAATCCACAGGAGCAAAGCTCTGTGCTCATAGTTTGTTTTGCTTTAATTTCCCTAGAGGATCAAGACTTTGGAAAGAGCCTTCTCAGTCAGGATCATTCCACCACCTCTCTTCTGGCATGAGAACAAAGCTACTATTAACAAAAGTCACAGGCTTAAGAGTTCTTCTGGGGAAACAAACAGCTTTTTACTTGCCAGATGAGTCCTCATGCTTGTGATCCCTAACAGAACAAGCTCCCAAGTGACCTACCTGGAAAACAAAGCTCAGATCTTTCAAAACTAAGTGCCTACAAAGCAGGTGAACCTACACAGAGTTCAAGGAACACTTTTTGGAAGCGCTGAGTTCACTCCAGTTGATCACAGGGTCAGCACTTACAGGAAGGCAAGAGCCAAGCTCCACTGTCCAGCTCTCGGGGGGTGGGGGGAGAAAAATCTTGCTAGAGGCAGGAAATAAGAACTTTTTTTAGGAAGACAGATTTAATGAGTTTGGATTCTTATTAGTAATGACCTCAGCCACATCATCAAATGCTGCTTCACTGCACAAGGCCAGACTGGCCTGTATGGCTCCTTTACTCCAGGGGAGGTTGGGCAGTGTAACTCACAGTACTCCTGCATGAGAACAGGAGATGCACATGCAATAATTCAGAGGTCAGAAAAACCATGGCACACAAATTTTAAGGCTTTGACCCAGAAATGTGGGAGTCACAGGAGAAAATATTATTACTGCTACTAATAATAACAGCAGCTTTCCTAAACCCATAAAAAGCAATTACTGTTTAAGCTGAAAAATAATGAAGTAGCAAAATCATTTATAGGGCACCTGCAAAATAAAGAGGGAGGGAAGTGCCTGTTTAAAACCCCATCAGCTATGACTGCTGCTAACCCAGCTGCAAGAGCTTCTGCCCAAGGCTCTGCTGAGACTTCAAACCTTTGTTTTCCCTGTGCTTGCAATCATACCAGCTGGAGCAGTAACAAAAGTTGAGCAGATTCTCCTTTCCCACACTGCTTGTCCCCCACTTGTTCAAGAGGTCATCTTTGAATGAAGGTTTAATATGGTCAAATGTAATGCAAAAGCATTCAACAAGTCAAACCAATACAACAGCTAAACCATCTGTAAGAGCTGACACCTGTCTTCTCTTCCTCATTCAAGTGAGATACTCGGTGCAAAAACCTGAAGGCTTCTCCTCCCTCAGCCTGCAGGGACCAATGGAACTTTGTAGTGAAGCAGCCCCTGGAGCCTGCAGCAGCCTTCAGCCAGGTGCACAGTATTTAATTGGTTTGATGGGATTTTCTGGACTGCTAATCACCAGGAGGTAATTAAAAATCTGAGCAGCATGTGAAGTGCTACAGCACAGTAGAGAAGTTAAACTCCTGAGAGCTCATTCAATAGCAATAGTTGTTCCTCTTGCTCTGAGTGTGCAGCACAGAGAGGGGATGTCTGCAGGTGAGTGAACCAGAGGGTGAGTGCTATCAAGGTGTTGCTGAGGAGTCGAGATGAAACACTGATATACATTATGAAAAACAGCCACAGTTCATGAAAATGGAGATTTTTAAAAGCCATAGAAGTTCTCAGTCCTACAAGCACAGGCTGTGTCAATGAAGAGACAGAAAAAGGAAAACTCAACTTTTACTTCAGTTTATTGGAAACCATGATCCTTTTAGTGAGTAGCTAAGATGCTCATGACTTCATTAATGTTTTCACGTTTCTCAGGGAACAGCTTTATGTTTAATAAAGCCCTCCATGCAGATAGCAGGTTAAGACAACCTCCTTTTAAAGCAGAACCAGTAATTCATTCTGACATTCCATCAGAGAAGCTTCAAAAAAGCCAGTTTTTGCTCAGGAGCAGAGCAATGCGATCATGGTGCATGCAGAGAGATGCCATTTCACAAATGCCATCACACTCACGCTGTATTCCAGGAGTTTGGCATTCCATCTGCTTGGTTTGATTATTGTTGTTTGGTTTTCTCCCCCAGAAGCCTTTCCCAAAGGCTTTGCTCAAGATGTCTTAATCACAACAAGTCCCACAAGGACTCAAATGTAGGATTTTCTGTCATTTCATTTTTACCCCAGTGTCAATACAGCAAAACCTCAGCAGCAGATTTGTCAGACTTCTTGCAGTACCACTGGTGTTTGTTTAAAGCACCTCATCTAGCAGTATAAGGAGCTAACAGTGGTCACACAAGCTGCTCTTGCTCCTCTCTGCTCATTGTACTGAGTGCAAGAAGGCCAAGGGAGGAACCAGGTCATTTGATCACTCCACTGGCCACATCAAAGGTTCACAGTAATGCTATCACTCCTTTGGCAGCTCAGGAGGCAGGAGAAATATTTCTACAGAAAACAAGATTTAAAAAATACAAACATGCTTCCAAATCAACAGGCTTCAGGGAGGAGCTTCCCTTTCTGCTGAACACTATCACCCAGCTTCCCCAAGGGCTCTGCTCTCTAGCAAGGGCAATGGGGGCATCTGGCTCACAGGTCTCACCTTCATCTCCTACATCCTCCTTCTTGCAAAGGACAGGTCAGAGCAGCCATACAGCTTCTTTGGGGACAGTTTGCTTCGCTCTTCTTACTTGACCTCTCCCCATCCAGTGACCTGCAGAGATGCTAGTAGGACCAAACCAGGTGGGTGAGAGACTGCAACTTGGACCACACAGAAAACCCCAGAACCACTTCCAAACACCATAGTCCTGAAATGCAGAGACCCTGCCTGGTAGGACAGTTTTGAAGGGTTAGCTTTAAAGCAGCAGACTTTTAGCTCAGTAGAGCATCACTCATTATGGTTCAGGAAGAATAGATGCACAAACCCGCCAACACTTGTGAACACAGCCCATGACAGTTCAGGTCTTGGTGCTCCAATGTTCTTGGTCTCCAGTAGCTCCACAGCCCGCTCATGATCCAAGGTTTCTTCCAAAGGCACAAGTCCACCACCGGCAGCAGGCCAATGGTAGAGCCAAAAAAGCTGCTGCTGAAGCACATCCAGCCCCACACACTTTGGTGAAGCCTCCCCTCCCACCGAGCAGCAGCACTGCTTTCACATTTAAACACCACTGAAAATGAAAAGCGGTTTGGCATCCTCCAGACCGATTATATCCAAAAGAAACAAGGCTCTGCTTGCTTTCCAGGGAAAACAGGAGGTGAAATTAGAAGCGGTCATTAAAGGAAACATGAGTTACAGTGTTCTGACCAGCCTTGGGTTTATCTGCACCTCCCCAGCCTGAGGAGTCACGCTTTGAACTGGAGAATTCCCTTTCTGGTGGTTAGTTTATCACTAGGGAGAGGTTTTGTTTCAGCATTTATTATGTTTCTTTGTTGTGTTTTCTAAAGGTTTTCCCACTGGCTTTGAAAGGTAAACACACCCCAAGCCAGCCTGAATGGAATCCTGTGTTTGCTGCTTTGGTTTTTAAAACCTAAGCCGTTCTCCTCACTTCCCCTTGAAGACTGACATTTTGGCAGTCACAGGCAGGAAATCCACAGCCTGCAAGCAGGGATGCAACATAAAACTAATGCTTGTCTCAGTAACACAGCTGTCTGGCTTCAGCCAGGGAAGATGCCAGTCATTTCTATGGTAGCACTGCTGGTGTCTAGGACCACAGAGCCTTTTCAGCAAAGCTCACGATGAGCATCTCCAGCTCACAATGGAGCTGGGCTTGACTGCAAGAATGCTGGCTGGGGCTTCAGAAAGGTTTCTTGATCTTGGCATCTCCCCCCAGCATTTATTGCAGCCTCCACTGTCCTTATTCAGCAAACTGCAGGGCAATGTGTTTGTTGACAACCATAACTCCTGACCTCATTATGAAGATTAACCTGCATTAAACAGTTATTAAACGACATCCCTGAAGACTATGCTCAAGGCCATAGTATACTACTTGGCTACTGGAGCAGTAATACAATTTCAATGCATTGAAAGCATCTCAGTATCATTTGTCAGCTCACCAAAAAGGCCATTGACCTCACGAGCCTTCTTGTCCCTCCCTTGGGAGATGTCCTCTGCATGGGGCAGCTCAAGGGAACTTCTCACTCATCCCAAACTCCTGTTGGATGCAGAGGTTGCCATCAGAAGAATTCAAACAGTTGGTTTTTCTCCCCACCCTAGGTCACTAGAGAAAGCAGTGGCAGAATCAGATTCAAAAATTCTTACCTGTTGCCAGAGAAACATAAGCTTGGTCATAGAAGCCCAGAGACCTTCATGGGAACACCACAAAAGCTGAGATGTTCAGTGGTGTTTTGTTTCACATGACTAATGCAAATGAATATGAATACTCCTGATGTTGGACTGCTTTTGCTAAGGGTTTTGGGGAAAATATAGCCTCAGGCTGGTTGGCTCCAAACATAATAATTCTTTTGCTGAAACTTCCAAACTCCAGGTATTTTTGAGTATAACATTATCATCAAATCCTGAGGTCTGACCTTCAACAGGTGCAAGGGAATATTCTTGATTTATGAAGACAAATTAGGGGGGAGGAAAGACAACAAAGGAGACACTATTTCACAAGAGATAAAGGGCTGCTATTTCCCCTGTTCAAGACAAAAAAACAGGCAGATTTAAAAAAAGAGAAACAGTCTGTGTCACCATCTCTGAACAACATCTGCATGTGGGTGGGCACAGGGCAGAGAGATGTTGCTACTACAAGCATTGATTTTCAAAGCACGTGGAAAGAAGAACGACATTGTCAACAATACTGTTCCTATGCAATGTTCCAGAAGGAAAACTCATCCCATGGGACACAGGAGTTTGACAGACTGTCCTCTACAAATCCCCTAAGCAGGCTAATGTAAAGGCTTTCCAAGCATCATTGCAAGCAGAGAAGGTTTACAGTAACTGTCACCACAGCTGACCATGGGCCTTGTATAGAGGCACTAGCAATGAATGCTTTGAGCCATGGAGGAATGGAGAAATCCACACTGCTGATTCCCAAACACAGTATTTTAAAGTCACAGTGAATTCCTGATAAGCTGATCAAGAAGGAAGCCACAGATAGTTGCTCTGCTGGGCACAGCACACAGAAACACCGGGGCAGGACAAGGTCAATACTACAAGGAAGGATCTGCCAAGACCCACTGCAGGAGATCAAAGTAATGCTGCTGAGAGCCAAAGCCATTAATAACACTAGGCTACCTGACAAGCTCAGTGACAAGCAGACCCACCAGACTTGGTGCAGAAGGGCAAGCCTCACCCCAGCTTGTTCCTCAGCCACTCCATGACAGCCCCAACCTCTCCCATAGCAACAAGGTAAGATGCACAACTGCACATGTTGTAAACAATGCAGAAGAGGAGGAAGAGTTTTACAGGCTTCACCAGCAGATAGAGGAAGTCAGAAGAAATAATCAGCCTAGAAACTGGCACTGCAGTTACACTCAGTGTGATTTAGATTATTTCTCGTGCAGGTTAAATATCTTTCACCAAAGAGGCTTCATTCAGAACATCATTGCCCTTGCTGTACTGGCCCTCCTCCCACTACCAAAATTAGCTTCCTTTATTTTCTTGCTCTGGAAGCATCAACAGCTGCTTCCCACATCACCTCAAGAACCAGAGGTCTAACTACCATTCATCCCAGTGCCCAGTTTTGTAACATAACACCACAATGGTCAGGGAGCAAAGCTGGTGATGCTGGAAGAAGCACAGACAGGAGATGCGATGCTAACCTCATCATCACTCAGATGCAGAGGAAGCACCCCCATGTCTGCTACACTACAAAGCATTGCATCACCATGTCTGTACTGAATCATGGAGAAGGAAAAAAAGAAAGGAACCCTTCACATAAGTCACATGAGATCAAAATCATTGCCTAGCATTAGGAACTTTGTAAACAAGGGGAAAATATTAAAACCTACTCTTTATCAGAGCCCTTTCACAAATAAGTCACAACTTCAGTCCTTAGCACGCAAACAAAAGCGGAGTCCTGCAAGTGCAGGCAAGGTGGATGGAATAATGCCATGCATCTCCCAGAGCCTGTTCCCATTCTCTGCTTGGTTTTTGACCAACCATGTCCAATCACAGGGGGAAAGACTTCCTCCAGCAGACTCGCCCTGATTTGGCCCTTGCAGTTAGCCAATCTCTCTCCAGTCATGTGCTCTTTTTATGCCAAGTCCAAACTCAAATCAGTCCCTAAGTGACATGACAGCCCAGCTGATACACCAGCAAGGACACAAACAACATGAAGGATTTAATTGCAGATAACAGCTGTCCCAGACTCAAACAAACCAAAATCACAACAGACGAAGAAGTAACTGCAGCAGACAACAGCACATCTGGTTTGTGATAGGTAACTGCTTATCAGCAGCATGTTTCCTCCAGAGCTTTGGAAGAAAGAGGCAAGTCTGTGCAGCCCAACTCCTTTTCTAACCACAAAACGTTTGCAAGATTTGTTGCATCACTTCAGAGGCTAGGGAAAAAAAGTAAAAGGAGGAAAATAGGTGAAGAAATGGCACAATACAACAGCCCTATGAGGGGCAGGAACACAAAACAAATCCGTTGAGAGAGAATAGGATGGGTAAGGACATTCAAGAGTTCGGGAGCAGAAAACGGGATGATCTGTTCAGAGGACAGAGTCATGAATCCAAATAGCACAACACGACCCATGCTCTCAGGAGCGAGTACTTTCTTGCTGATCTCTCTCTTCGTCTGGCCACCAGGGTTACTATAAAAGGCAAAAATGTATTTGATCTGTCCTCACAACTTAAGCAGCTGCCCAGGTTGATGACTCAAACACGAGTCATCATGAAACCACTAAAGAATTTTACAAGCATACAAACACAGGGCTGCAGGCACTTTCTTAGAAATACTTGCAATGAAGAAAGAACTTTTCAAGCATCTTCAGTTTTGAGTAGTCTTCAAAACTGCTTCAACAATTGCAGTTGGTGTCTATTGAATATAGGCATCTTTATTTTCTCCTGCCAAGTGTAGAATTCTCAACAATAAATGCAATTCACTTTGTCACTCACCTGTTTGAATAGATTGCAGTGTGATCACTGACCAACACAGATAAGGAGTGCAGCACTTCAGAGTAGAAGACTCAAGAGCTTCACAAATATTTTTGGGTTTTTCTTCCCCAGCAGAATTTCCTTCAGGCATAGAGAAGCTCTTCGGTAGTTCCCAGAATCTGGAAGTGAGTCTTACACTACTCTGCTGATGGGACCACTTGTTTTACAGTATCAGTACTGAATGGCTTTCTCCTGGCTACTGCACACACTCCTACTCTTGAATACTAATGCCCTGACTCAGTGGGAGGGTAAGTCACCAGAGATGGGAGACCTGTCCTCACAGTCCAGTTCATTGTTAATGCAGCAGCAGGAGTAAACACAGTCTCCTGCTGCACAAGGAGCAGTTTCAGGACATCCTTCTGGGATGAGCCATTGCACTTTTGCAGTGACAGAGAAACCATAGAGAGACTGAGAGGATCAGTTGTCTGGGATAGCAAGCTTAAAGGGACACCCAAATCCCTCCCCCCAGCCCCTGGATGGTAATCAAGGGCCAGCTTTAAATTGTGCATGTCATCAGCGAGGAGAGCTCCCTATTTTGCTCTATCCACCATGCAGGGTGGAAATCAGAAATCATCCTGGAGAACTGGCAGGTGAGACAACTCCCAGCTCTCCATCTTCCTCAAAAGCCATGGGATGCCTCCCTGCTGCTGCCTCTCATACTTCAGAAGAGAGAGCTAAGTAAAGCATTGAGATTCCAGGCAGGTTTCCATTGGAAGCAATGAAAAAAATTATAGCTGACCAAGTAAGCAGCACTGCTGGGCATGTGCTGATAACAGAAAAGCTTTAAAAAAATAATAAAAGAAAGAAAGAAAAACACAACAATACAAAACCCAACAAACCCATACTCCATCCCCTCCTACACTCCTCCACCTTAGTGGATTAAGGTTTCCCAGCCTAGGAAGGCAATTATTCAAACGTGCCAGGACCCACAGAGTCGGAGATGAGCTCCAGACAGGGAGAGCTTTCCAAGCACTGTGTTTTGGAGATGTAAGAACAGCTGTGATTGCTTCTCTCTCTCCATTGAATTTACAGTGCAGGGGGAGCTCTGGGTCTGGGTACTGCCAGTTCAGGATGGTAATCACAGGGCTGAGGAACAATGCACATGATACAGAACAAGCTACAAACCACACAGTACCCATGGACCTCCCCTTACTTGGAGCTGTGTGGTTCTTCAGAGCAAGAATTGGTCACTGATCTAAACCATGCATCTGATCTGCACCAGGAAGAGACAGTAACTTCTCAGAAAGTCACTCATGGACTGAAGCATCACAGCACAACTTCTGCCTGCAGAGATACGGATTTCACAGCCCCTAGGCAAACCCTTGCTCAAAGCACTGACCCATGGAAGCTGCCTGTCAGGCAGGAAGCAGTGCTCCACACACACCTACAAGGACCTGGCAGAGGCCAGGGGATACTGCACAGCCTCTGACCAGGATAGAGGCACTACTACAGCGCAAACACCACACGAGCACTTTTGTACATACATCAACCCGAGTCCTAAGAATAGCTCAGGCTTGGTCCCTACAGCCTCCTCTGAGCAGCTGCTCTGGCAGACAAGAGTGCCCCAGGGACAACTCAATCAGTTTAGGGAACACATTCTTTTAGTTGAAGCAGCTTCTTCCTTACCTCACCTTCACCTCCCTGTGACACAAATAGACAACTCCCTCCCAGTCTCTGCTCTGCTAGTGGAATCACCCCAGCAAAGCTTCCCTAAGCCCCTCCAGGGAGACAACTACACTTCACCCTTCCTGCATCTGCTCAAATTCCAGATTCTGACTCCAAATAATGCGAGTTCCTAGTCTTCCCAAAAAATCTAAGACCAGATGCAACTGGCAACTACATTCCCAGCACAATATTAAAAAATCTTGATATTCTCAAAATAAGAGAGATGTCCCCTCTTCAAGGGCTCATCCCAGATGAGGCAGAACAGAGAATACCTCCTGGTTGTTCATCCCGAGAAGATTTCAGTCACAGACAGTTCAGGGTTCAGAGACTTCCATTTCTCATCCTGATTCTGCAGTCAGGAGAGACGAGGGCTGGCTTTGCAGTAATCCTCCTCTCCTGTCTGTGCATCTAAATGAACTATGAAATTGGAAAGCAGAGAGTCCAAGCATCCTCACCTGAGCCAGCCCTGCATTCAGCCCCTCCCCAGCTGCCGCCTGCTGTGCCAGTCCAAGCATCATGAGAAACCCAGGAAAAGGGGGATTAAAAATTCAAATCCAGGCAATCTCCCCCTTCCCTGATCATCCCTGTTAAAGCAATAAACTCCAATCCCAGTAGCTGGTGCCAAAGCTGTCATGTCTGTAAGGAACATGGAAGGTGAGCGGTATCCTCGCAGGTTAGTGTGGACTCCTGTCCTGAAAGACTGTTAACAGAGATCATGGAACTTGATTCCTGAGCTGATTGCTGCAAAGCAAAGATGATACCTGTCACTTAGTGGCATATAGTGGATTGTCTTCTGATATTGTCCTCCACACTGAAAAGCCTTCAAGAAGATCCCAGGGCTTGTGCTGAAGGAGCATTTAGCCTAACCACAGCCCCTCAAATCTCCTACCTTCCCTGGACAAGCAGTGCCAACACCTTCAGAAGGCAAATACCAACTGTTTCAACCTCAGAGTGTGAGCACAGACTTAGAGCTGGCTACCAGGAGGAGGTAAGAGGCTTTGATGCCTTATGCAGCCACAGTTTTCCAAACTTTAACACAAAGGAGAGACAGGAGGTACATTTAGGTGAGCTGAGCAATCCAGAGAGCTTAAAACTTCTGACAGACAGTTCTTCACAAATTGCTTCTGCAAGCAATAGTAGGATCTGACATCCATTAAATGCCTCCAAACTAAAAATACCTGACAGGGGGAGGTGGGAACACGTATGATAAATGAATCCTGTTTTTTTCTCTCCTTTCTCTGGTGGTAGGAACCTGCACAGCACAGACTCTCGTAATCTCTCCACATTCCCTTGGATGTGCGTCAGTGTCGAGACGCCTTCCTACAGGAGCCAGCCAAGATCTCACTCCTCATGGCTCCATCCATGCTTTGAAGAGAAAACAGCTGGAGGGACACAGCCCAGTCAGGCAGTGGGCAGAAAGCCCATTCGGCTGCCGTCACAAAACCATCCCAACGGATACACAGAGCAGACCAGAGACTCAGGAGCACCTGAGGTTGGGGAGCTGCTCCCAGAACAAGGCCCACACAGCTCTGTGCCTTACCATGACACATGATGGGATGCTGTACACACTGAAAGATTAGCTATGAGAACTGGGAAAGGAAGAGTTCCTCATGGGAAAAGGGAGCATGTTTACAGATCTGACTCCAAGACCAGGGGACTGGATTGCGGCTGCTGCTGCCATAGAAAGGCTCTGACTGCACACTACAGCTATTTCAATCCCACCATACTGTCCTCCAATAAAGAAGACTGCAATATCTTCAAACATACCAACTGCTCCATCCCAATCCTACCCTGCAGGCTGTTCCCAGAGAGCTCTGGAGTCTGGTGCTCTGTCCAGTAGGACAGAGATGCACAACCAGTCCTCAAAATACAAAGAGTGGCAGAAGAGCTGTGCTCCTTACATGGTGGTGGCTCCACCTGGCCACAAGCCATCCGGGACAATGATTTCTTCCTAAGGTCTGAGTGGGAAAGCAAATGGAGCTGCCAGCAATGAGAATGGGGGAAGCCATGAGAACAGCAATTCCACTCAAACCCCTCCAGTTCCAGAATTCACTGCACCATTCCCTCATCCCATCAGCAGATGATGTCTGCAGCCATAACCTCCACATCCATTAGTTTCTGTCAATTGCAACACAGATTTTACCACAGGTCACTACTGTGGGCTCTCTACAGCACAGTCTGATCAGGCTCCAGACAGAAAATCTGCCCCACACACATCGATCTACTCCCAAACATGCCATCCCAGACAGCCCACCTCTCAGCACCCAGACAGACAGCTCATAGCTCCAGCATTTCGAGTACAATCAATTAGTCAGGCTCCAGGCACAGGAGAAAGAGGAAATCAATATTTGATAGCATTTGTACTTGGCTCTATGCACACAAAAACATGATTAAAGATATTAAATTAGCCAATTCCTCTTTATGGGATCATTCCCCTGGTTAAAGCTAATGCTGAGAAAAACCACTGGACTCACCAATACAGTTCACACTGGGAGGCACGAGGCAGAATGAAATGAAAGCATCATTATGCTGCACAGGTTGCAAGGCAGAACGTGCCTTTTCTTGCAGTGATTTTCTTCAGGTTAGGGAAATGCTTACACATACTCATCAGCTAAAAGTGAGTAGAAGAGAGAGTAAATAACTACGACATTTTCTGCCTGGTTCTAATTCCTTTTGGAGGCTAAATGGTTATTTTCCTCATAAAAGTTAAGACATTTAAAATTAATTTCTACCTCTAACTAGAATAGAAAGCTGAACTGCTGAGATCCCTCATAAACTGGAAAGCAAGACATTAAGGAGTCTTGGATGAGAAAGATTGCAATGGAAAGTTTCTTTCCAACAGAAACAGTATCATGCTAAATCCTAACACTCTTTTGCTTCAGATGAAGCAACAGGAAGAAAAGCTTTAAAAAATTCCTGCCTCAATGAGTGTTTACCATGGAAAATATTAGTGGAACCACATTATTCAATTAAAGCCTCTTTACTCTGACATTTCTCATCTGTTTTGTTAAAAGGCTTTGGAGAAGGTTGGGGTTTGGGGGCAAGTACGTGAATTGATGATTGTCTCTGCAGGAGGGCTGCCAGCTGTGAATCTCAGAGCTGGAAAGCAGCACTGGAACAGGGCAGCTGTGTCACCTTTATATCAGCTGTAGGTAAGGAGTGTGGTAAGAAGACAAGTATGAGACATGTGGGGATGGATCTGCATAGGGAATTTAGGAAGGATTTCAGACTAAGAGGTAACATCAGTAGCACGGTTGGTAGCTGTGCATTGGCAAGTCAATGCCCATGGGACAGATGCTTGTCTTCCTGAAATCAGAGTCTTACTAGCTACAGTTTTGGTTCATTATCTTTTGGCATTTTTAAGGCAAATTCACTGGAAAGAAAAAAAGAAAAAAAAAGAGAGAGAGAGAGAGAGAGAGAGATGTCTGCATACTGACTTCTGCAAGACAAATCAAAGAGAAGTTGTGCCACGTGCTGACAGCTAAGCATGCATATGTCCTGCTCCTGGCACTATATGACTTCATCCCTATAAATAATGCAGCAGAGCTCTCTGCAAAGAATTAGATCTTGGTTATTCTGTTATTCGGTGCACACATAGCTGAGACCTGGGCTCATTAACCTGAGCAACATGAGAAAGTAATGCAAGATGCAGGCACAGCACAGACACTGCCATGATATGGCCAAAGGAGAAGCAGCAGGAAGAGTCGGGCAGGTTATGCTTCCCACAGCTGGGAGCTTGGGCTGATAACAGTGAGCATTGGAGTGGAGCAAGACCTTGTGGGTCACAGGGGCAGACCATCACCTGATCTGGGATGCATGAGCTGTTATTGCCACAGTATCACAGCGTTCACCTTGTCTATTTTTCCCCCATGGGAAACCTGCTCATGGCAGCAGCACAGTGCAGGCTGTTGAGCAGCCCCAAGGTAGTTCAGGGAGAAGTTCACCTGCTCCTGTCTGCTGCAAAGCTACTGCATGGAGTTTATGTGGAGTGATGAAAAACAAAATCCAACAGTTTCTCACCCTGGGGAACTGCTGCCAGAGGCTCCTTTCCTTTTCAGTATCCTGCTTCCTGTGGTTTCCTTCTCATTTATTTACATAAAGGCCCCCAGACCCCTTCCCTACTCCATTCTCTGTAGCCCTACAAAACTTCTGTGATGCCACACAGAGCACGCAAGCCTGCCTGGGGAACCAGAAGCAGCATAATCACATCAGTGCAGACCTGCACCCAAATTAACATCTGCCATTGTAATGAACTGCAGGGCTAATTGGCACTACACAAAACCAGCGTGCTTGTCCTGCTTTGGGGACTGTAACTCAGCACAGAGCCAGACACACCAATTTGCTCAGAGTTCACTCCAGAGCTCACCACAAAGGCAGAGGTGCATCTGACAGAGATGCATCTGACAGATGCTTCCACATGAAGCAACAGAAACAACATGAAGCATCTCTTCCACCCATCAGGAGCATCCCAGGATAGACACTGCCTGGTCTAACTGGTTCAGGCTAGCGTCTCTTATCCTCCACTTGACCTTTAAGCAGGAATCACAAGGTGGATCCATGCATGCAACCCAAACACTAAGATCCAATGTCCACACACACAAAACCTGTCCCTACCCAGCTTGTTAGCAGCATTTTGAGGTTTCACTAAGGTCTGGGTGGTCTTTAGGAGCCTTTAGAGAACATATTTGAGCAACTTTCTGAACTGAAGCAATCTAAAGAAAAACCTGATAGAACTTTCCTTCCCCTCTGGTTCCTCACTCTACAACTTCAGCATTCCTCTGCACTCTCATCTTTTGCCATGCTCCCCAACAAGCCACTAGGTCATACTTGCCATCTGCCAAGGCACAAGATTTTTGCTGCTACTGAAGCTGTCACAGACACAGGGACTGTAAGATTGGCACAGGGTGAAGAGCAGCAGTTCTTGGCAAGGACAAGTCTCAATGCAGCCCACAAAACTTAAAGCTCCAAAGATGTACACAAAGGAGAGGCCTTGGATGCTCAGATGTCGTCTGTGCTGCCCAGTTACTAGATGCCCACCCATATCAGTACATTCAATGTTTGCCCACCTGGGGCTTCGGAGCATGGATGTATGCAGAGATGGAGCAGTGACAGACTGAGATGGAGAAGTCTGGCACAACACAAGGGTTATGCAAGATGAAAAACTGATGAGGTGGGATCTGGCATGAGAAGAATGAGTGATAGAGATGGAAGGGTTTGAGAAATGCTGTATTCCAGGTGCTGGCACAGCAGCAGCAATCACAGCAAGACTCATCAGATGTCCTGACAAGAAGCTTTGTCAATAAACACTGACTAGGAAGAGATGGGATATTTTTGGACAACACACTACCAACTTTGAGAGAGAAAGCTAGGAGCTCTAGCCAGAATGGGAGAAACCCCCTTTTATTCCTCACCCCCACCCCCTTTGTATATTCTGAAGTCTTGAAATACTCTCCTGATGGAAAAAAGCTCTTTGTTGTTCAGACAAGAGCTGCAGCTCCTGGGAACATCCAGTGCAGGTCTTGGGAAAGGCTCCAACATCAGGGTTTCTGAAAGTTTAATTTGTCCTTTGGCACAGCTATTCAGAGGATGCTCTTGCAGGAAAGAGACGCAAGTTTACACACATCTTTTGTTCCAGCTTCCTCTGGGAAGTAGAGGAGAGTATTAGCTCTAGTTCAGGAGGGCATGGTTTCCACCAAGCTCTTTCACACACTCTGCTTAGTAATGAACTGCAGCTGAGCGAGCTCTAGCTTGTGTTTGGTATCATGGCCCTGCGGCAAAGAAGAAGGAGCATCAGTTACTTAAACATTGTCCACTTAGAGATTTCTGTGAAGTGGAAAGCAATACAGCCATACTCAGCAAGTCACAGAAGCTTTTCCCATCTTAGCATCTCCCAGACATGGAGGAAGCCAAGTCAGCAGAGGCTCAGCATCTCAGCAGGTTTGCTGTCAGACCACGTGCACAAACAGCATGCCAGCTTTAATTCCCAGTTCTCAGACACCCTTGACAAAAATACCACCTGCATCTTGATCTGCTTTAGCACAGTCTGAGCTATGACAACAGGAGGTGGAAGGTTGCACTTTTACATGAGATGTAAAAAGAGAAGAGCCACAAGATCAATTTTATCTCACCCTGGAGGAAGAGACAGAAAATAGTGACGAGCAGAAACTACAAATGTAGAAAATCCAAGGCAGAAGGATGACTCAAAAGGGGAATGGCTGAAGTGCTTTAATGTTCAGAAGACTGAACCTGCTAGCTTCCCTGCATAGAGACAAAGAAGAATGGCTCTTTACCAAGTCCCTGCCCTGGGAAATCCTAACTAGAGCTGGATGCTGTTAACAAAAGAGACAGGGCAGGTCTGCTACCCTGGTGGGACCTTTCCTTTGCCACAGCTCAGATTCTGATTCCAAGGGCTCACAAGAAGTTGAAGCTATTTCACTTAGTCTCCACTCCAGGTGCCCTCCTACACCCTCAAGCTGCCTCCCTACCTTTCCATCACCAAATAGGCCAGGAGTGCATACACACAATAGGTACAGAGCAATCTGCTCTCTCCAATGACAACCCAGCTTGTGGAGAAGTAGCTGCCAAGTAGGTCTGGCAGGCCCCTCTCTCTTGCTTGCACATGGAGAGAAAGCAACACAATGAAAGGTTCTTTCCATGGCCTGTGCTTTGCCACCCACCAGTTATCCCAGCAAGAGCAACCATGCAGTCAGAATAAACACATGTGAGAGACAGGCAGTCAAAAGAGGAGTGGAGAAGGAAAGCAATTCTTACAGGAAGGTAATTTAATACTTTGAGATGTTTAATAAAATCCAAGTATTTTAGCCATTGCAGTTTCAAAGTTAAGCAAACTGCAAGGAGAGCAGCAGTAGGAACAGTAGTGAAAAACAGATTAGGGACTTAAACCTCTCTGGAAGACAAGGAAAGTGGAGGGGAACATGGAGATTCCTCATACATTCATTACATTACAGCTGCTGCTTTCATACCTGCATCATTCACAGCTTTACTGCCTGTACCCTATAAGCAGGTCAAGCATCAAGTCCAGTTTTAATTTCCTATAAGGATAAGGCCCTTCTGTTCCTTCTGCCACCCTCACACCAAGCTGCCCCTGGGTCCAAAAGTGAAGCACACCAAAGACCTCTCATTACAAATAACAAAACTTACAGCTTTTACATGCTCGTGCTCCTCTTTCACAAATCCTGCTGGACCTACAAGATTCCAACAGCTCCCCAAGACACAGCCACCTCCAAACTTGGATTTACCCAGACAAAGCAGACACCACTCCTCCTCAGTTTAACCCCCTAATGACAGGTAAAACAGATATACATGGCCCGCCTCTCATCACAGCTGACATGCATTAGCCACTCTTGCTCACTGAGCTTGAACACAGCCAATTTGCATTAACAGTCCCCAAGGGGATTAATTTTCCAGACTCATGTGTGCAAAATTTACAGGAAAATGCTCCTAAGAATGGGGAAAGACCCAGAAATGCTCACTTCGTGACAAGATTTATGATCACAGAAATCAAACAAAGAGCTGTAAGCAGCCTAGAACAGCAAGAGCCTGGGCACAGTCAGTCCTAGAAGGAGAGAGTATGTTGTTATTATTTTTCTTACTGTTCCTTGTTCCTTTTCTTTCCAAAGCCCCCCACATAATGCCAGGAGCTCATATTAAGAGCCGCAGATAGCAAAGAATGCTCTCTGATATATTTAACAACTCTTTTATCCCTACTGCAAGGACCTGGGGTCAGCAAGCCACACTTGAGGTTTTCAAATGAAATTTTAAAAGCAATATTCTCAGCCCAAATATTCTCAACTCAGGTAATGTACTGCATGCTCTTTTTATACACAAGTTAAAGGCCGGACAAGCACTGAACTAAAACAAATACACCAGAGCATGATCTCCCCTCCTGTATGAACTCGCCTCAACGATGCCAACATACAACTCTATTCACTCAAAAGCCAGAAAGAAGCCTAGGGATGAAATAGCTTCACTGTGGTACCTTACTTCTTGCTTAAAGCTCTCTGTGTAGCAGTAAGCAGAAAGTGGTTAATGTGATACTAGCTTTCCGAAAAGGTTTCAATGAGGAGCTGAGGGACCTCAGAGCAGCAAGCCTGATGAAATAAGAGAAACTAGGATTAGGAAGAGAGTGAACAGGCAGAGGAAGAAGCATACTGGGAGAAAGGCAGCATAGGTTTTCAAATGAGAAACTCTGCCTTGAAAACAGATTGGAATTCTCTTAAGGAGCCCATGAGAGTATAGAAAGGGGAAATATAATTACTGCAATTTGCTTGGATTATGAGAAATCACTCAGCAAGGCCCTTCAAACACTCATCCTCCATGAGACAAGAGCAAAGGTTATCATACAAATGAATAATTTGTTCAAAGATAAGCAATGAAGCATGGGAGTAAATGGTCAGTTTTCAGTGGGTAGAGTCACCTGAGATGTCCAGCCACCCCATGCCTTCAGAAATGAGAGTGAAGGGGAAAATGACTAAGTTTCCTGATGACTTAAGGTGATTTTGGAGAGTAAAGAGGAAGCCTGACTGAAAAATTAAAGTTGTTTGCTTCTTGATCCAAATAATGTCTTAGACTCTCAGCTCAGTCTGCATGATAACAGAGTTCCAGCAGCAAACATTCCTCTGCATTTGCAAAGGCCGTGATGGTCTTTTGCAGTGCAATTAATTGGAGGCAATTAAAGCAGTCAAGTGGGTCCCCTGCAGCGTGCCCTAGGCAAGGCTTTGGTGCTGCAGAAATCCAGGCAGGGCTGAGCCATCTGCAAGAAGCAGCTCATGACAAGGTCCAGCAACAATAGGCAAATGAGTTTGAAAAGGAAACACTTAATACTGGTGGCAAGAGATGCAACCAACCTGGCACAGGTAGCAAAGGCAAAAGGATGTCCTCCCTTCTGATCAAGGAGGTGCTGCTAGCTCCCATTGCTTTCTGTGCACAAATAAGAAATAAGGGGCTCTTGCAATGTTGCACAGCCAGATGTTGCTGTGGCACATCATCCTGGATCAGTACTTGGATAATGCCCCAAGGGGATTGGCACTCAGACAGGGCCAGCACAGGTCACTGAAGGCCTCTTTGCAAAAAGCTGTGGGACAGCTAATTGCAGTGAGTCATGTGCTACTAATGCAGGCTGGCAGAATTAGCTCCAAGACACTCAGATCCTTGAATGTTTTGCTTGCAGTTAACACTTAAGGTGTTTAAAGGCTCATAACATCGATGGGCTGTGCAACAGCCACTCACCCCATGCAGCAGGTGCCCCATGTCTCTCATTTGTGTTGGACACAGATGACTTGCACAAACAGTAACTGCTTTAAGGCATATTGGCAGCCCCAGCCTCATGAGCCTGTCTGTGTTCCTGACCTTCAATTTTCTAGCCCAGAGAATCATTTCATTCAAAGAGTCTGCTAAATACACGTGAAGAGGGCTGGCAAAAGCAGAATAGCCGTCAGATCAAGAGAGGTGATTCTCACCCTCTGCTCTGGGGAGACCTCACCTGGACAAGGACCTGAACGAGATGGTCCACAGGAGGGTGACAAAGAAGACCAGAGGTCTATAGTACCTCTCCTACAAAGACAAACTGACACAGTTGGGTCTGTTCAGCCTAGAGAAGAGAAGGCTCCAGGGAGACCTTATAGCAGCCTTCCAGTACCTGAAGGGGGCCCTACAGGAAGGCTGGGAAGGGACTGTTTCTAAGGGCATGTAGCACTAGGACAAGGGGCAGCGGATTTAAAGAAGAATAGGGTAGATTTAGATTGAACCTTAGGAAGAAGGTCTTCACTGTGAGGATGGTGGAACACTGTAACAGGTTGCCCAGGAAGGGGGTGGAAGCCCCATCCCTGGAGGCCAAGTCAAGCTTGATGGGACACTGAGCAGCCTGATCTAGCTGGGATGTCCCTGCTTTCTGCAGGGGAGTTGGACTACTTGACCTTTGGAGGCTCCTCCAAACGCAGTGCCTTCTATGAATCTGGGCAGAACTAGGCTGTGGGTTAACACATTCTGGTTTCAGTTAGGAAGGAGTTAATGTTCTTCCTAGTAGCTGGTGCAGTGCTGTGGTTTGGATTTAGTGTAAGAATAATGTTGATAACACACTGGTGTTTTACTTGTTGCTAAGTAGGACTTAACCTAAATTAATAATTTTTCAGTTTCCTGTGCTCTGCCAACGAGCCACAAAGGGAAGAAGGCCAGGAGAGGATATAGCCAGGACAGTTGACCTGGACTGGCCAAAGGGATATTCCATACCATAGGACATAGTGATCATTACAGAAACTGGGGAAACTGTCCAAGAGGGGTGAATCTCTGCTGGGGCATCGGTCAGTGCATGGTAGCAATTGCAGTGTGCATCAATTGTCTTCTCTTGTGTTGCCCAGAGAGGTTGTGGAATCTCCATCTCTGCAGGTAGTCAAAAGCCACCCAGATGTGTTCCTGTGTGATTTATTCTAGCTGATCCTGCTCTAGCAGGGAGGTTGGACTAGATGATCTTCGGAGGTCCCGTCCAGCCCCTACCACTCTGTGATTCTGTGGGGTTTTCTCCTTGTTTTTTGTTCAGTTTGTTGTTATATTCCTTTTCATTACTGTTATCATTATATTTTAACATTATATTTTATTTTATTTTAGTTATAAAACTATTCTTAGCCCACAAGTTTTACTTCTTTCTATTCTGCTCCCCACCCCACGGCTGATGAGAAAGCAAGCAGCTGCATGGTGCTTAGCTGCTGACTGAGGTTAAACCAACAAGAAATCATGGGGATTTGGGGAGTAGGAATGGGAAAGGCCCTGGATACTCCTCTCTGCTGGATTCCCAGGCACTGAGGGCAAGTCTGCAGCTCACAAAGCCCAGAAGGTGCATGGGAAACCAGTCTGCAGGTCTAAGCATACACACTGGAGGAAATCTTCTCTCTCCATTCACAGGTGGAGAAGCCTTCACAGGGAAATAAGAGTGGCTTTGAACACAGCTCTGATGTGTAAGCATGTAGCATGAAGCACTTCATTTTCCCTCAAATCTCTTCATTTGTACAAACCCAGGATGCTGCAGAGTGAGGCAAAATCCAGAACAGGAGACAGAACAACTGCAGCAGCCAACTGCAGCGGTAACAGCTCAGTTGTGCAGCCAAAAACTACATCCCACATCACCCTGAGGGGACTGAACAGGTGACGTGCACAGACTCTGGAGACACAGAAGAAGAGCACTTCAGCCTACTACTGATTTCTGTACTGAGTGGTGGGGTTATATTTTGGGTGTTTTCTTTTCACTAATGCAGGTGTTCATATATTTTGGGATTTAGAGTCTGAAAAGCCAGGGATGTGCAAGGGATGCTGCTCCCTTTGCCTTCTCCAGTAAAACATCTGTGGCTTTGACACTTCTCTCAAATCCTGGGAAAAATATCCCCACTCTTAAGCCACAGACAGCATCAAAAGGCCACAACACACTTCAGAGGCTGCTGTCCAGCCCACTAGGAACATTCTGTTTCAAACAAAGATTTTACGAGACCTCCAAATGCGCAGCAATGGCTCAATTAAAATCTTCTGAAGCCACTTGGGCATTTGATGCTGCAGCTTCACAGTGACTGATCCCTTTTGTGTCTGCTGCCACTGGCTCTTCTGTGATATGGCACAGCTGGGCTCAGGCACTGTGGGCAAATAGCAGAGATAAAGTGAAATACTTGCAGTGAGAACAATCTGGGAAAGATGTTATGTCTACATGCAGACTATAGCTGAGGGTAGAGTAGTTTTGATGAGCACTAAGTACTCCAGGAATATGAGGAAAATTATCTCATTGTGCTAGAGGGTGCTGTCAGAGTGGCTCAGCACAGTTGAGTGCAGACAGGGAGACAGCATGTGGAACAGAACAAGCATGTCCCTTGCTATGGCCATCAGCTTTGGCCACCACAGTGAGGCAAAACCATGATAAATCCGGATAGGATAGGATAGGATAGGATAGGATAGGATAGGATAGGGTAGGGTAGGGTAGGGTAGGGTAGGGTAGGGTAGGGTAGGATAGGGTAGGATAGGGTAGGATAGGGTAGGATAGGATAGGATAGGATAGGATAGGATAGGATAGGATAGGATAGGATAGGATAGGATAGGATAGGGTAGGGTAGGGTAGGGTAGGGTAGGATAGGGTAGGATAGGGTAGGATAGGGTAGGATAGGGTAGGATAGGATAGGATAGGATAGGATAGGATAGGGTAGGGTAGGGTAGGGTAGGGTAGGGTAGGGTAGGGTAGGGTAGGGTAGGGTAGGGTAGGGTAGGGTAGGATAGACCAGGTTGGAAGAGACCTTTGAGATGATCAAGGTCTGCCTATCATCCAACACTATCTAATCAACTAAACAATGGCACCAAGCACCCCATCCAGTCTCCTCCTAAACACCTCCAGTGATGGTGACTCCACCACCTCCCCGGGCAGCCCATACCAATGGGCAGTCACTCTCTCTATGAAGAATTTCTTCCTAACATCCAGCCTAAACCTCCCCTGGTGCAGCTTGAGACTGTGTCCTCTTGTTCTGGTGCTGGTTGTCTGGGAGAAGAGACCAGCCCCCACCTGTCTACAACCTCCCTTCAGGTAGTTAATCAGTCAGTCTGCTAGGCAAAAAGGCATTGCTCAGCTGCATATGGGCAGTTAACCTTCTCATCATGGGCTTCCTGCACACCCACTCACACAGCCCATGCCCTCTCACTCAGGATCTGTGGCTGGGAGGCAATCCTCAGCAACGACAACCCCAGCCTCAGTCCACAACATTCACTGTGGGCAGCCTCCTCCCATTAAGAGGTGCAGCACTCTGCTACTAGAAAACCTCCATGAGGCAAGGTGCTACTTTAGATCAAAACAAGCCAGAGGAAAATATTTGAAACAAGAAACCCTGCTCTCCAACTGTGAAACCAGGTGGGTGCTCTCTCTTCTTACTGCTTTTGACTGGGGAATTAAGCTCATTTTCTTCATTAGAGCTGCTTCCAGGAGAATTTCCTTCTGACAGGAAATGCCAACGGCTGCAGGAGCAAGAACTGGTGGGACAGTGGGCAGAGAAGTGCTGCACCCTGAGAGAAGGGAAATGAAAGAAGGGAAGAAACCACTGCCCAAGAGGAACAAGTCCCTACTCAGGATGAAGTGCCACATCTGATGTTCACTTGACCCACATCCTCCATCCAGTTCCCACATCAAAAAGCCAACAACAGAACAACATCACACAGCCATATCCCTGTGCTCTGTAGGGTTTAGCACTCCTCCTGGTCATGCAGAGGTCCCTGCACAGGTGACACTTTTGCTACCTGTGCCTCATCACAGGTAGCAACCCATGGAGGACAAAACACTTGATGTAAAAATTGGCACATGCTTTTGAGTCTTTTAACTAACACCTGTCACTTCTGGCAGTGATTTTAACTCCAAGTCTTTGAAGTATCCTGCACACAATCATTCCCACCTGCCTCAGCAGGGACTACATAGTAGCACTTAAGGCATAGGAGACAAATGCACAAAGCTCATCATACCCAAGGATAGATGCTCCACTGATGAATTTTAGGAGAAGTACAGGTTTATCTCACTCAAATTACCCACTCAGTGGGAAACCCAGACTATTCTGCAGCCCTAACTGCAGACTGGTACCCAGTGCCACCACTGCCACCATCACTGGATGGCAGGGCACAGCTCTATTCACTGCAATGGCCTCCGGCCCTACTTGGTGAAACCCAAATTACTGCTCTGCCACCACACTGCTGGGAGAGGCTGGATGCTTCTGGTCAAGAAATGCCTGAAAAGACTTGAGGGATCATGGTACATAGCAGAAAGAGGCAGCAGCCTGAGGTGGGGCTGAAACAGCATCTTGAGGACTCTGCCTCAGAGTTTGGTGACACTTGTCACAAAGAGAGAAAAAAGAACTTTGCCATCTCCTTTACTGTCCTTACAGAGATGTGAAAACAGGCAGTAGAAGTCAGCACTGAGCTATCACCAGTAAGAGCAGAAGTTGCTCATCAGAGTAAGCAGGAAAATTCATTATGTGGAATTAAAACACACTCTAGAAGAGCAGCTTTTTAAGGAGAAATGTGAATCAGCATCTGCTGCTTCAGAGAGGTGACAGCACCAGCTGTCAGCAGCTGTCACCATCCCCGGGTCCTTCCAGCTCTAGCCCCCTGTGCACAGGATGGAAAATGCCACCAGAGAGTCCACTGCAGCATAAACTCTGTGCAATGACATTTCCTGCTCTTTACATGCTGCCAGACAAACTTTTCCACTTCATCTTGTGTATCTTCTGAGAGGTTTTTGAAAGCACCAGCAGAAGTTTTTGCTGCCAGGCAGAGGCCACCAGAGCTGAGGACACATGCTGCTGTCCATGCTGAGGAAATGTCTGGGATCGGCAACAGGAGCTTTGAGACAAAATGGTTGAAGCCTGATTTTTCTTTTCCCCTACAAGTGGCCCCCAAACACTTTTCTAATGCTCAAATTTCCAGCTACGAGGAACCAAGCTGAGAAATACAGAGCAGCCTCCCAGGAGGAGAAGAGGAGAAGATGACTGAGGACACTGAACCAAATTGCAAAGCTGTGGTGTGGGCAGCACAGCCATGCAGACTAGAACATGGAGGTGCTGCACAGGATGTAGGTAATAGCAAATGATGGCAAGGAAACTTTGGTCTCTGATCTAGGATCAGGGTTTGGTGGATGGAAGGTGCTTCTCTCAGTTTGACTGTACTCCACATAGGTGTTCTGATAATGATTTGGAGTGTACCCAGGACAATTATTTCATTTGTTAATCTTGAGTGCTTTGCAATAAAGAGAATTCAGTAGTGCTTGTCTTTGTGCCCCTACCCCAGTCACTCTCAAAATATTGTCAAAGAGATTATCGGATTATAATTGACACAGAGGAAAATGTGAAGCATTACCTGGGCTAAAGCCTCTTCTGTGCTGAAGAGCTTCTCCCAAAAGCCAGTTGTAAGAGGGTCTCAATGACCTCCTCTGACTCCTCTGCCTTCCTCTGAGTAATCAAACTCACTGCAGCTCTTCCAGGAATTGAAAAGGAGATGAGGATGTGAAAAGCTAGAGAGTCTCAAATAGCACATCTCAGACCTTGCTAATAAAAATGTAAATGGTGCTGTGCAGACTCTGTGTGTGTGAACTGTCTTCCCAAAGCCATGCAGGATCAGTCGGGGTGGCTTGATTTAAAAGTGCAAATGACACCTTGCCCACAGTGTGCAGGACAAAAGGTTGCCAGCACAGTCATCACTTACTTGACTTTGCAGCACCCAGCTATAAGCACTGCCCAAAGAGACTTAGCACTGCTGAAACCTCTCCAAAACCCAACAGGCTATGACAAACTCGTAACTTCACATGGGCCATTGCAGGCAGGACCTGCTCTCCCAGCAAACACCAGGACCTGGCTGGGGACATGTTAGCCTGAGACAAGTCCACAAGCAGACAAATGAATCACTGGTGTGAGACTCAAAACAACTCACAGCTGATCACAACTTTCCCACCAGATCAACCACATAACAGGATGGATAGATGGATGGATGGAAGGAAGGAAGGATGGATGGATGAAGATGTAAACATAGTGACCACTTTTTAATTACAGAGTTATTTAGGATGCAGATAAGGATTTTCTGGAAGGCAGGAATAGAAGGCTTTAAGGAGATTAGAACTCTTCTTTATTATCCACCATCAAGGTGGTCTGGGTCATACCTGGTTTTAAAGGTTCCACTCCCAAAAGCATGGTGGGATGTCTGTGACAAAGAATCACTGTCACCTCTAACAGCTCTGCAATGTGCCTTACATGTCAGGCAAGGAACAAATTCTGCCTACCTGGTGGGTGCATGGGATGCTCAGCCAGCAGTGTACCGCCATTCTTTCAGGGACAAGAGGTAGGATTTGGATGTTCTGCAGGCTGTGTAGGCATCAGACCTCCTCCTGGAGAGCATCTCAGTGCCTAGGAAAAGGGATCAAGCAGGAGGATACATACAAGAGTCAGTAATTCTCCCTCCTTCAGAAGTTACCCTGATCCTGAGTGGCCACAGAGGAGCTCTTGCACCATTTCCCCAGGGAAACCAGCAGTGCCTGTTGGAGCTCAGCATGGAGAAACCATTCTCATTCACATGCCAAACACCAGATGTTAAATTTGAATGGCCAGTGCCTTGTGTCACTGGCACAGCCATGGGATCACTCTTGGCTCCAAGGCAGGCACCTCACAGAGACTCAGACCAGTCTGCCAGTGTCAAGAGCTGCTGAGATGGGGGCCAAGTGATCCCACTCATACATATCACACAGGAAAACAAGCACCATCCTGTCTGCTGTCCAGAACTTGGGGGTGGAGTCAGATCAGATGAAATAATATCTCCTCCTAATGTTTTTTTTTTTTTTTTTTCTGTAAAGTACATTCAACCTAAGAGCAGCCCAGAGACTCCTTAGTGGGATGAGACAATCAGAGAGGAGGAGAGCAACCAGAAAAAAAGCTCTGCGAGCTGATTGTGTACCCTGCCCTCCCCAGCAGCACTCTGGCCACTCCATCCTCCCAGCTATGCAGGACCTTGGGGAGCACTGAGGCAGCTGAGGCTTGCAGCAGTCTGCACTTCTGCTCCACAGTGAGTGATCTAAGTGACCTGCTTGCGCCAATTCACCTCATCTGTGATGAGGTGAAATGAGTTCCCAGCTCATGCATCTGCCTGGGAGCACAGGGACCTGAGCCTTGAAGGGAAAGCCTGCATTTATGAGACCAGTCCCTGATCACATCAGCCTGGGAGAGAAGGCTAGCCTCTGTGCCCCACCACACTGCCATAATGACCACAGGGCATCTCCCAACACTGCATAGCAAGCTTTGGACCTCACAGGAGTCCCAAAATTGCAACTGTTGTGTAAGAATAGAGGGGATCTCTGTGATTTTGGAGGGATTCTGCCACAGCAAGATGAAATTCAGGAGACAGAGAGGCAGCTCATTAGAGACATAAGACCAGTCCCAGGAAGAAACCTCAGAGAATCACTGGCCCTTTATTCTCCTTCCATCACTTCAGGACTAGCCTTCACCATGCTCCAGGGGTGGAGTTCGCACAGGGAGTTAGAGCTTGAGCCTTCTGCCCATCCAAATTCCAGAGCACCAGCAAGGAACATATGGGTTGTTTCCTTTGCCTTTAACAGTGGCACTCTTAGGGCCAGAAACACCACAGACGTGGTAGCTAACAAACCAGGCCAGCACCTCGGGCAACTTTCAGCACCACTCCAACTGTCCAGGCAGCCTACCCCTCTGCAGGGGAAAAGCAGAGCAGCTACAAACCTGGTGTCTGTGAAAAGGGCCCTGGGTGAGGGAAAACAAACTGGTAGTTTCAGCCCCCAGAGTCTTGCTTTCACACAAAGCAGCCAAGAGCAAAGCCATACCAACTCAGGAAGGACAACTGAAGTTTCATATTGAAAAAAAAAAAAAAAAAAAAGGAAGACATTAGACCAAAATGCAAAAAAAAAAGAAAGCTCAGTGAAGTCTCCAAATGCGTTGGCTGAGTTTGGGTGGCTCTTTCACTGGTGGAGACAGATAGCAGGAAGAGTGAGAAAAACAGTTGGGACCAGCTGGGAATTTGGATACCACATTTACACATGTCTAAGACCATAAGTACTGGAACAGAGGGATTTAAATGCAACTTTCCTAGGAACAAGAGGTGACTAAGGAGCTGATCTGTCCTTCACAGCACAACCACCTCACCAATGCTCTTTCTCAGGAGCTGCTGCTACAAGGTACATCAGGAAGCACATAGAGAGGTCTAGAACAAGAAGTATTCAGAGAAAGAGTCAGAGGAGGGAACAAACAGCTCTTAGGTAGTAACAGCAATGCAGGATGGATTAGCTGGAGCTGGCTGGTGTGCCAGCAGCTGATGCCTCTCAGGAGCCCCATGCTGGGAAGCATCATCTAATTACCATGGCTGCCCAATGCCAAATGGCGAAGTAAGCAATGGGCCTGGCAGACATCTCCCACACACCCATGTACAGCATCAGACACCCTGAGAGAGTTGGGTGCTCCTTGCTCCTGCTAGCATGAATCAGGAGCAGTTCTCTGCAGTCCACAGAGCTAAAGCAGGGACTGGGAGAAAACAGCAATCCCATCACTGGTTGCCACTGTGAGCAACCAGTGCCACAAAACAATCCTGAGTTTAGCTTCAGCATGTCTCAATACCAGCCCCTTCCTCACACCAGCTTTTTTCTAGGTGCCTGGTTGATCCTTCTCCATCTTTACCCTCAAGTATCCTGGGGAAAGGCAACAAGCTGAACCCAAATAACCTGGGCAAGATTTCGTTACTGCCAGCCTGAAATATCTCAGACGCTGTGGTGCGTGATACCACCGCATGCATTGACCTGTTCATGTGCCATCCAACCCAAATAAACTTTGGCTTCACGTTGGAATTGATCTCCAAATCTGGGAGCTCTGCCGTTTCCCAGGGCAGCCTGCAGGAATTTAACCCTCCCTGGCCCAACTGCTCTTCCCCAACACAAAGGCTTTGCTCAAACACCATTAGGCATTTGTGCTCTTCCCTGCAGTGTAAGGAGGGGTGGGGTGGCTTTTCCTGTCACCGGTCCTGGGATGAAATCAGCCTTGACATCTTGCAGCCCCAGCTGGCTCAGGGCCAGGGAGCAGGGAAGCTGGCTATCAAAATACTGCTTCTTTAAAAAGGCTCTTGGCTGGCTGCAGTCAAAGCCACGCTATGCCTAACGTCACTGAGTAACAGAAATAGCAGGCATGAGTGAAGGGAGGAGAATGAGAGTATTAAGAGCGCACAGATTTCAAACATACTTGGCTAGGTAGCACGCTCCCTTCCTGCTGCTGCCTTTCCAGATGCGACAGAGCACAGGGATCTCTTGCTGCCTGCCCAAGAAAGAGGAGTCTCTCTACTTTTTTTTTTTTTCCTTTTTTAATTCTTTTTTTTTTCCATTTGATGTTTCAGCTTTACTTTATTTTCTTTCTTAGAGGAAACTTCATCCGCTGGATTTAAAAGCAAGCAAGGTTTGAGCAGAAGGGATTCATTTATGTTTTGTAGCTACTGGAATGTGCATGAAACACGTGTGTGATGATAACATAGAGGAAAAGGCAGGACTGGCTGAGAAAATCGCTTAGAGTGGAAGATGCTTGAATGGCTGCTTGGAACAAGAGGCTGTCTATTGTGTGTGTGCATGTGTGTGAGCGCGGGCATTTGCGTACCAGTGCAGCAATGACAGGCACGTTAAAATCATGCAAGGTTTGCCCAGTTTGCTTCATTTTCCTCCTACAGAAGTGAGGACTTGCCAAGCTGTGGGTTCTGACTGCAGACAGGTGAAGTATCTGAAGTGAATTAGTGCTGTAGGAATTTTATGAATGAAGCAGAGTGCAGGTTCAGTGGAAGAGGAGCAGAGCAGGGAACTGCAGTGTGTGGAGCTCTCTCCGGCAGGAGCTGTCACACCAGGGAACCACACAGACATGCACAGGCACAGCAGAGATCTGCTACAAGTGCCCAGAACACGAAGTGAGGCAGCTGCAAGAAGACAGCATTTGAGCCATGGAAAATTCACCTGAGTTTGATAGCTCTGTGTATGACCAGCTCCAGCCTCAGCTGGAGCATTCCATGCAGAACCACTCATTTGCTCTTCAGTATGCCAGTGGTCACCTGGCAGAGGAGCAGGCAGAGCTCCCAAGCATCCATGACTTTTTTACTGCCAGCACAGCTCGGGCATGGAGTGGATAATGAGGCAGCAAGTTGGTGCATGGACAGGCTGGCTACATGTGTCCAAAGCTGAGCACAAGAGGACCACACAGCGCAGCATGAAAGGGAGGAAGCAGATTCTGGTTTGCAAGGTCCAAGGGAGCTGTGGTGCTGGTGAAGCTGCTGGAGCACAACCCAGAGGAGAAATTTCCTGAAGGAGCATCGATTACTGCAGAACCATGCTCCTTGGATGTCTGTACCCAAAGGATTTGGGTGGGAGATGGGCTCTGTGTATTGGTGGTTCTCTCTTTTTTTGATTTTTAACTTTTATCCTAATTGTTTAGCAAGGAATAATCTCCCTCCGTACTGGATGCCCTCTTTTATGCAAAGTTTTTGCATGACAGCGCTGTGGCACCCGTTAGCCACAGCAGGTGGTAATGGGAAGAGGGGAGGGCATGTCATGAAGAGGATGAACATTGTCCATCCTCAAGTGCCACAGAGATCACTGTCAGGGTCTTTGACACGATGGTAAAGAAAGAGGGCCTTGTGCTGTAACCTTGCTGCCAAGGAGCTACTGGGATGAAAGAGGCAAAGGAGTCAGAGCTGGTGTGAAGACAAAGGGACACCAAACACCCCAGGAAAAGCTGGAAATTCCCAGGATATAAAGAAACCAACCTGCCCAGCAAACAGAAGGATGTCTTTGCCTGCTGAGTACTGCAAGATGAGGTGGTCTAACACCCAATTCTCACATCTTTTTCTGAGCAAAGAGACAATATGAGATCATAACATACACAGTGCAAAAGCACTTGTGTGTGCAGTGCCCTTTAGGTTGCCACAGGCTTTTGGTATGCCTTGAACTCTGGGCATTTTAGCCACTTCTTCAGTGTTTCTGTCAGGCAGGTTTGATCTCCCTTTACCTACACCCAGAGCCAGTGTAACTTCAAAGCAACACCATCATGATTTGTATGGTGTTGACCTTGAGCTAACCAAAAGCTCCTCTGCTTGCCTAATCTGCTGCAGAGCAATCACACACCTTGCTGCATGAGGCTGTTATGACAGGTTCACAAACTGGTCTGTCTGAAATATATCTGTGCATAGACATATGAAAATCTCTGGGATCACACTCAACAGACAGAAAACCTCTCTGTAATGACACCCAAAACCCACAGTGAAACCTGCAACTCACTCTATAGTTACAGAATGCCTTTTTTTTCTCCATCACTCAAATACAAATCAAAACTGGAGGTCAGGACATAGAAGGAGCTTCTCACTCAAGCAAAGATGCTCCATGAAAACACTGCAGAAATGCTGGACAGGACTTTGAATGCATCACACATAATAGACCATTGGGCTGGAAATGGTAAATCTAAAGTGTGTTTTCCCTTCTTGGGCATCTTTTACTCCTTCAGAGTTAGAAGCTTAGCTAAGAGGTTTTCAGAAATTATGCTGCTAGATCTGTAGGCTTCTGTTAAGAGTTAAGGAAGGACATTTTTTCCCCTCCAACTCCAAACTGTCTTTAAGGATTGCAGCAAGCAGGTCCAGTGATCCCCACAATCTCTTTTGTCTCTTTTCAATGGACATATTAAGATATGTCATCCTTCAAAGCTGTGCTTTTGTAATGATACTGTGAACCTTACCTGAGTGACCTCAGTGCAGAAGACCTCTGGTACATGCAGAGAGCGCTCAGGGACAGGTAACTTCTAAATGGCAACTTGTTTTGCGCTGGCAGAATTCTAACGTGTTGGTTTCTGATGTCTTTCCTGCAGTGGAGAATGCAGACCTTCCTTGGATGAAACCCCGCTAAGAAATGGTTGACCATCTCCCAGCAGTTGCATTTCTCAGAGCAGAAAGTACAGATCTTCAGATCCCTGTGGCATGAACAAAGCCTCTGGCATTGAAAAGCCAGGAGGATGTCCCTAACTGATGAGCTGGAGAGCCACTTTTCTGCAACCCCCTACATGGTGACAGACACAAGTGAGAGCAGCCTGTTCAGAATCAGACTCAATGCCTCCATCAATGCCACCGGGGATGGCACACCAGCCACCGGTTCCATGGAGGACATGATTGCCATCTGCACCATTGGGACAATCCTCTCCCTCATGTGTGTGATTGGGGTGACAGGCAATGTCTACACCTTGCTAGTGATGTGCCATTACTTGAGGTCATCTGCTTCCATGTATATTTACATCATCAACCTTGCACTGGCAGACTTACTCTACCTTCTCACCATCCCCTTCATTGTTGGAACCTACTTCATTCAGAAATGGTACTTTGGGGACATTGGTTGTCGTATCCTGTTCAGTCTGGACTTCCTCACTATGCATGCCAGCATCTTCACCCTTACAGTCATGAGCACTGAGCGCTACTTTGCTGTGCTGAAGCCCCTGGACACAGTGAAGAGGTCCAAGAGTTACCGCAAGGCCATCGCTGTTGTTATCTGGCTGGTGTCACTGCTGCTCACTCTCCCCATGCTCATCATGATCCAGCTGGTACAAAGGGACAACAAAAGCATCTGCCTGCCCACTTGGAGCAAGCTGTCCTACAAAGTCTATCTCACCATCCTTTTTGGTACCAGCATCGTGGGTCCAGGGGTAGTCATTGGCTACCTTTACATCCGGTTGGCTAAGATTTACTGGGTGTCACAGACGGCATCCTTCAAACAGACCAAGCGGCTGCCAAATCAGAAGGTGCTCTATTTAATCTTCACCATAGTGATGGTGTTCTGGGCTTGCTTCTTGCCTTTCTGGATATGGCAGCTCCTCTTCCAGTATTATGAATCCTTCACCTTATCTCCCAAGGTGATGAAGAACATTAATTATCTGACAACCTGTCTGACTTACAGCAACAGCTGCATCAACCCCTTCCTCTACACCCTGCTCACCAAGAACTACCGGGAGTACCTGAAGAACAGGCAGCGGTCCCTCAGCAACAGCAGTGGGTACTTCCAAAGGAGGAATCGGTTTCAGAGGATTTCAGGGAGGTCTCTGTCCACAAGCAGTCAGCACTGCACAGAGACATATGTTCTTGCTCATGCTCCTTTGGGAAACAACAGTGCCTGAAGGTAAAATATATCTCCAAGAACAATCAGTATCGACTTTGGTGTTGCTTTGATTTAAAGTGTGCATTGTAAAGGCAAAGCAGATCCATCACGTGCACACAGTTAGTCCAGAGGCTGTGCCGTGTGCCTGCTCTCCTTTTCTTCAGTGCCACTGATTTGATGCTAGCAACATTCAGCTGAACATCTATCTAAGTAGCCTTTTGCTTTTTAGCTTTGTATTTTATAGTGTATGTCTCCTCAAGTAGCCATCAGTCATGACAGCCTGTTGCAGGGCCATGGGGTTTAATAGCATCAGCTGTCTCCTAAAGCTTAGAATTTTGTTACCCATGAATGGCTGTAGTTTGCTCTTTCTTTCCTTTAACAGTGATGCTAAACTTGTAGTTGTATGAGGACTGAAAATAATTAAATAAAGACAAAGCAGTTGACATTTGTGACCTGCAATACAGTTTGAAATTGGGGTAGGAACGGGCAACATGGATGTGTGGGTATTTGCCCTGGTTTTGGTCATATTGACATACATTCTACATTCATGCACTGGACTTGATTCTCCTTTCACCCAAGTGTCTATAGTGGAGTCACATCATAGTTCGTGTCACAGTCAGGGAGCACTCAACTTCCCCTAACACAATGACCCCAAACACATGATGTAGGGGAGAATCATTTGTCCTGGACAATCATATCTGTCCTCTGCTCTCCTACAAGGAGTGCCTGGGAACCTCTGATGTTGTTGCCAGGGCGTCCCTCCACAAACTTCAACATCCAGCTTGCAGAACCAGACCTACATCATCAAGTCCAGGAAGAAAGGACAGAGGGAGTGGTGGGGTGGTGAAGAGATGTGATTTCACAAAGCTATGCTACTTGAAGTCTCTAATATTCTCAAACATAGAAGTGCTAGTTCCCTGTTACTAAGATCACTTGTTCCCTTTGCAGGACACGGTTTTGCTTTACTGCTACAAAAGGTGAATCTAGTCCTGCCTGCACCAAGAACACTCTGCCTGCCCTGGCTTTCACTGATGATGAAGCATCATTAGTATAAATAGATCCTCCATGATGTCTGGCGCTTCCCCAATGAGTCTAAAAGTACCTTCCCTGGGATGCTGCCAACATCCATACAGGAGTCCTTTCCTTGCATTAGCCCAGTTACCTCATTAGCAAGGATAAAGTGGTGCAATGCCAACACAACTCTAACCAAGTTACAGAATTAGAAGCAAATTATTGCTTGGGAGTAAATTCAGCACTGCAGCATGACACTGCCATTTGGCAGTGAACTCTGCCTGCTTACAGAGAGTCACTGCTCATGGGGATGGTGAAGGCCCTGCATCCATCCTCCCTGAGTGATACATATGGAAAAGAAATTCTCTCTTTCATACATGGACATAAAGTTTGTTATGCATGGGGGAGACTGTACATGTCATGCAACAAGATGCTCATACATGTAGTTTCAACACTTAACTGTTGCAGAAACTGGAAGCCCCTCACTTTGTGTTCAAAATAGCTTCCAAGCACACCATCTGCAGTCACCCTGCAGTCCAGGGGGGTGGTACCTGCACTGCAGTACACTGGCCAGCAAGTCCTGCTGCAGGATTGGCCCCTTCCTGGCTTCAGAGAGGCAGTAATACCATTTTCTTTCACTGTTTCCTACATCAACAGTATTTTAAATTGGAGACACACTAGTCAAAGTCAGAGTCAAAACAAGAAGGCAATTTGCAAATCTTAACTCATCCAGGCTTTACACATCAAGGTGGATGGTGCAGAATTGTTGCCAAAAGACGTAGGATCAGAGATATCTCCAGAGTTAACCAGTCTAAGCCTTTTGTCACCAGGGGTAATGCTCTGATTAACTTCTCCAAGCCCACCACAGACCAACACATCTCACAGAAAATGTTTGCAAAAAGCTCTATAGGTGCAGCAAGCACCCTGAAAGCAGCATGAGGAAGCAAGGCCACGCCAGAGGTCCTGAGAGATGCCATGTAGGGTGCAGGGGTTCCCTCCCTCTCTGGAAGAAGAAAATCTCAGCCCTGGGCTGCACAGTAATTTTGAAGCTTATGCTGTGCTCTCAGCAGGGGCTTTATCAAATCAGCACAACAAAGAGAAGAGAAAAGAAGACACCTGCAAGTCGGGGAATGCTTCCATCAATACTAGGTCATCTTTGAATGATGAGACAATTCATTCGAGCCTTTCAATTTCCACCCCAGGCTGAGTTTTGATTTGCTCCTTCAAACACTCTCATCCATCACCACTTAGCATAGAAAGCAATAAGGGAATGTTATTCCAAGTCTACAGGTAAAAGCAAGGCTGTGAGCAGCTCACAAGCAGCATGTGCCCCAGCACTGCATCCCCTGTAAGCACCTTTATAGGGCATCAGTCACGCTCAGACACAAACATTAGACAGCTGTCCTCTTCCTGAAACTGAACAGCAACTCAGCCACAAGAGTCTACTAAATATAAATGGAGAAGCCAGAGCAGTCAGTGAGATCCAAAGAAAGACCTGTCCCCTCCAAGACACAGATTAATCACTTGATTAACAACAGCTGTAAAAACATTATTGTGCCCTATTTATTCCTCCTTGCAGGAACCCATCAGCAGTCAAAGACCCAGGAACAGATTTTTGCATAAACAAAATCTGCAATCAGTGTGAAAGGGATGTATGCATACCCGTGGTCTTAAGCTTGTGTACCTCAGACCATACCCCTACACCTGCAGCTTATTTGCTAGATCTTTCTTCTCTATGGGGTGCAACCAAAAACTCCATCCTGAGGTCATCAGTTCCCCTGTCTCACAGGCATTTGTTGTCCCATAGACTGGACCAGCTGAACTCCACATCACAGGAGGCAAAATTCTAGTTTTTTGCTAATTTTAAGCCCAGGGAGCATTTAATAATGTCTCAAGACTCAAAGAAAGCATTGATGCAAACACACCATGCCAGGATGGCCAGGACAGAGACGCTGGCCCCTGCAGTGCTCTTACCCACTGGCAAGGCCAGGGACCCACTCTGGTGGCCGAAACAAACAGCAAACCGCAGCTAGGGCCAGGCAGTGTTTTCAGCTGGGTAGTGTCTTTGGCAGAAAAGGCTGACATTTGTATTTACCCAAACTACTTGCAAATCCACCCAGCAATTTAAGAATCCTTCTGGAAATTCTGCTAGGTTTTTGTTCTGTTTTGTTTTGGTTTTTCAAATACTGAATTGTCTCTTTTCAGCCTTTAGGAGGCAAAGCAACACAATTTCTCACTTCAGGATGAAGTTTTATTCATCACTTTGCTTACACAATTTCAAAAATCCTCTGTTTTTTCCAAACTCTTAGAAAAAGTCCCAGAAATCAAGCAGCAAAGCAGAGAGAAGCTGCTCCCTCTGCTATGCACCCCACTGTCCAAAACCTGCTTGAACAGGGTGGGCACACAATGGAGAGAGTTACAGCACACCAAAGGCTTACTACTAAAGTCAGTCTGCTCGAGTGTTTATCAGCTGAAAAGCCATCTGTTTATGAGGAGCGTGCATGGTTTTGCCACAAGAGAAAGTGCAAAGATCATAAATTTAGTTTCAAAGACCAAAACACTCCAGCAAGCATAATTTTAAGTGTCATTAGAATTAATTACATGTCAAGTAGCTGCTAGTTATTAGCTTAAAGCTCTTCTAGAAAGATGATACACTAACACAATAAGAGCAAATGAATTTACAAATCAGTGAAATAACCTAGCTTGGTGATAGAGTCAAGCATCTACTGACACCAGACCAGACAGGACAGGATTTGCCACATCAGCTCTAACTATAAGGACTGTCCTGGCTGATTCTGGCATCACCTATTTCAGACAGACATCCTGTAACTCCCATAACAGAGTTAATTCATTGGCATCAGCTGCAGTTCCAGCCACAAAACATCCCCAACCTGCTGTTTTAGCTATGCCAAAGGCAGCACAATGGGTGCACCCACTGATGGACAGATCCTCTTTCCCTTGTGGGAAAGATCGTAAAGTATGAGCATGAGCAAGGCAGTTACTTGAGCCCCATAGTCATGAGAATCAAATACTGTGAGAGGAGGGAGGTTTCACCCATCACCAGTCACCCACATACTTTAGGAATAAATGTAGCAACTCGCCTTCCAAGGTTTGGCTTTGTTTTTTTCATGCTGAAAGAAATCATGATTGGTTTCCATTAGTGAATCTGGTGCAGCACACGAGGCAGCAAAAGTGTCCTCCAGCTTCTATCTGTGTTTATTTGAAACACTAAGGGGAGCACACCCAGCCAGCCTCCTGCTGATTGCTTGCTCAGTTTATGGTTTACTGCTCAAAGGAGAGCACGACATAATTAACTGATTAACTGCAAGCATTTTACTAACAGAATTGCTGCATTCAGAGTGTTTCCCTGAGTTGATGAGTCACTAAGGCTCTGCCATCCTTGGAGGCCAATTTCTGCTCTGTGTCCAGTACAGGGACTGGCAAAAGCTCAATACTGAGGACAACTAGGCTATGGCAGGTGGGTACTGCATCCCACCAGCCCCAGGAGCTGTGACTCAGCTGTCCTCATGGGACAACCTCTGAGGGTTCAAAGGTGCACTTGGGGAGCACTTCAGCCAGTCCACTTTGGAGATGCTGCACCTGATTTCAAATAAAGCAACTTCAAAGAAGTCAAGGGAGGAGAAGAACTTTGTGGATTTCATCCTTGTCTGGTGCATTGTTAAAAGAGTGAAGCAGGAGGTGGGTCCTACCTGGTGTTGGCTGAAGCGTGCAGGTAGTCAATTGCAAAGCAAGTATGACTGTGTGAGGGATATGGGCCAAACCATGCAGAATCCAGGACTGCTGGAGATATATTACGGTTCAGGCATGTTTAAGTCTGTACTAAGTCTGTCTATCTCTATCCCATGTTTTCAACCAAGGCTATAAATCTCTTCATGCAAACTGTGCTCACCAAGGAAAAGGACAGGGCCAACAACAGAAACAACAACAAACCAACAAAAACACACTTAAAACATTTTTGAGTCTCTGACTCCACCAAACATCAGTTTCAGTTGTTCACATTAATAACAGCCAAGTCAGCAAATGGTCTTTTGAACAAGAGCATTTACAACTCACACTAAACCAGTGCAAACCTACATAATTTAAGGTGGCATTTCCAAAGCTTTCCAGTCCTTGGAGCATCAGAAAATGGTACATTTCTGCTCTTTAAGGGCAGCCTGTGCTGAAGCTTCCTGTGCTGTTCCAATCTTCTCCATCATGGCTGAATTTCAGCACAGCAAGCTTTGACCATCTGGCTTCATTAAACCATAATTGTGTCCCTGGTTTTTCACAATGGACTAAAAATAGTAAGAACAGTTTCCCATTTAGAAATTCCTTATTAATCAATGCTAGCTGGTGGGCAGATTACTATTTAATTTAGATAATTAAAGAACAAAACATCTTTGAAAGGTGCTGGGGCTTGATTTGATTTCTACTGCCTAAAAATTATTCCTTCACTTGAAACCTGTGTCTGAGAAGATCTGCTTTTGGGCCAGCCTGCAACAGAACATAGTGTGAGGTAAAGATCTAATGCTGCAACACTTCTGCACTGCTGCAGGAGAGGAGCTTTAGCTTATGCTATCCCTGATCAATGGATGGAGCTAAACCCTAAATAACTTGTAAGGAAAAACAACCAGCAACATCTAGCAGGATCAGCTGTGGGATTTTGGAACCTTGGTGTTCATGCAGACTCCCCTGGGAGTCACTCTTTGTGGTTGCCCATGCCTGGCAAGGTTGGGGTAGGATGTAAGAGGTGTGCCTGCACCCAGCTGGGAGAGGGCTTCATCTCATCCATGTATCTGCCACCCTAAGACTCCCTGCCCAGATTAAAAGAAAAAGTTGGACTGTAATGCATGAAGTAGCTGTACTCAGCCACCAGAAGCCAAAAAGTCTTTCTTCATCTACAGGAACACTAGCCTGTTAAAATCCTTGACTAAAAAGAGAAGCCCATAGGCTTTGATACCTGGGTTTGGAGTGTTTGAAGGTTATCTTGGATGTTTTAAAAATCACAAATACCTGCTGTAGACATTTCCCTTGGAAGAAAAAAAATCTCCTCAAAGCCTTTGTGGTTAAAAGCAAAAGCCCAGCCTGTATCTCCTAAACACCTGAACAACAAAATGCCCTACCCAGGAAGTGATTCCTGTAGCCTCCCCACACCAAGCAATCACCAGGACAGAGGGGAGCCATGGGATGTGCTGATGACACTTGGCTCCAACACAAGACTTCCACATGAGCCAAGACTGGTAAATTCATTTTTCTGTGTTGAAGATTCTTATCACTAACTTGCTTTTTTTTGCTCCCAACCTTTGTCCCACTTGCCTATTTATGACATAAATTCCCCAGGACACTGAGTGCTTCTCGCAAAGCCTGTGTACATGTTCAGCACAAGAGAGACACAAAAGTGACCATGACTTCAAAAGCAGCTGTAATACAAACAGCTTCAGCTGCCAATGGTAAAAGCAATGGTATTTACTACTCAGAGCCTTTAATCCTGTACAAAGCTGATGCCATGGTGTCAGATGTCCATACGTACATAGCACGTATCATCTGTGTTCCTGAGCAAGAAAGCAGCAGGAGATGCCTCTGCAGCAGCAGAGCCCTTGATCTGTGCATGCCACTTGCTAGCAGCTCCATGGGATGGCTCTGTCCTGCCCTAGCCAGGTTATACAGCTGTCTCCAAAGTCATTGTGGTAAATATTCTTCTTTTTCCTCCTTCCAATGACTAATAAAGCAGCTTTTCTGCCCTTCTGTGACAAGGATGGATCTCTCTGGATATGTGCTTATGTCCAAAATGGATTAGGTCTCACTTTGCATATCTTGGCTAATGAAAGCAGGGTAATGTCAGATGACCCTAGCATTAGTTAAATGCAGTTGTTTCTTCTTAGAGGGACAAGCTGATTTTGCAGCTTTGGGAGCTTGAAGCATCCACAGCACCCATGCTGCATTATCACCCATTGCAGCTGCTCATAATCAATCCCAGCCTACAGGCTACACCTGAAAACCAGCTTAGAAACTGCAGAAGCTGCCTTTCACAGGGCTTCTCCACACAAGCCTGCAAGAATGTGTGTTTTTCCCTGCTGTGGCTCAGCAAACTAGTCTGAGGAAGAAGAGAACATCTGAGCAGAGCAAACCTCCCAGCACAGCTGTGAAACAGTGAGAGGAGATGGTATGCATGGGAGGAAGGACTTATGCAGCTTTGGGTAACAGTCTGCAAGACAGGGGTGGAGAAAGACCATGTAGATCTGTCTTCTAGAGATTAGCAAACTCCCCAAAACTGCGCATATTTCAAACTACTTAGCTCTACACAGAGGGAACAGTGGATCAGGGTGTCCTCTCTGCCTCTCCTGCAGGAAGGCAAGCTCCTGCCCCAGGTCTAGACCTTGAACAAGCACCACCACATCCCTGCTGACAGAAAAAAAAGCTTTCTTTACTGAAGTCCTTTGAGATGAATGCATAAAACAGTATGCTGTACAGCTTTTGGGTCTTCTCTTTAGCATAAACTAACAGAGAGTTCCATGCTTGCTTTATTTCTGAGGAAAATAATTTTCAAGAAGACAGAGGATCTGCCAAGTTGTTTGGGAAAGGGAGCAAGTAATGCTGCAATACGAGCCAGGGAGACCTGAAAGCTCTGCCCAGGGTAATGCCAAGCCAAAGTTTGTTTGCAAGATATCTTCATCCCCCAAGGATTTAGCACCTCCTCATTGCAGGACCTGGGTGAGCTTAAAGAAAATCCAGTCCTCCTGGGAAGCAAGCTGAAATGTGAGTACTGCCACGCACGCTGCTGCTCACAAGAGGCAGGACAAGGCTGAGTTATCCTTGGCATGTCTCCCCCAAGCTGAAGAAATGTTTGTAAGGGTGCTCTTTTAAATGAAAGAAAAATATACCCAAGCCCAGTTAAATGGCAGATTTTTCTTTAGACTGAAGTTTGGCAGGGGATGCAGAACAGGATTGTTCTGGCACCATCCAAGGCAGCACTCTTGGGGATGTTTCTCTGTCTCTGTTTTATTTATGTAGTTCTGGTGAATTTTGTAGTTGTTTTTCAGGGCTGTGCAGAGCCTGCATGGCAGAGGGTGGAAGGCACTTGCAAGGCCCACTGATGGGGAAACCAAAAATTTTCAATGGACAGCAATGTCTCAGTAAACATATGCCTGTGGTTGTGTTAGTGTGAAAGAGTCTGGGAAGAGTGACTGAGTCTTCTTGTGGACAACAGCAACAGACAGTCAGTGTTCAGCACACACACGCAGCTGAGCACGTGAGCAAAAGCACCACAATCCTCCTGCCCCAGCTTTGTTTACATTCCTGATGGATCAGCAGCAAAAATCACAGCCTTTCAGTCCTGGGTAAAGGGTCACAATCAAGAGCCACTGACACTGATTTTCATCCAAAGAATTTTCCAAGACTTTCCCAGAAGTCTATATCATATCTGCTTAGTATCCCCCACAGCCTCGAGGCATCTCCTCCTGCACGATGCCAAACCAGCTTAGCAAAGCTGGTCCATGCCCCTCTGCAGCCTATGTTGTAAGTGCACCCCATGCTGCTTCTCCATTCCAGGAGGCACTTGCCTTTCAGTAGAGTATAGACCTAATTAGGGGCCTCCACACACAGCCCTGGGATAGATCTGCATCACATCAAGGTCACAGCTTCAACATGTCTGAGCCTTCCATTTGATTCACAAATTTGTAGCTAGCACAGCTAGAGAAATGGTGGCTGATTCTGAAGAGCAGTGTCACAGGAATCACATCTACCCTCTGTAACCAGCAAAGCCTGCATACCCCTAGTCAGTACCCTAGAGCAACAGAAAATCAGTACAATTAGCATTATACAGCATGTGGTTATCTACAGGAAATTGTACCTTGCTGGACCAAAGCACTCTAGAAGAGCTTGATAGAACTCTGCAGCTCAATGCACCAGGGCTCTCCAGCAGATCACTATTATTTCATGCACAACAAATATGGGAGCAGTTCAAAGGCCACTGCAGATGGTGAAGAACACCCTGCTGACCTCAGCAGGCTTTGGATCAGCCCCTGTAGGACTGTTCATTCCTACAGTCTCAAGTCCTTGCCCATGTTTTGCAGCACCTGGGTACATAGCACTGTGCCCCAGCTCACCTGGGTGTGAAATGAATGTTGCCTATTTAGGAAGAGATAGAGACAGGGAAAGCAGGAGACAGCACACAGAAAATCTCTCCCACATTCCTCCCCCCCCCCCCCCCCCCCCCCTTTTTTTTTTTCTCTTGACTAATAGTGTTTTCTGTGACAATCCCCATGACATGCAATACATCAGAAATTAAAGAAGCTACTCTAAAGAAAGAGCAGGTGTGCATGGGTGGGAAAGCTATAAAATAAGCACTTTAATTACGAGATAACAATGTTGTAGCTGAAGCTACTTAGATAATGGCACGTTAACAGCTGGCATGAGTGACAGTGCCTGTTCTGCTCACACAGGCACAACAGAAATACCTGCTTTATCTCATAGCTGTGCTGGGTGCAAAACACATTGCTCTGGAGATTTTCATTCACCCTCAAATCACTTGGAAAACAGGGTGGTTTGTTTGTCCAGATAGAAACCCTGCTCCCCCGTTGCCGTCCTCCTCCTCTCTCAGCACTGCAGTTGGAGCAAGAATGCTGGGTACACTCTCAGCACTGTGCTCCTTTTTTGCAGTCCCACACATTCCCATGTCTGCCTCATTCCTGAGCCCCTGCTCTTCTCATCAAACCAAAGTATTTAACAGTACAAGATTGCCTCAAGAGGCTAGCACAAAAGATTTACCACATGCCTAAGACATGGAGGCTCATCCAGAGTAAGAGAACCATACTGTAGCAATTCAAAAACTGCCGTAGATCAAACTCTAATTTGACAAACCACGAAATAACTCCAAGTTCTTTCAGCACAGCCCCCAGGAAAAGGAAGGAGGCTGTTTTCTGTTTCCTTGGGCAGCTGTATTTACATGAAGAGTAACCTTCAAAACTGTCACCAATCAGTCAAATCACTGCCTGCAAGTAGTCTGAGGACAACCTTCCCACAGAGCTGGGTTGTCACATCGGGCTCAGATATCCACCAGCAGCACTGGGCTAGAAGTACAAAGGATAAAGACCTGTCTACTGCCAGCAGGACAGGCTGGACCCAGAACATTGGGATGAGGAAAGCATCCAGGTAATTTTTGAGGCCTGAGGAACAAATTACCATTTCAAGGCATGGTGTCAAGAGATAGATATCAGACACACTGTCTGTTGGTGCTCCTAAAGCACTGAGAACAGATGAATCAGACAGATGTGTATGTATACATCAGGCAAGAAAGGAATCTGAATCTTTCCCTAGAGGAATGGATGCTATCACCACTGATTTTTTTAGCTAGGAGTCATCCTGGAACATCACAGTTTATGGAAATGTTGCCTTGGCATTCACTGTGAGCCTCTTCAGAAGGGTTTGGTAGTTTTAACTTTCTCACTTATGAATATTTTTCTACCTTATGAAGTCACTAGCCTTTTTAATTTCTCTCTCCATCCAATACAGAGAAGGGAGTGAAATCCTAGTAAAGTATGAGGGGGAGGGCTTGGCCCAATGGTAAGACTGGGAGAAATCCATACTCACACAGCTCCAGCTCTTGAGAGGGCTCTTGGTTTCATCTCCCACAAGCAGTGAAATTTATTCCAGGTTTTTGGTCTCTGTCTCTTTTTTCCCTCACCCCTAAATGATCCTAAGTGTCCAATGGGACTCTGCACTTTGTTTTATTCCAATCAGCAGCAACACTAGTGGTGTTTGGATTGCAAAAAGCCAAGTGAAAAAGCAGACAGTGGTGGGAGAAACAACACACAGACATCCCAGTGCCAACTCTGATGTCATGCTGAATAGATGCTTGAAAGAATTTAGTGGCTTGGTATCGTTTACTCCCAGAAGCAGCAGCTATCCAAAGCACTCCAGCACAATCTGCACCCAGGAATTCTGGTCCCTATGTACCCAACAAACAGAACAAGCTCTAGGTTGTATCTCATGCCCTGGGGACAGGATGGGCTGAAGTATGCTAGACTTTTGGTGTCCAACTCTTTCATGGCAATCTAAAGATCACCTTTAGTGGCTCAAATGTGAAAATCCCCCTCCCCAGGAAATGCCCCAAATCAAGGGGCAAGATATCTTGAGGTAACACTGAGTGAGAACACCCTGAGGGTCAGGTTTGCTCAGGCTCCCCTCTTACTGCCTCTGCAAGGTTGTGGTTTACTGGCAATGAGGTGCTGGGCAAGTCTGAGCTCACAAGAGTAGGCACACACTACAAGCTTGGCAGAAAGGGGGGAAAAATGAATGGCAGAACCAAGCAACACGAGAAGATACTGTCCCCTTCTTATCTTCCCCACGCCAGAACCCACCCCAGCAGAATTAGGGATTTGTTGCAGGGACTGCGGATGGAACCAGGTTCCCTGTAGGCAGCAAGGCCCAAATCACATCTGTTCTGTGCCATCCTCCAGATCTTTGCCCCAGTCTCAGCAGAGAGAGCCTCAATGATCCCACCACAGGGAAAGGACTGGTTTTCAGCAGCAGAACCCTTGATACAGTGAGAAGCAGTGGTGGGCAGTGCTGCTTGTACTGAGTGGGCACACAGGCACCATACCGCACTCACATGAGCCACTGCGGTGCTTCTGATGCCAGCAGGATGGCATGCGACAGAGGCTGGTATTGCTTTTCTCCACCACAAGGGATGGTTTTAACCAGCTCCTTTGCCTCAAAGAGAACACATACTTTCAGGATGAAGCAGGACCAGTGACAGGGCTGGGGACTCTGGGGAGAAAATATCCTGCAGGATAAGTAAGAGCATCCTGATTTTGTTATTCCACAGCTTTACTGGTGTATCATCCACGTTATCCTCAGACAGCAAAACTCAGCCTGTGCTGACAGAGGGCAAAAGACATCTGAATCATTTCCTTCTGCATCATCCAGTACAAGAGGATCAGGTAACTTACAGCTAATTACTTACCTGAGAGATTTCATATTCAAAAAATTTCTTCTTCCAGATGCGGAGATAAATATTCATCTGAAAAAATGATTCATCGTCTTCTCTTCCCTCGGTAATCTAATGAGGCTCATTACTTGGGCATTACTTTCCGTACAGGGAGCTTACTATCGCGTGTCACAGCGGCAGTCAGAAAGCAGTCTGCTCGCATGGGCTGCTGAAAATCACCAGCTTCCTGACTTGATCCTAAGCCCATTTTGGAGCCAGTGGGACTCTGAGTCAGGTCCAAGGTGATTTGGCAAATTTACAGAGGAACACTTGATTCTGAGTGACAAAGCAGGAGCTGTTCAGAGCAGCAAGCTCCCAGTTGCTTTAGCTTTCCTATCAGTGCTGTCTCTTCTGGGGGTCTGGGATGTCTCTCCTCTAGTTTGCTCACTCACTGCTCCCTGGTAAGGACCTTTCTCTCTCTGGTTTGGTTTTTTTTTTTTGGTGTATAATACACATTGTCATTTCATGTTTCTTTTAAAAAACTCAAACTCAGAAAAAGCATCACAGTCCAACCAACTTAGGTGCATTTCTATGAAATCCAGTGTCTCTATGGTTGAAAAAGAAAAGCAGAGCCTGCCCCGAATTTAAGGATATACAAATAACTTTGAAGCTCAAGATCACAAAGGAGCCTTTTGCCTCTGAACTTGGGAGATCCAGTTCCTCTCAGCCCTTCAACCCATTCAGCAATTGCAACCTAGCTACCCATCACATGACGGAAAGTGTCTTCTCCAGAGTCCAGTGCTGCTTGGCCACATGCAGCAGTGGGGGGCACTATGGGAAAAGTTATTACAGCTGCAACACAAGAGCAGATAAAAGCTGTAGCGCTCCCTCTGCTCACAAGAGTCTTTCTTTGCTGCAGCCTGAAAGCCCTGAGGGAACATAAGCAAAGCCCCCAGTCTGGCTGAGAGTTTCCTGGGGGCCGAAAACAATGCCACTGCCAATATAACTCCTGCCAGTCCAGCAGGAAGAGAAGAAAAGGGAGGCTTTAATGCAGCACTTCCCTCTCCCTGCCCTTCCTCTACTTCTGCTTCTCCTGCTCCAGCACACACTCTCCTCTCAGGCCCTTGCAGCAGCCAGTGCAGGATACACACACCACTACCCAGGAAAGATGCAGGATGCATAACATTACTCCAGCAGCAGCACAAAACTCTCTTCAGTCATGAAGGACCAACAAGCATTTGACCACTGGTTTGAGCACAAGCATTTAAGCAGTGCAGAGTCTTTAAAATACAGAGCAGTGAGTTTCATGCTGAGCCTTGCCAGTTCAGCTTCCCCATCATTAAGATGCTGCAGCAAATTAAACCTGAAACCAAGGGCTCCTTATGAAGCATTGAACCCTGCATGCAACCTGGCACAGGGCAGTCAAAAGGCACATACCTCATACCTGCTTTTCTAATGGTGTGTGTCACTGCTTGACTGGTCTACTGCCACAGGTTGGGAACAGGTAAATTGCAACAGTCAGAACCTGAAAGGGAATTGGGGAGAATCCTAAGGCCAAGAGCAAAATCATGACTGAATGTGTCCTGGAGAAAGCTTTGTCAGGAGAACAGGAAGCAATATTCTGCGGCTGCCCTGGCCAAACCCAGACATCTGGTCATCTTAAAGTAATTCTCTCTTTGCCTTGCCTTTTGTATGTGAAGGACTTGGAAAGCAAAAACTGCTTAGTATTAACAGCAGCTGGTAAAGGAAGAGCTGAAACACCAACAGATAGACCCTGAAGCATCAGATGAGCAGAAGAAAGATGGTATTGCACAACACGTCTGCCAGTACTTCTGAGGCCACAGCTGTCATGAGCATCTCATATCAGTCTTAAATACAAATGACAGACAGACACATACCTACATCCCCAAGCTATGGCACATAAACACAACCAGCTAGTGGCATCTATATTCTTTCATCCAAAATTTATTAAAGATCAGTTTTTACTTTGCTACTCCCAGTTGAAACAGATCAAATGGCTGCACAGGAACGAGTGACTTTTGAGGTGATCAAAATTTAAAGAGAGTCACCATAGACTTCACTGGCTGGCTGTAGGATTAACTTCCCTTGAACAGCAGGAAAGAAATTGTGCCTTATGCTGAAGCACTAAAGCCACTAGACATGTTTTTCCTTCTTGTGATCTTCTCTAAATCAATTCATCTGCATTACGAAACACAATTCAACAAACTCATTAGACTACTAAGATAACAGATTTGTCCCGGAACACTTTTTTTGCCATTCTGTTAATGAGCATGGTGAAGGAAAAAAAAAGGACAAATATGAAAACAATTCATTGATACCACTACAGAGATAGGTGTCACCTTAATGCTCTGGGCAACTGATGTATTAATGATGTATTAGAAGTGACAAGTTCCAAGAATTCATGAAATGGAGACAGTCCTCATTTCCTGTAATAAAACAGACTGGGAAAGCTTACATTGTTCTGCTCTTATTGTCCCTCCTGTGACACGGCTCCAGAAGAGATAGTGGAAAGTCAAAGTAGTGCAAAATAACTGTAATCAGCAAAAGCAAGGTGGTCATAACCACATCTCACACTGAAGCAAAGACAATAATTTCCTCTGTGTATTTTCCTTCTCCTTTCATGATTTACAGAAGTGCCAGTTATCATTTTCTCAACTGGATTCCTCTCAAGCAGGTATTTATTCAAAATACACTCTGATCTTTGTCACTCTGTTTGGATAGGACTCCAGTGTCAGAAGGGGTTGCTACTGGTCCCAGTTGGATGAAACACACTCGAAGCCCTGGAATTCTGATGAAAATGTTAGCACTTGCAAACTGATGCATTTGCTTCCTGCAAATAATCACTCACAGTAGCTTTTCCCAAAGGCATTCCTGCCAGCAAACGCATTAGCTCAAGTATCTGGGGATTTGACCACAAAGAAGGTCACAAAAACCAGCAGAAGCAAAGGCAACATTCAATTTGCCAAATATTTACCCCAAAATGGCACCCAGCCTCCATGGAAGCCATTCCACAGTAATTACACTCCTTGCATCCAAGTCTAATTTAGGAAGCCTGAATGGAAGGAAATTATCAGTATTCTTTAGGGGAAATAAAATTTACCTTGAGTAAAATCAAGCTCATGCAAGCGGCCACCAAAAGCCCTGCCAAGCATCCAGACAGAGCTTAAGGACAGATTTTGCCAGCTGTAGGTTACAGAAGTCATGTTTAATAAGTGTCAATGTGTCAGTAAATCCTTGGCAGCAGACTGGAGAGAAAGTGTGGCAGGTTTTGAAAGGGACCAGTCTGAAGGAGCTCACAGATTTGTACTTGTCACTGATGACAGTGAGAAACCTCTCAAAGGGTCCTCAGAGAAAACTGTTTTATGTAATTATAGATATTTATGTCTCTTACAGTTCCAGGAGGTTCACTGCTATGCTGCACGAGTCAACAGAAGGAAAATGTAACATCATTTTGGATGGAGACTGCATGTCAGACCCACAAGGTAAATAAAGTGACCTGCTTCAGCGTTTGCTTAGGTGAGAGTAAAGCAAAACCACCCTTGGAGGAGACAGAGACTGGGGGAAGAGCCTCACCAGGGCAAACCACCCTGGTATGCAGAAAAAGCCATCAGAGCTGGGAACCAGCAACCATATCTTGGTTTATTTCCATAGGACAGATAGAAGCAGCTCATTATTGAAGGCACTGAGTTTGCCAAGATGCCTCATTAATGATGTACATTTATGTGGTTAGTCTGCAATGATTTTCATGCCTGACTGTGTTAGAAAGTGTGTTGAGGTTTCATTTAGGGGTAGGGTGTCTAGAGAAAATGTCTACAGCTATAAACCACAAGAGTCCAAGCCACAGCCCTGAATTTTCCCAGTGTAGGACAACATTAAATTCATCATTTAAATACAACTGCAACTGAGATGTCAACGAATCAAATATGCAGAAACGAAACGCCCAAGTCCATCTACATTTAGTGTATACAGGGGAGAAATAATGAATCCAGAGAAATATAAATCAAAGACTTCTAAGCACAGATAAAGTGTCATTGCACTATCAGGATTACAACAGGACATTGTGCCACAAACTCTCACAGTTTCTACTAAGTGTCAGACGTAGACTGATGTTTTTAAACATTGTTGTTCTGAAAATCCCTGCACTGCTGGAAAACCTTCTTTAAAAACAAAACAAAACAAAACAAAACAAATCCATACTGTTAAGTTTCTTGCCCCTCAGGTTTCACAGATTAGTTCATAAACATGACAAAGAAAACAAAGAGAAACCCACACTACCCTGTGATACCCAAGGTGGTTCCAGGCCAGACTTCTGGCTTGGCTCACAGTTAATGCTTCTGCCCTCCAGCACCCACAGATTCGCTGCCTGTCCTCAGCCCCTGAAGCAGCACCTACATCTTCAGGAAGTCTTGTACCAAACACAAAGACAGGACAAAAGAAACGAAGTAATGGGGGTGTGGGGGTGTGTGGGGGTGTGAGTGTGCGTATGGAAATGAGGGGGGAGAAAGGCAAATTAAAAAGGCCTTTTGGGTGCTTCCTCAGAAGGATGTCAAACCCTTGGAGAAGGCACCACCAGAATGAAGCCTTGTGAAAAGAAGCCTTGTGGTAAGTGTCTCTCAGACTGCAAAGGATTTGAAGAGTTGGCTTTCAACTGCACTTGTATGTTGATTACAACATATAGGAACATACACTCTGAATTTGACATCTGAGCTCTGGGCCAGGGCAGCAGTGCTTTCCCTGGGCAGGAAGGTCTGCCCCAGCTGCAGGACTTGTCCCCCAAGGCAGGAGACTGAGAAGGCTTCACGCAAGTGCACTGCTGAGGTTTCCTCAAACCGGAAATTTTCCTCCTGTTATTCTGAACAGTCTGTCCACATTTCACGGCATAAACTGCCTGAGAAATTACAGTCCTGGAATGCAAAACCAGGGCAGACTGGCTGCTAGCCCTGGCTGCTCTTTGCAGCCTCTCTGCCAAAGGGTATCTGGTGTCAGCAATACAGAGAGGGGTAGAAGCATTAAAAAAAGCAAACACCTCACCCCAGTAGCTGCCCATGCAGCCAACCTAGTCTGTCTGCTTTGTGCTGCAAAAGAAGGGTGGACAGAGCCCCCACTTTGGACAAAGCAAATCCTCCAGCAGTTCTTCTGTACTGCACACTCCCCTCACCTTTCTACTCCGCATCTGGATTTTGTCCCAACACTGTACAGCTGAGCCTCTTGAAACGGCTTCTTGAGACTTTAGCATCAAGGGGGAAAGCATAAAAGGCAATTTTGGGTGAGAAACACTCAGAGCTGCTGCCACCACAGAATGGGTTTGGGGAAGGTTCCCCAGCACCTAGAGCTGGGCAGTGCACAGACCGTGAATGTACCAGCCCCCAGCCTTGGTGGCAGGAACAAGGAGAAAGGTGTCAATCCATCCCAAACACAGCCAGTGCATAGGAATGCAGACAAATGAAGCACTTTGGTCCAAGGCCTGGCCTCCAGATGATCTCAGGTAAGATAAACAGCTTTGCACCAAAGTGATCAGACTTGTCCTCCCTTCTGCTCACTCCTAACTGATCAAGGGTTAGGAACACTAATGCACCCTCATTAAGAGTGCCCAAATGCAGTTTTCTGCTTCATACAAAGGCAGAAATAACAGCACAGCCCAACTAAATCATTATAAAGGGCTGCATTCCTCAGCCCTGTGATGGCCCCTGTTTTATCAACATACTGGTCAAGAAAGAGGTCTTTGGCCTCAGATGATATGTAATAATTATTTTGCCAGCAGTACTTGATGGACATATCTTCTACATTACTGCCTGTGTTTTTAACATTAAACCCTCTAGCACCATATTTAAGGCCAACAGAGGGTTTACAGGACAAATGCCAAATACATCAAAAAGGTTTCATCAGATAAAATTACATCTCGAGCACTAAAGAGAACAAATGAGAGCCTGGGTGAAGGCAGATGCCAGAGTGATGAAGCTAATACTGGAACTCTTTATCTTCACAGAAAAATGACCGGGTAGCTGCTGATTTGATGTGCAGCAATTAAAGAGTAATTTACACAGTGCCACTTAGTGACAAGTATAATTATGTTCTACTCAGGGAATGTATCAGATAGCAATTGCCTCCAGCTGAGCTGGAGTTTGTAACCCACTAAAAGGGACTTTGATGAGATGACCAAACATGGATTTCAGCTAGAAAGTTTATGAGTAACCAAATGACCGCAGGAGCTACTCGCAGCTTCTTGAAGAAAATTGCAACAGCAGTTTGATCTCTTCTCTATAAACAATTGCATTGATCTATGCATAGGTCTACAACAGAGATAAAGAGGTACAGAAGTGATGAGAATTTTAGGGCAGGAAGTTGTTCAACTCATAAGACCCTGGTCCCTAAAGCTTTTTTAAAAATACAGACAGTAGGCAAGGTTTGGTAGACAAAGGATGCCACCAGCACTGTAGAAACCTAAGGAACACCCACGGGAACTGCCTGGCATGTATAGGGACACCCCTTAAAACACTCTGCAGTGTTTTATCTGGGCTAAAGTCACTTGAGAAGATATCAGCTACCACTCCCAGAGCATTGCAACCAGCTCCATAGCCTGGCCTGCTACACCTGCATGAAAAATAAAGATTAAGCTGTGAACAGACTTGGCAGAATGTAGAGCAGAAGTGCTCAGCTATGTACTGTGAAGGAGATCTCCAGAGTGGCTGTAGCTCTGAACATACCCCAAACATTATCAGTAAGAAGGAGGAATTACAAAACGTGATGGGGTTTCAGGGTATGTTGTGAGTGCTTCTCTCCCCAGATTGCACTGCTCTTTGGACTGCTCTCAGCTGGGAACTGCAACATGAGAGGCTGTGGGAACACATGACTGCAGCAGCACCACTGAAAGCCAAGAGGCACGGCTGATGATTAGTTTGGTTTCAGAGAGTTTTGGAGCAGTGTAACTAGTGCCCAAACAACACAGCTTCAGACCAAGTAGGGCCTAGGCCACACACAGAGATTTGGGAGTTACGAGAGATGCCAAGAGTTTCTCCAAAGGGGCAACGAGCCAAGTGTACACTTTCCCCCAGAACCTACAGCTGATCTCCTCTGACACAAGGATGAGAGAGCATGAGTCAAATTTTACCTATCCTGTTAGTCCTGTTTTCTAACTGGAAAAGGACTCTCCAACAAATTCATTAAACAGGTGACATGGCTCAGGAGTTTACCACATCTTCTCATCACTCATCCTGCCCCTATGCCATGGACCACTTCCATGCAGGAGAACTGGCACAGCAGGACCTGGAGTTGTAACTCCTTGTTCACTGTCCATATGAGCAAAATACCTGTCCAGGACAACCTGGAACTCTCCCATCTCTCACTTTGCTGGTTGATAGCTCTAGACAGATGGCCAGATAGGTCTCAGTCTGCAGGGCAGACCCTGCTAAACCAGAGAGGACAGAACTTCTGTCCCAGCCCCTGGTCTTCCAAGGCAGCTAGAAGTAGCAGTGTTTTGGGTAACTCCCTAAGGGTACAGCAGGTAGTGTAGCAAGATGAGAGATTTCACTTGGCCCTTAAGTTTCACTTGTCCTTGCAAATAAAGGTCTTCTAAGGTTAGCCTGGAGTAAGGGATTCCTCTGTGATGATGACATTCATTTTAGGAGGAGTCCAATGACAGCTATCATTAGATCAAGACTGGCACAGTGAGGGTGGATATAATACCCTGTGACCCTTTGTACTCTGTTCCCATTGTAAAAATAACTTCATGTAGGATTGTACTTCCAGGAAAAAGTCCTAGTAATGTACACAGCTCAGACAGTCCCATCCCTGTGCTCAGTCAGTCTGAACATCCTATTCCTGCTTTTCACCATGCTCTGCTGCCTCTACCTCTCTCACCCATTGGATGCTCTATCTCAGCCAGCTGCCCAAAGAGGGCTAACCAGCCTTCCTGGGTCACCTCCAGCTGGTCTTCCCTCCCACATCTCCCCTGACACAGCCACAACAGTTGTCCCTCCGGCCACATGTCCCCAGCCAAGGCAAACTCTTCACCTCACACCATCTCAGGTTTTACACCATTTCCTGCCTGATTTGAAGAGAGCAGCACACAAGATCATAGCATAAGCTCTGGGATAGATAAGCTTGCTCTTACAGACACATCCAGACAAAGCACCTTGTCAGCTGTGTTAATAACGTGCTGAAAGGTGTCCTGAGCAATCCACTGAGCACTGGTAATTAATGCATTGCACAAGCTCCACAGAAGGCATTTATAATTAACCTCTTTTTTTTCTTCTGTATGATGCAAAATTGCCTGTTATTCTAGTAAGAGCCCTGGAATACATATTAAATCACCTCAGCCAAAGCAGGGCAGAAGCAATTTAAAAGACAATTATGAGCAGGAGATGTGAACTCCATTCTCCTTAACTTGAGACACAGCACTGAAGAAAAATTGCCTTGACTCCCAGGCACTACTCCAAGGGTAAGCAGCACGTGAAACACCCTCAGCCCACAGTGCAACCTGGTAAGGCCTTGAGCTGGAGAGACAAACCAAAACAATTAAACCCCCCAGTTATCTAGGACTGATTGCATTTATAATTGGGTTGTGGGTTTTTTCCCCAGGTTTACAGTGAAAGTTTCACATTCTTCCTGCTTTAATCTTACCAGCTAAAATCATTACTTGTTCTCCTGTGAGCCTCCTCTTAGGAATACTCAACAAGCTGAAGAAGAGCTGAGTCTGCTGAGCACCCTTTTGGAGAATGGGTCAATGGGAATCACAAGGAGTCTGCAGCCAGGGCTGGAAAAAAGACTATTCCAGCAAAAGTTTAGTCTGTCTGTAAAGGTTATGCAACCCACTGTGAGTCTCAAGAAGGAATATCTGTGACTTGCAGGACACACACACACAAAAATCACTTTTCTTTGAGTGGATGTGGCAGTGAAGCTATTCCCACATCCAGTGCAGCCTCCTGAGTGATTGCAGGAGGTAAGAGGATAAGCCAGAGATCTGCAGTAGGCAAGAATATACGCAGTACCTTCAGATGAAGTATAAAATAAGAACATATCCCAGCAGTGGTTAGAGGCTGTATCAATACAGGCTGAAAGGCATGTAGAGAAACCCCCAGAGTAAACCAATAGTCAGTCAGCAGAAGCACTAACCTCTGAGATAAAAAATAAGCAAACATCACACTACCAGCCACAGAGCATTTCAGCTCAACCTTTGTTGCAGTTGTATGAAAAAAAAATAAGTTAAAAAAAATCAGTAATCCTGCTGCCTCTAATTCCTCCAAAGAGCAGCTTTCAAAGTAAACTGCATGCAGCAGCCAGGCCAATATCACACCACAAACAAGGATTAAGCTTCGTGGTGCTCCAGAAATCAAAGGGGACTGTGCTGTGCTCGTGGCTTTCTGTGCGGGTTGCTGGGCACTTGCTGATGCTTCCATGATCTTAGGAGTCTGTCTGGAGTACAAAACAGTCCAACAGCCCCTGGAATCATACACTTCTTCTTTTATGTCTTATAAAAGGTGGTTTCATTAAAACAATTTAGGAGTTAAATGTGACTGGACTCTGATATTAAAGTTGTTAATCATACAGGGCATAGTGAAAGGTACATGGAAGGAAATGCAGGAGAAACTCAGAAAGAGTGAGGCTCCCCTGGCTGTCACAGTATTTCTTCATCATCTTTGGCATGATGCTTACTCCTCAGAGCTCTTCTCTCACTCTGAAAACATGCTGTAATTTGCCATATTCCAGTCTACCAGAGGAAGAAAACAAATCCAAAACACCTGGAAACACCAGCCATGGCATAGAGAATAAGAGAACCACCATAAATATTCTCTCAAATGAAAGCTGTATCATACTCCCAATACCAAAGACACCTCCACAACCAGAGCAGAGGAGCATAACCTGACTTCAGAGGTGTCCACATGCACAACCATTGCTGTTGTGTTTTCCACCCATCAAAGAATCCACAGCATCTGTTGCTATCAGCATAGAGAAGTGAAGCAGCTTTTCCAGATTCACTCAGTGGCAAAGCTGAACCCTAATCCCAAACCCTAAATCCCAGATACTGAGACGTGTTGGATGTGGTGCCAGAGGGCCAGTGGAGATAGCAAGCACAGGATGTGCCCTCACAGGGAAGCAACATTGAGCAGTAAGAGTTTACTATTTCATTATCACATCATTCCCTGCAGTTTCTAATATAAAATTCATCTCTGTCTGTCCAGATCAGCAAAAAATCATCCTCTAGATAAATTAGGTCAGCAGTAGCCTAGATTAAAGCAAAATTAAAAATCTGGTTGAGCGCTGAAAGTTTCTGCCATGGCTGATTACTGGATGAATTACTCATCCCAGCAGCAGCTCTGCATTGCTCAACAGAATTCCTACAGCTCTTCCTACAGTCTGGAAAGCAATTCACCAGAGCAGAACAAAACAGACCAAACTCCCCTAAAATACAGCAGCAAGCCCATTCCCTGGCCTGCTATAAATCACCCCTCATGGGGCTGCATCTCCTGCTGACCTGCCTGCCTTTGCCCTGTTCAGCAAGCACAAAAGCCTTTGAAAACTTGGCCTGCAGTTGGCAAAGCACCTAAGAAATTCCAGTGTGGGTTTTTGGGTTTTTTTCATGCAACAGTCACTGACAAAGTGATTCAAACACTCTGCATAGCTAGGGAGGAAAAAAGAAGCAACGGCACCTCATCTGATCTGAATCTGAAGATCTGAAGAAGCTGCTGCAAAGGCAAATCATTTGCTCTGTGTATTTACCTGCACTTCATTGGTCCTACAAGATATTAAATGTCTCCTCATGCACTGATGGTCCAGCTTATACTTATTTATTTTTTACCTTATACAGATGAATCAAAATTAATTTAGATGCCTAGGCAAGTTCTCTGCTCCCAAACAAATGTGCCTCTATCATAGAGAGCCCTGAAAACATGCCCTAGTGTTTAAAAAGTATCTCTTCTGAATAAGACAAACCTGGTGGTCTTAGAGCTGTGCAGCTTTTGCTCTAAATGTTTAACTATCCTCCAGGGCTTTAAACCTGTTTAATTATTATTAGATGGAAGAATTAAAGACACTAGATGGGATATAAGCCCTTACAGAGACAGAATTTGTTTTCTAGTTCTAGAAGATAATAAATTGTGTTATTAGTCCGTCACTGGTGATAGATCACATGTATTTTCATGCCAGTTCAAACAGCACACAGAAAAACAGCCACAAACTGGTCAGGTTGCCAAAACACATCCTAAGTAGCACACCAGAAAATGGACATGAACTAGTCAGGGTGCCAAAATGCATTAAATATTAAGCAGCCTGTGGTCTTGAGGATGTCAGGGTGAGATGGGCTTGTTTGATGATGCCTTTTCAAGAGAAATTTCGAGGGAGTTTCATGCAATTCCTGAAACAGCCACGCTGCTGTGAAAGGAAAACTACATTTGGTTAATAGTCATCACGATTTGTGGAGCCATTTTACAAAACTCTCTCTCCAAAGTGGCTGTCTTGAAAAGAGTGTAAGTGATGGAAAAAAATTCAGAGCTGTTATGCCTCAAAGGCAAAGAAGGCAAATGCAAGGCTGTGTGCAACAGGAAGATGGCTTCAACAGCACTGGCTTAAGCAGCTGCATCACAGAATTCTCCTCATGGGAGAAAGGTTTAATAGGAGGAAACAGAGAAAAAGAGGGAGAGAATTCCAAACATTGGGGAAAAATAACATCCTGGGATTAAAAATTCAGCACCTCTGAGCTGACAGCTTCTAGGGGCAAGGAAGGCAGAGGACTGAGGTGGTGTCAGGGTCAGGACTCAGGGACAAATAGCATTGAGGTGCACAGTGAAGACTTCCTCACACCAGCAGTTAAACATCCCAGAGCAGTGACCTTCAGCTGGTTCTCAAGGCATCCCCTTACATCAAAGAAAGTCCTTGTGAGTGTAAAACCACAACATGCCCAGGGTGGTACACAAAAGGAAAGCCAACACCCAAGTGCCATGTTTGGTACACAGACAGTGCATGCACGTCACCCTGTATGCCAGCATCACCCTAGCAATTCTTGGCCATTTTATAACTGCAGATGAGTGGAAAGGAGTGTGACTAAGTTCTTGCCTGAAACACAACTCAAAGGAAACCAGAGGATCCAGCTTCAATTAACACTGGTGAGTCAGTCCTAGGATGGGAGCTGGTGACTCTGGGGAGCCTCAGTGCTGCTTTATCCTTTAGGCCATCAGTTGATCACAGATAAGAAAAGAGGGATTGGATTGGTACCACAGTGCTGATCTTTGTAAAAATTGTGATGTAGACAAAGAGCTGAGGGAACAGTTTGTGCCTTCACCTGCTATTTCCAATCCTAAGAGAGCTTTGGTACCCAGCCCATGAGCACATAAGAGGGCTGTGCTGTCACTTGGAAGGACTCGTTACTGTAATTCTTCTGTGTTGAGAAGAGATGGAAAATAAAACTCCAATTTCCTGAAATGGTCCTTGCTCTCCACACTTGCATGGTATCCTTGGTATGTGGGCACCACACCAGCTTTAATGGGGGCAGGGATACGGACACTGAATTTGAGAGCCCTTCCCTCCTGGTAAATCAATCCCAGCTTAACCTACTAGTAAAAGTCCTCAGACACAAACACACAGAGCACCAAGGGAGTGGTGGCTGGCACAGAGAGCATCATCTGCAGACTGCTTCCAACAGGCTGGGCACACCAACTGACAACAGATGCTGTCCAGTCACTTTGTATGTTTGCTTTTGTCATACCTGGAATTTCTCAACATAAGAGCAACCAGAGGAGGAAAGCAGCAGACATGGGGATCCCTCTGCTGGTCTCTGCTGCTTAAACTTACCACAGCATACTCCTCTACTCCTCTCTCCTGCTTACATGAGCAGCCCCTTTGGAAGATCAGGGCTTTCATTAAAAGCAGCAAACAGTTGCAGTATGCAACCATTTCTCCTGATATAAAATGGGTGCTAGGTGTGCAAAACTATGGTGTGCTTTATTCCTCAGCTCTGTTTTTACTCCTCATCTCTGAATTTAACACTCCCTGGAATTAACAAAGCCAGAAAAATGTCACTCCATGTCTGTCTGACTGAAAAGTGGGAGCAGGGGCAGCTCACTTGTCTCAGATGTTATCAAGGACTATGAGTTCGATACAAGCTCAAATGGACCCAGCATCAGTGCAAGTGGTGAGGCTGAGACAGAGCTAGGGGACAAAACCAGTTTTGAGTTGAGGGTGAAAAATAGCAAGATTAAAATGAAGAAAACCAAAGAAAATCAGAGAAAAAGGCTGAGGACACAGTTACCAATACAAAGATAGTGTCCTAAGACATTACCATGGAGTAAGGGTCTGGTGCTTGGTGACCAGTACTCTTCAGGAAGTTTGGGCAGCCCTGACCCAGAGGAGTTACAGTTCCCACTGACATATAGAGCACTGTGCCCAGGAGCTATGAAAACATCCCTGTAGGAGTGAGTCATCTGCTAAGAAGATAAAACCAAAAGAGGTGATAGTGAAAAGGTGTGAGAACTCCAGTCAATTTGGCAACTATGAAGCATTTTCTCAGGCACGTCCCTCTGAGAGTGCAGAAATAAACTGGAAAGGGAAAGCTCATACCTATTTTGCCTCCATCAAGACCCTAAAGCTACAACGAGAATAGGGTTGGGACATTTACAGCTCTCTTTTAATTTATACTTACAGCTAAATGATTCCACTAATCCCAAGGAGCCTCTGAGGACCACAGCTAAGCTGTCAAAGTTAGCCAAGTAGTTCCAGCTACTGGATGCAGCTGGCTGTACAGGGGACCAGAAGCCAGCTCATCAGGCTGGCTGGTTGGTGTGTGGATGAAGACACCTGAAGTACTTCTGTAATCCCCCTATGGATATTATCCTCCAAACAAAAAACAAGATCTCCCAGAAGGATTCACTGCTGGTTTTAATTCTCTTCAACCTGAAGCTTGAGCAAAACATTTTAAAAATTGCTTCTATTGCCACTCCTGTCTCCAAGGGAAGCTCCTCACCTGCTCCCCTCTGTAACAAAAAGGGCATCATGCCCTTTTACTCTGTCTCCAGACCTTCCAAAAAGCATATTCCCTTACACACTGGTTTTATCAACTGCCAAATAATTGAAAAACCTTCACCTCAGGCCTTTGTGCTCTGAACACGGAAGACCAGACATCTATGACAGATCAAAACAGTTAACTTTGCAGTGACAGTAAGACTTGTGACACCTCATTGAATCTCGCTCAGAAAATGAAAAGTCCAAATCTTGTTAAATCATTGGGAGTCCTGCTCCAAGCATGCTACACCTGAGGACCCAGACCAAGTTGAAGTCTGAGTCTCTTCTCACCCAAACATTGATCCTTCAGCAGCCTGCACTACCATCACTCTTGCACTTGCTCCTCACACAATATTTCTTAGCCATCAGTCACACCTTTTCCAGCCCAGGCTCTTCAAGGTGGCAAGGTTTCAGATTTATTCATAAATGCAAACGATAGTTCCGTGTGTTGAGCGAGCTGAGTGAGTGCCCTGTTCCCATGGAAACAATTCAGATGTATTTATATGAATGGGCAATTTTACACACTGCACAAAAAAACAAACCACCATGACATTGTCACAATTGAGGGCAAACTCTGGAATTAAACAAATCACGTTCTTAAACTTCAGTAACAGTCATGGGGAGAAAAACAGCCATGCATCAGCAGCAGGCAGATACAATGGAGTCAGAACTTCCACAAACTGCTGAGAAATACACAGCAGCTTTCCGCAGTGTGACACTGGCCAGCTCTCCTCTGCCACAGGGTCTCAAAGGACTCTAAAGCTGGAGCAGAGGCAATGAAGGCCATCCTCATCTGAGGGTGCTGAACATGCAGACCCTGCTGATGCTCTGGTCCTACAGCTCCAGATACAACTCACTGCAACTTGCATGGCCACTGCTATCCTTTCTGTCCAGGACAAAGTCATCATGAAAGGGTTTAGTAGGCAGTTCCCAGCTAACCCTACTCAAAATCCCTCACACTTTGAAAAGCTTCACAGGAGGCAGGGAGGATGGGCTCAGGAACCTGGCTATAAACAGATTTAACTCAGTCTGACAGCTGTTTTCTTTCTTTCTTAGATATATTTTATAGGGCAGTGGAATGGTGAGACTGTTACCACCTTCAGCTGTGATTTCACCAGCAGCTCTGCAACCACCATCTTATAAAACAGAATTTCAAAGCAACAGATTGCCAAGATTATCAGCTTTGGACAGCATTTGCCAAAGAACACATGAAGGTTTTAGAGATGGGGCTGTTGTAAGCAGCAAAACAAGTTTCATTTTTTCAGTAGGGAAAAAACACTAAATCCTGTAGAGATAATTCTGTTATTTGCATATCAGCTATGCATCTTTCAACATTCATTTAAAAGCTGCTCAAAAAAACAAACAACAAAACACTCCTTTTGCTGTGAAAAGTTTGACCTGGTAGTACTCCAAATGGAACATAGAGCAGGCTGTATCTGCTCTGCCAGCCAGCACTAACCAAGAGGGATCCAAGCTCTCCAAGCTCAGGTTTTGCATACGTGCTCCTGCACTGCCTGCTCCCATTTACAAACCAGAAACTATTTTGTGGACTACTTTAAATCAAATACAATTGTCACAATTACTTTAAATTATAGATAAGTGATTGCTCATGGATAATTCACTACAGTGAAGCAAAATAGAGCATATAAAATTTAGGGGCAGAAGTAATTGCTCCCATGGATTTGTGAACATACCATAAATCATAAAACCTACCAGACAGGGTAAATTAGCCCTCTGGATTAGTCCCAGCCTCATCCATACTACTGCATTAGTGCAATGAAAATCTCTTGTATAAGCATGGAGAACAGTGAATTCCCAAATTAGACCTGAGAACTACCCTGGGGACCTTGTCACACACTGTAAGATTTGCAGCCCCCTTACTGGGATGTTAGAGACTGCTCAGAGACAGAGTTTGGAAACCACTCTGTTATCAGAGAGGATTCTCCTCCTTGAAATCAAGGTGAGATAAGCAGTCATTAGCTTCTAGTGGTTCATAGCAAAGTTTGGTCTTTGTCTCCACTACAGGGTGTGAAGGGTTGATCAGTCTCCTCTCTTCCTGGGGCTTGTGGCTTACACAAATACCTTGCCTAATATTGGCCCATTTTTCACCTTAATTCTCTACAGCTGTTGTTTACCACTACATCAGACTTTAATGTACCAAGTGTTCTGAATTTGTGAGAGGAAAAATGGGAATCAAGCAAAGGCTTTAGTACATGGTGATAACATTTATCAAATCATCATGGCTAGTAACAGCTCTCCAGTAATGGACTTGATCTGCATCTCTACATGGGCTTGCCAGTTTAGATCTCTGAATTTGCACTGATTGCTTTTTACATACACCCAGAGACACCTTCCACTTCTCAGCTGCTGACACATCTCCAACATTTCTGAGGCTCAAGAGTTAAGGGAACAGGGTTTGTAAAGCTTTTCCAGGCACAAGATTGTTACCTGCTGTGAAGGGGCAATGAAAAGAATCCCTGCAGCTAAACCAGAGCCCAGCTCGCTGCCTGACGACTATGAATCATGATTCACATTTATTTAAAGGAAAGGGACAAAGAAATCACTTAGTGCAGCTGGAGCTAAAGAAGCTGAATGCATTTATGTCTGCAGTAAATCTATGAAATTCTTCATCAAGCTGCAGGATAGACTTCTCTAGCACATGCTCAGTCCCCAGAGAGAGGTCTGAGACTCTTCTCTGCTCCTCTGGGACACTGGCTCAAAGGCTGTTTGTAATGGCTGTTCCCTGTGATCTTCAACACTGAAGTCTTTAGAGCTGCTGCCAGGTTTCATTTCATAGACCACTCTGCTGTTGACAGCACAACCCCTGTACAGCACATAGGTGTTTCTGCAGCTGCAAGAAGTGTCAAAAGGTCCTTCTAGTTAATAGCATCAAGCCCAAGGATTTTGACAGATTCAACAAGCAGATGTAACCCTCCTCTTCCTCTACCTATTTTATTCCTGCAGCAGAAGATCGAATAGTTACTGTACAAGGCTACACAGCAGAACTGGTCTGTGCTAACCTTCCTTTTCTGCATGCTCAGTATGTGACCTAAGACAGCCTCACTGATCCACAGTTTATCTATCCCAAACAGATGAGAGGAGTCCAATAATGTGCATAAAAGCATTAATTCAGGGCATTTATATAACAATAGTGTCATAAGGCATCATTGTGTTCAGATACTGCTCAATTAGACTGAGATGGTGACAGTGGCTCTTCTGTGAGAATTCATAATGAGAGGAGAAAGAAAGCTGATATGTGCCCAGTTGGACAAGGGCAGCACTGAGGAGATGAAGCTTGCTCATGTTCCCATGTAATGACTGACCAAGATACTGCCCATGCCTAAAGATCGTCCACTACTGACACAATACATTCATGGGCACAAATGAAAAGCCAAATGCACCATGGAGTTTCTGTCTTGCAGTCAGATATGTTGGAAGGTGTTTTCCACACTTGTTAAAAAGCACACAAACAGCCTAATGCTGTGCTGGAACTCCTTATTTCCCTTCCAGAGCTCTGTTATCTAATCTCTAAAATAAACACCTGGAGTGAGGCAGGGACAACCCTAAGGCAGGTCACAGCAGTTGGAAATAGCAATGCCACCCCACTGACTCCTAAGGCTGCTCCTCACCAAGGCCACAGCAAAATGGGAAGTAAACAGTATCCTTGATCCCATCTCTGTGAGGTTTCCAAAAGCCCTCTGACCAGCCACTTTAGCTCCCAGGTGGGGACAGCCCCAGGGGAAATCACTCTGTTATTCTGTCTCATAAACTTGGTAAAAGAAAAAAGCTCTCAGGGGGAAGGGAAAAAACCAAACCAACAAAACACCAGCAAGCAAACAATGAAAATGATGAAACAGCTGATAGGTTTCACATCCCAAGAGGGGGGGAATGCAGGGATTACAAGGCTTTTCCATGAAGACAGTACTTAAACCAGGGGTGAGTTCCTTCCAAATCAGTTCACTTGTCCATTATTTTCAGAATACTTCTTTGCATCTATTCCACTTGACGGACCAATTCTTCTCTCAACCACATCCCTCAGGGAAGTCATAACCCCCTGTCTGCACTTTCCCTGACTACTTCCCTGGGAACAATATTAGCTGCAAATCCAGATTTATGACTTGGCTAAGGGAGGAGAGCTAAAGAAAGCAGAGAAGGAACAGCTTGGTCAAACAAGATATAGCTGTGATCAGTAGCAGAAGTGCCAAGGGGAACACTGGAGGAGGGTAGACAGTGATTCAAATGATCTCTGCTCAAAAACATGTGCTGATGTGCGATGCTTTGGTAGCACTGCAGAGAGGTACAAAGACACATCCAGTGAGCCTCTACCCTGGACCAGCCCAATGGCTCCAAGCACCACATCGCTATATATCCCCCAGGAAGAAACATGACAGTTTGGGGCATGCAACCCACATACTTCTGACAGTCCCTGCAGCCCAAAGCTATCTGCCACAGCCACAGCTGTTAGTCACAGCTAATCACTGTGACTCCCATGCTTGGGAAGTTTTATTGCTTTTGGTGTTTTCCCTAAGCCATTCTGGCTGGTCATCCCTTGCTGGGACTTTCTACTTTACAGCCAGCCTCCTCTTTCCTTACTACCCCAAAAATAGGGGGGATGGGAAAACCAGTCACCCCCTGCACTGAAAGCACACACCAAAGCCTCCGTAGCCATGGCTCAGCTCTATTCCTTTGACACTTCTCTGGAACATCACCAAGGAATGCACTTAATTCTCCTGTAAGTTTTACACACAGCCACACCCTCTCACACTCGGCACAGGGACATACCAGTGCACAGGTCCTGCTGGTATTTTGCCACCAAGGCACAACCTCAGACAAAGCTAATGCCCACTTTCGAAATCCAACTTGTATCAAAGAGCCTACAGAGAACTGAGCTTCAGCTGGGTGGATGCGCATGACAAACACCCACTCCTGACTGTGCAAGAATGAAATATAACATTTTTAAAGTCCAGGTATTCTCTTTCATTCTAACTACACTATCACCTAGAAAGGTTGGATCAGATAATCCTTGGGGTCCCTTCCAACCTGGCATTCTATGATTCTATGATTTCATTCAATACTTTTCTTCTTCAGTTTCCGCTTTAACAGAGATGATGTCCCAGGCTGAAGATCCATTTCTAGACAAGCTAATACACCTTGGTTTGGGTTTCTGCCTGTGTGCTATGCAGAGGCTCCTCAGCTCCAAGATTCAAACTACAGCACACAGGTTTGGATCACAGTCACTGGGACTTGCCTCAAGAAAGCCAAGTTTGACCAGGGCAAAATTAAATCTTAAGGTGATTGAAGTGGCCTGGGCAATTGCTCTTCTCTCCCTTCCTTGATTGGGTACAAAGCGAGTTTCAGATGCTCCAGCTGCATCAGATAAGTCCAGGCTGCCAGGTGTGTTTAGACCCTGGATAAAACAAACCAAGGACTCTATGGCCAAGGACTTTGGCTGCCACACTTCACCAGGCTAAGGGAGAGAAAAACATTTGTCGTTTTCATGCAGGAACGTCAGAATTGCTGTGGTGAAAGAGGCTACAGGCTCATTTAGTCTTGTTTAGTAGGAGGATTTAAACCTCATATCTTGCTTGTGCAAATGGCTGGCACAGCTTCTCTAACCCCAGTTGACTTCTTTTGATTAACAGCCCATGTCACTTCTATTTTGGTTACTGTGAACACAGTTGCTATTCTGGGCCCTGCTGCAGCATGACCATGATCCAAGGAATCAAACCAGCCTAGGAAATGGCATTCACAAAAAACCGCTAGTTTAAGACTTGGCAGAGGAAGAGTAGAAAAGGATGAAAAATACTTTGGGGGCACTTTGAAGGGTGAAGGCTGAACTCATGCCATAACCAAAGCTCTAGACAGTACAGAATTAACTCACCAGAAGCTCAAATTAAACTTTCTCTCTAACTACCCATGATGTGCCACAGGCTGGAGGTGATGGGAAAGCAGCAGCCCATGCATGCCAGCTCCAGCATGGCACAGCATGGCCCTGGGTGCTGGCAGCTGCAGTTTCTCTCTCAAAATAGCTCCTGGAGTGATCATTTCCAGACAATTCAGAGATAGTATACAAAGATGTGACATTGGACCAGATCCCAGGTATCTTCCCAGAGAATATTTATCATGCTGGAAAACCAGTCACATCTGAAATTAATTAATGGGTTTCCCCCAGGGAAGAAAACTCCTCCCTTTCTTGTATGACACAAGAATCCCAAAATAGGACACATCCAGAGCTCTTCATTTCAGTCTATTGTTTTGTAGACAGTCTGTGAGGACATGGAGTTAAATGGTTGCTCCTCTGGAAACAGTCCAGCCACTACCCAGCAGTGTGGAGGGTAACACTGCTGGGGAAGACTGTGCAGACCCAGAACTTCCCTCCACTGTGTGACACCCTACTTTCACAGCCAGGACGTGGGCAGAGCAGTTTTAGCCAACATGTGCCGTCCCCGGAGTGAGGCAGATGCAGCAGCATGAGCATCAATCAGGGCATCACAGCTGCAAAGTAATAGAGGAAATGTAAAGGGAAACAGGAGTGAATTGCATTAACCCAAAACATTTCAGAGGAAGAGGACATCTTGAGCTGAGCTAAACCATATTTGGGTTCCTGCAGAGCAAGTTATTTAGAAAGTGCTGAGACCAAAGACAACTAATAAAAGATAATTAGTCCAGAGACAGCAAAAATATAGCCACCTGTACCCAAGCTCTGATGAAGCACAGCTTTCTGAACTATAATCTTCAACCAAGTGCTAGTGGTTTGAGCTCAGATCCAGTGTCTTCCATCCAAATTCTGATTAAATATGAATCAGAGACAACTCACAGCAAAGTTGGCCAACTCTCAGAACCCTTGTGATGTGCTACCAGTCCAGGAGAAGAGCAAGTAGAGCGCAACAAAGTGGTTTGGGGATTTCAGGTGAATTCTTGTACACTCTTTGATTTCAAGAGGAACTGTTGGAGACAGGATTCAGTGAGCAGCTAAGCAAAGATGCCTCACAGGGATAGAGCCTGCCAAGAAACATTTCTTGGGCATTTTGCTTTAATCTCCACCTGCTACCTACCTGTTGCTTTCTACACTTTGTTTTCTACTCTTTGCCTTACTCATCCTTTGTCTTTAAGTGACTATTCAGGTGCCTGTTTTGTAGCTCACATTGCACTAGGTTGTGTCGGCTCTGCAACAGCTTCCTGCATCACTGCTCTTAATCAGTCCCACAGCAGACAGAAGAGCCCTGAGCACAGAGATTTACAAAGAAAATTTTCTGACATGACAGCTGAGAGCTTGTGCCCCTTTCTCACCTGTCCTGGAGATGCCTCTCACCTTTGTAGGTCTTCAACCTTTAAAGTCACATTGCAGTAGAATGGTCTTGGAACTGCACAGCATTACAATGCTCATAAACTTGGAGTTGTATTTAGCGGCTCATATCCAGAGTAGATTATAGACCACAGCCTCTCCACACCAGCTACTCTACACCTGTAGACCTTCTCTTCCTTCTCTTTCCTTCTCAGGATTTGGCCCCTTCTTTGCCACAATGTAGTCAGCATGTCCTTTCCTCCCAAGAAAACCAGAAAAGGCTTCGGCATGAGCCCTCCACCTTGCCTCATGCCTTCTCCCTGCAGGCACAGCTGGCAGGCAAGTCCCAGCTTCATCCTTCATATTAGGCACACTACTATACAGTCCTTTTCTTTGGAGCTCAGGCTTATTCTTCCAAGAGTCCTTGTCCCTTAAATGTGTACTTCTAGCATTTTCATTGTCCAGATAACCTTTTGCCTGTTGGTCCACCTCCCATTGCCCAACTCAGGACCCCTCTTCATACATACTGTTAAGTTTAACACTTTATTTAGCAAATGTTGTGATCATGACCTTAGGCAGACTCCCAGCACTGTAGCATCCCTTGCTGCACAAAGGACATGAGCCAGCTATGCAGGGGAGTCTTCAAACAAGTAACTGGATTCATGTCCTCAGCATGGTCAACATGGCATAGAACAGTATTTTTCTTGCTAGCAAATATCTGGCAGGCAAATTCATTGCCATCTTGCAGCTCTGTCTTGCCTCACGTACTGTCAGCAACATCTGCTTAATGCAAACTCATAAGAATGTGACCCTGTGCATTTCTCACTCCTGCCCCTTTCGCCTCATTTACATCACAGGCTCACACAGTACTCAGATTTATATCTTTTGCAGTATTTCATGTCTGGCAGTGCACCCTTTGCACCAATAAGAGGCTCCATCATCTGAAGTACATAATCACTTCCACAGCCCATTTCTTGATAAACACTGCAAATAACGCACAGGGGGCATTTCTCAGTCTGCTCCTGTCTAGAGTTTTTTGCCCATAGATGTCCAAGCACTTTATAAGCCAGCAATATGTAGCAGCCAGCATGATTTTATGACTGGGGACAATAAAACAAAAAGAGGCAAAGTGTTCTGCAGGATTTCAGAGTCTGAGAAGTCCAGTCTTCTTTATACTGCATTAAGTGGTTTGTTATTAAATGCTGCAATAATTTTGCCTGTAAAGCAAAGCACAAGAATACAGCTAGAGCCACTTTATGCCCTTGTTTCTGCCCATGGTGTGGCTTTTCCTGGTGACTCCCCGATGTTCTTGCCCTAGAGCTCCCCAGTAAATCTGTATAGATTGCACAGCTCAGATCCTACGCAAGACCTGCAGTCTAAGTGAACAATAAACCCTGTAAAGCTACATCAGCATTTATAAGGCAATTCTGACCCTCTTCTTCACATACCGTGCCCTTCTCCAAAGCCTCCTCAACCAAAGCCCATGCTGCCATCTCCTTCTTGATCTGCTAGACCTGATCTCATTTGCTTCAGAATAAGCTTCAGCCTCCTACGCTCATGAATCAGCTGCTTATTACACATCCCCTCCAGAGCCCTTCATTATTAGTTCCTTTGGGTGTTTTTGGCCTTGTGGATTTCTCTGTTCCTCATTCTTTCTATTTTTTTCTTATTTCACTTCCCTGGATTTGGATATATTCCTCCCTCTCCTCCCAAAGGATCCTAGTGCAATCCACAGTGGTCAAAAAAATCAAAAGTATCCTTTCTCTTACAGTACTGGAGACACTTCCCAATATTTTGGGGTGGTTTTCCCTCTTAGGAGATGAATTAATACAGCAAATCTGAATGCACTGAACTCTGCAAGGGAAGAAATCCATCACAGTTTAGAAAACATCTCCCCAGAACAGTTATTCCTAAGTGGACTGAATGGTTCTAGTCAGTCTGTGCTTATTGAAGGGCCACAATGACCCACCAGAGAGTAATTATGCCAAATCACCTTCATCTTTCTCATTTATTATATTCCAAGAGATAACCAAACAAATGAGCAAAAAGCCAATGACAAAGGACAATAAGTAAGCTGAAGACAGACAATCAAGTCAGTGACAGACAAGGACTGCAGATACAGAGAAGGGCCAGAAGTTCTGCCCTGTGAGGATTTGAGAAATGGTGGGAAGCAGGGCTGAAATGTCACCTCTCTTCACCAAGGATGACAGGAGTGAAGCCACATGTGTACACAGCCTGGGGACACACCCTGTACTTTCTGCACGTATGGAGATGCATATGTGCGTGTGGAGGTGTGATACGATGCTCTGGACAAACCGGCCCAACTCTGCACAGAGGATTTTATGCCAGTTCAGATTACAACAGTTTTCTGAATTTCAATAACCAGTTACCAGCAGGTACAAGGCCATAGCAGATGAAACCAAGTTATTAAACTTACCCCAGGCTCTTGGTTCAAATGCCTGATCTAAAGGTCTTTTCTGGAAAGAGAGCTAATTCAAAACTCGGCAACCACCTCCCCTTCTTCCATTATTTCTGCACAGGAGGGTGTGTAAAAGTCAGGCTTTGCTGGGGGGATGTCTGGCACAGGTTATCTTTCTGCTAATAATGTCCAGCTTAAAATTATTTCAGAAAAACACCCAAAACAACAAAAAGCAAAACCAACACCCACCTCAACCACACATAAAACCCAAGACCACCACCACCCACAACACACAAACCACTTGGCTTTATAATTCAACATCCCTGGGTGCTGCAGGCTCTGACCACCATCTAAAACACTTCCCTGCTTTTTGCTGCAGGAAAATTTCCAGCAACTCTGACTAGGTGCTCAAGTCCAAGGCCTTTCATTACATACTTTTTTTCCCCAGCTATATATTAACAGCATCACATAAAAAGTGAAATGGTGCCACACATCCTGACACTGATTACTGCATATACAAAAGGTGAAGTGAAAACAGTTGAAAGAACAGAAGGTTCAAAGTCAAGCATCAAGAGAAGGAGAGCCACATTTCGTGTGTGTGTAGGTATATGTACACATAAGAAAATCAGCTTGGCCATGAAACGTCAGCCCTGAGTGGAGGATTTCATGGGCTCCAACTTGTGCAACACATTCCACAGCCAGAGAAATGGGACTGCTGCAGAGCTTTCTTTTCCTTTTCATTATCTGAACTCCCTTGCAACACACAGAGGCAAGAGGGCAGCATCTCGGACACACCAAGATCAAAGGATGTTACACACCATGTACCTGGCAAGCTCAGGTTTCCTGCAGCAGCTGTGATTTCTTGAATGCCAATGAGGTGCAAGAGTATTACCTCCCCTGCCCAGCTAATGCTTCTCTGGTATCCCAGACCTGGACAGCAGTGCTTATTTGGATAGCTCAGGATAGCTGCCCAGGCATAATATAGGAAAACTATCAGACAGAAAAAGTAGAGAAAAAAAAAAAATCTGTTTGCTTACCATTTCAGATTCCATATTTCAATCAATTTCATTTAAAGTCACATTTCTGCCCATATAAGGATCTTTATTTCTAGAAGCTCTTCCCATTTCTCCCAGTTTTTTGGGCTCATTCCTAACAGACAACCCCTTCCATGATGAATAAATTCCTAGCAGCATCACTGACAACTACCTGCAGTTTTTCCATGCAGGAGAAATAGTTATGTAGCACAACTGCTGCTTATAACACAGCCAACCTTTCCACAATAAGCAAATGTTTACTATATTATCCAATGTGTTTTCACACTGTTTCTTTTCAGTATCTGCATCACACACTCCTTCCAGGTAGTCAAGTTTTCTCTCTGAGCAGTGAGTTTCTCATGTAAACCAAAGAGCCACTACAGTTCACTGATCTTCCTTACCTGTTGAAGCACCCCAAGCTCTTCTCTGCCAAGACAAACCCTTTCACAAGATGTCACCCTGGGACAAAAAACATCCTCGCCAGCCCTGCCTGCCAGCTCACATGGAGCTCATGCTGGCTTTCTCAGAAGATTTCTTTGTACAATCAGAACTGTTGATATCTGGCCTTTGATTTCTGTCCCCTCATGATTAATATTGAGCTGTATTTTGCCTGCATTGTAAAAGCACCCATTATGTTAGGTTCATTAATGCATTTCCTGACTCTTTTTGAATTAAATGGCTTATAAACTCTATTCTTTAATTTTGCCTTAGTGGGGTTGATGGATGAGCACCATAAATGACTGAGAAGGAAACAAACCACTGAAGCTCAGCCACAGCCATTATCAGACACAATAATCCTCCTCTGCTTGGATAGAAAGGGCAGTGAATGACTTCAATGCCTGTGCCTTGCTTGGCTAACTAACCCTCATAACAGCAGTTTCCATCATTTCATTTTAAGAGGAAAGAAATCAATAAAACCCCAGCCTCAACATCAGCCCACCTTCCCATGCATGCTTTTCTCACAGCCAATTATCATGAGATTCTGGGCACAGGCGTTTTCAAAAGACATTCACCAAATGCCATCAACAGATTGAACTCTTTGCTGTATTTTATTTTCTTTCTAGCAACTAGGCTGACATGCACAACATGGATTTCCTTCCTCCACTTGCATCACTGGACACTTTTGAGCAGTTAAGCTTCAACGTTTCCCATACCCACATAAGCATAACCCATATAAGCATTTCAAAATCTTAGAGCTCAGCTAGTTCTGAGCAGCTTGTAAATAACTTCTATCTCTCCATGGGGCTGGTTGTGGGTTTTGTCTAAAACTGGACTTCAGCATTTGCTAACCCAGGTCAGACAGAGGAAGTGCAGTAATCAGGCTGAAGCAGCTCAGAACCTTTGACTCTGTTATAATAGATGATAAATGAGATGCTACTTTCTCTGAAGCAACTGCTCTCCCCAAGCTGTAGCTATTCCCCGATGAGGGACCACTATCATCTGGGAACAGAGAAGAATTGCATTTCTGTATAGTCTGAATTGCCACTGCAATTCACAATTATTTCCACACAAAGAATTAGGAGGGACTCACACTCAAACGAAAGAAAAGAAAACCTGCTCATCTCTTACCCCAGATGGTACCACAAACTCCCATCTGAACCATTTTGCAATTCAGAAAAGCACCCAGAAAAGCTATTTAACAATTCAAACCTGCATGTGTCCAGCTGGTGGGAAGAAAGCTTTGCAAATCTCTTGCTTTGCATCCAGTGGCACCTGCTGGTTGTCAGCACATTATCAGGGCCACTGCATCGGGGAACCATATGGCGTGGGGAAGGCGCTGCTGGAACGATTCATACTGTGGTGATAAAGTAACAGGTGAGCCATGAGGGCTTGGTCATACAGAAGCTGTTGAACTCAAGAAAACTGGATGTTTCTTACTGAGCTGTGCAACATTGGCTCAGACTCCTGGCTCAGACTCTTCCATTTTCACCTTGAGGAATTGATTCATCAACGTTTAAGTATATGAAGATATCACTGGGATGTGTCTAGGGACTTCTGTTCTCAGCAGAGGGTGAACTTCCAAAGAAACATAACAAAAGTAAGTCTGAAGCCAGAAGGTGTTGCTGCAATTCAGAAAGATTAGTCAAGAAATGTGATTTGGCTATAGTCTGATATAGTCCAGTGGCTGGGACTATCTACAGCTGAGCTTTTGTTCTCCCTCCATTGCAAAACTAGGTCAGACTAAGTCCAGATGTAACCTGTCAGAGGCTCAGGGCAGGGAGTGCACAAGCATTCCTGGGCGCTCTCTCTCTCTCTCTCTCTCTCTGTCCCTCCAGGGGAACACTTTGAGACTGGAATGGGACACTGTTTCAAGCTGGCTGTCTCCAGGACATGAAAGCTGTTAATGAAAATTAGCTTCCTGCATTTCTTTCTTTGTAATATTAAAGATGTCCAGGTAAATCCTCTCCACAGGTACCACTGCAAAATGCCCAGGTGTTGTGCACCTCATACAACAGCAGCCAAAATGTCAACCTGTTAGTTCTGGTGCTAACAGAAAGAAATGGCTAAATAATAACACCCGGCACCTAACTCAGAGCTATTTTTCTCAAAGGAGGCGTGGGGAACGCTTATTCATTAATGTTTGTTGACCATTTGGAAAACATAAATGAGCTCTTTAAAACTAAATGCTTCCTTTCCACTGTCTCATCATAATCAGATGCCTAATTGTCATTAGATCAGCTTGACTAATGGGATCCTAAATACTAATTAGAGACTCTAGATGTGACTTTCACACAATATAATCACAAAATTAATGTTAGTCAAAAGGACATGAAGGTGTTTTCCACTGGAAACTACTACTCTCTCAGTAATTACCTCAGACAAATTTTTCAGAAGGAAAAGGTGGCCCTCTGGTTCCTCTAGCCAGCTGTGAAATAGCTGTGGGGCTGTGCACAACTGGAGTGCAGCTGCTTAAATAACATTCCTACAATCATACAAATCAGAGCCTTTAAATCTTTAAAGGAGAACTAAATTCAGTATTTCTGAAGCAGAAACACTTTGCTATTCTTATTTCTGTAGTGATGCAGCCCAGGTAGCTCAACTGCTTTCTATTTAAGACTCTGAAGAGCCTGGCTGGTTGTCTATGGCATCATAACTGTGCAACTGCACTTTGCCGTGGCAGCCCAGGCTGCTTGACTGTTCCAATACATCCCAAAGTTATTGGGGTCTCCATGTGCTCCAATACAGAAACCTTGCAGTGGACCAAGCTCCAGACAGACAAGTGGCAAAGAGGGATGACCCTTCTATGCCTGGAACATCTGGAGGTAGATTCTCTAAATAATGATGGGTCTCTGTTCACAAAATGGGAAGCTTCTGCCAAAAACATTATTTCTTATTTCCAGCTGCACACCTGATCTCTTTCTCCCTGGACCCATAGCTGCATCTGTTACTACTGTTACAGGACACTGTGCCAACACACCAGTACTTTTGTAGTTTGCATTAATTATCTCACTTAATGCATGTAAAATTTTTGCTCCACTGGTTTACCCATTTCTTTAAACTGGTTGCCATTAAATCTCATAAATTGTTTTGTTCCTGATCAGGAGTTTCCAGCAACACAATTACCTGTGAGAAGCCTCTAAAGGCCATAGCTACAGTGCAATAATGAATTTATAAATTCAAGTTTGTATTACCCTTGAGTCTGAGCAATTAGCATCATACAACCTTATCACCAAGCAGTGACGTGTGACTTCTCTGAAGTCACTTATTGTCAATTCAATCAAAAGCTTACACTTGGGAGTCCATTGTACACAACAAAAAGCATTTTAGGCCAGCTTCAGCAAAAGCCAGTCTGAGTATTATCGTGGTTTTGCTTAGCCTGGTTGCTAGGCTCTGGCAGTAGCATCCATTTAACACCCTCCAACACCTGTGATAAGGACAAGCTGGGAAATGCTGTACAGCAGAGCTGTGAGCAAGGATGGCTTAGCAGGGGCAGTGCAGAACAGCTCATACTCCAGCACTTGTCCTCTGTGCACTTCAGGTTCCTCTTTCCACATACATCTTAATGAAACTGTCCAAAGTACTGGTGTCCTCTTTAACTTTGGTTTTCCCCATACTTCACAATTAACACTGGAAGTGACAAGTTGTATCATGAAAGCCTAATTCATAAGTGTTTATAGAGACATCTGACAAAACCCTCCTCTGTGCTCATCAACAGCCACCAATAAAACTCTCCAATCAACTCCTATCCAGTCTGTTACCCTTCATTTCTTTCTCTATCTGTTTCTGGTACAAGCACACAACCTTGTTCTGGGACATTCATTGTGCTGCTACCCATCTAGTTTTCCTACTATGAGGGCAAAGAGGCAAACTGAGTACAACACAACACAGATCCCAAGTCACAAGGATTCTCATAAATGAAAGATGATTTATTGCACCAACAAAAAGTGCTGAGTAACAGGAATTTAAATATATGTAGATTCAGAAAATACAATGTTCTGCTTGAATTCCCCTCCAGAATAGGATTGTATTATCAAAGGCAACAGAATCAATTCAACATCAGGATCATTGGAGAACAGTGGTTCCACAAGCCCAGCAAGAAAACAAGACTAGCAGAAAAAGTCCTCCTGCCACCACAATTATGCCTCCAAGTTAAATGCCTACCAACCTGGCATGGCAAAGAAATTGTCCTTGTGTGAGGCTCCAGAGTATCAGCAGATAGCACTGACACTCAAGCACATGCCTGTGGAGACACAGATGTCAGGAGTGAGATGAAGCCAGAGGTCAGTTAGGAACTAAAAAAGTTTCCTTGCTCAGAAAGAAAGAAAAAGCCAGAAGAAACTGGGATGTATTCTGTAAGAGCAACAACACTGCAACTCTCCAAGAGTCTGAATGCAGGAGGTTTATAAAAAAACATTGCAATGCCAGAATTAATTAGCCCTTAAGAAGGAAATATTAAAACAAGCACCTGCAGATCTGGATAGGAAGCAAGATAAAATGGGCTTGATTCCTCACTGGAACCCAGCACTCTTAGTAACAGGAGAGCAGGTGGCTGGGGAGCACATTGGGGTTTTCTAGTCTGATCATGTTCAGCCTCTTGCTAGGACTACAAGAACAGAGTGCAATATAGATTCAAGATCAGGATCTGAAGTTAAACTTAGGGCTGTGCATAGCACTGGTAATCAGGTTAGCATGAGACTTTGATATATTTATGTACTCCCTAGGGTTACCCAGTTCCAGTAGTAATCAGCTCTGAACCTGTTTCGTCGCAAAAGCAGATAGGACTGCTGAGAAAACAGAGGGCCTGCAGTGCTCTAATGGAAGCTGCAGTCTTCGCCTATGCTACACTATGAGATTCCATCCTGATGAACACCACAGGTACTGAGATTGTTGCAGAGAAAGGTGTAATGGAATCAAATTATTTAAGACCAGAAATGCAACAGTTCTTGGACACATTCTTTGTCAAGATCAGCAGCTCGACCTGAAAACAACAAAGAAAAACATCTATTCCTTGTTTCTGTGTTTGGGAGTGCAAAACTCCCAAAAGCCATAACCTTCCCATTGCAACATGATCCAAAACACACCTGCAACATCCAGCATCATTCCCAGGCTCAGCATGACAATAACAATTATTGTAATGGCTCCACTGATGCACACAGGCTTCACTCAGTCATTTTACAGTGCAAAAAGTACCAAAAATCAAAAAAAGAAGAGAAAACATTTGAACTCCAAAGGTCAACAAGACATGTGAAGAGGGGCATCTCCTGAAAGACCATTCTGTGGGGATGTGCAAGCTTTACATTCTTATAGGAGCCTGAACCACTCCAAGGTGCAAAATATACATTCTTGAAAATGAGTATGTTCTGGGAGATTAATAAATAAGGAAAGAAGAAGAAAGTAGAACTTTGGAGACAGGAGTGGTGGGTTGCTGGAGTGCTGAAGCTTTAATTAATGGTCTTTTCCTGGCAGAACTGCAGAGAGAAAAAATAGCTGTGGCACAGCAGTAGCACAGTCGTTTGCAAGCCTGCACTTCTGATTACCATACAATAGGGAGGAATAATTGCAAAGTTCCTACATCTATTATAACCTTGAGAAACTCTTGCCTTGCTGTGCTGCTTGAAAGCACATTACTAACAGCACTGTCCTCTGTCAGCATTAGTAGCAAAATTTAAAAGCTAGTTTCAGCTTCTAGGTTTGACCTTCTTTGTGATTCAGTTTGGCTTTATATCATGGGAAGGGTCAAGAGCAGTTCCCCAAAAATTCTAGGGAAAAAAGCACAGTTGGAGAATTCATAACTGAATAAGGATAAAGCACAGCTTTTAAGCATTTGGGGTTGTTTTCTCCTCAAATGGACAATGCACACGAGGACACATGCATACTCACAAGGATGTATCATGTGGTGGTATAATGCTTTCTGAAACATTTCCAGGCCTTTTAACTGTAGCATTGGTGTCTGACTGCAGCTGATGCAAAACAGGACTCACCAAACTTTTATCAGCTTCTGAGCTCCAGGGAGAGCCAGCATGAAATAGCCACCAATAAATATATTAATAATGACATCAGCAACTGCAATCCACATCCTAAAGGGTCCTTATCTCCTTTAGAACTCAACAAGAATTACTTTTGCTAGAGTAGCATAGTAATTGATTCAGAGTTGTTTCTATTGGTTTTCCCTCATCTCACACCCAAAAGATTAGCAAAGACCCATCAAGAAGTTCCAAAAGGGTAACAGATCAAGTGTTGGATATTGCCACTTGAACTGGAATTCAGCTCTGCAAGAGCCTTAAGGCTGAAGGAATAAGGCTAAACTGATAAGTGAGGTATGACTTAAACAAGCAATCTTCCACTCAGCTCGCATCAAGCTTATTTCACCTAAGACCAGTACAAAGTATAGATAGGAAAAAGTTTTAAATTACCTCATGGTCTCTTTAGCTTAAGCAAAAGTCTCTACCAAATAGAGAACTTCTAACACATTCTTTAAAGGTTATTCTATTTCTTTTCCATTCTTAGTAAGCAATAAGTAAAGTTTAGGGTTTATAAACAATTAATTCACCTACCCCATTCATTCAAGTAAAGGATTTGCCAAGAATCATTTTTGTCTCTAAAAAAAATGTTGCCTGTTTTATAACATCAGGAAGAAAAACAAAGAAAGATACATTTTGGCTGTGTGGTTGTGACTTCTGAAATAAGGCCATTATCTTAGTTTTCAAAATGTCTCGGTATGCAGCTTCACATTCACATTGGTCTTTGTAAGGGAGGTTCTTTTATGTCTTCATGGCACTAGTTCTTTTTCAACCCCTTCTACTCAAAAAAGTGAAAAAAATAAATCCATCTTTTAGTCCACTTTTTTTATGCCTTAGATTACTGCTAAGTGTGGAATGCAACTTTCAGAGATCATTTCACAGTCCTCATTACAAAAAATGAGAATTTTGAAAGTCCACCAAACATGTTCATGGTGGTTTTTTTTTTTTTCTTTCACTGAAGCAAAAGGAGCACTGAGCAAGTTTACCCACTGAGTTAGTTTCCAGCTTCTGGAAATAAAAAAGAAATTATCACTTTTTAAGAAGTCATGCTTCTGAGCAGGTGTTTTGGGAGATTACTTTGCTACAACAGAAAGTAACAGAAACCCTAAGGAGCTAGAACTCCATTTCTTCAGTGCTTTTAATTCTTATGGAATCATAGTGAGAGAGAAAGAAGAAGGGCACACTTAAGGGAAGGTACTAAGGTCATCTGAGATTGGTTGTTTGTGGAATTATGTTTCTTCAGTAAGGATATGGGCATCTTCCATAATTATTAGAATCATAGAATCAATAAGGCTGGAAAAGACATTTTAGATCATCAAGCCCAACTGTAGCCCAACTACCATGACCACTAAACCATGTCCTGAAGCACCATATCTACACACTTCTTGAACACCTCCAGGTATGGTGACTCCACTAACCCCTGGGCAGCCTGTTCCAAAGACTCACCACTCTCTCCACAAAGAAATTTTTTCCTAATGTCCAATATAAACCTCCCCTGGCACAACTTAAACCCATTTCCTCTTCTCCTATCGCTAGTTACTTGGGAGAACAGTCCAACACCAGCCTCACTACAACCTCCTTTTGGGTAGTTGTAGAGAGTAGTAAGATCTCCCCTTAGCCTTCTCTTTTCTAGACTAAACAACCCCAGCTCCCCCAGCTGCCATCCAAACCCCTTACCAGCTTTGTTAGAAAGACCTAAGACCATTCAGAGAGTGAGGCTGTTTGTTCTGGGGAGGTGGTGGAGTCGCCATCATTGGAGGTTTTCAGGAGAAGACTTGATGGGGTGCTTGGTGCCATGGGTTAGTTGTTTAGGTGGTGTTGGATTGGTTGATGGGTTGGACGCGATGATCTTGAAGGTCTCTTCCAACCTGGTTTATTCTATGCATTCTATGCTCTCAGAACCAGCTATATGTAGGCTGTGCTTTTCAAGACAGCTGAAGAAAGCTTGGAGCCTGAATCCTGTGGGTACCAATCTTGTTAACACAGGTTCCTTTGAAATAGCCTAGATTTCTCACAATAACACATTTCCATTCTAGTCTTAGGTTCCATGTCTCCTGAATATACATGGCAGGAGGAGTACACACAGCCAGGACCATGCATTTTTCAGTGCTCTTAGGGCTGGAAGTGTAAGACCCTGTCTAGCCAAGTCTCAGAGTTAGCAACTTGTATATATATATATATATATATATATATATATATTCAGATACTAGGGTTTTTTCCTCCCTCTACTTTTCACCCACACAAGATTCCCCACATAAGTTGAGTAATTATTGCCCAAAATGGCAATACATGCTCTGCAATTATCATTAGAGTCAATTAAAGCCTCTGTGCAGTAGACAGCTTTGAATTGCTGTTTATACTCAAATCACTGAACAAGCTGCAAGTAATCCAAAGAGAAACATCAACCCAGTGTCAGCAAAGATCTGATAATTTGATTTTGGTCATCACATATTTCTAATATTAAAAGATTAATTTCCTCTGAATTTCTGATTTTCCCCCTTGGCACACTCTGCTAAGTTCTTGTCATGTTTCTGTGGCTCTTACTGTATTGATGCTTGGAAGTCTCAAGGGCACTGGGTCAAAAAGGAGGACAACATGCCAAAAAATCTCATGTGTATAGGACAAAAAGGCCTTTCTGATTTTCAGACCACTGGCAATAGGTACCTGGGCAAGACATCTGAACCCCAGGAAGCCAGCCAGAATGGGAGAGGCACAAAATCTGGCAAGTCCAGGGTTTCACAGACCCAGCTGAAAAATTCCAAGGCCAGAATAATTTACCAGCACTTCCTAGACAGAAGAAAAGATGCAGTGTACCACAATCCCTCCGCATCTTCCCATCTGATGGCTCCAGGTATCACTTTTATAAACCAACAAAATTTCAGTACACTTCCAACTTTTGACTGAGAAATTCAAAACCTATTCCAGTCTCACAGGGGGGAAAAAAAATAATAAATGAAAATACCTGCAGTGCATCACTTGAGAGCACTTACACATGTCTGCACTGGGGATTCAGTCTTGGCTCTCTGTTTTCTATTTTCAGCTCCTTCCCTCTCATTATCCCCAGAGAGCACACTTAAGTGATCAGCAAAAAAACTCCTTCAAAGTTTCTCAGCAGCACAGCTATATCTAAATTAACCCTTCCTCTAATTCATGTTGATAAGCTCTATATAGATGCTGTGCTACCCAGACTATTCATTTTGTGCCACTCTTTCCCAAAGATATGCTGTTACCTTTCTTGTCTCTTGGTAAAGCAACAGAAAAGTTACAGGCTGGTATGATGAGATTAAGAGCAGTAATAAAGAAGGGTGCTGGCATGTACTTAAAATAACCTCTCACCTCATCCTGAGGCTTTCTGTAGTAGGGCACGAAAACAGAGCACCGAATTGTTCACAGAAGGATTGAGCACTGTTCTTTTAAGCCTGATGCAGGGAGGCTGTTTGGGGTGCTTGGCAGAAGCTGGAGCTCCAGACTGTGGGAAAACATCAGGAAGAGCTTTACCAGTACAAAAGCTGGAGGGCAAAACACAGAACATCCTGGCCAGAAAGGTCTGGCCAAGTCAGCCTGGGCAATTCCAACCACAGAAGTTCCTCCCAGAACTTCACAGCAATCCCTGCACCAAGTCCAGTAGCAACCCATTGCTTTAGAAATGTACAGCTGAGCAATAAACACACAAAGTTCACCCAGCTTTTTCATCTTGCTAAAAGAGGGGAAAAACTTTACAATAACTCCACTTCAGCCCTTAAGAGGACAAAACATTCAGATGCTCTCTTTGTCTCTATTAATTTCCTGCTGGGCCACAAAGCTGATTTTCCAAGGAGAAGCCACAGTGAGTGACATCATAAATTAGTTTGTAAAAAGCACAGATAGAACATTACCTGGACACAGGAAAGCACTCCTCCAGAAAGATCAAACCCCAGAGGCTGGTGAAAACAAAATGGGGCTTAATAAATGGCAGATTTTAGGCCAACAATAGGTAAGAGAGAGATTAGTAGAAAACTGACTAGATCAAAGTCCTCAAACATGGTTTAGTGACCACCACATCTGAACATAGCCACTGAAACCTGAAGGCTAAATTCCACTTTAAAAGGAATCTTTTCTTTTTTTCCCCTTGTGCCTTTAATCAGAGGCAAAAGAAGAAAAGCTGTTGAAAGCCTTCTGACAGGTGTGAAGAAGATAAGCTAGAGGCAGATTGCAAAGACAACAGCATTTGGAAAGGAGGAGACTGGGGATTATCAGCACAAATATGCATAAGCTCCATCCTGTATAGCAGAGCATGTCATTATTAATAACACTACTTATCCCTCTTACAGCATTTTGAGCTTTCAAAGTGCTATACAAATACTAATCACCAAGTGAAGGTGCCAGAGAATCCTTTCTATACCCTGCTGATTGCACAGACTGAAAGCACAGTAAGTACAACGCATACAAGAGCCAACACAGGCCTGAACAATCTCCATAGTTAATAATATTACAAAGAAGATTGTGTTCTAAAGGGAAAGAGATCGGTGCACATCCATTAGGAAACTGTTCTTACCTAGTGCTGTGGAGGAGGCAGCAGATGTAGAGGAAGCAACAGATGCTGCTGGAAGGGAGATGGAGCACAGAGGTGAAATGGAAAGACCTACAGGAGATAAGGACAAATGTCCACAAGAGGAGACCTGGGATAACGTTGCAGATGTACCGGGGAACAAAAGGTGAACCTAGGGCAAAGATTCAAGAGCAAAGTAATGTCATTACATCAGCCCAGAAGGAAGCAAGGGATCTTAACAATTTCACTGTATCAGGAACAGGGGAAATTCAAATAAGGGACTGGTAATTGGAAGGGCTGATCAGGACACAGGCTTGTTCCTTGCAATAGAAATGAGGAACAAATTACATTAATTTTAAGTAATGATGGGAAACTCTTGCCAAATTTAGTGAATACTCAAATCTGGTGAAAGCTCACATGAATTAATCCTGTCTAGTTCTTCAATACTTCTGCAGGAAGCGCTGCTGGACAGCTCAAGTGCTCAACAGGATGCATAAAATGGTGAAGTGTGTAATTGTACAGACTGATCCTTCCTACAGCAACAGAGAGAATAACCAAAATTTCCACTGCACAAGTGTCAATTACTGCAGTTACTGAACACCTCCCAGGAAGGATTCCAAAATCCCATTCAGCCTCTTAAGTGTCACTATAGTTTTAAGCACAGGTGCTCTGCATCAGGATGAGCTCTGCCCTAAGTATCCACCTGAAACCAGTGCAATTAGAAATTCCCTACAACCTACTACGAGGCTACTGCAAAACCTGGGTTTCTGACCTCAGCTTTTAGTAAAATCTAAATAGGAAATAAAAACTGTTTATTGGCAAACATGTCTCCATTTCTGACGTGGCAAGGACACAGAGAACTACTGTTCTGTGCCCAAAACAAGCTATACGAGCTGCTTCAAAGACACAGAACAGAAATTCAAGTGCACTTCTCAGGCAAATCCTATATGGACCATTCACTTCCCTGCCAGATAATAGCTGTGTTGTCTCCAGGGCAACAGAGGAGGCAGACCTCAACAGTGTGTTAAATGAAATTATCTCATGAACATTAATTTCCTGGTTTACTGTTTCACCAGTTAAAACAGAAGATGCTACAGGCACCAGGGAGAAAAAAAGTTCCTCTGGTCCATTCTAAATCACAAAACACGTCCAGCAGTGAAGGAGAGGTCCCAAACCTTTTTCCCCCAACCCTATAATACAGCACCTTGGTCTGCAGTGAGGAGAGATTATGCTTCCTGCATTAGAAGTGCAGAAAGTACAGCTCACCATAAGACATCAAGATTTTCATCGCTGTTTAACGATTCTCAATACTTTTTTATTTTTAATACTCAAGTGGTTTATTGAAGTAATTGGACTTGTAAAAGCTATTGGAGATTAAGTGTTCTTAATGTGTCCTATCTAAGGAACACCCAAATGAGAAAAAGAGGTTTCTCATCCCTGGCTCCTTCTGAAAGTTTTTGACCATTTTCCCCGCTTTTCAGCTGAACAAACTAAGCAGAATCCTAGCAAGAAGGAAGAGAAAAGAAACTGATGGATGACAGAGAAGTAACCCTTTGGAGAAGCTGAAATCTCACTCCTTGTCATCTGTCTACTGTCAGGGCTTCAGACACATCCCACTAATGTACATGGCCAAAAAATGGTCATGATACCAAGTTTAAGTTTGGGTTGTCAAAAATCAGATTTCATTTGCTAACAAAGAACTTCCAGCTGACATTTTCTTCATTCACATTGCAGTTTGTATGTAAAAGATTTGCTCCAGGGGTCCAAACCCATTATGCATCAATGTCTCTGGGAATGCTCACATGATTGCCAGCAGGATTTGATTACACTTCAGCTCCTTTTCCTGCCTCACACTTGAAAATAACAACACAAGGCAGAACCAGCTCGCACTGTGAAGGAAAGTCAAAGCAAGCATCACAGGCAGCTGCCTCTCACATTCACTCTGTAGGAAGCCTGGTTCAAGGCTGCCACATTTTACCAAATAAGTATTTCTTCCTTTTCTGCTTTATCTCCTTTACTCAAGTGTCTGATCATAACTGCTGCCTTCAGTAATATGCTTGCTGTAGTTTTCATTCTTAAATCTGATAACATTCCCTAAATCCCTTCTCATCACGCAGCTGGCATCCACACATTTTGCTCCGTTCTCTCATGGATTGCAGAAATATACTTTATCCTTCCAAAATGCTAAACACTTCTCAGTAACAAACACTAATAACACCAAATCCCTCCAGTGCCCTTGGATGTGTTTTGGATGTTTAAAACTCAAGGGAACAGCCATCAAATGAGCTGATAATTCTGCTGTCAGTGTAGCCAATAAGAATTAGTGAACTTATCCTCCAAGAAATGTGTGCTACATAATATCATAAGTAAAAAAATAGGTTTCCTGATCACATGGGAATGGATCTGAAATAAGAAACTGTCATCTGAAATCAATGCTATTTGAAAGATGTGGTGAACCAAATGCATTGCTGGAAACAGTGATAAAAGAGACACATAGGTGTGGCCAGTTGAGGCCATCTGACACCACGGCAGCATGGTGGGTTAATTACCAGACTCCAGAGCATTTTAGAAAGACTCTAGGCAGTAACAGTGCTGTTATGGCACTCCAAAAAGCTTGTGGCATTGGAAACCCAAAGAGGAGTTGGCTTGTACTGGTATCTCTCTGAACTGCAGGATGGGGCAGGAAGGACAAACAGCTGGTCCTAACCAAACATGAGTGAGAAACAGCTATTGCCACATGTAAGGATGAGCTCAGAAAACCTCTTACCTGCTCAGTTTTATGATAAGGTAAGGGAATCCAGTAGCCTGTACTTGTGGTGGCAGGAGACACCACTGCTTCAGGAATAAAACTCTTTGGTGTGCTCGTACTCCAAAAGGAAAGCCCTCTACGTATTGTGCTTCCCCTCTGCCTGCTCCAATATGTACTGCATTAATGCCCCTGAAAGTCCAGAATGACACTGCAGACATCTAAAGAGCCTGCACATCAATTAAGATGTGAGCTGGGTACTTCTGGGCTCTCATTCCCTTCTTTTCTAATCCAAGTAACTTGGTACAAAAGTCATGCTGATCAGGTGATACCATGACACAAAAGGAATTCAAACTCCTCAACCATCATCCAAAGCTTCAGGACTGATCTCTCAAAGAACATCCAGTTTCAGGAACTATCTCAAAAAGCTGTAGCAGGGACAAGCAGGGAAATTCTAATCTCCCACAACAAGGTGGACATGGCAGTGAGCCAGCGTGACTGAAATAAGATAAGGGTCATAGCAACTCATTAAAAGATAAACCTCTTAAACAGGAAAACATTTTGCAGCACAATCCAACTTTAAATAAGTGATTTACCAGCTCCAAACAGACACACACACAAAAAAGGGATGATTTTTCACATTTTGTAGTAAACCTTAATCAGGCAGAAAAGAGAAAAGCATAAATAATTGGGAAACAGCACATGAAATGGCTGCATTTGTCCTCCAGATTTTCCAACAGCATTTCTATGCAGCTGAGTGCTCCCATTACCCACCCAGGCTCAAAGCCTCCCAGACTCCAAGGCAGATTGATCTATTCCTCAATATTTCTCTTAATGCAAAGGCAGGAATCAGGCTCTACCTTTCAGTTATTAAACAGTCATTAATTGTGATTTCTGCTGCCTTTCTGTTGCTTCCACTCCCATTGAAACCACTGACCTGAAGAAAGATTTTTGTCCCTCCATCACAACTAATCAGTAACAGCCTGCAAATTTGTACAAAGCTGGTTAATACTGGAGTTTCTGACATCATTGGTGCATTGATGTTTAATCTGCAATGGAGGTGGGTTTTTTTCAGAGTCCTTTTTTTCATGCATTGTAATATTTTCCTAAACCTTTAGGTCTTGAATTAACATTAGGGTGTGGAGGATGTTTTGTTTTTTCTTTTCATTCCTGTGGTAATGTTCTGTTGCATGGCTCTCTCCTGCATGTTTCATTAATGATGACAGAAAGTAACCACTTTCTTCCAGCCGCGATTCATCACTGCAAAACTAATTCTGTTTACTCTTAGAATCAAGTTTTCTTATTCCCTTGAAGATGTAGTTTACAGATACATTAAGTCCCAGCCTGAGCATTGTAGTTTTGCCACAATACAGGTGGCTCTGAGCTTTATTTCAGAGATATCTGGCTCCATAATGCTGAGTGCCCAAGGGCTCTCATTGTGAATTGAAAGTCTTGTTGACTTGAATGGGAGGAGGAGTTTCCTCCAGAGATGCCCTGGAAAGAAAATCAGCTAGGACTGAAAAACAAATGGGGATTTCTTCTAGCTCATTGCTTTGTCAAATATTTTGATTTCCTTTATTTCTCTACAGACTCATTTCTGGTTTTAATGAGGCTGTGGTTAAGGTGTATTATCTAATCAGGTTAAAGCCCATGTTCCCAGAAGGAGCTTCTAATCTGCTAAGCCTCTCTGCCATCTAAACACTTCACTTTCCTTTTCAAACCTCCTCCTTAGCTCTGCCAGGTATTTTTGTTTGTTCTCCAGTTAGAATGAAGAGACTGAAGACCTAACCTATTTTCTATATCTTCTGTAATTCGATTTTTTTTCCCCCCTTTCTTTTTGCTCCCGTTTATCTTCAAATATGACTTTGATCTACAATCCCTGGAGACTCCCTGCTAGGAGAACAAGGAGAATGTATTTGAAGTGTTACATTGTTCATTGCTGAGCTTGAATTGCTTGCTAATTAGAGAGCAGGATTATTGTATGGCTGAATTATTGTATGGCTGCTGGGGGATAACCATAAAGGTGGTGGATTTCTCTTTCACCTCTTATTCTGCAGCTCTACAGTAGTCACTGCTTTGATTGCCACATGGTTCTTCCTGTTCTCACCCATGTTCTGCAGGTCTCTCTGATCCCATTCAGAACTGGAGGAGCTATGCTAGCTGATGAAAGTCCTTTTATAACGACATGAGGGGTATTTAAATACAATTGCACTGTGGTTGTACAATTCCTTATGCTGCAGTACAATCCATCGTCTCTGGCTGGAATGCATACTCTTTTTGTCTGGTTTTGGCTGCTCAAATGCTCTCCTTGTGCTCCACAATAAAATGTTAATGTGACAAAATATGAGAAATACAGATCACATGGAAAACAATTAGGTATGAGATGATGAATATTCCAATTCTGAGTGCTTTCAAACAGATTGCGACTCCAACGTCAGTGGCACAGCAGTGGGGGTGTATTTGAAGATGAATTTGGGATATATTACAGCAAGATGCAGGTAGTAATTTATTTACATAAGTAGCTCTTTTCCTGAGGATTGGTGCCAGCAGCAGCCTGTGGTTGCCTCTTCCAATTTGCATAGGGGAGGAAGGAAAGAGAGGAGAAAGACTGATGTGATGTTATTGATAGGGAACCAATATCCATCTGACAGCGAGGGCTTGTGAAGACTTGAGAATGTGCCATGTATTTTTAACATCATCACATCATCCCTGCATAAGCAGGGAACATTTTTGCTGTCAGTACTCCCTATGCAGTGAGATGGCAAAGAGCAATTACAAACAGGAATCTTCTTAGCAAAAAGAGCTGTTATCTTCTGTGTATAATTCAGATAGTCATAACTACAGTTCCTCCTAACACTACGGGCTAGTTATCACCAATCAAATTCTCATCTAAATGTACAGATCTGATGCTTGGTCAAGGAATTTCCAGAGGGGAAAAAAATTAAGTAGTAAGAAAGAAAAGTAAATACATACACACTCACATATGTGCACAGATGTACACGTGGACACACACACACACTATTTCTCCTTCTACACTGCTGGAAGCCTCTAAATGTATTTGAGTAGTTTCAGTAACCAAATCTAAGACACAGGGGTTATCTATTATGCTGTGAGAGGAGCAGTACTCTTCCAGATTGACAGTCCCTCTGTGACTATGAATGCTTCTCTTGCACCTGTTTTCCACTGATAAGGGATAGGAGTAATAAATTCTGCTAAGATTGCTTTTCCCTGACCAGGCAGTCATGCCAATGAAAGCTTTCAAGCTTCAATCTGCAATGCCAACTGTTGGAACATGTATAGTGAGCAGCAGTAAGGGAAAAAGGAAGAGGAAAATTGGGGTGGAATGATGATTTACAAACAACCCAACCCTATCTTTCTGCAGAAACAATCAGATAAATTAGATAAGTAGGTTCCCTTCAGCAGTGTAAGCTTCAAAAGCTACAGGCTGGTTTCCCCTTGGTTCTGTGAAGCCCAGGTGGTATGTGACCATCAGCACATGTTTCTCCAAGATGTTTGGAAACAGAGTTCCTTTTCTTTTTTCCTTACACACCCACACACACCCACCCCCACATTGAGGGTCTGGATTATGCCCTGTGCTGATCTGCAGCACTTGCTCTAACTTCAGGGTCTGATGAGGGGAGAGGTGGGTGTGAGCCACCTCCAGAGGTAGAAAAGTATCTTTCGGTTTTGCACTTGAATTTGTGCAGGTATTTCTGCAAATCCTCCTGGGCACCATCTATCTGAATGAGTGTCTTATTCATTTGACTGGTTGGCTTCCTGAGATGACTTTAAGAGTGGCTGCTTTACCAGAGTGTTCCTGTTGTCTCTCTGACCCCTCTATCCTTTCTCTCACACCGTGGAAATGACAGTGAAAAGGGCAGGTTCGTGCTTTGTGCTTTCCTTCTACTTTTTATAGCAGCTGTCTCATACAGAAAGCAGTGAGAATGGAAAGTTATTGATGACTATGATAGGATAATTAATCTGGACAGGCTTTAAAGGAATTTTTGCTTGAGAGTAAGATACACCCACAGACTATTTTCTTTGCCCTTTGTATTTGATTCATCTGTTAGATTGTTTTCTCTGTCTTTTGTCTACAAGGTTGTTTTGGTAAAAGCTCAGACTTGCACAGATGAAAAATTTTCCATTCTTCAGAATGCTGAAGTGCAAAGTATCATGGCAAAACTTTTGAAATGAAGGGAAAGATCTATTGGAAAAAATAATAAATTCATAAGGCAGCAAAAGATACTGGCAACTGACAGCTGAGCTGATAGAAGAGCAGCTCTGCAAGTGTAATACTTATTCACAGTATGGCATCAAACCATGTCCTCACAGAGCACTACAGCTGCGTCTCATGGAACTTTGATTAGGAAAATAGCCCTGATAAGCAATCAAAGAATGACATTGTGGAGAAAGAAAAGAATCTTGTTAGTAATTTAGCTGAGATGGTCACTTAGGAGGCTTCTGGCCAATATTTCAAGAACACAGGTTCTAGTTTTCTCCTGCCAGTATGTAACTTGATGCGAAGTAGTAAGTAGCAGCTTCAGAGCAGCTACTGCCCTCAAACACTGCATATAATGGAGGTGAGGTGGAGCCTTTCCAAAACGTTGGAAAATGAAGCAGAGAGTCAGCAGCAAGAGATCTTCAGGTAGAGCTGGCTTTGAGGCTAAGACTCTGATACCTACCATTATTGAACACGTTGATTACTTGGTTATATAAGGAATTAGCACACCTCTGCAACATGGCCTCAGGTATTTGAGGATGTTTGGACCTAGCTGTGGAGTTACAAAAATTCTACAGACCCCATTATAATTTTGTCTGCCCCATATGTTGTGCACACTCACAGTTACCCAGAAGAACAGGTGCTTTGATTGGAGTCTAAACCTTTTACTAGCTGGTCAGTGTGGCTTACCTCCAACAGAAGAGCAGTGAGATTGTAGGATTCAGCCCTCAATGGAGTTGTTGCATGGCACAATACTCAGGTTTTCTGGGCCCAGATGGATATTGCAGATTAATAAATGCTCAGTCTGTACCATCTCAGCATTGTCTGCTCCTGTAAATCAAAGAAACACAATTCAAGTTATATATATATATACACACACAGAGCCCCTTATCCCTACAGAATATGGAGAAAAGAACTTTAAAGCATATCTTGAATGCTTACAAACTTGGGCTACTACAGATCAAGGACAATTACCCAACTAACAGACTCTGTTTTTTTTACTCAGTCCTTCATGCCCTTCACACCACATTTTGCTGCTACAGGACTAAAAGTGAAGAGAACCACAGACTCAGGAGGAACAGTAGTTGGGGAGAAGCTCCAAGAGGATCTAAAGAACCAGTGAGAGAGAGAGAATCATAGAACAGTTTGGATCAGAAGGGACCTCCAAAGGTCATCTAGTCCTATAGTCCAACCCCCCCACAGTGAGCAGAATCATCCTCCATTAGATCAGATTGCCCAGAGCTCCATCAAGCTTGACTTTGAATATCTCCAAGGATGGGGCCTCAACTACATTCTTGGGCAACCTGTTTCAGTGTTCCACTACCCTCATGGTGAATGACTTGCTTCTGACACAAGCTACTCAGCAGAGCCCTGGGGTAATCAACAGCTTTATGAATTGAGCTGAGCTTTTCTTCTTCATTCTTCCTACTTAAAAGCAGCTGAGTTAGGGATTCAAATATGGCCCATCTTTGTGCTGGGGCTGGGGGACGGTAGTGGTGCTTGCTGATCAAATCTAAACATGACAAAAGTAACAATTCTCTATTTTTATTCTGGATCCTCTTACCAATGAGAAATGTGTATTCATCCTAATAGGCTCAACATCTTGCTGTTCTGGTTATTTAATGCACAAAATTGCTCACAGGAACGGGGCTTCATTTTCCTGCTCATTATCACAGGGCTCCTCAGAAACAGCAGGCTGGTGGCAGTGCTTTGTTTTTTGTTGTTACAAGAAGATACAGCACTGCATCACTTATTCTGGAAGAACAAAACACTGTCACAAAAACTTTTTCGGCCACAAAGGCTGCCCAGAAAGCTGTCAGAAGCAACCTTTTGTTTCTTAATCTGCTCCAGGAAATGGGGAAGGGAGGGCAGAATGATGAGCTTTCTGCTAATAAATAGATGAGCATCCTCCTCTTCTCAGCTGAGAAGTCCTTCCCATCACCATGTGCAGCCCAGGGCAGCATGCTGGTCCCCAGCCTGGCTTGATTAACACCAACCCAACACCGTGGGTGCCTCACACTGTGATTAATTAGGCATATGCAGGTTGGACTCCTGGTACACACTTGAGAGGGCATTAGCTGACATCAGCTGTGACACACTCTGTTGGGTTTCTGTCTCCTGTTCTCAACAACCCAGCTATTAGGAATCAGAAGATGCTGTAATTGCTTAGGGCCCAATCAGAAGAAAAATTTCACTAGTTGCATAGATGCAGGCTGTGCTCTTCATAAAAGCCAGGAGGGAAAAAAAAATCCCCAGGATTATTTAAGGATTATCTGAATGTTCCTTAGACACCTCCCCAAGTGGCCTTTCTGACCAAGCTGTCTGATTCATAGACATCAAGATCATTAATTCCTTCCAAAAAAAGCTTCCCATAAATAGATAGCACAGGAATTCAGGGTCATAAGGCTTTTTCTTGAAAGGCTGCAACAGGAGTCTGTGGGCACCTGATTGCTTCTGCACAGGAGCAGGGGAGAGAAAAAGCAGGGTTTCATGTGATGGTGTCTCCACAGGAATGTGATTAGTGGGTAAAGCCATGAGGCTGCCTGTTTGCAGATGAGCAAAAATACATCAAAGGACTTTGGGTGCAGAGTCTCCAGTCAAGGGGCTCCATGCTTCAGTTTCCTTCATTTCTAAACCAAAGCTAAATACAATTTTCTGCATTTAGAAAGTTTGCTGATACCCATAACAGAAGAGGTCATAAACTTAAGAAAACAGCTTTAGAAGAGAGATGCCTCCTTGTGATTTTTTGTAGAGTATCTGGGGCTATTTCCTACTCCAAAAAAAAAATTGTCTCTCTGTAACTAGGTAAGACACCCGAGAGAGCTTGACAAACCAAGCTCATCTTCTCTGCAACATCTCCTGCTTTTCTATGCATGAAAATATTATTTTCTGTGTTTCCTCTCTCTCTATTCCTGTTCTCTGAGCAGAGGGATGGGGCTTCAGCAATTCTTTTGAATTTATTAATTTCACTTTACTGTTCCACTCTGTGTAAGGGCTGGTGCAGTCACTTGGGGCTTCTAACCTCTCCTTCCTTGCTGCTGTCTCACACTGAGAGGGCACCACTCCCAGCCTTGCATTTTCTTATTCTTGCCTACCACATCACTGAGATACTGCACTCGTGCAGCAGCTCCCTGTAACCCTGCTTTTATCTCTGTTACTGATAAAAGTGAAATGTTCGCAGTTTTACTTGGCCTGTGCCCAGAAGCTGCAGCAGCTTTCTACATGAAGATGCCCAATGCGGTATGAGATCCATGGTGGATGCTCTGGTTCCTTTCCCCTGCCCCTTTGAAACTACACTGCAAAACACTCCTGCTCACATTTGAAAGGCACCTGGTTGCCCTTCACGGTTCTGACTGCTTGCCCCTCCTAAATCCATAAGCAGAATTTCACAAAGCTTTAAAAACACATTAAAGCCCTTTATAAGGAGACATGCCATTTTAGGCTCTTAAGCTTTTTATTACCTATAATCTGCTCAAGTAATGAAGTCACACTGGTCCCTTAAAGGAGTTTAAATCATGAAAACATAAGTCTTTAATAAGAGAAGCCAGGAAGCCAATTTGAATTATTAGAGTTGCTTTTTGGTTCACTCTTCCAAGCACAGCTGGAGACCCCAGCACCTGAACTCCTGCAGAGACTGACCTCAGACCCAGAGGCCAGCACAACCACCCAGACCAAACCCTCAAAGACATCCAGTCCTTGGGAGTGGGTGTATTTTAAAATGTAAAGAATAAGGGGGGGGGAGAGGGGGCATTGAGTATAGCAAGGCAAATTCTCCACCCAGAATAACTCCTTTGACTCCAAAATTCTTGGGGTTTAGGCCCAGTTGGTAACAGAGCAGCTCAGAGCTGGTCCCCTCATACCCCGGGGGGATGGGAAAGGGAACGGGGAGACAAAGGTAAAACCCTGTGGGCTAAGATGATTTAACAGAATATCACAAAGCAAGAAGAAACAAGAGTGACAACAATTATACTAGCAAAATAAAACATAAACCAAGTGATGTGCAACACAGCTGCTCACCAACAGGAGCCTGCCACCCAACAAGGCCCAGCCGTGCCCTCGCTTTTCCCGCCAGTTTTCCCCCTTCAGTAGGACCTGGGCATGAGGGCACTACGGTATGGGCTGGTTCAGTCCAGTTCTATTGGCTGTGCCCCCACCCAGCTTAACCCAGGACAAAAAACTAGACCTGGCTCCCCGATATCTCCAATTTGTGTTTTCATTCACCCTTTACCCTCCCAAAACTTGGACAAACTATTCTCTCCAGCAGGTTGTCAAAAACTTTATTTCCTCTTGTCATCACTGCTCCAAGTTTTAATAACTACCTCCAAGTTCCACATGGGAACAGGATGCATTTTTCTGAGGAACACAACAAATCAAGCAAAGCAATTAGCACCCACAGCAACACTCTACAAGGAATGCACTCCACACAACAAAAGGTCCTGCATCCCATCTCTAATGGCCAGCCATGAACTTCAAGCCACTGTAAGTGGAGACCATCAGTAGTTAGCCAGCAGTATAAGCAGGAAAATTAATAGATTAATATGGTCATTGACTTGGAACTCAGAGTTAAGACCTAGCAGCAAAGTTTAAGATATTGGTAGCATTGTCCTCAGCTTGTGCTGCAAAGCAATCATAAGTATCAGGTGGAAAATCAATTTAACTCTCATCTAATGGAAAAGAGAAGCCAAGCAAGGCAGAGTCCTTGGTCCCACCGCATCCCCATTCTGTATGTGCACATCATTAACAACACAGCTCTATAAGGACAGATGAAGCCAATGGGATAAATGTCTGCCCACAACATTAATGGTCTGTTTTCAATGAAGTGCTGCCCGTTTTCAGCCATGTGACAACTGCCACACCATTCCCTGTGGGATTTATTGTTCTGCATCTATGAAGTCTTACCTAAGGAAGTGGACTGGCAAAAAGAATTCATGTTTTCAGCAGGTTATCAAGTTACTCGGGCATACAGGTGCCAGCATTATTGCAGCACACTGGAATTTCTAGCTCTCCTGCTAAGTTCAACCCTGGCTGGGTTTTGTCTTACTTTTGAGCTCAAGAGCAGAGCTTGCCCAGAAAAGAGGTCTGACTTAGCCAAAAACTGCCCAGCTGCTCAGAGGCAAAGGGGAGAGTGGAGAACAACTCAGAACTATTATGGTAAAAGCTCTTCCAGTGGAAAACAGAAATAGTCAACCACCTAAACACAAATAAACAAAACAACAAATAAAAAACAACGACCAATCAGGGGGGGAAAAACCAAACCTAACAAACAAAAACCCCAAACACACACCAACCCCACAAACACAAAACAAACCAAATCCCAGAAAACCCACCACACCTTTCTTCATTTTTCTTCATGACTGCTGCTTCAGAGTGAAATCCTGTAATAATCAAATACTTTTCTGTCCTTGACAGAAATAATATTTCTCTCTACCTTGTTTTGCCTGCTTTAAAAACAAGACAGGAAAGCAGCCAATGGACCTGGCACACCCGTTCCCTTCACCACCAGGACAGCTCTCTCTCCTTGCATCATTTCTTTACTTTGTGTGCATTACAGCCACATCCAGATGTTGACGTAAGGTTGATGGATGTAATGTCACTGGAGACAAGGGATAACTGTGGGAGACCACCTCACTCCTACGTGACCTGCTCCCATGAGCATTCCACAAGCTGCCCCTCCAAAAAAACCATGGCACCAAGAACCCCTAAATGCTCCAACGGATAAAAAGATGCTGCAGCCTTTAGTCCTGTCCTCTAAGTTAAGAGAGGATCAAGGAACAAGCCCTGACACCAACCTGCTGCTTGGTTCTATCCCCTCCTACAGGAGACTCGTTCTGGGGAGACACAGGTCAGGACATCCAAAAAGGTACCTGCATGCAATAGGACAACCGATTTGTGGTCAGATGTATCTGCCAAATTAAACACACTGAGCACACGCATGGCTGATGAAGGTGGCTGATACTGTGAGGAGAAAGGCACAAGCCAGGTATGCAGATGGAGTTTTGGTGACTTCTGCTCAGGTTTTGGCTAAATCACTTCAGCATTTTGCTCCTCAGTAAAATGCCTCCATGAAGCCACTGCCTTCTCACACAGGGAGACCATTAGGGAAAACGCATCATTATGAGGGTGAATATGGCAGCGTTTGGAAACATGCAATTATTTTTTTAAAGGCATATTTTTTGAGGCTGAAATGGGATTTCAGAAACATTAGCATGGAAAAAGAAAAGAGCCCCTGTATGCCACTATTTTATTCTACTCCCCAGCTTGAGGGATGCCAACATACCTCCCAAAAGTACTGCCCTGGCACATAGAGGTTTGCCTTTGCTACGGCAGGCTCTGCAAGCACTCCGTTAGGTCACGCCCATCATACACATTGTGCACACACACTGCAGCTTTTGTTTGCATAAAAAGGCTGGTGAAAGATGGAAATACATGTAAAGGCAGCACATTGCCACGTAAACCTTTGTGCTGGAAGCGTTAACCCCAAGGCTTTTAGAAGCAAAGAAAAACCCAGGAGTTTCAGTCCAAGGGAACGCCCTGGGGCTCAGGTGGTCACTCGAAACCACAAATAATGGCCAGCACAGTCCAAGGAGAGCAGACTGCAAAAGCAGCTTCTCCACAGGTCTCTGGCAGAACTGTTGAGGAAAAAGCTGGCAGAGTAGAATCTTTCCTGGCTAAGTCTTCGTCACTGCTGTTAACCCCCTTCAGCCTCAAGAACACAAAGGTCACTTAAGCACTATTTCATAAAGAAAGAGCCAAATGCCAAGCTGTGACATCGCTGGGATGCATTTGCCTTGAGGGTTTTGTGGGGTGTACTGTGAATTAGTACAGAATTGAATCCAAACTAAAAAGAGAAGATGCATCAAGCCCTGCTTTGCTGTTAACTAACTGATGCAATCACCTCAGAACATTTTGTATCAGCCTAAAAGGGGCCTTTCTGTAAAATTAGGCTTTTTAATGAAGCATAGACATTTTGGTTCACTCATTTAATGCCTTTTTTTGTTGGTGTGTGTTTTTTTTTACCACTAAGAAATTCACTTCTGTTTAGAATTAACAGCTGAGCTACAGCCTTTGCCTAACCTTTATTATCCAATGTATTGGTTTCCATGCATTGGAGCCAGCCTTACTAACCAGCAACAGCTCTGGAAGGCATGAGATCACAACAAATTTGGTCTTACCCAATGTAAGTCACCTTTTACATCTAAGAAAGGTGTCTGTGGACCAGATTCAAACACAGCCCATTTCATTGGCTGCAAAAAGTGATTCCTGCTTCTTGCTGTCTCCATTCTGAGGCTGATCCTGCCCATATGCATATCAGCTGAGGAACGGAAGATCCCATGGCAACCCTCCCTGATGCTTCTTAGCACAAGGAGTAAAGTAGTGGAGCAAATTACTGTCCCTCAGAATAGATACCAAAAAATCCCAAATCGGATACCAGTGTAAGAGAATAAGAAAAATTAAAGATTAGTGGCAGATACCCAATAGAAGTGATCAACACATGGTATCTGCCTGCCCTGAAGCACATTTTACAGCCTTAGTTTCAGGCTTCTCTAATGCAAGAATCTCGCTAAGGAACCAGCAGTTTGTTTCAAAGTGCAACTAAGATATAAACTGGTCCAACTGCCTTATGTCAGATGAACTATGACACTTTGCATTTTTGTATGTTAAAACCAACTCTATTTAAAAGTCTCCATGCTAATCATTAATCAGGAAACAAACTGAATGAGAAGCCAAGCAGAGTGCAAGAAACACAGTCTCAGGCTGCGCCAGGGGAGGTTCAGGCTAGATGTTAGGAAAAAGTTCTATACAGAAAGAGTGATTGCACATTGGAATGGGCTGCCTGGGGAGGTGGTGGAGTCGCCATCACTGGAGGTTTTCAGGAGAAGACTTGATGCGGTGCTTGGTGCTGTGGGTTAGTTGTTTGGGTGGTGTTAGATTGGTTGATGGGTTGGACGTGATGATCTTGAAGGTCTCTTCCTACCTGGTTTATTCTATGTATTCTATTCTATGTATTCTATGAAGAAATTCTTCACAGAAAGAGTGAGTGGGCATTGGAATGGGCTGCCCAGGAAGGTGGTGGAGTCACTGCAAGTGTTTAAAATAAGACTGAATGAGGCACTTGGTGCCATGGTTTAGTTGGTTAGATGGTGTTGGGTGATATGTTGGACTTGATGATCTCAAAGGTCTTTTCCAACCTGGTTAATTCTGTGATTCTGTGACAGTAAACCTCTCATCTTCCAGCAGCTCCCAGCCCCACAAGTGCACGTAGGGAGGAAGCTACTGCTGCTGCAAAGTTAAAAACAGGAGAGCATCTGCTCTAGCTGATCTTCCAGAAACACTCACATTGTATCCCTGTGGTCTGTAAGGAAAGGCTTGGTCACACCTCACCTTGCTGAGGACTCTGAACAGAAAATCCCTTCCCCACTAATTCCTTCTTGATAAAATACCTATTGAGGAGTAGGCATAGCATAAAGAAGATGGTTCTTATTACAGGACCACGGGTACATTTGATAAATGTATTACACCAAAGCAACACTAAGAAGCAAAGAAGCCTTTTTAAAAAGTAAACACCACCAACCCTCATCACCTCCTTCAAAAACTCAGGGAAGACACAAAGAACATTTGATTCCATAAAAGCGCTCCACCATACATCTTCTGTATAGCAAGTGGAGTTGGTTGGTTTGTTTTGAAACAGACATTTAAAGACATTTTAGAATTATCTTCATAGGAAACAAGGCATTCAGACCTGAAAGTGATGCTGATTTGGGCTCAGATGTTGTAGTTTTATGTCACTTATATTTACTCTTTCCAAACAGCTCCAATATTTTTGTTTGGTTGGGTTTTGGTTTTTTTTTTTAGCTGACTGCAAGTGGCCAGCTCACTGGTCAGCATACAGTAAGTAGCACAGCATCAAGGGTTGGTGTCAACAGAGGTAGTGGTTACCATTAAGAACTTAAATCAGCTGTGCAGAAGAAAAAAAAAAAACCACCAACACATACATCACTTTTAAGGTTTTTTTCAGCATCATTTTCCTTTCCTGTCCTAATGCCCATTTCACTAAGTCTCCACATGGTGCTTCCCCAGAAGCTATATCGACATGCTGGTGTGATGTTAGTGCTACACGTTGGCCAAAACAGATAAGGTCCCTCTGCAGCTTCTATTGACTCAAGCAGCACAGGAAACATTGGAGATAAGCAGTTCTGAATTGAGTGGGCAGGGGACTGATCAACAGTGGAGCAAAAATTCCCAGGGGTCTCTGAATAGTCACAAATCAAAGCAGAAAAGTGACCTACAGCAGAAAAGTGACTTTGAATAAATCCAAACCCAAACCAAACTGTTCAAAGTTGTTTGGATAGAAAAACTTCACAGCTGCTTCTCTAGCACTTGAGAGCACTTCAGAATGCCCAAATGCACCAAAGACCCCCAGAAATCACAGAAGCCCCATGACAAGGGAACGAAAACAGTGAAAGTTCTTCCTATGCTTGAGCCAACATTCACCAGAAGGAAAGCGATTTAATGCAAACAGGAGCGAACCACCACAGCTTTGAGATTGTGAGGAGCTAAACCACAGCTACAGGGCTACAGAAGGAAAAGAGCAAAGGAAGGTGGTTTCTGGCAAAGCACCAGCCCCTCCCTCCATGCTGACACTCTCCAGTCCCCGAGACAGTGAGACAGGCAGACTGTGGAATTCCTCCTGGCTGCCCCACCCCAGCCTAAGCCACCCAGTTTAAGAGTTTTTAAGGCCAGAAAAGTGGTGTTTTCATGGAAACATAATTACTAGGCAATAGCAAACTTGCTGTTAAATCTTCCTGAAGGCAGCTGGAGAGGGTTCTTTCTCCTGCTTTGTCAGTAAAACACTAGTATCTTATTTCCAGTTATAGAAGGGCTTTAAGAGATTTGCCTTTCTGCAAAGAAAAGACTCTGGTTTATCCAGAGTTGAAGGCAAATCCGCAGAGTAACTGCTCCCTGAGAGGTAGCACAAAGCTGTAGGAATGAGATGGCTAACAGAAGAAGAGTTGAAGTAACACTTACTCATTTGGCAATCCCAGCAATTACATTCCTTCTTACCTGTGAGCTTCCATCTTCCATCCTCATGCTTGTTTCTTCCAGACACATCCTTCTGCCATCACTGAAGCTGATGTTATTAACATGAAGACTAATGCAGGGCACGTTCTAAGTCCAAACTCCTGTAAACAGAATCCCTGGGCTTAGTTCCAGTGTTGATGTTGGTGAAGGTGAGTTTATTCTGCATAGCAAACACTCCATAGTAAGGCAAGGGAATTTCAAGGTTCCAAATCAACCCTATGAATAAAACATTCAGCAAGAGTATTCATTCTTAAGGTTGGGTACAAGGAAATGGCACTCTGCTCGTATAACACACGTGGCCGTAAAGAAGTGACAATACTTACAGGTAATAAAACTCACTTGCTATTTGAGAACAGCTGCACAAAGCACTGTTTGAACTATTTCTCTTAAAGTGCTTTTCCTTCCATGGAAATAATTTTGCCTCTAATGATGACGGCTGTCTTCTAGACTACTGCGTTTCAAGGCTTTGTGAGCTGAAAGAAAAACCAAGCTTTTCTCCCTCACCCACTAAACCAGCTGGAGCCCTACACGGGCATATAACAGACTAGGGTAGAGAAGTGCTGGCTTTTACCCTACACAACAGAGATGACTTCAGTGGGCACGAGCCCAAAGGAAGAGGGCCCATAGAGATGTAAGAAGTGCCAGCAGTTTTGAGGAAAACTCAATGGCTTGTGACCTGGGTTGACTGGGATATAGTAGCAGCAACACAGAGCAATGTTGTATCCTAGAAATTCATCATGTTAAAGCCAACTCGGCCAAGGAGTCCATTCTCCCATAGAAATACAGCAGCATATTTTGCAAGTCTGTACCATGGCTAGCCTCCAAGCATGCTTGGCACACTCGGCACATTTTAGGAAGACTAGCCTTGACATTCAGCAAGCCATCACAATGTTCTCCCAAGCTTCTCCCAGATATTCATCTCCCCCTCTTCCCCAGCAAAAGATTTTTTTCATTACACCATTTCTCCTGAGTTAACGATGACACTCAGTGGCCAGGAGGATTCTCTGCAGTCTCTACTCATGCTACAGCATCCAACAACTCATTATCTTCTTTATATAACATAAAAGTCATCTGTGAGTTTCAGGATCTTAAAGGAGGGCCCAAAGTCTACAAAAAGATCACAGCAGGACAGGCTTAAGAAGGTGGTGAAAGAAAATCATAATCTTTTTTCCAGCAACCTGGGAAATATTTTCCATTAATCCACATCCAGGCTATTAAAAAAATAATAAAATAAAAAAGCAGACCAGAAGAGGCAAAGGAGCTCTAGATCAAATTATCAAACAGGCACATTCAGAGAATGTGTAGTCAAAGCAAATGACACCGCCAACACACAAACCCAAAACAAAAGTGAAGATTTAGGTATTCATAATGTAAAACTTTAGTTCTGATATCCTCTCCCACCTCCAAGGATGGATGCAAAACAACTGCGTAAAGTACACCTTGAAGGTCCACCTCTGGAGCTTTGTCCTGTGGCTTTCTTGACACAACAAATGTTTTTCTGCATTTCAGTTCTGGGAAGTTGGAGCATGATGGAGAACAGGAGGAGGATCAGAAGAAAACACTGTTATTCATCATTTGTCCATGCACAATTTGAGTCCATTTCCAAACAGCGCTTAATCGGAAAGTTTGCAGGATTCCTACGCATCTCTCCAGCAAAACAGATCACCCTGGTATGATGCCTCTCAGCTTTGACCTAGGCACAACACTACTCTTTCAGTAAATTAAACATTTCATTTGCAGCGTTCCCATGCTGCAAAACAAGTCATTAGCTATCACCCTTCTGCCACTGCAACACCAGGTATTTCCTAGAATCTGTTTCTCACAGTAATTCTTCTCTTCCCTAAAATGCTGTGCTTATTATTTTTCAGGAAACAGTTTGACTTTGAGTTTTTTCAGTCTATCAATTCTGGACTGTATCTTAGACAGATGCACAAAAAAGACCAGGAATTATTCTTTCAAATCATTTTACAATGTGTACATCACATGCAATTTACAGGACTGACAGAATCTCAAAACATGTATTTTTCTCCTTCCAACAATAACAGTTTTGCTCATTTAAGATTGCTCACTTCTCTCACCACAAAGGAAAAAGGTTTCCGTCCTATTTATTTGCAAAGGGAATTCATTTAACTGTTACACAAGGGTTTGGGTTCTCTTATCATTGTGGCATAGCTGTGCTTTCCATCATTCCAGAGAAAGCAGCACTAAGACATACCTCATTATTAAGCATTATTACAGCTGCTGAGTCAAGCACTCAAAAGAGGAAAAGCAAGACTTCAAGGTTGGCTCCCAGCACATATACATTATGATACAAACTTCATAGTAAGATCTGCCTTTGAGTGCTCTGAATTTTTTATGCTCAGAACCACACTCACTACGCATAATTTACACACCCTCAAGGTGTCCCTGGTGCTTACATCTCCCCATAGCCTACAAATAGGTTCAGGGACTAACCTGACTGTACTTAGTGAGTATTTGTGAACGTCCACCACAGACTACTGCTGAAGGAACATTAGCAAATAAGACAAGAATATCAAACAGAGCACTCAACATAAGGATCACATCACTAAATACCCTTTCTGAATGTCATCTTTTAAACAACTTCCCCAGCATCACAACAGAAGTCAGAGGGGAACTGAGCCAGTATAGGAGCTCCATGCAACAAAACACCATTGAGTCACTATGGAGGGACATTCAATGTGCCACCCAGCCTATGATAAGACCTACAAAGCACTCCGATACAGTTAAGGACAGAATTCTAGGGGCATTAATGGCTGAGGTTGAAGTCTCATCTAGGTTGCAGACACTCAGAATAAGCTAAGGCAGTTCAGCACTGACAGGCAGATTGCATGCCCCTAGAGTCATTGAGCCTTTCCTGGGGCTAAAGGTAATTTTTAATTAGCTCCAGCTCTTTAACATGAATAGCAGCCTAGAAAATAGCCTCCTTAATCCTTGCCCTTCCTCCTCTCTTACCATTCTAATGATGGAAAGGCAAATTAAAATGCTGCAGTGTAAAGAGGCGTGAGAGAAACAGAGGATTCTACCTCCCATAAAATATTAATCAGAATCAGTGACTAAAGAAAAATATTTCTGGTTATTTCACAGACTTGAAATTGACTCTAGCTGCCAAAATAAGAGAACTCAATTTTGCACATCTCCAACACATTCACATAAATCCCTGACAGATCAATCAGCTAAGAAAGCCAGCAAAGTGACCCCAATTATGACTTTTGCCCAAAGTAAGACTCCTTCAGGTTTAACATCAGTCAGGAATTCAGCTTAGGAAGGAACTGAGCTTTTAACAAGGCTCCAGTGATAGAGGTGCAGCACACAGAAGCCTCCTGCCTCAGTTGTACAGGACATATTAGCCAAGCAGGCCACTTTATTTACATGGCAGGTGCCAAGCCTTTAATTGCATAGCAAGGCCATGTTATCCAGGTAACTACAGGCTACCTGCCAACTAATTATGCCTTCTCTTTCCCCCCTTCTCAAGCCTACAGCTGCTACATAACCGTGATTGCACTCTCATTTTATTCAAACAATCTACAATAAATACACAGTTAACCAAGTTGTCTCTTTAGCAAATAGCAACTGCTATTAATATTAATGGCAACTACATGTGCATATAGCTGAGAAAATTAGTGTGTATGGTATTTACTTACTAAGACCTTGGAGGCTTTTGGAAAGCAACTGGAGGGTGGCAAGAACTTCAACTTCACTTAGATAAACCAGCAAATGGCTGGCTCAGGTTCAGAAGGCTCTTGACCCATGGAGTTTTCTTTAAAAACAACACTATACCCACAATAGCAAGGGGGTCCCACAGAGCCAAAGCACTATCCATGAGGCAGCCTGCATGGGCTTCAGACACGGCTTTAATAAACTTCCAGGCTATGGGGCACTTCACATTTACACTCCCCCTTCTATACCTCCTGGGATTTTAGCATAGCACTGTTGCATTTTACTTTTTAAAAGCTGAAATATCATTTCATGCCACCTTAGTATGTGACTTCATTGCTTTGTCAGAAATAACAATAATATAAATTGCCATGTTCCTTTGCCGTTGTCGTATATAGGAAGGGGAGCTTTGGTTAAATAATACTGAGAGATGAAAACAACAACAATCCAGCACCTGCTGCAGGGCCAACCACACAGCCACGTGATGTCCCCTCACCACTCTGTGATGTTTTGTCATTTCATTTATTCAGACAGGCAGAAAGCACAAGGCATAGCTGGTGCAGCACCTCGGGCAGACAAAACCCACAGCACCCCTCAGGCGAACTGCTCCTGGCTGCCGGTACGTCAGCGCTCGCTCCCTGAGCATCTGACCAAAGCATCCCACAAAGTCTTCTTGTTGTTAATGGTAGGATGAATTTGGAAGCAACACACTTTCAAATTAATTCAAGGGTTATGAAATACACACTAGCAAAAATAAATTTTTTGATTAGGGCAGTTGTTGCTCCATGACTGGCCAAGACCTCAGTTTCAACATCAATGCAGTCAGCCTTCAAGGTATTTTGCAACTATTCAGTCTTTGACCTCTGTCTGTTCTTTTTTTTCCTCTGCATCACACAACTCTCATGCTACACTGAGATACGTTACCCAAGTAACACCACCTGTGTCTTTACCATCAGTTGGCAAGGGATGAGCCACTCTGCCTCATGTACATCCCCTGCCCTTGACTCTCCAAGGGCCAAGTTCATCAGCACCTGCATGGCAGCAGCAAGCCCAAACCAGCTCTGTGTTTACAAACCTACATCAGTCATCCGGGGAAGGATCTCCAAGGGCTAAATGTCACGATGAAAAATTTATTATTCATCCAAAAGAGATCAGGCTTACTCAAGTCAGGACACCTCACCCTTGAATTCCCTCCAGGCAAGATCAGCAGCAAATGACATAGTATCATGCTTTATAAATGTCACATAACAGGGCCAAAACTGATTCTGCCTTCACTAATGATAAGGGACAAGGGGCTGTTGTGCTCATCTGCTTTGGCTTCCTGTGTTGCCCAAGCCAGAGAGCTCACCAGGAGTCACTCTAGGTTGAAATTGTCAGGAATCATCTCTTCACTGCTCTGAAAAACATGTTTTTCCAAGCTGCTTTCCCTTGGAAAATATTGTTTTATTTATACAGATTAAACATTCTCTTTTGCATCCCTCTGGAGAGTTTCAAAAAGCAGTACCTGAAACTAATTTCCAAAAAGCTGATGGGAGAGAGAAGAATGAGTCAGGGCTTTTTAATCATGTCCTGGCTAGAGAGACCAAAAATGAGCTACAGGAGCATCTGCAGCTTTAGGATATGCCTCTGCAGTTGTAGATTAGAAAGGTTTAACTAGAGGTGTAGATATGAAGGGGAAAACCTGCAGTCTCTCTGGGGAAGCAGGACCCAACCAGGAACAAGCCAGGGTGGACCTCCTTTAACTCATTATGTGAAACAGCACTCCACTTCCAGCTACTGGAGAGAACTCCCTACCCCATGGGTTCATCTTACCAGTACTGCAGAAACTATTGGATTTTGTTAGTTTATTTTGTTTTCCCCTTAAGTCTTCCCAATAAGCTATTTTAAGTGTATCCCCATTAAGCCTTTAAATAATAGCTCCACGGGGTTTAGCTGTTACAGGTTTATGCACTGTGTATGCTGTTGCCCTGCACAGCATAAGAGCCTTCTATGGTTCTAGTATGTTCATATATATATATATATATGCACACAAACTCCTCAACACTTCTGCATACTAAAAGACTCACAAAAAAGTTAGTTTCCTATTAAGTAAAGTAGTGGAGCTTCTGAATTGCGTGTGCAGAACTTTAAAGCCAGTGCTATTTAATATTGTGCTTAAGAAGTGGTGTGTGTTTCTAAATGAAAACCACAGGGAAATTGTGAAATTGTTTCCCCCCCCCCCCCCCCCCCTTCTTTTCTTTTCCTTAGGGTCAGAAACCAATCATAATGACATCCTTTATATTTATAAATGCACATGACTCATTCAGGCATCTTTGGTGAAGTGGTGGATTTCTTTCCTGTAATTTAATAGCTGAATAGTCACCAAACCTCCATCATTGATATTCACAGTGAGAAACTGGAGAGATTTGACAGAAATCTACTTGCCTTTGACATTTCTCCCAGCTCTGAATGGTGAGTTTGCATTCCACGGGACTGTTTGTCCCTGGAAAATGCAGCCCCAGCTCAATTTCATATATCAGTTTGTCTAGAACAAACAGTTTGTACTTACAAACATCATCTTAATTGACTAAATGAAAAAAGCAGAACATTTGCTCCACATAACAAATGGCTTTGTATTTTCTAGGTCTCCTGCCACATTTCCAACCATATACATTAGATAAGAATAAATCCTTGAACACATCAATAAACCCTGCCTGCCAAAACCCTGCAGTTAGAGTTTTCATGCCTGGATCTCTACCCAGGTAGCAATGAAACCTGACATTTTTTCTGGCATGAAGTGAAGAGTGAGTGTCTAGACAGATGCATGCTGTGAATCAGATTGCTGTCACTTGACTCGTGGGACTCTCCAAACTGAGTTATGATCTATTGCAGATCTTTGGCTTCTTGCATATCCCTTAACTCTTTAATATCTTTCTCATGCAAGCCACAGCATGAAGCATATTACTGTATTAATACTTCAAATATCTTTAATGCTCTAGGCAAGACTCTTGAAATTTTCTTTAATTCAAAATTTTCAGACTGTGAGTAACTTTCCAGTGATGAGGGCAAAATTGCCTCCCTCACCATACCAGAAATTCTAAGCAACTCTTATTTATTCATCTCCCAGCAAAAGTCAAAGATACTTGAATTAATTTTGAGGTTTTTTTGTTAGGGATTAGGAGAACATACAAAGCATTGTTATTAAGCAGTAAAAGCAATTACATTTCAACAGCCTGGAAAACCAATTTCAGACTTCTAGCAACGAAACCCAAAATATTAACTCCTAAAGATGCCATTCTCAGCCCTGACCTGGCCTCTTCATACTGAAACAAGGGATGGGAGCATTTAATTATGCACTTTCAAAGTGAAAAACAGCGCTGAAGAGAAGTTCCAAGCAATCAGGCATGTTAACTCAACACTCCCATCCAAAATGGGGTACAGCCACCTCATTCCCCAGGCCATGATGTAATCGAGCCCCAACATTAGTAACACCTCCTGCAACTGAGATCCCTCTCAGTTTTAGTTTGAAACTGTTCAAGGCAAGAAGAAAGTTATATAACTCAGACTGTGGAAAGACTATTTTGTTTTCTATCAAGAAATTCCACTTAAATTGGATTTCCTTGCACACAAGTGTTTTCTGTCCCTTGTCTGGCATTTTTCAGACAATACTGTGATGCTCAGTTGGGCTGGGACTGGTCAAGAAGAGGTCTCCAGCAAAGCCATGCGAGCTTCCTCCACCATGACCACCTGCCTCTCCCTGACCTATGCAGGATACCAGCTGAGACACAGCAAGTTACCCCCAAAGCCCTCGATACCCAGGGCAGGGGACTGCCCAGGAGACAAACTCACACCAGTGATGGAAAGCATCCTTGGGGCCACCTAACAGCAACTGGAGATGGTTTAACAGAACCAGACCAGGGACAGAGCCATGTATGAAGAATTCTTGCTTCTTCCCTAAACATTGCACCTTGTTTTAATCTGCAATGCCCTCCTAATGCCCAGATTAATACTGCAAGATTGACACAGAAGCCTCTTTTTCCTGACACTCTCAGCTCAGTTTTTGTACACACACATGTAATGCACACTCCAACCACTTGCCCATCCTCTCTGGTATGTCAAACTTCCATATAATTTACTAACCAGTTTAGAGCACAGCCTCCAAGAGCCTAGTCTTGTGTTTATGTTGAAGCACCAAAGCTGCCAAATCCACAGAGGACTGCAGTGTCCAAACTAGCAGATATTTTGGCAGAGTATAGAACTACATGTGATATATCCAGCACAAAAGCAAAAGCTCTAGCAGCTTTGCCTGATCTTTTTGGAATGGAACAGGAGGTGTTTTTCTTAAGTGCAAAGTATTTAATATTGCAACAGCCGCTAAACTCATTAAACCAGCTCAGACAATGATCACATCATTATCATAATTCCCTTCAAAGCACTTGCCTCTTAACAGGACCAACACAACACAATCATTAGAACATTTTTCTGGCAGCTAGCACCCTTATTTGTTGTAAGGGCGAGAAGTGAATCGAAGCCTCCTCATTTTTCTTTGAATAATGCCTCGATTAGAAAATCAATGGCTTTATTCAGGTTGCCACAACATATCAATGGCCCAGTTTTTCTACTGAAGACCACAGAAACTTCACTGGACTTCAAAAGCTGAGCAAACCCAGCTCCAACACCAACACCAGTATGTACTTTATTAATCATCTCTGTCCTATTTAAAATAAGATTTATGTTGCTTAGGACTTGTGGGTGCCTTGTGAATGCAGTAAGAGAATACTAGCATGGTTTCTATGGAATGCAAGAACAGCATCTGCAAAGAGAATCCCTTGTCACATCTCAGGAGCCTATGTGCCTGCAGAAAGCAGAGTATTCCCTGAAGAGCAGCAGATTGCAAAACCCCCCATTATATAGCACTGAGTAGAAGTGCCAGAAAGCCACCCACTGCCTTGCATCCCACCCAGCCCCTGAGGGAGAAAATGCTGTGAAGGTGATGAAAGAAACAAATCTTTCCTGACAGCCTGACAGCAGGCTAAAGCCACCCAAATCTGAAAATGACTGTCAGAGAACAGGCTGCAGATCAGGCATCCAGTATCAGCTGAACCTTGCATGCATTTCTGAGCTAAAAAGATGCTAAGCAGCACTTCTCCCATTAAGGATTGTGTGCTCTCATATTTTAAAGCTGACAGGTGAAGGATATAGATAGGATAACCTCGTGTCAATGGGATAAGTGGTTTTCCACATACCAACACCTTGCTCCCCTATTCACCATTTCCTGCAATTCATTAACTACAGAACATCAAATGAAACCTCAAGGCAGAAGGTTTTAAACAAAGGCATGGAAATACTTTATACCCACAGCTGTGTAATTAAACTGGGGGCAGCCTGAGCCAGCACCATGTGGCCAGAAGCCAATAAGGAGCCAACACAGCCCATGTCCACATCTCCCACTTTCTGATGACCACTGTACACAGTCATTTTTATCTTTCTTACTCTTGAAGATGCACACAAAGAGCTCATTATAAGCTTGATGTGATTTCCTCAAGATACTGTAGCAATAAACCCCAGAATAGCATGAACTTATTGATATGACAGCTCCCAATTTTCATTCTGCATGATGTTAGCGATTTTTGTTTCCTTCCAGCCAAGAGTCAGGGCAAGAATTGAAGACTACAGCTAAAGATAACATGGATCAAATCAGCTCACATAACCACAGGCCAACAAAAAGCTGTCAAGCTGTCCTGTGCATATCTATAACACATCCTAGGAGTTGCGGGAATGCATGTGGGCAGGTGTTTTTGAGTATCATCGGGAGCTAGAGCAAGTTTTTAATCAGCTGTACACAGGTGATTCTGCTGCTCTATTTCACTCTGGTGAGACCTCACCTGCAGCTCTGGGGCCAGCTCTGGAGTCCTCAGCACAAGGAGGACATGGCCCTTTCCAGAGGATGCCACAACAATGATGCAAGAGCTGGAAGCCCTCTCTGCTGTGAGGTCAGGCTGAAAAAGTTGGGGTTGTTTCAGCCTGGAGAAGAGACTGCTCCAGGGAGACCTTCCTGTGGCCTCTCAGTGCATAAAGGGGTCAGTCAGAAAGCTGGGTAGAGACTTCTTAGCAGGGGCTTTTGCAACAGGACAAGGGGTGATGGTTTGAACCTAAGAGAGGCAGATTTGGACTAGAAAGAAGGAAGACATTTTTTACACTGAGGGTGATGAAACACTGACCCAGGTTGCCCAGAGAGGTGGCAGAGACCCCATCCCTAGAACCATTACAGCTAACCTGACCTAATTGCAGACGTGCCACTCACTGCACAGGCTTTGACTAGATGGCCTTTAAAGGTCCTTGCAAACCCAAACCATTCAATGACTCCATGCACAATCCTTTCTATCCTCTGATTTCAGTCCACTGGAGATTGGATTCAGGCTGACTCAGAAAGCCCAAACAATATCATGTGGAGAAATGCAATTGGTGAGCTAAGCAGGCTCAGGAGCAGCATGAGTGGAAGGGCTAAGGAAAAAATGCAGTCCTGAAATCAAGAGAAGAGCCTGAGCAGAAAATACACTTAAAAATGGGGAGGGGAAAAGTAAGTTTTTGGAGAATAAAGTTTAGAGTAAACAGGTATTTGCAATCGACCTGTGAGTCCTAGCTGAAAGCATTTACACAGAATGATGCTGCAGCTGCTGTGTCAGGGCTCTCCTGTGTCAGATCCCTCCTTACTGCACAATGGAGAAGCCAAAGAGTAGCTGGTCCTTACCTAGTGCCAGGCAGTGTTTTATGCCTTCTGCTGCAAGAAACTCCTACTGAAGTTCTTCCACAGCTGGGGTATCAATAACACCTCCATCCTTTGTAGATTTCTGCAAGTCTAGTAAAACCCTGGACTCACACTCTCTTCCCCTCCATGGGTCCTCTAACTGGGTGTTCTTCAGCTGCTGCCTATTTTTATACCATCAGTTTCTGAAGTTTTTCTTTGCTTTAGCTGAAATTGGCTAAGGCACTCAAAATTCACAGGGAGAACTGTCAGAAAGGCTGATGTGCAGAGAATGTAATCATAAGAGGTTCATTTTCTAATTAAAAAAAAATCAAAAAATATGCCCTTTTTTGGCAGTTTCTGGATGTGTCACTGTAAGGAGGAGATGCACAATTAATGATCACAACACTTTGATGTTCTACACTCGGGTTCTTTTCCTTCTGGGTTTTAAGTCTGGGTAGCTTCAGACGGAGAAAGGGAAAACTGTGGTAACAAGTGATCTGTCCTGGGTGTGCTGCCTCTGCCAGCAGCCTGGGAGCATCTGCTGCCAGAGGATTAGAGAATTAACAAATAATGATTTTAAGCAATTTAAAGATCATGACACTCTCAGGCACATCCATGGTGGTGACCATGTAGGGTACTAGGCTCATCTATGTGCTCCACTCTGCAATGACAGTGTAGAGATCTCTGCAGACCCTCAAAATGATGAGCATAGACCTTTGTCCATGAAAATGTGCATTGTATTTCTCTGCAAGATTTGTAAGGGGCTATAACCTCAACAGGATTGCATCTCTCAGCAGCTGGCATCCTCCTTTGCTGACAGGGAAAAACATAAATCAGTGCTAACATTTTGTTTCTGAAACACAGCTTCTTTTGTCATCACATTTTGACTCACCAGCATGTAGTATCAGCCTGGAGGTGGCAGCTTTAATTTCCTGCTAGTGCAAACACATGGCTCCATTCCAAGCCCACAACTTGTCTACCACTGTAACATGTGAAGTGTCATAAGCTTACATTTCAATTAAATAAACAGTCCAGATGCTTGTTTTCAAGAGCCATGGACAATGAGCTAAGTTCTCAGATTTATCTGAGGGGTGAAATCCAACAGGTGATTTTACAAGTTCCTTTTTATTGCTCTCTTTTTAAGACACATGACAGGTAGAAAATAACCTGAATTGAGACAAAATTCAGGATACTTCATAGAACAGTAGAATGGAACCCTAGAATGGCTGGAGTTGGAAGGGACCTTAAAGATCATCTGGTTCCAACTTCCCTGCTGTGGGCAGGAGCACCTTTCACTAGGTCAGATTGCTCAAAGCCTCATCCAGCCTGGTCTTAAACACTTTGAGGGATGAGGCATCCACAACTTGCTAAACTGCTGCATCAACACATATATCCATGTACTGCTGCCTCTGCTGCACCAGTACTGCAGGTCCTGTATTTTAACTGTAACAGAAAAACTATGCCCTAAATTCATCAGCCCTGCAGAACTAACTTGTAGTGATGGGTGCCAGCAGCTCTTCACTGCACTGATCAGGAACTGACACTGTTTCTCCATAAGAGGAGCTCACAGTGCTGAAGGTTATTTTTTTTTTAAGCAATTTGCTGAATTACTAGGCATTTTATGCAAACATCATCCACATAACGACCTGACACCTCAAAGCCTGGTCTAGTAGTGCAGACAGAGAGAAAAGGTCAGGGGAGACAAGATCATCTCCTGCTGAAAATAAAGGGGAAGCCATGATTCTGCCTCAGTGAGATGCTCAAGCTGCTTTTGCACTTGCAGACATTATCTGCTGCTTTTCCCATGACACACAGGTGCTCTCTGCAAGGATAGTTTTCACTCACTACCAGCTGCTGCTTGGTGGGCTGGACCAACCAGGAAGTTGTCCTTCCTCTGCTGCCCTTTCTCCAGCATCACCAGCACAGTGCCAGCCAGTGGGATGGCATCTGCCTTGAGGTTTGGGAGATTCTTCACAGGCTGCAACTAAAAATGGGTTGGCATGAAGCTTTTTGCACCACCTAGAAGTATGAAGTTTGCAACCAGCCCCACCAGAAAGCTTTGTCCTGTGCTAAAGCAAACATCCCCCTCTTGGTGCTGCTCAGGGGCTTTTCCTGTTTTGAAATTTGCTAGTCATGGACTGCAGGAGGGAGCACAAGATCATTGCAGAAAGGCTCTTTGGTTCTGCCTTTGTACATCGTGCAACACTTTGCCGTCCTTGTTTGTGACAAGGTCTCCAAATTGCATGGTGACGCAGGGACCACAACTTAAAAGATACCTTCATAACCACACTTCAGGCTCTTGTCTGGCCTTCAGCAACATAGCACTGGGACAAAACCTCCTATTTTCTCTCTCTCACTATTGTTTTCTGCAAAATTATGTCACTACAGAAGAGGAACTATTCCTGCTCACGTATCAAAAGGCAGTGGGTGCACTGAGGTGAAGGACTTTCCACGCTGTGGTGCTACGCACAGTTCCTCTGTGCCTACAGCTTCTCAGAAACATCACTCCAGCAACCCAGAATGCATTAGAAAAAAATAATTAAAAAAAAAATAAAAGGCAACAGTTAATGTTCTTCCTAATGATCTACATAAAAGTGGAAAGGTCTGGAAGGCTGAGGGGTTTTGATCGGACCTTACACTGGAGAGACAGGAGCAGAAGGAGCTATGACAGGATTATCCTATTACCAAGGAATTACCCTTTTTCTTTCCTCCTGGAAGCCTCCCTAAGAGTTCAAGCAGTTAAAGAAGTAAACATTTTGTCCTCAAAGAAGGATGAAGTTAAGTTTAATCAGTAAAGGACTTTACTGTAGATTGATTCTAACTATCGATTTTCAACAGTTAAAATCTATTTCTTTGGAGATCTGCATGCAGCTTATTTAAACCAGTTTCTCCCTCCATTAATTAACACAGCTCACAGGGACAGATCAACACCACTGGGAAGGGTCTGCAAACTGCAGATTTGGACTTGTTCTGCTGAGTTTGTAAATCTGCCAGAGACTGGCCATTGTGAGGAGCAACATGGACAATCTTTCATACATCCATCAAACAATCCAGTTTTGTAATCAGCTGCTCTGTATTAGTCTGTTCACCTGTTCTGCTGTTCACAAATGTGAAGGACACAGTGTTTGCATGTCATTTCACCTGCTGCCATTAATTCACCTTCAGAATCATTTCCCATCTTCTGACAGATCCCACCACCTCTCTCATCACAGCCACACCAGGGGTTGACACAAAATGGAGCACGTCTGCCCTCACACAGGGGCACCCCACAGGCAGGTCATGAAGCACTGCCTCACGTCCACGTTACTTGTGTTTAGCAATGGCTGCAGGGAAAGAACTTGGAGCAAAAGAGGCAGTGGGCACCCTGAGTATTCACAGTACCACTAAGGGAACACAGGCTTGTGAGAGACTAAAAGATTCCTGAATTTGAGAAAGGTTTTTGTGCCCCAGAAGGGGTGACAACCATTCCAGGGAGGAAGAGGAAGACAGAGTGCAGTGGACAAATCTCTACCCAGACCACCAAGAGAGAAGAGCTGTTTCATTAAGCCTTATGCTTATCGTTTCTTTTACTTTCTAATCCTTTTCTCCTAATAACATTTTGGCTTTTACAGGGTTGTCTGGCCCTTGCTAATAGATCCCTGAAACAAGGAGCCTTGTTGGAGTGAACTCTGGGATTTACTAGTCTAATTTAATACATGAGGGGCAATTTCCATATGCTGTTCCAGCAGAGGGCTATTAAAACACTGTTAACTCTGTAATAAACCCAACCTGCTATCCAGCTTTGGTCTTTGGTATAGACTCCAGGAGAGGTGAGGCTTTAACCCCTTAACAATTCATTTCCCTCTCACCTTCAACACAAAACAACAAAAAGTATTTCCAAAGGGTTGTTTTGTTTTATTCACTTCCAAAGCAATATTCTTTCTCAAAGCATGTTGGAGTGTCAGAGGACATCACAAACCACCAGGCTAGTTTCAGAGCTTTTATTACAGACTTTTTTTATGCCCACTTGCAGCCAGTGGTATGCAGACCTGCCATGACAGAGAGATTGGCTCATGAGACCAGAGGTCTAAAATTCCCCAATCAGCCCATCACAGACCTGCATTAACTACAAACTACAGCTGAGCTGTCTAAGGGTGGCTTGCCACAAAGTATTAGCAAGCTTTTACCTAGCTTCCACTATGAAGAACTTAACCAATTATCTCCAATTGCTTTATCCCATAAAATATTAGTTTCTCTGGTGCAACATTTATACACTGAAACTACTAGACATTGGTTGGCTTTTTTAGTGGCTAGGTATTTTTCTATCAGAAAGATGTGGGGTAAGTAAATATTTTTATATGGAAAATACCATTTGAAAGGATGCTAGAAGTGTATTTTTAATAGATTAACCTTCACAGAATACTGAACAAACTTCTGTTTTTAATCTGAGAATTTAAGCATTCCCTTGGGGAAAAGGGAAGAAGCTTAAAAGGTGAAAGGAAACAAAATCCAGAGAAGGAAAATGGAAAACTCAATACTTGCATTGCCAAAGCAGCACTTGGAATTTATAGTAAGTGGGCTTTTGGTTAGGAACTGCTCTGAGAAGCACAGAAGGTGGAAGCAGTTGGTCCAAGTTTACACACTAAGTCAGAGGCTCAAAGCCCAGGAAGGCTTCTCTCCTCTGGCAACAGCCACTAGAAGGAACCAGCTTCAGAACAGCAAAGGTCTGGAGCCAAAAGTGGTTTCTCTGACCACGCACAGGACTCTTTCACATCAAAACCTGCACTCATAGACTAATTGTAGTAGTGGTATCACACACATTCCCCCAGCTGCAAACACTCATTCACTTCATGCAAGTTGAGAGAGTAATTCAAGATGATTTTAAGCCCCAGAATTAAAGACATGGGGACAAAGTGCCCTTTAGTCCACACAGACTCCCCTAATGCTCAGAGATAGCAATACAGAAAACATTCAGACCTGGGCTGCAGTTTCTTCATACTAATTTCTTTGAGGGTTCATTTATACCACTCTTGGGCTTGTGATTAATGAAGAGCCAAGCCTTTGGCTCCACACTTGGCTGCATTTCTAAGATTGTTCATAGGAACAGTCTGCTTCAAAGTTGGGATGAACTTTGAAAAGCACCAGAATGCACAATGTCTCTGTGGGCTGCCTTCGTTTATCACCTCTTATGGGATCCAGAACATATTCACTAAGTCAACAAGAGAGAATGTTGCAAGAAACAACCTTTTTCTTTCAGCTCTGACACCTCTGTGGCATCTGTAACCCAAGCCCCAGTCCTCCCTTGTTCCTGGAATAAAGCCACAAGAGGGACAAGACAGATTTGTTCTTAAATACATCTTAACCAATATTAAAATTCTGTCTTGGAAGGTCAAAGTTCCTCCCAGCAACAACAAACCAGCCAGGCCTCCTTAATTTGTAAGCCAGGCAATTAGAAGTTTCTCCTTGTTTGCACACAGCAAATGAGTAGAAGCAGTCAAGCACAACTGCTGAACCCTGATTGCTCTTTCTGAGGTAAAACCACACCAATTTCTACACGGTGATGATTCCTCCATTCATGGGAGCTCATTCAACCCACACAGCAGTGCTGAGAATCTTGATACTTCTCCCAGAAAGGGCTATGCTTCCAGAAGAGCATGCATCATATTTTTCCTCTTTTTCTTAGGATTCCTTTCAGGTTCATCCTTTCCAGGACAAAATTTCAACAAATCCAAGAATGTCAGCCATGACAATAGCTTATTTTCTAGCCCTGCCCTCAGGTCCATGGTGAGGGTTTCATTACAAGCTCTGTCTCGTGGTCTTACTGCTCAAATTTCAAGAATTTCAATGGAGATGTTTAAATGGAGGTGAAGGGGGAGGGGGAAAAAATAAAGAGAGAGTTATCTACTCTACTACTCTGTTTCCTTCAGAGATGCTTTGCAAGTGATAATGAATTTTGAATATCAGTAAGGCTGCAAAATCCAGCCACCCACTATCAGGCTGCCTAGCACAAATTTGGCTATAGTTTTTCCCTTGCCAAACTGTTCCTGCAGCAGGCCCCTTGCTTGGCAGAAAGGCTGCTGCTATTCTGGCTGTAGAACACATTTAAGGGGAACACTTTTTTCCACTGTGTCACATTTATTCTCTGCAAACTCTTCCTTCCTGCTCATGGCATTCCCTGCTCTGGGAAAAGCCACCAACACCAGAGCAGCTCCAGACTTGGTCCTGGCCCATCCATCATCCAACTTCACAGCTCCACCATATCATCTTTTGCTGAGAGTCTTGAATGTGTCTTGACAGAACCACCTATACTGAAATAAGTCATCTCAATGGGCAGCATGAAAAATGCTCAGTGCAGGATTCATTTCATACAGTGTGACAGGAGCTCCATTTAGAGGCTGATCTCCAGACCAAACTTGGATTTCTCTAAGACAAAGTAATGCATTTTCCTTCTGCCTTAGGTCCCTCAGTACAAACCACATATAATAAAAATCACTATGAAAGAGGGCACAGGAGGCCCCCCCAGCCCCAGCTCTGAAGACTTCTGCAACAACCTACTCTTCTTGTCCAAGTTATCAGAAAGGTAGATTTAGATTGGACATTAGGAAGAAGTTCTTTGCTATGAGGGTGATGGAATGTTGGAACAGGTTGCCCAGGGAGATGGTGGAGGCCCCATTCCTGGAAACATTCAAGGTCAGGCTTGATGGGGCTCTGAGCAGCCTCATCTAGTTGGAGATGTTCCTGCTTACTTTAAAGGTCCCATCCAACCCAATGCGTTCTGTCATTCTATTTCATGGTCTTCTCTAGTGAGACACAGGCATTTAAAAAAATGCAGTGGGAGGCATTTTAAACCCAGACCTCTGAAAGGGACAGAATCAGGATTTTTGTCATTTTGGGTTTTTTTTTCATTTGTGAGAAGTAGCCATTAAGTCCACACAGGAGCCACTGGAGCTGCTAAAGCAAAGCACCAGGATGCAGGCTTTTAGAATGTCCAGCAGAAATGCACAGTGAAGTACTCTGCTCCCAAGCTCAGAGCTCTCTTTTGAGACAAAAACTCCCATTGAAATGAAAGAAACAGATGTGCATTGCCACAGAAAAATAATGGAATAACACAGCTCCTGATATAACTTTGCCTTAAAATCATTAACCTTTTTACAGCCTGCTTTGTGGCTGAGCAATTTCTCTTCCACATGATGTTCCTCTGAATAGGAAAGCACTCTTGAGCAAATTTAGTCTAATGAGGGAAGTCTATGATGATGTTTAAAATCACCCATTTATCTTTCAAGCAGCATAAGTACATTCCCCATACTCACTCAAAAGTTTGCTTCAAGTTTGCTCTCCCCAAGGAGTTTAATCCCAAGACAGCTCCATTAGCTTTGACTTCAGTGGGTTTATATTCTGCTTGCTTGGTCTCTTGGGAATAGGTTTGAGATCCACCAACAGCTCAGGCCTGAGAGCCATGGGACAGTCATTAACTCAGGATTACTACCAGCTGGGTTCACAAACCAACAAGCAATTCAAAAAGCTCCACATCAATTCTCCTGATACATCTACCCAGAGACTGCCTTAAAGTAATTTGCAGTGATTAATAGGTGTTGGGAGCTGGCAGGACCTGACACAAGCACACACCAGAATTGTGCTTTGATGGGCAAGAGAAGGATGCTGCTGTCAGGGAGAGACCTGTCTGCCTGACATGCAGAATCATAACTCTTGCACTACATCAGCAGTACACTCCCCTGAGGCTGGTAGAATGCAAACAGCCAGCCTAACATCTCTAAGCTAAAAACCTACTGAGGAGGCAGAATTACGTCTGGCTTCTGTAGCATTCAACTGTTTTACACCCCCATCACTTTCGTATTTGTATTACTTAAGTGTACACCAACACTCATCACTGCTCCTGAAGCTACCAGGTAAGCTGGGTTTTGCTCAGGGCTGTATGTACTGAGCTGTTAGCAAAATGGCATTTTGACTTGTTAATACACAACAAGAAGCCATGCTGTTAGGAGTGGCAAGCTTGCATTTCTCTGTTGTGAGATTAGACGATCAGGAAAGCAGATAACACCAAACTGAATATCCAGCCTCCATACTCCTAAATAGCAGGGAGAAAAAAGAGAGAGGCAGCAACTTTGAAGGAAGCACAGAAGCACAGCACCATTCTGCCACTCATATCTTGACTTGAAAAATTTGAATAATTACTAGCACTCTCTTACCTTGCTGATGAAGTCTCAAGTGAGCTTCAGACCCAAATTGTCCTGCGAAAGCATCGTAGCTTGAGTTCAGACAAGCACCTTCTGAAAACACTGAGAAGTGCTCAAATTTAGTTTCACTGCTTACAGCTGAAGATGATTTGGGTTGATTGGTTTCTGAATGAAACCAAATTAGCTGAAATCTTCCATTTTTAAGGTATCACCTGGAGCTGAAATTCCAGGTAAAGACCCTCCAAATCAGTGAGCCTGATTCCTAAAAGTGAGGATGAACAAAGTCAGCAGAAGAGTGGGAAGTAAAACTCTTACCTATCCTGATGCTGGAACCCTTAAATGGTGCAACAAGTAACTAGAGAAGTTCCAGGCATTTTTTAAAAGTGACAGTTTAACAAAGCACCAAGGTACACATTCCCAATAAGCTTCAGCCCAGTTCTGGGTTGTGTGGAGTTTGGGGGCATTTCTAGTGAGAGCAAATTCATCAAGGCTTTAGTAATTACTGAAACTACATGACAGAGGTGGTAAAGAAATGTCCATTTATACAACAGTGGCTGCAGGAAAACTCTTAATCCTGCCACTACCCAACTTTTGACTTGAGAACTCTTAGCATTTGGGTAAAACTTCCTCACCTAAACAAACAACAACAAAAAAATGGAATGGAGAATAACCATGCCAGGTACCCCATACTAGCTGTCTGCAGGGTCCAGCAACTGCCATCCCCAGCCAGGGAAGCTCTGGTCAAATCCCAGGGAGGCCATGGTTAAGCACATCTCTGAAGGCAGCCATCAGCTGTCATCCTCATGCATCAGCTGGCCAAGAGGAGCAGAGAAGGCTCCTCTCCAGAATGTTTCACAGTTGTTTAGGGACAAATGCTGAAGCCAGGGATTCTGGAGTCCTCGATCAGAAGCCAGATACTGGGGGTGAATGTGCCTCAGGACCCAGACTCTTTTTGCAACCTCTCAGGTCAGACACTAATGATACCCCAGATCTCATCACCCCATTCCTAACTCCACAGCACACCAGTTCTTCCTCAGTCCTCCTGCTCTTCCTCCATGTGGCCTGGACCCCAGCATCTCAGCTGGCTTCACCCTTTTTTCTGTTGGGGATAGCAGAGGAGCATCAAGAGCCCAAGATGATGGATGCTCCAGGGAGTGAGGGGAGGCGATTTGGGAAAATTTCCAGCTGAGTGTCTCAGCCCCAGTCTTATCCTGGCCTCAATGCAGGCAAAACCTTCCTGGTGTGTATGATGGAGATACCTAGCACTTTGGAGCCCACCATGAGCAAGTGGGCACACAGACAGGGATGCACCAGCTGCACCTCAGAGTGTCCTGGCTGAATTCTGCCCAGCCAAAGCAGCTCTTTAATTAGCCCTTCTTGGCTGCACACTACGAGCCGTTCCCTTTGCTCATTACCAGTTTACAGTAGGCAGCAGCCAGCGTGCTCAGCTAATTTAGCTTGGACTTTTCCCCCCCAGGCCTACAACACAACTCTCAACTTGCAACACAAACTCGTACCAGACAGAGTGCACAAAGTTCTGCTTCCCTCTCTGGCAACAGAAACTTTGAATGTTTCTTAAATCAGAAGCTTCAAACGCTCTCAGGTCTGTGTGGACTTTGATTCTCCACCACTGGGTTTCTGAAGCCCGCAGATAAAGCACTGTAAGATATCCTGCCAGAGCCATAAAGCTCCAAACTATACAAAGAAAGATGTTTTTCAGCAGCCTGTGTGGATTGCCTGGCTGGATTAAGCACCCTCGGCCTTGCAGGGTAAAACTTAATGAATTTGCCCACTTTCTGCTGGTTGAAACACGAGCCAGCCCAGTGTGAGCAGCTGGAAGCATTAACGTGCAATAATGTAAAAGCAGTCAGCTACATTACAATGTCTGCCACTCAGGAGCTGGGTAAAATGGACAAGGAAGGCATTAAATCTGTTCTAAATAATTGGCACAACGTGTTTATGTGAGACTAGGGTTGCATATTAAAACACACCTGATTTGTTCTTCCTGAGCACTGAGTATTTACTACATCTGTGATAGCTGCATGGATTCGAGGCTCATTTTTAAAAAATTATTAATTGGTCTTTAATTAGCATGCATTACCATAGCACTTGTACACATCCTAGCTGTGAATGCAAATATATCATTCTAATAATTACATAACTAGTTATGCTTTTAGCTATGCTAATACAGAATGCAGTGCAGACAGCTTCCCTTGCCAGAGAAAAACAGCATGGAACACAGAGTAACATTTAAAAAGTGCTTAAATCCTCTTTCCAAAGGGACTTGGGTCTGAATCAAGAATTCTTAGGCTTTCTAGTGCAAAATTTATGCACCACTGCCATTTTCAAGCCCTGCTGTGCAACCCCACAAGCTTTTTTGTTCTTGCTGGTTGGCACATGCAAGGCTACATACAGCCACCAGACAGCTAATGGGTTGGTTGGTGCAGTACCTCAAGCTGATCCCATGAGGATCCAAGGTAGGATTCCTCATCCAAGCACTCCTGCCACTTGTGTCCAGGTGAGTGTGTGCAGCCCAGGGTGGGCCAGACAATCCATCCCACCTGGCTCAAATGCTTCCTTAGGCAGTTTGACATTCTTCTCATTCCCCCTCCCAATCCTCATAACAGCAATGGGAAACTAAGACATGGGATTCTTGCAGCAGACCTAAGCTTTGACAGCAAATAACAAGGGGGTCCACAGCTGACTAGCCTGAGCAGAAGGAACTACCAGAAGTCAGGACTTGTCACTAAAAAGATCATGTGATAATGCTTAACTCCCTTCCTTCCCTGTCATCAGCAGTTCCTTTCTCAGCCACTTTCTGCAATGCATACATCAACCTCCACCCATGTGCAGGTTGTCTAATGAGCCTGAGCACTGAACATGGAGCTGGGAGCTGCTCCAGCCCACAGCTCACCAGCCTGGACGCTGCAGGAGAAATGTTGATTATCCCCTAGTAGAGAATACCTGTTTTTCACTGATCTCTCACCCAAGCTATTTGGGGAACAATGTAAGGCTCTTTTTCAGCAGCTCAATCTCTCCTGATGCTGACAGGTTAAACTGCTGGTGTCTCCACATGTCCTCCCTCTGAGCACTGAGGAAGGCAGAGAAATCCCAGCCCCTTTTCTGCACTTCAGCAAGAAAAATCCACCCTCTAATTGGTGGCTGTGAAGAAAAACCAAACACCACCTCCCTTCCTTCCTTTCCCAAGTCCCACTCCTCACATACACATGCTTCTGGCCCAAACTTTGCCAACTTAGAGGTATTTCTATTCCCAGCTGTAGCTCAGGGCACAGGAACTCTCCTACAACACTTTACATAACTAAGCAACAATTCTGATTCCAAGTCCAGGTATGGTTCTTTGTGACTCCAATCAGAAGCCTACAAAACCAAGTTTGTGTACTTTAGGCCAAAGCCATACACCCTCCCTTCAGACTCCCCACTGTTGGGTGTGAGCCTGCAGCTGGATGTGAGGAAGAAGATGCCAGAGGTCCTGGCTCAGTGCACCCCAGAGCATCCTACAGATGCATCATTTTCTCTGAGCTCAGTGACTCCCCACTCAGAGCTTCCTCTCCCCAGAATGATGCTCCTGCAGCCCCTTATTCAAATCTCTCTGCTTCCCACCAGCAGAAAAAAGAAGCCTGAAGCTATTCAGCTGCACTCACCAAGCTCTCCCTCCACAGGCTCTGCCTCTGAGGGTGATGTTTATCTTTCATTTCTCTTGTTGAGCCCAGTACAGGAAAATCCCACTGAAGACAAATCCATTAAAATTTAACATTTAAAAAGAGAAGGGAAGTAGTTTTCAGTCAGAGATTTGGTGATCACCCATGGCAAATAGTAAAGCCTTTGCCTTACAAAAATTGCACTTGTATCATCTAGTCTCTCTTTTTGTCATGTCTTACTCTTTATCTTGTAGAGGTTACTAAGGTAGCTCATGTCAGAGACTGCTCAAAAGAGCCATTTGATTGTGCTTATTCAATGCAGCCACACATCTCTGCATCATCACTGCTGGTCTTGTCCTGACAGGCATCACCAAATAAATGCCTGACCGTCACAAGCAGTAGAACATTTACCGAGGTGAGGCTGATAGAAGGTAGGAGAACTCTTTATGGCTTCCACACTAGCACCCTCCCAGTCACCCAAACGGGAAGAAAGGAGTTTCACCCTATTTTGGCATGGCTGCCATGAGTGCAACTGACTCTGCAACTAGCTACATAACACTTCGAGATATGTTCTTCACATCAAACCCATTGCCTGGGGAAGCATCCATCAACAAAATGTCTCTTCTGGACCCAGGACTACAAACCCCATCCTTTAGCAATCCTAGGTACATTTTATGTTTAAATTAAGCATTAACATTGCACACTTTGAGAGCAAATCCACATGAATTATTGCAGCTAGCTAAAGCAAAGGCACAAATTGCCATCAGGAAGCAAGGAACAGTTCTGTGGCTGTAAAGCTCTGTGGAGCCAGGAACGTGCCCACTGCAATGGGAGCTGATCATATGGCAGAGCAGATTATGATGTTCTCTTTGCCATATGTCATGCACTTCAGAGCTTTTGTGCTCTGCCAGGAGACAAAAAAACCCTCATACTATTAGTGGGGGGAAATAAAATATTCCATTTCCTAGACAAACTGTAGAGGCCCAAGCTCTGGGCTGTCTTCAGGAATAAAAGTATTAGTGTTTTTACATAAATATGCTGGTCTGCTCCCAGGCTGATTAGTGAAAAACTGCAAATGAACCTGGCTACCCACAGCCTGCAGGGGGAAACTGTGCTCCTAGTGCTTAGTTCTCAAGTCTCTGAGTTTCTGAACACTGATTTTCTGATTGACTACAAGTTGCCATGAAATTAAAATGGGTCCAAACCCCTCCTCTGATAAATAAACAGATCCCTGTGGTTCCTTTATTACTGTTCCTGATTTTCCTCATTATCTGTAGTCAGCACAGTGACACACGGGAGAGTCCCTGGGGAACAAACCTCTCCAGGTCTGAGTGGCTGAAGAACTGGCAGCAGCTGGAGACACACAGCCATGGCATTGTGCAGCTCCTCTAGGCATGGTCTGAACAAACCCCTCTGCCCAGGGAGCCTGGCTAGCAGCCCACAGGAGCTCAGACAACAACATCACTGCAGCAGCCCTGGGTGGAAAAATGACTGTGGCAAAGCTGTTTGGAAGGTAATTTCAGGACTGGAAGTAGAGCACGTGGAGCAAATCCTTTGCTAAGTTTGGTCAAGGCTTTTTAAATCAAGTTTAACACAGACCTAAAGAGAGACAAATTCTGATCCAACGGCAATAGAAAAACTGGGACAGAGAGGACTTCAGTGCTCTCACTAAAGCCTGTATAAGTACCCACCCAGCTGGAGTTTTCACTGGCTGCATTCCCCTTTCAGCAGCAACATCTGACAGTGATAGACTCTGACATGTACCCTCAAATAATTAATCCAGAGGAGCATTAGAATAAAAATATAACAAATGGTTCTCAGCTTCCCCAGAGGCAGTAAAATCTGGAGGTAAAAGTCAGCTTATGGATAAAACTGGCAGGAATGAGTCTCTGCCTGGTGTTGCTGGGCTGCTGCAGTCTCCTTTTCTGCATAACACCTGCACCAAGAGCCTCTCTGAGGAGTTAGGAAGGAAGAAGACTCCTAGGAGGTAGATAACAAGGAGGAAAATGACTAAGCAAGGCAAGCAGGTTTGAGTCACACACAGCTATCACCCTCACCCAAGAGCTGTGCCAGGAGGCAAAGAGCTACCTGAGAGCTCTCCGTGCTGCTCTGCAATGCACTGAAGGTGGTTAGTGCAGTAAGAGATGTAAATGATGCACCTTAAAAAGGATGCTGTGCTGCCAACCTCCAAGGCAGAATCGCTGCTCAGTTCAAACATCCCTAAGGCTGGACCCAGCTCTGCTCTGAACCTCCATTCAGAGGAAGGACTTTGAGTTCTTGTCTGGTTTTTAAACACCAGCTTCATTCAAAGCCCGTGGAAATCCAGGGAAAAGCTTCTGCTGACTCAAGTGAAGTCTGACCCAGACCTCAACCACAAGGCTTGCCTGGGAAGCGTTTCTTTGGCAACAGGAGATTCCTTGGGCTTGCACCTGTTTCTCACATCTGTCATAGGTTCATGTAATTCTTATTAAACCAAGATGAAAATCCATCCTCTTCCCTAATAACCCTTCCTCCAAGGCAGAAGGGAGTTTCCCTCTGCACCATGCAGAGTGCCTCATCCCGGCAGCAGCCGCCTGCTCCTCATCAGCTCCTCCTGCAGCTGCGTGTATGAAATGCAGATTATTCACCTGGAATTTGTTTATCTGTCGGGACAGAGAAACATTACAGAAGCCAGGAAACAGAAAAGAGTTTCCAGTACCTGAATCTCTTGACTAACAAAAGGTTCAGTTGTGGGGACGAAAGCATATGCATAGAAATAGCTGTGAAGGTCATGAGGGTCTTCTCAGTGGTAACCAGTGATAGGCCAAGGGGCAGCAGGTACAAACTAGAACACACGAGGTTTCAGGTGAACTTAAGAAGCAGCTTCTTTATTTGGAGAGTGGCAGAACTCTGGAACAGGCTGCCCAGAAAGGATGTGGAATCCCTTTCTCTGGGGACTTTGCAAACCTGCCTGGACACGTTCCTGTGCCTCCTGATCTAGGCAAACCTGCATTAGCAGTGGGGCTGGACTAGATGATCTCCAAAGGTCCCTTCCAAAGCTCACCATTCTAGGATTCTACACTGACAGTTTTGCATTGTCCTCCAAGGGGATTTTAGACCTTAGCAAGAGCTGATTCTTATTTGCGGGAGAATTCACAAATGCTGTGATTTTTCCATCAGTAGAACAGGCTAAATAGAGTGACTGAATGCCTTCCTACCTTAACCAAAATGAAATCAAGTATCAAAAGCAACACTGAACTGAGCATGCCACGTCCAGAGCTTCTCCAGCTACAGAAAGGTAACTCGGATTGCCAGATCAAAGCTGTTGCTGTCCCTGGCAGTGACCCACGCTCTCCAGGTCAGTGCTCTGCCAGCTCCTTGGCATCATCACTGCAGTGCAGTGCAGATGCCGGGTTGTGTAATAACAAAACAACCTCTGGGAGCCAGGATTGCCTTCTTTGTACTCACATGCATGGTGAAGAAGGATGATTTATTTTTTTCAGCATACAATTCTGTCTTTTAGGTAGGGGGAGAAAGAGTTCATATCAAAGTGTAACAGTGGTTTGTGTTTCCACAGGAAATTACTTGGGGTTATTAACATCTAGTTTTTCTGTTGTAAAATGATCTCTTCTCAAATGCTCTAACACAAAACCCTGCCAGAGCCCTTACTGCTGAAAGTCCCTATAACAGCCATAATTTATATGATTTCTATCTTTTCTCCTGGCCCACTGTAGTTGCTGCCAGATATAACCTTCAGTACTGAAGGCCTCAGACTTATTGCAGCACTCTGAAAAAGCTTTGATGGCTTTAGATGTCCAGAAGATTTGCTTTTCACCTCTTGTACATCTATTACGCAGTTGCCTTCCTCTAGAAAGCCTGCAATGTGCCTCCTAAAGCACCTCCAAACACCACCAGCCAGATTCTCTGCGGGTGCAAATCCCTGCAGCATCTCAGACCTTACGCTGCCTGTGACTCTGCTCTGCACACACGGCAGCAGGAATGGGAGAGCAACGCACCTGCTCATGGGTGCTGTGACTGAGAAGTACAAAAGCAAGTCTCTCCTATGTTCTTCATATCTGAGAGGGCATTTAAAAACCTACCTAATTACATTCCTGAGATAATGCTTCCTGAAACCTGTTACACAGCCTCTTTAGAGATCTTGGAGGGGGCTCAGATTCTGTCCAGTTACTCCTCCAGTGCTAGGACACTTGTCTCAAATATCTGAGTGGGGAGAGAGAGCTCTAACTTTAAAGTATAATTGTTACATTTGAGGATATACTCATCTGTGTAAGACAGAGTTACACATAAATATTAACAACACACCTTCAGAGTTAAACATAAGTATTAAGAGCAAACCTTCAGTTGCAGATCAGGAGTGACCTCATGGAGACCATGGGGTTTTGCAGGGCATGGTCCATGGATTTAACTAATCTTTTGCACCAAGTGACAATTCTGGTTCAGAAACAGTTTCAAAGAAAGATGAAGACCTGTGCATGTCACTGCAGAATGTAAACATTGTTTCAAGAGCATTCAATTGCCAAACTGCAGATTATCTGTTGGTGTTAGTAACTCAAGAGAAGGCTCTGCATGGTGTAAGGAGCACCAAGCAAAGAAAAAAGGCAGAATCAATCTCTGAGTAGTAATCCCATGGGATATTATGCTGCAGTTGCTTTCCCTCCTTGTCATCCACTTCCACTACAACATTACATTCCATTTACAGGCTCTGAACTTACAGATGACAGCTTTGAGCCTCTAAGTTTAGGATTAAGAAAGGAATGTATGGCTCTCATCTGACAACATGTGTTTGGGATCTAACAAACCTCACCCTTGGGCTTCTCCAGAGCCCTTTTGGTCTCTGCCTTTCTCAGGTGGATGCTGTGTTAAGACCTCTTTGAACTCGTCAGAAGCTAAAATACTTTCCCAATGCTTTCCCAAGTAATCAGATAAGTATTTTCACTTCCTGATGAGAAGAGTGTTAGCCACAGGGTGACAGGCCACAAGAACATCACAAAAAACACCAATGTTCATCCAGCCAGACAGTACCAGTACAACTAAAAGCAACCTCATCCAAAGGCTGGAGCTGCACATCACAGTACTAGTAGGCTCACAGAGGAGGGATGTTAAGAAGGACACAAAGACAACACTTCGTACTTTCCTTACCTTCAACTGCAAAATTCATGCTAAGTAATAAAATTCCACCTAGAAGGCACATCAGGAGGAAAACCACTTAGAGTGACAGTCCCCAACAGGGAGCTTCTGCTTCCAAACACTCACCACCTCCACTTGCCTGGCCAGAACAGTTTTGAAGCCTGTCACAGCTGAAACGAGCAACAGGAGCTGCCTCTCCATTTGCCAAGGCAACAGCTTTCAGCTGCCCAACATATATGCTCTGACCTTCACAACCCAACAAAGGAGCACCAGCTATTCACTGAGTAGCCAAGTGATTTATAAAAAATGACACTGGGCATGGCTGCTCAAACAGGTCTCACCATAGAGGCTGCCATTATCTACTTCCTAATAAGCAGGCAATTTTGGTAGGAAATTCTAAAATTAGGCACTGAGCACCTGAAAAGAAAAAAAAAAATTCCTCTTGAAAACAGGCAACAAAATGGAAGCTGGAGATATCTTTTCAAATGGCTGGGGATGCTTTTCTTGTGCATTAGCACAAATGCCTCCAGAGGGGGAAATTCTGCACATGAAGTACATTATTAATCATGTTCATATTGATACTGTTTAGGATATTACAAGAAAAAAAAAAAACAAACCCGTGGGGATTAACAGATTTGAGGTTCATAAAAGACAATCTGATTTGGTTTTGTGTACAATCTACCCCTGAGGACCTATTCTGCCAGTAATTCTGTACTGAGCTCTGTATTTCTGTTTGATTAAAACACACGTTCTAAAAAGGCACTTGCAGTCCTTACTTAGACATCTGGAGAAATGGAAAACTCACCACTTCTTCTGGTAGCTTGTCAGCCCCCCTGTTGAAAAATGTGTCTTGTGTACACAGACAAACGGGAAACACCAGCATTCCCAGCTCCTGCATTGTTCCCTTTCTAATTCTGATTGATCATGGTTGTCAGGTGCTCCAAGCCCAGTTCCACCGGGAACTGAGTGATCCAGCAATGCATGTGGGTGTGCAGAAGAGCCTCGGTGCACGGCAAGAACAGAGCAGTGAAGGGGAGAAGTGCCTCTTGCTCACAGAACAGGCTTTGCAGAATGACTTCAGGCAGGAAACTCTGTTCTAAGAGTTTAATAGGAGCAAGTTCCCATGGCTACATGTGAGAATCCTACATGTTTAGGAAAACAAGTGTCTTGCAGACTCACTAATGCTCAGCTTGCTCAATTAAACGCTCTTCTGCTGGGAGCAAAAAAGGGAAGTTGGAAATAGATATTTATTAAACAGGTTAATTCTCTGTTTCAAAGAATGTGTCACCCTGCTTATCTCTACCAGCTGCTGTGAGCACCCAAAACAAACCAGGTAGCATGGCAGACACCAGAATCTCTTTTCTGTTCTCTTTCAGCCCTCTGTCCTGGCCATTGAATGAAGGCAAAAATCAAAAGAGCACAGAGTGCAGATTCAAAACAGAGAGGAGACAGGACTGCAAAAGTTGTGTGCGATCCAGTTCTCAGGAACGATCTATTTACGCCAAATCCGGACTTTTCTTGAAGTCCGTGGCAGTCAATGCCCTTCGCTGCCATGCGGGAAGGATTTGGCCCCGGTAAAGTATCCGCCTGCATTCCCAGCTGCTGTGTCCAGCTGCCACGGAGGAATGCAGGGCTGCCGAGGGCGCTGGCATGGGACCGAGCCCCAACTTCCAGTGAAGAAACATTTCCATCTCAGAGCCTGGATCTAAAGTTTGTCAGTGCAGTGGCTGAATATGACAAAGAAATCCTTGCCTGCCAGTAATTCAGTTTAGAGTCTTCTGCCTCACCAGCATTCAGGTCATGTTTGAGCCAGCTACTTTGCTGCATATTACTGTAAGCATCTGGAGAGCTTGGAAGGGAGACACATTGACAAGCAGAACTGGGTGGGAAAGCAGAGTTACATGTGTCTGCCTTAACTTTGCAGCAAATTACATCCCGGTATTCAATACAAAATTTGTACAGGGCTGAATCCTGCTCCACTTTGTAGCATGCCACTGGGAATTAGGTGACAGTTTGCACAAAAGCATTTTGAGGAGGGGTTAAAACAAGCACAGAAACACACAGCAGTCATTTCAGCACTCCGGGTGCAAGCAGAAATGTTTGAAGGCATAAAAGCCAGTTAATTCCTATTGGAAATCAATGGGAGCTGGGGAAACGCAGCACTCCTGCACCACTGGAAAGCTGTCCTTTGGCTATGGATTGCCCTAATCTCTACTTTAGAGAAAGTAAGATTGAGATGGAAAGTGCTCATTGATTTTGCACCTGTCCCCAGATTTCCTGTGTAACTGGAAAGAGTAAAATTCAGATATACAAGAGAGATTCTTTCAGCCCCAGGTTTGCATCCACCTCCCATCTAAGCCTATCTCTGCCGGATACATCTGAAACACCATGTGCTGAGCAACACCCGAGCTGGCTCTGGCTCTGCAGCCCACAGAGATTTCTTTGATGACTGAAGCGAAGCAACGACTCCTATTGCCGGTGAAGCCAGCCCGGAGAGAAGCCCCGCAACAACAGCGCGGCCGGGAAAACTTTTCGGGAAGATCTCACAGCTTCCATCTGCCTGCGGGGTTCGGTTCGCAGGGGGGATACGGAGCGCTCCACGTGTGCTACCAGTTCGGGAAGCCCGTCCCCACCCGGGTCCCCACCGGGGCTGAGCGCGGCTAGTCGGCGGCCATCCGCTGCCTCCCCGCGCTGGCTCCGGACCCCTCTGCGCCGTCTCCGGCTGCCGCGGGGGCCCCGCACGTAGCCGCCCCCTCCGGGACGGCACCTGCCAGCTCCGCTCCGCTCCGCTCTGCCGGTCCCGCACCGGGACAGCAGCGGCAGCTGCGGGGGCGGGGGAGGTGCCCGCCGTGTCTCCGAAAGCGGAGTGGGGGAGCCCCGGCCCTTCCCCCGGGGGCAGCCCCGGCAGGCGGCCCGGTACCGCCCTGCATCCCGCGGGGGGCGGAGCGGCCGCCGGTGGGGCCAGGAGCCGCGGGGCCGGGTGCGAGGCTGAGGGGCCGCCGCCGCCGCCCATGGAGCCCAACGGGACGGCGGCGGCGGGGGGCAACGTTTCGGCGGCGGCGGGCGGCGGTGGTTCCCCCGGGAGCGGGCCCTTGCTCATCCCCTCGGCCTTCGGGACGGTGCTATCGGTGATGTACGTGGCCGGGGTGGCGGGTAACGTGTACACGCTGGTGGTGATGTGCCACTCGGCGCGCTGCGCCGCCCCCATGTACAGCTCCATCGTCAGCCTGGCCTTGGCCGACCTGCTCTACCTCTCCACCATCCCCTTCATCGTCTGCACCTACCTGGCCCAGGACTGGTACTTCGGGGACCTGGGCTGCCGCATCCTGCTCAGCCTGGACCTGCTCACCATGCACGCCAGCATCTTCACCCTCACCCTCATGTGCACCGAACGCTACCTGGCCGTCACCCGGCCCTTGGACACCCTGAAGCGGTCGCGAGGCTACCGGAAGGTCACGGCGGGGGCCGTCTGGTCAGTCTCGCTGCTCCTTACTCTGCCCATGATGCTGATGGTCACCCTCACCGAGGGAAGCAAGGCAGAAGGCAAGGTGAAGAGGATATGTGCGCCCACCTGGAGCATGGACGCCTACCGGACCTACCTGACAGTGCTCTTCAGCACCAGCATCATGGCCCCAGGAATCATCATTGGCTTCCTCTACACGCGCCTGGCCAGGACCTATCTGGAGTCCCAGAGGAACCCCCCACACAAGGAGAAGAGCAAGAGGTCTCCCCGCCAGAAGGTCCTCATCATGATTTTCAGTATTGTGTTGGTCTTCTGGGCCTGCTTCCTGCCATTTTGGATCTGGCAGCTGGTCCGACTCTACAGCAACTCCCTGCAGCTCACCACCCAAACCCAAAAGTGCATTAACTATCTGGTGACCTGCCTGACCTACAGCAACAGCTGCATCAATCCCTTCCTCTACACCCTGCTCACCAAAAACTACCGGGAGTACCTGCGCAACAGGCACCGCAACTTCTACAGGTTCACATCCTCCTTTCGCAAGAGGGGCTCCAACCTGCAGTGCTCCTGGGGACGGTCTATGTCCTCCAGCAACCAGTATGACTACAGCTCAGAAGCCCTGGGCATGGCCACGCTGAAGGACAAGTGAGGAAGAGGAGGTGCTCTGGAGACACCAGGTCCGGGAGCGTCTGGCCAAGGTAGGGCTTTGGGACCCCTTAGCCCTGAAGGATCCTAAAAACCTATTTCAGGTAGTCACTCTATTTAGGATCAAGAAGTTCTGTAAACCTAAGCACTATGAGATGCACCTCCATTTCCATATGGCTTAGAGCTGTCAGGGAGGTCCTGCTGGGAGCCAGCAGCCATTCAGGACAAATTCCTCAGGGGGTTGGGTGCAGAAGATGAAGCGGATACTTTGTTCAGTTCTGCCAGAAACTCTTAATCATGCTTTGCTGAGTTTTGCCCAGCTCCAGTTCTGCACCGTCTCTCCTGTGTAGTTTCTCAGTGCTATCTTCAGGCTACAGCCAAGCCAGACCTGCAAGAGTCTGAAATTTCCTGGTGTTGCTTAATTTAGCTGCAGGCCCTGGGTTTGCCCTATGTATTGCCATTGTCTGATTCTGGAGTGTGTAAAGAGCCCTTTAAAGGCTCTTTTCCCATTTCCTGTACATTATAGAGCACTACAGTTTCATCAGGCTTAAAGCCTCTACTTTAAAATTAATTGCAGCAGCACTGCAACTCCGAGCATTCAAAAGCCACAAGGTAAGCTGTCAGAAACCACAGCTTCATCCAAGAAAAGCTTGCAATTTTTACAGCTTTCTGCCTAAGGTCATCTGAATTTGCCACTCTTTATTTTTTAAGTTGGTCGCTTTCTCAACAGTCCACAGGGCTTGAAAAATGGAGAATTTACCTTGAAAAGAAAGAAAGAATATCTTAGAATCTTATCAAAGACCTGAGGCTCTAAGGAAAATGACTGAATCCTGTATCATGAGACTTATCATAAAGGGGACAAATTTATTGATGACATTTGATCAAATATATTTTGCCTCAATGTATTCTGCTTAGTTTCTCCCTACTTAGTGTCTCTCAGTAAACCTTCACCACATATACTAGAGGTGCCTGTAAGCATCTAAACAAGTGCAAAACCTCAGTTTATACAATAAATGATGATTAAATGTGGACCGTCATCAGTTTTCCCCTTGCATGATCTCTTCACCCAGCTTGGGGTGGGGTATTTACCAAGGGAGAGGCAATGTACATCGGGGTGAAGTTGGGTTCAATATTCCTCTTTCCTGTTCTGGGGCAGATTCTGGGAATAAGTAAAGCACAATACCAGCTGCATAAACTATTGTCAGCAGCTAGTGATGCCCAGGGACTTCTGAAACAGCAGGTAGCTGCTTAAGGAACAGTCATGTCCACTTTCTTATGGCATACTCCAGCCCCATCCATTTGAGAGGAGCCCCACTCCAGCCCTGCTCTGCTACTGGGTTCCTTTAAGGTGCCAAAGTTTGGGTACATTTGTGCTAACGTAGAGACACAAAGTGCCAGCACCATATCCAGGGACTGGGAGTAGAGAACACAGCACAACCACATGCTAGATTTTATTCACTCAGCTAACAGCAGGAAAATAAACCCTTCAGGGAACATGTTGGATAAAGCCCAGGGCAGCACACTGCTGTGCTGGGAATTGAGCATTCTTCTTATAGATGCTGTTGTTGGGGTGCTTTCCTGGGAGGAGGAAATAAGTAATTCACCTTAGAATTGCTCATACTGCTTTTAAGCATGAGAATGTCTTCGAAACACTGTTGTGTTCTATTATTGTGTAGACTACCAAGCTGGGCAGTATAAATAGACCTGGTGGTGCCAATTTCCTTATGAAACAGGACTAACACACCCTTCCTGCTGGGAACTGACAGGCAGAGTGGGATTCCACAGCTTTTAGGAACAACTTTTCAGGAACATTTCATTTTTTCAGTCATGAATTTTGAAGTCATTGTTACTTTTCCTTTGCTTCCCGTTTCCGAGGCTGGAAGTCACTCCCACAGAAGAATAAGAGAGATAAGGCTCAGCTCAAAAGGCAGTGTGGGAAGGCTGGAGTAAGTGCATCACCTGCAAGGTGTGCTGTGCTGTCTTGCTGTAGGGCACATGCCATTTGCCCACCTCTAAGGAAAAGAAACAAAACCTATTTCCTTATGGCTATAGAAAGAAAAGCCTTCCCTGATCTGGATCCTCTCCTGATGTGTCTCACTTTCCATTGCTTGGTCTAAGGAAAAGCTCCTTGGAAGGCCACTTACCCACCACAGTGTTACAAGGCTGGTACAGGATGGGTGATTACTACGCATGAAATAGTCACAAGGCATAGCATGTATCTGTTAACAGGTATGGAAGGGGAAGAAGGGGATGGAAGTGCTTCACAAGACTCAAAAAGAGGATTGGGGAATAAAACTTTTACTTAAAAAACCCCTTTGGTTAAACACCTAAAGCCAAACACTGTAAAAACATGGTTATCAACATGAAGGGAAAGCTGAAAAGGAGTCATGTCTAGGGAAAAAAAAAAAAAGGATGAAAATGCAGAGCAGATGAGATCTACACTTGTAACCTAATGTGGGGATCAGCAAACAGAAAGGTTTGATTTGAGCTACACTTCCCAGATATCCCATCAGTCCCCAGAAGGAATTCTGCTCATCCATAGGGGATGTTCTTCCTGCGCCACATCACCAGAGCATTAAAGATCAAAGAGCTGATGAAGGAGCATCCAGATGAAATGTGAGATATTGGGTATTTGTCACTCATTGGGGTTTTCAACCAGTTTGTGCTTCAGCCTCGTTCCATCCCAGCACTGCTCCTCTCTCCCAGTCAAGGTTACTCAAAAGAGAGAACCAGTAGATTTGATGACACCCACAAAGCACATCCTTGAGGCAGAGGAGAGCCTGTTTAACACACAAAACTGGCCAGCAATCAGAAGATGCTGCTGTGCCCGATGAACAACAGCTCCTCAGTGGCACAGGAAGCACAACATGGTGTAGACCTTCACAAACACAACTTCTATGGGGCCTCTGATAGATACTGCTGGGAATCAGAGCTCAGTTTAGCAAATTACATAAACAACATCTCTCTCATTGTCCCATCAGAGCAGTTAAACTGACAGAAGCCAGAAGGTCTGACCTACCTCATAAATATCCCACAAGAGCAGATGTTTCCACTGAGTTCCTTATGTCTGTGACTGGGTAATCCTTGAGTCCTCTGGGTGTGCTCATGTTTTGGAAATGAGGAGACAGACTTCATGAATCTTTCTTTAGCAACAAAGCCAAATTAATTTGGTAGTTAGCTTTGGAAGGGGATTGCTGCTGCTGCCTGTCTGTAGCACAAAGTTCTGTTCCAGCCTTTAAGTTACCCATGAGGGGTAGCTTTGTCTGCAGCTGACCCAGAGTCTTTTGGGAAGGGTGTTGGTTTGGGTTTGGTAGGATCTCACCTGCCTGCAGCCAGGGAGACTGTAAAGTAGCTGGGCTATTTCCTATGTGAAGTGAGAAAGGTATCATCCATCCTCAGCACTGAGTCCCAAAGTCATGAGATTAAAACCCAGACCTTTTCTCCACAACCAGAGATGCTGCAAAAATGAATGAAACAGAGAGAGACACATAACCAGAGTCCAGCTCGTGGGACTTGCCAAACTCTGCCTATCTCGTCACTTACGGTAAATCTGAAGCATCTCAAGCCAGGGCAGAAGTAACAACAGGAAAGTCAGTTGGGCTGTAACTAAGCAAAATGTGGAGAGTTCCTTGAGAACTCTTACATTGGCTATTCTACATTCCAAGAAGGCAAGCTGTGTGTACCCTGGGATCATTTATCATACTCAAATCATTGTACTCCTGTGGTTCTTAATGTGTGTGTGTGTGAGGGTAATTATCAATGACATTTTGCTGCAGGTTTAGTGATGCAGCTAATTTTTCAGCTAAATGGGAAATGACAATTTTAGGGCAAGCAACATAATTTTTCTTCTTTGACCAGAGGTTTATCACTGCAAAACTCCATGCAAGCTTTACAGAAAAGAAAACTGTTTCATCACTAGGAAATCTTTTCCAGGCTGTGAAAAAAATTTGCAGCTTCACCCTTAGTGCTCTTCCCTGCCTTTAATCTAAGGTAGATTCTGCTGCAGCAGTGGCAATTTTCCCACCTTCATTTGAAAAGAGAAAGTGCCAGTCCTTTGTGGAACAAGTGAGAATGGTTGTTTTCACCAGACACAGGAGAATCCAGCTAGACTTTTGCAGACTTTTACTTTCAGTCACACATTTTTGATATCTTTCTCCTCACTTTTTTAAACCAGATTTGCAACAAATGCTCCAAAGCCCCACGTTACAATTCAGTTACGAGTGCGAGTAAATTATGACTTAATTAACTCCTATTTTAGCAGTCATTTTTGGTGCTTAGTGTGTGACTGAATACCAGGGAAGCCGGTGAAATCAAGGTGATTTTCTGAGCACATTGCACCTTGCATGGCACAAACCACATGGCTTGCTGCCCAGCTGCACTAACTGAGGAAAACAGGCAGGATGACTAAGTTCAGCATCTATTCCCCCATCAGCATGATGAGAGGAGACGGTGCATAAACCAGCCCAACCCTCATATCCCATGGGAGCAGATAGTGCAGCACTTGAGAAATCCCAAAGGCAGCTCCTGAAAATCCATGTCCACCAGGAGGTCAGACTGGTTGGGGATGCTCAGATCAGCTCCTGCTGTTGCACTTCTGAGTCCCTCTGGGGCAGGAGCAATCTTCCAGCCTGAGGTCTCAGAAGTTTGCTTTTTTTTATATTAACCTTTAAAAGGTAGCAGTTGCACAGAATCAGGGCACAACCTGCCTATGTAAGAGCACTTAATTTCTTTAAAGTAGAATGCTACTGCAATATCAAAGGGGGAAAGCCTGTTGTGAAGAGGAAGCCTTCTTAAGTGCTCACTTTCCCCTCCTGCTCACTGGCCAAACCTCTAGGAAGCAACACTCTTCTGTCAGGCACCCAGCAATGCAAGAAGTCATGGAGGTATGTTAAAACCCTAAATGGGGCATATATTTTAAAGATTTTTTTCTAATTAGAAATCTTTCTGCACAGGAATCCAGCTTTCTGCCCACACCAAGTTTCCAGTGTGGTATCCATCACCTTTGGGAGAGGTAAACCTCATCTTAGCAGGTTCTGAATGGTCACAATTGCGCTTTTGTGACCTGTGGTCCCAACCAGAGTCATCTTGTCCCCACAGAAAAGGTTCCCAAAGGGAGATACCAAAGCAAAACTGCTGCAATATTTTCCCCCTTCTTCCCCATCCAAAAAAAAAGAAAAAAAAGGAGGAAAATTAAAAAAGAAAATGGAGAAATAAATCTGTAAGGATTCTTCTGGCATTTGGGCTGTGCTTTTCTGGTTCCCTCCATTTGCAAATTCAATTTAAATTTCAGCTTAAATGAAACATTTTTGTAAACAGTAGAAATGTTTCTACAGTGAAAACCAAGGTGAAGAGTTAAGAAGCATTTGTTGAATTTATTAGGGAAGAGTGAACTTCAATATCGTGGAAGATCCCACCCAAACCCCTCCATCAAGGTATCTGGAAGGAAAGTGGTAACTAAGTTTTGGCAACACCAAGCCAGGCTGCAATATGAGCTGTGCTTGGCAGAGGACACAGCTCTAAAAACAAAGTGGTGCTAGAGGAGTAAAATCTGGAGAGTTTGCTTCACCTTGTTTAGGGCCAGTGTCTCACTGAGATGTCATTAGCCTTTCCTTGTGCATTCCTGTTAGCATCTTGAATTCAGCTCCTGAATTTTTAACTAAAACCAAACATTATTTCATCCAAACAAAGCAAGGGAGATTCCTGAAGCGAAATGGGGTGTGTCCATAAACACAGCCTTTGGGAGACACTTACTGCTTGGTATACATGCTCCTGCAAACCTCACCAGGGATGAAATTCACAACACTTCTACACCTTTTGGTCTTTTTAAATGTCAGCCTGACATTTGAGAACCACAAGGCTGGCTTTTGCAAGGAGCCTCCCAGGAAGAGGCCCTACAGAGCAATTACTTCTCAAGTGACGCTGAACTTACCTTTCAAAAATCTGGAAGGATGGAGAAGGTAAATTAACTGCTAAAGGGGAGAGACTGCAGCACTCTTGAAGGCACACAGAGTAAGAGGACACCTAAACCATCAAGGACAGGTGATGAGCTATGCACAGCAGTTGGCAGTACCAGCTCCTGCAGCATCCTCCTTTTGGGGAGCATGGGCTGACAGCCAGCTCCCAGCATTACATGACTCCAAATCCCAGTAACCCCCCAGATTTAAATTGTGTTTCTGCTTTTTCTTCAGAACAGATCTATCCTACTTTCTCTTTCTTTCCCTTTCTTTCTTTCTTTCTTTTTTTTTCTTTTTTTTCTTTCTCTTTTTTTTTCTTTCTTTTTTTCTTTCTCTTTCTTTCCTTTCCTTTCCTTCTTTCCTTCTTTCCTTCTTTCCTTCCTTCTTTCTTTCTTTCCTTCTTTCTTTCTTTCTTTTAGTCCAATAAGCGGCAAAAAACCCTACAAAAACAACAAAAAAACCCTTTAAATCTGTAACTTCATGGCCTTGGGAAACTATTTGTGTCCCCCCAGCTCAAGTCCTTATATTCACAGCTCCAGAGAGGCCCTGTGGAAGCAGGGTGAGAGGGAGCTCAGACATGGGGAGAAAGGCTTCAACAGCCATGCTACCTGCAAGATGTGACAGTGAAACAGTGAAAGTGTCACACTGGATTGCTCATTGTTCTTAATGAGAGCACTGAGAAATTGCTTTACACTGAGAGGTGCCTCAAGAAGACAATGCTGCATCAGCTCCATGCTGCCTCCAGTAGTAAGGCTTTACAGCTGGCATGGAAATAGAACAGCGAACAGATAAGCACCCTGAGGGGAGTCCTGAGGAGAGCAGTGCCTAGGCCACTGCAGGGGTTCCTGGAATCTCACCTCCTGTCAGGATCTCTGTGCAGAGCCAGTGTTTGATCTGACAGCCACGTGCCCTGTTGGAGATGCAGCCAAGTCCCAGCTTGAATTCCTTGCAAATCCTCCCCTTATCTTGCCCTTTTCCCTGTGCTCACTCAAACCCAGCACAAGAGCCTCCCAGCTCCACTGCAAGCATGGAGCCCTTGTGGTGCAGGGTGAGGAGTTAGAGGCAGCGTGGGGCAGCAGCAGCAGGAGAGCTCTGATAGTGCCAGGGCACCAAAAGTAAGGGAGAAGCTTGCTGGCAGGAGAACCTTAGCCTAGACCTCAAAAACCAAACCAAAACAAAAAAAAACCATCAAAGCAGCATCTTAATAGGCAATTTTGTCTTCTGTCACATTCTTCAGTAAATGTTTATCTCAGAGAGCTGTGAGGCATGTGTTTCAGACTGTCTGTGGAGGGTCTATGTATCGCTGCAGACATCATCCCAGGACCTGCCTAACCACCCACTGCTCACCATAGACGGAATCTCCTGCCCACGTTGGGGAGAGCTTTTATGGAAAGACCATGGATCAAATGTGACTGTTTAGGTTATTAGTGCATTAGAAATATGTCCTTGTTGTTAGCATGTTGCTGTCTTTGGCATTCTCATTTTAATCTTAGCCTTTTTTTTTACCCCTGTCACTGCACGTTCTGTCCTTTCTCTGCATTACATTTCCTTCTCAGCAACAAGTTGCAGCCTTTCCCAGGGACTCTGCTTCCACCCTGCTTTTCTCCACAGCTAAAAACACCACCCCTCAGACTCTGTAAAATCCCCAGCAAGAGTTTTGAGGCTTTGGGGAAATGTCATACCTCCCCAATTTCAAACCTGTTGTTCCAGGTTGCCCAGGAAGAAGGCAGAAGTCTCTATTGATTTCCACAACCTAATCAGAACACAGGCAGGTTTCTGCAAGTGTGATTGCTATAAGCAGATCATTCGACTCGATGAGGGAGGGTGCATCTGCAGAGCCAGGAGCATAATCTGACAAGCATTTACCGCTCCAGCTTAAACCTTCTCTGTCTCTTCATCTGGGCTGGTACCTCTGTTTTTGCAGCCCTGAGGTTTTAAAGGATTAAGCTATTTTCATTTGTAGAGTTGTTTGGGTTGCCTTTTTTTCTTCTTCTTCTTCCCAATCAGGCCAAAAAACAATGATTCTTGTCCCACTCAGATTCACCATCTGCCCCCAGGCAGCTAAGCCAATACAACTGATGGGCTGTGAAAAGAAGTGATTGTGGAATGACATTTTCAAATTGTTTTTTATAAATAATGGGGGGAAAGCTTCAGTGCACTGGAGCTTGTTCCTGTTTAAATATCACTCAGATGGATAAATGGCTGAATTCACCAGCCAACTTCTTTTACCCCGCTGCAACTAGAAATATCTATGAGACTTCTGTGCTTGGATGATTTGGGTTTTACCTTCTGTTTTCTCCTTTCTGGGCAGTGAGTAAAGCCGTGCCTTCCCCCTCCCGAGATGCACATTAGCCCCCCAGGGAGGCTCTGTAAAGCCTTCTGAGGCAGAACAACCATCAGGAACTTCTCTGCCTTTGCCAGAGGACACATGAAGATGTAGCAGTGCAGCTTCAGTTCACACTAATAATTTTTATGAGGAATCTTCAGTCTGGGAGGGACCACACTCTCGTGTACTCAGCATAGGGGAACAGTTTTCCTTATTGGGGATTCTTCCCTGTCCAGTTTTCAGTGATTTGACTCACACTGCATGGACTTCATTTCCTGGCACATTAACAGCTGGTGGTTTCGAAGGCTGCAGTTGGTGAGGGCAGTGCCTGGAATGAATAGCAATTACTTGCTGAGCTCATTATAATTGTTCAGTTATTGAATAATTTGGAAAGGCAAGCAGGGGGAATATTTGTCTAATTGAGAGCTCATTTAATCTCTGCTAATTTTAGATTTCCACAACAGTGCTCACTTTCCCCAGATCTGAAAAACCTTTTCTTACCCCACAGTGCTGGAGGAAGCAGGAATTCTTCCTCTCTGGACTTGCAAGTTCCATCATCAAGGTGGCACCTGCTCTTCACCTTGTGGTGTCATGGTGTTGGTCCTTATTCCCTTCTAGCTCTAACCTGCCCACATTTGGCTTCAGTGTATTAAGATCTCTCTGAAGCTGCCATCAGTCTCCAGTGAGATGTTTAATTAGGAACAACTCACCTGTAAGCACTCAGGCACTTCTGGGACCAGATTCTTGTCTGATTAAAAAAAAAAAAAAAAGAAAATGAAAAAAAAAAAGACATTACAGACAGAATAGCAAAGTACAAGCAGGAGGAAAGCTTTCAAGCCCTTGTCATTTTTTGCTGGTGCTGCTGATCTAACACAGTTCCTGGGCACATGTTTCTTCTCTTTGAGGTTTTTTATAATTTAAGGCTTAGGAAGCAAGTTTATCACCCAGAGGATGTTTTCTGGAGTCTGGACTAACTTCCAGGGGCTCTGGGGAGTCTGAAAGGCAGTGCTCAAGGCTAAAAAGCATTTACAGCTTACTGTCTTGTCTTTACTGTTTTGCCAAGAGTATCAAGTATCTGTATGAGAATTCAGGCAGGCTGGGAACTGAAAGGATTTTATTTGAGGAGTTCTGTGGAGTTTTGAGGGAAGGACTTAAATGGGAGATATGATTTGACTTGAGTATAACTTGATTTTAAACAATGGGTTGATAGATTTAATAGAGTTAATAATTATTTTGCTTTGGATTTCTTAAGTGCTTTCATCCTCTGTCCTATATTAACAATTATATTCTTCATGCACAGTTACCAGTCAGGTGTAATCACACCTGCAGATGTGCCCATGGGATTTGGCCATTGGCTGGCATATGCCAGTGAAAAGGGTACCCTCCTCCCACTATGGAAGTCAACCACAGATGTTCAGAAAGGAGAAAAGAAGAACAACCAAAGCCTTGAAACTCTTGCTGACCACAGGCAGATTTATCCCCTTTGCACTTTCAAAGTGAAAAATGTGTAGAGGCTCCAAGAGCTCCTCCAATCCTGTCTGTAGTATGAAATAAAGAGGAGAAAGAGTCCATGCTGAACCTCAGCCTTCACAGTAGGCTTCAGAACAGAGTAAACTTATTTTTCCTGTTGTAAAGAGGACATTAGAATAAGCCAGATCTTGTATGTCTGGAGACCTACCAGTCTTTTGCAAAGGCAGCTGTGAACTTCTTGCATTTTGATTTTAGTTCAAGTGCTGCAAAACCCCAAAAATAATTAAAACAGGTCTTTCAGAGCAAAGTCTGCAAGGTAAATTCTGCACAACAGAAGAGCTGTCAAAGCAGGTTGATTTTAAATCCTGACAACCTTGACAGCCTCCTTGCAGCAGCACGCAGCCATGTCATATCTGCAGTTACCCATGGTTACAGAAGTGTTGAATGAAATGGAATCCAAACCTGTTGAGTGTTGTCAGCTCTCATATAGGCAGAATAAATGACCTGGAATGATACCCAGAGGAGTACTCCACTGGGCCCCTCATTGAATATTTAGCCAAACTGCTCCAAATTAAACAGCATTCATCCATTCTGAGTCTGGGCTGCTGAGAAGACAAGAAGCTCCTGAATGGGATCCATTTTTTGGGGGTTGTTTGGTTGGGTTTCTTTTCCAAGAGGGTAAGGCAGCTCTTCAAGAGATCCTGTGATTTCAAGTTGAGAAGTGTTAAGAGATTGACTCCCTGTCCCCAAGGAAGAAGAATCAACATTTGGACTATAATTAGTGTTTGCTCTTTAATTTGTAATTTCTCTAAATTAATAAGGCTGAGGCATCTACTCAACTAAATAATTAAATCATCAATAAAGGAGCTGCCTTAAGCTAGGCAAGGGATTTTGCTTCATCCCCCCCACCAGTAGTTTCACAGCACTAATTATATTATGCCCTGGAGGGTCAATGTTTGTGTACTTGGGGCAGCTTCCATTCCCAGGGCAATGGTTTTTAGGAAGCCCATGGCATGGCTGAGCTTAGGGCTGGATGGGCACACAGTGCTGCTTGCCATGGACAGGTGTCTCAGCTCCTGCTGTCACCTCATGGTAGTGTTCAGCCCAGGGACATCTTGTGGCTTCAGTCATGCTGCCAGTCACCCACTCGATCCTCCTGCCCACCTTGCCAAGGAAGTGCTATCTAATCAAAGCTGTCTCTTAAGGAAAGGGTTTCTCTTACTCCTGACACATCCTGCTTTAAAAGCAAGGCTCTATGCAAAGCATTTCTGTAAACCAGCTCATCAAGGTCCAGAGCAGCTGTAAATTAAGACAAAAAGAGAAATCTGCTTTAATCATTCTGTCTGGCCTTTGCACTCCCTGGTCCTGGCTGCTGGGCATCTCTGGCTTCCTGCTGATCTCATGCCCTTAAATTTCCTGCTGGATTTCAGAGGTGCTGTGCTGGGAAGCAGCAATGTTGCCAGGAGCTTTTCTTCCTGCTACGGATCTTCCTGTAGCACACCAGGGCAGTATGAATTTTCTGCCTCCCCAGTCAGCCTCCTTTCCTTAGTGGTACCCAATGAGCTACAAAAGTCAACAACTGCAGAGTCCTGTCAGCAAAGGATGGCCGGAGAGATGCTGCAAAATGATCTCAATTCTCAACACTAAGTGAAATGTCTCTAAAAACCTGTTTGTCTCTTCTGTGAAGGGATCCCACACTCTGCTGGAGTCCCTGGGCCATCAGTTAGTTTTACTTTTCCCTGTCACATGTACCTGTGGGATATCAATCCCCATCAAGTGTCATTTGGGATGTTAGACCTTGCTGTTACCTGGCATTTGTTCCTTCTCACAGCAGGAGGTCTCATGCTTCCCATCAGGTAATGCCTTGCTGAGTCCCAGCAAGAGCTCAAATGTAATCTCCCATCCCCCTGTCGTTTTTGCTGCCACCACCTCTTTAAGAGCCTCCAGATCTGGCAGATGTGTCCTCCCCATTCCAGCTGCTGACTGCATTTTGGACTTGCCAGCCAGCCAGAGCCACCATACCCTGAACCTCCTCCTGGGGTGGTCTCTACTCTCCACTTTGTGAGGGGCCAAGGAACACAAGGGAGTTTTCTTGGCTTCCTACACGGGAGTGTGTGCAGTCAAGAGTTCTTGTAAGCATCAGTTTTACAGCCTCTTCCCAGCATAAACTGGACAAACTGATGGAGCTCTGGCCTGGAGGATAAACACCCTCTCTGCTGTTTATAGTAACTGTCTCCTAAAAGGAGAAATGTGCAGCTGAGCTGACACCCTTCCTGCTGGGGAGCTACAGCAGGGTACGAGAGGTGCTTGCAGGCTGGTGGCACTACCCCAGCGGAGACCTTCCACTGCTATCAGACATGAACAGCAGCAGTCTGTAAGGAGGATCAAGGCTAGAAAAAAGCCTGTGTGGTTAACTCAGCCTTCAACTTACATTGCAGATTCAGAGAAGTAGCAATCCTCACCTGAGTCACTTGTTAAAACTTCCTCTAAAGGCTGGTTTAAGCCCGAGCCCAAATACAGAGGTTGGATTTTAGGAGCAACATAGCAGTGCTGTAAAAAGCTCAGGTTAGTGGAGTTTTCCCTTATCAAATTAGTTTCATTTTTTTAGCTGTTTAGGAATGGTAAATCCTCCTGTAGTTAGGAAGCATTCTTAGCTATTCTCTCCACAAAAGAATTTGAATATTTCTGGTCAGACTAGTCCTTTGAAGGAAACTGAGATTAGATAAGCTCATTCTGTCAAGCATTCTTTCCACACCTGCATGCTTCCCAACAAAACAGTATTTCTCAGTTTCAAGGCAATTCACTGAGAGGCAGATTTTTCTTGCTGCACTGATACAGACCTGAACCACCACTCCATGAGTAAAGATGGCTCAGATGTACTCATGGTGTCCTCACCTTCAGGGCTTTGGACACAATAGGATTGAACTTGGCTCTTAAGTGATACAGTCTAGTGGTGCAGGACTACTCAGGATGCATTTAGCAAGCTTGTTGTGACTATTAGAAATCAAAAATCTTTTTAATTTTAAAAGATTTTGCACTCCTCCAGTCCTGTTCCCATCTTCAACCTCTCCATACCGCAAACAAGACACCAGCACATAGGAAGCAGCTATAGGTGCCTGGAGCAGGTAGTGACCACAGCCTCAGGAGCAAGGTTACTAACCAAGCTGAGACTTCTCTCCCGCTGCATGTCCATCCCCTGTGTGTCTGCTCACAATTATAAGGAAAGAAAATTACACTTCAGTAACCCTGTTCAGGTGATGGACAGGGGACAATGACATTTTAAGTTCATTGATTCCTTTATTCATTCAGTCCTTCTCAGTCAGTAGAAAGGCTTTAAGGCTCAAAACTTTCTTTCCGTTATGTCAATAAGACTGAGAGACTATTGCTGTTCCTAATGACCCTTGTCATGTTTGTAACTTTACTGCCCTTAGAGGTGTACACACAACAGCCCTATTGCACTCCCTGCTTCACAAGTGTCAGATGAAGAGCAGAACTGCTGTCAGACACCTTCGCTTCTGCCTTCCTTGGGATCCTGCAAATCACACAGATGGCCAGATCTGAGGACAGAAGATTTAATTTAGACCTGAACATCTCATAAGTCTCTCACTGTTCAATCCAGATCTGGACAAGCTTTTGATTACTGCCTTTCTGTACATGCTTTATGGCTGGACTATTTAATTTCAGAATGACCAGGAAGAGGGCCATTTACAAGGGGCCTGCTAAAAATCAGCTATAAGGTCAAAACGTGTTTAACTTCTATTGCCAGTGATAACTTTTGGAATTCACTGACTCACAAGCCATCTGGAGATGCTAAAAGCATTTAGAGAACAAAAATAAACTAATCTCAGATTCCAGTTGTTGAGATGAAGATACCAAGGCTCAAAGGTAGCAGGCAGTCAGCTGTGAAGACAAAAGGCATCAAGGCTCTTGGCACTAATGTGACACAAGTGCTTGTCTCCAGCACATCCTGAGCTGTGTGCTTTCAGCTAGGCACTCTTCAAGATCAGAACAGCCTCCCTGACACATTCACATGCCCCTCTTCTGTGCCTGTGCTGACAGAAGTGAGGTTCTCCCTGCCTGCGCATGATCTGATGGACATCTGCAACACACTGCTGTTGAATGAGAAAGGGAAAATGAGCAGGGAGGGGACTACATTTCCAGACACTCTGCAAGCATGAAAAAGCAAAGCAGAATCTGATGAGGAGCAGGTGCATATCCCCCTACACTTCAAGTAAAGGTTATGGGTCAAAACAACCCCACTTTTTTCATCACAACATTTTTTCCCCAAGGGTAAAAAACTTCTGTAAACTTCTGTGTATTTATCAATTTCTTCATTTCTTCTTGGATTGTTTCCTAATTTATAAGGGCTAAATTCTATACATGGAGATACTCTCTCCATCCACTCTTGTTATTTCTACACATTCTTTGATCTCCTTCATGAGAAAAGCCTGAGGGGGCTGGGTCTCTTTAGCTTGGAGGAGACTAGGGGGGTGACCTCATTCATATTGATAAAGATGTGAAGGGTGAGCATGGGGAGGACAGAGCCAGGCTCTGCTCAGTGATGTTCAATAATAGGACAAGGGGCAGTGGGTGCAAGCTGGAGCAGAGGAGGTTCCACAATGGCATAAAGAAAATCTTTTTCACTGTGAGGGTGACAGAGGTCTGAACAGGCTGTCCAGAAGACTGTGGAGTCTCTGGAGACATTCAAAACCTGCCTGGATGTTTTCCTGTGTGACCTGCTGTAGGTGATCCTGCTCTGGCAGGGGCACTGGACTAGGTGATCTGTGAGGGTGCCTTCCAAAGCTTGACATTCTGTGACTCTCTGAATATTTGGAAAAAATCAATGCTGAAGAACAAAAAATTCCAAATAGCTCTGCTGCCATTAGAAATTCTTCTTCAAGATGAATACAGTGTGTGGGCTAAAAGGCTTTGCAGGGCAAGAGCTGGTTCCTCTTCAGTTCTTGAGAGCCAGCCTATGAATAAATAATGGACTCAGCTTAAATGCCCTATGCAATACATACTGAAGGGAAAAGCTTCAGTATGTTAGAACAGAACTGAGACATGAATTAATCAATTTGAGGGAGATGATGCACAGAATCAAAGGAAGGTGTGCAGTTTGAAACTAGGAAAGAGGCCTTGTCCTCAGAGCCCCTCCAGAAAGGCTTTAGTACAAGGCACCGATGCTCACATGGAGGATAAAAAGTAGCTACACAGATACTTCAGGGATAAAGCAATGATCACTGAGAGCTGAGTAGCAGGCTCCAGCAAACAGGACAAAATTAGCTTTCAGCTTCTTTAGAAGCCTTACAAAAACAAGAGATCAGGCAGAGCCTGCTATAGTTCCTTAGGGTAATTTAAAGGGGCAATAGACACTCAGCACTTTACAAAGGCTCTCTTGGCCAGATTTCCTGAGGATTCTGCCTTGCTGAATGAGGCTAAGATGATCAATGCATGCCAGAGCCATCTGTGGTTCAGAAAGGAAATAACTCTTCTGCTGTTCTTGGAATGCTTGCTTGGATTTCCGCACAAGAGACTCAAGAAGAGACAGGAGTTGGGATTTTTATCTCTTTCTTTTTTAGTTTTTGCTTCAGGGAGGGAAGAGGAAGAGAGTAGTTGGTAATAGTTAGTTTTTATTCCCCCTCAATGAGCCCTGACTTCCAGCAACATTTCCTGGTTTTATTCCTGGAATTGAGACAGGCCAAAAATCCTGCACAAAGCTACACATGAGCATGTTAGAGAGACCCAGTTCACATGTAAACACTGTGTATGGGTATCTGGATGGAGAAGGAATGTGAGGAATTCTGTATTAAAAACAAAGCCATCTTTATTTACTGGGGAAAGGAAAGCTATGAAGGAGAAAGTCAAGTGTACCAAGAACTGCAACTGAGAATGCAACAAAACCAGATTTTCCTGACAGCAGTCATTATCAATGCCTTTCCGTTCAGCTATCCTTTTATTTTAATGCACACATCATGGGCCACAGCTGCAGAAAGTACCCTGTTGAGACCTTGCAAATAAAAAGAAAGAAGACAGGAAGGTAAATCTCTGCTATGAATGCAAATTAAAATCTTTCCTGTAACTAGAGTAGCCTGGTAACTATTTCTGTCCTTGCCATTCATTAAGATGGAGTTTAGAATACTTCAGGTGGCCAATACATACTCAGGAAAATCTCAAGATATCACAGTATCACTAAGGTTGGAAGAGACCTCGAGGATCATCAAGTCCAACCTGCCTCCACAGACCTCAGGACTAGACCATGGCCAAACCCTCAGCTGATTTGTGGGGAATTTAGGTCACAGTGATTCCACAACTGCTTACACAATGAAAATTTTATACTTGAGAAATGCCAAGAAGTCCACTCAGAATTCATAGGAGATTAACAGTAAAACAGAATGCAGGCTCCAGGACTGGAAGCAAGGCTTACACTCAAAACCTAATTTGATCAAATAACCCTTAGTTCTGCAGAAGTCCCTGATAGTCCCCAAAACCTCTGAATGGAAAGCTACTTTTTAGGAGTAGTTCAATTGCACAGAAGTCCTCAGGAAGCTTCACTCCATCTCTTAGTAGGGATTCAAGCTCTGGCTTGCCCTCCTGCTGTATTTTCCATTTCACCCCGGGAGTTTTCACACAAGCAAGCTTTACCTTCCCTTGCAAAGACTTTTTCTTTCTACATGCAAATAAATATTCTTAAATACCAGGCAGCAAGAACACTTTTCAGGTACAAGGCTGTAAATTTAATGTCAGCACTTAGCCCAAATTCACACTAAATATGTACTGACCTTTCTTTACTCTGTTCGAACCAGGAGGGCTCTTTACAAAGGTTCTCACACAACTGAGAAACAGCATTTGGTGATCAATTAAAAGCACTCATCCGCAGCAACTTAGCATCAGATTTATGTGAGTGAAACAGAACAAATCCCGCCCTCAGCATAATCAGAGTTCTAAGAAACAGAGCACTGCATTTCCCAGTAGCAGCAGACAGGCTGAACCTGAAAGAGGACAGACAGTAGTGAAAGTATTTCAAATTCAGAATGACCTGTCAAGAACTGGGAAGAGATACCCTTGATAAAAAAAGTTATGCAGGGGATTTATGTGCACTGAAATAAATTAAGCCAAGTTTATTTCCAGTGGTCAGTGAATCTCCAAATTCCACTTTGCCTTTCTGCAATTACTGGTTCCCTGCTGCAGGCTATGTTCAGAATCTTTTAGATTGTGCTGCTCTTCCTCATTTGCTGTTTAATTTCTTTAGAGATCTAGGTATTGCTTTTAGCAGTCCAAACGTTGAAGCTTCAGATAGAAAAAATCTTGCTTGTTATTGAAGGATAAAGCACATTGCAGTATTATACTTCTTCCAAAGATGAATTCTCTTAGTGGGTACAGCACATGTTTTTCCTCACATTTTATTTGACAGGTTTGGTCATCATATTTACACACTCCTGAGGCTTAAAGACTCCAAAAGACAACCACCAACTTGGTTTTATTTCTGAATGACAGTCACTTCCTAGTGTGATAGATGCACCATATTCAGGAGATACTACAATACACAGGATCTTCAAAAGATGAAAATCCAAGAGGAAATTAGCTGAGATTTCTCTCTTGGCCTAACAGGATCCTGTTGGGCAGAATTTTATGGAAGACAGCACAGAAAGTGCCACATTCTTTTAGTGCAACTCAAGGCTTGCCTGACAGACAGAAGTAAACAAACACTTTAAGAAGTCACAAAGCAATTTCTGTGTGTTGCAGAGTGGTGATTTGACTTATGATAAAGTTAAGCATTTTGGAACAGAGGGCCTCACCTTGGAGAATCCCAACCCAAATCCACACAGGTCCATTCATATTTCAGTTCCACTGCTATCAGGGATTTCTGTGGAAAAGGTCTCAAGGTAACACTAGGAATCAAGTTTTAAGTCAGTAGAGCAGTTGCTAGTGATGTTGGTCAGCCTTCACACATCTTCCACTTGGGTGCAATGCAGATGTCCTGGCATTAACAGGCTTCGAGGCAAGTAATTAGATACAGATCCCAACTGACTTTATTGTTTCCTAGCATCAAGCCATTTTAACAATTCCTTCCCATCAGCATGGACAAGGAAGCCTTCTTCAGGTTTGAGAACAAAGAAAATTACAGGAGACTAATCTTGCTGGTGTGTCAGATGAGAACACTCACGTTAGAACAAATCCAGGTGTCCTGTCATCATTCCTCACTATACCAATCTTCAGTGTAATCCACTAAAACTTATTTCCATGAGAACACTTTAAAAAAGTGAAAGTTATGTGCATAAAATAATTTTTTAAAAATTAATCAAAGCAATAAATGTCAATAAATTCCACAGAATGTGATTGAGGGAAAGAAAATTGGGAAAAATAAAAGAATAAATCAGGTTTTCCTACCATTGACTTACCAGTTGGCTGACCTGCAAAGATCTTTGGCTGCAGCAAGCAAGCAGCTGGCAAGATTACACACCTGTTACTTGATCTGCACCCTCTCTTTTCTGAAGTCCTTGCAATGTATTAAGGAACACCACAGACTAATGGTCCTATTTAATAGTTTGCATACTAAACTGAGGCAGAGAAGTCCAAGCAGAGCTCCTAAAAAGCCTTCTGAAACAGATAAAACAGTGTTTTGGACAAGATAAAACATGGTCTTTCACAAGACAAGATTTGTATTTGTGTAAACAAAAAAGCAGCAAGCTTCCTTCAGCTTGGTCTTAAGATCACATTGAAATCATTCATCTGTTGGGTCTAAAAGTGTTTTATTCTTGAGGTCCATCTCAAGACCATATCAATTTAAAATGCAGACACCAGCTTCCCCCAGACCCCATACAGCAGTCCCTTGGTCCATGTGGGTTCTTTTGCCAGCCTTCCAACAGCAAGCCAGGCTTTGCAGGTTTGGGACAAAGGAGGCTGGAGATGACGTGTGGAAAACCCCAACAAACCTACCTTTTCCCTCAGCTGTGCCCCTCCCAAGTTGTACTGCCCTACCTGGGCACTGGGTATCGATGCTCAGATGGAGCCAGAGGACCGCCTGATAACCTCTGCCCAGCTATCTTTTTAGTATTCATTTAATATACAGGACTACATGGTCCAGCCATGGCCATAAAGAGCTCTTACCAACCTCAAAACCAGGCTTCCAACAGGAGGATTGATCATGTTCATTATGACTCTGAGGAAATGAGGTGAGTTGGGACTGCTGCATCCTGGGGCCATGACATTCCCTAGCACACCAAAGCATCTGCAATGCAAAAGCACTGTTTCCTGGCTAGCCTGAGAACTGCATTTCTGACTTTGTGTTAACTAATCCCTGTCTGTAGCAGAAAATATCTGCAGCAATTCAATAAAAAAAGTTCAAGTAAGTCCCAGCAGTCAAACCACAGCTGTATTGCCCACTAATGCCCATGGCTAAGGAGAATCCATTCCTCTCAACAGAAGGTATGGCACTGATCGTGCCCTATTAACTTAGGGCAAACTTTCTACATCACATTAGTAATTGAAGAGACTAAATTAAACAGGTAACAGTAGCATGAGGAATCATATCAAGAGCTAATCCAAAAGATTGTATCCTTCAAATTGAAGAATCTTAAAAATAATTTTACAAAAATGAAAATAAAGAGTCCACCCTGGAACTCTTCTTTGCAGCCTGTCCCCTTAGGACACACAGGCAAATAATTTTCAGAATACACCAAATTTAGGATGGTCTTCAGGCATTATTTGCAACATTTATAGAGAAAAGAAGATGTGAAAATGAAGTTTTAATACAGCTGGGAAATTCTAACTGACTGTGAGGTTCCAAGAAACGTTATCTTCCCTTTTCCTCTCCTCTTCTGCAGGGCTTCTCTCACTCTGTTTGACCTCATGTTCCATCCCCAGAGGAGTTACACCAAGACTGGATCCCCAATGCCACGGTCTGGGTTGCAGGTGAAGGAGATGGTGATGGCATAGCGAGTGCCCCAGTGAACCTTTTCTACCCGATGAAGGTTCTCCGACCCAGAGGTGAAAAAGGAAACTCGGCCTGTAAAGACACAAGTATTTAATCAGTGACGTGGAGCTTGCTACTCAGCTATCAGCTCTCTACAGAATTTTGCTGTTGTCTCAGTCCAGCTGTTCCCTGGCTACCTGAGAGCCCATAGGTCAAAGACAAACTGTTACGAGCTTATGCTGCACTCTGACAGCTTTACGTACTGTTTAAAACCTATGTTATTCCATTGTGCTACAAAGCTGGAGATGTAATTCCACCATATATCATAGTTTATAAAAGGCAGGAGGAAGCCAAAAACATCTGAAGCCAGTTCTTAGTTGCCTCAACCTAAAAATAATAATTAACAAAAAGGCAACTCTAGTGACTGTCAAAATATATTGATTTCCTCCCTGCTCCCCTTCTAGTCAAGGCTCTAAATTTAGACCAAAGAAGGAGGAAGTGCTACAAAGGTGGCAAAAAGTCTTCAGTGAAAAAAAAAGCTCAGCAGGTTTACAGGAAGCTGTGGTAGCTTATCAGCACTGTACCAAGTGTCTGTTACAGCTTTCTGTGCAGAGTCCGGCCACTCGCTGTTGAGCCAGGTTAGAAGGTTATCTAATCAGTCATATACAGGTTCATTTTCACTAGAAAGAGATACTCCATCAATGCATTGGCTTGGAATTCTTTTACAGATGCAAGTGCTTACTCCTGTGCTTCATCCTGCCCAAGCTTTCACCACCACCCTGCCTTGGGGTTCTCCAGGCTTTAAGTGGCATCAAGGTGAAATGCAGTTACTTTGCTAATGACAGCAGAGGTGCATTAGCATCCCCCATGATGGAACAGCAGAGTGGAACCCTCTGCATTTTTGTGGTGTTAAACTGTTCTGAGAACATAAAAGTTTGATGTTCAGCAAGTAACTCAGAACTGAAACAACTCTGTAGGACTGCTCAAGTTCTGAGAAAGCTACCAACACTCAGATCACAGCTCTTTTATCCCAAGAGCATTCTTCTCCACTGTTCAAATTGAAGTTTGTTAACAAGCATATCAGAGGGAACTCATATTGACAATCTTAACTCTGCCTGGGAGTCATTCACACTAGGGCAAAATCAAACACTTAAATATCTACTTTAAATTTGCACAAGAAGAAGATGAACTATTCCACCCATTACACAATCTCCACTGCAGAAATGGCATCAGGCACATAGTTGGTTTTCTCTTCCAAAAGTGATACAAAAGATGCAGAATTTGTTCTGCTTACACACTCCTGAGCAGCACACATGGGAGACAGGAAGAAAACCAGCCTGGCCTGATGGACTTCAGTTCACCCACTCATCTCTGAAGTCTGTTCGAGTAACCTGTGTCCCTTGCACGTTCAGCTGCAGTTCACATTTAATCTTCTGTAGTTCACATAGACTTTCATAACTGCCAAGCATAAATCCTAGTCATACTCTCCTCTGCCTGTGTCTGCACATCAATAATTGATAAAGCTATATAGATAAATATAAAGAACAGATTCCTTTGTATGCACATTTACTGGTGTCCTGCTTTTCTGGATGAAAGACTAAATGAAGGCATTGTACTCCTGCCCTGTGAGTGTTGTTATGAACAGCTGTCTTCAAGGATTCCATACAAAGTCCCTGTGCAATGAATTATTTTTTATTTTAAATCATATATGAACATTGTCCAAGTACTTGATTATCAATTTGTGACCCACAGCTTTGCCTTAAACTGATTTTCAAGCTGGTTTTGTTTGATCTCTTATTCAAAGTAGCAGTAACCCAGAGCTAGACAAGCTTCAGTGTATTGTTTAAGCCAGCTACTGTTTTGGTTGGTTGGGTTTTTTTTGGCTATACAAAATGTCTTTTCATTTCTTTAATAAATCTGTCTTCATATATATGGTATCTTCTAACTCCTTGTGTGTCTGGTCCCATATCTGGCACCTGAGGTCTCCAAGGCACCGAACCAGCATACAATTAGCTTTCAAAGATCCTCCTTTTCTTTTAAGGCTTCTTCCCTTTGCAAAATTTTGAAGCAAAACACACTCACACACAGGACACTATTTTTATCAGTATTGAAAAAAAAAAGGGATAAAGAACCCCAGAGTTCCAAACTATGAATCATGTTAGCAAGTCAGTAGGATCATATGCACTATGGGTCAGGTTTTAGCTGTGAGATTGCATTTGAAGTGTTTAAAGTGCCACAATTAAGTAGCTGTGATGGGATCTCTCTTATTGTGAATGGTGAGGAAGACATGCACAGTGCAGGCCCTCTAAGCTCTCCAGGATATGAAATATTGGTAGAGAGAATGCTGAGCCTTGTAAGAGACTGGTGTACTACAAATGCCAAAAGACAATGCAGCTCGTCATTGATGAGAGCATGTACAAAGCTACAATTTCTTGATGAAACATTTTTGAGCCACAATGCTCAGGAGAAGGTGTAAAAAAAATTCAACTCCCATTTTCTTTGTCCTTTTCTTTCATTATTTAGCAATGGCCTCAAATCAGTCTTTCCATTATCCTTTCCCCTCCTCTGACCTGCCTGCACAGATTTCTTTCCAACATGCTTTTCTGCTCCACTAAAGAAATCTTGATTACTACCTCCTGGCATATAACTCCAGTTTGATTTAAAAAACACTTACTGTTAGAAGTGTAAGCTTTATTGAGATCACAACCTAGTACTCATCACAATTTTACAGTCTATTATCTAAACAAAAAAAAAAAGAGAAAATGTTTAGTCCTTGGTCCTTAAGGCATGGATTTTTTTGAGAGGAAGGAGCAACAGAATCACCTCCTGTTTTGAGGCCCATGCTTTTAAGCTTTCAAGGAGGAACCAGGTATGTCTCGGGCACATGCACTTTATGCCCCCATGTCCCCTGTGCTGTTTGAGTGAGGGCAATGGAACAGATGGCCTCCAGTCCCTTCCAGCTTCAGCTGTTCTGATTACACATGGAACAGGCCATTCACATTAATACCAACTGTGGCAATCACTTTGTTTGCAGCATGTCTGTTTTGCCACTGGATTCCAAGCCTCTCAAGCTCTTGCCCTTCCTGTGAAACAACCCCTTCTGCTTCTGGGCATCATCCTTCTGTCTCTTCTAGTTCAATTCACTGACATATTTCCTTGTAAGCTTGTTGTGTCCTAAAAACATCAAGGAGAAACTACAAATAATGTGTTGCATTGTCTCAACCATGCAACCAAGGGAGTAACCATGCCCTCACTCTCCTCCTTGGTCTGTATCACAGTATCACACAGTATCACAGTAACTAAGGTTGGAAGAGACCCCAAGGATCATCAAGTCCAACCTGTTCCAACAGACCTCACAATTAGACCATGGCACCAAGTGCCACGTCCAATCTCCCTTTGAACACCTCCAGGGACGGCAGTATCCAGTCTGCTTAAACTGTGGCTGGATACTGGGGAAAGGGCAGGGGCTACCCTCTGCTTGGAGCCAGTGACAGGGAAGGGATACAGAGCAGGGCTGGGGAATGTAGGAGGTCTCACCTCCATCTACTGTCCAGCTGGTTGGGGACACTGCAAAGACTGAGCTACTGCTCAGAAGGAAATGCAGCAACTCATATCTGATTAAAGGGAAGCAGGAACAGTTTATTTGGCACTACAGAATTATTCAACATCTTTCATCTTATGCAATGACAGCTTTGACTATCTGCTTAACATTTATCAGCCCTAAATGTTACTTGGGAAAGAAGATAAAAATGCAACTCATCTGCTTGAATGACACCAAGACAGAAGCACTGCTGGGGAAATTGCACACACACAATTGTGCACTCTTCCCTGTCATCTGCTTAGGATTCATGTAAAGCACCCAAGAAAAACACACCATATCATTAGGCAAATAACCTGTAATCTATAATCACACAGTAAAACATTTAACAGATATTTATTCAATTACTTACAAATAAATGCTGAATTGAGAGAACTTTAAGCAAATCCCTACCTAGACCCCACAAAAGTGACATGGAATGACAGCAGCTGTGGGTGTCCTGATCTGGGGTGGAGAAGGCACAAGCATCTCTAAACAATTTAGCTACAGGTATGCTAAGCACAGAAGCAGAAGGAAGCCTATGGCCTTAAAAACTAACAAATCAACACCCCCCCCCCCACAAAACCCCAAAACAAAACTACTAACCACAAAAAGAAAAAAGATCAAACCCAATCAACCTACCAAAAAAACCCCAAACAAAATCTGTAATGGGTATTGACCGAAGCCTAGTTACAAACAGTCCAAGATTTATCAACTAGACAGAGAAGTTACTTAAAATTATAAAGAAACCCACTGCCTCTCTCAGCCAGCTTGTACTTTGTAGAAGTATTACCAATACTTATAAGAGCACTTGCTTCCAGTCTAAATTCAGAAGCGTCTGGATTGAAAGCCTGCAAATTGCAGTTTTAGAAGAAAATTAACTTAATTATTTCCTACTACAAGTACATTGGCATTTTTAGACTTCAGAATCCCTGCCTGCTTCTCTCTTCTCAGCAGGTTGTCCCTCCTCCTCCCTGTCCCCCTGGAGTCTTCTCATTTCTCCAGGCTGAACCACCCCAGCTCCCTCAGCCTATCCTCATAGCAAAGGTGCTCCAGCCCATGGATCATCTTTGTGGCCCTCCTCTGGACTCGCTCCAACAGCTCTGTCTCCTTCTTATGTTGGGGACCCCAGGACTGGGCTCAGTATTCAAGGTGCTATGCTATGTGGCTCATGCTGTGTGTCACACCTTTGGAGGCCAATTCTCAATACTATCAGTGCTTTGGAATGCTGTGTGGAGCACTAGACATTTTTATCTCCCTTAACATGTCTCAGTGCATTAGCTAGATCATTGAAAGGAAAGTGACCATTACTATCCTCAGTAACAGATGCCCTCAACAAGGCTGCGTATTTTATATGAAGCAATTCATAAGCACCATGTCAAGTGCAGGGCTGACCTGAGCCTCCCAGGTAGCTATTGCTTATCAGCCCAAATGAAATAGTACTTTGTTTAATGCCATCAAAAACCTATCATTGTGCACCATCAGAATGCAGAACCAGAGCCTGGAAGGCAGTTATCCTCCCATGGAAAACAACACAGAAAGCAAGAGAAGAGTCTTCCAAAGACACAAGAAGTCATTGAGCCATTTTCTACACACTAGAAGACCATAGGTCCTCCTTTCTCTACCAGCTGTCTCTGCAGCCATCTTCCCATTCCCTGCTGCAATTTGTCAAGACTACTGCAAATCATCACCCATGAACTCTCTGCACGGCTGAGGCTGGCTCCATTTGTTCTTCTCCGGGACTGACAGATACTTCTGAGGAGTTTTAAATCTGTCTCAGAATTCAGTTGTTATGATTTAACATCAGGATATGCTCCAGTTTTACTGATTGGAGGAAGATGAAGGCTAGGAATGTCAAAAGATTATCATGATCTAGACTGGATCTGGAAGATGCACCTTGATAGTAAGAAAAGCTCAGACAGCCTGTACTCAGTGGGGAAATAAATCCACTATTCCATCATACAAGATGGATTACTAAACAGATGCTTTAAACAGTTTTCACACCTTGTGTTAGTGCTTTTGTGGGACTTCTAAAACTAGAAATCTTGCTTTTCATGTCAATGCATTTCTGTCAATGTGCTGCTTTCCCTCAGCCTTCAATGGTGAATTCCTCCAAGTTTATTTTTCAGAAGAGTACAATAAAATATAGCTATGAAAATTTCCCACCATTAACTTGGAGCACTGCACTTACTCTCATGATTACAGGATCCGAGGGTCATATGACATCTAACCACTGCAATAAAGCTACTCTTAGCTCTGTAAATGTACACACAGACACCCTGAAACCCATTCCTGCACTATGAGAAAGCTATGTCTGCGTTCTTCAGTGTATGCTTCTCCTTACCGGAGTGGGCAAACTAGTAATGCCAGCTTGGAGCACACGCTTCTCTCCATTCTACATGAAGAATAATCTCACTCCCCAAGTTTCCAAATAGCTCATACCTTCATCTCAAGTATTTTTAAACTTTCAGAAATACACACTTCTCTGAGAGCTACAAAAATAAGCTAAGATTGATATTCAAGGAAGACTCACATTTCACTCTTCGATGCACAGAATTTTGCTCCATGGATTATTTTCTTCCACAAGCACATAGAAGCAATTGCAGCCTTTCCTTCTACCTTCATAGCATAAACAACTTGCATACAGTACAAACTCCTTTGTGAGCAGAAGGGAAGTGCAGCAAAGATAAGAAATACCCATGCAAAGAAGGAACACACACGTGGTACAGGTATTTCATTCTAGCTGCAAGGTTTCAACACCACTTCACCATGAAGATGTTTGTGACCGGCCTAATGTTGCCAGTCTCAAAATTCACACAAGACTCTCCAATGAGATGAATGTTTAAATATAGTTTACACTGCTTAATTTAATAGCAGCAGCAAAGTATAGCAATTTTATCACTACAAAAGGAGTGCCTTGATGTCTGCCATTTATTGTTAAACCTCTTGTATCTGCTGAAGATGACTGAAGCCAGCCTCAGGCCAGCAAAGGAAAGGTCATGTTGAAAGGCCCACAGGTTTCATTCTGAAGGATTTCATTCTAACAGTTTTGTTTTATTTAGTGTCTTCAACAGAGCTAGACCAGGTGCAAGAGGTGAAAACATAATGCTAACACTTCGATTTTGGAACCAGAATAAATACAGCCACATAAAAGCAACAGATACTACTTCAGAACTGCTTCTTTGTCCAATAAAAACACCTCCATTTTCTTTTCAGAGTAGGATTTCACTTGGCACCAAGAACTCTCTTACAGTACAGTGAGTTTCTTGCAACAGACAGAGGTCCTGACTTAAGTCAAACACACACATATATACTTCTGAAGGCCATCAGGGCACAAGACAGAGGTGTTCCTTAATGCCACATTTGGTTATGAATTAGCCAAAGGTCTGTACACGTGAGCTGGCATCACAGTGCTGACTTGCTCACATCCATTATCAGGAGCAAACTCTCAAGATTCTCTAGATTAAGAAGATAATTCCTTCTAAAAGCTAGAGGTGCTTGTTAACAATTGAACTAGGCTATGTCACAGCCCATGCTATGAGTTCTATTGAGAGTCTTGCACTCCAATGTGAGAATTGGGACTTACAGACCATTTACACAGTCCACCAGTGACAGATACTTCAAGAAGTGATGAGTGCTTTAAAATTAGGCTCCACTTCTAACAAAGAGCCTCCTCTATCTGGCAAAGACTGATCCTTCAACTAAGTGCTGTGAAAACATTTAGAGCAGCAATGGGACTCCCTTAGGCAGTGCTTCCAAACACAGGAAAACCCAATGGTTTATTTCTAATTGTCTTTTTTCTGTATTTCCCATTACTGCCTTTCTGCTCTGCTGCAGCAGTAACAATGCCTTTCTGCTCCCCTCTATAAAGCCTGACACTAACAAACTCACTGCTCCCAGGAAAAGGAACCTTCTCATTTTGACATACAGTACCAGGTTCCCAAATTGCAGGCTAACTTGGAAACAACAAGAAATACCAGGTTTTAGAACTGAAATGGCATTAGCAATACAGAGAAGGTCCATTAGCTGTCAGGCACTAAATCAAACCAGAGATTACGACAGACATATCTAAAAATGCCTCCATCTTCTAAAGGAGAAGCACAAAATCTTATCAACACTGGTTTTAAAAGTTGGGTTGGAGTGACAACAGAAGCACAAAGGATCAAAAGAAGCATAAAGTAAACAAAAAACAAAACACAAAGAGAGAAGATGAGATAGGGGGGCAGGGGAGAAATAGCCACCACTGCACAGGAACATTCTGAACATGAAAAATACATCAACTTGTACCAGCAACAGAAGACACCCTGGGGTCAGTCCCTCCTTTGCATTCTCTCACAGGCTGAATTTTATCAGCAAGAGGAAATTTTAAGTGCAATTGCCTTCACATTGTGCTTCACCTCTAAAGAGCTTCCCCTTCGCTCACAGGATGTTAGTCATTATTTAGATTGCACCATAAGTAGTAACACCATTATGGGACCCCTGACAATTTTCTATAGACAGCAGAGTGAGTTAGGAAAGTGTAACTGGCATTGAACTTAAATTTTGTGTTGGGTACATGCAGCACATTTCAAAAAAATTCCACTCCTTACAAGCTTTGCCTTGTTTTAAAGAGATGTTTCACCAGTTCTGTGGTGCAGGTACTGTCAGTACAATCACCTGTGAAAGAGAATGCCTGAAACCAGGAGGTGTTAAAAAAAATAAATTGAAAAATAAAACCCTTCTGTACTTCATCTATTCCCTTTTCCTCCCCCAAAAAGGCATAAAGAGTGAACACCTTGCAGCAGAGCCTGAAAATTAACCAGATGAGGCTGAATGGAAGCAATTTCACAGTTGCAGACTTCCTGAAATTAAGTCAGGGGCATGTTGCATGAAGCAACCAGACTGAGTGCCTTGGTGCTGTGCAAGGAGACAGATCTCCTCCCAGCCAGTTAGAATTCACCTATGACTTCTACAGCTATTAAAGCATGCTAATCTTCAAATGGCATCTGAAAATGAAATAATGTGTGACAGCACTCTACAAAAGATAATGCTTTCAGTTTAGGGTTTACTTCCAACCACAAAACCCAAACTAACCAAACTGGACACCAAACCCAGAATGCAGATCACCTCAGCATTTATCTGAAGCAGCCTTACTGCTGGGGAGTGGACCAGTACAATCCAGATGTCAAATAAACCCCACACCCATCCCCATGTGCAGGCAGCAATAGACAGAAGTCAGTTCTGCTTGGCTAATAATGCCTGTCTGCAGACAGTTTCTGAGGCTCTATTTAAATTAGTCAATTTCCATCTTTTCTCTTGGAAGGAAAAAAAAAAGACGGAGCACAGTAGGAATATAAAGTTGGCCTAGATCATTTTTTTCCTGCAGGAGTGTGATGGTCTTGCATTATAAAAGGTTACACTGCTGTAAACTCAGCTTTCACTCACCAGACAGAGGAGTTGAGGCTGAGGTCTTTCTTCCTAGGCATCCTGCCCCAAAGTAATTCTAGTTTCAAATTATTTACTTATTAGAAAAACCTTAAAACAGCCTTAAAGGGAAGGTTTGGGGGTTTTTTTTTGGTATAAGTGACAGCCATCAGAATGCTCATCCCTGTCAGAGCTACTGAAAGATCACAGATTTACTGAGCTTACAACCAAATTAGCATGGTTCGCCATGTTACTGCAGGTAAGCAGAGCTCTTGTAGTCAATCATCTTCACATCTAGCCCACAGCAATTACAGGTATTAAGCCCCACCTTGAACAGCAAAGGAATTTCAGGCCAGACAGTCTAAAATAAATGGCTTTATTTTGCATTTCCTGTAGTCAGTTATCTTTGCTCCTAAGGCATATAAGCTGTCATAATTGGATTCACAGAATATCTTTGGTTGAAAGAGACCTTCAAGACTGTCCAACCTTCAACCCAGCACTGCAAGGTCACCACTAAACCATGTCCCTAAGCACCAGGTAGATATTGTTCAGATACCTCCAGGGATGGTGACTCCACCACTGCCTTGGGCACCCTGTTCCAGTATTTGGTAACCCTTTCAGTGCAGAAATATTTCCTAACACCCAGGCTAAACCTCATCAGGTACAGCTTGCATCCATTTCTTCTAGTCCTGTTGTTTGGCACCAGAGAGAAGAGGCTAGAGTTGTAGAAAGCAAAGCCTTCCCTCAGCCTCTTTTCTCCAGACTGAACAGCCTCAGCTCCTTCAGCCACTCCTCAAAGGAGCTGTGCTCTAGGCCCTTCACAAGCCTCATTGCCTTTCTCTGGGCACGCTGCAGCACCTCAATATCCTTCCTATAGTGAGGGGCTATGAAATTAACACAATACTCAAGGCGTGACCTCACCAGCGCTGGGCATAGGGAGACAATCACCTCCAGTTCTAAGCTTTACAGCTTTCAAGTTCCCTTGTGAGGCTGAATTCCACATTATTGCAAACTGTGGCCACATTTTAGCCTTCTTCAATCATTACTTATGTCATCAATCTGAAGACAAAAATGCTACGTCATTCCACAGTTACTGCTGACACCAAGTTCTAATACATCAGCCAGTCCCTGTTAATAACTGGCACAGTTTGACCTGCCTCAATGCAGGCAAGGCAAGACTCTTACCTGCTCGGGGCTCTATCGTCTTGTTGGAACCTGCATCCATGAAGACAAAACGGCCACCACCAAAGTCTTTGCTGTAGTCAGAGAGGTAGAGCAGTGAAGTATAGTCAAAAGAGCCATAAGTGACCTAGGAGTAAGACAACATTACCAAAATTTACCAAATTCTACTCCAGCCTCTGCAGAGCACAAATGATTAAGCAGATGGATCTGATGGGATTTCTGAATTTTCAGTTTTCACGTATTTAAGGCAAGGGTCTCAAAGCTGAGAACATTCTTGTCTAGAAATTACCTGTGTTTATTAGAATAGAACAGAACAGAATTAACCAAGTTGGAAGAGACCTTTGAGATCATTGAGTCTAACCTATCGCCCAACACCATCTAATCAACTAAACCATGGCACCAAGCACCCCATCCAGTCTCTTCCTAAACAACTCCAGTGATGGTGACTCCACCACCTCCCTGGGCAGCACATTCCAATGGCAAATATATTAGTCTATTTGATTATGTTTACACACACAAGACTAGCATTTTATGTACATTATTTCTATTCTTACAGTTTCTAACATTAAAGAAGTGCTCCTATAGACTTCTATCACCCTAAGCCTACTAGACAGCAGGCAAAACCCAACACAGTCAAAAGTTACACGTCTGCATTGTATCAAAAATACAGAAGGGATCCCATCTCTTTATACTATTTCAAGAGAAAATTTCATTATAAGGTTAATGAAACCAAAGAATGATTCATTTCACCCCTTATCTAAGCATGCTTAGAAGTTTTTGGAAACCTTGCCTACTCTTTCACCAGCCAGCATGCAGGAGCTCCAGGCTGACAGTCACTCATACCTCCCAAATAAACACACATTTGTTACAGGAACTTCTATTCTTTTCCACACAAGTTTTGTTTAAAAATCTTCAAAAGTGACTTTGAAAGTCTCTGCTTCTTCTCAGCCTAGAGATCAAACACCCCCTTTTTAAGTACAACAAGGTGATTTTCCTTCCTTTTAAAGCATCCCTCTTGCTCAATATGTATGTTGATTGTATTAATGGTCAGAGCAAAGCTATCTAAATATTTAACACCGAGTTCAGCTGATTCTGAAAACATTTCCTTTTCATATCCACATGTCACCAACTATTAAAATGATACTTAAAAGCAATGGCTGCGTTCTCCAGTTTCTTTACAACATATCACAACGACTCAATCAAGCTCTTCAGTACACTGTCAACCCGTGAAATGTGCAGCACAGCAGCCCTGTGTAAATAACACAGCATTTGCAGAGTGTTTTGAGTGACCTGGTGACTGTCAGAGGTAGGTGCTACTTCCCAACTTAGAAGTTTTCTAAATATTTTCAAGTTCCATTCATTAGTGCCAGTTCAATTTTGGCTCCACAGCAGCTGTACATGTTATTCTGGAAGAGCAATGACTAAAAAGAGAACATAGCAGCAGATGGAACAGGAAGACATTTTCGTTCTTACTCATTTTATTATTTTGACCATAAGGGCTTAAAGGAAAAAAAGCCAAATCTGGTGATACACTGCACTACCCCTTCCAGACTACAGGAATTAGAGAACTGGTTTGGTGATCCCCTTCTCCCCTTATTTACCTTAGTAACAATACAAGACAATAAATGGGAATTAGTAAGTACCTGGCACTGCAGCACCTCAAAATAGGCTTCTACAGCCCTCCTCATGCAATCAGCCTTGCAAAGCTGTTTTCACCTTCATTGATTTGGTGATAAAACTTCCAGTCAGTGTAAGGAAGTCTTCTGGCCAGTGAAGGTATTACCACAGGGAAGAAGGTCAACTCAAACTGTGAGTTTAATGTATTTAAATCACTTTTATGAACTCTTCAGTGGTGCAGCAATCTTTCCTCCATCATTGCACTCCCACTTCTCTCCAAGGCAGCTTTACTAATTCTGAATTTTTAAGAGCTGACTACAAACCATTTAAACCCTAAACACACAAATTTGATTTCTGTAGCTGACTAATTTGGGGAACCAAGTATGCAATGAAAAATGGCTTTTCTGTTCTTGCTGTTGTTCACTGCGACTCTCAGAAGGCAGCTAGACCTGAGAAATGCAACACCATGGACAGAAGGCAATAAATTACACTCAGTTACTTAAAATGCTAGAAGGCCCCCATGCCTGTCAAATATATTTATTACCCTGGTAATGATTTCCAACACCAGAAAGGCTAAAAACTGAACCAGAAGTTCAAATTATGTCAGGAAAGCTGTCATTAAAACCAGGTACACTGTAGTAAATCAAATTTCTGTAGCTCCTTATGGACTATACAAGATAAAAATGCAGGCATTTCCATCCAGCCTGACATTTCATATAGCTCATCTGCTCTTTTCTGGGCACCTTTTACCCAAGCAAGGCAACACAGCCAATATTTAATAGCAGATGCTCATCATGATAGTCACATGATACTTTTTTTAAAAGCTGTCATTATAATGAAAGAATAAAGCTGTCATTCTATGATTCTATAAACACCATTTTGCATTGTGGCACCCTTGGGGTTCTGAGGGACACATTTAGATGTAACTGAACAGTTGCAGGAATACGCCACAGGCCTCCAGTTGCTCTGAAAGACGGGCAGGACAGCAGCCTCTGCTTTCCACTGCAGAGCACAATGCAAATATGTCCACATCCCAATCAGCCCAAGTCTCAATTGATACCTTGTACAAGTAAGGGTCAAAACTGCTCTTCTCTGTAAGCCTTATTGCAGACACTCACAGAATAGCCTTGATAGCTACTCCCAGCATTCTATACATTGGTATAGCTACTTGGTTGACAATGTAAGACTCCAAACAGCGTGTGTCTGAATTACAAAGGGCCGTAGGTGACCTGAGGTAGCAGGTTTGAGCTTACACAAGAATAAACTCCTTCAGATTTCATAGACAGTGCTATCCTAAGGCAAAATTAAAATCTTTTGACTCATTTTAATGTCTAACATCATGAAGGGAAGAAAAAGAAGAGGGAAAAGACTGGGACAGCAGCTGCTGTTATAGCCTCAACAGCCAGAGGAGAAAGTTGCTGCTGGAAGGGTTAGGGAGACTGAGAACATATGGCTGGTGATGTGACTTGAACGTTTGTCTTGCTCAGTTTAGATAAAAAAGGGCTTAAAAGGGATACAATTGCTACTTATAAACATATGGGGATAGAAAAAAGGGTAGAAAATAGCCATAAAGTGGTCATGAACAAGTGTAGGCTAAAAAAACGCATCAAGAAAATGTGCAGTGACATCCTGGAATAGCTCTGATAAAAAATTCTAGGAAAACAAACCAAAACTGATCTTACAGCTGAACCTGACAATTCTGTGAAGGATGATAGGATCCTTATCTAGGCAGGGGGCTGCAGAGATCTTCAAGTCCACACCGCTTCTACTAGAGAACATTCTAAGACTAGGCTGCTGTTGGAGCCGAGTGTACAACAGCAATTCCATTATAAATCAGACATTTGAAAGGCTCAGTTCCAAACAAATTCCATCCAAGATGAAACACCACATCTTAAGCCAACACTCTTTTTATTTGATTTAGATGCTTATAAATTCAACAAGATTAAATGAGTCATTTGGGCAATTTCAGGCTTTCCATTCCTATGTAACTAAAAGCCAAATAAATTTTAGGGGAAAATAAAACCACGGAGTCTCATGCAGACACAATAGATCTGTGCTACTCCACTATGCAGATAAATTCTTCCAAACCAGGGATGCTCAGATTGAGAATCATAATTGCAATAGACTCAGCAATGTAGAGAAAAGGCAAGAGGGCAATTTCTGTGCTTCAAGCAGCCTACATATTTGAACCAACAGTGTCAGACTTTTAAAATGTCAGATTCATTTTTCAAAGGCTTAATTTGACCATTCTTTTGGAAAGAGCCAGGGAAAACAATCCTTAATTCTCCTAGGAGCAACCTTCACTGTTTAATTATCATGCAGAAATACATAAAGTGATTTCTTTTGTTCCAAGGGGAAAGCATAAATAATGATACAACAGAAAAGCATCCAACAAACTGGCAAAAGAATTGACATAATGAGTTTTACTGATCTTACTTCAACTCCCTAGCATTCACACTTCTTTAGTAGGCCACATAAGAATATTGCTCTTATCTGCAAGTACTTCCTACCTCTGACCAACATCAATGCCTTCAGGGGTTTTTTTCCCCCTTTACTTTCAACTGCAGTCTGGAAGTGGTAAGTGAAAGTTAATTGGCTGGAGAAATTAAAATACAAGGCAGACTGACTGCACTGAAGACAACCTTTGAAGCTGCATAACTTGTCTGTCCTATTCAGCCTTCTCTGAAATGTTTTTTGACCTACTGACCTTCTATTTGAATTCAGTCTTCTGCACAGCCTTATCAGCTATAAATACTCTGTACTTCTTTTACTTCTGTCTGAACACATAAGAAAGATACAAATATAAATAGTGTACACCTACAGTAGGCTAAGATTATAAGCACATACTGCAGCATTTTCTGTAAGCCAGGATCTGGCAAACATACATGAACATTACATCCACAAACAGCTCTGTTCCAGTTGCACTTCAGGGGAAAGCAATACCAGACCTTTTGACACACAAACAGGAGTTAGAGAGGAGAGAGGAATTACAGGCTTGTTTATGCAGCAAGGAAAGGATTAAAATTAATCCTTTTGATGTCAATTCCAGTGAATGATTTGCCAGAAATGAAGGCAGCAATAATACATGATGCAACTTGGACTTTCATGATAGACATGAAGCCAACAGGATTCAAGTATGTATCAGATCCTAAAGGCATCATTAGCCTGGTTCAAACTCTGCAGTTCTAACCAGGCAATCAAGCTACTACCACTTAAAGCACACAACTATTATCTAGCAATAGGTGAAGTCCTTTACCCTAGAGAAGGGATGAACCACTAAGGTGGGGCAGTATCCACAAGAATAATTCCAGTCCATAATGACTGGTTGATTTCTCCTCAATACTCTTTGCACCAGCAACAGCATTTGCTCTACATGAGAGCCAAAGAGAAGTGGACTTCCAAGCCATGAGCTCAGAAAGCGCTTACAAGAAGCTTGCTCTAGGTCTCTATCTACAGTACCCACAATCTCCCTCCAATGTGGCTGGAGGCCAGAGAAGTTCTGTTTCCTTGTGCTCCCCCAAAAGATCAAAGGGAATTGATACACAAGGCTGCCAGCTTAACATGCAGCATTGCTGTCACAAAATCACAGAATGGCCCAACTTTGGCATATTCCCATACAATCCTTACTGCAACAATGAAAATAACATTAAAATATATTTGATCTAACCTGGCACACAATTTTAAGGTGCAGACAAAGAAGCACAAATCTCAGTGCTTCAGCTTTCCTGACACAGATAACTTACTGCAGAAGTCAGCTGCTACGCAGGTGAAAAACAAACAGGACAAGCTAGACTTTTAACTTCCACAGTTATCTCAACAATAATTGCCTTAGAAAACACCCTGAGATTTAACATAAGTCACATCAGTGTATTTTACAGCAGGTTGCTATTGCAGGGTGGGAAGGCAGGGAAATTCTACATGAACAAGGTGTTCAGTAACTGTCCCCACTGGAATAATTCTCTCTTCACTGCTGTCATAAATCAGACTACCAAATTATTCAGTATAGAGACTATCAAGGTTTAGGTTATCCAAACCATGTTTAAGAGACCTTAAACTCTCGTAAGGAGGAAATGGGATTTGGTTTTTTAACTCTTACCCAAAGCAGAAGCAAATCAGTTGGTATATCTGCTCCCTGAGCAGACAGCCTGTGAGACAATAAACAAAACGTGGACAGAACAGATGGATAAAAACAGCAAAACATCTAGCCTGCTGTCCATCATCTACAGGCACTGTCAGGATGCCATAACAGAGAACCAGCTTCTATGCAAGAAACAAATTCTCTTCATGGAAATAGATTTAATTCCAAATGACAAAATATCTTGTATATTATGGGAAAGATTTCAGTATAAATACCTAATTTTCAGGTTATCCAACCACCTTATTCATTTACCAATACAAAAACATACCCAGAAAAGAGTAAAGAGAATATTGTCAAAGCTAATGCTTGTGCAGACAAATCTCATTATAGTAATATGTCAGTATTAAATACACCTTTTGGGGATGAAATCTATTAAAATTCTCTATTTTCCCCTTCTCTTGTGGCAGCCAAATTCAATTCTCTGAAACTGTGGAAAGAAAAACCTATGAGGAAGCTAATGAATTTATTTCACTTCACACAACCAGAATCACTACTTTATTTGGTGTCCCTTGGAAGGAGCACAACCTGTCATGGAATTGTTATGAGCCCCACCATCACAATTCACTCCCTACAGCCTATTCTTACCAGTCCTACTCAAAATAATCTGCACCTCAAAAATCCTCCCTAACACCTCTCGTCCTACATCCACTCCCACTCCATGCTTTCTAAGCATGAAGTACCCAAGAGCTGGGCTCCTCTTTGTTCTATCAGTGACTGGAAATTCCACCCTGCACCAACTGTCTTCCTTCAAACAGAGGCTCTGTCAGGTATTGTCACTGCCACCATGCTCTCCAAAATTGAAGCTGCTTCTGCCTACATGACATGAAAGGACACAAGAGCTTCCCAACAATGCTGTGAGCAATAAAAGACATTGTATTGCCCTCAGACTGACTTTTCCAGAAGATATTGTCAAGGCAAGGAGCATTTGTCATTTGCGCACAAAAAAGAATGGTTACTTTTTCACCTTAGCTATTTCAGGTCATAAACTTCAAGGTGCAATACCCACATACAGACTCTAGCACTCAGGTGCAAAATAGATTTTCATGGCATAAGTTTTATTTGGTTGCAGCTGGTGTGATTTTTACAAGCACCAGTTTTCAAACCTATGTGACATTGTTTAAATTAAAAAATTACTTCCAAGTGATCCAATGACAGCAGGAAACATTTCCATCCCATGTCGGCCTCCTCCTTACCTTGTCAACGTGTGGGTGCCAGTATTCATCATGTGTTGTCTTGGCTTCTGTGTTGTTTATTCTGGAGAAGAAGGTTGGCTCAGTCAGGTACATGGATGCAGAGTTGATGCCAAATGCCTGTGCAATCTTGTGCTGAATTCTCTGTCTCACATCACTGTAAAGAAGACAGCACAACATGCTAAGTGCCACATTTCTCTCCTGCTTCTTCTGTGTTCTCCTGCATTCAGTGTTACTGCCTCTTCAGGGCCAAAACTCTTCCTTAGCTAATAAATTATGGGGAACAGATCCCCACACTTTCTCTTCTTTTGCCTTAAATAAGGGAGCTCTGCATCAAAACCCAACACACTCCTAGTTGGGTTGCAGTTTGTTGGTTTGTGGTTTTGCTGGGAGGGGTGGGGGTTGGCTGGATTGGGTTTTTCTGGTTTTGTATTGGTTTTTATTCTCAGAATATCAAGGAAAAGAAACAATTGAAACTATTCAAATTGGTGTGTGTGTAAACAGTCTGTTTTCCAGAACAAAATCCAAGCATAGCTCACTAACTACTGACAAGATTTACATCTTTCATATGTATTTTTCATCCAAAGTAGGTAACTCAAAAGCTGTATTTCCATAAAGGGTTCCCTCTGAATCACTAATTTTAGACTAACTGAGGAAGTCTCAGGAGCCATGAAACCTGGTTCTTGATCATCCTGTGCATTAGTATCCTAACCAGATTTTTCCTTTAAAAAAAACACCAAAAAACAATCAAACCAAGATGTCTTTCCCAGCTATTTCCAAAGTTTCAACCCAACTACTTCTACCTTGTTTATTCCTGTGTTTCTTAGGAGACAGGGAGAACAGAATTTTTAGTTTTAAGATTATGAAAACAGGAGATTAATAATCACAGAGGTTGGAAGGGACCTTAGAGATCATCTATGCCAGGCCTCTGCCATGAGCAGAGACACCTCTCAACTACACTCAGCTGCTTAAGGCCTCATCCAACCTGGCCCTGAATACCCCCAGGGAGAAGGCATCCACAACATCCCTGGTCAGCCTGTTCCAGAGTCTTACCACCCTTGTAGTGAAGAACTCCTTCCTAAGATCCACTATAAACCTACTCTCCTTTAACTTGAAACCCTTCCCCCTTGTCTTACTGCTAAACACCCTTATGAAAAGTCTCAATACCTACAGGAAGGCTGGAGAGGAAGGCAGCTCTAAGCTCTCCCTAGAGTCTTGTCTAGGCTGAATAACCCCAGCTCCCTCAGCCTATCCCCATAGCAGAGCTACTCCAGCCCTTGGATCATCTGTGTGTCCCTTCTCTGGACTCGTTCCAACAGCTCTGCATCTTTCTTACAAATGAGGACACCAGAACTGGACAAAGTATTCCAGGTGGTGGTCTTACAAGAGCAGAGTAAAGGAGCAAACCCCACTCTTGCCCTGCTGACCACAATCCTCTTAGCCTAGGGCACTATTTGCCTTCTGAGCTGCAAGAGCACACAGCCAGCTCATGGTGAGCTTCTCAATCAATACACCCAAGTCTCTTTCTTCAGAGCTACTCTCAACTCTCTCTGCACCCAGCCTGGATTTGTGCCAGGGACTGGCCCAACTCAGATGCAGGACTTTGCACTTTGACTTGTTGAACCTTGTATTACTATCCAGAACTGCTTATCTAGCAGCATCCATCTCTCAGGACAGATCTCACTGTATACAGGGCCATCTAAAACTGCCAGCCTTAGTTCAGTCAGCAGCGCTTTCAAAAAGAAAACATTTGATTAATGAGGGAATTTCACTGGCAAATCCCACCAGTAAACACACACAGCTAGCATTTAACTGGGAGGAAATTGAGAAGCCATCAAAGAACACAATAATACAATGAGATTAAATGAAAACATTTTTTGTAAGATGCAATCCTCTATGCTTCTTAAAATCCTTACATTGTTTTCTCTCAATTTTAACACATTCTTAGCTATTGTATTAAGTCCTTCCCTTCTTCCTAAGTGCTTCAAAAGCAGCACATAAGAGAGAGGCTCCAAGTAAAATCAATTCTGAAGCTGTACATGGAATTATATGGGCAGTTTTGCATCTTTTCTGCATCAGACATTTCTCCACTGGGTAGCACTGAACTCCAGCATAATTTTCAAGGGAGTTTTCCCCAAGTTATTTTTCTAGGGAACTCAAACAGTGACTACAAAGAAGTGACAGAACAAAAACCAGACCTACAATGTTAGTTTTTAAGAGGTGACTTTCACAGGCTATTTCCACAAGTACTGAAAAAGTCAAAAATATTTGTTCTGTTCACATCTTTCACCAAAAACAGAAAAACCACATACAGGTTTGATTTTGAACCTGTCTCACTTTACATTCTTAAGCGTCTAAGCTTTAGGAGTCAGTTCAAGCTATTTCACATGTGACATATCAAAACCATGAAATGAAGTCAGAGCTGAGATTCTCAGGTGTTTCCAGGGCTGCATGAACTGAGGTTTCAAGTTGAGAGCTACATCATGGTAGAGTCTGTAAAACCGACATCAAGAAAGGATCCACAGGTCCCTCTCCTGCCTGTGGGAACCTGATCTTCCTGGTTTCTTTCCAAGAAATAAATAGAACTTCAGCAGAGGTTGCCTTATGTTTCCCAAAAAGCATTAGATGTAATCACTCATTTCATTTCATGAATTGAGGGCAGCTGTCACTTTGAACAACCCACACAAGAATTAACAGCCTAACCCACAAACACTACAGCAGAATATTCCCTGGCTCTGACACCGGGTGGCCACTTGCTGCAGCCAGCTGGAATAGATCTGCTCTGGAGTAGTTAGGCCACAGTCTTGACATAACTTTAAATCTCCACTAGTTGTATTGTTCTCCAAGCAGCACTGCTTCCTCTTTCAGTCTGATTCCTCTGCCACTTCTAAAAGCTTTCTATTAAAATTTGCTGTCTGGTGTTTATAAAGCTCCCTTAAAGCTCTACTCCTCCAAGACATGTGCAATGGCTTTGGGCAAGACTCCATTTTGCAGACCAAGCAGGAAGCTGAAGCCCTACTCAGCTCTTCCCTCTAAGACAAAAACAGCAACTGAAAGTCTACCTGGTTTGGACTGGCAAATGGTTATCAAAAGAAAAGGAAAACAAACTCAGTTTAAGTATGCCATCACATTTACTCACTGCAGGAGTCATCAACAGGTTGACAAACTTGTCAGTGCAAACATGACCTCTGCTTCACACTCCATAAAGTACCTTGTGTACCTCTTCACAATAGCAAAGCAAACACTATGCACAGGAGTTCAATGTTTATCTTGCAGTAGGAACAAAGCCATGACTGCTTCTACAGTTCAAAGTGTACCTACCCTAGAACCCTGTCAAGCAAGCCTCTGAACACACATCTGTGTACTTCAGCACTCTGTGCCCAGTGTACGTCAAACACAGCACAGACCCATTTCCAAAATCACTTTTTAGGCTATAAAAGCTCCTCTGCACAGCCTGCTTTCCACTGGCCATAGCAACATTTATCAGTATCATGACTGCAAGCTTTTCATTTAATCCCTGCTATTCCACATGCAGCCTATACAGCCTACCGGTAAAATACTTAAGGACAAACACATTGTACCCCAATATATAAATCACATTGCCAAGTCAAATTTCAGCCTAGAAGGTGCTGTCAAGGAAGGAATAACCAAGCCCAGGAAGTGTGGCTGCTTAAGATCTGCCACAGTAAGGGCCACATTGTTCCCCCAGAGATTTCTCATATGTAGCAAGGAACCACCTCTCCCTTCTTGATCCTGGCCAACTCATTCTTCTCACATTTTTCCTCCACATTTCCAAAGCTGTTGGGAGACCTCTGGAGTACTCTGGCTGCTTCTTTACACTGGAGAACGTAAACATTCATTTTTATAACCACAGTTAACTATACTAGCATTCAAACAGCTTAGGGTGGCTCTGATCAGATGCACCAAGCACAGCTCTGTTGTGGCAGTAAATATGAGTAGAGCACTCAGACAATAACACAAGGAACAAATGAGTCCCTCTCAGAATTTGTCAACAGCAGTCCTTGTACATTTGCACTGCGTCGCTGGATAATCTGAAAGCGCACAGGACAGACTCGGGGAAGGGAGGAACAGAACTCCCTGAAAACAGCATATGACCACTTTCTATTAAAGCAGCTACTGAAGCCTATTTTAGAGTCAGGGTAATAAGGAAGAAATTAAATACCAATGAAGCAGCTAGAGGTCTAAGAATACAGAACTTAGGAGAAAGGATGCTCACTAGATTGCCAAGTTGCCAGTTCAGCGCAGCAGCGGCAACATAATGGTCTGCACAGAAGAACTGAAAGCGCCACAGAAAAGTTTCTGTGTAAGTTCTGCCAGACCAGGGGAAAAAAATGCAGCAGGGAGTCACTGCTAAGTGTGATTGAAGGCTGGTGACAGGAACACTCAAAGCTCTGCAAAACTACACAATTCCTCTAGCCCACTCTCTCATCAGCATCTCCACACTGTTCCCAAGAAAGGTGCCAAAGGCAGTAGAAGCAGACAAAGCAAAAGCTCTTCTCCAGCCAGAAAGGTCAGCAGAAATCACACAGGCAGAATGAAGACAGGCAAAGCACACTCTCTAATCTCCCTCTGCTCATTCTGTGCCCCTACCTTAACAAACTCTTTTTTTTAAATAAATCTTCAATGATGCCATTTTCTGCTGAAGTCACAACCTTTAAACCAAGCATCCACCTCTGCCAGATAAAGATGAATCTATTACGTGAAACAAGGAACTGCTGTAACATGCTTGGCAGATGGTGGATACAGTACCAGCCTAGAAACCATAATTGATTCTGAAGCAACATCATTTTGACAGAAACAGGTTAGAAACCAGCCTCCTGGCTCAGAATGCCTGTTCAGATTTGTAATTGTTGCAATCAGTAATACTCAGACATGAATTACATGTAGTCATTCCTCTGAAGAGTGCATTTTTTAAGTGACCTTGGTACATAAGTGAAAATAATGAAGATAAATGCACCTGAGAACAGCATAAAATAGTTCATTAAGGGACACAGAGTACTACAGTCCATGTTAAAGCACTGCCATTAGTAAATGCTTCTGTTCATATTAATGTATTTTGTATCTGATTTGTATCCAGCAGACTGAAACATCCCTTATATTGGTGTGGAATACCAATGGAATATTGATGTTCCCTAGCAGCTGTCTCATCTCACAGCGCAAGGATGAGGAATTCATAACAACTATTGAAAAACTGAATGGATTTGCTCATCTCAAACAGGTAGACTCTTTACTAAGACACTCTCTCCATACACTCCTTGTTATTTCTTCACATTCTTTTATCTCCTTTATGAGAAAAGGCTGAAGGAACTGGGTCTCTTTAGCTTGGAGAAAAAGAGACTGAGGGGTGACAGCATTCATGTTTATAAATATGTGAAGGGAGAGTGTCAGGAGGACAAAGCCAGGCTCCCTCAGTGATGTCCAACAACAGGACAAGGGGCAATGGCTGCAAGTTGGATTATAGTAGGTTCCATGTGAACATATGTAAACATTTTTACTGTGACGGTGCTGGAAAGGTTGTAGAGTCTCCTCCTCTGGAGACATTCAAAACCCATCTGGATGTGTTCCCGTGTGACCTCTCTAGATGATCCTGCTCCAGCAGCAGGTTGGACTAGGTGGTGTCAGGCAGGAATGTGCCTTCTGTCAGACCAGCCTCTGGATCAGGGAAGAGCTTTCCCCTTCACCACACTGTCTGTCGATGTCCTTTTTTAGTGGGAGGAGTCCCTGCTCATGTTAGGGCGGTTGGGACTGGATGGTCTTCAAGGTCCCTCCCAAACCCATCTATGACCTTTTGAGGTCCCTACCAGCCCCTAGCATTCTGTGATTCTATAGACTGGAAGGCAAAAGAAAGGCTATCTTCAGAATATACTCCACTATCTTGGTGTGTCAGTAATTATACATTTTCTTCACAGAGGCAGTTTCATAATGATCAGGAGGGAGGGCAGAAGCAAGCATTCTAAATAAGTTAATCTATAAAGGCAACAGTATCTAAAATTTAATTGCCAACAGAAATAAGCTTGAAGAGGTTAATATTTTCAGCCAAATTAAATTACTATCCTAATACAATTAACAGATTTGGCTACTTCACACTATTTCTACCACTAGAGGGAGGTCATATTCCTCCACAAAGGCAATTAAAAACTACAAGTTAAGTACTTTAACATCATAAATGATAAATAAACATCATAAATGAGCAAGCAACTGAAATGCATAACTAAAGATTTATTGTGTTGAGTCAATAAAGAATGCTTGTTCCTAAATATTGGCCACACACCTTCACAGACACACGGAGCCAGAGATTTGTTGTCTTTATCAAGTATGTGAGCAGGTCTACAGGAAAGCTGAAAGCATCAGATGCCAAAGCTATTGCATTACAACACTACTTCATATTCTGTCTTCTTAGGGGGAAAGTATGCTCTGCTTCTCTAGCCAGAGCATTAGTAATTTGAAGTCCTTCCACTTCCTGCGTTACCATTTTTATTGGCTTTTTCTACGCTTCACCCAAAACCCCAAGTTCTTAATGCAATAATAGCATAGGATTGCTTTCAGCATGTGTGAAAATAGGAGTTAATGCTGCAGGATTTTTACATCCCAGCTCTAATGTTCTGGAAAATAACCACAGAAGACAGATGAAGCAGCTCTCCTTGCTTGCATGGCTGGCTGGCATGAACCCCTCATAAAGAAAGGGAAATGTGTGGTGCTGCCATCACTCTGATTATAATTACACCATCAATACTGTCTTGACATTGATAATGCATCTGAGTTCAAAGCAGCAGATGTTAGTTATCAGGTAGTTACCAAAAGGTCCTTTCATATTTTTCCCTCCATTCAAGGCATCTTAATTTTTACTAAGCTTACTATTCTGAGCTACAAATTCAGTTGTATGTCTGAATGCACAGGACAATTCCCTCCCAAGCTGCACTCTACCAAAAGCCCCACAGTGTTTTGTGGCTCTCTCAGCAGTTACTGAAAATCTTTACCGATATAATGCAAAATCCTCTTCTGTGAAGATGTCCTGAATTCTGTCCCCAAAGTACCTGAAAAATTAAGCAAGGGCTTAAAAGCAGTTCCTGAATCAGATTCTGAGTAATACCAAGCCACATTCTCACTCCATCTGTGCTTTACCCACAATAAAAATGTGAAAACAAAAACTTCCAACAAATGCTCTTGAGCATAATGTTCCAAAAGCACTGCAATAAGATTAAATGTTCAAAGATTAGAGGATCAAGATGCAACAACTGATAATGGAATTCCCCAGGCATGAAAAAAGTCCTGTCCTCCCATCATGAATTCATGTGGATTCAAGGTTTTTAAGGTTTAGACTACTGGATTTCTTCCACTGCTGACAAACTAGGCTGTTAACTGTGAAAAATTATTATTTACTGGTGCAAGAACTCCGAAAGTGAAGGTAATGGCAGCTTTCAAGGAGCAGTTTTCATACCACAAAGGCTTTTTAACTGGTCATGGAAACTGGTGAATCTAACCTCCTTCTACATTTGGTCATTACTAACCCCAGCCCCTACAAAGAGCACTGAAGTGTAGGGTAACAAAGAGAGGCAGCAAGCCACAGCCCCCTTTTACCTGTACAGATTAACAAAATGCTTCCCCAGGGAAAGAGCTCCAGAGTGCAAGTCCAAAATTGATGCCTGGGAAAGGAAACAACAACAATAGGAAAAATGAGCATGAAAAGGTTTTATCATTATTCAACTATGACCTTTAATAACTATCCCAAGTTGGCTCTCACTTCCCACAGCCTCCCAAGTGAAAACATTCATTTCCAGCATTTGGGCTGGCAATATTGGTGCTTACTTCGTAACTAAAAACCTCTCTCAGTTTGCTATATAGATGCACAAGACATTAAGGTGCCACAAAAAAAAGCACAGGACTGCTAGTGCTGAGATTCAAATCTGACATACAGAATTGCCAAAGTCTTCCTCCACAGGCTAGGGGTAAGACCCTGTGTTCCTGGATCCCTTCTTGAAGGCATTTCCCTTCCTCACAAAGATGACTAATTTTCCAGTATTTGTGAAGCACTCAAATAGCAGCACTAATATTTATCTTGTCCAACATTTGTTATTAAAACTCCTCCTTCACCATGAGTTCCTGTATAGCTCTCATATTTTAATAGGGACATAAAAGTCTGTTTAAAAGAACAATTGTAATTCTAAGGCTTACTAGAGCCAAAGTTTTTTCCCCTCAATTTCCAAACCACTGTAAAAGAAAACCAAAGAGTGAAAAGTTTTCACATATGAAAATTAAATCCATTTCTTCATCCAATTCCAGCCAAACCCTTTTGCTGAGGCCCAGGCCAAGCTAAAAAGATTAATATTCAAATTGTCCAGGATAAAGAGCTACCTCTCAGGACTTTGCATTATTTCTCTAGGCTGAATGAAATATAAAGTAATGACATCTTTGACATACAGTATCTGGGCAAAAGCACTCATCTTGGAGTCTTTCTTGTTACACCCCATAAGATTCACATTATTCTAACACAATCCAAACAATAATAATACCATTAGGTGAGCTTCCTGGAAAGAATGGTAATTTCCATCATACCAGTCAGAATTTCTGGGCATGGTTGGAACAGTACTGCTCAAATCCAATTCACCCAAAGGCAGACAAGTTGGTGAATGAGCAGCTGCAAATCATCGGTGCAGAGACATGTCAGAGCTGCAATGCCAGGCCAGCAATATGCCTTCACGTTCATCTCAAAGCACTTTTCTGCCTCTTCCTCCTCTGGATCATGTTGGAGGAAGACACCCATGACAATCTCTCAGCATAAGAAAAATTGCTGCAGGCTCAATTGCTCTGAGCTTCAGAGCTGAATCAGGGGAGCTCCATTAAAGACTCCTTTTAAAAGGGACAGTAACAACTTTCACAGTACCACAGTCTTATTAGAGGTGGGAAGGGACTTCAAGAGATCAAGTCCAACCTCCCTGCCAAAGCAGGATCACTTAAGGTATTCTGCACAGGAATGCATCCAGGTGAGTTTTGAAAGTCTCCAGAGAAGGAGATTCCACAACCTCCCTGGGCAGCCTGTTCCAGTGCTCTGTCACCTTCACTGTAAAGAAGTTTCTCCTCTTGTTAAGGTGAAATCTTCTATGCTCAAGCTTGTACCTGTTGTTCCTTGTCTTATTACTGTGCAGCACCAAAAAGAGCTTGGCCCCCTCCATTTGATACCCACCCCTCAGATATTTATACACATTGATGAGATCCCCTCATAAAGGGAAATAAAGCTTGGACACAGCATGAGCTTTCTAAACTTCCCCTTCCCAGTTTCCCCAAAGCTTCAAAGGACTGTTATGGAAGCAAATAATCTCCCAGTCATGCAAGAGCAGATCTTGTAATAAGCTTTACTAGAGCTTCAGAAGCAAAATACTTTCATTTCTTGGTTTCTGGTTCTGTACAATAATCTGAGCTACAGCTAGAAGGAAAACTGCTCCCATGTAGCTTCAAAAATATGCTTCTGATCACGCTAAAGTAGATTATAAGGAGCAGTAGCAGGACACATCTGACAAGGTTAATTTAATTTAAAAGCAAATTGCCTTTCAAATACTTTCAACATGTTTTCCAAGCATACACATTTCTTCCACTCCTCAAGCTCCAGATTATTACAGCTGGAAAGATTCAAAATAACAAATTAATCAATAGAAGACATCAAAAACTGTAGGTACTCATAGCTGAAAAGATTATGACTATGATAGAAAGCCTAGAAGAGTCAAATGAAGACTGAAAAGGGATCTGCAAAAGAAAGAATATTCTTCAGGGTTGTTTCAGACAGACAAAAACAACTGCATGCCAAACTTAGACAGGGACTTGGTTACACATGAGCACTGAGCTATTTGTTTAACAGCTACCTTGGAAAGAAACTGAAACCTATTTATTTTGGCCTCTGCATTAAACATTTTCAGCATCACTTCCTACACTGAGAAGAATACCTTGGTGAAAGCCTGTGTCAACACTGTTGCTTCAAATTCAGCTATCTGATCAAGGGTCAGCCTGCAATTCAGGGCTGTGTTAGCTCTACAAAGTTTGCAGTGGTCCCACCATCCTTGGCCAAACCCACATACCCACACACCTAGTTCCAAGAGACTGTTCAACAGAACTACTTCAATATCCTGGTTTAGAGCACTTCTCTTGAAAGAAAATTAAATATCCTTTAAAAAGAATAAATCACAGAATCATTAAAGTTGGAAAAGACCTCTAAGATCAAGTCCAACCTTCCACCCAGCACCTCCACAACAACTAGACCATGTCCTGAAGTGCCACATCAACCTATTTTTTGAACACTTCCAGGGCTGGTGACTCCACCACTTCCCTGGGCAGCCTATTCCAATGCCTCAACAACAAAAAAATTACACACATATATCAATATAAACTTTTTTAAAAGGAACAAAAAATTAACAATAAAGCACAAATATATGTTCTCTTTGAACTTCTGTAATGTTAATCCCACATTTTCCACTTCACTGCTCAAAGGACTCAAAAAGACCATGCAAGTAACCACCACTCCTCTTGTGGGAACACACACACTTGAGCTGGGAAGGAGGAAGAGCAAAGGATGTTCTGCTGGAAAGGTCATAACCTTTACAGAGAAGAGAAAAAAGCTAAGCTGAGGCAAACATCAAGAGAATTAATGCAATTCCCATTCTGTGCATAAAGAATAGAGCATGAAACTATTTTAGAGAGATAAAGATGTAGAAGGGAAAGCTGCACACTGGTGGAGAGTATGCTCCTGTTTGGATTCTGTTGAAAGTTAGACCAGAAGATTACAACAACCTCTTCTAGCTTCACTCTGTGTAAATAAAAGTAAACCTAGGAAAAGTTACCAAGGAAGATAAGAAAGCTCAGCATGACAACTAGGGCATGACACCTGGGAGATTTCAATAATTCAGATGTTTGCCAAGACTTTCTCAACACAAAAGGAAGCAAAGTTTTTGTGCTATACGTCCAAGGAAGCAGAAAAGGCAGCAAACAAAGGGAGGAGAGACTTAAACTGCAAGTTTAGGTCTTTAATAAATCTATTATCAAGACACACAGACACAAGTCCACTTCTGTGAATTCAAAATATTTTTGTGTGTTGTACTTATTAAAAACAACCAACCAACCAACAGACATGATGCTTAAAAAGGAGTTAAAAGGAAATCAGAGAGAAGGAGAATGCAGCCTGCACCCCAGTAGAAACGTGAAGAAGTTTTATTTGAAATAGTGATTAAAGTGGCTAGAGCAAGATTTTAACAAGAATTAAACAGAAAGGAATTTAATGGGGAAAAAGATAAAAATCAGTCTTAGAACAACACACATAATTGGACAGAATCACCCAAACACCTTCAAGCCTAAAGAATTCATAGTAATAAACCAGACCTAATGCAACAGGCTTGAAGCCTGAGAGGCAGACAGAGTAGCTAGATGAAAGGCTTGAAACATTTTGTATGCTATGTAGGTAAGAGATGTGAAAAGATAAAAGGTTCAAATGAAGAAACACAGCCCCATCCACCCATCCATCTGTGAGCCAAGAGAGCACCACCAGGCAAAGATTCACTCCATGACATGGGGAATACAAGCATGCAAAGCAAAACGAGGAAAACAGAATAGGGGAGAAAGCAGCACAGAAGGGACTGTGTTTAAAGGCTTCTCCAAAACAGAATTTCCCCAAAACACTGGCCAGATTGTTTAGCATCTTTCAGTGTTTATCCACTATTTTCAATAAGGCCTGGATGCAACAGTATACATTTCTTTTTCCCCTGAGGAGTAACAAACAGCAGGCAATAACTTTGTCACATTTACAGATCATGAGAAATGTGAGAAGGCTTGAATCAGAGCCAAGACCTTTCAATGGACATCAGATTTCTTAACAGATCTACTTTATTGCAGCAATAGAATCTCCTTCCCACCCTCATTTCCCTCCCCTTAAACAAATGCCACAGCGATGCTTCCAAAAAGTGATGCAGATCATGGATTTCCATTTGTCTGATGCTCTGGGTTGATGTCCAAGCTCAGGACCCCTGCCCAGCTCTGTGCATTGGCCAGCCAAGTTCACCTATCCTCACATCCCTCCCAAGCTTTCTCTACTTCAGATTCCCCAGTTCGCTACCCCACTGCTAGGGATTAGCTTTCTGTTGTTCAAACCCACAAAGCTGTGTTGCACACTGCTGTTCTAAATCCTTTGTGAGGAAATCTAATGAAAAAACACATGCAAGTCCCAAAAGAACAGCATAGGAAACCCACTTGACAGCATTAACAACAGGAGTTGAGCCAGAGGTCCCAACAGGCAGAGGAATCTAGGCAAAGTGGCAAATTATGCAACCACAGAACTGAAAACAACCCAAGGGATCCTGACAGAACTGAATAGAGCATGTTAAATCATTTAAATATATTGTTTCAGATGGGCACCACTGCTTAAGTTTCTCAGGTTATACTTTTTGCAGGTTCCTCAGCAATCACAAGGCCAAGAGCATTTTTTTTCAATGAAACCTTTCTCCTCTGCCAATACATGCCCTAATTCAGCAGAGGCCTAAAGAAGGGGTTGTGTTTCTAAATAATCAAGAAAGGTTCTGTTCACACACAAAAGCATCCTGAGAACAAAGATGGAGGAAGGAAATTAAATGTCCTTGTTAGAGAAGTGGGTTTGGTTTTCCTTGTTAAATATTACTCAAAGCTCCACTTAAGATATTGTCACTGCACAATCCAAATCATTCTGTGAACTACTGTAATCTAGCTTCAGAAGTCAAGCTTGAGCAGTTCTGCTAGAGTAACTACTTCCAGATGGAGAAGACAGTATCAGTTCAACAGAGGCACTAGAAATAACTGAGTAATAGCAAATGGCAGCTGTATTGCAGGAGTCACAAATTACACTGCTAACAGAGATAAAATAACTTTCCAAACAATTTTTTTTTCCCAAGTCTGAATGGAAGAAAAAATTCTCCATCTCGCTTCCTCAAGCCCCCATATAGCATTTATAATCTTGTTTTGGCAGTAAAAGAATGTAAAAAGGAACAGGACACTGCTCACCCCTCCATTAGATCCTCCCAAGGACAGTCCCCTCTCTGCTATTCTGCAGGCAAAACAATAACCTCAGATGAGAATGAAAGTCCAATTACTTTGTCCTTTAATGTCATTACTTACAGCATGTAACTCTTCAGTAAGTGATATTCGATGCATCAGATAACTCAATTGAATTAATAGAAGCTGACATTTATTTTAAACAGAATCTTGCAGCCTGTCATGAAAATAAAGCATCTATGTTGCAGAACACTTCTGAGCTTGTACCTTCCTTCCACAAACCCCCAAAACACTGCCTTTCAAATACATCTGGCCAAGAAAGATTAAACAAAAAACCCCAGAGGCTGATTCTTGCAGGCAGTACACACGAACCTGTACAATACAGAAACACTGAATTTAAAATCACAGTGGCTGGCCTGTGAACAAAGCATATCCACCAGCTGCATGCTGCTTCAAGCATTAGTGTATTCCCCACTGACATGATTATCAAGTGCAAATCACACTCAGAGAGGCTGAGAACTTTTCTAACTGCATAATTTGACAGTGTCCCCTACTATTTGATGAAAACTCACCACTTAGTGGTTCACAGAGGACCACAGGGTCAGCACTAGCTCATAATTATCCAGAATGAGACTCAGCTGAAAGGAGGCTTAGGTTGTTTTGTTCTGATTCTAAAGGCCAAATGGAACAGAAGGCCAAGTGAAAATCCTTTCAAACTTATTTAATTCACTGTCCTTCCCCACACACACACAAGGCTCATGCCCTACAGTACTAGGCAGACTCTGCACAGCAAGAACTGCTTCCGCTGCAGTGAAAAATGGCTTTTAAAAGTTTAGTGGCTTAAACAATTTAACCCATCCTCCTCCAGCTAATAAGTTTTGTGCTACACCTTAAACACTGGAATTAAAGAATGTGCTTGTAAGAGTTGAAAGAGCTGCAAGCAAAATTACCTACGGATCCTTTCAGCTTCTTCTTTTGTGATTACTGCATCAGTCACACCTCTTCCACACTTCCTAGGAGTGCAGCCTGGAGCAGAATAAGGAAAAGAAGAAAGAAAGTGGCATCTTTAACAAGAGTTCAAAATAAATCACTATTTACATTCTCCTACTCCTCTTTCAGATTCAAAGCATTCACAGATGAAGTGATCTTACTGGATGTACCTTGACAGAGCCCTCTAACAACAGCAGCTTTTCAAGAAGAGAGAGAAGCCACAAGAAAGATGTGAAGGTGACCAGGCTGAGTGCTGACAGCAACAGAGCAAATTATACACACTGCCTCCTTGCTTGGGAAAACTAAAATCCCTTCTTTGACCCACGTTTAAATTAAAGTCAAAGGCACCCACACCAAGCAGGCTGTTTAAACACAGATCAAGGACAGGAAAACCAACAGAATTAAAAGCCAAATAATTCACTGTGTTTTCTGACTACCCAAGCAACAACTCCCTGAAGTCATCTCAAGGTTCAGATTCCAAGAAGCACACACTAAGTTATTTGAAGATAACCTAGGAAACTAGCAGTCTAAAATTACACTGGAGATTGCATCCTTAAGCATGCATTTATCAATGCCAGCACTGAACCCAGCACTATGACAAGAATGAAGCAGAACCTCTGCTCCTCCAACTCACTTTTCTCCTCTTGACCCTGTGAGCAGGGTAAAATTGGGCAGAATCCAAACACACCATTCAAGAGAAAGCAGAGTGCCTTGATATTAAAAAGGCACCCCAAAAAATTTAAAATACTGGCATGGGACTTTGAATATTAAAGAACAACACCTTGCAATACAATCCCAAAGGTACAGAACTCAAACAAAAAGTTCACAAGGGGTTTATAGACAAAATTGTTCTAAGTTACAAATTTGGGAAGGAATGGAAACAGGGAGAGCTTCTGCGCTGTGTTTTAGGCACGCTGTAAATATCCCCTCTGTGACCAGAAAGGATAAGCAGGGGGTTTGAAATATGCAAAAACTGCCACAATCTCAATTCCCAGGAACCAGCACTTTGCAAGTTAAACACCACAGATCTTGCAGTAAAAATGCAAGATGGAAATGCTGTGCTTCTTTGGTGCAGCAGATCTGAAAAGTAATCAATAGTAGCCAGCAAAAACTGCAAACTATTTCTTGTCTGCCCTAACATCAGAACAAGAGGAGACAAAGATTGTATTGGATTCTATTCCCATAACCACACCAGCAGTCCAGGCAACAGACCTTTTCCTCTCCTGCTCACACACTTCTCTGCTTTCCACATCCACAGATCTAGTCTCTGGAAAAGCATCTTTAAAACTGTCTCCTGGGCCGTGATCACAGACGCTTTGTGCACTGACACAGTACATCACACTTGAGACTACACAGGAGTTTCATCAGACATGCTGGTAGCCACAGTACTTTTCAGGAGTTAACTACTTCTCAAGACAGCAGAAATAGCCAAAATCTGGCCACAGGGGTCAAAGCACAAAGGAGACTGTGCTCACACAGCATCCCATCTTCTGCAACTACAGTAAGTACTTGCCCACTGAAAAATAATGCATTTTATTTGTGTAGCACTGCCTTGCCAGTAAAGCCACTGCTCTGGGACACCAACTAACATATAATTTCAAGCAAACTACAGGCACAGTTTGGAGCAGGGGCAGGTGCATAAATAAAAAGCTCATCTTAGCTGTGGAAACTTTACAGCTAAGCATCAGACACCAAGTGATGAAAAGAATGTGCCCCCTCCTGACAAAGCCAGAAGCTGTGGATGTGAAAGCAGAACAAAGACAGAGAATGAAAAGGTATTGAGTGATGGAAAGTCATTCCTAACAAAGTGACTAAAGCTCCGGAGTCAAGTTCACTTTGGCAGTAAACCACAACCCGCACCTACCGCCTTACTAAGCTATCTGTTACAAACGTGGAGCTAAAGCTCAGCCTTGATCAGACAGCAAGGCTCAGCAGCTCACCACCACCCTCTTCTGGGCAGCGAGTAGGAGACAAGAGTTAAGAAGCAAGAGCAAAGTTCACTTATCCCAGCTCGGCTTCAATTAACCACTCAAAGATGCTCACATGTTCCTCTTACCACTGATCTCTGAATGTGTAATACGGGGGAGGACTTGTAAAAACACCTGCTGAAAAACAAAACCAATCACAGAAGTTTTCTCTCCATGACATCACAAGCACAGAGATCACATTCTCTTCCCAGGCAGAGATATCCTTGAAGTTCCTGCCTTACTTATGATAGGAAGAACTGATGTGGTTGCCAAGATCACAAGTCCACAGCTCACAAAATTTCTCTTGCAAACCAGTGAGGAGAAAAATCAGGTTTACAGAATTAACCAGGTTGGAAAGATCATCAAGTCCAACTTATTACCCAAAACTATCTAATCAACTAAACCATGGCACTAAGTGCCTCATCCAGGCTCCTTTTAAACACTTCCAGTGATGGAGACTCCACCACTTCCCTGGGCAGCACATCCCAATGGCCAATCTCTTCTTGTGTGAAGAATTTCTTCCTAACATCCAGCCTAAACCTCCCCTGGCACAGCATGAGACTGTGTCCTCTTGTTCTGACACAGGTTGCTTGGGAGAAGAGACCAACCCCCACCTGGCTACAACCACCCTTCAGGTAGTTGTAGATGGCAATAAGGTCTCCCCTGAGCATCCTCTTCTCCAGTCTAGACAACCCCAGCTCCCTCAGCCGCTCCTCATAGGGCTTGTGCTCCAGACCCCTCCCCAGCTTTGTTGCCCTTCTCTGGACGTGTTCGAGCAACTCACCAAAGACAGAAATGCTTTGTAGGCAGCATTAAAAGCTGCCTGCACACACAAATCAACACAGGTATACAAGAAGATGGCATTTGTGCCATTACCATATGCTAGCAGCACAGAAAATATCCTAAATCAATTCCAGTCTGTACCCTACATAGTATTTGCCAGTAACAAACTCAGCACAGGAATCAAGAGAGAAAGAAAAGCCAGATTTAGCAAAAGGTTTATTTCACATAGCATAAGCAAAGCAGTATCTGAAGGGAATGATGTAGGAGTGACAGAAAAACTTTGCAGATGCAGCAACTTCTGAGCTGGCCCAAGAAGCACAAATGTTTGGGGATTTAAAAAATACATAGTGCCCTGGCATTTGCTAGAAACAGAGGAGTTTTGCAGTACATATTTGGGTCAACAGGCAGCAGTCAGCCTGTTATGGTACTTCATCCCACTTCAACCGATCTTATCCAAATACCTTCAAATCTTTTCTGGTTGTCATAGTCCTCAGAGCAGGGGATCTCAATGAACTTATCCTGCAGGTTCTCACTGTGATGAGCCAGCACCTCCGTGACCCCATCCTCAGCACTCAGGTAGCTCCAGCTCAGGAGGCCACCGATGGCAAGAGAAGAGAGGACGAACAATGTGAACACTGCCTTCAGCCACCTCCACTGCGACTCTCGCTGGGTTTTGCTCTTCTTCGCACTACAGAGAGAGCACAGCGACAGCCCCACGTAAGCGAACGACGCGCTCCCGAGCCGCTGAGGAACTGCTTTGGCTGCTAGCCTGCCCGATACCGGGGAGACCCAGTCAAGGCCCAGTTCCCAGACTAGCCCCTTGTTCTGAGTACATACACGAAATTTTCATTCCCCTTTCATGCCCGGAGGTTAGAGGCCGCCTTCACACAGGACCTCCCACAGGAGCCGGCGACGCTGCCGCAGGCCGCTCCCCTCATCCGCCAGGCCTGGGCACCGCCAGCCCCGGGAACAACGGAAGGTGGCAGTGGCCAGCCACCAGTCCCAGCCCCGCAGTCAGCCCAGGCGAATACCTGCTGTGGTGGCGGTCCCCGCGCTCCGGCCCCGTCCCCGTCCCGCCGCTCTCAGAGCCGCGCGGTGCGGTCCGGCGCTGCCGAGACATCGCTCACGCCGACACTGAGCGATGCGCTCGGCCTGCCAGGACATGGCAATCGTCCGCCGAGCAAAAACGTTTCAGGCAGACGGCCTGGAGAAATCCATTACAGAGCCGAAAGCAGCGAAGCAGCTTCACCGAGGTAGAAGCGGAGACAGCTGGACCACGCCGAAACACCAGAACCGCAGCAGAAGAACTCGGCCAAGTGCTCTATACTAGAGTACCGCTACGGCTGCGGCGGCAGGCTAAAACAGTCGATGCGAAGCGGCGATGCCGCGGGCAGCCTGGAGCGCGCAGTCGAAAGCAATCGAGGCCGGAGCGGCGTCATGCGGCGAGTATGGAGGCGGGCGGGCCGCGGCGGCGGCTGGTGCACCTGGACCTGAAGGGCGCACCGCCCCGCGCTTCCTACCTGGCGGAGGTACCGGGGGAAGCGGCGGACGGATGGGTCTGATCTGGTACGGGGGGAAACGGTGAGGGGATTCCACAGGCCTACTCGGCTCGGCCTCACCTGGCCGCTGTTCCCCCTCAGGTGCTGCCGCTCCTCCGCGCCCTGGGCGGCACCGGGCTGCTGCTGGAGTATGAGGACACCTTTCCCTACGCGGGGCCGCTGGAGCCGCTGCGGGCTTCGCACGCTTACAGGTAGCGCTCGGCGTAGGCCCGGGAAAGGGGATCTGCGCATCCAGACTGGGCCCTGACTTCTTGCTTTTCTCTCTCAGCACCGGGGAGGTGAGAGCGGTGCTGAACCAGGCCAAGGCCCAAGGACTGGAGGTGGTGCCGCTGGTGCAGACGTTTGGGCACATGGAGGTGAGCACCGGACGGGTGGCATCGTACCTTCGATGCCTGGGAGTGTTGGGTTGGGAGAGGGGAGGAGCAGCTCCGGATGTGTCGGAGTGGCTCGGTCAGGAAGTCTCTGTCATAACTCCCGATGCTAAGGATATTCAACTCCCATTACCTGACATGCTTTGGACACCAAGGTAACCCTGCACTCACCACCCTGTTTTCCTCTTCCCATGAGGTGCTTCATGGTCAGAGATGCCCACAGCACGGTGGAGCAGCAGCCATGCCTCTCCTGTCTGTACCACCCCTGAGAGAGGGCTCATGCTGTGCTCACACACAGCCTAAACCCAAGCTTTAGCAGGACAACTGTTACCAGAGCCCTGCTGACACAGTAAGATGCTGCTGTCCCCTTCCTTTTGCTGTTGTTCTCCAAGCTCTCCTTTCTCTTGCAGTTTGTGCTGAAGCACAAAGAGTTCGCCCATCTCCGGGAGGTGAAGGTGTTTCCCAACGCCCTCAACCCACACAAGGAGGAGTCACAGGCACTGGTCAAAGCCATGATTGACCAGGTCATGGCACTGCACGAAGACTTAAAATGGTTTCATATTGGATGTGATGAGGTGGGACTTCTCTCAAGCAAGGAATTTTTTCTTGATAGGAATGATGGTAAGGGCTGAGGTGTCTGCATTTCAGTGGTGCCCAGGCCATGTTTGGGTAGGATAGGGGGGACAGAAAACAGCAATTCAAACCAACCCAGAAAAGTCGTTTTGACAATAAACGATTCTAGTAGCACAGAATGTCATCTGATCTCAGTGCAATATCTAAAGAAGTGAAAGCACTTTCTTAAAGCTAACTCAGCATTTGGGTTTAGGTCAGGTGAGTAAAGTGAGATACCAGTTGGAGGCATTCCTTAAGAATCATACAAGTTTGGATGGAAGATGTTGGCTCACTGCTCTGGCAAGCATTCAGTCTCCTGCAGACTGATAGAAATATTTGCAGTGTCTTCAACACCAGGAGGTGCTTTGAAATATGTCCACTCTGTGTCATATCTTTGCAGTGGATTTTGAGTATTGTATGATTTCATGACACTTTGAGTCTCACTCCCCCTATTCCCATAAAAGAAGTCAAGATTATTTGATGTTTCAGGTCTACTACCTCGGAGAAGGAGAAGAGTCAAAGCAGTGGTTGCAGCAAGGAGACCACACTCTGGAGAAGCTGTGCTTATCCCACATAAAAGCAGTTGCAAGCTGTGTGGTCTCATCTTACCCCACCGTGACACCCATCGTATGGGATGATATGCTCAGGGGGATGAGTGAGGAAACACTGGCAGGTGTGTGACCAATGATGGGGTGAGTCCTATTTTGCAGCATACAAGAAAGTTTACACAACCAATTAAAGCAGAGTTGTTGATGGGTGAAAATAACGGAAACAAGAAATCTGAGGATAGATTAGACTAAAGAGCAGAGACTTCAGTCCTTGGGTATGTCACAGGCTTTCTGTATGACTGTAGTTAAGTCTCAATTCATACACTTTAGTTTGTGACAAACAAAGTAGTCATCATGCAGTGGTTGCCATCAGTTCTACTTACTTTACACATCAATAAAAACCCCACAAAACCAATATTACCTCTTGTGATCACAATCAAAACATCTCTGCTTCTCACCACCTTCTAGTGTTACTTGTTGCTCTGTGCAACTTCTGGTTCCAGTGGTGCAGACTTGCAGGGAGAAGCTGTGACCCTGTGAGGGTCACTGATACTGCACATGATCACAATGCACATCAAGAGGAGCTCTGAGTTGTGGGGTTACTGCAGGACCTTGATGTCATGAGTCTTGTTTGTTGAAAAATAGGAAACTGCTGCTGAAATTGGAGTAGTCCTGGCATAGACAGAACTCCAGCATTTCCAGAGCCACCTTATCTGTCTCCTCTAAACAGATTTGCACAAACCCATGAAGAGCTGTGTAGTTCCTCCAGCAGTGACTGACTTATTTGTGGGTTTAATAGTGGGAAATCATCTCAAAAAATGCAAACAGGACCCATGCACTTTCCACAAAAGCAGCAAGCATCTGGCTGTCTGCTGCCACAGGCAAAACCGGGTTACACAAAATAACATGAGATTTGAAGCTATGCCTGCAATCTTTGTTTGTACTTTAAAGTCATCAAAAAGCTAAGTTCTGTGCAAACACTGCTCAGACAATCTAAGTTAAAGGGTGAATATTTCCTTTTGAATTTAGCTGAAATCCTGCATGTATCATTTGCAGCTCTGCCAGTTCAGCCCAGCCGGAATAGTGGTAGAGTTAAGGGGATAAGAATGAGGTGGGCTTGGGATGTGTAGGATCTCTTGAGTTGTCACTGCTGATCCATATTAGTGGTTTGAAGATGTCTAAGGACTTTGTGGGCCCTGGAAGATGAAGTCATGTGTTTGAAATCCTGGCCACGCTGAAAATGCCCAGGGACACTTCGTCTGGAAATGAGGAACTGTAGAAATGAGCCATAAGTAGTTCTAGTCACATGCTACTGCACCAACAATACCTACTTAGTTTTACTAAGTCAGTCACTTTTAACTATTTGTCTTCCATTACTTAGAAGAACTCTGTTCCTTCCAGAGTCTGGGGTCCCACAGCTTGTGCAGCCAATGATCTGGGACTATGCAGCAGACCTTGATGTGGAGAGCAAAGGTTTGTACTTCTCTGCTGAGCATTAGCGTCAAGGGTGGAAATAGAGATAAACTTGTCCTGTGAATATTCTTTCGTGTGTCATTGCAGTGCAGCTTGTAGAGAAGTATCGGAGATGTGGCTTCTCCAAGGTGTGGTTTGCTAGTGCTTTTAAAGGAGCTACAGGAGTGAATCAGTCTCTAACACTTATTGGGCACCACTTAAAAAACCATCTCCAGTGGCTGCAAGTGGCAAGCAGTAGCCCTGCTGAGGTCCTTGAAGGTATCGCGCTGACCGGCTGGCAGAGGTAAGGAACATCCTTTTAAGTGGTTCCAAGGATCACAGAGAGGCAAACTAATGCTTTGAAAGCTTTTTGAATTTTAGTCATTGAAATACAAAAAGTTCCCTCTTGTTTAGTGTGTTCTGACAGTAAAAATGTCTAATTAGTGAATGTTTTCTTACTTAGGTATGATCACTTCTCTGTTTTGTGTGAGCTTCTCCCTGTGGCAATTCCATCACTGGCTGTATGTCTGCAGGCACTAAAGAATGGTACAATGACAACTTTATTCTCTCTCAGCTTATGCCTAGCACAAGAGGAAAGTGACCTTGCCCTAAAGCTGGCATATTTTGAGGTGGTTTGACTATCTGATCATGGTCTGAATTACGGACGCTGGTGATATGGGAGGAGAGAAGCCTCTTGGCCCAAGTATTAAAATCACCTATAGTATTCTAATTATTTGTTGTCTTCTGACCCACAAATGCTCATAAACTTCTTCATGCTTAGGCTAAAAAAAATCATGTAAGAGGCTGAATCTCATTTGAAACAGCACTGGTATACAAATGAGACTAATTTTGTCTAGATTTAGAACTTGTTTACATGTAGAAGTTGTTTTAACTTAAAACTGATCTAGCAAGTACACTCTCAGGTAAAATACTTCCTGTTTCTCTACAGGCATTTGCCAACAGAATTGTTATTTTTTTTGTCTTTCTGCAATTCTTATTTTGAAAAGAACCCCCCACAACCTACTTGTTTTTAACTAAGGCACTAAAATTATTCAGCGCCCTGAAAGGAAAGCTCACAGCTAGGTAGTGCTTTACCTAGCACAGAACAGTTGTGTGAAAGACAATGTACTCCTCCCATGGAGTTTTCCCTTGTTCTAGTTCCATTTCACCTTTTAAAAAAGAAGTCTTCATCCAAGGAGAACTACTAAGCCAATGCAGAGTATTCCAGAAAACGCCTCTTTTATGGACATTTTGGTTATTTAGACTCTTTTTACTTACTTCCACTGTCTTCTGCCAGGTGGCTATTCAGAAAAGATTAAAGAAGATGTGGAAAAGCTTCTGGGAATGCCCAACCTGGAAATTGACACTTTCATGAGGTAAAATTCCAGCTGTAGGATTCAGATGTTTCTCATTGCATGGTAAGATCAGAAACTAATGGATCCTCTTTGAACAGCACAAGTGTGGGGACCTTTCCTGGGAGCAATATCCTTACTCTTGTGACACAAGTTAGTTTCTACCTCAAGTCATCAGTGGATGAACTTCTTGAAAGGAACAGGTAATAAGGTTTATATTTATTCTCTGGCTGTCTGCAGGAGTGTTTGAGCTACTTCATCTCAAAATGGGGTATAATTCCAGCAAAGTGCTTTAAATATCAATCTCTGCATTTCAGGCATTGTTCCCTATACACTGACACCCAGCACAACATATTTGGATGCTAATTTGAAGTGTTTCAGCAGAAGTCCTAAATACTATGTGCTGCCTTATTTCAAGAGTAGTTCTTTGCTGAATTAAATCTTCCTGTTACTTAATTTTAATTGAGGGTTACAAAAAAACAGCTTGAAATGAAACTTAAATTGCAACAGATGATCAGTTACACTCACTTGCCAGGAACAGTCTTTTACAAGCCAGTTCCAAAGACACCTAGACTTAAATTTACTTACTCCTTGAGCACTATCTCTTTGTGCCAGCAGTTCAGCTAAAGCTCTGTCACCTCTCTGTCAGCCTGTAAAGATGTCAGTGCTGTTTCAAACACTGCTTATACTAACATCCATTTTCAGATACGTCACAGGCTGGTTCAGCCCCTACCACAGGAAAAGGAGGATTGTTCACCCTATAATAATGCATCACTTTCAGCCTGATGCAGTAAGGTAACACCACCTAATTTTGCATCATAGGGGAAATAAAATCTGTCATATTTTGGGCACTCAAGTGCATGTGGTCTTGAGTCCTTGCCTCCTCCTACAGTAATTTCAGAAGCATCAGTGCAAATCAAACCATATGAAGTATTCATAATATGGTTTTGAAGAGGCGAGCAGGTTCATCTTTGCCTTCAGTTGAACAAATTCTGTGAACACAAGTACAAAATTGGTCTCAAATCAGACTCTCCCTTGAGAGGAAGTTGCTCCCATACAGACCTGCTGCACTTCACAGCAATTGTTGGCCTTGGGACAGTAGCTCACCATGGGCCAAGTTCCAGCAGAGCTCAGAGTAAAACCAGACCCCTTTTCCTTGCTCTTTCTCACTGTATTTGCTATTCAAAACCTGTTCTAGACATTGTGCCAAGATGAATATCCAACCTCATCTACTCTTCCTGATTAAAAAAAAATGCAGACTTAAATTCCCAGGAGTCTCTCAGTGGGTTTCAGTTACACTTAAAATGTGCACAGTGGTTTTGTGAGCTCACATTTCAGTACTTCAGAAGTCAATGCATAAGAACAGTGCCAAGATTAATGGTACTTAAGTACAAACAGTGTCAAACTTTTGCTGCCTGCACAAAATCAAGTCCTTTGAGCTCTTACAATAGATGCTGCTTTTCCTGTAAAGTCATTTTAAGGGCTGTACTCTCTCTAAAAGGCCTGGAAAGCTAGCCTTCCCTTGAGGCAGAGCTCACCTGCAAATGTGATTGTTTCTTCCTTCTGATTTCTGCTTAGTCTCCTCTCCAAGTGGAATGCTGTGGTGCAAGACCTCCAAGCAGCCATGGAGCAAGTTTTCCACGAGTGTACTGTAGAGGAGTGGATGGAGGAGAACGTCCACCCAAGCCTACAGAAGCTTCAGCAAGTGGTGGATGATTTAGATAAAGCAATAAAGGCACAAAATTAGGGGCATTGCAATTAGTCTGTTTTATTCTGTGGAAAAATATGGCTAGTGGAAATTGGCAACTAGTCATGTTTGTCACTTTTAGAGCTGAAGCAAGAACTGTTATTAAACAAAAGTGACCTGAAGGGATAAAGAAATTTATTAGTGTAATAGGCTTCAACTCTGTTTTAATTTTCCTAACACATTGCTGAGCCTTAAATCACCTCCCCTGTAAGTCAGATTTGCTCCCCTTGCATAACAATGCAGAAGTGAGTCAGAACATGGCTAGATTGCAAGGCAGGTTCTCCCAAATTCAGTATTTGTGGTAATAGGCTTTTTTATGAAGCAGTGACCTGAGAAAGTGCTCCAAGTTCTACTCTAGTCAGTACCCAACTTGTCCTCCTTTGCAATTTCTATAAGACTTGAGATACTTTAAACATGCTTTAGGTCCTCATGCTCTGTACTGACTCCTTAGTCTTTCAGATATGTTCAGAGGGGAATCCTACTGTTCCATCATGACAAGTCCTTCCATATCTATCAGTTGATTTGCTCCAGATTTTGTTTTGGACTTTGTCTCTGAAATACAAACCCACCAGTCTTAAGTCCAGTTTTGATTAACTTGAGGCCAGGAAATTAACATCCAGGTTTTTGCAGAAGTCTGAGCAAGGAACCACTGTCCAGCTGCTCATGAGGTTACAGCAGATGCATGGAAGATGCCATATACCATCACAATACAGAGCAAAGAGGATCTCCAGAAAAGGAGTTTGTTACCAGTAGGGAAGGTTACACTTGGACTTAAGGGGAAAACTGCCATAATACATTTGACTTCTTGACTTCACTAAAACATCATCTAAGTTAAGCATAGTTCTATAGAGCTCTAGATATGGAAAGCACAAGAAGCACAGCATAAGACAAATCTCAACTTACTAAATGAGCTGCAGGAGTTAGGTCCACATGCAGAATTTTACCTATAAAGAATCAGTTGCTATGTATACCTTAATTACCAAAGGTACACATAACCAACAAGAACTTAATTTATTTTATTTCAATAGATCTTTTGATACTCAAAGTGGTTGTAGAAATATGCCTTTTTTGGTTGGGTTAAAGAGGGGGAATGCAAATATGTTCACAGTGGAGTGCTGGCTCTGTCACCTTAGATGACATTGAAAGCTAGGCTTCTCTAAGTGAAAAGCAGGGTCAGCAGGGAGATAGCTATTTGGGCTTCCTCTACTGTGTCCTTCCCCCCATTAACTCCTTCAACAGGTCTGTGCCAAGTGGTAATTCAGACAGTGATTCATATTTTAATACATTTTAATTAAAAACAATATAAAAGACTACAGTGACACAAGTTATCAAAAGAATTTTTGAAAACAGCCATTCATAAAACCAAGACAACATACACCACCTTGCTGAAATTCTACTTGACATTTTAAATTAGAAAAGCAATTTCTAAGCATTTTCCAGCAGTACTTTTGCCTCTCAACAATCTACTACAGTGTCAGAACTAGCACTCTTTATTTACGACGTAAGCCAGCTTAGTTTTTGTGTCTGTTTAACTTCATCAATACAGCACAAGAGTCAGATCTCAGCTATACACTCTAAATAGTCTGGTTTTCTTAGGGCCTTGCTCACTGGATCCTAGTTACTGGAATATTAGGTCATAGCTTAGATAATGCAACTTCCTCCCTCTGTACAACATGCAGTCTTGCTCTTGTTCACTACAGCAGCTAAGGGCAAAATCCCATCCAACCAGACACATGCAAGTAGCTTCAGATGTGCTACTCAAGCTGAAGTGTCTGCCAAATGGCACTGACCATACACTTAAAGGATGTAACAGAAAGGGTTGGCTTTAGGGGCAGAGCTTTAGATCTAACTTAAGGTACTTTATGCAGCTATCAACTCATTTGTAAGTCAAACTACAGCTGTCTAAAGTTACGAGACAGCCCAAGATGCAAAAATCGTACCAAATACCTTTGTACTGCTCTCCTAGCAGTATCCCATTTCCTAACCTAGTCTTTCACATCCCTTCTAGTATAAGCCACTTTACACAGGCACATGTAAGGCTACATTTCCTGGGCCTTTCAATATGCTAGGCTCAAGGGAAGTGAGGAAACCATCCAAAAAAAGCCTTGAGCAAAATGGTAAAAAGACATCAAGAACATACACCAAGCTAGATGCACAAGAGAGCTCAGCAGAAGCGGGGCACATGATGCAGTGCAGGGTTAGATTGATAGGAGCACCATCCTAAAGCTGATTTTTAAGTGGCAAGCTACAGCATGGTTTGCATCTTCCATAGAATGTCAGCTCTCATGGAAACAAGAGAAACCCAGGACAGCTAAGGCTGAATGTAGGTAGTTTTGTCTGTTATTATCCATGGGCAAATCTGTGGGTTCAGAAGTACAATGCACATCCACACCATGTACTGCCTCAGTGTCCTTGCTGCAAAGAAGCAGTTACCTGCAGGTTGAGCCCTTTTGCTTACATTATACCATTAAACAATCTCATATTTCAGTATTTCTTACTGGAAGTCTTGGAACACTTAACATTCTCATTTTACACAGCAGAGGTAAAAACTAAAGTTCTCCAAATTCCCAATCCCATTTTCATCTCTAAAAGGAGGGTCACCTAGGGAATACATCACAGCTGGTTTAAATGAACTCTCCAAGGTGTTACATCCTGCAGTATCTTTAAAACAGGTTTGATGATTTTCCTTAGCTTACAACTGTACTTCAGAACAAAGGCCAAGTTTTGTTAATTGCCTGCAACCTGATTTTCCTACATTCATACACAGCAGTTTCCCGAGTCAGTGATGTAGAGGCTGAAAGCCAGGTATCAGCCCACCAACTGAGAGGACTGACCAAGCATGTCTGTTGGCAGAGGTGTCGTTTCATACCTGATTACAAGTTTCTTATTGAATAGAACTAGACCCAGTTCTGTGTCGCAGTGAAGCTGCATCCACACTGATCCCCCTGTTACAGTGTGATTACCCTTTCAAACCACCAGTAAGAGCATCTTTGTCTCACTAGGTCTAAAAGGCTGGAAGCAAACTGTTGGTACAGCCTGTTCTTTGGTCAGAGAAGCCTGTGCTTAGTTTCAGATATAGCTGCAACATACAACATAACATAGCTGAAATCCTTTCCTAGCTTTCTCTTCAGTAGAGGTAGAGTGCTTTGAAACAAAAATGCAGGTTCTTCTAAGTCCTGGAGAAAACTACTGCCAGAAGACGTGCTGCTGGCCAAATGGAAAAGGAGACCACACAGTTACTTTGTACCCTGTTCAGATCTAGAAGTAACTGCAAGTATTTTCTAATTCAGGTCTTCAGACCATACAATTCCCAAGCAAAATTTGGCAGAACTTTCATATAAGCAGTTCTACCATGCTGAAGGAACTTTCAGCTCTTAACTTTTTTTTCCCCTCTACTAACAAGTTGATACAGGCATGATGAAGTTTTACTTCTAGACAGAACATGTTGACTAAGAGGTAGCTTTTACTTCAAGAAATACCGTGGAAAATTCATACTTTAACTATTAGTGAAACCACTGGTGAGAACACAGGACACTACAGACAGGGAATAAAACATGGATCTATCCCAGCTATGTTTAAAAAACATCAGCACTTCAGTATCCTTTCATGTGAGGAAATACTAAACAAATCTAGGCTACCATGCTGTTGGACATCAGTCTTTTCCCTAGCTAAAGTACCAGATGTGCTTTCCTTCCTTTTGAAATACAGAGTTACAATAGTCAATGTTGAGGTGTAGGAAAAGGTTATTCTCTCTTAGGGTAGCCTATACCAGAAGTTAAGCAGAACAGGATTAAGCTAGAACATCCTGAAGATGTTAAAATCAATGTGCTCATTCCTTGCTCACAATTTACAGCTCCCTGGCAAATCCAAGAGAAGACAAATAGCAAGTTGATCAGCCTTATGTTTCCAATTCCAAGACAGTCACTCAAGCTTTAATTTCCACTAGTACCTAATGGCAAGACAGTAGTAGAGAATGTGAAAGTGCCACTGTTCTGCATCACCTAATTGCATATATTAAGATGCTTTAAACCAATTTAGCAATATATTCAGGCATTTACATTTCAAGAAAAACAAGTTCAGCTCTTCTGCATTTCCTACACTATCTGCAACAGATGTTTGTACTAAGTGGAAGTTAACATCTGTATCTCTATTAATGGGAAAGCAATAACTGATCTCAAACCAATTCATTGATAAATAACTATTCCCAGACAAGTTTGATGAGCTGACAATGTTCAAAAGCCAGCATTGTCCAAGTGCAGAAACTAAGGCAAAGTAGCATATAAAATGGAATTTGCTTTGGATTCTACAGTGGCAATACTGGGAGCGTGGATCTTGAAGCAGTTTAGCACTAACAAAGGTGCCCCAAGACACATTCCTCCCATTGTAAATGCCCATGTAGAGAAATGCCCCAGTCAAGACAGCAAGATTTCTTTTCCTGAAGAACAACCAGCATATTTTCCAGATGTTTGAAAACCTCTTCTTTCTTCAGCTTGTGATGACTTAGTATTTATCCTGTGGTTCATCTGCATCACTAGCCTCTGTTTCGCTGCTCTGAGAGAAATCTTGTGGGCTCTCTACTCTGTCCAGTTCCAGAAAACTCATGATGAGTTTGGCAACTGCTTCCACATCACTGTGGGGGGAAAAAAAAAAAACAACAATGCAACAGTTAGTGGAACAGTGGTGTTGACACGTCAAGAACAGGCACACCAGTTCCTGAGAGTAACTGCTCAAAGTGTCAGGCAACATGTGGTTTAAGGTATGACTGACAGTGTCCATCTTCTGGATGTAACGGTTTGGGCTTGATGTGCCTTCACATCAGATCAATTCTTTTCCCTTCACCAGCCTCTGCTGCAAGATTCCTTATTAGCAATGCCTGAAATAAATTCTCTGTTAACTGATAAATTGAACATGTGCAAAATAGAATTAATCCCCTCTGCCACTGCACAGGTGGGTTAGGGAGGATAACTGCAGCAGACATGCAAGGGTATCTTAGATATCTAAATGTGATCAGTCTGCCGCCAAATGTCTAACCTACAGCAGTTAGAAGGTTTCAACAAGTTATACTGAGTAACACAAGGTCACAGTAGCAAGAATGAAAATGGAGACAAAATGGCTCTCAAGAGTTGGCAATTATGGACTTGTTATTTCCCACCCTGAACATTTTCATTAAAAAAGAAAAGTCCAAACTGCACCTTCTGCAGCCCAGCACTGCACTCTGAGTCAGTGGGTGTGAAAACCCAGTGATGAATCGCAGCACCACCAGGTAACCCTTCCCGAAGTACCGCACAGTCTCCTCTTCCACATTCACATCTCTGATCTCATTCAGCAGAGCCACTACTGTAAAAACAGATGTGGGGGCAAAAAAAAAATAGTCAATGAGCAAGCCCAGTAAACTCTCAGCACTGCTACTAGTGACTGGCATGACTCAGAGTCTGTGCTCCAAGAACTACTTCTCTGCTCCTATACAACCAGGGCTGCCCTGCAATAGCAAACAATTGCTGAGCTACTCAAGCAAAACAAACAAGGAGAGGCTACAGCACAGGGTAGCTGGTGTAGGCACTAATGAACAAGACACACTGTCTCACAGCAACTGGGGACCATTAGTTTATTACTTATGTTTCCCACTTCAATGACAGTTTTAACTAGTTCACTGTACAGAGCTGGTAAACAGGTGTTCAAATAGAGAAAGATTTAACTGTTCAAAGCAGCTGCTGATCTCTGCCATCCCCATGTTAACAGAACTTGATTCAGGAGGAGATGTGCTCAGCTCCACAACATACACCCTAAAGAAAAGCTCAGAAACATTGAACACCCTTCTCTCCACACAGCTTATTTTCCATCTCCTAAATGAACTGTGTAAAAACCCCATCCAGCTTAAGGACATTCCATTTTTTGGGTAACTTTTCTAAGCATATTGAGAGTTGGTTTGATTTAGACTAGCAAATGGAATTACAAAATCTGCCACCGAAGAGGATTAGTTGGCACTGGAGCTCCTGTCTCACAGTGACTGCTTCAAGCTTGTTACTCCAACAGGAAGCTCAAAAGAAATGAGATACTGCGTTAAGCTTGAGCCTACTGAATATGCAGTTTAGTTTTAAATGCACATGATGTATCTGCAGGATACAGCATGCCTACTTGCATATGATATCTCAAGATTTGCCTGCTACCAAAACTAGATTAGGTTACAGAAATCTCAATTCCTGGATCTAAACCTTACTTTCTATCACCAGTCCCACTTGTAAGGCAGGCCAGCCAAGGAAAATGACACTGCACATTAACATCCCAAAGGAACAGCTGAGACTATTCTAGAAAGCAATGTGCAAGCCTAGTTACCTTGGATTAAAGTAACTAATAAAATGCATTCAGCACCCTAATCTGAAAAAACATTTGGATCTTGAGAGGCAGATTATTACATCTGCTTCTTGGGAACAGAACAGACTAATTTGAGCCAAGAACTCCAGAGATGATTTTGAAATAGGCACACAAGAATTTGTCTGCTCACTTGCTACCACAGATACTGCTTCCTCACCTTGTTCATTGCCTCCTTTTGAGAGGGTCAGGATTTTTTTGTAAAGACTGAATGTCTTTAGGCAGATTGTTCCCTTATTCTTATCAAGCACAGCTTCCTGTAAAAATTAAGAGTAAAAAAATCAAGATTTTCCTTAAAAACATTAGCAGCAGTTGTGCTTCAAAGTAAAATAAGAGTAATCATACAGGAAAATAATCTTGGTAACACAAAAAAATACATAGGTATGTTAGAGAGTCCTCTTTTACTAGACTGAGAAAATTATAATCTTGCTCTTGGCTTTAACAGAGACTTGAACCATATCTCCTGTGTTACTTCTACACAGGAGAAGTAAGAAATTAAAGTTGGTTTCATTGCCCCTCTTGTCACATTCTTTGTGTGATAAAATCTTTGCCTGGAATCAAATGTGAGCACTAACTTGGAGCTGCTTTGGCCTACAGTATAAGCATACAGTCAACACAAGCTCTAGTTACCTTTTTTGCTAACTGTCTCACTGTTAGTACTCCACCAAAACCCCAGTGTTGTGCTGTATGAGCCAGGATGAAATGTAAAATATCCCTGACAGTGGATGAAAAGAGAATATTTCACATGTAGGTTGCTTATTCTAGTAACAACTTAGGTCAAAGAGGTGACAAGTTTATGTAACAGGTTATTGCTCTTAGTCCAACTCCTAACAAATCAATGTCCACAGGATTATAAACCAGCTTCACAAACACCACTCTTTTCCCAGGGGAAAAAAAGGAAGGTTAGAGCTACGCTATTTAATGGCCATTCCTTTATTAGCTGGAACTCTTAAGTATAAAATCATATTGCAGCAGTTGAATGTGCAATTCAAAAAGGACACAAAACAGTTTGGGGCATGTCTGCCTTAAAACTCCTACATTAAGCTTCACGTCTTCATGCTTGTGTAAGGAAAGAATTATTGCCCTAATTCTACCCCTAATGTAGCACCCCCAAACCAGAAGCTAATTTGCCTGTTTTGATTAAGCAAGTGCATGAGGCTGCTGAAATCAGCAACTGCTGATTGTTTCTAAATTTTCACCACTTTTTTCCCCCAAGTTCAGCATCTTACCTCCCACTGCTCCAGATTCTGTGCTGCCACAAAGAAACACCCAGCCATATAGAAGAGCTTCCATGCCAAGCTGTCTGAAGAATGCGAGAGTACAAATTTAAGGGTTTGGGTTTTTTACTTCTTTGGTATTCAAACAGTTAGTTTTAAAAGCAACACACTCTCTTTTAAGGGGGGGGGGGGGGGGGGAGGGGGAGGAAAAAAAAAAAATTTCTCTGGAGCTAACTTTTTGCTGTTAGTTGTAATGCCAACTATTTTACAGCTCTCCCAGGATACAAATACAGAAACTCTTCACATGTTTTGCAGAGACTGCATCTACACTGGGCTCTAAACCATGCAGAATTATAAGCAGTTGTACTATTGGCAAGGTAACACCATCACACACCTTCTTCTTTTACAAAAAGCAAAGGCATGTTAAAAGGCACCCACAAAACTCTCAGCTATCAAATATTTGTGCTGCAGAAGACAAGGGTAAGGGACAACGGAAATTCACTGAAGTAAACATATTTCCTCATAAAAGGAAGCAGTCAGCCCTCCTGACAAACAAGTATTTGCATGTTATGTCCTGGAAAAGTTTACATGTAGCAGCCTAAGCAATTTGCTTACTCAGGCTTTTGCTGAAGGCATAGAACTGTGCTCAGGATTGCTTCAGAAAGCTTTGCTGCAATGTTTTCAGAAAAGGCAAGTACAGCTGATGGCTCAAGCAGCTCTCACTGGACTTTGCTCTTGAAATAAAAACACACTGATTATACTGGCAGCATATTCCTACAGATTATTAAGTTTAAACTTGATGTTAACAGGGTGCAGCAAGAGAATCGCAGACCAGCCTGTAGGATGAGTTTGATAGATGGAAGGACAGCTGGCACGTGGCGCAGTCTGCTCTGTTGCAGGGGGGCAGGAAGCAGCAGTAGCTCTCTGTTCTCCAGAGGTGTTTATGAGTAATCTCTACTAGTGATGATTTAACAGTTTCCAGAGGAACAGAGTACTTCCATCAAAGGCAAGGTAATCATTTCATTATGGTAGCAAACAATTATGTATCTTCCCAGGAGAGCTGTGAGGACCAGCTAATCGCATTTATAAGAAACACTGATAGTACCAAATGCCAGAGAGTACTAAACATCATTATTAAAAATTCTCTTGCAAATGGAAGGCTGAGTATGTAATAGAGCATTAAAGAACAGTAAGTCATACACAAGCAAGGATTATAATTGGCTTTTAATATTCACACCACACAGCATGATAGGTACCTACACTGCTGTTGTAAGGTCAGAAAGAAGCTGCAGAGAGGAATCATCAGCGTGAGAAACAGATCAACAGGAAATAAACAACTCAAAAAAAAGACAGGCCGTTACCTGCACTGTAATAAGCAGCAGCCAAACCTATGGAGGCTATTCCTAGGATGAAAGGGGAGAGAATTAAGACAAACAAGCAGCAAAACCCATTTAAAATTCCCTTATGAAAACCATGGACACCGACATGTTCATGACTCTTCAAGAAGGGGACAAATGCAATTGCAGCATTAATTTGCAAGAGCTGGTTTTTTTTCTCCCGCTGAACTCGCCATGAAAACCTGCCATTCCACAAGGACAGCAAAAGCACAGGGGCTGAGGCCAGAAGTAAAAAGATGGTGACAGAACCAAGATCAGAATTTCAGAGGGATTCTGTCTAAGCATTACACCACACTTCCTCCCGAGTGCAGTAAAACTGAGCGTGCTACCACAAACACCACAAGCGTTACTTTTCCCTTCCAAGTGGTCTATAGAGCCAAAAGAACTTCTGTCATAGTGTCAGAAGCTGACAGCCCCTTTCTCCCATAAAGGAGGAAGTAGGAGTGGAGTGTCTCATGCCCCAGTGGGCCACTGCAACAGCAAAGATCTTGTCTTAATACAAGTTCGACGACATTGCTGAAAGCAATGACAACATTTAAGTGTCACTGCAATGGGATCAGCTCAGCTGGAAAGCAGGAGATGACAGACTTTGCCCACGAGCTCTCTGAGCATGGTCCTGAGAAGTACCACTGCAATTTTTCTATATATTTAGTGTTTAAATACAGGTGCCTTTCACAACACCCAGTATGACTTCCTATTTCATACACACAGTGCCACTGGCAGGCTGTCCATCACATGCAAGATCTAATCCCAGCATCACTCCACCAGAGTTTTTTCCCCTTCTCCAAACCCAAATGTTTTTCAATATAAGTACAGATCCCCTTCAGAAACTTCACATTTAGTTTACTATATGCCATGAAACAAATTTCTCTTCCTGGTCTTTCAGGACCCCCTTAACATTTTGTCCATGAGTCTCTGAAGTTCTGCAGATGACAAACTGAAAAGCTATCAGACTCACTGTGACACTACCACACTGACAAGGAGATTGCATTCATTTTGTGACTATGCTAAAGGAGAAGCTCAAAGCATGACGATTCTTCTTCTTGAAAGAAAAATGCCTGGAAGACAGCCATTCTGTTAGAAGTTCTTTCAGGAATTTATTCTGTGACCTCCTTCCCTTAAAGCAAGCTCTGAAATCAACTTAGGAATATTGCAGTCTTACCAACAAAGAGAGACCAAGATCGGATGCCAGGTGACCTCTTCAGATGAAGATAGGAACTGGTGCGATTTTCAACCAACATGTACATCTTCAGAAGAAACTTCCAACAGCCCAGTCTGACTCATGAAACCTCACTGGACAAAAATAAAGATAAGAAGAATTTAAGATCATCATTGACTGCAACACTCTCCCTTAATACTTTTCAGGACTTATAAAGTGTTAATCTAGACTATAAAAGATGTCCAGGCGAACATAGTATCTTACTAGAGCAGCAATATGCAAATAAAAACTGTTGTGTGGAGACTTGCTTGACAACAGCAATCTGAACTCTGAGAAGCTTCTCATTTTGGGAGTTAATGTCTCTTCCTTTCTATCACAACCAGAGTCCAGAAAAAACATGAAACACAAAAATCCCGGAACAACGTTGTTGCTAGTTCATGCAGCACTTCAAACTAATAACACAGCAAGAGCAGTGGAAAGTTCTTTGGCAGCATTTCTCCTGTTAACTGCAAAGGCTGTCAGGGTGGACTAGCCTGGCAGCTGAAGCAGGACAATGCAGATGTCAGGTCTCTCATCCCTGATGACAGAGCAGCAAGGGTTACAGCCTCAGCCTAGCAGTGCCAGTGTCACATAATGCCATATACGGCATTCTCCTCTTTCAAGCCAACTCAGGAATAAAAACAGGAGTTTCCAACGAATATGTTTGTCTCTTCTCAACAAGACCATGCCTTCAGCCTGGACAGAAAGTAACAAATGCTAATTAAAAGCAGTAAGAGCTGGCAATCCCATGCAGCATTTTCAGCAAGTTTTTACTATTTATAGCATAAAATTGTTTGAGTTTTGGCAATGATTGCGAGGTCCAGTGCAAAAAGCAATCCCACCCTAATACTATCAGTACAAGCATTCACACAAGATGTAAAAGGCTCATGACGACCTAGCTGATCTTTTCAGGATTGCCAGTGGAGAAGAGGCAGGCTGCTGACTGCTTCTCTTCTGGAAACTGGGGGAGATGCTTGTTTTTACTACGAAGGCCACAGTTCAAGAAATGAAAGCACGTGCAAAGCATCACATCCTATTCTTAGCAGGTTATCTGTTGGCCTTAATCATAGACTTCTTCTGTTTTGGTCTCTTTTTTTTTTTGTTACAACCGTCAAACCACTTTAAGGCAGCGGGTTTTAAGCACACTTCCTCAAAATGGATTTCTAATAAGGGTATCTGCTTTTTCTTATTGGAGCAATAAAGCTCAATATTCTGAAACATTCTGGAGACTGCAAGCACATTACACAGCTCATTAACTATTGAAGACAATGAACGCCAACCCCTTCCATTGACTTGGTACTTGAATCATTAAATAGCAACTCTCCTGCCACAGAACCAGTTGGTAGGAAGCTAGCATTAGGCTGTTAGCTGCCCATGAGAATAGGTTTCCAGAAGAATGCCAACATTCAACAGGCTTTTGACTAACCACGAAAAACACTTAAGCAAGTAGGCCCAAGCACAGCCAGGTTTTTAACGAGAAGTATGTGATTTTTAATCCTCTAGTCATCTTGCTCTTCTTAGATAATGCATGACACTCCCTCAAGAATTCTGCACAGACTGGTTAGTTTAGATACAAAGCTGCAGGGCTGCTGTTCTTTTGTGTTGTTCCGTTTGTGTCTTTTTCTCCATTTAACAAAGCAGATTTAGCCAAGTTTTCAGTTAAATAAAGAGCACGTATTACTTTGATTTTATCTCTTAGCTACACATCTGACAGAATCTGAAACTGAAAGAGACAAAACCACTTATGGGTAAGACACTTCATTTCCTGTTTTAATTTACCAATTAGTGCTGTTAGTCGCTCTCAACAGATCAGCAAACATTCCTGTTCACACAAAGCCTTCTGCCTGCAACCTAAAAAATATCAACAAGCTATCAAATGCATAAAAATCACTGCAGAAATCTGGCCATATTTCACAAACACCACACCCCACTTAGACCATAATTCACACACATTCCAGTTAAACACATGAATGTGAACTTCAGTATCTCCCTCCCATATTCATTCAGTGAACTCTAACCATGCAAATGCCAGTATCAACTCAATGCTGGACACCCAAAGTCAATGGCATCATCTCTCAGAGAAGAGATGCAAGAATGGTGCCTCAGGGAATAAAGAAACCCAACACGGCTTCTTAAAGTTATTCTAAATAAATCATAAACGTGCCTTGAAGTGAACACAAAAGTTTTAGCATAACACTTTTATGATAAGAGAAGATAGGTATTTTAAGGCTGCTAATTTTGCTTGAATTTCCTGGGTTGGACAATAAACTGATCTTCAGCACCAAAAAAAAAAACCACAAAACCCACAACCAACATTCGTAATCTTCCTCCAAGCTCTCGACTGAGGGTGAGCCAGTAAAAGCTCTATTACAAACATCTTCCGAGTCAGGACCACGCACTGAGATGATGAATTCCTTCACCTCTCAGCCCTGCACCTGCCTCCCACAGTGAGACTCATACACTAACTGGGGTCTTGCCCTCACCGAGGATCGTTCGGGAAAGGACTCGCAGTGTGCTCCCAAAGACAAAACAAAGCCACGGTTTCTTTCTCCCCCGCGCGTGGATAACACCACACCTGCAGTTGGGGCTCACCCACTGTAGCCCCTGCCGCGCCCCTACCAGACCGACGGGCCAGCCGCCCCCAGCCTGAGCCGTCGCTGCCCGTGACCCGCCGCCGGGGAGCATTTATGACTGCGGGGAGCCCACGCAGACGGTGGGGCTCCACAGGAGACACGTCTTCCCCCGGCGGATCCTGCCGGCGAGCTGCGCCCCCTCACAGCCCATGCCAGCCACCACTCTCCCCGGTACCTACCTGCAGCAGCACACCCGCCCGGACGCACTTTGAATGAGACGCCGGAGCAGCTCCGCTTCCTGCAGTCTCACCACCACCCCGAACCATAGAGTGTGGGCAGAGCGGCCGCCGAGGCCCGCCGGCGCCACGCCCGGCGTAAGAAGGCTCGGAGGCGCCAGCGGCCATTTTAGGTGAGGGCAGCGAAGTAAAAGAAACCTGTCCTGCCCGCACTACGCTCCCTGGGGCCTCCTGTGAGACTGTAAAAGGAAGAGCCTCACCCAAGATGGTGGCTGCTGTCCACGCTCAAGATGGTGGCTATGCCTGGGAGTGCTGCTCATGGTAGAATGTCAACAGTTCCTTAAGTTCCATGGCTTTAACTGTGTGAAAAAAGAGAATGAAGTCTCCTGTGTTGGCCAAGGAGAGAGGGTAAGGATCAGTGTGTGGAAGAGCTTTACTGACCATATTTAGCAGGAGCTTGCTAGAACCCTTCTGGGCCCTTTGCACAACAGGGCCTGGTAGGGCTGACTGCTACTCCAGGCTGAGGGTCAAGGGAGGGCAAGGGGAGTCCTTGTCTGTAATGGGGAGTCTCTCCAGGCTGCCACCAATGCTTAGTTGGAGGCCAGTGTACCTCTGGGCTCTCAATGGCAGTCATTGCATACCTTGCACTTGGGACAGCAGCTGTTACTAAGCACCTGCCCTGTGTGGTAGCCATTAGTTGATAGTACTGGATATTGTATGATCCAGAGGCTGCATCAAGGTGAGGTTTGTGATTTCTTGGTGTCACAAAGTTTTCTCAAGATGGCTGCTCAGAAAAGATCTGCTGCTGGGATCTTGGTTGTCAGCAGCAGCTAAAAGACATTGCTTCTCTGTAGGAGTGTGTCTCTATAGGTATATCCTCTCTGGATAACTACACACATAGAAAAAGACAGCTGATTTTGAAGTTTCCCATTCTTCCAAACATGACTTGGGATACTTGTGAGAGATTCTGCTGGAGGTAGTTTTGGGGTTTTGCAGTTTTGCCATTTTGCCAGTAGTGAATTATATCAGTGTTACAAATTTATATTGGTTTTTATTATAAGTTTTGTAGTAGTCAGCATTTTTTTATGCTTTAGCTTTCAGCATTTATGGCTACAATGTAATGGAATACAGTGCATTTCTGGATAGTTGTTACAACTGTTGTCAGAGTTATTAAAAAAAAATAAACGTCACTGTTCATGAACTGAGGAGGAGGAGCCTCCTCCTTACAGCCTTAACACTGATGTCATGACTTACTGTGAATTGTATGTCATCTGTTGTTTGGGGAGGAAAGTTTCTAATTCACTTGAAATACTGGGTGGCTTTCCTGTTGGGGACAGTAGGCTCCACTTAAAAAAAAAAAAATCTTTGTTTCTGGTTTAGTTAAGCATCATTCCCATATGAAAGCTATTCCTGTTCAATCCATTAGAGCAACTTCCCATGTCACCTTTGGGACAAAATGGGTGAAGCACAGACATCTGTAGTTTAGCTTGACATCTTCAATTCCCTTTATGTAAGTCAATGTATCCCTTCATTTCTAAGTGATATTGGATCCTTTCTCAGTTGTACAGGAATGTAGCCCTTCCTGAATTACATACTCAATTTCTGTCTTTTTTAAATAGTATGAATCCAGACAATTCAGAGTGTTTGCTTAAGGCCATAACATGGTAGAAGTTAGTTCAGCTGTTCCTGAACATTGCTGGCGAACGGTAGCTAAGATTTAATGGGACAGTGCTTTTCATAACAATATAGAAGTTTTTGAAGACAGCTTTTAAAAAGAACTTGGGAGTCTATGGTATAGACTTAATGCACTCTAAATAGTAGAAAATACAAACTGATCTGCCATTTTAGCATAACTATCCTAGTGGGAAAAGGCTATGAGGAACTTGCAGAAATTAATTGGCATGCTTGTGAGTCATGAGGTACCAGCTGCTGGATTTAGATGGAAAATAGGAAGTATCACGTGTTCTCAACCCAAACAAGCAGCTGACTGAATCTTCTGGGAAGAAATTTATGTATAAGCAGTTGTCAATCAGCTTTAGTAAGCAACCAGTTTCTCTGGAAACCAAGTGTTAAGTCATTCTGAGTGATAGAAAGCAAAAGATTTCTTGTGTCTAGAGCAGAGTGAAATAAGTAAAAAACTAATCTGTTCCCTCCACTCAGTATAAACCACTCATCATAGCACTGGTTTATTTTTGTTATTATCCACAAAAATATTAGCAACTGTATAGTTGTCCAGTTCTGTAAATACCACAGCGAGATGACCTGTTACAGCTTAATTTAGTTGTTAAAGTAGAGAGAAATCATTCCAACAATGGGAAATACCACACATACACCCATACATGCACAATCAAGCACTTGTCCGAACTGGGATATGGCAAGGATCCTTGAAAGCCTATGCTATTGATTAACAATTATTGAAACCTTTTTTTTGGCAATTACCTGGGGGGTTAACACCAGCACTTTGAAGTAGCTAAGTGGCTTTATGCCTAACAATAAAACAAGAGAGGACGAACACATTTTAAAAGCCTGATCCTGGGCTTAAGGAACAGCGTGAATTCCAAAGCATGTTGCTGCAGAAACAAAAAAATATTTGCTAGAAGAAAGATTCAAAAATATGTAACTATTTGTGGACTCAACAGTATAAAAATAGATTTTGTAAGGCATTGTGTAGTAAACACGCTTGTAACCTTTAAGTCATTGACCTAGAAACAAGAACACAGCCAGAACTGAAGTGGCCTTTGTTTTGCATTAGGTTGACCACTACCATTTCTGGTCCTTTTTCCTAGTTTCAGATTGTTTTCCTAAATATTATTTTCTAGCTCCCTATTCTCCCCAAAGTCCCCCTAAGGTCTTAAACTTAGCTATGCAATAAGCATGTGACCTTATTAGCATGCCAGGAGAAAATTCCTCCAGTGCTTGATTTTAAACAGTTGGTTGGAAACGGTCACCAAACCAGTGTTGTTTTGCAGCTGGACTGAAATGGCTGCAAGTCCCTGTTCTGAATGAGATCATCCCATTGAGCTCTCTGTGGTGCCCCACTGACTGCTGTGGGAACAGTCTGTATAAAGCCTGGGGAGTACCAATTTCATGGAATCTATTTACCAGCTGTAACTGAGATTTATTGCCCAATTCTGACAGCTGTTGAGTGGCATATGCTGTCAGTGACTTGAGGCGGCATTAACAGCTTGCAGTGCCTTGCAGGACCGATGCACAACCTCTGTAGCTTTCTCAAGTGGTTTGCAGTATACTGTTTTCATGGAGAAATGCTTAGCTTTCAATGTTATCCTTGGTGTAAATGCTTTACATGCAAGTATGAATGTTAAATGTATCAGTGGAGGCCAAAGAGATGGAGAAAGGCCTTAAAAGCAAGTAATACTCTTAAGTGCTACCTACTGTTGACACAGAAACGTTTTTATATTGTGAAGGTTATTGGAAGTAGCCCTACAGCCTTGAAAAGGTAGGAACTGTTACCTCCCCTGGGGCAGATTAGAACAGGATGGCGCTTTCTCAGGTTGTCAGGCACGGTGCTGATGTAATTGATATGGTGTTCTGTGGGGAAATGGCATAAATAGCTAATGGAAAGCAGAAATTGCTCTTGGCAATAAAATAAATGGGACATCTAATTATTTAATGATTGCACAAGTATAATCTTACACCCTGCACTGAAACATTGAGTCTTTGCACACTTGTGGAGGTTGGTTTGTTTGTTTGCTTGTTTCAATTCTTAAATTGAAATTATTCAACCCAGGTATTCCTAGGCCAGAGGATGATGTAGGTGAACTTAGGATGTATACCTAAGATGTCCTCAGTGATTCTGCAAATGCTTGAGTTGTCATATAGTTACCAGTTTTCATTGTGAACATAATGAAATACAGGAGAAAATACAAAATACTTTAAATATGATCTGTGCAGAGTTACAGAAATCCCCCAAACTGTCATGTCTTGTGAGGAATCACTATATCAAGTTTGGATAATAAATGTAAGCATAGTCACCCAAGTGTGAAACAGAAGGATTTTAGCAATGTCTTTAAGTGCAAATCTCAACACGTCCCTAATTTAGATCTTTCATCTGTGCCATTGCTATATTTGTCGGTGCTGCTCTGCCTATTGTATCCTTGTGGAATAAAGCTGGGAGATTGGCACAGCTTTTTAGTATGAAAATATTCACCCAGAGGAGCAGGAAATGAAGTCAGCTAACGCGGCGTTTCCGAGCGTAGCAAAAGCAAATGCTGAAGTTGAGCAGGGATTGCTCTAGAGTGATGGTAGCACTTTAAAAACTGTGGTAATGCACTGATGTGAAATGGACAAGTTTTTTGAATGAAGACAGAAGCACAGAAAATTATTACCAAAACTATTGCAATTTTTACTGCAAGCTAGGACTACTGATACTTTTCCAGTAAAGCACTATCAACTTATTTTTCTTTAAAAGGGCAGTGATAGAGTGTTTTTATTTGCTTTCATTATAGGCATGCTAAGGAATTCTGACTTCTTTGACTTTCCCCTGCTTACTGCAGAGGGGCTTGGACTCGATGACTTTTGGAGGTCTCTTCCAACCCAGACCATTTAATGATTTTATGATTAATGATTACTCTGTAAATTAACACACACCCCCATTATACTTACAGTTTGCTCAGGGGGTTATCTTTAAAACACTAATTAATTTGATTGTCAAATCTTTAACAACCAAATTCATAAATCATAGAATTGTTTAGGCTTGGAAAAGACCTTTAATATCATTGAGTCCAATGATCCCTGTCTTCCAATACCTGAAGGTATCCTACAGGAAGGCTGGAGAGGGACTTTTCATAAGGGTGTCTAGCCATAGGACAAGGGGGAATGGTTTCAAGCTAAGGGAGAGTAGATTTATACTGGATCTTAGGAAGAAGTTCTTCAGTGCGAGAGTGGTGAGAGACTGGAAGAGGCTGCCCAGGGAGGCTGTGGATGCCTCCTCTCTGAGTGTTCAAGGCTAGATTGGATGAGGCCTTGAGCAGCCAAGTGTAGTTGTGAGGTGTCCCTGCCCATGGTGGGGAGGTGGGAGATGATCTCTAAGATCCCTTCCAACTTAAGCCATTCTATGATTTTCAAACTCCACCAAGTTTGGTGCTAACCCATATCCCTTAGCATTTGTCCCTAAACATTTGCTTCACTGGACCGTGATGCCTTTTACAGCCAGCTGCAGTGCAGAGGATTTAGAGAGTTATGTCTCTGGGTGACAAACTTCTGTAGCCACAGCTGAGTCTGGTTCCTTTACAGCATCAACCAAAATGTTATCTGTGGATGACAGCATTAGACCCTGGTTGTAACAGGATGTGATTTACTCTGGGCATTTGATAAAGGAAAGGTACAATTTAGGCAGGAAATTGCCTCTTTGTTGGAAGTTCTGTGGTTTAATGTCTGAAATGTCATTTTAGACTGAAAAACGTGCACAGCTGTAGGGGTATGGTTATACATGGCTGTTCCAAGGGGTGGAAGTTGAAAGGGGCAAATGTGGACTGAACCTTTGAGTGTTACACCTGAGGTTTAGAAGGGCAACCACTCTGACATAAACTTAATTGATAATTTGGAGCCTGTGAGGTTGTGGGAGGCTGTTATGTATGGTTATACCTGTTTGTGATAGCTGCCTGGGAACATATTTGCATTGTTACAGAAATGAGAGGTCAAAGCATATTGGTTAAATCACATGGTAATTATTTTGTATGCAGTAACTTCCATAGCCTTATTCCACTCAAAAGAGACTGAGAACAAAATCGGGGCTGTTCCCCCAACTTTGTATGATACAGCTGCAGAGTGTGCTTTTAAAAAGTCCACGAAGGGGTTCAAGAGACGTCCCAAGCGTTTTGGAGAAGCGGCACCAAAGTGCCCGGTCGCGTTACTCGGTACTCAAAAGGCAAGCGCAGAGGCCGCCCTAACACCTAGCAGCCGCCCCGAGGCCACCCGTTCCCGGGCGCAGGGGGGCAGGTGCCTAGGGGGTCACATGCGTCTGCTCCCGTTTTCCTGCCCGGTTGGGATTTAACCGCCCGGGAGAGGGAGAGCGGCTCTCGGTTGTCGGCCCAGGGACATGAGATCGCAGCGCACACCCTCCCGCCCGCGGGGACGCGCAGATGCGCGCTGCCGGCGGCGGCTACGTGACGACGCTCAGGTCCACAATGAGCCCCGCCGCGCGGGGGGGCGGGGAGGCGGCGGCGGGCCCAGCCGGGAACCTGCCGGCGACACGGCGGAGAGTGAGGTGCTGCCGGCCCCGCCTGCGTCTGTGGCCAGCCTTGGCGGCTCGTCTCCGCCTGCCGGGGACGCAGCTCAGCGCCGCGGCGAGGTATAGTGTTCCGTTTTTCGCCCTTCCGACCTTTTCGGGTTGTTGGGGGTGGGGGGGGGTGTTTTAGTTGATTTTGTTTGTATTTTTTCCACCTCTGGAGCTGATGAGCTGCTGCTCCTGGCCGCCCGCCTGCTCTCCCGACGCCTCTGTCGGCGGCGGGGAGGGGGCCGCGCTGAGGGCGAAGGTGCTGTGAAGAGCCGAGGCGGCGGAAGATGCCGAGGCGTAACGGCGACAGCAGAGCTGCCCGCGCTGCCGGCGGAAACGGGGCGTGCTGCGGGGCAGCTTCTGCGGGTGCCGAGGGGACTTTTTCCCCTGGCGAGGGGATCCCGTTTCTGCCGTTCAGCGGTGTTTACCCAGGCGCGCTGCGGAAAGCGCTCGCGGCCCCCTCGCGCCACGTAACGGCCTGGGGCGGTGGCGGCACGCGAGCAAAGGACGCGACGTTCGCCGCTTCATTGCAGCCCGGTGCGTGGCGGAGCACGTGAGGGGCGCGGCGGGGCCGCCCCCGCTCTGGGGACCGCATTGGCTGCGGACGAGCGGCTCGACCGCGGGGACTTCCCGGCTGGGGCGATAAGAGGGGCAGGAGGCGGGCACAGCAACAAAGGGCGGCGGGGACGGGAGGACTGGCAGCGGCGGGTGTGTGTGCGGGGGAGCTCACCTGCCTGCCCCGATCTGCTCTTGTCCTGCAGCCCCGGCGGCGAGGACCGCTCGGCAGCCGCGCCAGGGCCGGGGTGCGCCGGCTGGATCGCAAATGAAGTGCGAGAACTGCACCAAAAAGGTGAGTGCGGTGGTGGCGCGGCCAGGCTCTGCCCATGCTTTTCTCAGCTGGAGGCGGTGGTGTCCCGGTTTGACCGGGATGGCGTTCGGCTGCCGGCCCCAAGGTCATCGACTTCTTCGTCAGGCGCGGCGCAGCCCCGCGACCCTCTCCTCATCCACGGACAGGCGGCGATGGCGCCCGGAGGGCGGCAGCTTCGTAAAAGCCCCGAACAGCGTTATCGTGGGGACACGGCTGTTGGCCGTACTCAGAGCCGTCACGTATCGCCGCGACGTGTACACCGAGGTCGGTGTGCTTGGTGTCATCCTCCCCGTGGGTTTAAAGACCCCCTCAGCGCTGTGCTGCTGCTGAGGCTAGGGTGTTCCTGAGGAGTTGCTGTCATTGCAGCAGATGCACTTTGAAATTAAGGTTTTGTGTGTAAACATGTAGATTTTGCCAAGAACGGTTAAAGAATTAGGCTAGTTTGTAATGAGGCAAACAGATATCTAAAGATGCTCGTGCTGTGGGGTGAATTTGTCTTGCATAATGGATATATATGTTTTGTTTCAGGAATGCAGTAAAAAACAGAAGAATGATGATACACAAAGCACATCTGTCGATGGATTGAGTGCAGATGATGGTTTTGGAGAGGTAATGTTCCTTCTATAACTGCAATATTTGTTGGGGGTTTTTTCTTGTGTATACCAAAGGTCATAAGTAGGGAATCTTAAAGTAGTAAGTATAACAGCAATCAGCAAGCAGTTGTGAGCAATTTTGAGCACTTCTAGGCTTCTCATGAGAACCAAGAATCTTTAAAAAAAGGTGATAGAACTCCCTACTTAGTATGCAAGTACAAACCAGAAATTGAAGTTATAAAAAATGAGCATTGAGCGTGAAAAGTTTTACATAAAGCCTTCAAAGTAGGTAGAGCTTGTAAGGAGAGAAGAGGAATTCTGGTAGTATGGGTGCACAAAATGTCTTTATATTAGACAGACTTACAGATAACCAACTGCTCTTCAATCGATAACTGGTTCCCTGGAAATGGGCACATAACAGGGATTTTGGGGTGGGTGTTTATGGAAGTAGCCTGGTTATGTTGCACTTCTGTCCAAGTATTCCTTCTTCCCACAGATGAGCTGTCACTGGTATTGTAGCCAGAAGTATGAAATTCATGATCTTACAATGTATGTTCAATGTAATTGTGGGACTGCCATCTGTTTGGTTTACCCTGTGGTAAAAAAACAAAGTCATCTTGCTGTTAGAGAGGCATCTGGCTATTAAAGAGGTTTAATAGTTCAACTGAAAGTTTTCTCAGTTGCTTGGTAAGTTGATGGAGAGTGTCAGCTCTGAAATGCAATGCACATTGAGTTACTAGAACACGGGCCAAATTTAGATCTGTGTTTATTCTTCAAAGTTTTGCAGTTTCACAGTAATAATAGGATCAGAGCCATGAAGAAGGATGGAACAGATTATTTTGATTTCTTCCAAATAATCTTGGATGTTATGCAAGTGTTACAGATTGTCTTGTTTTAAACAAAACAATGACAGCATGCTTGTTCTTCAGCTGGATCACTACAGAAACCTTCAAAATTAATTGATCATTATTAAATACTTGTTTGCTTATTTTTCTCCCCCCAGAAAAATGAGTTTCATACATTGGCTAATGCTAAAATATTCCTTAGCGACTGCCTAGCTTGTGACAGTTGTATGACATCAGAAGAAGGAGCCAGAGTTTTCCAGCAGAATCAGAAGGAGTTCTTTCATATTCTTAACCTTAATAAGGTAAAGTAACGCAAACAGTAACGTGGTTTTCTGTGAAGAGGAGGCACTCGGCATGACCAAGCAGCTTGTTTTCCCAAGGCAGATACTGTGAAGATTTGTCAGGATATGCTTTTTCTAAAGAGGAAGTGAGAATTTAGTCAAGGTCAGTGTTAAAGTATGAAAAATAATTTTGTGCTAGATATGCAAGATCCCTGAAATTTAACCTGAGTGCAAGAGGAAGGCTTCTGCACCTGCCAAAGTAATGTTTTTGGGAAGTCCAACTTCCCCATTACTATAATAACAAATTCTTCTGTGGTTTAGTGTTTATAAATAATCATACCTTCCTTAGTAGGTTTTTCTAGGTTGCTGGAATGTCATAGGTGCTGAATATGTCTTTCCCCTATACCATTGAGAGACCAACCACTGAATTTGTCTCAAAAAGATGGATTTTTCTGAGTTACATAAAATAAACATGTACAGGTGATTAGAGATGAGCACTGACAGGATCAGAGGAGCATCTTGTCCTCCTCTCAACAGACTTGATAGTTGTTTCATAGGGGTTTTAATGATACAGCCCACTGAAGCATAGGACACTGAGGAATAGCTCCCAAGACCACAAAAGGGAGGGAAAGTAGGGAGCCTTATCCTGTTGTAATTACATGCCTTGTTTCCTTTTATTCACCAGAAATGTGATACCTCAAAACACAAAGTGTTGGCAGTGTCTATATGCCCACAGTCATTGCCTTATTTTGCTGCTAAATTCAACCTCTCTGTGAATGATGCAGCCAAGAGACTCTGTGGTTTCCTCAAAAGTCTTGGTAAGTTTGGGGTTGTTATGATGATTGAGCAGAAAAGGGAGATTTCTTTGTTGTGCAGCCATAAAGTGCCATTGCACAATCTAGTTTAGAGTTTGAAATGTGCTGCTGTGTGGTATTAATGACAGCCCACCAGTATGACATGCACCCATTGCAGATGTGGATTGGAGCCATTACTCTGTTGATAGTGAAGGTCACAGAATATAGAATGATGTTACAAAGCTGTCTCTGAAACCTTCACTACTAAGAAATCAAGGAGGATTTGGTCATGAGTTATTTTGTCACCTGAGAGAGGAGGGTGTTCTTATTCCAAATGCCTTCCAGTCCTTTTGACATACCTCTGGAAGAGTCTTTGGTTTGTTGTGGTGGGTTGGGGTTTTTTGCTGTAATTTGAAGTTGCATGGGAGTTACTGTGTTTGCCTATTTCATGTTAAAGCTGTATTTCCTGTGCTCTTTACACTAGATACACAGTTTTCTTTTAAAAATATAACCCACTTTGCCTATAGATCTTGAGGGATGTAGTAATAAACCTATAAGTTGCTTCCTTATATACATTTGTTTTTTTCCATCTCTGTACCCAGTGTATTTTCTTAGTCTACAGGGAATGCTAAGTTCTGGTGGGCCCCAGTTTTCTTAGAACAAATTAATTATCTGGACCTCACTTGCTGTGGGGGCGTGCTCAGTATTACGTAGGCATACAGGGAGTATGTTGCTAAATAAGCAGGCAGGAGGTCTCTGCTGTGTTGGTGATATGCTCATGTACTTTTGCAGATAACTTCAGCAAGGGAAGATATGCCTCTTAGCTGGATAGATATCATTATCCACAAAAAAACCACAAGTGACTTCGACGTATCTTAAAAAGAATTCTCAAGAGTCACTACATACAGCCCAGGAGCTGTGAAATCCTGTTCACTTAAACAAAAGCAAATGTGTGCCAAATAGCAAGCTGCTCTTAAGGAAGCAGACAAACAATTTGAAGTAGTCCTGGTCAGCATTAGTAAGTTGGTGGCCCTTTTACATTCACGACATCAAAGATAGATTTTGTTCAGTGCATGGCTTTTATTTTGGACTTTTCTATTAGTGGAAGTTTGGAGAGGAGAGAAAGAACATAGCTGTTGATCTTCCAAGTTTTTTTGTAGACCTGGAACTGGGGAAAAAGCCTGTGTGATAGCAAACATTCTAGTAATCCAGCTTCCCTTTCTGCTTTCTTTTACAGGGGTGCATTATGTATTTGATACCACTATAGCTGCTGATTTCAGTATCCTGGAGAGCCAGAGGGAATTTGTGCAGCGGTATCAGCGGAGGAACCAGGAGGAGCATGCCTTACCGATGTTTGCCTCTGCTTGCCCCGGTGAGAACCAGTTTCTCCAACCTTCCTGCACTTCAGCCTAGTCCTATTGGAACTACCAAGGAACAGAGATAGTTTCACTTGGGAGCCTTAAATAGTTTACAGCATTTTCTCCTTGCTTTTGAGAGATACCAAATACTGCACACAGTGCTGGTTACCAGCAGTACTGATCATCCTCAGTGCATTTCAGGGCATTGCTAGATGGGCCTGTGTTCATGGGCTGTTGGGAGAGCTGAACTGGTTTCCAACAAGCATTATCAGCTTCCAAAATACGAGTGAGGTGCCACAGCCATAAATAGTACTTTAATTCTGTGTATTCTTCAGTGGAAGTGTCTGAATTACACTTTAGGAGCTACATATGTATATTAAGAGAAAAAGTGGGTTTGTGTTGTGGGTTTTTTTTCCTATTACTGTTATGTTAGTGTTGCTTCCTATCATCAGGAGCAGACATGCTATACGTTGCTTTTTTGTGCATGTGTAAAACCAGTGAAGTTGAAACACCCCCATATTACTTAGCTTTGTCTTCTTGTGTGGGGTTTATTTAAAATTCAAAACTTAAGGATTTTGTGTGGAACTTCTTTTGAGATAATTTTCATTTTTTCCATCCAGAAGAAGAGCTCAGACCTACTGCTCTTTCTGGCAATATATTTAATTAATGGAGTAGTTTTCCTTGTCTCTTCTACAAAAGATTGTTTGCAGTGCTGGTTAGTTACGGTGTTAGCTATGTGCTGTGGTATAGATGTTAGTAGAAGCATGGATGCTTTCCATTCCTGGAAAACAGAACCAGGATCCTCTTGTAAACCCATTCTGAAAGCACGTGGTATTTAATTTCCATTGACAGCAATTATGGGGGGGAAAAAAATTGTGATCAGTCATTTTTAAAGGTTGGTTCATGTGTTTCCTGTCTTTAATCCTCTGGGTGCATTTTCTGTTCTTCATTTTCCTTCCTCTTTCTCCCCCAGATTACATAATTTTGGCCCAGAATAGTTGTGTACTGGGTATGTTTATCACAAAATGGGTTTTATATAGCTCTGTAGATATGAGGTCAATGTGGACTCAAGTCTAACTGCTTTCATGTTACTTATCTTGGAGTGTAAGTTTCCACAGAACTATCACCCTCTGCAGGAGTGGTCTGGTCTAAAATCTATCATGAGCAAACAGAACACAGCCCATATTGTCCCAGAACCTGAAAAAAGCATTTTATTGTCTGTATCTTAGCTGTTCTTACCTCCTGCGGCTGCTTTCCAAAAAGAAAGTGAGCTAATATTTTGGGGGTTTGTTTCCTGTTGAAAGTACACCAGTGTAACTACTGACTGTATATGTAGTATCTCAGTCATTTCTTAATTCACCAAACTGGTGAGCAACAACATTTGGTCTGGGAGCCAGCCAGCATTTTTAATCCATTCCAACCTCTGAACTCCTAGAACAGGTCAACAAGGCAGGCTTAGAGCTGAAGGAGGGAGAGTGTAGCTACGGAGAGTTCAGATGCATCTTTGTGACCACTAAGAATATGTTCTGAAGTAAATCTGCAAGGATTGAAAGGTGATTTGTAAGGGTTTCTTGATGTTCTTTGATGGTAGTACACCAACAAGTGGTGGAGAATCTGCATGAATTTATGAAGGGTGCAGAGGTACATTGATAGAGAACTAAGTACCCTGGGCTTCCTGTGAGTGTGACTCTGGAGTTCAACCCTGTTAATGAGTATGAGAAACAGCCAGTGCAAATGCAAGGGGCAGATAAATGTCTTGTGTTGCTCATTCACTCAGGCTGCTTGTGTGATTAAACAGTGACTAAGGGTCATTGTGGACCTGGAACTACTGGACACTTGTGAAGCCTATCGCAAGGAAGGAAACAATTTAAGAAGCTGCATTGGGCAGCACCTGCCAGAAGCCTCTTGGTTTTTAGTGAAATTTTCTTAGAGTTCAAGTCTACAATATCTGAAACATTGCAGTTCTAAAAATTGGCCTGATAGCAGGAGTGCTATGGCAATGAGTAGTAATCATAGTTGCAGTAGAAGGGAGAAGGACCTTCCAGAAATGCTGCTAAAAATGCAATGCAGCATGTTCTTAAACATTGATTGAAGCAGTTTTTATTCTGTTCTGACAGCACTCGAGCCCAAAGCATTTAAGAAATAGGTTGTGCATGTCATGCAGAACATGCTAATGTGGCTTTTGGACCAAGCACCAAGACCAAGTCCTTTGTTGTGGGTAACATCTTGGACTTAAAGTCCCAGTTGAAGTTGAGCATTAAACAAAGTTCTTAGTCTCAGGGGTGGTGTGAGTATACATAGCTTGTTGTAGCTGAAATGCTGAAGGGATCTGGTGAAAGGAGGAGGACTCTTGAATGAGTCAGAATGTTGAATGCAGAGAGATTTCAGTTGATTACTGTGTGTGTGGTTGAGTGTGGGGGTGTTTCTAAAGAAGGTGTGGTTATTCTAGTGAAAGAAGCCATTTTTTCCCCCAGAGTTAATCCATGTGCATCTTGTGATAATGCTTTCATGTGACCCTTCTGTTCCAGGGAGGCAAGCTGGGTGCATGGATATTAAATCTCAGGAAACAGGAGGTCACAGTTAAGCAGCTGAACAGTGCATTTGTTGTATCTGGTGATCCAAGTGCTGAGGTCTAGAAAGTCAACTTACTCTCTGTTAGCTGAGCTCCTCTTCTTTTTGCTTCGTTAAATCTATGCATTGGAAAAGGATGTAGTGGATCATGGAGTTCACAAGGGCTTCTAGGGCTGGAATTGATGACTCGGTAAATTATTGATAGCCAACGTAAAGCCATATTAACAGCCTTGAGTCCTGCAATTTCCAAGGTGGGGCTTCCAGCCTCCACAGAGATGTCCTTCTTACTGTGGAAGTGTCTTGGTTTTTAAGAGCTGTTCTTTAACTGCTGTCACCGTGCCATGCTTCTTTGCCACTTCACTATCTGTGGTTTTCTGTTGTTCCAGGTTGGATCCGGTATGCTGAAAGGGTTCTTACCAATCTCGTGACCTCTCACATTTGCACTGCAAAGTCTCCACAGCAGATAATGGGCTCCCTGGTGAAGGGCTACTTCGCCAGGCAGAAGGTGAGTAATTCTGATTTGTTTTTACTATTGCACTCTTCTAAAAGGATGGACTAGTGGACTTTAATACTGAAATAGAGATTTTGGTATATTATGAAGTGACAGTCTTCCTGAACTGTTTGTCCTTTACTTGAATAATGGTGCTGTGCTGCTGTACAAGCTTCCATGAAAAGAGGAGTTTACAGAGAACCTTGTTTAATGTGGTGCAGTGTGAGCAGTCGATCCTTGCTCTCCTAGTGCAACATGGATTTAGATATTTATGGATAAAACTAAATCCAGGGTAGCTGAAGAGATGCTTGTTAAATGCTGCCTGTGTAGCTCTATAGCACAGTCAAAACAGGAGCAGGGGAAAATAATGTAGGTGTGCCCTGTTATCTGGGATCAATTAAAAGCATTATGTCCTAGAAAGTAACCTTAACTGTGTACTTTGAAAAAGATGTTGTTCTTTCATACTTACATTTAACTGCTTCCACATTATAGGAAAGGATTGCTCTCTCCACATGCATAAAGCAGTATTGATGGACTGGCTATGGATGAAATGAGAGAATGTCAACTAGGAAACAGAATTTCAAAGTCCTGACTTGCATTCACTTCCCAAAGCAATCAGAAGTTGCAGAAAATGCAATCTGAAGGAATAAGTGAAAATTTGAAATGCTTGTTGAGGATGCTTTGTGACTTTGACAGATCACTTTATCTGTGTATGACAGTTGTTAATTGCCAAGGATTGATTACTAGTACTAGCTACAGAGAGTTTATGGTGCTGGTTTTGCCTTTGTCATCCTTCAAGCTGTCATTTGCTCTTCATGGAGTTCACATGTGCTCTGTTCTGTGTTTCACAGAACTTGTCTCCTGATAAAATTTTCCATGTGGTTGTGGCACCCTGTTACGACAAAAAACTGGAAGCTTTGCGGGAGGATTTCTACACCGCCTTGTATAACTCACAAGAAGTTGATTGTGTGCTGACATCAGGTTAAACCTTCTTTAAACTTCCTATTTACAAAGATCCAAGCAAATCACATTGTTAGAATAGCCTTTCTGCCAGGCTTGGCTTTTGGTCAAGTCTGCTTTAGTTGTAAGGTTGGCTTTTTTCTCCTTTCAGTACATGTTTCTGTCTAATAGTACTGTAGGTGCTATGTAAGGAGGGCAGAGTGGAAAAAATACTTTTTCCTTCTAAGCTGCTATTAATCTGAAAACAACATTCAGGTATTGTTTTTGTCAGCCTCTTCAGAAAGGCAAGAGTTAGAAAAATGCACATTTTCAATTGTTTTGTGCTCATTATTTAATGTCCACTGGGTTTATTCATAACTTTCTAAGTAGCTTTTTGGGGTAGCTTTTGCCTTGTAGGCTTGATGTCCAAACTGTGTATCCTCTTCTTTCCCCTGTGGTGTAGAAACATCTTCCAAACTTTACCTAACAAAAATGCTAAGGATAGCATTATGCAAAGTTTGGAGCAACAAAAGGTCATTTTCTTCACGGCTGGAAGTGTCAGGCTTCTTAGTTGCTGGAGGGAACTGACTCTTACTAAGAATTAGAGGACGTGACTGTAAGCACCTTAAGTGTTGGAATTTTCATCTCTTGAACAGAGGCACAGCATTGTGCATTTCGCTTGGTGTCGAAAGTAAAGTGTCATGTTTTCCTGCAGGTGAAATTGTCCAAATAATGGAACAGAAAAACCTGTCTATGAAAGATGTGACTGAAGTAGCTGTAGATAGTTTGTAAGTAGTTTTGTTGTGGCTTGCTTCCTTATTTTGATAACAAGTAAGAATGCCTTTGAGCATATTCAACATAAATGTCAAATTTCTCAAAAGCATGTTTTGGGTTTTCTTCTCAAAAGGAAAGAAAAAAACCACCACCTACATCAAAGCCTGAGTATACTATAAACCTCACCCTTGATAAAAACCTTGTAGGGGTTTTTAACCCCTACATCAGGTGTTCATTGTTATGTATAAAAGTTATGAAGCAGACAATGAAAACCTGTACATATTAAGTACAGAGCAGATAAAGTAATGACTCCTATCAAGTGACTACTTTAAAATATGTGGGGTTTAAAGATCTATATAGCTGCTTATGGATATTTTAATGCAGTAATACTAAATTTAACTAGATCAAGGTCACAGCTTGCTTAGTTTGTCTGACTGCTTCAGGGTGTTGACCCCACCCGGAGCTCTGCTGTTCCTGAGCATGTATAAAGCTGAACAGCCTCATCTGCCCTGTTCCACTGCCTGGCCTCACACAAAGATGCTGAGATGCAGTCATGGCGCTGACCATCTGTTCTCTGTTTCCCTATCATTCAGAGTAGCATCTTGACAGTAAATTTATACTTCCTCTAATCTGTTCATTTGTATTGATAGAAGTAGCATCCTTTCAGGAAGTGGTAATGTGTGGGGAATTTTGGATAAAGAGGACAGCAGTTATTTTTTCAAGATTCAAGCAAAACATGCTTTAGAAGAAAGCATTGAAGAGCTTTTGTTTACTCACTGGCTCAGGAAGCAGCTTGCATGTTTTAATTCTCAGGCTTAGTTACAAAGGCTGGTCTTGCTGCTTACTGATCTTTGTTCAAATGTGACAGATGTTCCTTGGTGTCTTTCCAGAGTGGTGGTAGTGGAGCAATAAATGTTCTTTCTTGCAGAAAGCTCTGGAATTTTTTTAAAATCCTTTTCATTTGCACTTAGTGTTCTGCTTGGACCTTGTCTAGACAGGATCCATTTAGTTGATAGTATTGTAACCTTTTCAGAGCTGTTTGTAGCATAACTCCTAGTGATCACTTCTACCAGAGCTTGTCACACAGAATGAAAATTACATAAAGTTCTTCTAATGACACAAAGATGCTCATTGATTTTTGGAATCAGCCTGTCCAGTGAAAAACAAGTTCTTACTTAGAATGTACCTGTTCTGTGGGATCAGTTTATGTGGGAAATAGTGTTAGTTTTTGAAAGGATTAATCTGGTAATGCTGGCTCAAGATGTGAGACTTGATGACTTTTTTTTTTTTTTTTTGCTTTTTATAGTCTTAAAAGTAAATTTTTTTGCAGAGAAATTTGTGTGACTTGAACTCCACTTCTTAAAACAAGTCCCAGCACAGCAGCCATTTGTGGTAAATTGCGTGATGGTGAAGTCATATGGATGAAGTAATTCCTGTTTGAGTTCTAAACTCACTGTAATGAACTGAAGGCCTGAAGTTCTGGAGTTGATCGTTCCTTCTGTTGTTTTCTAAGGTTTGATGAAATAAAGGAGGGAGATGTAGTAAGGCATGAAGGGAAAAGATCTGATGGTTACCTGGAGCACATTTTTAAACATGCTGCAAAGGAGCTTTTTGGCATAGATGTCAAGGAAATCACCTACAAAGCATTAAAGTAAGTTAGAAGTTTGTGTCTTTTTATGTAGGGTGGGCTAGTTAGAGTGTTTTCAGCTGTTAGGCACCTACAGTCATCACCTAATCCCAACTGCCTGACAACTTCAGGGCTGACCAAAAGTTAAAGCATCTTACTGAGGGCATTGTCCAAATGCCTCTTAAACAATGGCAGGCATGGAGCACCAACCACCTCTAGGAAGCCTGTTCCAGTGTTTGACCATCCCCTCAGTAAAGAAAAGCTTCCTTGTGTGCAGTCTGAACATCTCCTGGTTATTTGTGCCATTGGAGCTCTAATGCAGTTGTTGCTAACCTGGCTCTTGCACCAATGGAAGCAGTTACATGGCATCAACCTGTACCTTTATTTTAATTTTATTAATAACCTTCCCACCCTTAAAGATTTAATGTAGTTCTATTCTGAAAATTCATCCCTGACTTTTGCTTAACTCGGTTTAGAAACTGGAATAGTTCCCCTGAATCTCACTACTGTAATTGTTCTGCTCTTTTTAGAGCATCTGAATTCAAGCTGACACAGTTGGGCCATCCTTTGGTAGTGCAGGATCTAAAATGTTCTCTGTGTTTCTTTACAGGAACAAGGACTTCCAAGAGGTTACCCTGGAAAAGGATGGTGAGACAGTGCTACGTTTTGCAGCAGCTTATGGCTTCAGAAATATCCAAAATTTGGTTCTGAAGTTGAAAAAAGGAAAGTTTTTATACCATTTTGTAGAAGTCCTTGCTTGCCCAGGAGGTAAGGCCCACAATTGTTCTACACATGTCTTGAATCTCAAAGGAGAGTTGCCTTACAGGCAGGCACTTAATTTCATTCCCTCTTAGTTCTCTTCTTACTAATCAAAAGTGCTTATTGTTTAATGAATGGTCCAGAAACCATTTGCAAGGTTGGCTCAGGAATTGATTTGGTTTTCTAAAATTAACCACAATGTTATTTGTTCTGACCTATAAATGACAGCATGGCTCTTAGGGTTATTTCAAAACTCAGGGGACCTACTCTGAAATGGTGCTTGTCAAGGGCAAGAAGAGACATGGAACGTAATTAAGATCACAAAACCATGGAGAAGGGAGATTGTTGATATGGAAACCTTGTCTACATGAGGATGGTTTTGATACTGGAGTAACTTTAGATAGAAATTCTAACAGCATGGGGGTTAGTTTATGTAAAGAGACAACTTTTCCCTACAAGTAAATACAAAAAAAAGAATTCCAGGTCAACATAAACTTTGTTCCTACCAAATATCCATCATCCTTGCAGGTTTTTTATTTGCTTTGTTGTTTGTTTGGCTTTTTTTCCCCTAAGGGTGCCTAAATGGAAAAGGTCAGGCACAAACTGAAGATGGAAAACCAGATAAAGCACTGCTTAACCAGATGGAGGAAGTGTATGCTGCAATACCTGTTAGACTTCCAGAAACCAACCTCCATGTACAAAAGATGTACCAGGACTGGCTGGAAGGCATGGACTCTAAGAAGGCCCAGGAAACTTTGCACACCCAATACAGTGCAGTAAATCAAACAGCAAGCAATTTGGATATCAAATGGTAATAAATCAAACTTGTAAAAGTTTTGCTTAGGTTAGTTACAGATTCAGCACTGGAAACACTCTATGCAATCGCAGCTGCTATGCACTAGCTGAGCGTGTGAATGAGGCACTTCTGGATTTTGGGTGGTCAGTTGTGAAGAGCTGTTGCTTTGGCAAGCAGAAAGAGAAGTCTCCCTCCCAAAGCCCTGGTTGTACCATATTATTTAACTTCTTGTGTGGTTAATCTCCTGCATCTAGTGGATTTCTTCATTCAAAAACATCATGTTGCGAGGTACGTGAGCACTTTCTGCCAGGGCAGAAGAGTTCCCTTCACCAAATGGGCTCCCCCGAGAAGGCGAGGTTGTTTGACTCTTCCTCCTAGGTGTGTAATCCCTTTCTTCGTGGTAAAAGAGTCATCATGAATTGCAGTACTGTTGCAGTTGTGGAGTAACTTGGGATTCATTTGTCTTGTTAACAGAAAACCCTTCAGAGGGACAAGTGTGTACATGGAGAAGTGTCATGAATTTATGTATGCCTTCTATCCATGTTTTAACAAACTCTCCCATTCCAGACTGATTCTATGTTCTGTAGGGAACAGGATGCTTCGTATAAACTGAACTTGGGAAACTGAATGGTTATAATGCAATCAGTCATTTAAAGTAGTTCCAGATAGGTTGGTTGCTACATAAAGAGCATTTTCTTTCCTTGTAACTTTTCTTAGGAGCCTGCAGCTAGGAAGGGTGCTGCTCCTTTTCTTTGCTGGCTTTTTTTAAGAGAGTGACACATACATGAGCACTGCAACTTCCTAGATATGCTGAGCCAGACCTACAGCACTTTGATTCGTTCATGTTTTGGTACACACAATAGCAGATTGGTCTTTTATTTGTCTGGTAAAAATCACTTCATGGAGCACCTCTGAAAAAAGTACTTCGCAATGCTTGTGAGTGAGCTCCTCCAAGTCATGATACACTGGCATCGTTCATTTTGGCACACTTAAAAAGAATTAAGTGCTCTGTGGAGGCTTCATTTAACAGGCATCTAAAAGTTATTTACTGCAGGCAACCCCATGAATTGTCAGAGGGTTATTCAAGAATGTGATGTACAACCAAAAAACCTTACTAGTAGCCAGGCTGCTTCAGATTGTCCAGTTAGCATCAAATTTGTTCATAATTAATGGCTGCTTGACACTAGCAAGGTCTGAACTTTACTTTTCCAGTCTGAAAGTGTGGATGGGCTTTTTTCAGTTGTTTCAGGCAGTTTGAATGAGTCATGTAAATTTCTTTATTACAACTGCCTGTATGAGTAAGAGCTAATACAGCAAAACCCTGTGTATTGAAACCTGTGCATTTAACTTGAACACAGTGGACGGGATAGAAGCATTAGTGAAGTCAATGTGCAAGTTCTTGCATTGGCTAAACAGAGGGGCTTAAAAAGAGACACAGACTTAAGTGTGCTGCCCTGGTGACAAGAGAGAGTTCTCTTAATGTGAAGCCGTTAACAGAATCACAGCCTTCAATTAGACCTCCACTTAAACAAAACATTTCACTTTGAGGGATGTTTTCTTTCCAGTGCAAATGAATTTGATTACTGTGCTATCTCAATGCACACAATGAGATTATACCCATAAATTAGCCTTGGTAAGTTGTTTCTTGTCGTAATAAAAACATTATACTTACATGGTGCAATATCAGAACATCTACAGAAATCTACCTCTGTACAGGAAGGGAGTCCAGAGATGGTGGAAGACCTTTGTACAGCTGAAGCTGTATAAAATGTCTGCTGAGAAAAGGTGGTGGTGTTTGTGAGCAGATCACCCAGAGAAGCAACATCTGACTCCTGTAGTCTGATAATCTGTCAAGATTGCCTCCAAGAACTTCCAACAGAATTGCCCTGTAATGAAGTGGTCTTGTTCTGTTTGTACAGGCATATATTTCTATGTATATATGGTTTATAGCTTGATGGCATGTTTAAATTATATCACTTCAGTTCTTTGTATAGTATGCTTATTTTTTTATGTGTGTACAGTAGGCAAAATGGTACGAAAAGATAGGGTTTTTTCTGATGAAGTCTTCACCGACGTACCCAAGAGCTGCCTTGCTGTTCTGAAAGGATTCCCTTTGGACTGTTTGTACGACTTGACAAACACTCCCATTGCAGGAGGCACTGCTCTGCCTGTTCTCTTGCCATGATGCTTGCCTGCTGCACCAGAGAGCCTCACTTCCCCTGCTGCTGGGAGACCCTGGCCGTGGGCCAGCAGATGAAATCAACCTGCAATGTACTGTGCTGTGCTCCTGCTACAGGGGACATTGGTGGCTCAGTGCATAAACTAAACGATTTCAGTTGAATCCATTTCTTCCATCTGCTCAAGTGTTTTAACCTATTGAGATAGTAGGAATGTAAAAACAGAGTAGGTATTTATCTGCCACAGTGCTCTTTTTAATGACAAGGAGGGCATCTAACTGGGCAGCTTTTAGTGGCTAGGTGGAATGTATGTATTATAACTAGTGACTTACAGTGACTGATACTTGTCTTCTTTTTTTTTGGTGAGCTTTTGTTTTATAAGCCTTTTTGCAGTAAAACTGATTATAAGGTTTTTAAAAAACCCTTTTCTTGAAAGTGCCAGTTCAAAAGAATGGGGGGGGAGGAAGTGTTTTCCCTTAACTGCAATAGGCCTCTCCTCCTTCATCTTCTTTCACTGAAATTTTAACATAGACCAGAAAAACTTGTCTCAACTTCCCATATAATGAAATGCTTGCCTAAGATTTGATTCTGGCTTCTAAATCTAGAGTTGGGATGACTGTCATTGCTGACAATATGTGTTTCCAGCCACACTTCCGAAGTTGTTGGCAATTAAGAATTTTCATTGCTACTGCTTTTACAGCAGTAGGAAGAATTCCTAGTGTGGTCACAGCCACAGTGCTTTACTTCTCAGTTGAATGTTGTGCTGAGACCATCTTGTCTCTGGGTGATTTTTAGAAAATACTACATTGGAAGGATTGTGGGAAACTAACTGGACATGTTAAATTAATTGGCAAATTGACTTGGGGTATTACTGACATGAGCAGATCAAGTGCTTGATACCTTGGGCTATAGCACTTCACTCTGAAACTGCTACAAGGGATGCTCATTACGAAGTACTCTGCTCTGCCATCTCCAGTGAGCTTGCCTGAGCCACAGCAGCTTGTGTTTGTCCAGTGCAGTTAACAGGGACAGAACAGGCTATGCTAGTCCTTAGGATAAAAGATCTAGCTGTGTGAAGCAGGCTCAGCTGGGATTATATCTGGATAATGTTCAGTTACTTAAATTTTGGTGCTTTGTATTCAAATGGAGCATGACCATGAATTGTCCTAAATAAATCTTGGTACTCGATTATGTGTTGGGTCTGTCTCATTCCATAGAAAAGCTTAACTCTTAACATAGATGCTTGACAGGTGAACACTTGGTAAGCCTGTAAATTCATGCTATCAGCAATACTCTATCAACTGTTGATGAGTATCCTGGGTTACAGCAAACTGGTAAGTGGAAGGAGAATATTGCTGGACAGCAGTAGGAAATGGTAATTTGCCCTCTATAATACTAAAATAATATATTGAATTGTGGCAAACCAGACAAGCAGCTAGTGGTTTTAAAGCTCTTACCTAGGAAGAAAGGATGTTGCTGGATGAAGCCAATCTATGGGTTTAAGTAGTTAGGCTGCAGGTAACTATAAACAGTTACTTGAAACACTGCTCCACAAGGAAGAGAGATTTGTTTGTATGCACAGTTGGGGAAGGGATGAACACCGAAGTGCAGAAGAGGGAGATACTGTTTCAATAATAGCTTGTGCAAAAAGCCGTCTTTACCAAATTCAACAAACCATACATAAACTCCTTTGGACAGTTAGGACCTTAACTTCCACAAACTACTAACTACACTTCATGGTGCCCTGTGGTTTTCTTCAAAGATCAGTATCAAGTGGTTACCTGGCCTGGGGAGAAGGAGGAAGTGCTCTCCACAGTCTTGCCCACAACAGGTATGTTCCTCTTGCTGTGTGAGCGGAAGATGAGAAAGAACAGGAGGGGCCCCCAGATGTTACTGTGTCCTTAGCTACCCTTGAACAGAAAATGGGTGAATGAAGATTTGTA